>NC_141535.1:24017500-25477500 GCF_021556685.1 Rattus norvegicus | reverse complement strand
CATAGCAGCTCTTACAAAAAAAAAAAAAAAAAAGGCATTTAATCAGGGCTGGCTTACAGTTTCAGTGGTTTCCATTGTCATCACAGCGGGAAGCATGGTGACAGGCAGGCAGAGAGGGTGCAGGAGGAGGAGCTGAGAGTTCTACATCTAGATCTGTGGGCAGCAGGAAGAGAAGTAGACTCGGGGCTTGCAATAGATTTTTCTGACCCCTCAAAGCCTACCCCCTAGGTAATACACTTCCTTCAACAAGGCCATACTTCCTAATCCTTACAGTGTTGCTCCCTGGTGACCAAGTTTTCAAATCTGAGTCTGTGGAGGCCATTCTCATTAAAACCTCCCCGCATTCTCTCCCACCCCAGGAGCAACACTTTCCCCTTCTGTGAAAGAGTCCTCACTCAGCCTGATGAGCTTTCTCTCAACTATACACACACACACACACACACACACACACACACACACACACGTGTGTATATAGGTATATATAGATATAGATGTATATGTATATATATTTAGGTGGAACACTGTGGTTGCAGTTGGCTCTGTATGGTATGGTGAGGTTGGAGGTAGGAGGGTGAGGAGGGAAATTACTGTAATGCCGTTAGAATGAAGAGCTGAGAAAAGAGGGGCAGGCTAGTGGAGAGGTCTCATGAGGGAGGAGTAAGGTTGGTTGTGGTGTCTGAGTCGTGGGACAGGAGTTTAAGGGACTTCCATTGTGATGTAAAGGAAACAGAATGTGTTGCCCCAGAGGGGCAATGACAGAATAAAGACCCAGTTGCTGGGGCCTTGGAAAAAATACCAGAAGCCTAGCAGAAGGGAGATGGAGCTTCAGCTCCCGGTCTCCCTTCCCAACCCCTCCCCCTGGGCTGTTTGAGATGTAACCTTCTACCTGAACACCATCTCCCTGGTCTCAGTCCTTAACTCTGGTCCATAATTCCTGCTTGGTACCATCTCCACCGACTCACAGGAGACTGCCATCTGTCCTTCCTGGAATCTCTAAGGTTTCTGCTTTCCTCAGGTCCCAATGGCAGACAGTGACAGCTCATCTGAGATGCCTGCCCATTCTCCATCTCCTAGCCCTATTCCTTGTGCTAAGCAAAAACCACCGAATACTGGGATCACCATTTCCCTCCTTGAAATCGGATCACTCCCCACTTTCTGCTGCAGCTCCTTCTCAGAACCAAATAATAATATGTGTCCAATAAGAAAACAAGGGAAGGTACAGAAATTTAGCAATCTCTTAAAAGACGTTAAAGATGTTCTTAAAAACATAGCAGGCTTTGAAGAGAAGACTACAGATGGGGATCCTTTTGATGATACCTATATTCCTGAAGACCTGTCAGAACTTAACATCAGAGGTTTTGATAAGAGAAATAAACTTCGATTTAAAGATGATCTATTCATTCATTTCGACCCAGAGAGAGAAAACACAATGAGGCAGGAGATGTTATTCAAAAGCCATAGTGCTAAGAACATGGTACAAAAGTTTGCAAGGGACCTGTGCAATTCAGAAGAAAAGAGAGGCTGTGACGGCGTGCAGCTGAACGCGAAAAGACGTCGGACTGGGTCAGTTCACATTCGTGGAGAGTACAGAAAACTCAGGAACAATATGGAGCAGTTACTGCAGGAAGCAGACCACTGGAGTAAACAGCACAATGAACTCAGCGAACTCATGAGATCATATCAGGAATGCCATAAAGAAATCAAAGACATTGTTGACTGCAGTCGAGTCTGTTCGCAAACCCAAAACAACGAGGTACCCTCCAAGCAGAAACTGGAGGAGCAGGTGAAGAAACTGAGCCAAGACACCCACTCGCTGCATTTGATCGCAGCCCTGCTGGAGAACGAATGTCAGATCTTACAACAGAGGGTGGATATCCTCAGGGAATTACATCTCCACGAAGCAGGACCCGGGCACGAGAAGCCTTTGCAAACGTCTGGTGAGCAGGACAAGAAGTGTGGTGAGCAGGACAAGAAATGTGGCGAGCAGGACAAGAAATGTGGCGAGCAGGACAAGAAATGTCCGAAGTTAGCGGAAGCAGAAAAGATGGACGGTTCCAAGCATACTATGAAGACAACGGAAGGCACGATTACTAGGAAACCAAAGATCTTCAGGTGCCCTAATGATTGCCTTACTAAGAAGGCTCGAAATAACCGCTTCAACGCCCGCGTTGCAAAGAAATCTCTTGTGGGGAAAAGGAGAACCATTAGCAGCTTTAGGTAGAAGCCGCCACAAGCAGATCCAACTTGAGCCAAAACTGTTATCCACCCAGGGTAGATCTTCTGATTCCACCAAGGAGGAGGCATAGGATAAGAGAAACCCATATTATCTCAGTAGTTAGAGAAGTTTGGGCCTTAATAACTATTGTATGTATTGTTAACCAAGTGAAAATTTGGGTAAAAACAAGAATAAAAGGAAAGCACTTTATTGGTTTGATTGATTGTTTTCTTCTAATTTCTTTAACCACAACTTACAATGATCTAACTGTGATAGTTTAAAGCCTGTTTTCCTATTAGTATTTAGTTTCCCTATTCTGTTTGTGTGGAATATGTTGGAGTTAAGGGAGAAAAATAACTGAGGACAGGACAGGAAAACTACAGAGCTAAAGCATCCTAGAACGCTTCACCCCTCCTAACTCTAGCTCTGGCTCTACTCTCCCCGGTGTCCCTCTTCTGGTCCTCAGTTCATGCATGAGGGTACACTGGGGAGCCGAAGCCTCTGGGCGAAGGCCATCGTAACTTGATCAGAAGCTTAGAGGTGTTTCTAGACTCTTCCTTTTTGGTGTAAAAAAAAAAAGTAGAGGAAGTGAGCTTTCTGCTGTGGGTGGGGTGGAAACGAACCCTTTAAGGGAGCTGGACTTAAGTGTCAAAACAGACAGCGCAGGCACATTTTCTTGCTTCTCACTGAGCAAAAGCCACGTGGCATCATGGGCAGAGCAAGCAGAAGACTGACGGTGGAGTGGCCAAGGCTCCCAGTTCCTGAGCACCTGTATATTCTAAACTGGTGTCAGAGAGTCTATCAAACAGAAAGAGAACCACCACCACCACAACAAAAAAGCCGGAGAGTGTGCCGCAGTAAAGATGGCTGACAAAACCTATCCAGATACAAATTGCAGGTAAAATACCATGTCTTTCTGCTCCGCCATGACACCAGTGGAAAGCCTAGGCTGCAGCCTTTGTCCCATGACAGTGAATTCTATAAAACTGGAGAGATTTGGTTGGGCATAGGAGCTCCAGAAGGTAAGTACGCCACAGACACAGAGAGTAAAAGAGGTCTACCTCACTGGGTTTCACGTTTATACCCCATCCTGGGTTAAATATAGGAATTTGGGTAACAATTCTAGGATTTCAAGCTAGAGACACTTGGTTTATCTGGGTGCTGGAGAAATTTGTCTATGTTCTAGAAAGGTTTTGTACATAGAGAAAGGGTAGATAAAGTAGAAAAAAAGAAAAGCAGACTATTTCCTGGTCCTTTTCCTTGTAAATCTCTGAAACAGACACTATGGAAAATAATCTATTGGTTAGTTTCAGATTGCTTCCTTTGGAATTGGTCTGTTGGGGAGATTGGTTACCATTATTTTTATTTTTATTTTTGTTATCGAGATATTCATATACATACATATATACTTATATGCGTATATACATACATATACATACCTATATAACTTTATATATTATATACACATATGTATACACACACAATTTTGGCTATTTCCACCCCATCACCCTCTCCAACCTGCTCCTATTTCCTGTGGAATCCATTCTTTCTAGCAAGTCCCCTTCTGTTTCCATGCCCTCTACTCTGCTTGATTCCTGTGACACTGAGTTTAATCAGGGCTGCTTGCATGAGCTCAAGTAGCACGGACGATTTAGTAATGCTACATCACTGAGGAAAACGACTCCCTTCCCTCAGCCACCATCTCTTGGCAACAGCTCCTCAGCCAGGACCACTAGACGGCCAATAACAAAACAAAACAAAAACAAAACACATTTTATGTAGTTTTGTTTACCACAGCTGAATTTAAATTATTTCTTATAAGTTCTCTTTTTTTTTGGTTGAAAAAAGTTGCATACAATATATTCTGGTCACATTTTAGACTTCTCCTAACTCCTTCCAGATCCCTCCCCCACCTCAACTTTCTCCTCTTTCTCTCCTCCCCCCCCCCGTTTTATTGTACTACTTTTGCTTATATTTTTTAGTTTCTATTCTTGTTTTTGTGTGGGGTTATGTTTCTTGGGTTTTGCTTGTTTGATTTTGAAAAAGTGGTGGGAGGGAAGAAAGAGAGAGAGGGAGAGAGAGAGAGAAAGAGAGAGAGAGAGAGAGAGAGAGAGAGAGAGAGAGGAGAGAATTGTTTACAAAGATACTATCAAGTTCATTTTGTGTTGGTCAACTACTGGGAATGGAATATTATTTAATATTCCATTAATATATTCCCTGAGTTTTTGGGTTTTACATGTTATCTAGTAACCTGTGACTTCTAAAGATTCATAGTATATGCTTTACTTTTTGTTTTCTTTAGTTTTGGGTTTTGTTGTTGTTTATAAAGAGGTATGTGTGTGTGTGGTGGGGGGATGATGTGTGTACTCTGCCTTTGCCCAGGAACTCAACCGGCACTCTGGGCTCTCCCAGCTTAGCTCTGAGATCAGCTGCTGCCAGCCCCACTCTTTTGTTCTTCTTGGCTTAGCTTCACCAAGCCACCACTACCCATCCACCACCTCTCTCTACCCACCTTTGTTCTGCGGAATGAAAAACACTCAGTTTTATTATTTTAGAATTTGCTTACTAACACAATTTCTGGGCACAGATCTCCTGTGCTGAACTTATCAGCTAGCCTGTATCAGCCAGCTTCCGCTGACCTCTTTGGCTATCCACCTTGGCTCCCCCGAGATCTTACATGACAACTGTGTGCTCCTTTTCCTAAGCCTGACCGAAACTCCCTTCTCTTTTCCTCCATCTCCTTTCCCTCCTGGGACCCTGAAGGCCCATCTGTTCCTTCTGCCCAGCAATTGCCTCCTAGCCTCCTTTATTGACCAAATTAAGAACCAATTAGGGAAACAGACCTTACTATCAACTTCTCCCCCTACAAGAGGAGTATCAGATCACACTTGGAGTTACAGATGGCTGTGAGCCACCCAGTCTGGGTGCTGGGAATCAAACACAGGTCCTCTGGAAGAATAATAGTCATTCTTAACCTCTGAGCCATTTCTCCACCCTCAAACACAATACAGCTGAATCCAAATGCTATCTGTGAGTTGTTTGCTTGTTTTAGATAGGGTCTCACTAAGTAGACTAGGCTGACTTCAAACTCAAAGAAATCTGCCCCTGCCCCCATCTAGCTTCTATCTTCTTTTGTTATCGTTGTTTAGTTTTATACACATTGGTGTTTTGTCTGCATGTATTATGTCTGTATGAGGGTATCAGGTCTTGTTTCAGACAGATGTGAGCTGCCAGGTGGGTGGGATTTGAACCCAAAATACTCAAAACTGGAAGAGCAGTCAGTGCTTTTAACTGCCTAGCCATCTCTCCAGACCCCAACCCCATGTTTTCTTTTTTTAAGACAAGGCCTATAGCATCAACTAGCTTTGAATGCTTTACATAATTGAAGATGACTTTGAACTTCAGATCCTTCTTACCCAGGGCTCTGTGTATGCCAAGCGAGCAAACCTACCTACTGAGCTACAACATCAGGCCCATGATTTATCTCCACTGCAAGATAGAACTTTCCTAAAAAGCATCATGTTTTATAATTATGAATGGGAAGTAACAGTGTGAAATGGGTCTTACCTGAAGCTGGAGACTTGAGTTACCAATAGGAATTCTTGCCCAGTGTTCTCACTCTCTGTAGACCCTTAAGATCAGAAAGAGGTTAGATTAGAATAAACCAGAACTGTGATTTAGATAGCAGTGTGAACTTCCAAATGTATGATGTGTTACATGGGGGATGTGCTGGTACCAACAGATTAATTTTTGCCCTGTAGAGCAGTTAATTTTGTACAAGCCTCAGAATAAGGTGTCCTCTGTGATCCGTTCAACTGAAGAACATTCAGAAATTCAGGCTACCAGTTTCTTTTAAAACACGGATAAATCAGGTCTGGTGTATTAGTAGGTTTCTCTAAAGTCACAGAACTTATGGAATGCCTTTCTATATTGAAGGAATTTATTATGATGACTTGAACAGTCTATAGTCCAACTCTCCAACAATGGTCGGCTGTGAATGGGAAGTCCAAGAATCAAGTAGTTTCTCAGTACCATGAGGCTGGTTGATTCAGCTGATCTTCTGTAGAAGAGATTACAACCGATGTGCTGGCAAGTGTAAGTGACAAAGAAGAGTGATCTTCCTTCTTCCAGTGTCCTTATGTAGGTCTCCAGCAGGTGTGTCCCAGATTAAAGGTGTGCACCACCATGCCTGGATCTGGGACTTGCTTTGTTCCAGGCTGATCTTGAACTCAGAGATCTTCTTGCCTCCGTCTCCTGGGATTAAAGGCATATACTACCTTGCCTGGGCCTAAGTTTTTCATGGACACTATGCCTCAAGATCTCCATGCCAAGATCCAGGTCAGAAACTTGTGTCTTCCAGCCTCAAGATCTGGATCACAGGTGAGCCCTCCAATTCTGGATTGTAGTTCATTCCAGTTATAGTCAAGTTGACAATCAGGAATAACCATTACATCTGGTGAGATGGCTTAGTGGCTAAGAGCACTGGCTGCTCTTCCAGAGGACTCAGGTTCAACTCCCAGCAACCACATGGTGGCTCACAACTGTTTATAACTCCAGTTCCAGGGGCCCTTGCACCCTCACATGGACACACATTTGAGCAAAACACCAATTCATATAAAATAAAAGTAAATAGATTACTAAGAAATATGGATAAATGAGGGTGTTCTCCATAGTTTATAGTCAGGATGAATCCAGATGTGAACAGTATGCTAAGGCTATCTCTCTACAGTCACTGATTTCATTCTTGGGCTGACAGAAAACAGCTTTCTTACTCCAGCTGATTGGCTTGTCAAAAATACTTATCGATATTGTTTAACATTATAAATTAAGTACACATTATAAACTAGCACATCATATGATTCTGTCTCAGAAAAAGCAGTGTTTGAAGGCAGTATGTGGTAGTGTACATGCATTGAGGAGGTAGAGGCAGGAAGATCAAATGTGTGAGGCCACCCTGTATACTACACAGCCAGTTGAAGGCAAATCAGAGCTTCTGGGCTACATACTGAGACTCTGAGCCCCTGCCACCAAATGATAGATAGATAGATAGATAGATAGATAGATAGATAGATAGATAGATAGATAGACAGACAGACAGATAGATAGATATGTGAGAAATGTTTCTTTAAGACAAAATATAGGAATGTTTAGGGTAGTAGGAAAATATGGAAAAAAACATTTGGTGAGTGAAAAAGATCATGAAAATGAGCATTAACAGAACTAGTAAGATAGAAAATTTTTGAAATGGGGACTCAACACACAGCCTTGTGCTGCCAGGTGAAAGAGGCAGAGTTGGAATCAATCTAAGGCCAGTGGGAAAATTCCACCACAAACCTCCAAGCACAAGGACCCCCTCCCTTCCAGGAAGAAAAGAAAACAAAACAAAACAAAAACCCCCACAAAAACCACTAGTTTAGTTCCTGGAACAGCTGCAAGCCAAACTGTTAAACAAAGCCACCTGTGACTCCCAACTGACCCCCCACCATTTGGAAAGTCTCAAAACGGTTTACTGAGTCGGTTTGAATGGTTGCCTTGATCCATCAGTCGTACATAGTTACCCTTCCTAGTTACCATTATTCAAATTCTACCCCAATTGTTTGAATTATGCCCTGATGGTTTGAAAAGTATATAATCCCATTAGAGTCTGCTCAGGGTCATCTCCCTCCCAAATTGGTGAGACCCCAGCATGTTGGAATAATAAAGTCCCTCTTGCTTTTGCATCAATCACAGCCTCTGTGACTGTCATTCAAGGGGTCCTGGAAGAGGTTCGATTCAGATCTCACATAGACTGGCACTCCATCACTAAGGCCCCCAAATTAGACCTTAGTAGAGGTTACAATGAGACAATGCAAGTCCCGAGTTCAATCCCTAGTTCCCATGTAAAAATCAAGGCATGGTGGCAGAGCCATGGCTGTAGTCTCAACGCTGAGGAAGTGGACAGTCAGGTTTCTGGAGCCTGCTGGTGTGCCAGCCTAGCCTATTCAGCAAACCCCAAGATTCAGTAAGAGACCTGTCGGGCAGTGGACTGTGCCACCAGACAGAAAGACTGGTAGGTAGTAGCAAGTTCAGAATCCTGGTAAATCTCATAACTGAGAACAGCAGGAGTTCAAACTAGCTCCTGCCTCCGTTCCTATCATGGAGCATGTGACCATGACACGTGACCATGGCACACTAAGAGGATGATGAAAACAGGTCACTTAGCATAGAACCTAGAGTTCTCCATACCTAGATAGGCCACCAGTGTTTAGTCAATGAGCCTTCTTTCCTAGACATTCCTTCCTGCAAAAGGTATTTAATGCCTGGTTCACCCCAAGTAAGGCATATGCCCCCTCATCTACCATGAATAAAATAGTTTGGACAAACAAGTGCTGTGTCCTTCTTCAAGGACCACCTTGGGGGGAGGGGTGGGCTTCTATAGACCTGCGCCTACGTCTTCTGTAGAAGCCCCCTTTGTACTCTTGGCACTCACTCAGAGATAAGCCAGATTCCACCCCAGTCCCAGGCTCATCAGGACCTGTCTGGGTGCACAGGAGTCTAAGAACCACAGCTGCCATCCCAGCTCCTGATGTTTTCACCAGGAGAAAAAAAATGGGTTAGAACTCCTATCCTAGACTGCATTTTGCCTTCCCTGAGTGGTACCCAGTGGTAAGGAAGAAAGACAGCCCAGTTCCCCCGTGTTTTACCTTCTGCTGGGGACGGGCTGGTTTTCTTTCTTGTTCTTGGTTCTTGAGGCAACAGGGGGGGAAGAGCATCAGTGGGGATAAAACTTTGTCTTATATTTAGAGATATTTAGGGTTGCTGGATAATACTAAAACATTTTTCTATCTTAAGTCTAAGACACTTAGCTTCAGTAGCTGACCTGCCTGTCTAAGTTCCCCTGAGGGGAGAAACTGTTTAGCACCTCATTATAAAACAGTAGGGGATAAGTGAAAAGATTTATTGCTGGTGCTCCTTTCTCTGGTGAATCCGACAGAAGCCTCTCTGGATAAATAGGTTAACTTTTTGTGAACCAGAGAGGAAGGAAAGGAAAATAATTAAGGTGCTCTATTCAGGCAAATATGCACAGACACATATATATTCAAACATTCATATGCCCTCACTCTGGCTGGGCCACGTCCATCTGTCACAACTCTACAAGTATTCATGCATGCTTACATACACACACACACACACACACACACACACACACACACACACACATATATATAGACAAACAGACATATACATTTGGATGGATGGATGGGTAGATGGGCCAAAACTCCCACGTCTTTTATACCTACTTAGACAAAAATTCTTTAGAAAACTACTTCAGAGATAAAATATTACATAGAACGGATGCTACAGAAGGATGTTATTAAGTTCAAAACAGTGTTTCATTATAATATATTCATTAAAAGTTCAAAGCAACAGTTTTTACATGGCCTTGTCTCATCATAGTGCATACCAGTGACTATCCTTGGACCTAAATGTTTTTCCTTGGATACAAACATGTTCCCATCTATTTCTATTTTTAGAATGATTATGAAAGTTCATTATATTCCTTATTATGTAGCCTTTACTTACTATTCTGAGGAGTGGGAAGATTCTCTTCTTGATTCTAACTTTATTACATCTTCCTAGCAACTTAGACCATCTCTAAAAACTTTCTTCCTAAAATTATTTGAATCAAATCAGGAATTTTAGAGCATTATTATCTATTTGTCCACAGAGCATCACTACAAGATAGTATATCTTTGTTCTGCAGAGATCTGCTCAAAAGGATGGGCTAATATTTAGTGACAGTTATATATCTAATAACAGAAAAAGCATATTAACAACAGGATTCTTTCCTAAAATGAATTTATCCTGGGTCTTGCCTATTAGAGCAAATCTGTCATGGATTTTAATCCAAGGTGGACTCATCTCAGGAAGATCACCAGCTAGTTGTTAGCTTCTCCTTTGATGGCTCCGAACAGCCTCCCTGAGCAGAATGGCAAAGACTCTGTCCCAACAACAAGGTGAATCACTCCTGAAAAGGGAGAGCCATGAATGACCTCTGACCTCCATACACAGGCAGAGCATACTCATGTACATGCATGCCTGTATACACACTCATGTTCACATGCCGATAAATGAATATTTTTATAGAGGTACAAACTTTTTGTATTGTATGGTGGGGATGGGGGGCATGCTTATCTGTGCATTCATCCATTTGCTATGCTGGCTTCAGCCCTACATGGGTTCACAAGTTCCTGTAGTAACAAAATATTAAATAATCCCAGCATGGGGTTTCTACCCACCCTAGATCATTGAGTCCTGGATAAAAAGCACACACAGCTTTTATATTTTTAACTACGGCTTAGGCAGCACAACAGCTGGGCAGCTGCCTACCCTCTGTGCTGTTATCTACGTTCCCAGTGATAACCCCAGGCCATCACTATTTATTGTGTTCCATCTGGGCTGCTCTCAACTCCAACCAGGCAGCCCTCTGGGCCACATTCTCTTGGCCCCTTAGCCATGGTGGCTCTCCCTTCTTCTCTCCTAGCGATTCTTCTTCCTTTTTTGAGGGTGTGCTTATGTGGTGTTCTCTTTTCTCCTCTCCTCTTTTCCATGCTCACAAAAACTCAACCCCAACTATTTCTCTTCTGCCCAGCGATTGGCTGTTGGCATCTTTATTCACCAATCACCAATAACTGGAGGCAGGGTCATTCAGTATCTTACATTAGGACTTTCTTTGGGGCAACCATTTTGGGGGCCCCAAACAGGCTCTATCCTTTTATTGACCAGTTAGAATGGGGAGAAATTTCACATGACATCACCTGAGTTCATGATGGACTTCTCATTGTGTGTGTGTGTGTGTGTGTGTGTTTGAGGGAGAGAGAGAGAGAGAGAGAGAGAGAGAGAGAGAGAGCGAGAGAGAGAGAGAGAGAGAGAGAGAGAGAGAGAGACTGCTCTTGAGGAAGTAGTATTAACATGAGAATACAAACAGTAGCAGGTCAACCTGCTATAGCTCCTCTCTAGTTTCTTTGGACATAGTGCTTGAAATTGATTCACAAATGTACATGTGCACCATACTGAGGAAAACCCTTTAACCATACAGAGGCAAATGGAAAGTCAAGCTTCACTACCCACCAACTATGATTTTGTTACTTAATTTCGAGGGGCCTTCATTTTCTCCTCTGATAAGGACGACGTCATAGTGAGGTTGTAGTAATGGACCAAGAAAATCTTTCAGAAACATCTCTCTCCCAGTGGGCAGAGAGGCAATGCTTGCTAGAGAGCATTTTTGAAACAGACGCTTTCGTTTCTGGTTTTGAAAACAAAATACCTAGAGCGGGATTCTAAAATGATTCTTCTTTCCTAGAAGGTAGAGGTAGATATGTAAGCCAGCAAATGCTAGTCATGTGCTGGAGGAATGTCCATGCAGCAGGAAATCACATCAGTCATTAGCAGCACATGGCGGGGATTTGAAAGACAGCCCTATCCATCTAGCCAAGAAAATGGGACGGGGTTTTTGGTAGAAGAAATCCAATGTGGGGGAGAGCTGATGGCACAACCAGACCTCAGCGAGGCAGTGTGGAACTGACAGAGGGCAGGGATGAGCTTCCGCCCCCACAGCCAGAGGACACAGGATGGAGGATGGAGAGCCAGAGAAGGGAACCAGAGAGCAGTGGACCAAGTTCTGCCTGATCATAAGCCACACACAGAGACAGAAAGGAGGAGAAATCTTGTGGATTTAATCATCAAAACACCCGTGGAAGGCAGTTTGGTGGGTCAGCTTCCTAATACCTCAACAAAAATATCCAAAATGACCGGGTTATGAGGAGAAATGGGTTGTTTGGCTCACGGGTTGGATGACTGAGTGACTGACTCCATTGTTTTGGGGCCAATGACCTATCTGTCCACTTTACGGCCAGGACAAGGAAGAGAGGTAGTGTCCTAACACCCTTTCAAGAGCATGACCCCAACAATAGAAAGGCCATCTATTAGACTTTGCTAATACTGCAGCATTCTCAGCTGGAGACCACGCCTTCAATAACACAGGGAAAACACTTCACCAAGGACCAAAGCAGTCATTGTTCTCCCCTCCAGAGGAGCAAAGAGAAAAGCAGAGAATGGGCCTGGGAGGAGGTTAGAAGATGACCAGAGTCGCCACAGCCATGTCACTGGTGGCATAGGACAAGTCAGGAATAGGTGGTTCCTCGCTTTGCTTTTTCCTTTCTGTGCCACCGGTGCTCTGACTCCTAGGGTTTAGTGGGTTCACATTAAGACACCGAGACTCCAAGTTAATAATGAAACAGGAAGAAAGCTCATGTGAGGGTTTTTTTTTTTTTTTGAATACTTTGGTGGCCCAGGGCCAAGGAATGCAGCAGAGATCACACTGTGGATCAGATATAGCACAAGGAATGTATTGGGAGTGGGAGCAAATAGACAAGAGACAGAGGCAGAGAGAAACAGACACAGAAACACAGACACTGACAGAGGGGGGGGGAGGGAGAGAGAGAGAGAGAGAAAGAGAGAGAGAGAGAGAGAGAGAGAGAGAGAGAGAGAGCAGTCTGTGATGGCAGGGGACCTTTGAAAGGGTTAGCGGACTGGTAACGAGGTAGCTGCTGGTGCTCAGTCATTGAAGGTAGGCTAGGGGAGCACCTGATTTCTAATAATGGGTGTTCCGTGTCAGGAGAGTACTAAGTTGTGAGAGCAAACACAGGTAGTGGCTTCCCCCCATGGGCAACAGAGCCAAAAGAACAACTCTAGTGGAACCATTTGCAACAGACCAGAGAGACTTAGTTTGCACCAGAGAGAAGATGCATTTTGGAAGCCTGAACCAAGATTTGCAGATGGCTCTGAGAAAATATGAGGGGAAGGAGAGAGGAGTAAGGGCTGTGCCCAAGTTTATTCTGAGCAACTGGAAGGATAAAGCCACTCATCGGGATGTGCAGGAAACAGCAGGAAGGGGATTTCAGGAGCAAGGCTTTGGTTTTCCATATGCCTAATAAATGTTTCTGTTTTTAAAGCGGCCACTTCTGTTTATTTGCTACATCAGACAGGAGCCACAGCACTGATTGATACAGCTAACAGAAATCCCTCTGTCTGTTGTCCTTCAGCTCCCAGACGGGCAACAGCTAGGGTTTGCCCACAACCTTTGCCCCAAACACAAGGTGCTGGTGGTACTTTTTGAAGAAACTAAGTCACTCAAGAGGTAATTCCTGAGGGTAGTAGGGGCTGGGGATTGCTGCAGGGATGTGAGTCTACAAGCATTGGAAGGCAGTTCCTCTCAAACCCACAAGCTCTGCACTTGCCCGTTACCAGGCTCAGTGAAAATTCCACCAGCTATGGATGGATGGACAGAATAGAATGTATGGATGTAAAAATGACCAGACTTAGCTAAGATCAATGCTCTGCCCCAGAAATACAAGCAAGGAGATCACACACCACTGAGAATTGCCTCCTGGGGGGGGATGGGAGGGTGGGGGGGTCGGGGTGGGAGTGAGTTGGGGAAACGTCTCAGCAGGCACTGGCAATTGCTGTCAAGTCTGATAATCAGAGTTCATCCCTTATCCAACACTGGATAGAGAGCGCTAATCCTGCAAACTGCCTTCTGACCTCCATGGGTGGCCATGGCACACATGCCACCCACCCCCCACCACCACACTAAATGAAAATGTAATTTAAAAATTAAGAATTTTGGGGCTGGGGATTTAGCTCAGTGGTAGAGCGCTTACCTAGGAAGCGCAAGGCCCTGGGTTCGGTCCCCAGCTCCGAAAAAAAGAACCAAAAAAAAAAAAAAAAATTAAGAATTTTTTGGATTCTCTCCTGATTTGGAAACAATCGGGCCTTCTGAAGAAGAGTTAATAGTTTATTTGCATAATTACAGAGGTAGTTCCAATGGTCTCTCTGTAACAATAGATGAGGAAAAAGAATCAGTGTTAAAGTTGGCGCAAATGAACAAAATGCAGAAAAAGAAAATCAGAACAAGCAAGAGGGAGCTAAAAGGGGGGATGTCAAAGTCTAATACTGAGAAGTTATTCTAACGAGCACTTACTCTAATAATGAGAAAACCAAGTTTTTAAACCTTTCATCCGGTAGGACTCAATTCAAGCACTAGAGTCTACAGTCTTTCATTCTCAGCTGAGACCTACTGAATCACTTGACATCTATGAAATGACTAAGGAGGTCGCTGGAGGTCGCAGCTGCAGATCGAGATAAGCTTCTCTCTGTGTGTGTGTATGTGTGTGTGTGTGTGTGTGTGTGTGTGTGTGTGTGTGTGTGTGTTCAGGGAAGGCAGAGAGGGAGAGGGAGAGAAAGGGAAGTAGGGTTCTAGTGGGAATATTTGAGGGGGAAAGGAAATAAGCTGGGCTCCAACATTTTAGCAAAAAGGTTCCTATTGAAATGAAATAGGCCTGTGGTCAGGAAGAGAAGTATATGGGAATTGTGTGCTGTTCAACTTTTTCTAAACCTAAATCTGCTTTAAAGCAAGTGCATTAATGATAGAAATTACTTTAATATCTCTGTGCTGGTGTTTTCATCTCTGTGACACAATCTAGAGACACCTAGGATGAAGGCCCCTCAGTTGAGAGCTTCCACAGAGCGGCCAGAGGGCATGTCTGTGGAGTTTGTAGTTTACATTTTTTTTCATATAATATACTTTGGTTAAGTTCTCTCTCAATCCCTTCCCACTTCCCGTCCTTTTTCTCATATTCAAAAAAGAGTGAGACAAAACACACACACACACACACACACACACACACACACACACACCACACACACACACACACACACACACCACACACACACACCCCAGGAAAAATAATCCTGCAAAAACAAAAATCAAAACAAACAAACGACTAAGACAAAAAAAAAAAAAAAAAGCCCAAAGAACGCAAAATAGCACAGAGCTCCCTTTGTGCTGCCAAACTCCCCCTGGGCGTGGGGCCTTCCCGGAGGTGTGGTTGATACACCAGTGAGACTCCATTGGAGAAAACTTTGCCAGCTAGCCTGAGTGGGGACCTATGTCCTCTCAGCTGGAACCCCATCTGGCTCGACCCTGTGCAGGCCTTGTGCACAGTCTTTGTGAGTATGCATGAGCCTCAGTTAGGCCATGTCTGGAAGATACCGTTTCCTTGGAGTCCTACATCACCTCTGCTCTTACAGTCTTTCCTCCTCCTCTTCCACAACATTCCTGAGCCTTGAGGGGGAGGGGCTTTATGGGAATCTCATTTGGGACTGAGCATGCTCAAGTCTCCCATTCTCCCCACTTTCTTCAGTTGGGTCTCTGCATTCATTCCCATCTAGTGTCAGAATAAGCTTCTCTGATGGAGACCTGGACAAGGCACTGATCCGTGATCTCTGTCTTCAGGCGTTATTTCATGGCCATGTCCCTTTAGCAGAATAACAGTAGTAGGTTTTCCCGTAGGCCTGTGACCTATCTAGTCTAAGGCTCTCGGCCATTTTAGCAGGGTCAGGTCTGTGTTCCCTATCATGGAGCAGGCTTTGAATCAAATCAGAAAGTGATAGGTTATTCCCATAACATTGTTACCACTAATACACCAGTACGCCTTGCGCGTGGGTCACTAATACAGGTTGCAAGGCTCGTATCTGAATGACATTGATGACTATCTTTCTCCTTCGGCAGTGTGCAGAGTACTTCCCAGGACGGTACTTGCTGCCGTGCTTTCCCCACCATGATGGACTGTACATCCTAGAACTGTAAGCCAAGTACAAGCTTTTCTTCCTTAAGGTGCTTATGTTACAGCAATGAGAAAGGTAATTAACACACTCTCCTGTTTTTATACTTACGTGGTTGCGTGGCCCTGTTTGGGGAGTGTACTTTTCTCTTTTTTTTTTTTTTTTTTTTTTCGGAGCTGGGGACTGAACCCAGGGCCTTGCGCTTCCTAGGCAAGCGCTCTACCACTGAGCTAAATCCCCAACCCCGGGAGTGTACTTTTCTATGCCTTAACTTGCACTTACTCGTGTGACTACCTTTGGGAGATGAAACTAAGGGAGCTTAAAAGTAAAGGCTTGAAATCAGTCATCGGGCGTGGCCTCTGATCTCTGTCCTATGCCAAGAGGACAGTATGCGCGTGTCCAAGGCAGATAAGAAAACCAAGGTACCCACTTGAAGCCTACCTACAGTTTGGAGCCAGGGCCAAGTGGGTCCAATCTAGAGCACCATGGATAGACCCAAAGATGCATGAACTTATAACAAGCTCACTGAGCTTTCAGTGGGTCCTTACAGAGCATTATAGCTATGATGGCTGGTTAATACAATGCCTGTGGAAGCAAAAGCTCTTCCCATATTTCTACCATATTTCTTAGGGGTGAGGTTTTGGTAATGCAGTTCAGATTAATGCTACAAAGTATGCTGTTAACAATGCTTGCTGGGGTAGAGAGAGAGATGGCTCAGCAGTTCAGAGCACTCACTGCAGCTGCCGAGGACCTGAGCTCAGGTCTGCCTTGCCTACTGTGATAAAATGCCATGACCAAAAGCAGCTGGAAGAGAAAGTTTATGTGGCTTACGTCTCCCGAATCCTGTCTGTTGAAGGAAGCCAAGGCGAGAATTCAAACTGGGCAGGACCTTGGAGGCAGGAGCTGGTGCAGAGGCCATGGAGGAGTGCTGCTTACTGGTTTGCTCCTGGTAGCTCAGCATGCTTTGTTATAGAGCCCAGGACCACCAAGGATGGCACCGACACGTCATCGCTAGTTAAGAAAATGCCGTGTAGGCTTGCCTACAGCTGGATCTCAAGGAAGCATTTTTCAACTGAGGTGTCCTACAATGAAACGACTCTAGCTTGCATCATGTTGACATAAAATTAGCCGGGATGGAGTCTCAGCATCCATATCAAGTGGGTTATAGCTATCTGTGGCTCCTCCCTCAGGGAAATCTGACGCCATACTGCTGGCCTCTGCATGGCCCCACCCCTCACCCCGGTCCCCCTCTTCTTCCACACTTCCACACTTGAAAATAAATACATAACTACTTCCTTCTTAGATGGTAGAAATAGGTACAAGCATTCTGTTGCCCCGTGGCTTTTCCCTCAGGTAGCCAGGCCCATGTGCGACAGCTGGGCTGGAGGGAGGGAGACTTGGGTAGCCACCAGGTGAGGTGCAGACTCTCTACCGTGAGTTTGCAGGCAACAAGCACACCTGGGAACAGCTTCGGAAAATCGGTTCCTTTATCGGAAGGGCAAAAGGGATAGTTATGCCCCTGGGGAGGTGGCCAGTGTCTCTGGGGCAAAGGTTTGTGTGGCTGTGCACCGTTGGCAGGGATGTTGGAGGGTGCTTCATCTACATACGCAGGGGTTGAAGGGCCCGAGGTCCAGGAGAAACCTTACCGGGTTGTACTGGCTGGTTTTGTGTGTCAACTTGACACAAGCTGGAGCTATCACAGAGAAAGGAGCCTCCCTTGAGGAAATGCCTCCATGAGACCCAGCTGTAAGGCATTTTCTCAAGTAATGATCAAGGGTGGGAGGGCCCACTGTGGGTGTTGCCATCCCTGGGCTGGTGGTCTTGATTCTATAAGAAAGTGAGCTGAGTAAACCAGGGGAAGCAAGCCAGTAAGCAGCACCCCTCCATGGCCTCTGCATCAGCTCCTGCCTCCAAGTTCCTGCCCGGTGTGAGTTCCGGTCCTGACTTCCTTTGGGGATGAACAGCAATTCGGAAGTGTAAGCTGAATAAACCCTTTCCTCCCCAACTTGCTTCTTGGTCATGATGTTTTTGTGCCATGTGTCAGAGACCCTGACTAAGACACATTGATACCAGCATAGAGGGGTTTTCAAACAAGAAGTGAAGCCTCATACCTGCCACGGTAATACATTCTGACTAGGGTAATGGGGAAGCAGGCTTTATGGTGCCAGGCTGGCAGGGTGCAAGTAGCCAATCCCTGCCATTCTCAAGTTTGAAGAATCCAGGATCGAAGCTCTCTCTACTCTTCCTCAGAAACCTTGGGCCATTATGGTCCCCAAATATTTTATTTACTTATATAGGACGTTGATGTATTAATGACCATTGGATTATTTCTTTGGATATCAGGTTCTCTGGTTTGTTTAAACCATATTTTCTCATGTGGAAATGAAGTAAGCATATAGTCTTTCCTTTTCCTTTCTTTTTCTGTTTTTGTTGTTTTGTTTTTGAGACAGGGTCTCACTACAATGTAGCCTTTGCCATCCTGAAACTCACCAGGTAGACTAGGCTGGCCTTGAACTCACAGAGATTCATCTACCTCTGCTTCCTGAATGCTGGGTTTAAAGGCATGAGCCACCACATTCAGCTATGCAGATGGTATTAAGTCCTGTATTATTTCTAGATTTGGCTAACTAAAGGGGGAACATTTACACAGCTAGTTCAAAGAAACAAATATTCTTGAAATTTCTGTCTTGTTCTAAAGGCAGCTAGGAGGAAGGTCACAAAGATTTTACGCCCACAGTGGCACACTTTCTCCAACAAGGCCACGCCTCCTAACAGTGCCGCTTCTGATGAACCAAGCACATTCAAACCACCCCTGTTAAAATAATTATTTTAAAAAACAAATCCCAGCAGCAGGTTCACTACCCACCCCAATGGTTTGCATTCCTGAACGAGATGCACACACAAACCCTTTTTATTTGATACGCCTTAAACAGCTCTGCTGAGCTGTGCAGCTGCCTAACCTCCATGTGGTTAATCCACCTCCTGCAATGATCCTGAGTTATTGCTTACTAAACTCTATATTCTGTCTTGGCCATTCTGGACCCAGGTGGCTGTCCAACAGGGCCACGCTCTCCCGGCTCCTCCACTTGACAGCCATGCCTTTCTGTCCTGCACTCTTCTCAGGCGTGGTGTTTCTCTCCTTCACGTCTCTCAGCAAGGTAGATTTCCCTTCCTCTCTGTCTCTGTCTCTGTTTCTCTGTCTCTGTCTGTCTCTCTGTCTCTCTGTCTCTCTCTCTCTCTGTCTCTCTCTGTCTCTCTCTGTCTCTGTCTCTCTGTCTCTCTCTCTGTCCCAAGCCTGGGAAATTCCTAAGACCTGCCTCTGTCTGTCCTTCCCAGCTATTGGCTGTTGGCATTTTTATTTACCAATGAGAACCAACTGGGGTCAGGTTCCCAGAAGCTAGCACAGACACTACTGTAATCAGTTTTTTTGGGGGGAGCATAATTAGCATTAGAATACAAGCAGCTACACACCATACCCACTAAGCCACATTACACACCTTCCTCTTAGTTTTAAATTAACATATCTGGGGACTAGAGCAATGGCTCAGCGGTTAAGAGGACTTGCTGTTCTTCCAAAGGACTAGAGTTTGGTTCCCAGGAGTGAATCATGTGACTCACAACTGCCTAAAAAACACCAGCTCCAGGGACTCCTACTCACTTTTCTGTACACACTGGGCATATACTCACACAGACACACCCAGATAAATAAAAATAAAATCTTTTTTTAAAAAAAAGTAGGGGGTTGTGGATTTAGCTCAGTGGTAGAGCGCTTGCCTAGTAAGTGCACGGCCCTGGGTTCGGTCCCCAGCTCCAAAAAAAAAAAAAAAAAAGTAGTTAAAAAAAATAAAAAAAAGTAGTTAAAGTATTTACTACTATAACAAGTTGTGCTTCAATTATTTTTAGAATCAAGGCATTTTTATAATTATATTACCTTAATTAAGGTAATTTTAAATTAAATTATAATTTAATTCAGTAACTAAAGAAGACAATAAACTTTTATAGCTAGAATTGGTATCTTGAATAGAAGCTGTAAAGTTTCACAGTAAATATTTCACTTTCGGTGTCAAATACATTTTGTGTACTTATCTACCACCAAACCCAGAAGAAAAAAAAAATCCACGACAGAAGTAAGAATAGAAAAACAATTAGCTTTATACCCTCAGCCATAGCTTATGAGATGTTTTTATTTATTTGCCAATTTAAAGACTGAGCACTATAACCAAGCTATAACATTACATTTAACTGTTTTGTTTTGCTTTGCTTTGCTTGAGACGGGCTTTCTCTGTATAGACCTGCCTATCTTGGAACTCACTTTATGGATCAGACTGGCCTTGAACTCAGAGATCTCTCTGCCGATGCCTCCCAAGTGCTGAAATTAAAGTTGTGTGGCATTACCACTCTGCCTATATTATTTTTATCTTAATGTGGTTATGCAGTCTGTAGTTTACTGTGATGCTTACACATTTAAACATTTACACACATTCTGACACATAGCAAAAAAAAATGTTTTTGGCTAATGAAAGACAAATTAGCCACTTGCTTAGACATTGAAAGTCAAAGAGAGATCGCAGCACACGTTAAAAAGCAAACACTGGGAAGAAAAAAAATCTTTCCTCTAAAAACCCTGTCGGAGCATCTCAAAGTGCTGTGACCCTGCCTGTGACAAAACCTATCCTTCTGTAGTGTTCAATCCCAGAACCTTACTACACCAAGCAAGTACTCTACCACTGAACCATCCCACATGAGCACATTGTTAGGCCAGGCTGCATTGGCTCTATCCAGCGTCATTGCTTA
The DNA here is from genome assembly GCF_021556685.1 of Rattus norvegicus. Lineage (NCBI taxonomy): Eukaryota > Metazoa > Chordata > Mammalia > Rodentia > Muridae > Rattus > Rattus norvegicus. The sequence goes on along the minus strand of NC_141535.1, from coordinate 25,456,826 downwards.
TGTTAATTATGCAGGAATGTTTATTATTAATGACATATCTCGAGCCTAGCATGGTGGCTCACACCTACAATCCCAGCCCTTGAGAGGCAGAGCGTGGAGGGTCATCATAAATCCCACCAGCCAGGGCTCCACAGTGAAACCCTGCCTCAACCAAACAAAACCACATACAAAACAACAACAAAACACCCAACACCAGCAACCACGCTGGAAACAAGATATACCCGGTTGTCACTAGGAGTTGACTGTTTTTTGCGAAAACTTAGTTCATGTTGAAGTTTAAAGGTACCCATATTAAGAGCCCTTTTAAAAAGTTTAGTTGAGGGGCTGGAGAGATGGCTAAGAGCACTGACTGCCCTTCCTAGAGATCCTGAGTTCAATTCCCAGCAACCACATGGTGGCTCTCAACCATCTGCAATGGAATCCAATGCCCACTTCTGGTGTGTGTGAAGACAGCGGCAGTGTACTCACATACGTAAATTAAATATATATTTTAGTTGATGTGATAACCCAAGAAGTTCTCTGATTTGGAGTATTTCTAAGTTTCAGGAATATTCCAATAACCGTATCTTATAGAAAAACATTCAATAAAATATATTGATGTGGGTATTAAAATCTTTTGATTGCAAATTATACTTACAAGTTACATAAAATGTTTATCAGCCAACATTCTGAAACCCTGAATATTGAGTCAGCTAGGAAAATAGTAAAAATATATTTGCTGGGGACAAAGGGACAGTACCACAGTTAAAATTGCTTACTGCTCTTCTAAAGGTCTCAAGTTTGTTTCCAAACTCCCATGTTAGTCAGTCTATGGCTACCTGTACCTCTAGCTCCAGAGGATCTGGCTCCTTATTCTGGCCTCCTCGAGCACTTCACGCGTGTGAACGTGCCCATTCGTGTACACACACACACGCACATGCACACACACAAGTTAAAAATAAATCTTGTAAAAATAATACTCCTGAAAACTCGTCAAGTGAAAATTCTGGACAAAAATTTTCCATTGAATTACAAAAAATAAGCACAAAAAGATCTTAAAAATCTAAAAATCAGAAGTTGCATGAAGTTCCTATAGCATGGTAAATCAAGACTAAAATAGATATCCTACAAGCGCATACTAACATGCATAGTAAATGTGTCTGTCAGTGCCGTTCCAGGCCAGGGGAAGGACTCTTTAATAATTGACAGCTGGATGAGTGATGGACTCTGGGAAATCCAAGATGTTTGGATGTTTATGCCAGGCCCTTGTCAGGTTTCAGACAGGAGTCAGATGGTCCTATTTGTATCCTAAGCACTCTGGCTTCCGAGTAGAAACAGGAACGGAAGCTGAAGGTCAGTTGAGAGGCCACAGCAGAGGAAAGGAAGGTGAGCATATGTCCTCAACAGTGGCAGAAACAGAAAGGAGTGAGTTGAGGTCCCGTAGACTGGACGGGAGGAAGGAGGAGACCAAGAGTTCTGTCTTGGGAATGCTGTGTATCCCTTCAGGCGATGGATGGGTGGCACATGCTTTTTTTTTTTTTTTTTTTTTAAAGATCTGTTTATTTTTATGTGTGTGAGTACACTGCAGCTGTCTTCAGACACACCAGAAGAGGGCATCATATCCCGTTACAGATGGTTGTGAGCCACCATGCGGTTACTGGGATTTGAACTCGGGACCTCTGGAAGAACAGTCAGTGCTCTTAACCGCTGAGCCATCTCTCCAGCCCAGTACTTGGTCTTGGTTAAGTGTTATTCCTATGTATGTTGCTCTGGGAATAGAAATAGAAAGAGAGCAGAACTAAGGAGTTAACTTGCAAGGTTAGGAACCACAGTTAGAACCGAAACAAACTGTTGGATTCTAGAACACATAATTTTTTTTATCACTTATGCCATAAATCCATCACATTTTTTTTCTCTTGCAGTTTGAGTTTTTGCCAGCCTTAGTATCAAATTGGGAACATGGTTGTCATGGCAACTAAACTTTCTGGTTTGATGCTTCCATGATTGTTTTATTATTATGTCAGACATTTTATTTAAAGAAAAACCTTTTCCTCTATATTTTTTAGTCCGCTATATGACGAATCCATATATGATGACTCCAGGATATGGAGGGTCATTCGCAGGCCTAAGAGCGGGTATTCAGCCGGAATAACCCACATAAAGCGCTAGGCTTGGCAGACAAGGTGATGCACGTTTATATTAGGTAGGCTGGGCAAGCTCATGGAGAAAGGGATTTGGGGACAAAACATCTGAGAAGTGGGAAAGGTGGAGTAGCTCACATGAAGCAGAGGACACAGCAAAGGGAGACCTGGTTCTGTAGCAGTGTGAGCTGCCTGCAGGACAGGGAGCCTCTGGCTCGAGGTGAACTTGTCTAGAGATGAGCGAGTTGTCACACTCTGAGGAGCAAGGCTAAAAGCAGATTATATAACACTGAGGGAGTGGTCACAGTGAGAAGCTAGGGTTGAGGGTCTGAGATGAACTGGGGTCAAGGTCAATAAAGCTCCGTAGTCTCAACGTGTGTGGCGGGAGAGAAAAGGCAGCATGGTCCCCACCTTGAGCAACGTGATACCGTCTCCTGGTACAGTGAGTGCTGGAAGCAGAGCTAGACTGGATCCAAAACCTAACACTGAGCTTTTGAGATGGGGTTTGGCTAATGCTTTGTTCTTCCTGCAGGGAACAACGCTATTAGATCCATACTATGAACAAAAGTACTAAGTTTGTAAAAACAAACTCTGCACATTTATGTTCTCAGAAGGACTGGAAAGTAGTTTGTCCATTAGTGATAGCTGTTGAGTTTCGGTTTTGCAGCAGATAACTGTGCTAACTACTGTATGCTGTTGTTGTGAGACCTCAGGGTAAAAGGTTAATTAGATGGACCCGGCTCAGAAGAGGGATCTGGGAATCATTAGCACATGGTGATAATATTGGAAGGCATCAATGGATGAGATCGTCTGTGGAGACACTAAGGAAGAGAAAAAGCCCTGTGCGCAGGTCTGTCTGTAGGTGTTCCCAAGGAGGAGCAGCTCCCAGAGGTTCACAAAGAGATCCAGGAAGTGCGTCTGGCATAGTGAAACCCCAAGGGGCAAAGCACCTCAAGTTATCTTTTGACCAGGTGCCACGAAGCCAAAGAAGATGGCACAAGATCATTTGTTTTCTTGGGGTCACTGCTGGCCTTAGTAAGAAAGCAGAGCGGTGGAGAGATTCCATGGTTTCAGAGAGTAGACATTTTCACGAAAATGGGCTTGGAGAGGAGGCATTGTGGGTGATGAAAGGGTGTCTTCATTTGGCTTCATCGATGAGTAGACACTGGTCACGGAACCCTTAATGGTATAATCTGTGAGACTGAAAAGACAGCCTTCACCCTGATTGTGGATTGTACCATTCCATAGGCTGGTGTCCTCTACTAAATGAAAAGGAGGGAGTAAGATTCTACACCAGTCTTCTTCTATCTCTGCCTGCTGACCCGCACAGGGACCACATGCCCCATGTTCCTCCCATCATTCACCACGCAGTTTCCCTGCTTTAAGGACCCCGCCCTCAATCTGTGAGCTGGAATAAATGTTTCCTTCCTTAAGTATCTTTTGTCTTCTCTCTTGTCGCAGGGAAGAGAAAAGTAGCTAATATGCCTGATTTTCCTTGTATATACTTACGACCCTAACGTTTCATTTAGGCCGGCAAGTTTAAACAAAGAGCGTCCTGTACCAGCTTCAGACCCTTCATTAAGGGACAGCTTATGCGTGCGTGCGTTTTTCTATATACGCCACGCCTCTATCCTTTTTGCTAGTTGAGACTGAGGTGTGATTACAGGAACGGATTCGACCACCTTGGATCTTGAGGTGACTTTTGCAACAGCAGCCATAGGCATTAAAACAAGCAAGCAACTAGGTTTCAAAGTCGGGGTTGAATTTAGGCAGCAAAGCTCATGATGTCGGTACGTCACCTGTGTCTGGATGTTACTGCGAAAGAAAACAAGCATTGTGTAAGTCTCACACTTTTTGATCTACTGAGGTCTTTTACCAAATATACCCTTTTAAAACAGAGAAAAAGAAAACCACCCAGAATGATTCTACCCTGTAATAGAAACAACAGGGCCACCGCTGAAATAGAAGCAGTTCAGTCACTGGAGAAAATTTGATTTAGGAACGGTAACAGAATCAAGAGCAGAATCCTATCCAAGAGTCCTTGGGTGATAAAGGAAGTAGGCACCGGGATGCCATGACTAGGAAGAAAATGGCACCTAATGACCTGTGCCTGTGTGGTCCCGTTATACACAGTGGCCCATCATAGCAGACCCTCACAAAAAGCCTTCACTCAAGGAGTGGTGGTGGGTTTTTTTTTTCCATATTTATTGTGCATATAAAAAAAAGTGTTAACCCATATACCTGGCTTTTCTGTGTATAGATAAGACAATGGCTCAAGTTCATTATGCTGGTAACTGGCACACAGCAAGTTAGCTGTGGTTTGAACTTGTTCCTGTAAAGTGTCATTATTGGCGTGACTAGCAAGCAGGGTTGGAGAGACGGCTCAGTGGTTGAGAGCACTGACTTCTCTTCCAGAGGTCCTGAGTTCAAATCCCAGCAGCCACATGGTAGCAAGTGGAGTGTTTGACTTCATCCCCCTGATTGGAATTTTAGCTCTCCCTCTTTAGCTCCTGTTGGCATGGTACTGGCAGTAGAGTTAGGTGACCAAATGTTGGCTCTTGTCTGAGTGCCTGGTAATGCCAATTCCATCTTGCGTTTGAGCGCTGGCGAGCTCCCATGTGCCAGCTTCAAAACAAGGCTTACACATATGTGTACCAATATGCTATGTCTATATCTTTGCAAGTTTGGTAGAGAAATTATATTACGACTGTCCTTTAATATATTAAAGTAATCAATAGGAGCCAGGTAGAGAGCCAGCACTTGGGAGGCAGAGGAATTGGATCTCTGTGAGTTTGAGGCCAGCCTGGTCATCCAGGATGTCATCCCTACATAGTAAGATCCCCGCCCCCTCACACATACTCAGAAGTTTGGAAAAGGATTCTCATTCAAACTCCTTTATGAATTTGAGAAAAATAAGAAAGCAGAAATCTAACACTAGAATTATAACTAACTTCTAAGCTTATTAAAAGTTAATATTTGACAATTTAAATATTTTTCCTATGATTGTAGCAAAGGATATAACAGGATTTTTTTATAGTATCAAACATTTGGAATGGTAAAAAGAATTGCAAAGATCTTAGATACATTTACAAAAGAAAAAAACGAGAAATGACTTAGCATTATGGATTAGAAACTCATTTGATGGGGTTGGGGATTTAGCTCAGTGGTAGAGCGCTTGCCTAGCAAGAGCAAGGCCCTAGCAAGGCCCTGGGTTCGGTCCCTAGCTCCGAAAAAAAGAAAAAAAAAAAGAAACTCATTTGATATTTATTTAAAGTCTGTCTATCTATCTATCTATCTATCTATCTATCTATCTATCTATCTATCCATTTATATGTAGGCAAGTCTGCATGAGTTTCTGTGCAGATACCTATTGAGGTCAGAGGGCAACTGATTCTTTGGAACTGGAGTTACAGAAGGTTGAGTCATCTTAAAGTGAATGCTGGGAACTGAACCTGGGTCTTCTGCAAGAATTGTAAGTGTTCTTAAACAATGAGCCATCTCTCCAGTCTATATTTAATGTTTTGAGTGTAAATACATTTACATATTTAAACCAACTACTTCACCATCGGTCTCTTTAATTTTTATTTTTTAATTAAAAATTTTTTGAGACAAAGATTAATGTAATGGCCTTGAAGTCTAAGTGGCTGAGGATGACCTTGAACTTCTGATCCTCTTGCCTCCATCTCTCAATTGCTAGGATTACACCTTGTTTGATTTATGTGGTGCTGGAGATCTTTGCTAATGGAGCCTTGTCCCCAGCATGGGTTTTCTTTAGAAGACAAATGAAGATACTTACTCTCCTGAAACTCTTGGTCAATGAATGGTTAAGTTTTATTTCCCTTTTGTTTATGAACTTCATTTCTAAAAAACTAAATAATTTTTGAGGGAATAAAAGTGAATTGATGGTGTTGACTACAGGTGTTTTTGTGCTGTTATTTCCACTTTGAAAATTGTCTATCTTTTAAATCTACATTAAAAGTTTATCAATAAAAAGATATGAAAAAATGAGATTTGGCAATGCTTACACAACGTATGTGAGCTCTGGATTAGATCGAGACAACACTCTCAATTAGAGAGAGGGGAGAGAGGGAGGGAGGGAAGGAGGGATGGATGAAAGGAGGGATGGAGGGAGAGAAAGAGAGAGCATATATACATATACACATACACATACACATACACATACACATACACATACACATACACATACACATACACATACACATACACATACACATACGTGTGTGTGTGTGTGTGTGTGTGTGTGTGTGTGTGTGTGTGTGTGTGAATGAATCCATCTATAGGGTAGAGAGATGAAATAAAATCTATGACCATGAGCTGTTGGTTGTTGGGATGGAGTGGTACATCCTTTGTTGTCTTAGTCCCTTAAGAGAACTATAACGAAACACTACACATTAAAATTTTATCTGTCACACTTTTTAAATGCTAGGAGATCCAAGACCAAGGTGTTGGCAAGGTCTAGCAAGGGCCCATTTTTCCTTCACAGATGACTCCTTGCTGGGTGTTGACATGATTCCTTTGATGAAGGCAAAGCCCTCCTAATCTCACGATGGCCCACTCCTCCTTCCTAATACCATCATCTGGGAAACAGTATTTCACATCTGAATTTTGAGGGGATCTAAACATTCAGAACATAGCCTATTTCTACATTTATAAATGATTCACACTTAACACATAGAAGAATTTACCTGTCTCTCTGAGGTACTTCTTTATGATAAACTGTACTTGTCACTTGTAATAATTAAAAGCTTCGGGTAGTTCACTTGGCGAGGGAAAATATCACATTCATACCTCAAGGAATACCTTGAAGGTTTAGTTTTTGTGCTGAGAGTAACTAAGCTAAATGGCTACCATTGAACACTTCCCACAGTCCCCGTGGCACATGACGACAGGCTTGTTTCTTGTTGCTTTGTTCCTTAGGCTTTCGAGGATTCAGCTACACATGATCTTTGTGATTGTGCTACAGGGAAAGTAGGTTCTGGGTGACCCTACCTTGTTGAGTAAAGAGTCCAACCTGGAAATGACACACACCATTCATGCTCATGGTTGCTTTGCTTGGATGAGTCTTATCTCCCTACTCAGTCACAAGAGGGCAGGAAGTATTTTTTGTTTTGTTCTGGTTCTTGTTGTTTGTTTTGTTTTTCCTTCGAAGGACTGAAGCATCCACGTTTTGGTCTTCTTCTTGAGTTTCATATGGTCTATGAATTGCATCTTGGGTATTCCAAGTTTTGGGGCTAATATCCACTTCTCAGTGTATATCATGTTTGTTCTTTTGTGACTTGCTTACCTCACTCAGGACGATATTTTCTAGTTCCATTGATTTGCCTTAGAATTTCATGAAGTCACTGTTTTAATAGCTGAGTAGTACTCCATTGTGTAAATGGACCATGTTTTTTGTATCCATTCCTCTGTTAAGGGACATCTGGGTTCTTTCCAGCTTCTGGCTATTGTAAATAAGGCTGCTATGAACATAGTGGAGCATGTGTCCTTGTTATATGTTGGAGCATCTTTGGGGTATATTCCCGGGACTGGTATAGCTATGTCCTCAGGTAGTACTATGTCTAGTTTTCTGAGGACCCGCCAGACTGATTTTCAGAGTGGTTGTACCAGCTTGCAATCTCACCAACAATGGAGAAGTGTTCCTCTTTCTCCACATCCTTCCCAGCACCTGAGTTTTTGATGCTAGCCTTTCTGATTGGTGTGAGGTAGAATCTCAGGGTTGTTTTGATTTGCATTTCCCTGATAACTAAGGATGTTGAACATTTCTTTAGGTGCTTCTTGGCCATTCAATATTCCTCAGCTGTGAATTCTTTGTTTAGCTCTGTACCCCATTTTTAAATCAGGTTATTTGATTCTCAGGAATCTAACTTATTGGGTTCTTTGTATATATTGGATATTAGCCCTATATCGGATGTAGGATTGGAAAAGATGTTTTCCAAATCTGTTTGTTGCCATTTTGTCCCAATGACAGTGTCCTTTGCCTTACAGAAGTTTTGCAATTTTATGAGGTCCCATTTGTCTATTCTTGATCTTAGAGCATAAACCATTGGTGAAAATTGTGAAATTTTCCCCAGTACCCATGTGTTCAAGGCTCTTCCCTACTTTTCCTTCTATTAGTTTGAGTGTATCTAGTTTGATGTGGAGGTCCTTGATCCACTTGGATTTAAGCTTTGTACAGGGCAATAAGAATGGGTCAATTTGCATTCTTCTACATGCTGACCTCCAGTGGAACCAGCACCATTTGTTGAAAATGCTGTCTTTTTTCCACTGTATGGTTTTAGTTTCTTTGTCAAAGATCAAGTTACTATAGGTGTGTGGTTTCATTTCTGGGTCTTCAATTCTATTCCATTGATCTACTTGACTGTCTCTGTACCAATACCATACAGTTTTTATCATTATTGTTCTGTAATACAGCTTGAGGTCAGGGATGGTGATTTCTCCAAAAGTTTTTTTTTTCTTTTCTTTTTTTCCGAGCTGGGGACCGAACCCATCTCCAAAAGTTCTTTTATTGTTGAGAATAGCTTTTGCTATCCTGGGTTTTTTGTTATTCCAAATGAATTTTGAGAATTGCTTTTTCTAACTCTATGAAGACTTTAGTTGGAATTTTGATGGGGGTTGCATTGAATGTGTAGATTGCTTTCAGCAAGATGGCCATTTTTACTATATTAATCCTGCCAATCTATGAACATGGGAGGTCTTTCCATCTTCTGAGATCTTCTTCAATTTCTTTCTTAAGAGACTTGAAGTCCTTGTCATACAGATCTTTCACTTGCTTGGTTAGTGTCACACTGAGGTATTTTATATTATTTGTGACTATTGTGAAGGGTGTCATTTTCCTAATTTCTTTCTTGCCTGTTTATCCTTTGAGTAAAGGAAGGCTACTGGTTTGTTTGAGTTACACATTTTATACCCAGTCACTTTGTTGAAATTGTTCATCGGGTTTAGGAGTTTTCTGGTGGAATTTTTGGGGAGTCACTTAAGTACACTATCATATCATCTACAATAGTGATATTTTGACTTCTTTCTTTCCAATTTGTATACCTTTGAGCTCCTTTTGTTGTCTAATTGCTCTGGCTAGGAATTGGAATACTATATCAAATAGGTAGGGAGGGAGGGTCTAGTCCCTGGTTTTAGTGTTATTGCTTCAAGTTTCTCTCCATTTAGTTTGATGATGGTTACCGGTTTGCTGTATATTACTTTTACTATGCTTAGGTATGAGCCTTGAATTCCTGATCTTTCCAAGACTTTTATCATGAAGGGGTGCTGAATTTTGTCAAATGCTTTCTCAGCATCTAATGAGATGATCATGTGTTTTTTTTCTTTGAATTTGTTTATATAGTGGATTATGTTAATAGATTTCTGTATATTGATCTATCCCTGAATCCCTGGGATGATGACTACTTGATCATAGTAAATGATTTTTTTAAATGTGTTCTTGGATTCAGTTAGGGGGAATCTTATTGAGTAATTTTTGCGTCAATATTAATAATGGAAATTGGTCTGAAGTTCTCTTTTTTTGTAGGGTTTTTGTGTGGTTTAGGTATTAACTGTAGTTGTGGCTTCAAAGAATGAATTCAGTAGTGTTCCTTCTATTTTGTGGACTAGTTTGCAGAGTATTGGTATTAGGTCTTCTTTGAAGGTCTGATAGAATTCTATATTAAATGTATCTGGTCCTGGGCTTTTTTTGGTTGGGAGAATTTAATGACTGCTTCCATTTCTTTAGGGGTTATGGGACTGTTGAGATGAAACCATCTCAACAGTTTATCTGATCTTGATTTAACTTTGATACCTGGTATCTGTCTAGAAAATTGTTCATTTCATCCAAATTTTTCAGTTCTGTTGAGTATAGGCTTTTGTAATAGGATCCGATAATTTTTTGAATTTCCTTAGTTTCTATTGTTATGTCTCCCTTTTCATTCCTGATTCTGTTAATTTGGATACTGTCTCTGTGCCCTCTGGTTAGTCTGGCTAAGGGTTTATCTATTTTGTTGATTTTCTCAAAAAAAAAAAAACAAAAAAAAAAAAACAGCTCCTAGTTTTGTTGATTCTTTGTATAGTTCTTTTTGTTTCTACTTGGTTGATTTCAGCCATGAGTTTGATTATATTCTGCCATCCACTCCTCTCAGGTGTATTTGCTTCTTTTTGTTCTAGAGGTTTTAGATGTACTGTCAAGCTGCTAGTGTATGATCTCTCCAGTTTCTTTTTGGAGGCACTCAGAGCTATGAGTTTTCCTCTTAGCACTAATTTCATTGTGTCCCATAATTTGGGGTATGTTGTGACTTCATTTTCTCTAAATTTAATTTAATTTCTTTCTTTATTTCTTCCTCGACTAAATTATCATTGAGTAGAATGTTGTTCAGCTTCTATGTGTATGTGTGTTTTCTGTTGTTTTGTTGTTATTAAAGATTAGCCTTAGTCTGTGGTGATCTGATAGGATGCATGGGATTATTTCAATCTTCTTGTATCTGTTGTGGCCTGTTTTGTGATTGATTATATAGTCAATTTTTGAGAAGTTATCATGAGATGCTAAGAAGAAAGTACATTCTTCTGTTTTAGGATGAAATGTTCTAGAGATATCTGTTAAATCCATTTGGTTCATAACTTCTGTTAGTTTCACTGTGTCTCTGTTTAGTTTCTGTTTTCATGACCTTTCCATTGATAAGAGTGTGGTGTTGAAGTCTCCCACTATTATTGTGTGTGGTGCAATGTATGTTTTGACCTTAAGAAAAAATTTCTTTTATGAATGTGGGTGCCCTTACATTTGGAGTACAGATGTTCAGTATTGAGAGTTCTTGGTAGGTTTTTTTGGGGTGGGGAGTATGAAGTGTCCCTCCTTATTTTTTTGATAAGTTTTGTTGAAAAATAGATTTTATTCCATATTATACTAGCTACTCTAGCTTGTTTCTTGGGACCATTTGCTTGGAAAATTTTTTCCAGCCTTTACTCTGAGGTAGTGTCTGTCTTCATCACTGAGGTGTGTTTCCTGTATGCAGCAAAATGCTGGGTCCTGCTTATGTATCAAGTCTGTTAGTTTATGTCTTTTTATTAAGGAACCGAGTCCATTGATGTTGAGAGATATTAGGGACCAATGATTATTGTTTTTATTATTTTTGTTGTTAGAGGTGGACTTATGGTTGTGTAGCTGTCTCCTTTTGTGTTAGTTGAAAAAAGATTACTTTCCTGCTTTTTCTAGGGTGTAGTTTCCTTCCTTGTGTTGGAGTTTTCCATTTATGATCCTTTGTATGGCTAGATTTGTGTAAAGATATTATATAAATTTGGTTTAGTCATGGAATATCTTGGTCTCTCCATCTATGTTAATTGAGCATTTTGATAGATGTAGTAGTTTGGGCTGGCATTTGTGTTCTTAGGGTCTGTATGACATCTGCCCAGGATTTTCTAGCTTTCATAGTCTCTGTTGAGAAGTCTGGTGTAATTCTGATAGGTCTTCCTTTATATGTTACTTGAGCTTTTTCCCTTACTACTTTTAATATTTCTTCCTTTGTTTTGTACATTTGGTGTTTTGACTATTGTTTGACATGAGGAATTTCTTTTCTGGTACAATGTATATGGAGTTCTGTAGACTTCTTGTATGGTCATGGACATCTCTTTCTTTAGGTTAGGGAAGTTTCTATAATTTTGTTGAAGATATTTACTGGCTCTTTAAGTTGGGAATCTTCATTCTCTTTTATATCTATTATTCTTAGGTTTGGTCTTCTCGTTGTGGCTTGGATTTCCTGGATGCTTGGGGATAGGAGCTTTTTGCATTTTGCATTACCTTTGACTAGTGTGTTAATGTTTTATATGGTATCTTCTGCCCCTGAAATTCTACTATCTCTTGTATTCTGCTGGTGATACTTGCATCTATGACTCCTGATCTTTTTCCTAGGTTTTTCTATCTCCAGGGTTGTCTCCCTTTGTGATTTCTTTTTTGTTTCTATTTCTATTTTTAGATCCTGGATGGTTTTATTCCATTTCTTCACCTGCTTGGTTGAGTTTTCCTGTAATTCTTTCTTTTTCTTTTTTTTTTTTTTTCAGAGCTGGGGACCGAACCCAGGGCCTTGCGCTTGCTAGGCAAGTGCTCTACCGCTGAGCTAAATCCCCAACCTTCCTGTAATTCTTTAAGGGATTTTTGTGCTTCCTCTTTAAGGGCTTCTACTTGTTTGCCTGTGTTGTTCTGTATTTCTTTAAGGGAGTTATTTATGTCCTTCTTAAAGTCCTGTACCATCATCATGAGATGTGTTTTTAAATCCAAATCTTGCTTTTCTGATGTGTTGAGGTATCCATGTCTTGCTGTGGTGGGAGAACTGGGTTCTGAAGGAGCCAAGCAGCCTTGGTTCCTGTTACTTATGTCCTTGCCGTTGCCTGTTGTCATCTTGTTATCTCTGATGTTAGTTGGTCTTGCTGTCTCTGACTGGAATATGGTCCTTATGCAGGCCTGTGAGCCTGTGATCTTAGGAGTCTGAGCACTCCTGGGAGACCAGCTTTCTCAGGGCAGGATTTGGGACAGCCTCAGTTCTTTGGAGACCTGAAGGATCCTGTTTCTGGCTGCTCCACAGTTCCTGTGCCCTGTGTGCTCTTGGCAGGTCCCTCTTTGGATAGTTATTGGAGTGAGAGTGGTAGTTTTACCTGTGGTTTTAGGAGTTAGAGCACTCCTGGGAGACTAGCTCTCTCCAGGCGGAATTTGGGTACAGACAGCCTTGGGACAACCTTAGCTCTGGGTGCAGAAGGAGACCAGAAGCCAAAGAACTATTTCTAAACAGACCCACATCTTCCTTTGTCCTATTAACTTTTCCTTTCCACTATCTCTTGTGGGTGGTAGGCTAGAAGGGAGTTTAAAGCATTTAAGTACTGGTATTAAAGTAGGTTTTTTTAAAAAATATATAAGCCTACAGGGGAGGCTGGAGCAGGATGATCACAAGTTCAAGGTCTACTTGGATTCCACTGTGAGATCCTGTCTTATATCTATCGTGTGAACTGGAACCAAGTTCTTTTTAATGCTGTTTTATTTAATACTATATGTATTTCATGTGTAGGTTTCTCCTTTATTTTAATTAACAGAGAAAGTGATAGAAAATTTGACTGGCTATCTTTAGACAGAGAAGCTGTCTAAAGAGAAGATTCTGGCATGTTTAGTATTTGGTGAAGGCCTGCTTCTTGGAAGCAGCACTATCTTGCTGTTCATACTTGGCAGAAGGAAGAAGAGAATAAACTCAAGCATTGAAAACAATGTGTGTGTATGGGCTGACTTTACCCATGAGAGACCTGTCTTCATGACTTAATTATATTGTGAAGGTCCTATTTCTTAATGCTATTATTAAATGACGACACACACACACACACACACACACACACACACACATTTTTGCCATGCACACACAGTACTCCTCAGCAGATGAATGGTATATAGATACATAGGGGCCACACAGATAGCTCAGTGAATAAAGTCATCTTCCACCAAGCCTGATAGCCTGAGGTTAAATCCATGGTATCCACATGGTAGACAGAGAGAGTGACTACACAAGCTGTCCTCTGACCCACATATACGCCATGCCATGCATCTGCTTACACACACACACACACACACACACACACACACACACACACACACACAAATATGCAAAGTAAGTAAATGCAATAAACTTTTTTTTAAAGAAAACAGATATTTAGAAAATGTGGTATATTGACAAGACAGAAGTTTTAGTCATAAAAAAAAGAACAAAATCATATTATTTTTAGAAAATTTGGTGGAACTAAAGAGTAACATATTAAGCTAAAGAAAGCCAGATTCAGAGGGAGAAATACTACTTATTTTCTCTTGTGTCCATAGTCTAGGCTAAAAATCAAATAGAAGGGACTATTTGGTAAAAGGAAGGGAACCAGCAGGAAGAGGTGAGCAGGCAGATAAGAGAGGGCAATTGAGGTTGGGGATTTAGCTCAGTGGTAGAGCGCTTGCCCAGCAAGCGCATGGGTTTGGTCCTCAGCTCAAAAAAAAAAAAAAAAAAAGAAAGAAAAGAAAAAGGGAGGTCAGTTATGAGTTATATACATGCACAAAGATGTCATAAATGAGATATGATACCATACAGCTACTATAAGTGTTCAGAAATGAATGGGATGTGGACAATAGAGGCATGACTATTATGGGGAATTAACTGCTTTCTGGTTGGATTTGATACCTGCTCCTGAGGATGGGATCATGCCTTATACTATAACCCTGCTGGATCCTGCATGGTTTAGGATGCCATAGGCCCTAGGATAGAACCTGCGGTTGGTATTTTGCTAAATGGTGGGTCTGTCAAATCGCATTTTACATATTTGTGTTCCTATCCATAGACTTGGGCTGTCCTCGACTTTGGCCAGAGATGCTTCTTTTTGCAGCAGGCAATAGGGGATGCTGCAATGCATGTGTGGCCCAAGTGCTGAGAAGAAGAGACGGAGTGTGCAGCCCCTAAATGAGACATTTTCTTCCCTCTCTATCACCGTCATCAAGGTTCAAGGAACATGTAATAAGAGGAGGTGGGAGGAATGTAAGAGCTAGATCATGGTGAGGAGACCTATGAGATGAAAGCTTCTGTATGTGGTATGCCTGTTGCACTTATGATCTCTCACCCACTGTGGTTAGCTGTGAAAGATCAGCACAGGATCGATCCAACTGAACCAGCATAGACTGGGAGGTGCTGACCCACCTCATCTCTTACTGAGGAGCTATTGGTGATTGGGGTTGCTTGGGCATTTGGGGGCGGGGGCTCATGCTTGTTTGAAAGTGTGGCCAAAGGTAGATTTCCCATATTCCACTGGGTGATCATGCAACCGTCCACATTCAGGAAACACTGATTGAACTTAATAGGTTATTTTTAAAAAGAGAATATGGAGTTGGGAGGGACCATGTAGGAAGTGGAGCTTAGAAGTGGATAGAGAAATTTGGCGATCATGTTTTCATTGAGTACGTGTATGGAATTCTCAAGAATAAAGACAAAAAAAAAAATAGGAACTGTTCATAGGGCATTCCCATCTAACAAATAAGGATCTAGGCTCCTAAGATTTGTTTTTTAAAAATATGTATGCTGGGCAGTGGTGGTGCATACTTTTAATCCCAGCACTTAGGAGGCAGAAGCAGCAAATCTCCCAGTTTGAGGCCAGACTGGTCCTACATAGTTAGTTCCAGGACAGCCAACAGTACAGAGATACCATCTCCAAAACCAAACCAACCAACCAATCAACAACCATCCATCCAACCAACCACCCAACCAATCAACCAAACCAAACACCCAACCAACCAACCAACCACCCAACCAACCAATCAACAACTAACCAAACCAACCAACCAACCAACCAAACAAACAGACAAAAAGATTATTTAAAAAGGAATGGCTTTGGGAGTAATGGGAGTAATATTAATATGTATTTGGCTCTCCAAGTTCTACCCCCTTATAGTGCTTAAATAGAGTGCAGTGTTTCACCCATGCTGGCCAAACATTCTACCACTGACTATATCGTGAGCCCATAAGCCTCTTAAAATCATTAAGATTCTGGGCGTTTTTCATAAAAAAAACTGCTGTTGATTTAAGGAATGACTGGCTAATCTAAGGAATAAATTTTCCAAATATAATACACTCAGGATGAATTTCCTGAAATATAGAAAGCATTTAGTTATAATTGAGCTGTTTAGAGATCAAAGTTGATACAAGTAATTTTTCAAAGCAAATATCAAAACCCAAATTTTGTTAAGAAATTTCAGTATTATTTTTTAGATCTATTTATTTCATGTGTATGGGTGTTTGCTTGCTTGCGTGTATGTGTACCACATGCATGTCTGGTGCCCCGGGAGGTCAGAAGGTGGCACCAGACAACTTGGAACTGGAGTTAGAGTGGCTTTGAGCCACCATGTGGGCGATAGGAACTGAACCCAGGTCCTCTATGAGAGTAACAAGGACTCTTAACTGCTTAGCCACCTCTCTAGCACCCCAGCCCCCTGCTTTCATAACATATTTTTACTGTATTTCATGATCACTTTTCTTTTCTTAACCAGTTGCAGAAGATTTAACTGATAAAAACTCATATATTACTTTGTATCCTTTTTCATTAGTCTCTCAAATGATTATGCTAGTGAATAAAAGAATGGCAGGGTGGGTTGTGAACTTCCTCAGTGTTAAAGCCCTGAATCAGTCATTCTTGTAATCCATGTAACTCCCATAACAATGTACTGTGCATAGAGACAACACTTGAGAGCAAATTGGAGTGACACAAAGTACACTTGCATTTGCATAGGACCGGCCTTTTAGTTCATAGTAGCATGTGTGCTTTTCTTATTATTCTAGAAGTCACAAGGAAACAAAGCTATCAGTCTTGAACTTAATATGTTATAGAACAGCTCAACTGGGCAAACATAGCCACAAGTTACAAAACAATTGATGTCACAAAGTAACACTGCTATAGTTTTTCTTTTAATTTATTGTTAACAAAGTAACATGTAACCAGTAATCTTTGCACTTTGGAGGCTGAGGCAGAAGTGTGAAGTTAGTCTAGACAACACGTGCACATTTGTTAAAACATAGTTCAATCATAAATAGATAAGAGCATTTGTAATGGGTCTGTCTTGATAGGAAATACAGTGAAATTATGGTATACAAGCAAGTATTGATGTCCAAAGCAGATTTTTTTTTAAAATAAGATTTATCAACAAGTCCTCATGATATTCTTACTCGTTTCTGTTGTTGTAAAAATATAAAAAGTAAAAAAACTAATGTTGTCTTTTTCCCCACTTAGGTCTGGCATTGCAGTGCCCCAAGATATCTGCTGGATATCTTGCCAGAAGCACACATTCCAATTCCATGGTGGCCCAGACCATGCCCCACGCTCCATTACATTTAAATCTACACATGAAAGAATACACAACACAATAACCTTAGATCCAATTGATAAGATATAATTGCCCACCTAAACATACAAAGCCCAATACACATCCATCCCTTAAAAACATTTGTGACAACCTGTAAAGGTACAGCATGGAATCTTAAGGTCACCACCATGTTGTCCTGCATGGTTTATCTCTGTCCCTCCTGTCTCTTCCTCCTTTCTGTTCCAGTCTCGCTCTCCTCTTCCTCCAAACCTTTCTCCCGCCCATCCTTCCTTCTCGTCCAATGACAGGCCTCCTTCTATCTTGTGCCTGTCTCAGATGTGACATCATCCCACACATTTCTTTGCCACTGATTTCAAAACACACTCAAATGAATTTGGGGTGTTTGAACTGTTTTTAAGTGTCCTAATTATAACTGTCCTGCAAGAACTGAAGGAAAGCTGTTCTCCCAGCAGCTGATGCACTTGTGTAAAGAATAACAGGTTGTTTGCAGGAAGTGTGTGCCTCAATGCATTGTTCAGAGAAAGCCCTCTGCAAATATGTGAGCTTAGGCAGGCACTCTCAACACCAGGGGGCATTCCTGAGCTCTAGGTTTGTTCACAACTGAGCAAGACTGTTTATCCTAGGAAACGCTTGTCTCATCTAACAGATCAGGGCTAAAAAGAAGTAGTGAAAGATCCTAGCTCGAGTCTCAGGATGGCGCGCCCCAGGAAACACCGATCCCGGATGAGCCCCCAAATGAAAGATCCCACGCAGAGAGAGACCCTTACTCATGTCTCGGGAAATCATGGACCCCAGGCACAGGGAGACCATTTCGGATGTAATAAGCAAAGGTGAGGTTTATTACGGAGATCTATTATGGGGATCTCTGAGCTGACACGTATCCCACGCAGGAGACAGAGGTGTCGACCCCGAAACTCAAAAGTCAGGGGTTTATATAGGGAAAGCTAGGGGGTTTGGCTAATTTCTGGCGCGGCTATAAGTGATTGGCTCATTTAAACATGGCAGTGAGATTACAGCACAACAGAAGAGTACATGCTGACTGGGGCATTCAGGATTTTAGAAGCCAGGGCTAGTTCCTGTATTCCTTTTCTTTATCTTTATGGCCTGTCAGTCTTGGCTGCAGGGCGGGCCCCGCCCTGCCTGGAAAGTGTTTAGCCCTGAGTCTGTGGATTTTGGAACTTATTCTTTTAACTTTATATTTTTAAACCTTAAATCTGTATAATTTTCCTTTCAGTAGGTGGTCAATAAACGATACCCATTTGTAAAGCATTCTCCTGGTTCACATGTAGGTGTGAAACATTGCTCTCTGTGTGCTCTGTAAACAGCCATTTTAGACATTCCTCTCCTTAACTACCGGTGTATTGCTGCTTGGTACAAAATTTAATTTGCACTGGTGAAGAGATTCTCTAAACACATATTTGTGCTTGTTGTCACCAGAGTGAAAAGTTCTCAGAGAGAACTTTCCCTCGGGAAGGAGACCCTCAAGCCCATCGACCAGACCGAGACCACTGGATGCAATCAGCAAGAGGGTTTATTATCAGGATACACAGGCACCTGTGGGCACTTCAGTCAACTCGGGGGACGCGGAACCAGGGACGGGTTTTTTATAGGGTTCTGGGGAGCAGAAGCAAGCATACAGAAGCAGATGCATGGTTACAGGAACATAATTGGTGGATTCTAATGAGGCGAGGGTTCAGCCCAGGGGCAAGTTCCCTGGCCGCCTTCCTGGAACATAACGGCTGACTCCACCCTCCACTAGGGTGTTGACCTCTCCCAGGGCTTTCCATCTCCCCCTTTTGCTGCCAGGCGCTCAACCACAAACATCCTGTTTGGCAGCCGCCATGTTCTCAGTGTTCTGACCCTTCCCTGAACCAGTCATCTAAGTACAGCCTTGCAAAATGGCGTTACTGCTGCTAAGCCGGGGTCTCTCAAGAGGAAAAGGGACTAAGCCGAGTTGGGCAATGGTGGAGCAGGGCTTTAACCCAGCAGTTAGGAGGCAGAGGCAGGCCGGTCTCTGAGTTCATGGGCAACCTGGTCTACAGAATGAGTTCCAGGACAGCCAAGGCTACAGACCACAAGAAAACCTGTTTCAAAAAACAAAAGAATAACAATACACATGTGCGCACATACACTCATACAACAAACAAAAAAGAAAGAACGAAAGAAGAAAAAGGGGACCAGGAATTGGAAGCATTGGTTTAATCTTGGCACTATTGATATTTTAGATCAGGCCTTGAGAAACAAACAACAAGAACCAGAACAAAACAAAACAAAAAAAAATCCAGGGCTTTCTAAGGCAACAGTCACATAGAGTGGCTGTCAAGATTTTATGTTAACAAAATCAGCTTTTAAAAGAGTTTTTCTTGAAGGAATGTTAGAAAGGACTGAAAGAGCTTGAGGGACTTGAGACCCCATATGAACAACAATGCCAACCAACCAGAGCTTCCAGGGACTAAGCCACTACCCAAAGACTATACATGGACTGACCCTGGACTCTAACCTCATAGGTATCAATGAATAGCCTAGTAAGATCACCAGTGGAAGGGGAAGCCCTTGGTCCTGCCAAGACTGAACCCCCAGTGAACGTGATTGTTGGGGGAGAGGGCGGTAATGGGGGGAGGATGGGGAGGGCAACACCCATATAGAAGGGGAGAGGGAGGGGTTAGGGGGATGTTGGCCCGAAAACCAGGAAGGGGAATAACAATTGAAATGTAAATAAGAAATACTCAAGTTAATAAAGATGGGGAAAAAAAGAGTTTTTCTTTTATGTGTATGAGTGTTTTGCCTGCTCTATGTCTCTGCAGCTTGTGTGTTGGATCCCCTCACTGTTTCTTATGGCCATGTGAGTTCTGAGCATTCTGGGTCCTCTGAAAGAGCTGCCAGTGCTACATGATTAGCCACCCCTCCCGCCCCAGAAAGTCCATTTAAAAAAATGCCTGAAGGCTGTTAACGTAGGGCACTGCCGTACCAACAGGAATAGAATCCAACAATTCACCAAAGGGAGTAAGTCAGTGGGGACAAATGATCAGTCAATTGTGCTATGTGGGTATCTCAGGCTATGTAGTATTCCGACCACAATCTCACTAACAGAGTGTCTAAGCCCAGCAATTTCAGTCACAAAGCTAAAGCTAAGACAGAAGAAGAATTCAAATTCAGGTAGTGAAAGGGGACGGAGAGAATAGGGGCTGGATTCATAGTTTCAATGTCAAGAACATATTTCCAATAATAGGAGCAAGGTAGGACAGAGGCAGGTGCTTGCCCTCCTCGATCCCTATCAGTTTTTCTTGCCCTTCTCTCCTCCTGGAACTTCTGCCTTCACCTTGCTTCTCCTTACGGGTGCTCCTGGGGAGGAGGAAACTTGTGCTACTGCACCTGGCTACTAAGCAGGCTCTTTCAGAAATCCTACTTTACATCCAAATTTGTCTTAACTTATATCCACACCAGGGTATGAGAGTATCCACATTATTCTCACCAATGTCATTCATCCATAAATTAAGCAAATTGGTAATGTAGATTTATGGAGAATAATACACTGTTTCTGTTTCGTTATTAACTTTGAACATGAATAAAATGTGGTGGACATTTATGCTATTGTGTGAATTTATTTGCATATACTCTAAAGTGTTGGCGTCTTGTTCATTTTAAAATAACTCTTATTTGTCCTTACATTGTACTATATAAATACTTTTGCCCCTAATTTGTATGCATGAGCCCCTGCTTCTGAATTAAGGGTCCAAAAAGACGATGGCCCATTTTATCTGTGGACAGCGTCCAACGTATAAAAGAGAAAACACACACTGTACTTTGCGGAATTATTCTTAAGATTAGCTAATGAAAGCAAAGCATCTCTTTTGTATTGTCACAGAACATGTCAATCATTTTATACAACCAAAAAGTTTTGCTCTTGATCTAAAATCACACAATTCCACTTTAGAGTTTAGAAACACTAGAACTAGAGATCCATAATCTCTGAAAGATAAACAATGGTTGGCAATTACTGAACTGAGGATGTGAGCTCTGATTGTTAAGTCTCTGATCCCAAATCACAGCGATAAGGCTTGCAATCAGCTTGCGCCAGTTGTCCCCAAGCAGGTCCGGTTACTAATTTCTTCTCGCTTTGAATTTTAGAACTTGTGGTGAAAAGGACGAAAGGCCGAAGTAGAGAGAGCACGGGTGTCCCGCATCTCCTTCAGAGAGGTTAGCTGGCTTCTGATTTTAGACAGCAGCTGCTCTGGAGGCTACAGCGGGTTGGAAATGCAGAAAGAAGTACAGCCAGAAGGGTAGGGCGGGCTCTGTCGCTCCGCTCGCGCGCGGATCAGCATTTGGAGGTGAAATACAGTGTCCGCCGCTGGTTTTGGCCGGTGCAAACCCGAGCGCCGCGTCAGTTGAGCTGTGGTGTGTGTGAGTCGCCCCCTGAGGTCAGCAGCAGAGCGTTCTTTGGACAGCGTCCGAGCGCAGGATTCCAGCGGGGAGCAGAGTCGCTCCGCCACTTCCGGCGCGCCCTTGGGCCTGGGCTCGGACCCGAGCAGCACGCATGCGCAGAGATGAGGCTCCTGGAGGGGGTGTGGCAGCGAGAAGCATTCTCTGCGCCTGCGCCCCTCTGTGGTAGGTCGGCTGGGGACGAGATCTGTGTCGGCGTCGGGTTGTCCTAGGTGTTGTGGCCGGGTTACCCTGCACGCCTCACTGCGGCGTCGCGTCGAGTCCCGGAGAGCTCGGCGGGGTGGGGAGGTAAGAGTCCCGGAGCCGCCACCGGCCTCTCCTCAGCGTACTGCGGGCGGAGGGGCGGGGCGGCCGGGGACTCGCTGGGCTGCGACGGCCTGGCCTCGCCTTCCTCCGGGACCCGCCTGCCGCCCTGGGCTCTGTGCGGCCCGGATACCCCACCCCACCTCAGGCCGGCCGTGCCGTGCCGGGGCGCACTGGATCCCGGGAGTCCCACAGGCACCGGTTATCGCCGCCGTCTCCTCCGTCTCACGGATGCCCCAGTGTTCGCTCGCTGTCTTGTCTTTGGTGCCTCTGAAGAGATGACCTTAACTTTTAACGGTTAACCTGTTGGTACGACCGTGATTGCAATTTGTTACATTCCAGACCCATGTTCTTGGTTAGACATGTCAGAAAACCGGCCCATAAATTTAATATTAAGTTCATCTTTTTAATTCAAAGAATAATTTGGTGATGTCATCCGATTCCGTCACTTTGAGTTTGGTGTTTTTTGAGTTGGCAAAACTTTGGTGGTTAGATTGAGTAGAGCTCTGTCTGCTTTTTCATGTAACTTCTTTATTTTTCTCTTCTCTTTGATATTAAACTACACGTTTAGTGGCAAACTATTTAAAAATTAGAGGAAGGAATCAGGAATGAGATAGTTACCATTCTACCATGCAAAAGTAGCTAGCTGCTTAACATTTTGACATTTTTCTTTGCCCCTTTTGCTCCTGTTGCATTTTAAACTTGATGACCAGGGTGTTCCTCGCCTCTCCCATGTTTTAAAAAGCCTTACACATACACCCATTACTTTTTAAAAAGCTATACACATAATATATGATCAAAAACTACTTTTTGAAGTAGCTATCTTATAGATAAAACTATTTTTTATCCCCAGTCATAATACCAATTACACATAGTTCCCCATCTGATTGAAGATAATAACAATTGAAAAATATTGAGGAAAAAGTAATTGTTATTGCAGAATATTTAACATTTTGGAAATTAAAACTCAAAATTTTCTTTTTCTTTTCTTTTTTTCTTTTTTCGTATTCACTTAAAAATAATAATACAATGAAGCATGGTGGGTCATGACTGTAATTCCAGCAAATAACAGAGGCAGGAGGATTGAGCTATAGGCCAGCCTGGGGTACACAGTAAATTGCATCTCAGAATTAAACAAGATGAGAGTAAAGCATCAGTGCACTAACTAAATGTCTCTGTTGAAAGCCAACTATATTCCAAACTAAGTTTAGAGAGAAGGGTGGCGTTGCTTTACCAGGAAGCAAGTTACTTTAGTGTCTGTCATAGTAGAAAGACAGCTGAATTCTTGTGTTTCTTAGTTCATCTTGGTGTGCTGTCTTGTTAAGTTTAAAGCACATGAAGGAAATCTGTCTCTGTATAGTTAATGGCTAGAAGAGAGAAGACCTGGAAGACCCTACGTTTAGGATTTCTCAGCAAAGCATGAGAAAACTGATGGAATTAAATGAGCTCTTCACTTGTTGCACTTCCCACTTACAAACTTTGCAACATTGAAAGTTCCTTGTGTTCTTGAGAACTGTGTTTTTCTAGAGGTTGAATTGCTAGGTCATAGTCTTATGTTCCCTTTTAATGTATTTTGGTAGACAGAAGTTAACTTGGATTCCTTCTATAATTTTCTGTTGTATCCCTGGTCTTTTGTTTGACTTATTTCACCTAATTATTGGTAAAGTATCTGCATATTTTTCAGTAGTTTTGGCTTCTTGAATTTAAAGAGAGAATTTGGATTCCTCCCACCCCAGACTATTACTATATATGGTTTTCTACTATTTCTACATTGTTTGCCTGAGAGGCTGTATCATTTTCTCTCCCTAGCTGTTGAGATTCTTTTTTAAAACTTATACCTTACCAACACCAAATACTTTATTATATTAAAAAAATCTTGGATGTTTTTAAATCCTAATTATTCTAGTGTACATTGAACATTTCCTTCATGATTGTATTACTGTCTTTCCGTACAATTTTTATACCCACTTATAGCCTAGTGTCCAACTGCCTTCTAACAGATTTTTATTATTTTTTATATTATAAGGGTTTGTTATATTATTTTTAAGGAAAATAATAAAATTATCTTTTTTTACCCTGTTAAAGTAAAACGTAGAGATGTATAATTTAGTTTTGAGAGGGTTACGTAATCCTGCACTAGATTTTGTTTAGTATTTGTTCCTCTGTATTTTCCCCTTTGCTAATACTATTTTAACAATCTTTGTGGAAAATGGATTTATGTTGTACAGAGTTTTGACGTTGTATATTGGTTAGTTCCTACAGAAGTATGTGTAACCCAGGGCATAGTTTTATGTAGACAGATTTGGGGACCATTAGTTGTCCACTGTCAGGCTTCTATATTCTTGTATCCTTTTGTAGGTCACTTCCATTCACAGCATTGTTTTGCCGTGAATTGCCAATTTCCAAATCTAATTTATCTCAGAATCCTCTCTGTATTCCAGGTCCTTACATTCAACAGCCTCTTGGACATCTCCCCAGGATGTTCTCAAGGTGCTTCAAGGTAGTCGAGAAAGTGTTTCCCTTCTTTCTGCTCCTCTTGAGTTGCCTGTGATGGTCAGTCATATGTCCATTGGTCTACCCGGTCACCCAGTGTGGGATCTGTCGGTAATCCCAGCCATCTCCTTTTTTCAGTCTCCAAGCGTTCTGGTTCTTTAGCTATTTTTCTGTGTCATCTTCACCTCAGTCTCTGCTCGTGTCCTCATTGTCTCTCACCTTAGCAATTCTAGAAGTTTTACTCGTGTTTTATTTTCTTATTAATCATCCCTGTTAGCAATTTTTTAAAAACCATGAATAGACTTTTAAAACTGTTTTGAAAGTAAATACTACAAAAATGTGTTTGGAAATCTGAGAGTATTTAAGTGGTTAAGTTAGTAAAAATGTCTCAAGTCATCGTTGGGCTGGCACAAGGGGTTAATGGGTAAAGGAGCCTGCAGCCAAGCCTGAGAGCCTGAGGAGTTAGAGCCCTCCACACTTGATAGAGGACGGTTATCTTCTGGAAGTACTCTTCGGCCAGCCACACTTACGAGTAAATCATAGAAGTAATCAGGTAAAGGTCATTTTCATATACCCGAGATTAGAAACAAATCTTACCAATGCGTCTCCACATAAACAGTAGAGAGTGAGTCATTCATAAGTAGAGAGTATGTGCATGTAGTTTGCTTCTTTAATCTATAATGCATTGCTAGCCACAAAGCACAGTCTGCTTCGTTGAAATGAAAAAACCCACAGCTTAGTAGTAAGTACTTCGTGTTAGAGTTTCAACAAAAAGTACTTGTGTTGTCATACTTTTTACAAATGCTGAGTTGTATTGTTTCCTGTATTTTTGGCACTTCAAATAATATGCTTAGTAGTGTGTTATGTTGAGACACTTCGCAAAAAGATTTTTTAAAAATATATTTTAAATGTATTTATTCTTTTCTGAGTACACTGTAGACCCACCAGAGAGGGCATCAGATCTTATTACAGATGGTTGTGAGTGACCATGTGGTTGCTGGGAATTGAACTAAGAACCTGTGGAAGAGTAGTCAATACTCTTAACCACTGAGCCATTTCCAGCCCACAAATAGATGTTCTTTATTGGAATCTTTGGTTTGTTTTTAAAGTTCGCTGACTTTTGCTAGTGAAAACTGTATGTTTACTGGTTTTGTGAGATAGTGTCTCACTATACAGTGCTGGCTAGTCTCGAATTGCTATGTAGATCAGACTGGCTGGTTTTGAATTTATGATCTTCTTGCCTATTTCCTGAGTACTGGGATTACAAGCATATGCCATCACTCCTGGCTTATTTTTTTTACCATTCTAGTTTATTTTTCTCTTTTTGTCAAAGGGACAACTAGCCTGATGCATATACTTTTAATCCTAGTATTCAAAAGGCAGAGGCCAGCAGACCTCTACAAGTCAAAGCTATCCTGGTGTACATAGCAAGTTCCAGGCCTACTAGGGGTATATCACTAGTGAGATCCTTTTTCAAAAAGGGGGTGGGGTAACCATACCATACGTAAAGATTAAATGATATGAGCTACTATGCTGAATAACCTAATGTAGTTACCCTTTATTGCTCTTACCCAGAATCCTACTCTCCAGAGATGAGTAGACTCCTCATCTTAAGTCTAGGCTTCCTGTTTGAATCATAGAACAGGGAAGATGATTCAGCAACTATTTCTAAATTCTTCTACAGATGATACAAATAAAATAATACTTGAAATGTCTAGGGATGAAGTTAATTTGTTACTAGAAGTAGATGCCTTAGGGCAGTAAAGACTAATTCTCACAAAACTGAAACAGACAGCCTCAGTCTAGTGACTTCAGTGTTTTTAACCTCCAGATGTTTGAGTAACACATTTAGTTGTTCAGTTCCCTCTCCTCTTCACGCCTGCCCTGCTCTAGTTGGGAGCATTTGCATATTAAATACAGGAGTTAGCCTGGCTGCGCCCACCCTCTCTAAGCACTGCAGTGCCCATTCTTTCCCTGGCACCCTCAAGCTACTTACACGTTAACTTTGAGTTATCTGTGTGTATCATTACGTAATCGCTGCTTTTCTAGAGTAACAAGTGACCTTAAGTTTTTGTATCTCTCTACTGCTCATGCACCTTTCATAATATATTTTATATTTTGCTTGTTTGTTTGTTTTGTTTTTTGATATAGGTTTTTCCTGTGTAGTCCTGGCTGTTCTGGTACTGGTTCTGTTGACCGGGCTGGTGTTGATCTCTGCCTGCCTCTGCCTTCTGAGTGATGAGATTAAAGGCTTGTGCCACCACTCCTGACTCATGCTTTTGTTAAAGTGTACTTTGTATTCTTTGGGATTTTAAGCCCTCAGACAAGATAGGCTATTCACCTCTGAGTATATTCAAATATATCCAATAATATAGTTGTTTTACATTATCATTTGTAAGATCTCTGGCACCTTGTTTCTGTCCCTGGCCTGCTATATTGTAATTTTCCTGGGCTACCATTTTATGATCTTGTATGTATTCCTTTTGTTCCCTAGATTTCAAGTCTTTGTTCCCTTTGGAGTCTCCTGTATATTTGTAATTTGTAAAACACATCTTTCAGTACATCTAAACACTCTTTCAACCCTCACATTTGGTTGATGGCTTCATTTGTAACTTTTAGATTTTAGAGGCATGGCTCCCATGTTTCTTGGCTCTGTTGTTACTGTTGAGAAATTTAATTCCAGAATGATAACCAATCCTGTTGCATTTCTCCAGAAACTCTTGTGTTCACTCACCAGCATACCTTACACAGTGGGCGCTGATAAAGACACTGAATATGAGACTGGAGAGACGGCTCATCAGTTAAGAGCACTGGCTGCTTTTTAAGAGGACTCAGGTCAATTTCCAGCACATGTTGCCTCACTCCAGGTCCAGGGCATATGATACCTCTTCAGGTGTTCATGTGGTACATAAATATATGTGCAGCAAAACACCTATACATGTAAAATAACAAAAAGTGGGAACGGGAAAAGGACACTGAATATATGAGTGAACAAAATGCTAGCCCCCTCCTATGAAAGTTTAAATTCCAGAAGGTGACTCCAGATGTTACAGTAAATGTATTAAGTAACTTAAATAACACTCTGCATGTACTAAAGTAAGTAGTCACTTTAGGAAGTGAGAGTTCTGTGCTTGTGTTCCTTTTGCTTTTAGTCTTAAACATTTATTTCCAAAAGGCAGTTCCTTTTCCTCCATTCCCCGTTAGGGCATTGTTCCATACATTTGTAATCAGGTTTGATGCTTAGTCCATTCAGTATTTCCTTCTGGGGTCTCTGACCTTTTAAGTCTTTTGTTCTTTGTCAGGTGTACATTGAAAGGTGTTCTTTGTGCTATAAACTTATATGGATATTTTTAAGTGTTTATTCTTTTGGTTCATCATTGTATCATACAGGTAAATTTATTACCATGAAATATCTTCTGTATTCTTTTCTTTTTTTTTTTTTTTTCCGGAGCTGGGGACCAAACCCAGGGCTTTGCGCTTCCTAGGCAAGCGCTCTACCACTGAGCTAAATCCCCAACCCTATCTTCTGTGTTCTTTAGCCCTCTCCAGCCCTACCCAGTTCCAAGCCATTGACAGTCACTGGTATGTCCGTTATGTTTGTAGCATTACTTTCCCAGAATGCTACATAGTTCGATCATAGAGTCCCTATTTATTTGTATGTGATTAGAGGTCCTTCCTGTGCTCCTGTGGCTGGCTAACGGATCTCACTAAGTAGTACCTGCACCTCGGTTTACTTACCCGCCCACTAAAGACCTTACACGCTGTGGCTGCCTCCATCTTTTCTGTGAACGAAGCCACTTCCACGTGCTCTCTTCCAAGTCATGTTGTATACCTGTAACAGGAGCACTCAGGAGAGGCAAGAGTGTCAGGGGTTCAAGGTTATTTGGGGGTGTATATTGAGTTAGGACATTGTGGACAAAATGAGACTGTCAAAAATCCAAACAAATAACGTTAAAAAATAACAAAAACATATAAATATAACACGATGCGTAAGTGAATGCTTCGTAAGGCGGCTCACAGCCACAAGCCCAATACTCTTTAGTAGTCAGTTTATTGGTATTTCTCTTTGGGATAAATTGTTTGTTCAACATAGTTTCCCAAATTGGAAGTTTAAACTGTTGGTTTCAAGTTTTGCTTCTTTTTAACAAATACATTTAATCTTGTTAGTGTGTCTTATGAAAGATTTTTTTTAAGATTTCCACTGTTGACATTTGATTAACTGTTCCCCATGTGTTCCTTCCCTATGGTTTTGTGTTCCTGTTTCATAATTGCATAGATGCTTCTTTCTCTCAGAATATGCTTTGGTGTCCTTTCACTTCCTGCATTGTCTCTTCCTTCAAACTCCTTCTATTGCATATAGAGGTAGATATAGATCTAGAGATAGAGATACATAGATATAGTGTGTGTGTGTACATTTCTGTGCGTATGGTAGAATGGTATTTTTTTGACAATGGAGACAAGAACTAATAGGCTTTATTAAATCAGGATACCATAGACTGTTACTGAAAATGCTTCTGAAGTGTACCTTGGTTTAGTGTTGTTATAAGTGTAATTGTTGTAACTTTGAAAATGACCTTTCTCTCTGGCTGCTCTATCTTTGGAGTTTAGTTGTTCGCCTATAATGTACTTTAAAAATGTGAATTTCTGTTTTTTTTTGTGATGTGATATATTTTTATTCATTGAGTTTTTCATGAATTCTGGAAAAAATTCTTGACATTGCCTTCAAATGAAGTTTTCTCAGACTCTTTACCGCTTATGGAAGGAATACTATTCTTGTTCTAGGATTGGACCTCTACATTTCTATTTTACACCAATCGTTTCTTTCTCTGTGCTTGTTGCTTAGTAATCTCTCCCTTTGTGCTCTCTACTTCTGAATCACGTGAGGCCTTAGGTCAGGCCTCTCAATCATGTTTAGTTCTAAAAACCTTATTTCACTCCTGTTCTTCTGTATCCCAGGCAACATTGGAATGTTTTTAATTATCTCTGTCCTTTCGTTTGAATGTATTTTTATAAAATTTGCATTGCTTTATTGCACCTTTTAAAAAGATACTTGGTAATACTTTGGAAGTAATTTTTCTTTCTTTTATATATATATATATACATATATATATACACACATATGTATGTATACATATATATGTGTGTGTGTATATGTATGTATATGCACATATATATATCTCCTGTATTAACATAAAAAGTTGGTTGTTTTGGGTTTTGCTGTGGTTGTTATTTCTTTTTGTTGTTGTTGTTGTTTGTTGCTGTTTTAAATCTCCTTAGCTGTCTTTAAATGACTGAGTTTCTTGCAAGCATGCAGTTAGTGGTATAACTAGGCTCAGGCTCATGTTCTCTGTGAGGTTGTTCTTCCACATTATCAGTGGTGAAGCTGATCACTGGATTGCAGTGAAGCGACCCAACCCTAACATTTTAAAGTCCCCTATCAGACTTTCCTCTAAAGTCTTAACACTCATTGGTAACATTGCTTACCCATTTATTGCATTAGAAGCTATGAAAAGACTTTTTTTTAAGTTTAAGTCCGTCTGCATTTATTTATTCAAATTCTTACCTAAAGAACATTTCCTTAACAACTATTGTTGATAGTGTATTCTGTAAATAGTGAAGGATTATTCTCTGTTCATTTTCCTTAATTTATTAATTCTCAGAGTAATAGTACCCTAGCACTCCTCCAGTAGATGGGATGATTTGGTTTTGGATTTAATGTTGCTATGATTTTTTGGTCTTTAAACTTTATTTGAACTATTTTCAGTTCGGTATGCTCCTCATTACCTTGATGGTCACTTGTCCCTTTAAGTGAGAAAGAGCCCCCTAGCTGGGATTCTTTCCTTCTGGTGTTGGTCACTGGTAGGTTCTTGCAGTATCTCAAGCTCACCAGGTAGAGTTTCTGCCTCAGCTACGTCACAGGTCAGGAAGCTTTCCCACACAGCCTGTGTGTACAGATGTTGTGTTGTAAAAGTTGACTTTTGTGAAATTTTCATGTAGAGACCATTTTTCTTTCTAGGTTATGGGAAAGAAGTATTGTTTAATTTTACTTTTGTTTCTACTTTGATAGTTGTATTGACAGAGAATGGGTGGTATAATATTTATATAGTAGAAAGTAGATATAATATTGCACTTTTTATTTTCTAGACATAAAAGAATTAAACTGTGAGTAAGCCCGCAGGGAGGATGGACAGTTACTTTAAAGCAGCTGTCAGTGACTTGGACAAACTTCTTGATGATTTTGAGCAGAACCCAGGTTTGTTGGTTTTTCTACTTTGCTTCTAGAATCTTAAAATGTCTCCTTAACAAAATTCAAATTCATTCTTGGTCACATTGTTAACGTTCTATCAAAAATGTGCCTGCTTTATTATAGCATATTAGCTTATTTTTGTCTTTTTTTTTTTGTCTTTTTTTTTTTTCGGAGCTGGGGACCGAACCCAGGGCCTTGCGTTTGCTAGGCAAGTGCTCTACCACTGAGCTAAATCCCCAACCCCATATTAGCTTATTTTTATACCAATAGTCAAAAATAAAAGTTACTTTGTAGATACAAACTTAGAAAATCTTGATGAAGAAGCTAAAAACAAATAGATAGAACTCTGTAAAATGAAATGTCATTTCTGTAAGAGATGGTATTTCCTCAGAATGAAGTTAGGAAATAGACCTCACAGTATGTAGAATATAATCCGTCTTGAAGGGAGTCAGGGGGGGAGCTCAAGGACTGATGCAAGGAACATGGAGGAGTAATGCTTCCTGGCTTGTTCCTCATGGCTTGTTCCTTACTTTTTATACAACCTGGAACCACTTGCCTAGAAGTAGCACCACCCACAGTGGGCGCTCTCACATGAACCACTAATCAAAGTAACCCTCACAGACTGGCCTCCAGATATATGGTGGGGATGTTTTCTTCACTGAGAGTCCCTTCGCAGATGACTCTAGCTTGTGTCAAGTTTGTGACTCTAGATTGTGTCAACTCAATCAGGACAATGACAGAACAAAAGCAGCTAAAGATAAAATTGCCCATCAGCCTTTTCTGGTATGGTTTACAGTGCAGCTGAGTTATTGACAGTGTTTCTGTCACCTATGACAATTAAGAGGTAAAACTAGAACAGTTCATAGCAAATAGAAAGTCAATGTGAAGTCCTAAAACCTTATCATCATAACCTTTATTTGATTTGGGTCATCCACATAACTGTTTCTATTTTTTTTCCTAGAAAAACAAGATTACTTCCAAGATGTGCAGGATGTTTATGCCTTTAACCAGTGTTCAGTTTCTTCAGAGTTGGCCTCTCCACAGCTAGCTTTACTGTCAAAGGACCAAAGATGCATTAGTAGTCATGCCTCATCAGAAACATGCTGTGAAGCAAATGAGACTTTTCTCCAAGGAAAGATACCTGAGGGGTTAACCTCTAAACAGAATGAAAAAAACGTAGCGGGACTTGATCTTCTTTCTTCTGTGGATGCTAGTACTTCAGATGAGATCCAGCCTTCATGTATGAGACGATGTAGTAAGCCTGTCTGTGACCTGATAAGTGACATGGGTAACTTAGTACACGCCACCAGTAGTGAGGAAGACATTAAACAGTTATTGCCAGATGACTCGAAGTCTCCTGCAGATACTTTGATCACACTGGACTCATCTTCAGTTTCAGAGGTTTTGATCGGATTGGATTTGTCTTCAGTTTCAGATACTCTCGCTGTTTCTTCAGTAGACGGTGGTAGTCAGGCTGTCAGGAAAGAGCAGGATACCAACGCTGGTGTGCAAAGCAGAGATAACAGTAGGATCCAAGAATCGGGTGCAGAAGTGGACATGGCACTTTCTGATTCTTGTAAATATAGTAGAACAGAAAATTTAAAGGATAAAATGATTTCTAATGAGTTAGAAACAGTTGATTTTGGCATGCCATCTGTTTTGACTGAACAGAGTTCAGAAATGTCCAATACCAAAGATAGCCCACAATACCAGAGGCTGCCATGTGAGCTGTTAAAAGATGACGGTGATTTGGCAGAAGAGAAAGTAGGCATGGCAGGCAATAAGACAAAGTGTTTAGAAGAAGGAGGTAACATAATTGCTATGCCTTGCAAGCTTCCAAAAAATGAAGAGATATCCCCAAATGACCCAACTTCAAAAGATGAAAACTTCAAGTTACCTGACTTTTCTGTCCAGGAAAGTAGAACTGCTGTGTTCATAAAGCAGACTGTGGCAGAGGACTTGGTAAAGTCAGACCTTAAAGATAATAATGATGTCGTCCAAGTTTCTTCTTCATCTCTACATGTTTCGAGTGATGGTGTGTCCCCTTCACTGTCCTGTCTTTCATTGTCTGGGTCTTTGTGTGGATCCTTAGTTGACTGTAATGCACATGGTGATTTTTTACCCTCTGATGAGTCTAAAGGTCAGAACAATGACGCAGTAACTGCACATGAGGAGATACAGAAGAGTGCCGCTTTAGATGGGGAGACAGATCTCCTGAAGAAGGAAAAGCAGGAAAGCATGTTTCTTCAGCCAGTAAATGATAAGGAAGGGGATGGAGAGGTTGAACTTGAGGAGATGGTAATCAGCGGTGAGCCTTTGGAGTACCCTGAGGGTACCAACCCTGCCGCAGCTGGCTCTCAAATGGCACCCCCTACTGTGAGTGCCTCAGAGGCTCCTGGTCAGTGCGAAGCTCTCACTTTTTCCAGTGGCGATATGGATGGGCAAGAGTTAGATTACTTTAATATTGATGAAAGCATGAGAAGTGGCATACTGGTTAGCGATGCTGAACTTGATGCTTTTCTGAAGGAACAGAGTCTTCAGAACTCTAACACCATGTCTTTTGGAGAAAATGCAAGTGATTCACAATTGCAGATGAATCAGATAGATATGAAAGGATTATGTGATGAAAATGCTGGTGATAGATACTTCAATGCTGAAGCAGGAGCTGCTGGCGAAAGTGGAGGCGTTGTGATTTGTGAAACAACTGATAAAGAAAACACAGTACAAAATGGTGGTCTTTCTGTAGGAGAAAAAAGCACAATTCCAACGGAAAGAGGGTTATCTGCTAGTCAGCCTGACATACGGAGTGAAGTGCCAGTCCCCAGTATTAACACCCAGGCTGTCGGAGGAGCTAGACCTAAGCAGCTGCCGAGTCGTCCACCAGGAACAAGCAGTTCACAGGGACCGAGTAAGCCACATGTTGTAGGTGTGCCAGCAGGCGAGCCAAGCACAGCAAATGCTGCTGCTGCACCCACTCGCCCTGCAGATCATACACCTGATTCTCAGGTTAGCTTCAACTCCAATTATATCGACATAGAAAGTAATTTCGAAGGTGGATCCAGTTTTGTAACAGCAAACAAGGATTCACTGCCTGAGAATATACGGAAAGAAGGCTTGGTTTTGGGCCAGAAACAACCTACGTGGGTTCCTGATTCAGAAGCTCCAAACTGTATGAACTGCAAAGTCAAATTCACTTTTACAAAACGGCGACACCACTGCCGAGCTTGTGGGAAAGTAAGTTATAGAAACCTTAGCCTTTTATTCGTCCACGGTCCTGAGGATTAAAACTGGGTCCTCAGACACCAGGAAAACTCTCTTTTCTGTCCTCTAAGTGTCTGTGCTCTCACATATTGATAAATTAGTGTTCCAAGTTCTTAGCTGTAAACCCATTTTGCAGCCAGTTTCCT
Source organism: Rattus norvegicus (assembly GCF_021556685.1). Taxonomy (NCBI): domain Eukaryota; kingdom Metazoa; phylum Chordata; class Mammalia; order Rodentia; family Muridae; genus Rattus; species Rattus norvegicus. The sequence continues at coordinate 25,422,941 of NC_141535.1, read as the reverse complement.
GATCATTGTCTAGGAAAACAATAGAGAGAGAGCCAGTGGCCTATAAAGAATGCCGTGCCAGACTTTGTGTCCTGATTGAGGTTGATGATAAAGATGCTGTCTATGAATTCTAAGGCATGCTTTTTATTCAGTATTCTTCATGTTGGTTTCAGATCAAACTACTCTTTCTACCTTAGCAAAATAGTGTCCTATTTAGGAAAACCAGGTTCTTGTAAATTATAGGCAAGCTTATTACCACTGGGCTGGTACAGGAAGCTTTTTAAATGATAGACATTTATTGAAGGAAGTTTTTAATGCCTTTCAGTTAACATAATTGGTTTCAAAATGTTTCCTTATCAAAGATATCATATAAATAAAAATATCCATTATATTAGAGGTCTCTAGAAAAACAATTAGTGTATATTTATATTAATTATTATGCATATATGTATTATGCATATATGTATTATGCATATATGTATTATATATGCATAATTATAAAGGGGTTCATTAAATTTGATGTTAGGAGCTAATTATTCCAGAAGTGGTTATCTGTATGTTGTAGTGGCAGATAGTGCTGTCGCCGCTTAGTTCAGGAAGCTGAAAGCCTTTGATCAAAGTGGTGGTGGATGAGTTGTGCAGTCCTGTGTGATGCGAAAGGCCTTGGATCTCCCTGGAGTCATTGATAGGGCTGATGAAGCTGGAATTCGTTGTCCTCAAGTGATGGCAGCAGCAGTAGACCTGCTCGGGAAGACTACAGCTTGTCCACTTTTCTGCTCGCCAGGTCCCCAGTCTACTGGCAGTGCTGGTCACATCCAGGGCACGTCTTTCCCCTTAGTTGTCATTCTGTTTGCCAATCTCATTTGAAACACCCTCATAGGCACACCCAGAACTAGACATCTCTCATTCCACTTAACCTTGACGGTCAAGATTGTTCAGTAATCTTGACTTAAAGATCATTAAATAATTATATTCGTGGTTGTGGTGATGAGAAAAAAATGGATCATATAATAAAAGAAAGTAAGTTTCATCTGATTAGGTCTTGAGCTTCTATCCCTTTGCCTCTACTGTGCTTGAGACAAAACCAAATTGAGTGTTTTATTCTTTATAGGTATTTTGTGGTGTCTGTTGTAACAGGAAATGTAAGCTTCAGTATCTAGAAAAGGAAGCAAGAGTGTGTGTGATCTGCTATGAGACTATTAATAAAGGTGAGTATTCAGCTGACATGTTTTCTTCCATAAATGAACATATATTAAGAATAACTGGATTATGACAAAGATAAACTTCTTTATTTTCTTAAGGCAAGGACCTAGTGTTGACTTACCTGGCTTAGGTGGGACATGTCAAGTTAGTTTCTCTTTTTATACTACTCTCACAATTAACACTACCAGTCTGGAAAGGAAACACTCAGGTTCTGGAGTGGCAGTTGATTATCCTTTAACAGGTACCAAGTCCCTAAGTGCTGCATTTCACCTGCCGACTGTTTCATTATCACTGCCATCCTCATCATCTAAATGGAGACAGTCGTAAAAGTGCCCATGTATTGGTGCTCTGGATTCTGTAGTAGTGCTAGAAGGCAAGGCTGTAGTTCTTTACCTGCTAGACAATTGCCCAAAATGAAAATGAAGATAAGGACTCATGTATGATTCTATAAACTCATAGACACCATGCTGTGTGCACATTTTGGTCTATTCTTGTTTTTTAGTTTTAGAATGTCACGTGTTTGTTTTTCCCATTGTTTCTTGGCTCTCTAGCTAGTTTCCATTTTCAGCAGTGGTCTTGATGGTCTCGAGTTTCCACAGTGTGTGTCTGTGTGTGTATGTGTGTGTGTGTGTGTGTTGTGTGTGTGTGTGTGTGAGAGAGAGAGAGAGAGAGAGAGAGAGAGAGAGAGAGAGAGAGAAAGAGAGATAATATGCTTTCACCTCTAGATACATATCTGTTCTTTTGAGTAGTTTTTGCATTTTCAAAGATTTGTTGACCATTTAATTCCCAACAAAAAGTACTTGACCCTTTTTTTGACCAGGCCTGTGCACTAGCTCCTATTAGCCAGGAGAATAAATACCTGATAATAATTTGTTTTTCTCTTTTGAATGAAGATAAATTTTTTCAGCAATTCTCCAAAAAGCTCTGGTGTGAGTCTGTTAGCCTGAGGTAAGCTGCTCTACTCCCTGCTGTTGACCTATACTCTGGAAGATAATAGAATATCATTTTAACATATTTTTATGTTATTGCCATTGTTTATAAAGAAGCTACATGCTTATAATTGTTTTCTTTTTGCACTGTTTCTGTAGCTATACGCCCAAGCAGTTTGCTAGAATTACAATTTTACAGCAAGTTTCCACCTAAAGTTCCTACTTAAAAAGCCAGGATTGTTGGAGTTGATAGGTTAAATTTGGGGAAGAGACATCATAACTGTAGAGGCCAAGAGATAGGAGGATACGCTCATTAAAGAGACTTCAGAGAACACTGGATAAAAGTTGGGTTTCTCAAAGATATAATGTATAATGGAAATGTTACTCAATGGTAGAGTGCTTGTACAAGACCAGGAGTTTAATTTCCATCAACATGCACACACAAAAGAATGTGTCATGGAGTGAATTTATTAGATAACCTGTTTTATTGTATTTCGATATCTTACATAGTTTCTTATAGGGAAATATCAATGATTTATATATTACAAGAAAATGTCAACTCTAGGCTAGAAATTGACTGAAGTGGTCATGTAAACAATTTTATCAGACATGAACAGACTCAGTCTGTGAGGTGCATTCAGTGGAAGAAAGGATTGAGTAGAGACTGTTGGTGTTGAGAACGCTTCCAGGATTGCGTGAGCTTCAGCAGCATTGAATACTGTCAGGTAGACTTGGATCCAGACACCTGAGTGTGGACTTTACTAGCTAGTGGAGTGATTCTGAGAGCGCTGTCATTCCAGGGTATTAAGGAAGACTGTAGCAATGATAGATAGCACTTACCATCATTCAGTTTGGAGAAGTGCTGAAGATACCATTGCCAGTACTGTTCCTTGTTCTTACTGAAATATTACTCAATAATATTTAGGGAGTAGTTGGTATTCTGGAGCTCTAGCTGAGAACAAAATAGATGTTCTGTTAACAGTGGAAATTTTGAATGTGGAGATAAATGGATACTAAACAGAGAGGCCATTAGATGGTAATAATACCCTAAATTTAAAGTGAAAAATGTACAAAGATAGATAGAAACAGATCAATGGCCATAATAATGCTTTATGATAATATGATACATGACTAGGGACTTGAAGGAAATAGACTGGGTCTGTGTGACAACCTATGGAGAGAACGTCCCAGGCAGAGGGGAAAGCAGACAGCATACACTGTACTTGCTTAGCCTGAAGACCAAAGGCTCAGGTCACTGCTCACAGTGAGCCAGTGGGTTGTACGCAGAGATGAGACGAGGGATGTGGAGCCCACAGGGCCTGTCATTTACACAGCTTAAAGTTTTACTCTCATTAGAAAGCATAAACATAAAGGCTGGGGATGGTGCTGCACACCTTTAATCCCAGCACTCGAGAGGCAGAAAGAAGCAGCAGATCTCTACGTTCAAGGCTAGCTTGGTATACAGAGTGAGTTCCAGGGCAGCCAGGGCTACACAGAGAGACCTTGTCTCAAACAAATAAAAGAGCCATTGAAGACTTTAAAATGAGGATTAAAGAAATAATCATTTGGGTCTTAAAGATTTACTCTAGAGTATTTTGCTAGTAGATCATAGGAGTAAAAGGAAAAAACAGACACTTGTATTTGATATAGATGATTTTTCTATAGTGGATATCAAGCATACAACAATGAAAAATATTGAAATAACTCATTTATAGCTTATCAAAGTGGAGTGCTGTCAACTAAATGCTAGTCACTTGGACACCTTTGCCAAGTGCCACTTTCTCATGATTGGCCATTTATTTCTTTCTCCTTATAACTTGAAAAATCAAATATTTATTATAGCTTACTAGGAAGGTCAAAAGCATAAGTTGTTAATACTATTCTTTCCCCTTTATAGCTCAGGCATTTGAAAGGATGATGAGTCCAGGTGGTGCTTGTCTTAAGTCTAATCATTCTAATGAGTGTGTCACTGCCCAGCCACTTCAGGAGACCCAAACGTCCAGCATACCTTCACCTACAGCTTTGCCCATCTCAGCACTGAAACAACCAAATGTCGAAGGTAACCAGAGTAAACTGCTGTGGTTTACACCAAGAATAAGTTATTTAAGTAGAAATACTCTAGTAGTCAGGATCCAGACAGAAAAGAGAAACCAGTTGTGTGTCGGGGGATTTCTGAAAGGAACCCGTTATACATACATGGTGGAGACTCGGAGTCTCGGATTCACAGAACTGCAGGGAGTGGAAGGGGATAGCGTTGGGGGCTAAAGTATCATATGGCTAAAGCTCTGTGACCCCTGGGAAGGTACCATGTGGCAAATATTGGAAGCATCAAGGTGTCTCTCTTACAGCTGGTGCTCAGTTGACTGAGGGAGAGTTCTAGATTCAATGTTAGGAGTGCTGAAAGTCGCAGGACTTGTGGCATAACTGCTGCTCGTGGTGCTGGTGCTGCTGCTGGTGCAGAAATCCTAGCAGGGATTAGGGCACAAAGAATCCCATCCTTTTCTACATTTGGCCTCCCTTTCCCACCAGTCCCCATGCCTGGCACATTCTGACCACAGCCAGTTAGCAAGAAGACAAGGTTAAGCTTTGTGCTTTCCAGACTTCCAGGACAGCATGTAAGAGCTCAGTGTAGAATGGGGGCTTGGTTCTAGTGATAACCAGTAAATACTCTTTCTTTAAAAACTTCTCTTTAATTGTATATTTTACAATAATAACAAACTATTATGTATGAATTTGTCTTTTGTTTTTAAGACTCAAGCTAGTCCAAGCTTCTGAACTCAAGTGACCTACCATGAGTCATTGGTTACAGACATGCACTACCATAGCATCTATTTCAACCTTTGAATTATCTACTAGTTTGTTCTAGATTGTGGCCGTTTTCAGCCTCATACAAGGCCAGTATATATCTGCAGACATTGTTTGGAAGCAAAGGCTGAGACATTTTAGAAAATACCTATAAATATCAGTTAAAGATAAATTTGATTCTTCTGAGAGTTGAGTTGGTGGGGGGCTTAGATTATTACTCTATTTATAATCATATCTGAATAGAGATATAGTAATAAAATTGTATATTTTAACCCTAAAGATAATAAGTTTGTGTCTAAAATGATTTGTGTGTTCTTGAATAGATAATCTAAATCATCAGACTATTGTAAATGTAAGAAAGGTACCTTGTTTAATACACCCACCCATGTTACAAATACATGTACTTAATTCCATTTTTCCATATTTTCTCCATTCTAAAAAGGAGACATGAAACTTCTTGTGTTTTTATGTTCTAAAATCATCTCATTTTAATTCTTGTAACTCTTTTGTCTAGATGCTTTCTAATAACAACAATAACAACAAAAATAAGTCTTCCTGCTGTTAAGCAAATATTTCCTCCAGATTTGAGAGGAAATGGTAATATATATTAGTAAGGTTTATGACCCATATTATAAGAACTACAGTGTTGCTGTTTGTATATTAAATGAAAATACAAAAAGACCTCTTAAATATATAAGTGATCCAGTTTCACACTTCTTTTCAAACTTAGTTCTTTCTGTTATCTGTGTGGTTTCTTCGCTTATCTTCTAGGCCCTGGTCTGTTCTTTCCTGTACCTTACTCAGCCCTTAAGGTGTGTGCAGTAGCTGCTGGTTATAGTTTGAATCTCATGTGTCCCAAAGGCTCCTGTGTTGAAGGCTTGGTCCCCAGTACAGTGTTCACAAATGGAGCTTTAGGGAAGTGACTGGATTTCTTAGGTGTTGAGCTAATCAGTGAATTAATCTATTGTTTGCTTCATAATCCCATGACCTTTTGGGAGGGGTAAAATCTAGAAGGCGGGTTTAGCTGGAGGAAGTAGGTCACTGGGGTGTGTCCTGGAAAGTATCTGCTTTGTCATTTTTTCTTACTGTGTCTGTCTGCTTCCTGGGCACCCTGAGATGAGCAGCTCTGCCCTGCCTCATCTTCCTCACCATGTAACAAGCCATGGAAATGGAGCTAAGCCACCTAGGACTGAGAAACAGTCATCTCCTCAGTGGTTTGTTTTAGCGATGGAAAGCTGACTTAACACGCCACTCCATAGAGACTTCGCCTTATATCTTCCCCACTGTCCATAAGCCCTAAGATTCCCCTTTCCTTTCAGAGCCCGAGACTCCCATGGCCACAACTGCTCTGCTGCTCTCTCTTGGTGTGGATTAGACAGCCAAGGACTCTTCTCAGGATACATGAATTAGAGAAGCCATTTTCCTAGGCTTCTCTGAGGATGTAGGACTTTTGGGTGAATAGCAGAAGGATTCTGACAACATGAACAGGCCTGTCTGGTGTTATAACACTGCCATATTGCCAAATAACCCAACTGACTTTTCCAACTCATCTTAGGACCATGTTCCCGAGAACAGAAGAGAGTATGGTTTGCAGATGGCATACTGCCGAATGGTGAAGTTGCAGATACTACGAAATTATCCTCTGGAAGTAAAAGGTGTTCTGATGACTTTAGTCCTGTCTTACCTGATGCGCCCACAGTAAGGAACCTAAAAAGCACTAGTTAAATCACAATTCCTCACGTGGTTATTAGTGTGCTTATCCTCTGGATGCCTTGAACTTGCCTAGAAAAATGTATATGCATATTTTGCTTTATTTTGCTTCCCTTATAGTACCTTGCAAACTACATTATTTCTGAGTTGAAGATTGTGGGAAGTGCTGCTTGGGCAGGCCTGTCAGCCTCATTTTTCCAACAGCTCAAAATGGCCATTAGCATTCTTTAGTAGTAAAGTGTTTGTAATAAAGGTGTGACCTTCTCTTTAGATATATACAGTGCTGTCGTCCACTGTATTCCATTGTAGTAGGCTACACTACAAGGTAAACACAGCTTTTGTACACTCATACTTGCTTCATTATAGAGCCTGGGTCCCCTAGATCTGAGATATGCTTGGATTGACATTGTTAATAGACAGTAATTTTTTTGAAAGAAAAACTTAGTTTTAATTATGTGTATGTGTGTCTGTCTCTGAGGAGATATATAGATATATATGCATGCAAATACCTACAGAGCCAGAGGAGGGCATTGGATTCCTTGGATGTGGAGCGTGGTGTGGGTGCTGGTAGTCAGTTCTGGTCCTCTGTAAGCGCAGTAGGCACTCATAGTTGCAAGCCATCCCTCCAGCCCTGTGTTTACCCCTTTAAACATTAGTTCTAGGCAGTGATTCTCAGTTTTTAAACAAATAACTTCAGAACCTCTTCATAAACTTTAAATGTTATAGAGAGCTGCAAAGTATAGGTTATATAGGTTATATGTATTTATAATTACTGTTTTAAAACAAAGATAGAAAAAACTTCAAAATATTTATTAATTAAAAATAATAGTGGCTGGAGAGATGGCTCAGAGGTTTAGAGCACTGGCTGCTTTTCCAGAGGTCCTGAGTTCAATTCCCAGCAACTGCTTGGTGGCTCACAACCATCTATAAGGGCATTGGATGCCCTCTTTTGGTATAAGTTTTTAAAAAGTAAAACCATTTTATAAACTCTATAATATATGAGCCAATATATAATATTTTGAAAACCAGATCACTTCAGTCAGTGGAGAGTGGCATTGTTCTGTTTCGACATGTAGTATGGTGTGATGGATTCTGTTGGTTTTATGAAGAAAAGCTAGGACCTCATTGTTCCTCTGAAAGGACCTTGTGGACTTCAGCATTCCTGGACTGCAACTTGAGAATCATAATTTAATTTAGATTAATATTAGCTTAATGGTTTCTATACATTGAAGAAAGTATTTGTTGGTGCTATTTATGCTTGCATTTACACAGTTTGCAGTACCAGGTATAAGTAGAGGTCATGTGATCTATACCGCCCGCAAGTGAAAGTTGTTGAGTAGATTCTATAGGTAGGCAGAGTTAGGAAAGGTATAGTCCTTAGCTCACATGTATCCTTAGTCACTGTCCCAACAGAACAGACCCTAAACACACTCACTGTCATGAATTCTTCCCCTTAAAATCCGTTCTGGGCAGTCTGAAAGAGAAAGAGGCTTTGATGAAGACGACTTGGTGGTTGCTTTTTCTGGGGTGCTGCTGTGGGCTCTCTACTCTGCTTCCCAGCCACTCCTTTGCCACCTTCCTTTTTCTCCTTCCCCATCTCCCCAGGCAGTTTTATGGAGAAAGTCTAGAACTGAGTGAGTCGGTCGGTCACTGTGTAATATAGTAGGTACAGTCATTAACTAAACCTCTGTGCTCCTTAATGTGGTGAAACCTGAATGTGGAGAAGCCAGAGAGCCTTCATGTCTTGGGAAATTGAACTTTAGAAGCCTACCTTGGTTTCTTTTATTTTTATTAAAATAGTTTTGGTTATGGAGATCAACATTTCACTCTTGAACAGAGAATATAGACTGATTTAATTTTCTATTCTCTATTTTGCAGGTGATAAATAAAGTGGACCATACCCCCTCTCCTATGGTGGAGAAAGCAAACAACAGTGTAGGAGACGTTCTAAGAAGTGAGATAACTCAGAGTCCGATTTGTCGTGCTGCACCTCTGGAAATACTGCCTGGGAGCACAGGCGCTGAAGGCTTGCCCACAGCTGGCCCTTTCACACTAGAAGATGATGTTTTTGTGGACAGTGAGGAGCCATCTACTCCTACTGTTGTCCCTGCTAATACTGGTTTGCCTGTTGCTAGTGTTTCAGACTATAGGTTATTGTGTGGTGTTGCCAAATGTGTCTGCAATAACATTAGTCTTCTACCAGATGACGATGTTGGTTTGCCTCCCCTTCTGGCCACATCTGGAGAAGATGGATCAGGTAGGATAGTAGCTACTTAAATTGGAAAAGAACCCTTAGTTTGGAATTTTAAAGACAAAGTCTGTGCAGCTGTATGCTACCATGTAACATGCTGTATAGACCAGGCTGCTGAGAGGACAAGTGTGAGATACCATATCTGCTCTAAGGAAAAATAACATTTTAAAAGGGACATATGAATTTTGTCTCTAGTATATAAAATGCATTTTAAAAATTTAAACATTTTTGTTATGCTATGTATAAGGGGTGATAATTTAGCTTGTAGAAAGTACAAAACAAATCCAAAGTGATTTGAATTTTTGAGTCATTTATTACATGTGGATCTCCGATTTAGGAGGAATTAAAGTCTAACACAATGAAGAAACTCATCAGAAATATTTCTACTTTGAGTTTTAACTCTAGCTTTTATTTTTTTTTAATAGCAGTAATTCAGTGACAAAGCATGAAACTGTAGGTCGTCGTCTGCTACTTACCTCATGTATGACTTTAAGCATGTTAGTTGCTCTCACCGGGTCTCTGTTTCTTTGTGAAAAGAGAAAGCAGATGAGCTGGGTCTCCTGTGATAGACTCAGAGTGCCTCCCACTCAAAGTTGCCTGTTCCCCAAGCATAGACTACATCCTGAAACAACATGGGTTGTTGTTTGCGTGTCAGCACAGAGAGAAGAGGCTTACTATTACCCTGTTGCCTGTAGGAGACATCTTGTGAGCTTACTCCAGAGACAGACATGCTTTTAAGCTCTGTTCCTGAGTATCATGCATTTTTCTGATTGGTCGTCCGGTTTTGCATTGCTGCGGTACGTCACCCATATGTGTATGGCAGCAAGCAGCACAGGAAGCCCGAATGTAGATTCTCTTGAGACATTAGAGTCCACGTTAATGTGCGTGTGATGTGAGGAGGTCTGAGGACAGCTTTGAGGGACTGGGCTGCTCCCTTCTACATAAGTTCTAGGGAAGTAAACTTGCATAACAAGTGATTTAACCCACTGAGCCATTTTGCGGCCCTAGAATCCACTTTCGATAAAAGTGTTTTAAAACTTGAGAAGTACAAAACTTTTATACATCAATGGTAATTGATATATATATATATATATATATATACATATACATATGTATATGTATATATATATATATATGAGTTGTATCTATTCATTAGGCGTTTAGTAGGTAGAAAGACAAAATGCATATGTAATTATTGAACAGAGTGGGAAGCAGTTTCGAAAAATGTGTTTGGTTTTGTTTTCAACTGTTTTGGTAGATTTAGACATTTTTTCACTTCAAGCATATTTGAGAGGCCGTTTGTCCTGACTAACATAACACATTTCTGCTGTTTAGTGCCTGTAGTACAAGAACATCCATCTCATGAGCAGATCATTTTGCTTCTTGAAAGTGAAGGATTTCCTCCTGCCACATTTGTTCTAAATGCAAACCTACTTGTGAATGTCAAGTTGGTATTTTGTAAGTAGAGATTCATTTTTTCTAATTTTTCAAGTAAAGATACCTAAATTGAGTATATCTTCATGTTGCATTTTGGTTGACAAATAGTGAAAAATGAAGAGACTTGCATACTCTTCAGCCAAATGTGACTGCATAATTCTAGACGGAACAGTGATTGGCCTCTGACTTAGGTTCCCCTGCCTCCTCCTGTGGAGTGCTGGGATTGCAGCATACTCAGCTGAGCTGCGATGGTTTTGTTTTGTTCATTTTCCTTCTCCCTCTGCCTGCTTCTGCCCCCTCTCCTGACCCCTCCTTTCCCTCCCATGTCCCTTAGGGATTCAATGTAGGCGTTCATGTATGGGTGCTAAGCATCCTGCTGCTGCTAGGCTGCCTTCTCGGCCCAGCGGACGCACTTTTTGATGCTTAGTGTCTAACCGCCTGTCCTCTGTCGTACTTTTAGATAGACCGAACTTTGTAAATGAAATCATGATTAGGTAACAGTAAAGACTTTTTCCTCTTTTCTTTGTTTTTGACACAAGGACTCAATGCATATCCTTGGCTGGCCTGAAACTCACTATGTAGATCAGGCTGTCCTCAAACCTGTGACAGCCTTCCCTACTCTGCTTCTCAAATGCTGAGTCCTAATTAAAGTAAATAAGATAAATCATTCACAATCATAAATAATCTTTACTATTCAGTAACACATTGATTTTTTTTTCCCTCTCTGAAACAAACGCCACTCAGCAGGAACATTTTTAATCAAGAGAATTTAAAAATTGGGTAAATTGTGCTTTATACAAAAGTAATGTTTAGCTTTTAAATTAATAAAAATTGACATTTATAGTTGTATGTCATTATTCCTCAAGATTCCTCAGATAAGTATTGGTACTTCTCAACCAATGGATTGCATGGTTTGGGACAGGCAGAAATTATTATCCTGTTGCTATGCTTGCCAAGTGAGGATACAGTTCCTAAGGACATCTTTAGACTATTCATCACCATATATAAGGATGCTTCGAAAGGTACATTACTTTATTACCATTTTGTTTTGAACTGCCGAGACTAGGGGTGGAAAACTAGTTAAAGACTTTTATATTTCAGCCATACGGGTTGTGTTGAAGATTTACTGTGTGAAGAAACTGATGGCTTCTACAAAGAGCTTAGTTACCATTGATTTCTTTAAATCTAGACGTTTATGTGATGAGTGTCTGTATGTAGTTTTCTAATTTTATAAGTGAAAATACCTTTGCCGCCTCAGTTTTCTAGATGTATCTGTGTCCTTATCTATATTCCATTGGAAGGGGAGTAACTTTTCTTTCTTTCTTTTTTTTTTTTTTTTCGGAGCTGGGAACCGAACCCAGGGCCTTGTGCTTGCTAGGCAAACGCTCTACCACTGAGCTAAATCCCCAGCCCCTGGGAGTAACTTTTCTTATTGCCATGCACAAAGGAGAAAAATATTAAGATATTTTGTAACTGGGAGCATTTTCAAATTTTTCTTATAGTCCCCAACCCAATCTCCAGGAGTGGCTCTGCTCCCCACTTTGCCTTTTTACTGTTTTGGGTGCCATGAAGTAACCGTAGGGCCTTAGGCATTCTTGAGATATGTCACTCTACCAGATCCAACAGAGGCTGCTGTAAGAGTAGAAATACAAGAACAGCAAAGATCTCTGCATTGCTTTTACTTAAGAAAATGTGTATTAGGACATTCAGACTCAGAATATTTTATCGAAATAATAATATCACAACTTAAAATATCTTTATTAATAATGTTATTTCCAGGGAAGTACGTAGAAAACTTGGACAATCTGACCTTTACTGAGAGTTTTCTCAGTAGCAAGGATCACGGAGGGTTCCTATTCATCACACCTACCTTTCAGAAACTTGACGATCTCCCAGTACCAAGGAGCCCTTTTCTCTGTGGCATTCTCATCCACAAGCTGGAGATTCCCTGGGCAAAGGCTTTCCCTATGCGTCTCATGTTGAGATTAGGCGCAGAATACAAAGGTGAGCTGGAAAATAGTGAGGCCGGTGTATTTTCAGATATACTGAAGATAAAGCAGTAGAGAAATCAAGTAATTTTTACTAGATTAATAGAATTACTTTTGATTTGGTGTATTTTTAAATTTCCACAACAACCCTCTTGTATCAAGTTAGTGTGACAAAGATGGTGTTTCATGAGCTATTAGTATTAATTAGTATGCTCATAAGTTATATAACTTACCTTAATATTTCATATTTTTGAGGCAAGGTCTCATAACTCTCAGCCACTCTAGCCGCTCTCAGCCCTTACACTTCCTGTGAAGCTGATGACCTCAGACCCCGGTCCCCGCTTCACTTGCAGAGACTACGGCTCTCAAGGCAAAACACCGCTCTTCACATTACTGACAGCGCTACTTCTGTTAAAGTGTTCATAAAGTCGTGTACTGTTGATAGTTGTGTTTTAACCACACAGTAGGCAATTTAGTGTCCCCTCTGCTTGTACACAAGCAAGTGATTCTTCAGTGTAATACTGTAGTAACACTGGCGGATGGAGTCAAGGGTTAAAGACTTTTAGAAAAGTGCTTTAGAGATGGCAGTTGCCATTTCCTTAGTCTCACTTCCTCACTTTAATATTTATATTCCTAGCCTTTACCTAACTACTCAGAAGTACTATAAAATACATCGCCTACGTACAAGTTTGTGTGTGTGTTTACATGCCTACTTTAGACACAGATTAAGGTTTGAGCACTATTATAATTGTTAGACTTTTATATATGGTTATTTTTGTCATTTCAAAATTGTTTCTAATGCTACACTTTAAAAATACCTCTGTACCTTTATTCCTGGCTTTTTTTTTTAAAAAGTTTTTTTTTTTTGTTTTACCTGTAGCAAATTATATTTAACTATGAGGAACTTGACTTAAATAATTTAGTATGTATTATCTTAGAGACAATTTAGTTACTTCTATTTCAGAATGCGTACTTGTGAAAGATGTCTAGACTGATAGAAATACAATTAGTGTTAAAAGTCAAGAAAACTGTAAAGGGTGTGTTAATGTAAACACTGAGTTTCTAACCTCATTTTCTTATGAGTGATATGAGCATCCCTCGGAAACGGTTAGAATGACATGCTGTCCATATACAGTCTCATGACTAATGACTGACGATGTGAAAACAGGTGGTCGCTGATCTGAGAAAGCTGTTTTTTTTTTTTTAATCATAATCTTGGTACTTTAACTTTTGTTATTAAATGTCCCATAAATTCCATTAAAAAATCCAAGTATATCTCTAAACAGCAGGAGCTCTGCTAACTTCAGTGTCAAGCCTATCTAAGGTCCAGCCGACTGTAGCAAATACAGACGTTGAGACTAGTTAATCTCTACCCATGACTCCTCCTCACTAGTGCTCAGCTTTGCAGTTTCTGAGAAGATCCTCATTACTCCATGATCTTCTAGGCTTCACTGTGAGAAAACCAGGCTTACTACTTTTAGGTGCTTCTGTTGAAGCTACTGGCCATGCCTATGGCCTCATAGTGATTGATGGCTAACTAGTATATTGTCCCAATCTTCAATAAAAACAGCATCCAAATTTTATTATCAGCAATAAAACACTGGTCCAGATAGAGAAAACACTGGCTCAGAGTAAAATGCTGCAAATTCTCAGGATTACACACAAAATATGAGATTAAAGTTAATTTTTTATATAGAATCAAATATTTGTTTTACATAGTAAGGAACCCCTATCATCAAAGTCAAAATTTAATTTTTAATTACTACTTTTGTTACCACAACTTAATATATTAAGTGTAGATCTTTAAAGTCTTGAGCTTGGGGACTAGGGTTATATTATATATTAGAGTTCCCTTGTATATTGCTCACCTCTCCTGTACAAGGCCCCAGGTTCAATCCCCAGCATCACAAAAGAAAAGACCAAAAAGTATTAAGTTTTAATTTTTTTAATTTCTTTTTAAATTAGAAAAACTTTATAGGAATTGAATCAATTATTATAATTTTTCTTTCCCATTGGGAATTTTATGGAGTAAAATAAAAAATTAAATGCTTTGGCGTCAGAAAAGCCCACTTTCAAATCTTTTTAACAGTTAAATGAGCAAGTTTGTTTATCTTTGTTTCGACCTTTTTATCTGTTAAGTAGGTATAGACAACCTTGCTTGCTATAGATTTAAATAAGACAGTCTGTGCCAGCTTTCCAGCTGCAGTGTCTAGCAGCTGCATGGACAGCTTTTGCTTTTCTCTGGTAACTGACTGGTATCTATATGTACTTTCTGTTTGAAAGAAGACAATAACAATGATAAACACTGGACTTTGTGCTATCGTTGACAGTAACAGTCATTCTTTTCATGTGCAGCATATCCTGCTCCTCTAACAAGTGTCAGAGGCAGGAGACCGCTTTTCGGAGAAATAGGACATACTATTATGAACTTACTTGTTGTAAGTAACTGGACTATTGTGTTGTTTTAAATATAGTTTCTTTAAACATTTATTTATTATATTTCACCTACTTTATTTGTCCATTTTAATTTGGAGTATTTGGTATTTGAAGGCACATCTATAAGTTCTAAACCACTTAATATAAATGAGCTCTGCTTCACTTTAGAATACAGTGTGTCCTAATTTATGTGTCCCTAATTCAGATTGTCCTTTGGTTCCTTGTACTGTTTTGTTCTTGCGTATTGACGTAGGTAGTGGAGGCTTCCTCACAAACCTCTAAAACTGATGAAGCTGAGTGAGAGTGTTAGTGAAGTAAATCAGCGTCGTGATTTTGGACAAATTCTGATCTTGGTGTCCTCATCTGTAGTAGGAAGGCATGGATAAGGCGACCTCTGAGTTCCCTTCCTCCCACACTGTTGTCTTATGTTTGCTTGTTACTATATGAAAGTTTTAGCAGACCTACTTCCAGGTTCCCATTGACAGCTAGCTTAAAGCCTCTCAGTTTTCCGTTACTTTTTCAAACCATGGGAGATAATCTTGTAAGAGAATAGTTTTCTTTTTTTTTTTTTTTAAAGATTTATTTATTACATATGAGTACACTGTAGCTGTCTTCAGACACACCAGAAGAGGGCATCACATCCTATTACAGATGGTCGTGAGCCACCATGTGGTTGCTGGGATTTGAACTCGGGACCTCTGGAAGAGCAGTCAGTGCTCCTAACCACTGAGCCATCTCTCCAGCCCGAGAATAGTTTTCTATTGCTGTGACTTCAGAAGATTCAGGTCAAGGTCTTGTGGCTCTGTTGTTTTAGGCCTGTGGTAGCATTTGGAGGGAGTGCTTGGAAGAAAAAGGAAACTGAAAGGGTCTGGATCCTAATAGTCCCAGGAGGGCAGGCCTCAGCTAACTGACATTCCACCTCAGCCCAGCCCGAGGAGCACTGGAAGTGAATGCGCCTTTAACACAGGAGCTTTGGGGCAACTGATACAGAAAGGACTTCTGTTTTGGGAGAGCTGTAGCAGGAAAGGAGAGCAGTCTCCAGGCACTGCAAACTTCTTCCTGAGAATAGTCTGCATTACTTTGAGAAGGAGTTGGAAGGATTAGTTTGTGGGGTTTCCTGGTGGGGAGGTGTTTTGTTTTTCAAGTTAGGACTGTCTTTCTGTGCAGCATTTTGATAGGACTGCGTCAGAAGACTTAAACTGTAGGTGCTGATGGAGGTGTATAGTGGATGGCTAAATGTTAATGGGACTTTGATCATTTATGTAGGATCTTCGAAATTACCAGTATACATTGCATAACATCGATCAGCTGTTGATCCATATGGAAATGGGGAAAAGCTGTATAAAGATACCTCGGAAAAAGTACAGTGATGTAAGTATACTTGCCTATCCAGATCTAAAGACACTTGAACAGCAATTCCGGAGACTGGACATTTTTGTTTGTTTCTTTATTTTGAATC
Organism: Rattus norvegicus; assembly: GCF_021556685.1. Taxonomy (NCBI): domain Eukaryota; kingdom Metazoa; phylum Chordata; class Mammalia; order Rodentia; family Muridae; genus Rattus; species Rattus norvegicus. The sequence goes on along the minus strand of NC_141535.1, from coordinate 25,406,744 downwards.
AGGTTATCTAATTCATAACAACATGTTTTATATTTTTAAAGTTTGTTAATAGACAATTTGTTTGACCCAGTTTTTTATCCTTTTTAAAATTACTTTATTTATTAATTGAGGAGATTTTACCTTCTGCCTGCCATACGTATCTGTCCATCCATCCTTTGGTCAGTCAGCTGGTCAATCGGTCGGTCGGTCGGTCTGTCTGTCTATCCCTCTGTCTATCTATCTTTGTTAAATTCACAAGGAGTTGTTCAGACTAAAGCTTGGTAATTAGGAAGGTAATCAGTAATACTACTTCTAGTCTAGACATAAATGTTTTCTTAACAAATGTGGTATTTTTCCCCCTCAGGTATTGAAGGTAATAAATTCTTCTAACGAGCACGTCATCAGTATTGGGGCTAGTTTTAGTACAGAAGCAGATTCTCATCTGGTCTGTGTACAGAGTGATGGAGTTTATCAGACTCAGGCCAACAGTGCCACTGGTCAGCCAAGGAAAGGTAAGTTATGATGCCCTCCAAGAGGCCCTCCAAAGAGAAACAGATGCCCATTGCCTGTTTGTGAATTAGCGATGGACGGTGTGCTAACATTTCAGCTTGCATGCACAGTAGATGGGAACTGCTCCTCCTCTGTGTTTTGTTTCTGACTACAGCAGATGTACAGATTTGGAAATCTGCTCCTTTTGGCACCTTTAGCGTATCCTGTTGTGAAGGATCCTCTTTCAGTTGTCGCTCTCCGGAGTGAGATGTTTCCACATCTGTTCAGTCTCTGCTCAGCTCCTTTTGCTTGGGAGGGCACAGGGTGGACCAGGGTGAAGAATTATAATGCCAAGAGACTGGGGATGGAGAAAGGATGAAGATGGTGGAGTGAGCAGCCTCAGGACAACAGCTGCTGCCATCCCCTGACTTGTGGTGAGCAGCCTAACATATTGAAAGTTGGGTGGAAGCTAAGCAGTTCATAATATTAACAGGATAACATTCAGTAGCCTGATTTTCTCACTGACTTTTTCCAGTTATAAAGGTAATGTTGTATACTCATCTGCACATGTTGTATACTCATTTTGAAAAGCAGTGAAAAGAAGTAGACGCTGGAGAGACGGCTCAGTACTTACGAGTGTGTTCTGCTCTTACAGAGGCCTCAGTTTGGTGCCCAGTATCTGCCTGCTCACAGCTACCTATAACTACAACTCCAGGGCATCTAATGCCCTCTTCTGGACTCTGAGGGTACCTGCAAAACACACACACACACACACACACACACACACACACACACACACACACACACACCTACCTACCTTTACAAAATAAGGCCACTGTTGATATGTTAATGTATTTTCTTGTTTATTAATATGTAAGTTGAATAGATACGTTTAGATTTGATTTTATACTTTTATACTTTGCCATTAACTGACACACTTTTGTCAGTATAAAATTTAAGAGCTCAAAAAAAAAATTTAAGAGCTCTGTGTTTGTGCACGTTCGCACATGTACACGTGGAGATCAGAGTTACGTAAATAGGATGTTTTCAACTCTCTGCCACCTTGGTCTTTTTAGCTAGGGTGTTGCTGAACCTGAGCCTACCAGTTCACCTGGACTTGTTAACTAGTAAGCCCCCAGGGTCCTCCTGCTTCTACCTCTGCTGGGATTACAATTGTGACTGCACATTTAGTCTTGTACATGAAGGCTGGGGATCTGAACTCATATTTTCATCCCTGTACAGCAAGCACTTTACTGACTAAACCATCTTCACAGCCTGTAAATTTATGGAGTTTTAAGTATTTATTGTTAATAAGACATATTTACATTGTGGTAAGATTAAGACTATTTGTATCTATGCTGTGGTGAAAAAAGTCTCCCCTTAACCACTTAGGCATCCTGTTAAAGATCACCAAGCCAGCTTACTGTTTCATGTGTCTCTCCAGAGACCTTGTGTAACACACACTCAGGCAAGGGTGTCCATGTACATCCTCAAGAGCATCCTCCAGGGAGTTTGTGATGCCTGTTCCACTGTGCACCTTAAGCTGTTTTTAACCTCTCAGGTTATTCTGTGCTAGTGAAGAACTGCACTGTCTAGCTTTCCATTTGGCAGTTATCTGTCAGAGAGCTGTCTCACTGTCATATGGGTTCCCATTGCTCAGCTACTTACAAAACTGCTGTTATGAGTAACCTTGTATGCATGTGTGTAATGTTTCTAGGGGTGAGATTACTGACAAAAGCTATGTTTGATTTTTCCTTCTTCTGCTTTTCATTTGTGTGGTTTTTATTTGTGTATGCAAGCATGTTTTGCATATCTGTAGGTACACATGTGTGTAGGTATATGTAGAAATTAGTGCTGATTCTTCGTCCCAGCCCCAAGCTCCCAGAAGTAAGACTCAGACTCAAATGCCTTGGCCATGTAGCTAGAGTCTTTTCTGAGTAGATATAACTTAAAATACTACATTCTGCCATGTGGTCGGTTACCTGTGCTCAGGTTCCATGCAGAATTCTTTCTGCCTCCCAGATGTCCCACCTCCTATTACCTATTACCTGTCTAAGCCATAGCTTTTTAATTGACAGGTGATGGATCCATACAACGCCCAAGATATTCTTTCTACAGGTGTGCATGTGGAGACCTCTTGGGAGGCAGGATGCCTTAGTCTACTGCTGTGAAGAGACACCATAACCCCTACAACTCTTACAAAGTAAAATATCTGATTGGAGCTGGCTTAGTTTCCGAGGTTTAGTCCATTATCATCGTGGAAGCATGGTGGCGTGCAGGCAGACATGGTGTTAGAGAAGGAGCTGAGAGTTCTACATGATCTGTAGGCAGCAGCAGGAGACTGCTGCACTAGGCCTAGCTTGAACATATAAGACCTCGAAGCCCAACCCCTTAGTGATGCATTTCTTTCAGCAAAGCCATATTTGCTCCAGTAACACCACACCTCTTAATAGTACCACTCCTATGGACCAAGCATTCAAACCACACAGATAGTTGACATGTTAGTCTTGCTAGCTGTCTTGGTCTGAGGAGTCTATCTCTGCCTTCAAAGGCTAGATTCAAGTGACACCCATTCAGGATTTACATGGACTCTAGGGATCTTAACTAGAAGAAAGTACTTTAACCATTCTCCTCACAGGGACTTACAAATATTATGTTCACCTGCAGTGAATTTGACTCATGACACCCTCATTAACAAAAGCACAAACATTTTAAATAATACAGTAGTCCTTCATTTGAAACACTATTTTATCTAATATTGTAATTTTTAAAATTTTGTTATATTTTAATGTGTTATGAAAATAACATTTATGAAATATTTGAAATGCAGAAATTCTACATTTTGGGTAATAAATACAGCAGAGAATGGACAGATTAAAATATAACTTATTTGTTATCAGTGACAGGTGCAAGTTTTGTGGTGTTCAATGGTGCTCTGAAAACATCTTCAGGATTTCTTGCCAAATCCAGCATAGTCGAAGGTAATACACTTCATATGTTTTAATATAAAGTTGTTATTTCTTTACCTTTAATAAATGTATTTGTGGGGCTGGAGAGATGGCCCAGTGGTTAAGAGCATTGGCTGCTCTTCCCGAGGTCCTGAGTTCAGTTCCCAGCAACCACATGGTGGCTCACAGCCATCTGTAATAGGATCTGATGCCCTCTTCTGGTGTGTAGATGTACCTGCAGATAGAGTACTTAATATTAATTGTTTTTTTAAAGGGAAAAAAATCTGTCAAGTATGGTAGCACATGGAAAGCAGAGGTGGGTGGATTTCTATGAGTTTAAGGCTAGCCTGGTCTGCATAGTAAGATCTTATCTCAAAACAAAACCAAGAATATATTTGATGGGGCTGGGGATTTAGCTCAGTGGTAGAGCACTTCCCTAGGAAGCGCAAGGCCCTGGGTTTGGTCCCCAGCTCCGAAAAAAAGAACCAAAAAAAAAAGAGAATATATTTGATGCTTACATAAAAACTATGTAAGTTGTTAAAAACAGTCAGTACCACACACTTATGTGAAATAATCTCTAAGTCTAGAGCAGGACAGTACTGGGTCTGCTTGAGCCTTCTTTCCCCTTGCTCAAGAGTTAGTTACTAGACTAACTGCCGTGTGTACTATTCTCTTACATTATAGTATATTTATAGAATATGCTACTTCATTATGCTTATTAAGAATGAGAATTATTGGGGTTGGGGATTTAGTTCAGTGGTAGAAGGCCCTGGGTTCAGTCCCCAGGTCCGAAAAAAAAAGAAAAAGAAAAGAAAAAAAGAATGAGAATTATTCCCTTTCTTTATCTTCCTAGTTCCTTCCTATTCTGTATTCTTAGTTTGTTCAGTTTCAGCGTCTTTAAACGTTTTGTGAATAAGTGATGATTTGTTCACCTGACCATGAACTTCTAGATTGTTTGTTGCTTATGGCAAACAGTAGGGTTCATATGTATCGAGGATTGGAATTCCTCAGCCAGTTAGCTTGGTAAATGTTCAGTTTCATAGATTATTTCTGAGTGATTTTGCAAAGTAATTGTCCAGTTTCATTACCCTTAGGCTGTTAAGTTCCTCACTCACCTACACAGTCTGCAGTCACGGTATTATTGGTCTTTCTGAGTATGGTCATCATTGTACATTGCCTGTTCATCAGCAAGTAGAGCGCCTTCCCCATACTGATGCACTGTTAGCTTGTTTGTGAGATGCTCGTTCACAGCTTTCGACTGTTCTCTGTCGACTGTCTTCTTCTACCTGCTGATATTCATACAGAGGCGATCATTTGGAACATACATAGAATGTATAGCGGTCAAGTCAGGGTAACCACCACTTCTGTCTGCTTAAACCCTTGTTACTTCTTTGTGTTAATATAAAGTATAGGTTGTGAATTTTAGTTGCTTTTCTGTATGTGCAGCATTCTAGGCATGTACTTGTATTATGGTAACCATCATATAATCTTTTTTCTGTCCTTTCTAACCTCCCTAACTTGTAGGAGCCACTATTTTTTCTTGTGTTAAAGTAACTCTTTTGTTACAGTGTCCACATGTGACTGGAACCAAGAGATTGTTTTTCCTTCTGTGATTGTACACTCAATCTAATGTCTCACCTCTCGTTCTGTCCACATTGCTGTAAATGACAGGATTTCAGGGATTTTTTTCTGGCTGAATAATATCCCATTATGTCTCTATACCATGTTTTTATTCATCTGTTTAAACACCTCAGTTGATTTCACATCATGGCTATTTAGATTAGCGCTAAATAAGAGGATGTGGACGTATCTCTCACTCTCTTTTTCCTCTACTTTTGTTGTTTCTTTTGGAGGAGAACATCAGAGGTCATTCTCTTAGGCTAGCATGGGCTCACCATGTAGCTCTGGCTAAGCTCAAATTCTCAGCCCTCCTCCTGTGCCTCCTGAGTGTTGGGGTCACAGACCTCTGCCACCACGTCCAGGCTAACTCTGATTAGTTATTTAATTTCATCTGAGGTTCACCCAGTGGGTGAACAGTTGGATTATAAGGTAGTTCAAATTCTGGCTTACTGAGCAACTCATGTGCTATTCTCCATAGGGGCATTACTGTCAACAGTGCATAGTAGTCTCCTTCTCTGGTTGGAAATGTTGCTCAGGCTAGAGCACTGGCTTGGCAAATGCTGAAGCCCTGGCCAGTTCCCAGCATTTGGCTTATTTTTTGTGGGATCATCATCATCATCATCATCATCATCATCATCATCATCATCCTGACCCATATGGAGAAATATGATGGTTTTATCTGCATTTCATTGTAGTGATGCTAAGTATTTCTTAGACATTTCTAGAACCTGTTTTAAAAAGTGTTATCAGATCATTTGTGAACTTTTTAAAGCAGCTTTTGATTTTATGCAACAAAATTTCAGTTTGTAAGGGGTTGGGGATTTAGCTCAGTGGTAGAGTGCTTGCCTAGCAAGCGCAAGGCCCTGGGTTTGGTCCCCAGCTCCGAAAAAAAGGAAAAGAAAAAAAATTTCAGTTTGTAGCCCAGGCTAGACTCAAACCTGCCATTGGTATTTAGATGGAGATTGTTTTGAGTCTGTAGCTGTTCTGGATAATATCAATGTTTTGACCATTTCAATCCTTTTAGTTCATGAACAAGGCCATGTCTATACTTTCTTGTGTCCTCGACTCTTTCATTGGTATTTTGCCATTTTTACTGTAGAAATCATCTGATTTCTTCATTAATTTTCTTCCTTTTCGTTACTGTTATAAGAAGGATTGCTGCCTTAATTTCCTTGTCAGCAGGCTTGTTGTATATATAAACATGCTCCTTATCTTGTATCGTGCTTTTGTGTTCAACTTTAACTGACTTTTGCCTGATTCGTACAATCTGTAAACAGGAACAATTTGACTTCCATTTTCCATATTTGGATACCCTTTCTTGTCTCCTCCTGACCTAGTGTCTGGGTAACTACGCTAGTGTGCCAGCAGAAGTGTAAAGGAGTGGTCTCAGCTTTTCCCCTTTCACTGTGGGGTTTGCTGTGAGCTTGCCCCACGTTGCCTTTTTTGTTTCAAGATATGTTCCTTCTAAACCTTCCAAACCTAATTTATTGAGAGTTTTTTCATAAATGGATGTTGAATTTTATTCAGTGTTTTCTTCTGGAAGATGATTCATGCATGGTTTTGTCCGTCAGTTGGTGTGGTGTTTACTGATTTGCATATGTCTAGCTGTCTTTGCATCCCTAGGTAATCCTGCTTCATCATGGGGATGATATTTTTTGTTGTACTTTGATTCAAAAGCTTAACCTACTGTCTTTATTTGTGTAGCCTTAAAATAATTCTTAACTTTATGAAATAGTTTTATTTTCCTAATTTAAAAAAAGAGTCATTTAAATGATAAGCAAAGGATATTTAAAACTTGTATCTTGAACCAAAAATATTTTAATAGTAAATTCTGTTACTTGGCACACATACTGAAGTTTTGGCAAACTCAATATGAAGCGTAACTCTCATTTCTAGATGGCTTAATGGTTCAAATAACCCCAGAGACCATGGATGGCTTACGGCTGGCTCTACGAGAGCAAAAGGACTTTAAAATTCAGTGTGGAAAAGTTGATGCAGTAGACCTGAGAGAATATGTGGACATCTGTTGGGTGGATTCGGAAGAAAGGAAAAACAAAGGGTAAGAATTTTTATTTGATGGAGGGGGTTGATTAAAACATCCCTTTACTACAATGATATGTTTTATAAATGAGTATAGAATTAGGACATTGACTTTAATGTTTCTATTCCAATTAATACAGTATGTTTTTTCAAGCATGTAACTAATCAGACTCGTAAGTTTCCTTGGGCAGGATGCTATAATGAACCATCAATTTAGGGGGAGGGTCTGATTTCAAAACATTAATTAGGTAGCTTTGTCCAGGGCTAAGGAAAGGCAAAACTGTTCTGATATATGGTATACAGGTATACATTTTTTGTCAAATAAGGGTTTCCTTTTGATGATTGAATTCTGTTAATTTCCTGAATGTAAGCGAGACTTAGTGATGTAGTCAGTAGAGGCCTTACCAATTACTGCTGTCACTACTGTGTTCAGTTGCCCTTAGTCTCATAGTTTTGGAGATGGATTAAGGGCCTAGAAGGAAGAACAAGGAAACAGTTCCAAAATAGATTTTTGAAATAAGGTCTTGCCATGTAGCTTAGGCTGACCATGAACTCAGAATGTGGCCCAGGATGGCCTTAAACTTAAAATCCTCCTGCTTCAGCCTCCTGAGTGCTAGTGTTAAAGGCCTGTACCAACCATGCCCAGTCTATATGGTGCTAGAGATGAAACTCAGAGCTGTCTGCAGAATAGGCTGCACCTGTCGAATTAGTGACACAAGTAACCCAGAAAATAGCCTTTTAGTCTGTGAGATACTTTTCTATTAAGAAACTAAAGTATATTAAAGCTAGGACCGAATTGGACATATAAAAAAGGAGATATAATTTACTGGATAAAAAGATTATAACACAAGGAATTGTGATAAGTATTTATATACAATTGAGATATTTGTTGATACTTTAAATATAAAACTTTGACTTTATTATCTCACTTTCCAAATTCAGTAATGAATTTCATAGAAAGCACCATATACTAACTGCACTGTGTTCTGCTTTATCACATAGTGTTATCAGTTCAGTGGATGGGATGTCATTAGAAGGATTTCCAAGTGAAAAAATAAAACTGGAAACAGATTTTGAAACTGAAGAGAAGACTGTGAAATGCACTGAGGTATAGAAGAAGATGTCTGCTTCGTGTGCTGTGAGGATAGTGTGTGTGTCGCGTATTACTGAATCCTCAGCCTATGATTATTTAAGTATAGCTCATTATATCTTCCACTTTCCACATGGAAACGGATCCTCACCCAGACTCTCTCACATCCCTGATTGATCGATTGATTGATAGTTTGTTGAGTCAAGGTTTCTCTTCGTAGTCCTGAAACTCTCTTTGTAGATCCGGCTGGCCTCAAACTCACAGAGATCCTCCTGCTTCTGCCTTCCAAGTGTGGGGATCAAAGATGTACACCACCACACCTGGCTAAATTAGCCTTTTATATTGTTATTTTACTAAAAGATTTTATTGACACCAACTTATAATCAGCACTCATGGGAAAACCATTTTGACACATTCTCTGACTTGAAATAGACACTATGAAGGTACTGACCATAGCTTCCCAGTCTGCAGTCCCGTGTCCTCTCTGCCATCAGAGGGCCAGTTCTTCCGTCATCTTGTGTACAGAATGACATAGCAGCTACAGAGCATGTTTGTCTGACTGGATTCCATACACACATTCTTATAGTGTCAGGTCTGAACTAACTTAACAAGGGTTCCATTGACACAAGTCAACTTTGGGCAAAAATAGTTGGACCTCTCCTATAATCTGCAATCTCCGATTTTTTTTTTTATCATACATATTCAGGCTATAGATACAGAATGCTCTCAACTGATGATTTCAAAGATCTAATGTTGGAATTTTATTAAAGTTGAATTAAAAGCAGTAGTTGCCTTTTTATTTGTTTTAATTGAACTTATTCGTTGCTTCTAATTACAATCATGCTTTCTTTCCCAATTGGACTGATTTTCAGGTGTTCTGCTTCCTAAAGGACCAGGATATCTCTCTCTCCTTGAGTAGTTACCAGTTTGCAAAAGAGATCGCCACGGCTTGCAGTGCGGCCCTGTGCCCTCACCTGAGGACTCTAAAGAGTAACAGAATGAACAGAATTGGACTCAGAGTTTCTGTTGACACTGATATGGTAAGACATACTTTTATGATGTACTTTTGAGATTTATATTGATATAAATTGATTTGTATGTGGGGCGTATGGGCCATGGTATAGAAGTCAAAAATAACTCACAGGAATTGGTTTTCTCCTCCTGTCATTGAGTTCTAGGAACTCAGATGGTCAAGCTTGTCCACTGAGCCATTTTGCTGCTCCTGAAATCAAGATTTTTACCTAACCCTTTGAGAAAAGGAAGCCTCCTTTTTCTTCCTTTTGTTTTCGTGGTGCTGGTAATGGAACCCAAGGCCTTACCTTACTGCTATACAAGTACTCAACCACTGAGCTACACTCCCGTCACTGAGCCAGAATTCGTCGCACCCATGTTCCCTCTGTTAATCTCTGACTGGTCAGACTTTTACTGCCCTGTGTGGATAGACTTTGAAATGTATTCTAATTAGATTTATATGACTCAAGCATGTAAAAGTAAACACATGTACACACACCATTTCATTAAACATTTCCAGAAACTGCAGTCATGCTGTACAATATGGAGTTGTTGGGCCATGGAGATGTGGACTTTAGAACACAGTGTAAATGCTTCCCAAACAGAACTGTATCTCCTGACTCTCCTTAAACATTGCCCCTTGATTAGTTATTTAACTGATACTGTATTTTTCTTGTGATTTTATGCATGTACAAGCAAGTGTATATATGTAGTGAAACTTTTTATCACTTCTTCAAAATGTCTTATTTACCATACATTTTTAATATATCAGAGATTGTATATTAGTACATATTCTTTTTAATGGTTGTATAGTAGTCAGAGTTGATTAAATAAGTGGATAACAACTAATGAATATTTGATATATTTTGACTGAAATTTAGTTTGTTGACGTATTTTACTTTTGCATAAACTTGAGTATAACCATAAAACAAGTTCCCAAATATGCATTGAGAGCTTGAACCCAAGTCTCCTACATGCTGGGCAGATGTTTCATCTCAGGACATTTTTTTTCTCTAGCCCTTCATTTTTTTATTTCAAGGCAGGCTCTGAACTTGAACCTATCCTATAGCCTAGGGAAACCTTGTATTTGTGATCCTCTTGACTTGGCCTGCAGTGTAGGATTATAATAGGCCTGCTGCCATTAAGCCTGCCTTCTGTCAGCAATTTCTGAGACAGGTCTTATTCACACCGTTATATTTTAGCAACTTTAATCAAACCCAGGGCCTCGTGCATGCTAGGCTAGTGTTCTACTACTGTGCTGCATCTCCAGCCAAATTGAGCTTTTCAACTTTGACAGTTTGATAGGTGCAATAATGCCAAGGCCCAGCCTTGACTTGGAGAGGGTTCCTGAGAGAAGGGCTTCTGAGGAACAGAGAATCAAATGACTCAAAGACAATTTGTGGGTTACAAGCTGATGCCCTGTGTGTTCTGCTTGAGATAGCTTTCCAGATTGTTCTCTTTCTTTCTCTCTCCCTCCCCCTCCTCTCCCTCCCTCCCCCTCCCTCCCTCCCTCCCTCCCCCACCGTGTGTGGGTGTGTGTGTGTGTGTCTGTGTGTCTGTGTGTGTGTGTGTGTGTGTGTGTGTGTGTGTGTGTGTGTGTAAAAGCCCAGTCTTTTTACATACCAATTCTTTACCTCAGGTTCCATTTTGATTATCCCATGAATCAGCATCCCAAGACCCCAGCCCCTTGATTCTCAGAAAAGACAGCAAGCACAAGCAAAGACAATAAGGTAGCTGGATGGGATCCCACCCTGAAATTACCATTCCTACCATGCCTGGGCCTAGACCTGGACCTAAACTCCTTCAGTTCCAGGCTGACCTTGGGTTTAGGAATCTGCCTGCCTTTGTAAGCATAAACAAAAAACTTACCTGGGTGGGATCTTGCCTTGAGATCACCACTCCCCAAATCTCTTTATCTCCTTCCTTAGTAGCTTTCTGACTAGCTGGCTCATAGTACAGCTGCCTCTGTTCCTTTAGATCTGTGGAGTTCTTTTTTTTTTTTTTAAATATTTATTTATTCATTATATATAAGTACACTGTAGCTGTCTTCAGACACACCAGAAGAGGGCATCAAATCCCATTACAGATGGTTGTGAGCCACCATGTGGTTGCTGGGATTTGAACTCAGGACCTCTGGAAGAGCAGTCGGTGCTCTTAACCACTGAGCCATCTCTCCAGCCCTGTGGAGTTCTTTATACAATTCATAGAGAAATTTTATATATATATATTTTTTTTTGGGGGGGGGTTCTTTTTTTTGGAGCTGGGGACCGAACCCAGGGCCTTGCGCTTCCTAGGTAAGCGCTCTACCACTGAGCTAAATCCCCAGCCCCGAGAAATTATATATATATTTTTTTAATCATGTTTTCATCATTCTTTCCTATAGCCTTTTTTATAGTTGGAATATTTTTATCATTTATTTGTATTTATTTTTTATTGGATATATTTTTATTTACATTTCAAACGTTATCCCCTTTCCTGGTTTCTTGGACCTAAGCCCCCTATCCCATCCTTCTATAAGGGTGTTCCCCTCCCCCTCCATCCCCCCTTCCTGCCCCACCCTGACATTCCCATACACTGGGGGTCCAACCTTGGCAGGACCAAGGGCTTCTCCTTCCATTGGTGCGCAACAAGGCCTTCCTCTGCTATATATGCAGTTGGAGCTGTGGGTCAGTCCATGTATAGTCTTTGGGTAGTGGCTTAGTCCCTGGAAGCTCTGGTTGCTTGGCATTGTTGTTCATATGGGGGTCTTGAGCCCCTTCAAGCTCTTCCAGTCCTTTCTCTGATTCCTTCAACGGGGGTCCCGTTCTCAGTTCAGTGGTTTGCTGCTGGTATTCACCTCTGTATTTGACATGTTCTGGCTGAGTCTCTCAGGAGAGATCTACATCTGGTTCCTGTCAGCCTGCAGTTCTAAACTTCATCCATCTATCTAGTTTGGTGGCTGTATATATATGGGGCACATGTGAGGCAGGCTCTGATTGGCCGTTCCTTCAGTCGGTGCTCCAAACTATGCCTCTACATCCCCTCCTATGAATATTTGTGTTCCCCCTTTTAAGTCACAGCGTATACTATTTTTGCTGAGACATAGACACATCTTTGCCTCCTGGACTTGTGCTGTCTCTGATTATCATGGAGTCATTAACCTTGGCAGAGAGGACATTCCTCAAGAGAGGAACATGAAAATATGTACATTATTATACAAGGAGCTTTGTGCCCACAGCAACCATCAACTCTTGTGGAGGTCCATGCCCTGCTGGCTCTGTTCCGGGGCAGAAACCATGTCATTCTGTCCCTTATGAGGTCAAGCATGCCTCAGCACAGTAGGGTGTGCAGTGTTACCTTAATGTGCATCTCTACTCACCAGTACCTACCTATTCAACAGTGATAATCTCTCAGTAGTAGTGACCTTTACATGGTGTTGTAAAAATATAAAAATAGAAAAGATTAATGTCGTCTTTTACCCTGCTAGGTCCGCGCCGCGGTGTCCCAAGGTATCTGCTAGATATCTTAGTGGAAACTCATCCCAGCCGCACACTTTCCTATACTCAAACCCTCACATAAAAGAACACACAACAGAGTAATCTTAGATCCAATTGGTAAGATATAATTGCCCACTTAAACATACAAAGCCCAGTACCATCCATCCCTTGAGAACATTAATAACAACCTGTAATACACAGAGCAGAATCTTAACACCACCTGCCATGGCTTCTCCCGTCTCTCCATCTCCCTTCTCTCTCCTAGTCTCCTCCTCTTCCTTCAAACTTCTCTCCAGCCCATCCTTCCTTCTCCTCCAATGACAGGTCTCCTTCTATCCTGTACCTGCCCCTCACCTGTACTTTACAAATTCAATGGAGAGGTGGTTCTGGTGAAGTCACCTGAGTCCTGAGTACGTGACTAGACAGCTGTCTTTGGGGCAGTAGAATTAACATCAAAATACAGTAACTTCAGGGCAAACCACAACAATGTGGAAACACTTTATCCTCCCCAGAATGGCTAGTGAAACCTTGCTTGTAACTTTTGACATTATGTATAAATTTTCAAGGCAGAGTCTTCATTAGAACTGGTTTTGTAAGCAGGAGTAGTTGATGTATTAGTCTGCTTCTCCAGCAAGCTGTAACTCACACTTCCTACTGAAGAGACACGCTTTGTTTTCATTACTTCACTGTAAGACCCCTTTTCAAGGCAACTCAGGGATGAGCATTGCTTGAGTGAGCACTTTTTCCTTTTATCATTAGATGTATAAAAATAGAAACTTCATCAATAATACTAAATCTTAATGTCAAATAGTATTGCTGGGCCTGTGAGGCAGCTCAGTGGATAACGTGTGTGCTGCACAAACATCGGGACCTTAGTTTGGACCCAGCACCCACTCCAAAGCTACGGACAGCAGTGTAGCCTGTAACCCTACTGCTGTGGGCACAGAAGCAAGAGTCCAGGGCTTGCTGCTTTCAGTGTGGCTACAGACAGGGAGACACTGTATAGATAAGGTAGAGGCTGAGTAGAAGCCTAGTGATCCCCGGGGTCAAACCTCTGGACTCGACTTGTGGGCAGAGGGGAATGCAGCTGCACAGCCGCACACAGCTGCACATATATCTCATGCAGAACGTAGTACTGCAACAGTTTGAAACACAGTAAGTTGATTTTTTAATTCAAATTGAGTTACATTGCTAATTATTAAAAAACTTTGATATAACTTTGATATAATTTACATATGTATTTAGTTGAAAGGAAACATAAAGTGGTGACAATATTTATAATGTTATAATTATAGTAAAGAGATAAAAGAAATGGGAGAATATATTTTTGAAAATAACATTGTTTTACTAATATCCTTATGCTGAATATTCAAAAATGCTACCTATTTCTCGGCCAAGCAACACAAGAGGGCTAATTTTCTAGGGTTACCTTATCAAGATTTCTTTTTTTTTCCAGGTTGAATTTCAGGCAGGCTGTGAAGGGCAGCTTCTGCCTCAGCATTACCTAAACGATCTTGATAGCGCTCTGATACCTGTGATCCACGGCGGGACCTCCAACTCGACCGTGCCACTCGAGATAGAGTTAGCATTCTTCATTTTAGAAAACCTTCTGGAGTGAGAGAACATACTGTGCTCTATGTTGCAAACTGATATGTTAAAATGAATCCCAGCACTAAAACTGAAATGTCACAACACTAAATATTTGATAATTGAAATATATAATTTTGCTTTTTAGGTAGGAATGATTTTTAAAAATCATTAGCACTATATTTAAGTACCTAAAAATTTAAAGAATCACCATTTTCACAGCTTTATGCTTATTAAAAGAACAAAGGAGAAATATTTCTTCTAACTTAAAATTTATAGTATTTACTGTGTAATTTAAATGTTAAGCCAAAGTATCTGCACTTAGTTATACCTCTTTATATATGATTTTAATGAAGGAGATACCTGTTTGTGTGTATGCTAATGAGAATACTGGTTTTGAAGTCTCTTTTAAAATGTATTTCAGTAACGAAGACCAGTTTCAAGATTCTAGACTTACAGTTCTTTGACTAAAGCTGATAACTTAATTGTATAAATGGGATGGAGACCTACATCCAGGATTACATACAAACTCTGATTAAAGTTAGAATTTTGCCTTTATTTCTTTTCAAATTATATATATGCATATGCATATATAAATATATCATTTTTCCTGATTAAAATAATTGCGGGTGCTTCAGGACTTTGTGCTTCTCTACTTAAGTCTGTTGTTTCCATAGCAACATTTGATTTGGAATGTGTTTCATAAATCTTTGCTAATATATAAATAGGCAATATTTTTTGTATCAGGGTGCATTCTCTTTCTCCTTCCTTACAAAGTACATCGCTGTATTTAACACTCTTCAGATGACGACAGGCCAGACGACCCGTGAAGTAGTCATTGTGTGGCAATAACTGAATCCTAAAGCAGGTTTCTTTACATCCATGTTAATCCTTAGGGATTTCTCGATTGACATCAATGTATGAAGTGTAAATTTCAACAAACATTAATACTTTTGCATATTTTAAATCTTTCTGTGCTAGATATTTTTTATAATGGAATATTTAACTTAACACAAAGTTGTGATAGAGCTTTCTTGTTTAATTCAAACAGCAAAAGAAAAGAAGAAAAATGTATCATTTAACTTATATAAAATGTAATCATTGTTTTGATGCTTTTTTATTATGTAAAGTATATTTTTATATTAAAAACACTCATTATATCTATCAAGAAAAGGAAGCCACACTAAATAGCCCTGTGTGAGGATTATTTATAAAGCATTGCAACTTAGAGATCCAGTCACATGAGTCTCCTCTGAATCACCCACCCTTGGACCAGCCAAAGACATAACTGAGGAGAGTAGCCACACGAAGTGTGAAATGTTACAGATAGTAAATAAAATGGCAGCTTATGACTGACAACATTTAATGAAATGATGTAAGAATGATTCATATCACCCTCCCTTTGTTCACATAATTTGTTTCTTTTTCAGTATAATATACACTCTGTAGCATAACTACACAATTTATGAATATCGAACTTCCCAAACAGTGGGAGGGTCTTCTGTGGTAAAGTAACGTTGAATTTGTTTTCAGTGTCTACAACCGGTAACAATTGGGATTCCAGTCTCAAATGGTAGAGGCACATTGTACAGCAGCCTTTGGAGATTGGTTTTTCTGAATGCAGACACTTGCTTGATCACAGTTTTTCTTCACATTGGCACTTAATTTGAAATTTTAGTAAAGAAATCGGTTGACTCTTTGTAGTCAATCCACAATGATCTGCTTATGGTCTTAAGACTTTTAATGCAACTCAGTTTCTCTGCATTTTGAAATATGAGGTGCAATATACTTTGATTTATACATCTGTTGAGCAAGTTGTGTGTCTGTGTGTGCTATACAAAAGGACCATTACCAGGTTTATCAGCTGACTAGAATCTGGCTCTTTGGAGGTAGATCTGTGGGACAGGTAATGAACATATAGGACCCTCTAACTGCTGCTGTGGAGAAAGGGCTCTCGAGTGTGGGGACTGACTGGAAGAGGCCCGTGTCCACCTCAGGAGGAGCTTGCAGCACAATGGGCATTTGGCTTAGAAGTCTGAAACACCAAGAGTGCTGTAGAGAGAATACACAGTTATGATTGATTAATAAAAGTCTTAATGTTCACAGTTGGGTAGGTTCTTGACAACCTAGGTTTCTGTGTTGTTTCATAAAAGTTTCTTAATAGAATAATTTTGATATGATTCAAGTGTTAAAAGACTTTCTTGAAATAAAACAGAAACTTCTGACTTATTCTAGGTTTTATATTTTATTGAGTAGCTTTAAAATGTTTGACTCAAGATATGCACAATCCAGCAAAAAGAAACATGAAAATTTAGCAGTGTTAGTTTTTTTTGTTCCTTTCTGAAATTAAGATGCTTTTGTTCAGACAGAAGCAATAGAACCTTTATGACCCTAAATATTGTGCACATCCCACCTGCATGGACCTACCCTGTTCTTCTTCTACCACATACCCTCAACAGGTAGTCAGTCATCTTTATCTTGTGTAGCATCCCAGCATTCAGACGTAATAGCAGCAATGACCTTATTCCTTAGGTTTTAAAAAGCACAACACATTGGGATTACTGTAGTTAATATGTTGTATGACAGAACACTTGAATTTATTTCTCCTACCTCAAACGTGTCCTGACATCTTCCCAGTGCCCCCCTTTCCTCTAACTCTGCCCTTCAGCCCCAGAAACTACCATCATCAGTTTTTGTTGAAGTCAGCATAGAAGTGAAATGATGCAGCCTTGGTCTTCCTGTCCCTGTCCTCCTTCACCTAACATCTGGCAGTCTCATGCTTGTTACAAATGACAGGGTCTCCTGTGTGAACCCCGAAACAACGGGCTTGTGCTGCATTTCATCTGTTCATCTGTCCTCAGAGTGTAGACTGGTTTTGTGTCTTGCTTTATGAGTTAACATTGCAGTGAGCACAGGGCACAGCTGCTTGCACAACAGTGATTTGCTTTACATGCACAGTGACTTGTTTTTAGTTTTTTCAGGGTCATCCACACCATTTTCATAGTGACATTTCTTACATAAAGTGCAGCATTGAATAGTCGTACCCCATTAATTACTTGGGTTATGTAGCTTTATATTTAGGATAGTAAAGGCTCCATTGCTTCTGTCTGAACATTTTTACTCAACGATTGGTAAACAGCATCTTAATTGCAGATTAGAAATCTTGCCTGTATTCTTAGGAGTACTTTGATTATAACCATTTCGTTACTAATAAGGCTGGTGGTTAGAACTTCAGGGTGTGGAGTGTTGAAGCTCTGTCAAATCATCTCGTGCTGTTTTTAGCTCCCCTAATAGCATTGCTCACTTGACCTAATGTCCTGGTGACTAGGTGAGACCTTTGGAATGTGTTAACTTAGCACACCACCAGCCTAAAATGTAAGAACCGTCGGATAGCAACTGAAACCTGCTCTCACTTTGCTCTAAACTGCATACCTCATATTTCCACCAAAGTTTTTGAAAATGTCCATGATACATCACTTTCTTAAGCAGCAAAAACTCCACTAAACTATGCAATGTTTGGGACAACTGATTTGGTGTTCTAGGACGATTATCATTCGTACCTGACTCAGTAATAACTTTAAATGTGAAAATACAGGTAGAAAATGAAAAGGCCATAAAGCAATGGGGCTATAGTGTTTTCTGGCTGGGACGGGGAAAATCCAGAGACTATGGAGGCCTACTTGAGGCTAAAATAATAGCCACTCAAGGCAGAGTGTCTTAAAAATCTTACCCTCTGAAGGGCTGGGCGAGAACCACTTCCATTTGTGCTGTCGGGTAATGTATTCTAGCTTTGCAGCCCGCAGTACCCTGGGATAAGTAGCTGAACAACAGAACTAGACCTCTGCATTGTGGGAAATGTGCCCTGCAATCCTCTCCCACAACCCCTCCTCTCTCCACACCGTCCCTGCTTCCCCCCCACCCCCCCAGCCCAGCAGTTGCAGTGCGCGTGCGCACATCTAGCACAGTCGCCAGCGCCGAGGTTCCGGTCAGGTCGTCTGGCTTCCGCCTCGCAGACAACCTTCTGTGTGCCAAACCTGTGCACCTGCGCAGACCGCGGCGTCTGTCCGTCACCATGGCAGCAAGTGCTGGGGGCCCGGGTAAGTGTGGAGGGTTCTGCGGTCGCCGCCTACTCCGTTCCCTGTTCTGTTATTGTAAATGCCAGTATTTGCGGGGTATGGAGTGTTCAAGTGGCGGGTGGCTTTACAGAGGCCAGTGTCAGTATCTCCGTGAGACAAAGGTGGAAACAATATAGGGAAAATCGATTGTTTAAATACAAAATGAAAATTTATTTTTGATATTAAAGGCTCAAAATGGTTCATTAAGGTCTATACTCCTTCCCAACCTTCAACCCATTTTTCCTCAGGCTTCTGCTGCACGTTCGTGGGTGGATCCTTCCAGAAAGGTCTTACATACATACCGCATATACTACCCTTTTTTTTTAACCTTCCACCTTTTTAAAAAAAGATTTATTTATTTATTTTATTTATATGAGTACACTGCAGCTGTCTTCAGAAACACCACAAGAGGGCATTGGATACCACTACAGATGGTTAAGAGCCACCATGTGGTTGCTGGAGAATTGAACTCAGGACCTCTGGAAGAACAGTCAGTGGCCTTAACCTCTGGGCCATCTCTTCAGCCTTCTGTCTTTTGGGGGAAAGAAGTGGGGATGGGTTATTTGGCTTACAGTTTCAAACTGTACATCTCTGAAGAAAGCCAAGACAGGAACTCAAGCAGGGCCAGAAAATGGAGACAAAAACTGATGCAGGGGCTATATAGGGGTGCGGCTTACTGGCTTGCTCCATATGGCTTGCTCAGCCTGCCTTTTTTTTTTTTTTTTTTTTTAACTTTTCTTTTATTGAATATCTTGTTTATTTACATTTCAAATGTTATCCCCTTTCCTGATTTCCCCTCCGGAACCCCCCCTCCCCCATTGAATCCTTCCACCCCCTGCCTCTATGAGGGTGCTTGCCCACCCACCCACTCCCTTCCGCCTCCCCACCCTGACATTCCCCTACACTGGGCCATCCAGCCTTCACAGAATCAAACAGAATCAAGGGCCTCTCTTCCCACTGATGGCTGACAAGGACATCCTCTGTTACATATACAACTGGAGCCATAGGTCTATCCCTGTGGACTCTTTGATGATGGTTTAGTCCCGGGGAGCTCGGGGGAGGGGGGGCGGGATCTGGTTGGTTGATATTGTTGTTCTTCCTATGGGGTTGCAAACCCCTTCAGTTACCTCAGTCCTTTCTCTAACTCCTCCACTGGGGATCCATTCTCAGTCCAGTGATTGGCTGTGAGCATCTGCCTCGCTCTCACAGAGCTTCTCAGGAGACAGCTATATCAGGCTCCTGTCAGCATGCACTTCTTGGCATCAGGAATATTGTCTGTGTTTGATGGCTCTATGTATATGGGCTGGATCCCTAGGTTGGGTAGGCTCTGAATGGCGATTCCTTCAGTCTCTGCTCCAAACTTTGTCTCCATATCTCCTCCTATGAATATTTTTGTTCCCCCTTCTAAGGAGTGAAGCAGTGGCACTTTGGTTGTCCTTCTTGAGCATCATGTGGTCTGTGGATTGTGTCTTGGGTAATCCAAGCTTTTGGGCTAATATCCACTTATCAGTGAGTGCATACTCTGTGTGTGTGTGTGTGTGTGTGTGTGTGTGTGTGTGTGTGTGTGTATGTGTGTATGTGATTGAGTTACCTCACTCAGGATGATATTTTCCAGTTCAATTAATTTGCCCATGAATTTCATGAAGTCATTGTTTTTAATAGCTGAGTAGTACTCCATTGTGTAGATGTACCACATTTTCTGTATCCATTCCTCTGTTGAAGGACATCTGGGTTCTTTCCAACTTCTGGCTGCTATGAACATAGTAGAGCATGTGTCCTTATTATATGTTGGAGCATTTTTTGCGTATATGCCTAGGATTGGTATAGCTGGGTCATCAGATAGTAGTATGTCCAATTTTGTGATGAACCACTAAACTGATTTCCAGAGTGGTTGTACCTTGCAATCCCACGAACAATGGAGGAGTGTTCCTCTTTCTCCACATCCTTGCCAGCATCTGTTGTCACCTGAGTTTTTGATCTTAGCCATTCTGACTGGTGTGAGGTAAAATCTCAGGGTTGTTTTGATTTGCAATTCCCTGATGAGTAAGGATATTGAACATTTCTTTAGGTGCTTTTCAGCTATTCTATATTCCTCATCTGAGAACTCTTGGTTTAGCTCTGTACCCCACTTTTTAATAGGATTATTTGATTCTTTGGAGTCTAACTTCTTGAATTATATATATATTGGATATTAGCCCTCCATTTGGATGTAGGATTGGTAAAGATCTTTTCCCAATCTGTTGGTTGCCGTTTTGTCCTAATGACAGTGTCCTTTGCCTTACAGAAGTTTTGCAATTTTATGAGGTCCCGTTTGTCGATTCTTGATCTTAGAGTATAAGCCACTGGTGCTCTGTTCAGGAAATTTTCCTGCATCTCTGGATGAAGCCTACTTGATCATGATGGATTATCCTTTTATTGTGTTCTTGGATCCAGTCTGCGAGAATTTTATTGAGTATTTTTGCATTTATATTCATAAGGGAAATTGGTCTGAAGTTCTCTTTCTTTGTAGGGTCTTTGTGTGGTTTAGGTATAAGTGTAATTGTGGCTTCAAAGAATGAATTGGGTAGTATTTCCTCTGTTTCTATTTTGTGGAATAGTTTGAAGAGTATTGGTATTAGGTCTTCTTTGAAGGGCTGATAGAATTCTGCACTGAACCTTGAGGTTTTTTTGGTTGGGAGACTTTTAATAACTGCTTCTATGTCTTTAGGGGTTATAGGACTGTTCAGATGGTTTATCTGATTCTGATTTAGTTTGGTACCTGGTATTTGTTTAGAAAATTGTCCACTTCATCCAGATTTTCCAGTTTTGTTGAATATAGGCTTTTGTAGTAGGATCTGATAATCTTTTTGGATTTCCTCAATTCCTGTTGTTATGTCTCCCTTTTCATTTCTGATTCTGTCTCTGTGCCCTCTGGTTAGTCTGGTTAGCTCCTGGTTTTCTTGTTTCTTTGTACGGATTCTTTTTTTTTTTCCTACTTGATTGATTTTCAGCCCTGAGTTTGATTATTTTCTGATGTCTATTCCTCTTTGGTGTATTTGTTTCTTTTTGTTCTAGAACTTTCAGGTGTGCTGTCAAACTGCTAGTGTATGCTCCTTCCTGTTTCTTTTTGGAGGCTCTCAGAGCTTTGAGTTTTCATCTTAGCACTGCTTTCCTTGTGTCCCATAAGTTTTGGTATGTTGAGCTTTCATTTTCAGTAATTCTAAAGAATCTTTAATTTCTTCCTTTATTTCTTCCTTGACCAAGTTATCATTGAGTAGTGTGCTGCTCACCTTTCAAGTGAATGTGGGCTTTCTGTTGTTTTTGTTGTTAGAGGTGGAATTATGTTCGTGTGGCTATCTTCTTTTGGGCTTGCTGAAAGATTACTTTCTTGCTTTTTCTTGGGTGTAGTTTCCCTCCTTGTGTTGGGCTTTTCCTTCTATTATCCTCTGTAGGGCTGGATTAGTGGAAAGATATTGCTTAAATTCAGTTTTGTCTTGGAATACCCTCGTATCTCCATCTATGTTTATTGAGGGTTTTGCTAGGTGTAGTAGCCTGGGCTGGCATTTGTGTTCTCTTAGGGTCTGTATGTCATCTGTCCAGGATCTTCTAAGAAGTCTCTGAGAAGTCTGGTGTAATTCTGATAGGTCTGCCTTTATATGTTGCTTGACCTTTTTCTCTTAACTGCTTTTACTATTTTTCTTTGTTTTGGGCATTTGATGTTTTGGTTATGATGTGATGGAAGAAGTTTCTTTTCTGGTCCATTCTATGTGGAGTTCTGTAGGCTTCTTGCATGTTCATGGGCATCTCTTTCTTTAGGTTAGGGAAGTTTTCATCTATAATTTTGTTGAAGATATTTACTGGCCCTTAAAGTTGGGAATCTTCACTCTCTTCTATACCTATTTTCCTTAGGCTTGATCTTCTCATTGTGTCCTGGATTTACTGGATGTTTTTGGTTAGGAGCTTTTTACATTTTGCATTTTCTTTGACAGTTGTGGCAATGTTTTCTATAGTATCTTCTGCATCTGAGATTCTCTCTTTTATCTCTTGTATTCTGTTGGTGATGCTTGCATGTATGACTCCTGATCTCTTTCCTAGGTTTTCTATTTCAAGGTTGTTTCCCTTTGTGATTTGTTTATTGTTTCTATTTCCATTTTTAGATCCTGAATGGTTTTGTTCAATTCCTTCACTTGCTTGGTTGTATTTTCCTGTAATTCTTTAAGGGATTTTTATGTTTCCTCTTTAAGGGTTTCTACCTGTTTAACCATGTTCTCCTGTATTTCTTTAAGGGAGTTATTTATGTCCTTCCTAAAGTCCTCTTATCATCATCATTGAAATGTGATTTTAAATCCACATCTTGCTTTTCCAGTCTGTTGGGATATCCAGTCTTTGCTATAGTGGGAGAACTGGGTTCTGATAATGCCAAGTAGCCTTGGTTTCTGTTGCTTATGTTCTTGTGCTTGCCTCTTGCCCTCTGGTTATCCCTAGTATTGCCTGCCCTTGCTGTCTCTGACTTTAGCTTGTCCATCCTGCGATCCTGGTTGTGTCAGAACTCCTCAGAGTCCGGCTGTCTCTGTGATTCTGGGTTCCTGTAATCCTGAGATTCTGGGTTTACCTGTGCTCCTGGAAGCCAAGCTTCCTCTGTGATCCTGGGCGTTTCAGAGCACCTGGGAGTCTGGCTTCCTCTGGGTGTTGTGGTGCTTGGTGGGGAGCCAGCACCCAAGGGTCTGCTCAGGGCACTAATTCAGACGGGAAGGAACGTGCGCCTCTGACTGAGCGGGAGTTCCTGCATCCCTGGACCCCATTACTCTAGGTATTGGGGCAGTTGTTGTGGCCTCCTCACCTCTGACTGCCTTTTGCCTTTTAACACACACATACACATTAAGTTTTTTTTTTTTGCATTAACCCTTTGAAGATTGCAAACAATGTATTTTGATCAATTCATCTTTCCCCCACCCCCAGATCTGACTAAACCTCTCTCTAACTTCACATCTCTTTTTGTTTGTTCTTATATTTATCAAACTCCGAAGAGGGAGTAGAGTGGGCTGTCCCAAGGTTGGGGGCCCTCTCTCTGGTTTTGTACTGTGGGTTTTAAGAGAGTTTCTGTAAATGTTTATGGTGCATATTTATGGGGTAAGGTGAGACTTTTCCCCTCCAAACACATAGTGGAGCAATTAATTCAATTCAATATCAGTTTCTTAGGTATTTCTTCCCATGAGGCCCACAAAAGAGGGAGAGGTAGTTGTCAAAATCACAATGGAGGGGCCAAAGAGAGCTCAATTGCAAAACTGCTTGCTTTGCAAACATGTGGACCAGAGTTCCATCTACACAACATGTGTGAAAACCAGGGACCGTGCTATAGGCAGGCACTTGGGGGAGATGGGAGCAGGTGGGTCCATGGAAGTAGATAGCATGTCACCCAGAGTTGGCTTCTTGGTAAGCTCCAGGTCAGCAAGCCTCCCTTTCTCAAAACACAAGGCGAAGGTTCATAAAGAATGACATCTGTGACTGTCCTCTGGTCTCCACATGCGCATGCACACACAGGCATAGCACATTGTAACACAATGGCATGGGATCACAAGTGTGGAGAAAAGCCCTGGCACTTGAGGTGTTTCTTATACAAAGGAAACACCCTTAGTGTGGTGTAAGGACATCTAACAAGAAAGGGGCATTCTGACAGGAGACACAGCCACCACCATGCCGCTGTTTTCAGTTCTCCTGTCTGAAGCAAATCTCAAAGGGCTAAAGTGTTAGCATGACTGCTTTTCCGGGGTGTGGATGACCGTGTGCTTGCCCTTCTAGCCCATTGACATGACTGCTTTTCCGGGGTGTGGGTGACCGTGTGCTTGCCCTTCTAGCCCATTGACATGACTGCTTTTCCGGGGTGTGGGTGACCCTGTGCTTGCCTTTCTAGCCCATTGACATGACTGCTTTTCTCCGGGGTGCGGATGACCGTGTGCTTGCCTTTCTAGCCCTTTGACATGACTGCTCTTCTCCGGGGTGTGGGTGACCGTGAGCTTGCCTTTCTAGCCCTTTGACATGACTGCTTTTCTCCGGGGTGCGGGTGACCGTGTGCTTGCCCTTCTAGCCCATTGACATGACTGCTTTTCCGGGATGTGGGTGACCGTGTGCTTGCCCTTCTAGCCCTTTGACATGACTGCTCTTCTCCGGGGTGTGGGTGACCGTGTGCTTGCCCTTCTAGCCCTTTGACATGACTGCTTTTCCGGGGTGTGGATGACCGTGTGCTTGCCCTTCTAGCCCATTGACATGACTGCTTTTCCGGGGTTCGGGTGACCGTGTCCTTGCCCTTCTAGCCCATTGACATGACTGCTTTTCCGGGATGTGGGTGACCGTGTGCTTGCCCTTCTAGCCCTTTGACATGACTGCTTTTCTGGGGTGCGGGTGACCGTGTGCTTGCCCTTCTAGCCCATTGACATGACTGCTTTTCCGGGGTGTGGATGGCCGTGTGCTTGCCCTTCTAGCCCTTTGACTCACAGGGCCTCTTCCAGAAATAACTAGTTGAGTTCTTCTTACTACACCACCTCAACTTCTACTTGCCTTTCTCCCTGTGGACTTATAAGGACCTTGTTATTAAAATGTATACACTCATATAAATGTCCTCCTATCTCTGTTTAACCCTAAATTCCATTTGGAACTATAATATCTTATGCCCTCTCTTTGATGAGATCTCAAAAAGAAAACACGCTCACAAAGATGCTGAGGCATCAGACTAGCTGCCTTGACTTTGTCCTTGCTGTGTAGCCTGTGCATAGGTCTCCGTTGCCCTCCTGCTGTAGAGCACCATTGCTCTAGTGCTCTCCTCACTCCTGTCTGTGAGACTCCACGGTACCTGGGTAGTTCCTTGCTCATTTTAATGGCCACAGAACAGACCCTGTGTAGTGTTGACAAACATTTAAAGTTTTACCTTTCTGCTGTTACAGACCATGCATTATTTTTCTTGATTGTAATGTGTTCTCCTAAGTAATCTTACCTGTCTATGGAATAAGTCCATAGAACTAGGATTTCTCAATCAAAGGACAGAGATTCTTTGTGGTGGTGTCAGTGAGAATGGCCCCCACGGGACCCCATGTTCGAGTGCTTTGCCTGTGGTTGGTGGAACTACTTTGTGAAGGACTGAGAGGCATGGCCTTACCAGAGGAGGTGTGTCATTGGGAACAAGCTTTGAAGTTTCAAAAGCCCCATGACAGGCCCAAACCCGTCTTGCCTTCGACTTTAAATAAGATATAAGTCCTTAGCAATTTCTCCAGCACCATGCCTGCCTGCCCTCTCCCTGCTATGACAACCCTGGATACACCCTCTGAAACTGTAAGCAAGCCCCCAGGTAAATGCTTGCTTTACATGTTGCCTTGGTCATTACAGAGAGTCATAATTTACCTAATTTATATGTTACAAACATTTAAAGTAGACTGAGCTGAGCTATGATGCTGTAGGTATGTTGAATGTATCCTGATTAGGATATTTTAACTCAACAATTAGCTTACCTGGACATAACTCCATTATAACTCACTAAGTACAGAATAGCAGTCTACCTAAGAAAAAATGTATTTGGCATGCTTAAAAGTCCTGCATCATTGTGTATTGTTATTATTTTGTAAAGTGCCTTAATAAAAACTCTGAATCCACTGTAAAGACAGCTGAGAGGCGCCACGGCAAAACCTAATGTGCACTGTTTATGAATGCCCAGGTTTGCTCTGGCAACCGATGTGCCAGGAAAGAAGGACCAATTTTCTAAGTCATTTGGTCTCTGTCTATCTGTCTCTTCTTACCTTATCTTAGGCAGGATCTTATGTCCTGCTATGTAGTCTAGGCTGGTTTACATGAGAATCTAACTTAGAATCTTTCTATCCTGAGCTGCTGAGATGTGCGATTCATGTCCAAAGCCACAACCATTATGTTTTTTATCATGAATGTATACTATGATTTGATTGTTTTCTTGCTTGGTATTTGTCACAACTAAAAATTAACATTCCTTCTAGAATGATTAAATTGAATATTTAAATATGTCATGCATACTTTTGCATATATGACCAGGACCCTGTGCTGGGGTGGGCAGTGCTGGGAGCAGTGTTCAGTCAACTCTCCTTCCTCTATGGAGAGTGCTTGCTAAAGGTGCCAGACATTATCTGTATTGACCCTTATTTCCTGACTAAAGGAGTGGTGTATAATTTGGTATGTAAACTGCCAACATGCTGGGTCTGGAACGATTGCTCAGTGGTTACAGCCACTTGCAGAGGACCTGGGATTAGTTCCCAGCACCCATTTGGTGACTCACAACTGTCCATGATTCCAGTGCCAGAATCCAATGCTGTATTCTGGTCTCTGCAGACAGTAGGCACAGACATGGTGGACAAAACACCCAGACACAGAAAATAAATAACTCTTAAAAATAATGCCATATCTATGAGAGATACATACACTTGGATGGAAATGAACTGAGGTAGTTCAAAATGAAAGAAGCTCTATTTTCTGACCAAAGAGTAATTATCCTATATATATACATATATATTTTTAAATTTTATATACTTTTTACTTTTATTTTATGTATGTGTTTGCTCTGATGTAAGTGCCCATGGAGGCTAGAAGAGGGAGTTCATTCCCTGGAACTGGACTTAGCAGAAGGCTATGAGCATTCATGGTGGTGCTGGGAGTCAAACCTGGGTCCTCTGAAAGAGCAGCCAGTGCTGTCAACCACAGAACCATCTCTCAAACTCCCCACTTTTCCTGATGTTTTATTGGCAATGTGTGATAGCATTTTTTTTTTTAGGCTTTTAACTATTGCCAGACAGTTAGTTGGCAGAGGGCAGAATATTTCGCACACAAGGAGGTTAGTTAGGCTTAGCACTGATAACAAGATAGAGAAACTGGTATGCTGTAAGCAACTGGAGGATATATGCAATACTTTTATCTGTGTGTGCCAGCTGAGCCTGTGACTGCTGCCCAGAGAGTCATGGTCTGAAAGCAGATACACCGTGAAGGAGATGGAGCTGCCCTCACTGTTCTCATACTGCCGTGGCCCTGTGCAGAGGACCTCGGTTCTTGGAGGACACAGTCTAGAATTTCTGTTCTTGAGTGTTTAATTTTTAGCAATTCTGTTCTCTCCTATATGCTTTTCCTGCTCTGATCTCCAGACCATACTTAAGATGACTAATTATAGCATGGTGCATGATTATATGTATTGCAGCTCCACACATCACACTACATGTTCTGTTTCATAAGTCTATTTTTCCTAGCTCAATTGCTTCATTTTTCCCCTCATTATGTTATCCACTCCTTTATTAAAAAAAATTAACCCTGTAATCCAGCATTTCCTTCCTCTGGGCACATACCCGTGGGAAGAAACCCACTACTTTGTAAATGAATGTCTGTGAACATTCAGAATAGCCAAGGCCTGGAAGCCACGGAAGACCACAATGGCAGACTAATGGATGAAGAAGATGCGGTACGTGTTATCAGTAGAACAGCATCCCACTCTAACAAAGCCGTTGCTAGTGGCTACACAGAGGAGCCTAGAACGTATTATTGTGCCTTAGTGAAATAAGCCAGCTACAGAAAGAAAAAACATTTCAGGATCTCATTACTTGTAGAACTTGAAATTTTTCGACTGTATAGAAGTGGAGATAACAGCGTGGGCTATTTCTAGGAGAGGTGAGGCAGTGCTGGTTAAAGGATAAAGAGCAGAGGTGTAGGTTGAGGGAGTCCAGAGGTGGAATGTGCACCAACCGTGAAGACAATGGGTCATCAAAATGCGGATGAGACTTAAGCTAATAAGAGTATAGCTGCCCTCCATGCATCTGTGTGCTCACATGCACACACACTCACACAGCTTAAAAATGGCTATCGATGAGATGATGGGCATGCTTATTTACCTCAGGATAGAAATATTTCCTGCTATTGTATCTCACAGTATCATGGTATCTACCTTAAAAACATTCCCCATCAAAACCAATATTCTTTTCACGTAAATATTGTTATTTTAGGATCCTGGAGTGAAAATATACTAACGTATTTTCTGAGGAACAGGCAGATCACGGCAGAAGACGGTGCTGAGATACTCTGGTACCACGCAGCGAACCACAAGTGTCAGATGAGCGACGCCCTGAAGAGTAAGCGGCCTCTGCAGAGATTGGTTTCTCATCTCATTTCATTTCATTTTTAAAGCACTCTTTGATATGTAATCCAGGCTGGCCTCAAACTTGCGATCCTCCTGCCTCAGCCTTCTGAGTGCTGGGATTCTAGACAGGAGCTACCATACCCGACTACTTCAGTTTTCTTTGGGTAACATATTATCTGAGTATGTTTTTTGGTATCCAAGCAAAATGTCTTGAGCTGCGATTTGGCTGAATTGGGAACCAGGCTGCCACAGTCAGTAGAGAAGAGAGTGCAGGGTCCCCTGGAGGGTGAGCAGCAGCTGTGTGGATGCTCCTGCTGCCAGTTGGCTCTGGAAACAGACTCTGTTGCAGAATTTGGACCAGGGATGGTTGCTACAGTTAGAAATTATCAGGCTCATTTCACTCTCAGCTAAGCAGTGCCATTTGTCCTAGCGTCAGGGTGATACGAGTCTGACACTCATCTGTTGAACCTCTGCTTTATCTCTTAGCATCCGTGTGAAGGATGGGTGCTGGCTTTTGGAGCCTTCAAACCATCCTAGTGACTTGAGAACCTTGTACAAGCCAGCTTATGTCTTCATATCCGCCTGCCCTGGTTCTGCTAGGCTTTGTTCCTGGCACGTCCGAGCACCTGCTGCCTCCTTCTGGCTGCTTTCTTCCCAGCAGTGTGTGTTTAGTGGTGCTGATGTTGACTCCAGGCCCTTGAGCGTCCTGGGCAAGTACCACCACTAAGCTGTGTCTCCATGTTCTTCTTACTTTTCTATCTTGTTTTGTACTTTTTAGTTTTAATTTTTTAATTTTTATTTTATGTACTAGAGTGTTTTGTTTGCATGTGTATCTATGCACCATGAGTGTGCCTGGTGCCCAGAGGCCAGAACAGAGTCTTGAATTCTCTGGGACCAGAATTATGGGCAGTTGTGAGCTGCCATGTGAGTGCTTGGAACTGAACTCTAGTCCGTTGTAAGAGAATCCAGAACTCTTAACTGCAGACCCTCCCGCCCAGCTCTTCTTTTTATTTTCCATTAAACTTTCTCTGTAGTCTAGGCTGATTAAACTTGTCTTTTGCCTCAGCCTCCCAAGCAGTGGGAATTACAGAGCTGAGCTGCATCCCAGGCCTGGCTAACCTACCACAAAGCCTTTGGCATCGGTCGAATTGCCATTTCTTAAAGGCAAATGCTTGTTCCTGACCCCAGGATCGAATACTGCCCTCCACCCCAACCCACCTCCTCGCCTCAATTCTGCTATTCCTTTCAGTGAGTGTGGTTCTGAGGTTGCCGTATTCTGGCACAGATCTCTGCTGCATCCTTTTATACACAAAGGAGCACATCTTATCCACTCATCAGCTAACAAACCTTTGAGTTGTTGCCACTTTTGGCTACTACTTTCCTGTCTGCCCTGTGAACTGGCATATAGGAGGCCAGCAGCACATGCGGGGAAAAGGAGTCAGCAGACATGGACAGACAAGGAGAAGTTTTATTGAAACACACTGAAGGAGAGCAATGAGTGAATTCCTGAGATAGGGCGGCACCCCTGAGCGGGAGGGGGAAAGTTCTCATTGCAAGAGTCAAGGCGGGAGTAGTTTCATTGTGGGGCGTCTGAACAGGCTTGAACCTGGCATAGGCTCTCATTCCTTTGCTTGCCATATAGGAGAGCTAACAGCGTACCCCCAAAACCCTGCATATGAGTGTTGATGTGCAGAGACAGCAGCTCTCCAGAAAAGCCACGTCCCCGCACTGACCATCAGGCTGTGAGCACACAGCCTGTCACTCGTGTTGACAAGGGGTGACCTTTACTGTGTGAGTTGTTTTCCTCAAGGCTGACCGTTTACAGACACTTCTGTGGGCCGTAAGAGGTTACGGCCCGGATGTCTGTGTTACTAGGTGGCAGGCAACAAGTGCTCACGGCTCTTAACTAGTAAGCCATCTCTCCAGCTCTATCTCTGTTCATTTCGATCCAAGTACATGCCTGATCTCCTATAAACATGTGCGCTTCAGCTGGAGGGAGGGCTTGAGAGCTGGCTGCTCTTCTAGAGGTCCTGAGTTCATTCAGCAGCAGCATGGGGGCTCACAGCCATCTGTCATGAGATCCGGGATCTGGTGCCTTCTTCTGGCATGCAGGGATATATATATAGTATATATGCATATGTATGTGTATATATATATGGCATGTGGGTATATGTATGTATGTGTATATATGTTTTATTTTTTAAGATTTACTTAATAATTTTCCATGTCTTGAGTGTTCTGTCTGCTGCCTGCATGTATGTATGTCCACTGTGTGCTTGCATGTTGTCTGCAGAGGCCAGAAAGGGGCACTGGGTCTCCTGTAAGGGGAGTTACAAAGAGTCCTGAGCCGTCACATGGGTGCTGGGAACTGAATCCAGATCCTTTGCAGTATTAGCCAGCCAGTGGGTACCAAACAGGGCTGGTCACCACTGAGCCGTCTCTCTAGCCCCAGGCTGTGGGTTTATTACCTAACAAATTATAAACTATTCTTTTAGCCAAAAGCCAGAAACCCAATAGCCTTGCGATAGTCTTCATTCTGGGCCAGTTGGTCTATAGGTGTGATTACTGTGGACATACACTCTTAGTATTCTAAATTCTAAATTCTCTTCACATAGTTATGTGGGAGTAGCGGTCTCTCTGAAGTTTCATAAAGAGTCTTGCAGCTGCCCTGTTGGCACTTAACTTACATTTTTCTGTGCTTTGATTTGAAAGTTTGTCTTCTCCAAACTCATATTTAAATATGATTAGTAATGGGATTATATGGAAGGTGAGGTCTCTAGGGAGGTTTGGGGTCTAAATTGGAAATATTTCCTTAGTACACTACTAAAAAGCCCAATAGTTAATCGCTTACCTTTCCTCACACACTCATGACAGTTGACACTGAGCATCCCCCAGCAACTGCCTATGGTGACTCCACACATTCAGTCGGTGTTCTCTTGATCTACCATTACTACAAACGACAGTGTTGCATAAGACAGATGGGGCCACCAGCATTGCTCAGTGGGTACACAGGCTTGCTACCAAGCCTGACAACCTCAGTATGACACCCAGATCCTCACAGAGGAGGAAATAAACAACGCCTGCACATGGTCTTCTGCCACCATGGCATTCACATGCATGCACACAAATGTGTATGTATGTGTGTGTGTGTGTGTATAATTTTATAAATAAATACAAATATAAAATATTTATATTTTATTGTATAGAATATAAGTAAATATATAAAGTTATAAATATATCACTTGATAAATATAAAAATTAAGACAAGTGTCAGTTTTCAAATTACAGATAATTTCCATGCTGCTTTGCCTATTTCCTTCCTTCCTTTTTGATGCTTCCCCAGGTCCCAGTGCTGATGCTGTGTTTCAGGGTTTTATTAGGACAATACCCACGGCCAGATGTCTGTTTCTGCTTCTCTCCTGGCAGCACACATTCAAAGCTGGAGGGGGGGGTGCATACCTGCAATCCCAGCATTTGGGAGGCTGGAGCAGCACCGTTTGCAAGTTAGAGATCAGCCTGAACTGCACAGTGATAGCTTGTCCCACAAAACAAGCCACCTCTAAAAAGTAGCCAAGCTCTAAATCAAAGACATTAATTTTTAGGTAGCATTTCAGACATGAACAGTGAATATCCCTGAATCTAATTTGAGTATCAAGAAGATAATGCATGTATGTGTCTGTGATTCTGTATGTCTGTATATCTGTGTGTACACAGGGGTGTGTGTGGGGTGTGGCTGTGTGGGTGTGTGTGTGCAGCACCTTTGAGGGACACTCTCTGCTCAAATATACTATTTTTGTTAGCAACAAATACTTAATAGACTTCCCTTCCCTTACTGTGTTCACTTTTCTAGATGCTAGAAAGATTCATGGGCAGGGTAATGGTTGAGGGGCTGCAGGATCTAAGGATAGCGTGCTGGCCTCATACAGTGCCTGGCATTCTGTAGCTGCCCCGTGTCCCTTCTTTCTCACAGGGCACTGAGGCGCTGCTCCTGAAGTCCCGTCCTTGTTGGCAGTAATGTGAGCTCTCTTACTTGGGCAGGTGCCGCCCACATGATCGAGGCTGATGTCCTTCTTCCTAGCGACGGCTCAGAGCATGGCCAGCCAATCATGGCCCACCCGCCCGAGACAGGCAGTGACAACACTCTGCAGGAGTGGCTGGCTGAGGTCACGAAGAGCAACAAAGGCATCAAGTTGGATTTCAAGAGGTACTTTACAGACGTGCTTCGTGTTGCTACAATTCACGTTCAGGGAGAACAGTAAAACATGCGTCTCTGTGGCTACTTCTTAGTTAGGGTTTTATTGTTTCGACGAGTCAGCAAGTCGTATAAAGGGACATTTCAATGGAGCCCGCTTACAGTTACAGAGGTTTAGTTCATTATTATGGTGGGAAGCATAGCATACAGGTCGGCATGGTGCTGGAGGAGCTGGGAGTCCTACATCTTCATCCACAGGCAGCAAAAGGAAACTGTGCCACACTGAGTATAGCTTGAACATAGCAGATCTCAAAGCCCACCCCCACAGTGACAGCTTCCTCCACCAAGGCCACGCCTGCTCCAACAAGGCCACACCTCCTAATTGTGCTGCTCCCCATGGACCAAGCATTCGCACACATGAGTCTGTAGGGAGTGAACATATCTATTTAAATGATCACAACTGACTATTCTTATACATTATCCAAACTGAAATGAATTTTTAGACCTTCCTGTGTTTCTAGAATAGACTTAAGACAACATCGTGCTAATGGCTAAGATTGCTCCTTCAGGACCTCTAAGACTAAAGTCAGCTTTTATAAAGGAATGTAACTATCATACCAGAGAATGGCAGAACAAAGGTGCTTTTCTCCACCGGTGCAGAGAGGCGAGGACTGTAACAGAGCCAGTACCTGCATATTCAATTCTGTTGTGTTACGTTAGTAAAGACACTTGTCTGAAATGCAGTCGTCAGTAATCAAAGCATCCTTTAAAATACTGTTTTGCAGGAATTGACCATGTGAGCAGGAATGAGTGTCACCTCCCTCCAGTGTCTGTCACAGACATTTTATGTCATTTGGCCATGAGGAATTGATGGGATGCAGAACAGATGACTGCAAACTCCAGTGTCTACTGCCATCCAAACCTAGATTTGGTGGCAAATCCACCCCCCCTTTGAATCATATTTCAGTGTGACGTTCTCTCAGGGCTGGAGGGAGCTCAGTAGTTGTCAGAGGACGCATGTTTGGCTCCCAGTGCCCATGTCAGGTAGCTCAAAGCAGCCTGTAATTCCAGCTGCAGGGTACCCAACACCCTCTGCTGGCCTCTACAGACAACTGCACCCACATGGCACACATATATAAATTAAAAATAAACTTTAGCGAGTAGGATTTGACAACCTTGTGGGTAACCAACTAACTAACCATTTGTGGGTGAATGGATGTCCAGCCATCCTTGTCACTTGGTTGTGATGAGTGGCTGTGTAGAACCTGGATGTATAGGAGTCTGGACTGACAGAGGTTGAGTTACAGAATCATCTGAGGACCAGAGAGTTTTGTGGGTGGTGATTTCTAGAGGGATTTTAATGCAGCAATGTGGCCTCTCTGGCTGAAATACAGAACCCTCCCCATCCCACCCCCCTTTAGCACACAGTTTTAGTCCCTCTGGCTGGAATAAGGCCTACCTTAGTACCCACCTTTAAACCCAAACAGTGAAGGTAAAGATACTTTGTAGAAGGAAGCACCCATGTTTGAAAGTGATGTCTAATTAAGAGGCAGACAAAGTGATGAATCAGAGAAAGATTTGACAGAATTGGATATGCTCAACTCTCATGAGAATAGAGAGAAAACAGGATATTTAAGAGAGAGACCAGCAGGGTATGGGGGAAGCAAAGAGAGAGAAGAAGAGAGGGCAGTTTTACTAGGACAGTTGTACAGAGACAGATTGAGGAGAGAACAAGCTAGACACGGGTGAAGACAGACAAGCCAGAAGATTAGAACAGATTGCCAAAGTTAGTAAGAGGCAGAGCAGAGCAGTTCAGTTAAAAGGTGAAAGACGCCGGTGTGAACCAGTCCGTGTGGAGAGGAGTTGGAGCCAGAACAGGTGAGTTGACCAGCCAGCCAGAGTCCAGAGAGAGTCAGACAGAGGGAGCTCTCACTCAGCAGTGAGCCTCTGAGGGGACGTTACACCAGGACAATAGAAGACACCTACAGTGAGTGGTTCATCTGTTTTACTAGCAGAGTCTTAGTCCCTGAAGGGGACTGCCGGGCCAGCTTCAGATCTCAGGACTCAGGGCCAGGGCAGCCTTCCCTGGCCGTGAGATACAGCACCAGGCAGTTTAAACTTCTGAACCTCTTCCTCTTCCGTGTGTTTTGAGTGTTTGCCCTCAATTTCTAAAAAAAAAAAAAAAAAAAAAAATTCCTAAGCATGCAGGATAAGGTAAGATTAGTGTGTGCATTAGTTTACTAGTTCTGTATTAGTTCACTTTTGCATCGCTGTGGCCAAACTGTTTCACAGAATGTCTGTCAAACCTTGGCTCAGGGTTTCAGAGGGGTTTCCGTCCAGCTGGCTAGAGAGGGGGGATGCTGTGGGGAGGGGGGCGGGGGCAGTGTTCTGGTGAAACGAATCTGTTCACAAGTGGCAGACCAAGTGCAGGTCGAGCCCTCACAGGCCTGCACCTCTAATCGAGTTCTAGCAGCCTCTCTGTAGTCTCCAAAGCAGTGCCACAGGCTGGGACCCATGTGCTCAGAATTAGTCTCTGGGGAGCAGTTAAGAGTGTGACCTTGAGCATGATGCTGTGGATTTTACTGCAGCTTCGCAGTGTTTTGTCGTTGTTGTCGTTGTTGTTGTTGTTGTTGTCCATTTGTTTGTGTAGTTTTGTCTTTTGAGTCAAGATCTTTTTTTTTCTTTTTTTTCGGAGCTGGGGACCAAACCCAGGGCCTTGCGCTTGCTAGGCAAGCACTCTACCACTGAGCTAAATCCCCAACCCCTTGAGTCAAGATCTTGAGCTCATCCCAGTACCAACCCCCACCAGCCTCCCTAGTGTTGGGATTACAAGCATGTGCTACCCCTCTCTCTGATTGTATGCTTTGAAGTCAGGTATTGTGGCACAGTCAGCTTTCTTTCTCTTAGTTTTGTTTTTTGTTTTTATTTTTGTTTTTCAAGGTAGAACTTCTCCATGTGGCCCTGGAAGTCTCTCTGTAGACCAGGCTGGCCTGAAATTCAAAGATCTATCTGCCCCTGCCCCTGCCCCTGCCTCTGCCTCTGCCTCTCTGCCTCTGCTTCTGCCCCTGCCCCTGCCCCTGCCCCTGCCTCTGCCTCTCTGCCCCTGCCCCTGCCCCTGCCCCTGCCCCTGCCCCTGCCCCTGCCCCTGCCCCTGCCCCTGCCTCTGCCTCTGCCTCTCTGCCCCTGCCCCTGCCTCTGCCTCTCTGCCCCTGCCCCTGCCCCTGCCCCTGCCTCTGCCTCTGCCTCTCTGCCCCTGCCCCTGCCTCTGCCTCTCTGCCCCTGCCCCTGCCCCTGCCCCTACCTCTGCCTCTGCCTCTGCCTCTGCCTCTCTGCCCCTGCCCCTGCCCCTGCCCCTGCCTCTGCCTCTCTGCCCCTGCCCCTGCCCCTGCCTCTGCCTCTGCCTCTGCCTCTCTGCCCCTGCCCCTGCCCCTGCCCCTGCCCCTGCCTCTGCCCCTGCCCCTGCCCCTGCCCCTGCCCCTGCCTCTGCCCCTGCCCCTGCCCCTGCCTCTGCCTCTGCGTAATTTGCTCTATTTTCTTGGGTTGCTCTGCTGATTTAGGGTCTTTTGTGGCTCCCTGTGGATTTCAGAATTGAGGTTTTAAAGGGTATCAGTGTAGTAGAAGTCAGGACGCATTACAGAGAAATAAAAGCATCTAAATTCAAAGTCCCGCCTGAGGCTCACTTACTAATCCACTAAAATCTAGGACATCCACTCCAGGGACAGAGTGGGGAGAATATGCAAGGGAAAGAGACTGCAGGCCAAGGGCCACATGCCTCTGGTTTCAGCACACAGGTTAAGAAAAAGTCTCTCCTTAAAGTAGGAGGGACAGGAGAGAAGCACGACGGACACGCCCATCCGCAGGGTGAGCCCCCAGGGTTCTCAGCCTCTATCACAGCAGCACAGGAGCTGTTTCCCTTGATGAACCTTTCTAAAGGGTCAGGAGCATTCATCTTTAAGGGTGAAGGAGCCTTTAGAAGTAGTGAGGTTCTCCAGTTGTGCGTGCGTGTGTGTGTGTGTGTGCAAGTGTGCGTGTGTGCGTGTGCGCGTGTGTGCGTGTGCGCGTGTGCACGTGCGCATGTGCGTGTGTGTGCGTGTGCGTGTGTGCGTGTGCGTGTGCGCATGTGTGCGTGTGCGTGTGCGCGCGTGTGTGTGCGCGTGTGCGTGTGTGTGTGCATGCGTGTGCGCGTGTGTGCGTGTGCGCGTGTGTGCATGTGTGCGTGTGCATGTGCGCGTGCGCGTGTGCGTGTGCGCGTGTGTGCGTGTGTGCGTGTGCATGTGTGCGTGTGCGCGTGTGTGCGTGTGCGCGTGTGTGTGCGCGCGCGCGCGTGTGTGTGTGTGTGTGTGTGTGTGTGTGTGTGTGTGTGTGTGCATGCGTGTGTGTGCTGACGCATTCCTTTCCTTTAATCCCAGGGCTTAAGACAGGCAGAGGCAGGATGATTTCTGAATTGAGGCTAGCACGTACTGCATAGCAAGTTCCAGGCCAGCCAGAGGTACATAGTGAGACCCTGTCTCAAGAACCAACAGATAAACACATGAAAACAGCAACAAAAGCCTTTACTGTTTTGAATTCTGTGGCTAGAGTAGTTGTAGGGAAGAGAAGACAACACATTTTTCAAGTGGAGCTAAAATATCTTCTCGTTTCCACAGAAGTGTTCTAAATACAAAAAGAGTATGAGTTTGCATTAGCTTTAGGAAATACATTTTTAATTTATTTTTATTTTATGTTTGTTGGCGTTTAACCTGCATGAATGTCTCTTGAGGGTGTCAGAAGGCCTGGAACAGGTACAGATGCCTGTGAGCTGCCGTGCGGGTGCTGGGAACTGAACTTGGTTCCTCGGGAAAGACAGCTGCTACTGTTAATCACTGAGCTGTCTCTCCAGCCCCAAGGATATGGGTTTAGGCTTTCTAGGCATGTAAGAAATGTGTTTGTGTCTCCAAACTCACCTAATCATGCCTGAAGGAAAAGAGACCTTTCCTCCCTCAGGATTGTGAGTGTTGCAGTCAATCTTATCAAAGGCTGAAGTAGCAGGACCCACTCTCAGAACGGGCCCACCTGCAACTTCTCCTTCTTGAGTGTGGCTGCAAGTGAAACCTTTGTATCTTTTCGTACATCACTTCACACTTAGTGACCGGAATGGGGGGCTCTGAAGCCCCGTTTGGTCCGGGGACTGGCATTATTGATATCACTATAAAATCTATAAGTTCCTACATGGAAATGAAGTATAAAGACTTGGAGGTAGGGTGCATGCTAGTCTTGCCCTCTGGTCCCATAAGAGCTCCTCCATTTGACTCTGAATTTGAGAGAGGAAGACCTCAGTGTGGGAAGTCTCACTGGTCACAAACTCTTTCAGTCTGGCAGCCGCCCGAGCATCCATGCTGTTCCTGGACAATGTGAAGCAGCACCTGCAGCGGCCTGTGTGGATTAATGCCGACGTCCTTCCTGGGCCAAATGGGAGCAGCAAAGTAGTAGACGCCAAAGCCTTTCTGGACACCGTGACGTCCTTCTTCCCAGATGTGACCTTTTCCTTGGGTTGGACAACAGGGTGGCATCCTGAGAAAGTCAATGAAGGTGATAATTCTAATCAGTTTGCTTTGAGCAAATACCAAGTTGGTCTCTGAGAATGTGTGGAATATTCTGAACTCATTTCTTCAGTAGGGTACAGAGCAAACTCATGTGTTAGCTCAAGCACATGAGAGCCTTTCAGGCAGGAGCAAGCTGTGTCAGTGTGGCTGAGGAGCACAGCTCTGTCCCTGAACATTTCATTGTTGTCCAGTGGTGTCTTAGGGTTTCCACTGCTATGAAGACACACGATGGCCATGGCAACTCTCATAAAGGTAAACATGTAATTGGGGCTGGCTTACAATTCAGAGATTCAGTCCATTATCATCATGGCAGGAAGCACTGCAGACAGGCAGACATGGTGCAGGAGAGGGACCTGAGAGTTCTACATCTTCATCTGTAGGCAGCAGCAGGGGACTGCCACATTAGATCTAGCCAGAGCACAGGAGACCTCGAAGCCCGCCTCCAAAGTGGCACACTTCCTCCGCCATGGCCACACCGCCTCATAGTGCCACTCCCATGGACCAAGCATTCAAACACATGAGTCTATGGGGGCCATGCCTATTCAAACCACCCTGGGTGGCTTAATGATGTTCTGCTCGCTTAGTGTGCCCAAGACCATGGGTTCCACCCAGCACCATGAAACACATGAATACAACTGATGTTTTCCTTGTACTGTGATGCTTGAATTCTCTCTGAGCTCAGTGGAAAATGTGTGGAGTAGGAGCTCATCTGTGAGTTACTGATAGAGCTGTCTTCTCCTGGGTGATTTGGTTTTTAGTTAATTGTCTTCCAAGATTCCAATCACAAACGCACACTCCTCTCTTCCCACCTCAGGATACACCTGGCCGATGGTGAAAGAGATGGACTACATATGCAGCGAGCTAACCCAGCCTGTCACCTTCCCTGTCAGGGCAGCTTTGGTGAGGCAGTCGTGCTCTCAGTTGCTCTGGCTATTGACGAAATCGAGCAGGTACGGATTATCTGCAGTAAGAATGGCTTACTCTAGCTAGCCCATATAAAAGACACACATCCTGGTACTCTATTTACAAGCTGTAAGCCCAGATCGGGCAGGTTATGAGCTATTCTAACGTATGTCCCATCCACATGTCCCTTGTTACTTGCCGTATCTCCTGGGCACGTGGTGTTTGTGGACCATCTCCTCTCATGGCGGTCCCCTCCTCCCTTGGTCTCCTCTCTTCTTCCTCGTCCCCTCCTCTGGTCTCTTCTCAAACCATTCACTCATCCTCAAGTTCTGCCTTTCTCTCCCTACTGCCCACTCACAGTCTCTAGACATTTATTAACTAATTAATTTGAAAGTGTGGTGCATCATGGTGATGTTCATGAGGATCTCCTCGACTTGGGGGCCACTATTTAGCATTTAAATACCTAGCAACACCTGAGTAACCCCCACAACTATCACCATATCAGTGTACAATGTGGAGAGAAGGGCGTATGTGTGCCTGCAAGCCCAGCACTTGGGGAACAGAAGCAGAAGGCTAAGGAATTCAAGGTCAACCTCAGCTACAGGGGGACTTGGAGTCTAGCCTGGGCTACCTGAGTCTCTGTTTCAAACAGAAAAAAAATGGCCATGATATACTAATCATCAAAGGACAGTGGGTGAAAGAGAGAAGGACTGAAAACTGATGAGGTCAGCACACAGGTTCCCTCCCAGCAGACCTTAAGAGCATGGCGTCACGCCTGCTCTCCACAGTCTGTGCGCATGGTAGTTCCGAGGAAATGCTGTCATCTTCCAGGTGCAAGTACAAAAGGTGGCTTGTCTTTGAACGCTACCATTGCAGAAATCTTTTTCACACAAAAGTTTAATCATTTGACATATGTGAGAAATTAGCTGGGGTTGGCAGGGTGGCTCAGCAATTCCACATGTTTGCCATGAAAGCCGATGACCTTCTCATCGTGCCTTGCAGCCCACACAAATGTGTCAAGAGAGAATTGACCCCACAATGCTGTCCTCTGACCTCCATACATGAGCCATGGCATGCATGTGTGTACACACACACTCACAACACACACACACACACACACACACACACACACACACACATAGACACTAATAATATAAAAATACATTTTAGGGACTGGAAAGATGGCCCAGTGGTTAAGGACAAGCACTGCTCTTGCAGAGGACCTAAGTTCAATTCCCAGCACCCATGCCAGGTGACTCTCAGCCACCTGTAGCCCCAACTCTGGGGATCACACCTCTGAGGGCATGTATACTCACCTGTACATGCCTATACATAGACATACATGCATATGCATACTCACAGAACTTAAGTGGGAATAAGCCGGCATTACAGCCGTCAAAGCGAAGGTTTAGTAACTGGTTCAGAAGCAGTTGACTCTCTAGAGAAGGCTGTGCATACAGCTTCCTTATTCTTCCTTATTCTACCCAACGAAAACAGACTAGGATGGCATATAAACAGGATTTATTATATTCTATGTGTACAGTGCTTTTTACCCGTGTGTACATGTATAGTGTCTGCATGCCTGGTGTTCACAGAGGTCAGAAGAGGGTGTCAGATTCCCTGGAATTGGAGTTACAGATGATTGTGAGCCACCATGTGGGCTGGGAACTGAACCTGGGTCATCTGCAAGAGCATCAAATGCTCTAACCACTGAGCAGTCTCTCCAGCCCCCAGGCTAGCTCTTTAATGTAGTTTCAGAATAGTCGCCTTTTCTTGGTATTTAAAGGTAACACATCCAGAAGCTATGAAAGAAAACTTTGCTATATTTGAATAATAAGAATCAGGAATTCTGGTAAAAATAATATTTTGATACATGTCAGAGAGATACAAAGAATTCTAACACATAAACTTGTTTTTTATAATCATCTGGCAAAAAGCCCTGCTTAATAATTCACAGGTTGGAGAGAATAGAGGAAGCAGGCCTGTTGTTGTGTGCATCATAGATGTAAACTGATTTATTTCCTTAAGGAAACAGTGGGCGTGGCCATGGCTTTGTATCAGTGAGGGCTTATCTACCTAGGAAGTGGATGTAAGCACAGAGAAGGGCTAGCAGAGTTTCCAAGCATTCCGGTCGGAGACTGGCTGAGTATATTATGGCATGCTCTCATAATGCAAGGTTAATACTTGTTATAGGCCGTGCTGTAGGCTTGAGGTTTTCATATGGACAAATCTCTGTTAAGTATAAAACATTAAAGCTCACAATGATCTTATAGTAATTATGATTCTACTTGCATGAGAAACTGAAGTATGAAATATTTATAGATGGATTAAACTTGAAGCTGTGTGAGCAGTTGTAGCTAGCATTATGGCAAAAGAGAGATGTTAGAGGGTACCAGACAGTAATCTGTCTGGCTAACAGGCAGAAAAAAGATGTGCTGAGCTAATGAGGAAATCTTTTTTTTTTAATTCTATGTGCATTGGTGTTTTATCTGCATGTATGTCTGCATGAGGATGTATGTAACTCTGGAACTAGAGTTAGAGCCAGTTGTGAGCTGCCTTGTGGGCACTGGGAGTTGAACCTGGGTCCTCTGGAAGAGCAGACCGTGCTCTAACCACTGAACAACTCTGCAGTCCCGAGACGGTTATTTT
This sequence comes from Rattus norvegicus, assembly GCF_021556685.1. Taxonomy (NCBI): domain Eukaryota; kingdom Metazoa; phylum Chordata; class Mammalia; order Rodentia; family Muridae; genus Rattus; species Rattus norvegicus. The sequence continues at coordinate 25,364,955 of NC_141535.1, read as the reverse complement.
CACAGTGTGCAATGCTTTAGATGCTCTTCTGGGCAGGCATGGCATCCTCATTGACTCTTACTCTTATCACTGATGCTGCTTCGAGGTTTATTGGTTTTCATTAGTGTTGAAGAATTACTCTGAAGTCAATTAGCATACTATATTAATTTTTAAAGATTATTTTTTAAATTGTGACACTAAATTAAATTGTAAAAGTTGGATTCTTATGCAGAACTCCAGCTTTTGAAAACACCTTCTTGTAGCCCTGTTTGAGAAGCATTCACAATATAAACAGAGTATTTATGTGGACACGGAAGGCTTAGCGAGCGTGTACACAAGCACCGTGGAGTTAGAGCCACAGCTGGGAGGAAACCTGGCCAAGGCTACACTTCGCTCACGTGCAGACTGCAGTATTTCCACTGATTGGTGATGGCGGTTTTGAAAGGTCATGTCTGATCTCCCGAAAAACTCAGAGAGCCCACAGTCAGAGATAAGTCTTTGGAACATGATCCTAACAGGCCTGACAAGAGCCACAGACAGAGGAGCAAGTACCACAGACACTGCGGGCCGCCCTGTGCTGTGAACCCTAGGAACTTTCCTTTTCTGTTAAGCAGAAACTGCAGAGTTCTTAAATATCTAGTGTTAAGTCTTTCGAGTTGAAAGTGGCGGATTATATATAGTTTCCCCCCTGGTTTTGAACATGGCAGCTGGATATTACCAAAGGCTATTCCAGTGACCTAGAGAATTCTGCACAGTAAGTTGACAGTAACTTCTTCAAGCTCGGGTCTTTTTTCCACAGTAAACTGTCTCACGAAATCCATAGAGATAATATTTAAGAGCAGTGAGTGGCTACTTTCATCCTCATTCTGAATCTGTATAAAGCGCTGGACAAACACCAATGGTTGTTAACCCATGACCTGTCTATTTACAATAAGGACATTGTGTGAGAAATAGTTTTTAAAGTAATGAGTTCTCATGACATAAACAGCATAAATTACCAGCATTTCAAATGTTGCTCGCAAGTGGTATGTAAATAAGTTTGTATATGGGGTTGGGGACTTAGCTCAGTGGTAGAGCGCCTGGGTTCGGTCCTCAGCTCCAAAAAAAAAAAAAAAAAAAAAGTTTGTATATGAACAATGCTTTAAAAATGATCAGGGGGGCTGGAGAGATGGCTCAGTGGTTAAGAGCACTGTCTGCTCTCCCAGAGGTCATGAGTTCAATTCCCAGCAACCACGTGGTGGCTCACAACCATCTGTAATGAGATCTGATGCCCTCTTCTGGTGTGTCTGAAGACGACAGCTACAGCTTATATAGAATAAATAAATCTTAAAAAAAAATGATCAGGAAAAGTTGGGACAATGGTATACCTTAGGTCATCGCTAGCGATATCAGCCATTTTGACATGTGTCTCCTGGGTGCTAACTTGCACTGTATTTCATTATCTGTTCATGTTTATGGACTACATACTGTTTTCATCATGTCATTTTTACCAAGTTCTCTTAGCCTTTGCATGTGTATATGTGCGTGTGATGCACAGTCATGTATGTGTGTGATGCACGCGTGTGCATGTGTGTTATATCCATGTTTGTGTATGTGATGTGCATGCACATGTGTGTATTTGTGTGATGCATGTATGTGTATGTGATGCATGTGTATGTGTGTGAGGCATGCACGTATAAATATATGTGTATGATGCATACACGTCTATGTATGTGTAATGCACACATGTGTATGTGTGCAATGTATGTTTGTATAAGTGTGTGATGCACACCTGTATATGGAAAATCTTTCCCCCAATGCAAGTACAGTATTTAAAGTTGCTTGAGGCTTAGAAGACTGTGGAAGCTAAGCCTCTTTTTAGTGATATGAAACAAACAGTTTATTCCCTTCAGTTTATTCTCCTTCAGTTTATTCCCTAAGTATTTGTCACACGAAGTAGTTGAAAACAAGTAGCTAAAAGGACACTAATCACCAATAAAAAGACAATTTAGAATTCCTTTCAGTATCATTTCATTAATGAATAAAGACAAATATGTTTTTATTTAAATACTTTACCTATCTTCAGTTGGCATTTAAAATATACTTCACATACTATGTGTATGCACGTGCATGTGTGTGCATGTGTGTGTGTGCGTGTGTGTATGGAGGGGATGCTGGGAATTTCATCCATGCCGAACAAAGCAGTTCCCCAATGAACTACGTTCTCAGATCCTAGATTTTACTCTTATGAAAAGTGTATAGCTTATGGAAGGGCATATTTTCTTCAGTAGCCATAACAAAAGTCTAACACAAAATAAGTACAATTACACTTGAAATTTATGCCATGACTGTCACTGTTCTAGACACAAGATGAGTGAAATTAAACTATAGAGCAGTGGTTCTCAACCTTCCTAATGCTGCAACCCTTTAATACGGTTCCTCATGTCGTAACGACCTCAACTGTAAAATTATTTTGTTGTTTCTTCATAACTGTAATTGCTACTGTTATGAATTTCAAAGTAAATATCAGATATGCAGGATATCTGACATGTGATCCCAGTGAAAGGATCACTGGACTCCCAAAGGAGACTTGACCCCCAGGTTGAGAGCCACTGCTGTGGATATTATGCAGTGACTCATTGTACCAGCTAATTGAGCGGTCTTCATCCCAGAACTTCTGATTGTAGAGACTATAAAACCTTGTCATTGTTACAGCTCTAATGGCCTTCCTTACACAGCTTGAGACAGGAAGAAGTGGGAAATTTATTATTTATTTTAAATTAGAGCAAAAGCCTTGAGATGTTTATCTAAGTTGATAAAACAACAAAATCTGATCATGATTTTACCATAGAAGACTAGAGGTTAGGTGCCGGGACCACCACCGTGGCAAGCGCTGCCTTGCATGGGGGAGGCCCTTAGCTCACTTCCCAGCTCCAAAAAGTAACAAATCCCCAGTGTATTAAAACTGTGCGTGTCTCTGTCTGTTCACTCAAGGGAGCATGCCCATGTGAGCACTGGAAGCTGCAGCGTGCAGGCAACGGTGTCAGGATCCCTTAGAGCTGGAGTAAATATTAGTGGCTGTGAGCAACCCCACGTGACCTGGGTCCTCTGCCAGAGCAATCCAGGCTCTTAACCCCGGAGGCTACTGTTTCTGAAAAGTCCTTTGCTGCGGTTGTGCCCTGCCTGGATCTAAAGTATATGTAATGTTCACTTGCCATGTTAGGGTTTCCAATATCGGCCCATACCTAGACAGGATATACCCAGACGCCGTGGTTCCACGTGGAGAGGTTTAGTGAGAGAAGAGTAGAAGAAGAGAGGAAAGGCGCCGGCCATGGGCACGTGGAGGGGGGGGGGTGGTGACGGAAAGGGGCAAGAACAGAGAAGAACAAAGAGCAAGAGGGGTAAGAGAGGGTAAGAGAGAATAAGTGAGGGAGGAGGGGGCAAGCAGCCCCTTTTATAGTGTCAGGCACAGCTGGCTGTTGCCAGGCAACTATGGGACAGAGCACAGCATACCAGGCTGCTGCCTTCCAGGTAGCTGTGGGGGTGGAGCTTAAACAGAATACCAACATGCACGTATAGGAAGGTCTTTATTTGTACCTGCTTATGTCCTAATCTTCTAATACTTCTATCATTTTAAATGGCTTTCAGTGGATTTTCAAGTTTTCAAAGCAAAAAAAAAATGTATATTCTCTTTAAACAATATTTTCTCTTCCTTTTGAGCTATCATTTCTTCTCGCTTTTAAGGCATGCTGTTTAGTGTTTCCAGAACAGGGGCTCACAGCTAGGGTAAAGCTAACTCTGAAGCAGATAATGTCTCAGGACATCTTGGTTCTCCAAACTTGTGTGTGTGGCAGCGACTCCAGGAGGCATCTCGTGACAGGAGTCTTGAGTGTGTTCTGTACTGCACAGGACACCCGCAGGAGAAACAATCTCACGTGATGACATAATGCCCATGTGGGGAATTTGAGAAAGGCATCCAATTATTAGTGACTGTGGGCATTGTTAATGTGGACGCTTTCCAAATCCTGCAAAGATCCCAGTCTAAACAAGCATCAGATTCCCAGTGGCTGTTCAGTTTTCCCAAGCGCCTCTTCACTTCCTTCAGAAGCAGTCCCGGCCCCCTGTGGTGGCCACATCTTTAATCCCAGCAGGCTAGCAGGGGCAGGTGGATCGATATGTGTTTGAGGCCAGCCGGTCTGCACAGCAAGTTCCATCTAGACTAACCCCCACACAGTGTCTTCTTTTCCTCTGTGCTTACTGAGAGAATATTTAGTGCTATTTCGCACTGACCATCCATTCACTTCCCCATGAGGGTATGGCATGAGATGTCGCGACGCCAATTCTGTGCTCATCTTCGTGATTTTGCTCCCCAGTTTTAGCTATGGGAATCCTGTGCATTTCATAAGATGTGCTGTACTTTGTTATATATCCAGGGATATTGAAGAGAACATTGCAATGGCCTGCATGTGAAATGTAAGCTTGAGGCTTTGGGGAAAGCTGAACTTGAGGAACCTTTCTACATACTGTTCTGAAAGGGATTTGTTTCTCTTTCAATGGCTTTAGAAACCAAGTTGCATCAGTTATAATTTTTTGGAAATTTGTTCGTTTTGTCTTTAAAAAGTATTTGGTTACAGCTGACTTAAATAGCCTGTTACTCTTAGTTCCTTACGAGTCTTCAGTTCCTTGGTGCACCTGAGCTTTTCTTAGCCTAGAGAGTTTGCCTGTGTGGTATATTCATGTGTACATCCTCATATGTGTACCCACAGGCATGCAGACGCACTCACAGGCCAGAGAGCGATGTCGTGTCTTCCTCAGGCACACTCCACCATATTTCCTGCGACAGTGTCTCTCACTGAACCTGGTGCTTATGGATTGGCTAGGCTGGGTAGCCACCCTGCTTAGGGGTTTGCTCCCCCACCGCCATGCTGAGGTTGCTGGTCTGTGCACATACCATCACACCCTTCTTCTACCTGAGTGCTGGGCACCCCTTTCCACATCCTACTTCCAGGACTGCCAGGACTACATAGAGAAACCCTATCTCAAACAAACAAAGTTTTACCCACTGGGCTATCTTGTCTCCCCATCCCTAGACTGGATGATAATTCCTTAAGTAGGATCTTGGATTGGTTTTATTTCTCTGGCTTATGACTTAGTAATCCCTTCCCTTTCTTCCTTAAAACATAGTTCTGTTCACTTCCTGTTGGATGCTTATACTGCTGGCTGTCCCCTTCGCACTCGTAGAGATGACACTCTGAATGACTTACATTAATATAGGTGTTGAAGACTGCTCTCTCTCTGCCCTGTGCTTGACTTGTACCCTGTCGGTCTCTGCAGCTCCCCCCATTGCTGCTTTGCACTGTGCTGCAGCCGTGGCCCTTTCTCTTTTAGTGTCATATCAGACATTACTTGAAAGAAACTTCAGCCACCTCAGTGATAGCTTTATCAGTCTCGCTTTCATTAATCCCCTCTGCCTTTATTGTCATGTAAGGAATAATACCAATATTCCTACTTTTTTTCAAATAAGAGAATATTTTGATGTTGAATCTGTTGAACTATTTTTAATTCCCTTGCTCTGTTTCATGGTTCTGAGTCTTTTGATGACACTAGCATGTGGGTTTGATTACTGTGGCTTTGTAATTTGAGTTTACAAATTACAATTTATGTGATACTTCCAATATTTTTCTTCTTGCTCAAGAGTCTTTAGACATTCAAATCTTCTATGGTTCCATATAACTTTAGGTCGATTTATTTCTGTAAAAATGAGTACGACAGTGGTTTGAGTGAGACGTGTCTCTCAGAGGCTCAGGTGTTTGAACATTTGGTGTTGTTTGGGGGAGGTTTGGGTGGTGCGGCCTTCTGAGGAGTGTGACCCTCGATGTGGGCACTGAGATTGTAGAATTCTACCTGTTTGTTTTCTGTTTCATGCTTGTGGTTTGTGATCTCTCAGTTTCCTGTTCATACACCATGCCTACCATTGGCTGCCATGTGTCCCCATCATGGGCTTGTTCCTCTGCTACTGTAAGCCAACAGAAACCCCCTTTCCAAGAGTTGCTTCTGGCTGTGGTGTTTCACAGCAACTGAAAAGTGGCTCATTCATAAGTTGGTGCTAAGGGTGGGCTGTCTGTGAGGAGCTGATCATGTGAGGAGAACCTTTCTGAGAGATGTGGAGGGCTTTGGAGGTCTGGATTAGAAAAGTGGTTGAGTGCAGTAAACAGAGTTTACAGCAGCCACAGTGGACCCTGGAGCAGAGCCTTTCGGGGAGCAGTGCCTACTGTGAGGAAGGCCTGGCTCCAGACAGCAGAGGAAATCGAGGACTTCAACAGCAGATGGCCGCAGACCATTCCTGTGGTGTTCGGCAATGGCTCTGGCTGCTTTCTGTCTTTGCTGTAAGAACTTACTTGAGGCTAAATTAAAAAGTAAAGGAGGACTTTCTTTAATGGGAGAAATTTCAAGAGTGCATGATGTTGATTCTGTGGTGTGGTTGTTGTATACAGTGAAAAGAGCAGAGGGGGCAAAAAGAAGTACAAATGCACCACTTGAAGAGAAGAAGAGCCCAGGTGTGTCCTGGGGGACAGACTGTAACTGTTAGGGAGATGGGCACCATTGAGGAGAAGCATTCTGCTCCGCACTGGGACAAACGTAGGTGAAAGACCCACAAGCTTCCAACTCTAGAGGCAAGACAATGAAGGGCTCATGGATTCCTCCTCCGAGGGCTCAGATTGCTGCTGAGGTCAGGCAGCATGTGCATTGGAGTCCATGCGTGAAGGCCCAGAGAGGGCACGAGGCTGTGAGAGGACTCAAAGCTGTGAAAATGAGGCCTGATTTGCAGCAACAAACTACAAGATGTTGGCAATGCTAGACCTCCGAGACAGCTACCCAGAGGAACTACACACTGGGAGTAGGATAGCCCAAAAGATAGATGTGTGCTGCAGGGACAGAGGCATCTAGGCCCTTTAAGCCCAGATGTCAGACATGGCTACAGGCCTGGTGTTGTGACCCTGCTAGGCTCTGAACTTCCTTAGGCCTGGTATTTCTTCGCGGTGCTCCCATTCCTCCCCTTAACAACTGTAATGCACATTCTGCCCCACTGTGTGTTGGAAATACATGATTTTTTTTTATTTTACAGAGGGTTACAGTTAACAGATTGCCTTAAGTCTCAGAAGAGATTTTAGACTTTTAAATAGGGTTAAAAATGTGCTCCACAATGGGGACTTTGGAAGGTGGACTAAATGCATTTTGTATAATGTTATACCCATGAGCCTATGGAGGCCAGGGAGTGGAACATGGTGGTTTGAATGAGATATGTCCTTCCTGGCCTCGGGTACTGGAACACGAGGTTCCCCGTTAGTGGTGCTGTTCAGGGAGGTGTAGGTGGTACCGAGTTGCTGGAGGAAGTCCATCTCTTGGGGAGGGCTTTGAGATTATAAATCCTTCCCTACTTTCAATTCATTCTCTCAGCTCTGTGCTTGTGGTTGAAATGTGAGCTCTTAACTTCCTGCTCCCATCAGCATGCCTATCGCCTGCTGCTGCCACCTCTGTCCCTTCCCACCGTGATGGGCTCCTGTCCCTCCAGACCATAAGCTGAAGCAAGCTCGCCATGTTCGACCATGGTGTTGTTTCCCAGTGACAGAACAGTAGCTAGTGCAGGTACTTTGCTAGGACCTCATTGGTTGCTTTGATGGATAAACAGTGTTAACTTGTACTCGTCATCCTTAGTCTACAGACACCACACTTCATGTGTTAAATTTATTCCTATTTAATTCCCTGTGATGCTCTTGGATTGGAATTGTTTTCCTATTTTCTTATTTATTGTTAGTATGTAGAAATGCACTATTTTTATGTTGTTTCATGTAACTTTACCATCTTCGTATTCCGTTGCTTGAAGAGCTGCCGTGACGAAGGCAGCTTACAAGAGAAAGCATTTAATTGGGAGCTTGCTTACGGTTTCAGAGGGTAAAGTTCATGACTGTTACGGCAGGACGCAGGCAAGCAAGCATGTACTGCAGCAGTAACTGCGATCTGTGAGAGAGGAACCGTACCTGGCAGGGGCTTTTGAAACCTTGAAGACCACTCTTCCATGAAGGAATCTCCCAGTAAGACCTCATCTAATCTTTCCTAAGCAGTTCCACCAGCTGGTAACCAGACCTTCAGATATGTGAACCTCTGGGGTCTATTCTTATTTAAACCACCACATTTACTAAATTTATTGCTTTGACAGTTTTATTTGTTTGAATTAGCATATATTATTATAGAGTCTATATCACATGTAATCAGCTACCTTCTTCCCACTCCCTTCTAAACCTCTTACTCCCCTTGGAGGTCACCTTTCCTTTCTACTTTTATCGACTCTGTTCCCTTCACATATAATACTAAAATCTATGATCTTCAAGAAGAGAAAATATATGGTGTTTGTATGTTGCACAGCATTATCCCAGAAGACATGAGCAATAACTGCTTACCCCAGATAGAGGATTGATATCACCAAAGTCCAACTTGGTGAACCATTAAGTTTATTTGGGTTATTTGCAAGATTGTTTACTACTGTAGTATGAATGGCTCAGAGGCATTGGCATCACGAAGAGCTCACCCCAATACAGTGGTGACTTATGAAAGCTGGGGTCCCAGACCTATCTACTTAACTGGCTGGCAACTTTACAGATCAAAGTCTCCTCTCTACAACAGGCCTTACTGTTTATTAAAGGAGGAGGAGGGGGATTTCTGAGTCTGGTAAGTTTTAGGAACTTCCTGAGACTTGTGAGTTGTTTACTTTCTGAATGTTAAGTCATCTTCCTTTAGAGTACTTCCTAGGTCTTAAGGAGTTGTCCTGAGGGATGGAATGTTTTAATTCAGAGAAAATTATCTTTCTGTGCTTGCGATACGTAAAATAATTTTCAGCTATGATTTTTAACAAATGTGGTATCATTTCTGTTTATGGCTGAATAAAATTCAATTTTATACATATATATATAATATATATAAACATATATATATATAATATATATAAACATATATATAATATATATAAACATATATAATATATATATATAATTATCACATGTTCTTTAGCTATCTGTTGATGGATGTTTAGGATATTGTGAATAGTAGACAGTAGACATGAACGTGCAAGTATCTGTTTGATAGGATGTGGGATGCTTTGCGCGTGTGTCCAGGAGTACCATAGCTAGGTCTTGTGATAGTTTTATCTTCAGTATTTTGAGCAACCTCTACACCAATGTCCTCACTGTCCCTGCAGTCTGACATCCCACCAGTGATTTCTCTCTTCTTGCATTCTCTCCAGAATTTGTTTTCTTGTACTAATATGGAACCTCAAAATTTTTCTTTTCTTTTCTTTGATGGCTAAAAAGTGTTGGAGCTTTCTAAAAGTATTATTGGCTGTTTGTGTTCTTTTGAGAAATTTCTACTCAGTTCATTAGCTTACTCTACTGATTATAAGATTTAGGGCTTGGATGTTTAATTTCTGCAGTTCTTTCTGTTTTCTAAATGTTAGCCCGAGTGCCACTGGCACCGACTTCCTTTCCTTCTGTAGGCTGTGGGCTCACCCTCTTGGTGGCTCCTCGTGCTGTGCAGGAACATTCTGACTGCATGTAGTTCCAAGGTCAATTCTTAGAGTTGTTTCCTGCATGTTTAGAGCTCCGCTTAGAAGGCCTTTGCCTCTGCCTATACTCCCTGTTTCCCTGTTTGTCTCTGGCAGTTTCAGATGCAGTTTTTCCGTCATCCAGGGTTCTTGTGAATTGTGTTGTTTTCATTTGAGACTAGAAGCTTTTAAAATTCCCTCTCTGCTTTAGTCAACATCTCACTGTTCATTCAAAAGTGTGTTTTTTTAGGGTGTTGGTAGAGTTCTTGCCTAGGATACAAAACGCATGGATTTGATCCTCAGAAGTAAATACATAACAAAGGTGCATCATTCAGGCTAAATGCCAGCTTAGTTTCTGTGGTTTCCCTTGCTACTGATTTGTAGTTCTAGTTCAGTATAGTATGATACATTATTAGGAAGTATTTCAATTTCATTAAATCTGGCTTTGTGGCCTACAATTTAATTGATTTTAGAGATTTTATCTCTCACCAAGAAGTCCTTGCTCCCTGCCAGTCAGGTGAGACATCCACAGCCATGTCTTGATCTAGCTATGGCCTAAGTTAGATTTGATACTTCTTTGATATTTGGAGGAGGGTCTGGAAGATCCCCCCGATAAGAAGCAGAGTGAGGAACTGAGTTCCCCCACTGTTGCAGTCAGGACCTATCTGACCTTGCATGCCTTTTAACGCATACCTTGCTTATGAAGCTGAGAGTCCTAAAGATTAAGTGTATAAATACTTCTTGTTTTCTGCCTTTTCTATGGGTTATTCCTTTTTGAACATGTAGAATGCTTCTCCATCTCTAGTGATGAGGCTGGGGACCACTCTGCAGTGTTATGAACATGAAGAACAGGTGAGAGGAGGATCCAAGGACAGGATGTGATGCAGCAGGGACACACAGATGCCCCAAGGTGCCGGCCGCCCACAGTTTCTTGCTCTGTGTTTTAGTTACGTTGGCATTCACTTATATAATAACTGGTTAAAAATCTACATTTGTGATTTATATACCATCTGTGATTTTTTTCACAATAAAAATGTTTTTAAAAATATATACTGAGGGGGTTGGGGATTTAGCTCAGTGGTAGAGCGCTTGCCTAGCAAGCGCAAGGCCCTGGGTTCGGTCTCCAGCTCTGGGAAAAAAAAAAAAAAAATATATATATATATATATATATATATATATATATATATACTGATATATACTGAGAATTGATTTAAATGAATCCAGTTTAAGATATCCTTTAACAATTTTATTATCCCATTTCAGTCTTAATAAAATGGAGAGCTGTTTAATGAGGCAGAAATGACCTGGAAAATTCTTTTCTTAACCTAAATGATCATATCTGTGTCTTGTTATAAGGTTCGTTACCATGGAACCCAGATAAATTAATAGATCCCATCTGAGAAAAAAATAATAGAATTAAGTGTATTTTTCTTTTCTGTGACCTACACTGTAGTTTAAAATTCTCAGTGTGTTGCATTTCACTTCTGAGAACTAAGTCTGAGGCATCTTCCTCCTCTGTGTGTTTCTTTCTGCTCAGATCTCCTCAGGACTGGAGCTTAACAAAGCCACACCCCTCACTCGCTCTGTGTCCCCATCAGTGCAGAAATGCCCTAGAGCTCTCTCCTGGATCCCCACTAGCTGGGAAAATGGGATGCAGTTCCTGGAGAGAGTCCTATTTCCAGGCACAGGCAACAAGGCCACATCAGTAAGGAGGGAAACAGGGCAAGTAATCCCCAGACACGCGCCGTCTGTGCGTGTATAAAACTTTGCATAGACTCTTACTTTAAAATTGTCTTCTTCCCTTTTTTTTTTTCATTTTATTTTTGTATATTGTATGTGGTGAGGTTCTCACGTGCCTCACAGTGTGCATGCAGAGGTCAGAGGACAGCTTGCCAGGAGCTGGTTCTCTCTCCCTGCACCAGTGGGTCTCTAGGACTGAGCTCAGTCACCAGGCTCAGCGAGGAGCCCTCTCACCAGCCCATTTGCTCTTGTTAATGACATCTCTTGGCATTCCGTCACTCCATGAGAAAACCTCAAAGGCATAATGGGGCCATCATTAGTGACTGCATATTGGGATTGACAGTGACGCTGATCACCTCACAATCTCTTCCCATCATGCATTTCGTTTCAGTCCGACCAGGCTATTAAGCAAATCCAGGTTCACAGTTGTAATTTTATTTGGAGGACAGAGTCTTTGATCAGCAGCAAAATCTTTCATCAGCTCCTTTTACAAAACATGACTCATTCCCAGTGCTACCGTGTGGGTCTCTAAGCCACTGAGCATCTCGTAATTGAAATGTAGAAATTACATAATTTATACGGCAGCAGTGGGATCTGTCTCCTTGCTGATGGCTTTGATGTTGCGGAAGGCCTGGAGCAGGGCAGTGCGGTCAGACAGTGCGGGGGCCTGGGGGGTTCTCCACCTGTTTCTGATCTCCGTCTTAACCTATCCACTTCTGTTTTAATACAGGTACAGCTTGACCGTGTGGACTGGAAAAGACGACATTTACCCCACTGAAGATTTACTTTACATTCGAGACTGCTTTAACAAAACCCAAGTTTTCTATGATATTTTGGAACCACAAAACTATGAATTTAAACAAGCCATTGGAATCCGAGTCACTCTCTAAGAATACATTTTAAAATGTATATATATATATTTTTTCTTTTAAATCACTTTCTCTTTGGTTTTATGATCCTTTGCTGTTTGGTCTCAATCAATGGCTGTATTAATTGTAATTGTTGCTTTATGTTAAATTCATTTAATCAGATGTGTATTGTATGCCTCCTCTGACTACAGTGTCTCATGTCTGTACAAGATTTTACCAACTGCAATAAAATTGTTTTAAAATTATAGTAAAAATGTTCCAGCTGTGTGCGGTAACACATGGGACTTGTGGAACTAAAACAGGAAGATCAAGAATTCAAGGCCAGCCTGGGCAATATTGTAATACCCTGTCTCAAAAGCAAATTTTTATAACGTCTCTTTAATCATCATACATTAATTTTGTAAAAAAAACCTGAATTAATAAATGAACTACTTTTTACTGAAATTAGAAGTGCAGTATATTTGTCTGGAGTGAAGTTTTCCTATCTAACCCTTAGCGACTTCCTTGAGTTTTTCTGCACGTATTCGTTGGTTGTATGGATATGCATGCCATGGCGGGTGTCTGGAGGTCCGAGGACAATGTGGGCTTTCTCCTTCCACCATGTGCATCCTGGAGGTCAAACTCAGCTCGTCAGCGTGGCAGCAAGAAGCTGCACCCCTGAGCCATCTTTCTGGCCTAACAGTCTTAAAACAGTAGCGCATAACAGTTAGGTGACATTCAAGACGCTGCCACTCAGATTAAGGCAAAAAGGAACTTCTTTTGTGTTCTAAGAAGCAAAAGAACTTAAATGAAATTGTGAGATCTATTCTGCTGCAAGGTATATTCTGAATGGCCTCTTGTGTGTGACACTCACTATTTCACACTATTTCACTATTTCGTAGGTGACTGAGGAGCACCTTAAAAGACACCATTGAGATGGCTCAGTGATTAAAAGCACTGGCTGCTTTTTTACAGGACTCAGTGGCTCTCAACCATCTGAAACTCCAGATCTCCTATCTTCTGGCCTCCTCAACTACTGCACTCACGTGGTGCACAGGCACACATTCAGACAAAGCACCCATGCACATGAAATGAAAATCATTTCTTAAAAAAAAAATGAAGAGACACCATTGAGGCGTATCTGATAACGGAGCGCTATTTACGCAAAGAGCTCCTATACAACTGGTAAAAAGCCAAAAGCCTGCGTTTTAAAAATGAGACAAAAAATAACAGCTACATCACAAAATAAAATATTTGTATGCCCAAAGCAAGTTTTCCTGGTAAGGTTCAGACAGTATTACCTCTCATCCAGGACAGGTTATTTAATGCACAGTGAGGTCGCAGTGCGGATGTTGCAGAATGGCTGACGCTATAAGGACTGATAACTTGTGTGAGGGGCAGTCCCGCAATATCCAATAAAGAGAATAACTCTACCCTAGGACCCAGCCATTCTATCCATAAACACAAAGTCAAGGGAGTGCCTGTATTCACAGAAAAAGACTGGTGGCAGAATGTTGGTGGCAGTTATATCCTGAGCCCCTAATTAGAAACAACACATTTCCATCAGCAAGGAAACTGCTAAATATAATGGACTTACTACACAGCCCTAAAACAGTGTGAGGTGCCTATTCACAGGCAGGGTAATAGAAAAAACAGCGTAGAAGGAACAGGAGAGCTGAGAACACTCTCTGTGACTCCAACAGATCAGAAGGATGGATGCTCAGGGTACAGCATTGGGCGGGCAGTGGGGTGACTTGGGCCAGTCGTGAAAATGCCCATGGCTGTGCCAACACCCATACTTGGATGTGTGTGTGGCAAGGAATTACTGAGAGGTACTCTTTACTGTGTCGTAAGGTATACATATCAACCTTTGATAGTATTTTCACAGATCTTAATAGACAAAAATGTGTCAGTTGCTAACAGGCACTGAGAAGCCAACCCTTTCAGCTTTTGTTAATGAAGAAAGATGCCATGGGTCACCAAACAGCACTATGCATTCTTCTATGCATTCTATGCAAAGTTGTTCACATGCACAGAAGAATTTTGGAAAGGTACACAAAGTACTTGACCCTTTCACATACCCCAAGCCTAGAGTGTCAAGGTTGTCGTCCCATAGCTTTTGAGTTCTGCTTCCCACAACTCACAAGACCCTTGCACCTTAGAGGAGCCATTGATAAGAAGTTTGATTGTTCCAAAATTCAGAGTCTTTCAAACCTACAATTGCTTTTGGTCCTGTGGGAGTGGTGTAATCACTTGTTAGCCACTAGGATTTGATTTCTCCAGTGGAAAATTATTAAAAGTAATTTGGAACAGTTTGTTGATTTGCTTGTATCTTAGTTCACTGGGCTTTTTACTCTGGTAATCAGCATCTAGTGAATTCACAGAAAGGTGCTGCGTCCCTCTCCATGTTATTTTTGATGTGAGCCTGCCTGTGAGGAGCTTTCAAGGTTTGAGAGTCACAAGAGTAATGTGTTCATGAACAAAGGCAAGAGTAGTTGAGTGTTAAGAAAGAAAGATTCAGATGAGCCTAATCTCTTCCTGTAGAAAATGAGATTGATCGAGTCTGCCCACCCAAGGACTTCTGTCCGGGTTCGATGCAGACAGATCCATAGAGGAACTGGGACTACTGTTCTAGCGGCCACACCCACATTACACTTCTAATTTGCCTGTCATTACTTGTCTCTCTTCTTTATACTCATTGGCTGTAAGCTTGGACCACAGTTTGACCAATCACGTGGTTTTGGAAGAAGCCCACAGTTTTCTGGGGCTCAGCTAAGAGAAAATGGAGCAGCCATCTTTCTCCATGTACCAAAACTCTACAAACATTTCACTGTGGCCTCCATGTTGAGACTCCATCCAGGTTGTGGATCACCCAGCAAATAGCACCACCAACTAGGAAGAAAGTACTCGAATAGTGTGCCTGGGCGGTGTGTGTGTGTGTGTATGGAGGGGTGGGATGGGGGGTGGGGCGTTTTCTCACTTCTCGTTCAAACTACCATAGCATGTGAAAGGTCCTGGGTTCAATCCCCAGTATCAAACGCGCGCGCGTGCGCACACACACACACACACACACACACTCCTCGTGTTGTACACCAACCTTTTTGTGCTCCCGCCTGCGTGGGACTGTAATAACTTACTTTGCCACTGGCCATGGTAATTTAAGAGCTTTACCCAGCAAGGGCCTTCTGTTCACCTTTCTTCCCGCTGATTTTATAGTTCTGCTCCATCATGGCTGCCTGCTGTAAGATGAACTCATATCTGCACTGGCCAGAATGTTCCAACCGCTTCCAATTCAGGGCGGCTTCCACGTGTCTCTCAGTGGAAGTGACATTTATTCCTTTATTCAAAGTTCTTGGTCCTAGAAAGGACCCACAGTTACAGGAGCCAGCTAGCGAGTTGGTTTTTGTTTGTTTGTTTGTTTGTTTGTTTATTTGTTTTATCTTTCAATTTGAGAAAATTGATTTGGATTGAAGTGTTTTTCTGGGCAATCAAAAAATCCGTGCAGTTCCAACCAACCCTGAGTGAGCAAAACAAAGCAGAAGGCTGTGCGCATGGCTGAAACCCCAGAGTCTGCGCTCGACTTTCCCGATGCAGTCCAGAACATGTTAAGACAATCTCAAAGAAAGGCCAGCAGGTAAGAGGCCCGCCCTCCTGATGCGTGTCTGATCCACAGCCTTCCCCTTTGTATGGAAACGGTACCTCTGTCTCCCTAGGACAAGCTTCTCCATAGATTGGAAGCCCTAGTGGAAATATTCTAGTAGCTTCTTTTCTAGTCATGTTCGATTGCACTTGGAAGACTCTAGGCTAAGAATATAAGGCCAGCCAGCCAATCTCAACAGACTCTACTTGAGCTAAATACCACCTTTTATCTATCTATCTATCTATCTATCTATCTATCTATCTATCTATCTATCTAAAGCACGACTACACTGTCGCTGTCTTCAGACACACCAGTCTTCAGACACACCAGAAGAGGGCATCAGATCTCATTACAGATGGTTGTGAGCCACCATGTGGTTGCTGGGAATTGAACTCAGGACCTCTGGAGGAGCAGTCAGTGCTCTTAACCTCTGAGCCACCTCTCCAGCCCCTAAATACCACTTCTTTTACCTGCTTTTAACTCTTTTGCAGAATCTTCATCGTATTTTTCATTTTTTGCATTGATTAGTTGTGAATCGATATGACAAACCACCCACAGCATCACGGAGGAGAGAAGGCTTTATTTGGTGTCGTGGTCTCAGGGTTTCAGTCCACCATGGGGTGGGATGCATGGCAGTGGGACCATGTATATGGCTGTGCCTGTGGCTGTCCCCTGTACGGCTAACAGGTGAAGACAGTGACCCAGAACCAAGGGTCATACTACACCCTGCAAAAGAGTGTACCAAGTGACTTCTCTGCCAGCCAGGCCCCACATCAGAAAGGCCCCGGCAACACAAAATGCTGCCACCAGCCTAAAGAGCAAGTGCTCAGAGTGGGAACCTATGGGGGACATTTTCAAATCAAACCACAACTCTTATGTGTACATTCTGGTTTCAATGCCCTGCCCAGAATCAGATCTCTCACAGTTGATCAAGGAATGCTGGATCAGTAGTAGACACAGATTAATCTTTCAGTCACGCGATACAGGCCGGTTGGCAGTTCCTGAGCACCGACCACATCAAGCTAGTGACTAGCCGAAGCCATTTCCTTCATTTGTCACAGACCTTCCTAACCCTAGGCTCTGAACCTGCTGTGTTCCTGACTGCCTCTCACTGTGGATTTGATCCTGCATTTCAGCAGAGTGGAGTTCTTCAGTGGTTCCTGTTATCTGCATCCTTCCCAGCCTTCTCTTTCCATTCCTTCCCTCTAATTGTAGATTTTGAAAGAACGTTCACAGAGACGGCATGTCAGCTTGGGAGGCTGACAACCGAGCCCACCATATCTCACAGATCTGCTGTGCTCTGGCTCTCCTAGGAACTCGGACACGTGATCCAAATGCCAGCTGTGGGTGGATAAGATAAGAAATTATCAAAAAGATAAATAGCAGCCAGGTGCGGGTAGCACATACCTGTTATTCCAGCATTCCGGAGACTAAGGCTTGAGAGTTTTCAGCTCAAGGCCGGCCTGAGCTCTATAGTGAAACCCTATCTCAACAAAACAAAATCGATGTGATCTACAGAATACTGGCAGCAAGCAAGGCGATATAAACACAATTACTAATCTATTAAGAATCGTGGCTTCCAATTGGACTAAGCCCTGTATCAAATTAGGTTTTAAGTCAAACACAGGGGTATCGCCTGCGGTTGCAGCTCCTTGGTAGTCTGAGGCAGGTGGCTCAATTGAGCCCAGGAGTTCTAGGTCAGCCTGGAAAATGTTCGGAGACTCTAGAGAGTTGCAGGCGGGGTGGGGTGAGAAAGAATGAAAGATGGAGAAAAAGAGGAGAGAGAGAAAAAGGAAGGCGAGGAGGGAGGGAGGAATGGAGAGTTGCCCTTGAAAAGCATTGCTGGGCATGGTTGGCGGACCTTGCTTTTTTGGCTTCTGCTAATAGTTCTTGCTAACCAGGATGTGGGGTTGTTCATAAAAGGTAAAGAATGGTGAGGCTTGGGGCTGCAGGATTTGGGCAAGGTCCCTCACTAAGCCTGGAACTGACTACCTACAACCGCCTAGGCTCTTGCCTCTGCCACCCATGCAGATGCTCACGGCTGTGCTTATACACAGCTGAAGATGTGGACTTACATCTGCGTGCTTGCCCAGCAAGTATTGTCCCTACACCGTCTCTCTAGCCTCACTTTAACATAGTATTGTCCCTACACCGTCTCTCTAGCCTCACTTTAACATAGTATTGTCCCTACACCGTCTCTCTAGCCTCACTTTAACATAGTATTGTCCCTACACCGTCTCTCTAGCCTCACTTTAACATAGTATTGTCCCTACACCGTCTCTCTAGCCTCACTTTAACATATTCATACAGGTTTTGCTCCCCTTCCACCTAGTCTCCTTCCTCCCCAATAGTCCCGCTTACATTTCTATACGGTAGCCATATTTAAAGATACATTTAAATCTAGATTCCACATGGCAAAGCATGTACATTTACCTGTCTGCCATGTCTTGCTTACCACGGCGATATCTGTTTCTATCTGTTTCCCTGCAGATGATGTAACCTTGTCCGTAGGACTGACTGACTCACCGGTCCATGCTGAGGTTGGTGAGACAGACTGCCACAGCTGACTGGCTTGCTATCTCTACCCTTCCTAGAAACTCATCAGCCTCAAAAACCTCCTTCAAGACGCAGTCTCTGTTAAGCAAATACAGGAATCACGATTATTAGGGAACAGAACTCTAAGTGACTATTCCTTGGGTCTATATTAACTATAGTCTAGGAAATCCTGCTCACCAGGAACTAAGACCTGTAAGACCCCTAAGTTAAAGTTGACCTTTAAGTTAATGTTAAAGCAAACTCTATATGAAATTCAAATATAGATGTAACACACACACACACACACACACACACACACACACACACGATTCCTGAAGGAAACACTGGTGACTCATCATGGGTGCCCAGCGACACATTCTGTCTAGTGCAATGAGAAGCCTGGTGGAGCAGCTTTACGACTAGATTCTAACAACCTGAGTATCTAAAGTGTGCTTAGGGTTGCTAGAAGGTTGAAAATTCTGGCAATGGTCCACAAAGTTTTAATCATGTTAAATTGTGTTTTCATGTTGAGAAGACAACAAGTTACTCTTATCCTTTTGTTATTTAAAGTACATGTGTGGAACAATTTCCCTTGAAATTAGGTTGAAATATTATTAGTATATGAAGGAGAAATAAAACTTGGTCAAAATGATATTTTAAGTCTTTATTGATACCACCTTGATAACGAATTACTCTATTTACATATTCTTCTTCCAAACTGTTTCCTTACCATGTGAGGTCAAGTACTTTTTGTGATATTAAAACTTGCGAAAGGAATTCAGCTACTTATAAACATCAGTACAATTTTAATTTCTGAATAAAAAATATTTCTAATGTAATTAATATTCTCTTCAAAACATTAAATGGAAAAACCTGCAATTTAGTTTTTTTCTTTTAAATAAAAGCCACGAATAATTAAATAATTTCTATGTACATTTCAAAGTGCTTATATCAAATTACCAGGAAAGGCCTCATGCCACCCGCTGGGCAAAGAAATGAAAGTGCAGATGATGTTATTAGACTTACACCCTTGGTTCGCTAGCACTTCGGGTAGGCTTTGCTACAGGACTGCCGGAGTGAAGAATTCTTTGAACACTATACTTTGAAGTCATGTAGGTAATATTGTCATTTTTTAAATATCTTATAGTAATGTGTATTTTGTTAAAAGTTACTCATAGACCCTAAAATACTAGATGTTCCAGATGTCACACCAAGGACCTTATCTTTATATGACTGTCTAATAACTACATATCAGAAATAAAGATACTGCTTAGTAGTGACCCTGTAATAACCTTATGATTAGGTTTCTACTTGGCTTTTGTAATTTTTGCTAAACTAAACTACTCTATTAATCGGTGTTTCTTTTTTTTTTTTTTTAAGATGAAGCAAGCATTTACTTCTCACCTGTGTGCATTCCCAAACTTCTTGTTCCCCCTGTTCTGTTTTGGCGTTTCTTTTGGGAAGACAAGAATAATGTATGTCAGGGTGAATCCTTTTTAATTTTTATATTATCTTGATATTGGAAACCTATGGGTAAAATACTCAAAAATAACAGGAGAAATAATTCCACAGGATAACGTGATTGGTAAGTTTGTTTGAAAGCAATGCACGGTGCAAAAAAATAGGATGTGGTTTGCTGCCTTGCCCTGACAGTTTGGAGGATGGGGAGTCGGCCTGTCAGAGGACAGTCTTTGGTACCAGTCATCCTGGTTCCCTTGTTTGAGCCAGGGTTACTTTTCTTCAGTGTAGACAGACTATCTGAACCCTGTGTTTCCGGGGATTCTTCTGGCTCCGCCCATCTCCCCCGCAGGGAATGCTGGGATTACAGATACTTGCTCTACTCTGTCTAGGTGTCACAAGCTTTCTGGGAATCCAAACTCAGGCCATCAGGCTTGCCGGGCCAAAGAGCCATCTCCTCTGCCCCCACACCTGCCATTCTGATGCAGAATTAGCAGCCCCTGAGAACCTCACTTGCTCTGTCTATCTAGTTTTCATGCTTTAAAAGGTTTAATTAGACTTTTACCTGCCTGAGTCAACATTTTTAAAGGAGCCATTTATTCTTCCTTTGTAGTTAAGCTTTACTGATGTCAGTGTTTTCTTTGATGATTTTGACAACATGAAAAGCTACAACTTGGTTAGCATAAAGTGACCACAAAATTACTGACTTGAGAGCATTGTTTCATAAAAGAACATGAAGCCAATCTGAAATGTTAAAAAATTGTTTCTAACGTAGGCAATTTTCTTTCTTAGTGGTGTTTTGTTTAGATGAACAATGTGGACCGCATTTAAGTTGATAAATATTGGACATTTTGAGTAAAACAGCTTTCGTTTTGCTAGAATTCCCTCAGAAACTATATATTAAGGTGTGCTCACAGTACCTAATACAAAATACACTATATTTTGATTTGCCTAGCTGCGATGCACTAGCTAAGACTTAAAAGGATATAGTTAAAATTTCTTCTCTAAGTCTATGTTTTTCTGATACAGACATTTGAACATAGTGTGTCTCCTAATGGTCTCTTAAAAATTTACTAATTGCTTAATCTGTTCTGTCTGCAGGGACTGCCTCCGTAACAGCATCTTTTTGGTTTTAAATTCTTTTGGGAAAATAGGGGCTGTCGGCATAAGCACTTTTTGGCCACAAGAAAGCAGGCCGCAGATCTTGTTGTTGACGCCAATGTCTGTAATGGGAGGGTGAGGATTCACATTCAAGGGTGGCAGAAACCCAGGTCTGCTCTGCGCCAGACTGTGCTCTATGGGGAAAGCCCCGGAGCCCCGCCTTTCCAAAACCGCGTGATTCCTCCTGCTCAGGGGCCCAGGAGGGGCAGTCTCCACTAATTCTTTGGACCCTGATAGCAAGGAAGGAGATGGCGCGAAGATCTTTTTCTTTGAAGCTTTGCCATCTTCTGAGGTTGGAGGAGTGATACCCTCAGCGAGTTGCGAATCCGAGCTGTAGTGATTGGCCCCCGAGTTTCGCTTTTGAACTATATTCTTTAGAGTGGAGGCAAAAATCTGACTAGAGTCTGGGTCCTGGTCAGTGGGAGTTTCCACGCATGACTGGTTCCCTTCTGGAAACAAAGAATGGTAATTTATTTCATCATAGGACATTTTCCTTGAGTTGACCTGGTCAAAGGCCCTGAGCAAGTGCACAGTGTCTTTTACATCGATGCTCTGGTGCCTGGTGATGAAACGCTTAGAAAGCGCCAGCGCGTTGGTTTTGTAGGCTACTTCTTCCTCTGGACTGATGTCTTGGAGCTCCTCTTGCAAGGAGGCTACTCTGGCCTGGTGCTTTAATGATGGGGTACTCTTGATCCAGGCTGGAGCCTGGGATAACTTGGGCCCATTGGTGGCCATCCCAGGCCTCCTCCGAGGAGAGTCTGGGTCCCAGGTATTATCACTGCTCCCAGACAACTCCCTATCCTTGAAGCCAAAAAGCGTAAGGTCCGTCTCAGAAGAATACGAAAGTGGCAATGAGGCTGTTTTGATGTCAATTTCCGATGGCGTGGCCGGCGGGTGGCTCCCATCCATGTCTGCAGGAGGCATGTTTAGGTACTGCTGGGTGGTGTGTCTCCCTGAGGGCGACTTCGCTGTGGTTATGATGATGACCTCTTTCCCCTTTGCCTGGCAAGCACTAAGGAGGACTTTCAGGGTGTCTCTGTCTTCCGCATTTATAGCATAAACCAGAGCTGAGTAACCAGAATGGTCCTGCAAGCTGAGATCCGCCCCACTCTTGAGGAGCAAGGAAACCACCTCCGGGCCGGCGCGTTCCAAGCACGCGTGCATCAGGGCGCTTTTCCCGGATTTGTCCTGGATGTTGGGGTCGGCGCTGTTCTCGAGAAGGTATTTAACCATCTTGGCTCTACCTACGCTCTGCTGGTCCACATGTTTGGTCTTACAAGCAATCATTAAAGGGGTTTCCCCACGATCGTTGCTCTCATTGATGTAGGCGCCCCCTTCCAGCAAAAGTCTAGTGAGGCGAAGTCGGCTCTGGTGCACTGCTTTGATCAAGGAATTTCCATCCGTTGAAACTTCCGAGCCTTCATCCATCTTCAAAAGTCAGAAATCAATACCTGGTTATGAAAAAAATTGACGATTAGTCAGACTCAATGTCCTACTTAAATTCATCTTGTCATTTTGTCTATTTCTGAAATATGGATGAACAGGACATAGATGGGCTTATGTTATTGATGGGTGCAGAGCAGAATCATGAATTGCAAAAATATAAGAATTTTCAGAGTAACAGTGACTTTATGGAATTGTAAGTTAAAACGTTTCTTTAAACTCTTCCTTGAAGCACCAACTCAGTATTTTCCTAAGTTTCACATTTAATGACAGGCTACTTATTTTCTGCTCTTGAAGAGAATATTTTAAACCTTCACATTAAGAAGAAAAGCTGGGCTGAAGAAATAGCCCAGCAGGTAAGAGATCTTGCTGTGCAAGCCTGGAGACTTGAGTTTTAAACTCTTTAGCGCCCCAGTGAAAAGCCAGGTGAGGCCCATGGATTCCAGGATTCTGGGTGGATTCCAGGATCTCCCTGACCAACTGGTCCAGCTGCAAAAGTGACTTAGCTTTAATGAGAGACCCTGCGTAGGTTGATGTCAGGGAGATATATGATTGGACAGTAGAGAGTGGGGCGGAACAAAGTTTTTATAAGGCAGAAGAGAGGAGGAAGGAGCGAGATCAAGATGGAGTCTATGGGGGAGGGTGGTTCAGATTTAGGTAAAGTAGATAGTTTATATCTTGATCAATTAGCAGTGGATTTATTGTGTGGCTGAATTGTGGGTTGAGAATTTAACATGTAAATCTAATGGCTAAATTACGAGTTTCTGGAACTCTGATTTTACCAGGCTAAAGAGGACAGTGTCTGATTCTGTTGCCTGCGAGGAGTAAGAATGTGTAGGGCCAGCAGAATGAGGTGTGTGTGTGTGTGTGTGTGTGTGTGTGTGTGTGTGTGTGTGTGTGTGTGTGTGTGCACGCGCGCGCGCGCTCGCGCGCCAGGCATGATAACTACTGCCTAGGGGACCGTGCTAAGAGGGTGGCTACAAGGGAGACAGCCAAGAGATGGTGGCTTGTGGACTGTGTGGCAGAGAAGCAGCCGGAGTGAGTGGATCTGGCTGGCAGAAACTGATAGAAAACATTCTTTTTTAATTTTTACTGCAACAATCCTGTCTGAAGGATATAAGACAGAAAGCAGTACTAGGGCCCTCCTCTAGTCTCCTCCGGGAATTGTACTAGCGTAAGCATATGGGTCTGTGTATTCAGTCCTCCAACCCAATGCATAGACCGCACACACATGTGCACATGCATGCACACACACCTACATAAACATAAATCTTAAGAAATTTGTTATTATTATTTTAAGAAACTGGAGCGATGGCTCAGTCATTAAGAGTATGGCTGCTCTTTCAGAGGGCTCAGATTCAATTCCCAGCGTCCTCATTTTGCTCTAAACTGTGATACCAGTTCCAGAGACGCTGGTGCCTCCTTGTGTTCTCCTCAGGCAGTAGGTATGCAGGTAGTGCTCAGACATACAGGCAGGCAAGACACTCATATGCATATACACATAAAATAAAATGTAAACAAAATGTAAAAGGAGAAATGCGGGATTTGTAATCACTTAATCTTTACCATTGACTCTAAAAATACACGCTTAATTTATTTAAATATCTCTGATTCAGACTCTCTCAACAGATAATTACATGATGGGGGTAATAATTGTCATTTTATACTGCGCTAAGAGAAAAACCTTTCAGTTGTGCTTACGGTAGGAGACAAAGATCAGATAAGTTTTATAAATGTGATATGTATAGCATGTAGGTATAATCAGAATAATTTTTAGAAATTTGTTGTTTCTTCTAGTCTCTGGATCTTTTCATTGTTTAGAGCATATTTTATTATTTGTTGTAGCCAAGCCCTCATAAGACTCTCCCTAGATCATACAATGCACTGGCATTGTACAAATGAAAACTAGGAACATTTCTAGACCAACATGGCTGTTCATTTCTATACAATGCCAACACAGCACAGTAAATTGGCTAATCACTTTTTTTTAAATTTAAAATTATGACCCCCCCCCACCTCTTCCTCCCCGCCTCCCCATGACCTGGAAGTTGTACGGCCATGTGACCTTATCCCACAATCCCTCACACTCTTCCTTCCCAACTTGGGCCAGGCAGAATTTCTCCTGCAAAGAAGGGGAAGGGTGGTGAGAATGACCTTTCTGTCATCCATGAGGTGGTGACCCGAGAATACACCATCAACACACACAAGCACATCTATGGAGTGGGCTTCAAGAAGCGTGCTCCTTGGGCACTCAGGGAAATCGGAAATTTGCCATGAAGGAAATGGGGATTCCAGATGTGTGCATTGACACCAGGCTCAGTAAAGCCGTCTGGGAATAAGGATTGCCCCGTCCGTATCACATCAAGCACGTTTGTCCAGAAAATATAATAAGGATGAGGATTCACCAAACAAGCTCTACACATTGGTAACTTACGTGCCTGTTACCACCTTCAAAAAAATCTACAGACGGTCAATGTGAATGAGAACTAACCTGCTCAATGTCAAATAAAGTTGCAAAACCTCCCCACCCCCCAAGATATGACTCTTAGCTGGTGGGTCACTCTCGTAATCCTGGCATTTGAGATGTGTAGGCAGGAGGATGACCAAGAGTTTGAGGTCAGTCTGGTCTACTTAATATGTTTAAAGCCAATGTGGGAGCTGCGGAGTGGGACCCTGTCTCAAAATAAAATAAAATAAAATAAAATAAAATAAAATAAAAATAAAAAGGACTAGGATTTCGGGACAGGAATTTTCTGTTTGAAAATATGAGGGTGATTAATAGATTAGTCTCTTACTAGAGAGAAAGAGTACATGAAGAGATCAGAAGTCCAATAGGGGAAAGACAGCGTGGGCATGCCCAGAAATGAATTCACCGTTGGCATCTGTAAGTCCCTGACAGGTGCTGGGCAGAGCTGCAAAGATACCAGCCTGTGCTGAGGAGCTCACAGAGGCTTCGGAAGGTGCTGTACGGAGCTGGTTATAGCAGGATTCATGAGATTTAAACAGCTTTAGTCATTTGGGAACAAATGAGGTTTTTCAGAAGTCAGACACTGGGGCTTCTTTTTGAAGACTAAGAATTTAGTAGGTAGCTAAGCATGTAATTCAGTGGTAGAGCATTTGCCTAACACATGAAAGGCCCCCAGTTCTGTCCCCAGCACCAATTACAAACAAACAAGCAAACATAAAATTAAGGAGCCAATAAAAAGGCTTAGTGAGTAAGGTGCTCACTGTGCAAGCCTGATGACCCAGGTTCAAGCCCCAGAAAGAGGCGGAAAGAGGGAACCAACTCCACGTTGTCCTCTGATCTCCACGTGCACCATGGCATGTCTCGACTCACACCTCCCTCTCTCTCTCTCTCTCTCTACACACACACACACACACACACACACACACACACACACACGCTAATAATAAGTATTTTAAAATTAACATAAAAAAGGCCTTTTCAGGCAGACCAAAGAAGAAGGGAGATGGTGAGGCCTAATCTGCAATTATCTACAATGACAGGCAGAACCAAACTTGGGAAATCTGGCTGCAGGTGGCTAGGCTTGGGGCTTATACAGCAAAATGCACACATCTCATTTTGCTCCCTCCCAAAACAAAAGTTTTTTTTTTTTTTTTTTTTTTTAAAGACATACACTCACAAAGCCAGAGAGAAAACAGGGAAGACAACAGCAACCTGGAAGCCCTAAAGCTTCCAGGGGAGCCAGCCAGAGAAAGCCAAGAGCTAACCTCCCATGCACAACACAGAAGCTTTAGGAAGGGGCAAGCCGAAAGACGCTAGGGAGTGAGTGGCAAAGCCTGCGCTACTCTGGTGCACACCAGGCGTCCAAGACTCCATCCCCAGCCAGTACACCAATTCCACGTTCACTCAGGTCCCTGAGCCATGCTGGCATGGGGAAACTTGGACAGTGTGGACAATGGGCTCTAACTCCCGCCCACCAGTGATAGACAGTGCCCTGCTTCCACCCTGGGGCCACCTGGGGGCCTGTTCTCTGAAAATGGTAAAACACAGGGTCTTTGGACTGAAGACGCAGGATGGTTTGAAAAGAGCTGAAGCCAGTCCCACCCCCCACACCAGCTTCAGAAGACACCTGGACCCCGGGGGCAAAAGCTGCTCAGGTCTATGTTCAACGGCCCTGCCTGCCTTAGAGAACAGCACAGGGTTTCACAGGCCGCCAGTGTGGTCCACAATGAGACTCACAGGTGACAAGCATCACCTGTGTGCTCAGCCATCTCACCGGCCTCTTCATCCGGTTCTTTAGTCATGAGCCAATAGTCGGGAAGATAAAAACTCAGTATCATCCAGGGAGGATGTGTGGCAGCAAGAGTGTGTGAAGAGTAGTCAGAGACCACAAAATCTCAAAAGAACATGAAGGAGGCCCAAGGCCCTCAAAGCTCAGGAGCAAATGGGGGTGGCAGTGGTGCCGAGACTCGTAAACACAGTGAAGAAAAAAAGAAGGAAAGAGCCGGGCGTCATGGCACCTGCCTGTGATCCCAGCACTCAGGAAGGAGAAGCAGGAGGACCAGAAGTTCAAAATCAGTCCCCACAGAGAGACTCTGTCTCACAAAGCAAAAATAACTCACAACAGGGGAAAACAAAAACCAAAAACCAAAAGCCAGACAACCAGAAATCCAGTCTGGGAATTCCAGCACCCAAACAATATTTCTAGCAAGAAAAAGAGGCAGACTGGTATCCAAGTTAACATCAACTGTCAACTCCACAGCCTAGCGTGACGTGAGAAGAAGGACTTGATTTAGGAACTGCCTAGATCAATCTGGCCTGTGGGTAAATGTCTTGCTTAGCGACTGATGCAAAAGCACCTAGCCCACCAAGGACCACACCATTGCTAAGCAGGTAATCCTGAGATGTATAAGAAAGCTAGCCTTCGTGAACCAGGACCATGAGGGCGTCCTGCCCTGACTCCCCTCAGTGGTTATGAACTGGAAGTGTAAGCCAAATAAAGCCTCTCTTCTCCAAGTTGCTCTTGGTCAGAATATTTTATTATGGCATCGGCAAGGCAACTAAATCAAAGGGGGAGCAAGAGAAGCAGTCCTCAACCAAAGTCGGAGCAAGTCCAGGCCAGGGGGATAAAGAGTTATCCAATCGGAATGCAGGAGAGAGCACTGCACTGAGTGAAACAGTGCATGCCCATAACACTGGCCCACGCACTTCCCACAACACCTGCCTGTGAGCTTCCAGGGCACAGACCTAAAAATTCCACAGTCCTGATGGCAGGGCCCTTGGGTTTCGGGATAAGTCACATACCAAGGCATCAGAAATGAGTAGAGATCCAGGTCCATCAATGATAGCAATGAGACACAATGCAGAAGTGTCTGTACATATCTGAAGGAGAAATGACCTTCTGCTTAAAGCTCTGTGTTCAGCCAAACCTTCCTTCAGGTGAGAATTGGAACACAGTCTCAAGAATTAACTAAGATCAAACGGTAAACAAGAAAAACAGAGCAATAGGATATGGAAGTTGAAGATCATGGAAGAGAGACACCTCCAGTCCCCAGAAAATGCTGGAGGGATCTGTCATGCTGATGGATGTGTAGACATGTTCAGTAGTGCAGTCACCCACCATGGTCCATCTGTCAACTAAGGACCAGAGCACACAGCAGCCTGGCTTCAGTTCTTGTCTTTACTTGCCATGACCGAACTTGTCTCTGCGTACCCCCTGCCCTGTCCTCAAGTGGTGCTCATTTTAGCTCTGTCCACTCAGCTCTGACATCCTGGGGCAAGTCCTGGTGGGCTTGGGGGGAAAGTGTTAAACAAATAGTCCCACTCCCTTTGGGTACTCAGTCACTGCTCTGCACCATGTCCAGGCAGAGGCCATATTAGGTAAGATGAGCCCTATGAATCCTGGGACTCCTTCCTGACCTTGCCTAGAGGGTCTCCTATAAGTGCCCATGAATCCTGGGCCAGCTCACCGTCACCACATACAGTTAGTATCAGTCTTCCTTCATCATCTTGCTTTGTGCTTGCTATCTCGTTAAAGTTAGCTTTGTTAGGAGTTCGTTAGAAATGGAGGACAATGACAAAAGCAAAGAGAACAGCTATGACAAGCATCCAAAGGGACCGTGGCTGTTGGTGGAGGAGAGAAAATGGTGTGATCTGGAAGGGTTACCAGAGGCCTCCCAAGTCCCAATGATGCTCCATTTCTCAACAGGGAGTCGTAGATGGAGGCATTGGTCTTTAAAAGTATATTTTCACACACTATCCCTTCAGCACCGCTCTCAGTATCATAGGAGCCTGCATACAGAGAAGGTCATAGGCAAAGGTAGGTCATGTGAGGCCTTCCTTTCACAACACAGTTCAGTTCTCATGGTATCTTTAAGAGTGTTTCTTGTCAAATGAATAAGTTCATAAAAGGCGGAATCCAAATTGACCTGTTTCCATTTTGATATCATTCATATTGACCGATCTCCATTTTGATATCATTCACGATGGCAAAGCACTCAGGGAACAGATGCTTAGCCCGAAGGAAAGCAAATGCTTTGCTTTTCTCTCCTCACAGTCTAGAAAAGCTCTTCTACCATCAAAACGTACCTGAGACGTGGGGTGCAGGAATTACAATGGCAGTGTGGGTCCCAACTCGAAGGTCTACTCTGGAAGGAAAGCATTTGAAAGTTCATATAAGAACACCAAAGAAACCACTTCTTTCCAGTTTTCAAATACAAATGGGTTTAATATGCAAAGACATTAGGAGGCATTGGAACATAATATCAAGTACAGAAACTACTTCGTATCCAAGCCAAGAAAGTATACAGTAGCAATCACAAAAAAAAAAAAAAAAAAAAAAAAAAAAAAAAAAAACAAGTTAAAAAAAATCCTTAGGCCAAAGTCATGCTTGAGAAATAGGCACTTTAATAAGAACACGTTACCATGTTCTGACTTTTTGTTTGTTTGTTTGTTCTTTTGTTTGAGATGAAGTCTCACTATGTTGCCCTGGTTGTCCTAGAATTCATGACGTAGTTCAAGCTGGGTCTTGAACTCATAGAGATCTGACTGCCTCTGCCCCCAAGGCCTATGCCATCATGCTGTGCTCTGACTTTAATATTACACTAAGACTCTTATTTGGCTGTTCTTGTTCTTAAGTCTAAGAATCTTTAAATGTATGGAAAGATGGTTACAAACACGCGTGCGAATACACACACACACACACACACACACACACACGCACACACACAACCCTTTTCTACAACACTAACCCTGAACACTTATGCTCACAACTTTTCTCTCACCAAGGCTGGAGTCAGGAGGCTCTAAGATGCGGAACTGCCAACGAACTGGGAAACTGGGATACCTGAGAGGGCAGTGGTCTCTTTTCATCCTTTAGATACGGACTGCAGGGTCTCAGGGAGGTTGGGTTGAGTACCAGCTCGCTGCCTCCCCTATTTTCACTGAAATAAATTCTGTTTGTAAATCACTTTTGTGTGTGGATGTAGGTGCATGTCCACTGGTGGGGGTGTGTGCCTGTGTGTAGCCAGAGGTCAATCTCCAGTGTCCTTCTGGAGTTACCCACCTCGTTATTTAAGATAAGGACCCAGGGCTACCTGATAAGGCTAAGTTTAGCTGGTCAAAGAGCCCATGGATCTAGTTGTTCTTGCCTTTCCAGTGCTAAGATTACAAGTGTGTACCTTTTATGTGGTGCTGGAGACCAACACACACACACACACACACACACACACACACCACTCGGTTCCTCAAATTTGCATGATAGTTACTTAACCAAGTAAGCTAGCTCCCCAGCCCTTGAAATTATGTTCATTGCTCAGACAGGCCTGAATTCCTGGGCTCCAGCAATCCTCTTGCCTCAGTCTCCAGAGTATCTACAACCGTAGGCATGTGCTTCTACACTGAGCTATAACGGCTTCTTAGTCCACTTGAATTTTAATATTTCATAGGGCCATCTGTTACTGTTGAAACTTCACTGTTTTCAGAAGAGGACTGTCAGATACGTCACTCCCCAGAGGTTATAGTCAGGCTCCTGAGACATCATTGTGCAGTCCCCGCCCTACTAGAACATCCCTGTCTGTAGGCCTTCACCCTCTCTGGGGAGTTCTTTAATCTTCACAGATCAAACTGCAAACCACAAAACCTGACATTTGACTGTGATTTGTTCTTTATAGGATGTTTGATGAAGACCCACTTCTCTTGCCTGGAATGGTCTTTCCTCCTGTGGGAAGCACCCTGAGAACCCATGGCTGAGACCATGTGGACATGCAGTCAGTCTGCTTACCATTCTACTTTACTGACACTTTCTCAGTGTCACTGTGCCCTCCACACAGGTCACAGATCACCTAGAACAGGTTCAGAGTCAGACAGACCCAGAACTCCATCCTAATTTTTGTATATGTTAGCTGTACGTCCTAGTCAAGCCTTGATCTCCTGGGCTGTTAGCTTCATCATCTGTGGAGTGACAATCTTATAATATTTGTGCTGTGTGCCCATAGAAATGAACTTGACAGCACTGGAAGGAAGGTTTCCTCTTGTGTCTCCTGCTTGATTCATTTCTCTTTTCAAGAATTTTATCTCAGGATTTAACTTTCTCTTTTTATTGCACCCCAGTCCAAAGCCTTTTAAAATAACAGAGCTGGGAAGAGGGCTTGGTGGATAAAGCAATTACTTTGAGAGCCTGAGTTTGACCCCCAGAACTGATACTAGAAGAAATATGGGCATGGTGGTACACGCCTGTAACCCCAGCACTCAAGAAGCAGAAGCAGGTAGATCCCCAGGCCTCGCTGGGATGGATCATTAGCCCAGCCTACCTGATGAGTTCCCCATTAGTGAAAGACTTAAAGCAAAATGGCAAAGGCTAGGGAGATATCCTAGTCTGTAAAGGACTTACCTTGGGAGTGGGAGGACCAGACTTCAGATCCTCAGCCTCCGCATCAGTGTAGGGTAGATATGATAGCCTGCCTCTAAATCTAGCACACGGAGAGTGAACACAGAACACACACACACACGCGCGCACATACACACACACGCACACACTTACACACACACATACATGCATGCACATTTACACACACACGCACATACACACACACACACACACTCTCTCACATGTACCTGTAAACTGACATGTACTCACAAATGAGCAGTGTGCACATATGTATGCACGCATACCATGCACACATACCATAAAACAGACAGTGCCTGAGAAATGAAACATAAGGTTGTCCTCTAGCCACCATATACATTAAAATATGGGTGTCTGCACCCACATGAAAACATACAAGGACACACAAACTAAGTAAATAACTTTGCATTTAAACAGGTTGAACTTTAAATTTAAACTATTGATCATCAGATTGCATGGAATCTAGTAAGAATTTACTAGGTTTTCCTTATGGGTCCCTACATTATTAGAAGATCTGAATTACCAAATAGTTGCATAAACCCCTCTCTCTGTTTTACCTCTTTCTTATGTTTTATTTTATTTGTATGAACATTTGTCCGTATGTATGTTTGTGCGGTGCCCTTAGACGCCAGAGAAGGGCATCAGATCCCCGAGAGTTGTAGGTAGTTGCGAGAGGTCTTGTGGCTGCTGGGAATTGAACCTGGGTCCTCTGGAAGAGAAGCTGGGGCTCCTAAGAGTTGAGCCATTGCTCCAGCCTCACTCCTGGTTAAAAGTAGAAGTCTGTAACTTTAGCTAGGATGTATAACTGTGTACTTCACACATTCTTTGACCACCTCTGTAAGTGATGGTTAAGCTTCCACTCAAAATTTATTTGCCTGTTATAAGACGTCTTAAAGGTATATACTTCCAAGAACAAAGACAACCAGAGGAAAGGTGTTATCAAATGAGCAATTCCAAATAAGCTTTGGGAGCAGACGACAGCTGTCAGGGTGATCAATGCTGTCGTGAAGAACCACTGTCATATATGACCCTTGACCTGTAGGGCCCAGTAGTCCCAGATACCATGCAGAGTGGCAATGAGGCACAGGGCAAAAACCAGAGGTAGGTTGAAAAATCTGTGGACAGACTCTATCTGGACTTCCAGACTGTGTCTCCAGCCCAAGTAGCTGATGACCAGTTTCTTGAGCAAATCCACAAAGACTGGCCATATTGATCAGAAAGACCAGGGATAATAGAAGCAGCAGATGGTGTGCACAGAGGAGAGTTTGCACGCTGGAGCTGGGAGCCCCGGCTCTCTACTCTGCCACCAGGAAACTAGGAGACAGAGGCAGAGCATGGTGCCTTAGAATCAGGGGCCCCTGGGGGACAAATATCTGTTGGCGAATCAAGCAAATCTACACTCACCCTCCCAGACACCCACTCCGGATGGAAATAGAAAGTTACCTGAAAACATGATTCCCAACTTCATACTTGGTTTTTGTCTCTTCTCTCGCTGGGTGAGGTTTCTGTCAGCCAGCTGTCAGCTCCTACCAAAAGAAATCAGAGCTATTCAGAGGCGCATAAACACTGACGACGTGCTGCCTGCCTGTCCCCCATTTGGAGTGGAGTGTTTTAATTCCTTGTTTAGAAATCCCCACAGTGTTCGGTTTATCACATTTCACCGACTACGAGTTTGTAAATGAGTCTGGAATGGATCCCACGCACAGAAACCCAGCTCAAATCTGTTTGCAGCGGAGCCCACCCCTTGGTACTCATCTGGTTCAGTCCACGTTTTGTACACGGGAGTAGGAAAGGTGACTGGACTCTCCCAAGGTCATTCCTTTTATCTGCCTGCTCGGAGCACTATATCTCAGCATCTCCCTGCCTCTCAGATGACAGACTTCCCCACAGCAGGGCCCGGCTGGGGTACCTGATTAGTGTGGTACCCAACACGGCAGCGCTGTAAGACGGACATGCTTGGAAAGCCATCTTGGAACCAATTCTTCCTATGCCTTTGTCCTCCCGCTGTCCCCAGTTTTCTATTCATTAGGGCAGGATAGTCATTCTCCTTTGTGTTCCCTCTTATAGAACAGTTGTCTGGCCATGGAGCTGTAAAGTGTGTATATAACTCTAAAGCTTAGGACAGTCCTTTCTCTTGTCCTAGTTCCTACCCTGATGTGGAAGAGGTGGCAGGGAACTGGGCTCTCTCAGAGTTACAAGGTTTCGGGGTATTGTTCCTAAGATGGGGGTTAGGGGAGCAATATCTACATTATAGTGGGTGATCGTGAGCACTCGTTCCAAATATGCAACACCCGATAAAGGTCCTACTTATGTGAGTTCCCTGAGCTGGTGGAACCTGGCAGGCCGATGCCAGGTTTCATGCACCAATGGCATCGCCATCTTTCCTTAGTCCCAGAGTCATGTAAGCCTTTAAAAAAGGGATTCCTCACTCCTGTTTGTTTCCTGGTTGCTTCCAAGCCCTGAGTCTGCTCGCACGGGGTGCCTCCACCATCATCCCCAAGTTGTTTGACAATCAATTTCCTTGCAGAAGTGCTGCCACGGCCCAGAGGAGGATTGGGGAGCCCACGGGTCCCACAGAAGACTACAACCCCGAGTTTGAGCCAACCAGGACCAGAGGTTTGCAGCCTTCCCTTCCCAGACAGCTCTTCAAAAATCAGTCCTGATGGGCAAGCAATCCAAGGCAGACAGAAATTGGAATGAGGCCAGACAGAGGTCATAAACAAAATGTGTCTCTTCCCAGCAAGGAGAGAGTCAGAGCCAAGCAAAAGATGCAGTGACTGGCCAGGAAAAGTCGGCTTCCTTGCACCTCCAGTCTTCCAAGAAATATTCAGGAACTGCCCACGGGAAGGAGTTAGTTATAAGGTTTGCTGGTTCCCTCACACAGCTACAAAGCTAGGATGTCTTTTAACAACCCATGAGCTCCTCCTTGGGCTCTGGGGCTAGGTTATGGGATGCCTAGATCCCAGCTTCTCCTCAGAAGATTCCCTCCCTCAGCAGAGACAGAGACAGGGGAGGGGATGAGGATGGGGGTAGAAATTGCAAACCTGCCCCTCCAAAGTGTCTGGGAAGCTGCGAGGTACCAAGGTGACTGGATTTCCAGGCTGTTGAGTATGCAGGCGGCGTGTCTCCAAGGTCCCTGTCCGGTTTCCTCAGATTTTCCCCAGTTCTGGAGAGAGCAAGTCCAAGGTGCTGTCGGAGAAGGGCAAAGGAAGGTGACTGGGGCGACAGCGCTGGGGCGCGGATGGGGGCGGGGTGCTCATTTCGTTGCCTCCACTCCAAGCCAGGGCAGGCAGCTGTCCACGAAAAAGGCTTGTGCCAGGAGGCCCTGGGCAGTGGTCCCCGCGCAGCCTAGCACGCGGCCCTCGCTGGGGAGATAGCGTGCCAGAGAGCGGGCAGCACTGGTCCTCCGCCCGGGCAGGCGCCGCTCTGCAGCCCGCTCTCCGCTGAGGGGGTCTGGATGCCCGGTGCCAAGGATGTGCGCACCCAGGAGCCGCAGAGACCGGACAGCCTATCCGGCGACCCGGGTTCTTGCAGCCCGAGGTTGCAATCAGCTCCGCGGCCCCAGCCCGCGCTCCGCACCTCCGCTGCCCAGCGGCCACGGGCACC
Source organism: Rattus norvegicus (assembly GCF_021556685.1). Lineage (NCBI taxonomy): Eukaryota > Metazoa > Chordata > Mammalia > Rodentia > Muridae > Rattus > Rattus norvegicus. Next base: position 25,330,101 of record NC_141535.1, on the reverse strand, counting down.
TGCGGCCACGCGCTCCAGCCGGACCCCGCGACCCGCGCGCTCCACCGGCCGAGCGCGCGCCGCTCCCGCCGCGGGGCTCCCACCCCGCAGCCCAGGGCCCCGGGCCGCTCCTCCCGCGTCGCGAGGCCCGAAGGCGGCGGAATCCGCAGCCTCGCGGGGTCTGAGCGCGAGCCGCCAACGGGAGCTGGGGACCTGCGGGGACCCGGAGGCGCGCAGCGGGGCGCGGGCGAGTCGGAGTCTCTCGGGAGACCCCTGAAACCCGCCGGCCCTCGGTGGCCCACAGTGGTCCATGGTAGCGGGGTCTCGGTCCCCGCCCTGGCAGCTGCGGTGTCAAATGTGAGGCAGGTGCCTATTTGTGGGGTGCACGGAGGCCACAGGGCCTCGCGACCCTTGGTGCCTCAGTCTCGCGGCTGTCACCGCATCCCAAAGTTTCCCCAAGTGCAGCGGGCGGACTGACCTGGGACGCGCTGTCGGATCGGCAGTGGTCCTTCACCTTCCTGATCCGCTCCTGCTCGGACGCGCCGTCCGAGCTGCGTGACTGTCGACGATTCAGCGGTGACTTCGATCTCAGTCCCCTGTCCGTCCGTGCTGCCGGGCCCCCGCCCCTGCCCTGCAGACACAGGCGGGCCACGAAGCGCTGGAGCGGGAGCGGCGAGGCGCGCACCTCGCCAGACGCGGGGCTGGCGCTTCCGCTGGGAGTGACGCGCCCGCGCTCCGCCGCGCTGCAGGTGGGGGCGGCGGGCCAGTCCAGGCCCCGGGGCCAGAAGATGCTCTCCGAGGCTCCGCCTCCTCCTAAGCCCCGCCCCGTCTCCCCTCCAGGCCGCTGAGCTTTGACAGCTGTGACTTGTGGGAGAGCGAATGGGCAGCCCAGGGTGGACCAAGGAAGATGAACCCCCCGCGACCCCCCTCCCCAGCGCCCCTGATCCGGGTCTGCGTCCGCGTTCCCTTCCATCTTGTATCCATCTGTTGGTCTGAGATTCAGCCTTCATGGGTTCCTTTCCCCACTGTTCCTTCCCACTACTCCAGGTAAAACCAGAGCCTCACTAAAGAACTGAACGTTTGTGGTAGCAACCGTTTTGTTTTTATTTTATGAATTTATAATTTCATTATACTCTAATTAAGTCTTAATGGAACAGCTAACAAAATTTCTCAAAATAAATGTGAGGTATTAAACTCCACAGAGACATCAAGAAAAAAAGGAAATTATATAAAAGCGATGGTTTCAGCTCCTCACATGTATTGAAGGAGGTGTGGATTCAAGGTTGCCTAAGAACAAGCTAGTCTGTAGTTCTTCTATCCCCAAAGGGGAAGATCATATACCCTTAGGCAAACGTTCTTTACTTAAACAAAGTCCCTGTGAAATGTTCCCCTAAGTAAACGTTTGTCGCATATTCACAGGACATATAGGACCAGAGATGGACTCTAAAAAAGTGGGCTGCCTGGGGGTGGGTGGCCCTTTGTTTACACACATTTGGAGAATCCCAGAGAGAACCAACTTTTATGAAGGCATGGGTCTTATCCCCTTCATCTCTTTTTAATAGTTTTATTAATATATATATTTTTAAAAGGTGTGAACCACAAGTCCAATTTTGTACAAACTGAAACATCATACAGATCAGCAAACAGAACATATTACCAGCACTAAAGGTCACTTTATATCTGCACCTTGGGAGGACTGATGGCTTCTGCCAGCACAGAACTGTTTTGCTGCTTGTGTGTTTTCTAACATCACAAAGAATATGTCTTACTGGCTGCCCTGCCCCCCCCCCTTGCTACACTTCAGACAATGTGCTGTGTGTCTCAACTTGTTCTGCCTCTGGTAGACTTTTGGACTGTCCTCAGACTTGGGAAAGTCCACGGACGTTCTGAACAGAGCAGGTGACTTCTCCTGCCCACCTACCTATAGATCCATTTTTTGGGGGTTCACCTGAGAGTGGAGCTATATTCATGAAGTCAACGTGTGTTCAGCTTCTGTGGATGTTACCAAACTTCAATCTTTCACTCCTAGTTTACTAGTTCCTTACCGATTGCTATCACAAACAAACCACATTGGTAATCGATAATCACCACATACAAAATAGTGAGAATTTATTTACTCCAATATGCTCATAGAGATCAGACATGCGGACAGCTTTAGCGTGCCAAAACTCAGCAGAGTTGTGGGGCTGTGTTGATTCTGGAGGGCTGTGAGGAGAACATCTGTTTCCCCTGTCATTCCTGGCTTTCAAGAGGCCTCCTGGAATTCCTTGACTAGTGGTCTCTTCCTCTATTAACATATTCAGATGTTTCTTTGTCTCTGTCTCTGTGTCTGTCTGTCTGTCTGTCTGTCTCTCTCTCTCTCTGTCTCTCTGTTTCTGTCTCTGTCTCTCTATGTCTCTCTCTGTTTCTGTCTCTATCTCTGTCTGTCTCTTTTTTCCCCTCCTTCCTCTGCCCCTGCTTGTCTTTGTCCCTGCCCCCTGCTCCCCTCCCTCTCCAACACACACATACACTGCTTCTCTCTCACCCTCTGACCTCTGCCTCACTCTCAGTGATTACCTTTGTGATTGCACTGACTTACTTGGATAATCTGCCATCTCAAGATTCATAATTTAATCACACCCACAAAGTTCCTTTTCCCACAGAGCATAGCACATTCATGGCTCCTGAAATGGGGCTGTGAGCTTCTTTGGCAAACTATTACTTGGTTTACTCCGCCCACCACTGAAGGATTAGAAGATGTTTGCTGGAGACGAGAGATGCCTGGGGTGGGGGTGGGGACAATGAGGCTTGGAGGGCTTTCCTGTTGACCTGGTCAGGAGAAGGGATGAGGCTGAGAGGTCATTTCTGGCCACTATTCCTAGGAGCTTCCATAGAATGAGAATCCAGGCTGCTCTGGTCTGGAAACACCTTGCTGGGAGAAAGGCTAGAGAGGGTAGACCTGCTCTATCTCTCTTCTGGGATGCTGTGGTCTGGATGCGCTCCCCTCGGGGATACACGAAAGTGCGATTGCAGTATTTGAAGATGGAGTGTTTGGGAGGTGATGGGTCAGGAGAGCATGGCCCTTAGGATGGGTTAGCACCCCTGAGCAAGGGCCCAAGGGGGTAAGCTGGTGGCTGTGTAACCTCTACTTGTGAACGGCAGCACTCATTCCCTCCAGAGGGTGTCCAAGCAGCAGCACCGTTTGGAACCACAAGACCAGTCTCAACCAGATGCTGAGTTTTTAAACGTTTCCATCTCTAGAACCCTGAGAGGCGCTTTCCAGTTGCCCTCTGAGCTCCCCAGTCTGTGCTATTTCTGCTGGGACAGTGTTAATAAACATTAATAAACACTGGGACACTGGGTCTGGGAACAGCAAGAAGACAGTGGCTAACACATTCCATGTGTATCTTCGGCAAAGTCCTGTGGTCAATGGAAAATGCCCGGGCTCCTGGCTATGCTCCTTTTCATCCTCCTGTTCTTGGGACTCACGGAGGAATTGTGAGGACTGACTTACCACAGCAGCCAAGGTGAGATATAAGGGCGGGAAGGGATGACCTCTGTCCTGCTGGCTCCCAAAGAGGGCCCCAAGACACATGGCTTGATTTTCTAGATTAAACCCAGTGCAGCAGACGTATCTGAGGAGGAGACAGGTTGGATGCTGTAGCCCTGTTTTGTCAGCAAGGCCATCAGGGCTCCAAGGTATTCTTAGGAGGGGAACCAGGAGCAGGAAGAGCTTTGGAACTCTTCCCTATGTCCTCAGTGCCACCCCACCTGGAAGGGAGGCTCCCCAAGACTGGAGGAAAGGAGCTCTGAGGAGGTAGAACAGGGCAAGGACTGAGAAGCACATTGAAGGCATCCTGCGTTGTGGGTGACAAGTGGGACGTCTAAGACGTGAGACTCCTTGTGCTCACAGTTTTATGGTGTTCAAGCTATGTTTTAAGAAAAGTAAAGGTGGAAGCTTGGCTCTGAGGAACATCTTCATCATAAACTCCTCAATCTACTTTCTGCCCTCTAGAGACAGATTTTGGTCCATCGACAGGAGGACTGTTACAAGTTTGTGGCCAGCCTAGGCTATACAGCAAGACCCTGTCTCATATCAGACCAGAACCTCCAAAGCAAACAAACTAAATAAATGGGACAAAACTGTTAGAACGATTGGTAGTGAGAGCTAACACCTCTTTCTTAAGATTGTGGGGTGGGTATGCGTCTCAGTAATGGAGCATCTCTCTCTCTCTGGTGTGCATAGGGCCCTGGCTTCCATGCACCCACACGGGGATCCCAGTACATCATCGCTCTGTCCCACCAAGCCACAGCTTTCCGTGTACTCTGCTGAGACTGTCCACCATTCCTTCCTGTGGGAAAGAAAAGATGTCCAGAAAAAAAATGACCTCATAACAGCCTTTGGGGCTTTTCTTTTTTTTTTTTTTTTTTTTTTTGGTTCTTTTTTCCGGAGCTGGGGACCGAACCCAGGGCCTTGCGCTTCCTAGGCAAGCGCTCTACCACTGAGCTAAATCCCCAACCCCTTTGGGGCTTTTCTAAATCGTAATGGGACACAAATTTTACATCCATTGTTGGGCTGGGGTCTGGGTCTTTGTAGCTCAATGTTACCCAGCAGGCGCATGGCGCTGTGGCTCTTAGGGCTGGAAAACTGTCCTTCAGAAGTAAGAGGCCCATATCTTTTTCTTCCAGTGCATTGGCCTGTTTGACTTTTACTAAAAGGCTCCAATTTCCCAAAGCTTTGTTTCTTGGTCTTTACAAATGGCTCGGAGTGGAGACACTGAGATGAAGTTTTCTAGTTTCACACTTCAGTAGCTGTGTGAACGGCAAGACTAAAGGTTGCATATTTAGAGTTTTGTGCATCAGGGTAGAGAAGCTGACACATGGGGAGAATCTTGGACAGGCATGCTTAAGGAAAGATGGGTGATTCTTGAAGAGGAACAACTGCCTATAAATTCTGGGATGTCCAGGAGCAGAAGCTATTTCTAAATATAGGTTAAAATGGCTTTGGGTCAATTTTAGTACTTTATTAAATAGGTCTACAGTTTTCCTCCCTTATAAGTCTGGTGTAGAAGCAGTTGACTTCTTTTTCGATCATACTTAGTAGTTTAGGTCTCATGTTCACAAAATGGCTGCTTAAATTCTTGACATCATTTCCACAGTGCAGACCTGACAGATCAGGGCTAAAATGAAGAAAATGAGTGGCAACTGCGTGTCCTTTGTGTGATCAGAAAAGCAATATATAGGGTTGGGGATTTAGCTCAGTGGTAGAGCACTTGCCTAGCAAGCGCAAGGCCCTGGGTTCGGTCCCCAGCTCCGAAAAAAAAAGAAAAAAGAAAAAAAAGCAAAGCAAAGCAATATATTTCCTGACATCCTGCCTGACTGGAGGTTTCTACAGGTGGAACTAGACCAGAGGCTGCCTCTACTTTAACAGAAGCAAGACTTGTTTTCTCTTCCCTGCCTTCCTTCTTCCTTTCCGTCCTTTCCTTCACTAAAATGCCAATAGAATCAGAGTCTGTCAGTAAAAAATGCAGAGTAGCAAATGTCTCCTCCGGCTGGGACCCAGGAGAGCGGTCCAACCACTCCTCACAGCTTTCTCACGTTAACAATGAAGCTCACCAACTCAGTGGTTCCTAAACCAGAGGGTTGTTTTGAGTATTGGTGAGTTCATTTTCATAAAGCAGAATGGCACTATGGGAGTAGTCAGGCCCCCAATAAAGGCAAGGCTATGTCCACGGCTCCACAGTACGGCTGACACCAAGCATGGCTATTCCAAGAGTGCTTCTCTTTTGCAAGGGGGCTCCCTTGAATACTACAATCGGATAGTCATTGTACCTGTGAGGATTCGGGATTCTATCCCTTTATCTCAACTACTATAACCACTCATAATTCAAAATGGTGTCTTTAAAAGCACATTGCTTATAACATATGTGAAGTATTTCTGGAAAGATTTGGAGAAATTTTAATTAAAGGCTCTGTATGGAGACGGTCACTGAGAGGATGGGAGAGAGAGGCAGGAGGAAGCTTGTCTTCTCTTTTTATACTCCATGTCCACTTGGACCCATTGAGGTTTGAACAGGGTAAATTTAATACTTATTTCAGGAATGAAGATGCACAGGACTTTGAAATGTCGTCTGGGCGTCTTATACACTGGCCAGCGGTCGGCCTGCCTGGTTTATCTCCCTATCTCCTAACCTCATGGCCAGAAGAAGGAGAAAGCTGACAGGTACGGCTGGAAGACCAGACAGTAGCCTGCTGCCTGGCTGAAAGGCACAGGGCTGCAGTGCTGTGCCCTGCACAGCTCCTCTGGCTGCCGGCATCGGGAAGGCTCGTCTCCCATCAGATTCCTGTGTCCGCTTGCAGGAGGTGATCACTGCATGCAGATTAATGTCCCTCCCATCTCCTGAGCATCCCGAGTTCCAAGATGGTATCTTTTAATATAATGCCCTCTGAGCAACTCATCCTGAATTTTTGATTGTGCAACACGGCATTCTGCAGTCACCTGATGGAGACTCAGTGCCTGTCCTCGAAACAGGAGAGAATGTTCTTGCCCTTATGTCTCATGTTGAAATGAGTGATTTATTATTTTCCTATTCATGATTTTCAAAAGGCCTTCCACTTCAAGGCCAAGTGTATAATCTTCAGGGTTTTTTTCCTCCTGAATCGCAAAATGGAGGTTTCTTATTTAATGTGGACTGAGGGAGGCACTGTGAGATGGATAGGAATTCCAAATCTAATGAATATTTGAAATGATTATGCTATTCTTGCTTTCATGCAATGGCTTGTGTTATAAACCATGGATCCCGAGAAGCACGGACTCCCCTTGCTGGAGTACATTACAGCACATTCCCTCCTTAGAAGTCCTTGGACTCCATTATCTTTCCCCAAGAGTGTTAGCCGGGTAGATTGTCAGTAAGTTAGAAATCCAAAAAGATCCCCATTGCTTCAGAAGCCACCATTTACTGATTTCCAAGTTGAACCGTTCAGGAAGCGATGCATTGTGTATACTCTTTTATAAACTGATGACATCAAAGCAGAATCAAGACTGGGGAGCAGAGGGGTCAGATGGGAGGGACAAGGGCTAAGAGGGACAGAGGCCGGATATGGGGGAAGACGCTCCCATGCATGAAAATGCTGTGGGTAGCACCGTGTAGTAGTGAGAAACTTATGTGCCATTGGCAGTATTCATTTGGATTGTTCCTGTGGCCTTGGCTGCCTACCGCGCTGGGATATGGTGGTCCTATAGGGCCCTACTACAGCCAGGCCTGGCCAGGTCTCCCTAAGATAACTTAATAGAGTCGGACTAGATGTTACTGATTCCTGGTGTGTCCAGTATTTAACATGTCTCATGCCTCTCAGCGGTGTCGTGAACTGTCCCCTAATCCAGAGAACTTATCACTGCCAGTCCTGCGTAGAACGCAGTCTTTGCTGTGTCTGCCGTCTGGCCCAGGGCTGGCACATGGTAAGTTCTCGTGGTTGCAAACTGCATCAAATATACAGACAGAATAAATAAATGAACTGAAGATGGGGATTCTGTGCAAAAAATTGGCTCTCTGACTAAGATTGTCAAACCATAGCCATTGTGAACCAAGGTTAGCCCATGGACTAAATCCAGTCTAATTTTGTAAGGCCTGCCACTAAGCATGCATTTGTATCTTCAAATGATTGGGGGAAAATAAAAATAAGGATAATATTGTTGGGGTCCAGGAATCACCTCACAAACCTCATGAACACCGATCTTAACCAGACAGGGATAGTTTACTGAGCATACATCCCAGGACTGGTCAGCCAGAGCCACGGTCGAGTTGGGAACTGAACCATGACATTGAGTTAAAATTCTACAGGGTTTTAAAGCCTGAAATCCACATAAATCTATGTCAAGTTATTTCGCCATTCAGGATTTAGGAGTGGGGATTTCCTCGGGACCCTTAGGGTCTTTGTTGCACATTCGTTCTGTTGGCATCGGTTGGGTAATCAACTGTGTTAGGGGGCTTGCCTTGTCTAACATCCATGTCTTAACTTGCCGTGTCAGTTACCCATGCGCATGTCTCTTTCTGCTAAGCAGGATGTCAGTTCCCAGGGAGGCCTTGGGAACTTAAACTTAACTAGACCACCACTCAAAATGCAACTCTTACTAGTTTCTTATATTGGCACAGGTGTCTGTCTAACGTTGGGGTCCATCTCAGGGGCAGCTTATAAAGGCAAATACTATAAAAGCTTATACACAGGTGCAGGAAGTGCTGCTGGGTGGTTGGTGTGAGTCCAAGCTTGTTGTGGGTAACCACACAGAACAGTTCTACTGACTTCTGTCACGATTGGTTTCCAAGGGCACAGAACATAACAGAATATGTAGTCAATTTGGCATTTGAAAGTTTCCTTGTAGTGGCAGGCTAGCAAGGTAACAGTTACCTAGGCCTTAATATTTTATCTAGGCCTTAATATTTTATCTAGGCCTTAATATTTTACCTAGGTCTCAACAACATGACACACGAAAATTATACAAAATTGAATTTTTAGTGATGATTAGTAAACTTTTTTTTTTCAGTAAACTTTGACTTACACAGTCAATACCCCTTGGTTTACATTTTTATTGTTACTTTTGCACTATCGTGGAGACTTGAGCAACAAATTCTGTTCCATTTATTTATTTATTTATTTATTTATTTATTTATTTATTTATTTATTTATTATGACTACCTACATAGCCCAATGTTGAACTCTCCGCTTCACTCTCCTAAACGATGAGATAACAAGGCTCAGTCACTTGATTAAATCTGGACGCTTTGGTGATCTCAATACAGCACAGGGAAAGGTGGCAGCAACAGAAGCAGCAACGGAAGAGATTCGCTTAGCAGCAAGAAGTGAAGGCAGGCAGGCCAAGCTGCTTCAACCTCGGACAGCTTCATACAGGGGCCCTTAGCAGAAGATGCTGCCAGGTCTTGAGAAAAAGCTTCCCCCTCAGTTAATTCTTTCTGTAAATTTCCATGGGGTATGTCTCTTAGTTCATCCCAGAAGCAATCAAACTGACGATCGAGATAAGCTACCACATGTACACATCTCTAAATCACATTGCGCTGTTACGGGAAAAGTAACACCAGCTTTGCTCAGAGTTTTCAGCCAGAGCTGGGTACCAGGTAGAGTCAAGGGCAACCTGTACTCAGAAGATGGTTTTTCTTCTGAGTCATTCATTCTAAATATTCATTTTGTCATGCAGGGGAGCCATGTAAATTAGTCTCTACACTGATGACTGTGTTGTCATTAACCAGAGCACCCAGTGGTTCGTATGAATCAGTGGTAAGGTGAAGGGATACTGAGGTGCCGGCTCAGCCCGGAGGCTCCTCGCACTGTATTTACAGCCTCGAGATGGGTGAAATTTGCAGTTATGAGCGAGGACGCTGCAAAGTGAGCAGCCGTCGTCGTTGGCCGTCCAGCACCCAAACTGTTTTCCTATTTTGGCAAATTTAAGATGAAGGGAAGCCAGGATCTTGCCTCTGCAAGTGCGCCACTCCAAAGACTGCAGATTTGTCATAACGGGAGCTTTGAGCTAAGGGAGAGCACAAGGCCGTGAAAGCAAATCCTTTGGCCTCCTCCTGCCGCCTCTCACTCTTCTCTCTCCCCCAGAGCAGGTCACAGCAACCAGAATTCCTCTTTCCCAAGATGATTAAGAGACACTAGAGCTATGGTCAAACAGAGTCATAAAACCCAGGAAGGGCACTTACTTCTCCTCCAAAGACTCCCGCTCCATACAGGTGCTGTCCTATACCCAGGAGGAAGGGAAACCACACAGCCCAAAAGAATCCGAGCAGGGAAGCATCGTCTGCGTCTCCTGTGTCTAGTGCTGGTAGGTTTTACCTCTTTTCCTTTTTCCATTTCCATGTGCATGTGCACATGCATATGTATACACATGTGTGTTTTGGATGCATGGTCACACGTGCATGTGTGCTCATGTGGATGTCCAAGGTTCATGCTAGGGACTCTCTTCCATTATCTTCCACTCGCTCACTGAGGTAGAGTTTCTCAAATTGCCAGAACTTGGCAATGTGGCTGATCTTATTCCCCACCTTGCTTTAGGGACCCTCTGCCTCCATCTTCTGAAGTTACAAGTGGCCACCACATCCCACACCCATGGCATGTTGTGTGGGTCCTGGAGATTCAAACACCTGTCCCCATACTTGTGTTACAGACTCAGTCTTGCCTCTGGAGCCTCTTGGGTCCTCTTTTCTAAAGGTGCTTCTGTCAGGTAAAATTTGACTAAATAAATACGTCAAGCTATTTGCATATTAACCTGTCTTTTTTTACAGGTCATCACCTGTGAGTTTCTGCTAAGTGAGAAAAGCTAGCACACCTTTCTTCTTTCATCTTCCTGATCCTGGAGCTGTAGCAGAGAAAACACCACTCCATCCCAAGGCCCTTAACATGTGTAATTAGACACTTTTCCCCAGACCCTTGGCTTTTCAGGAAGTGATTTGAAGGACAGAGATGGCCAGAAGTCACTCAGAGTTGGATGGGTGGAGCTGAGACTTCATGGGTAGCACACAGTGTCCAGAGCTGGAGAAGTGGAAGCCAGCACTCCACAATGGCTGCTCTGAGAGGGATCATCTGGCTGTGTGCCAGCAACTTGAGGGCTTTCTTCATGAGGCTGATTCTCTAGTCTGCTGAGGAATTTTTGAGGCATTGGTGTTTGTTCCAATCATTCATATTCTCTCTCTCTCTCTCTCTCTCTCTCTCTCTCTCTCTCTCTCTCTCTCTCATCTTTCCTTCTTTCTTCCCTTCCTTCTTTTCTCCCTCCCTCCCTCTCTCCTTCCCTTCTTCCTTCCTTCCCTCCTTCCCTCCCTCCCTCCAACCCTCCCTCCCTCCCTCCCTCCCTCCTTCCTTCCTTCCTTCCTTCCTACTAATCCAGTGTTGGCCTCTCATTTGGAGAAACAGTAGATGTTTCACACTCTATAGGAGAACATGAGTGTGATATAAGTTTGATTTTATATGAGAAGAAAGGTTGGTTCTGGGTTTGGTGCAGTTTGGTGCAGTTCTAGATCATTCTTACGGTTTGAATGTGATGTGCCTCATCCCTCAGGCTCATGTGCTTGAACACCTATCACCACCTAGTGGTACTGTTTTGGAAAACTGTGGACCGTTTAGGAGGTGGGCCTTCCTAGAGGAAGTGAATCTCTGAGGAGGAGGTCCTAGGAGCCATGACCCCACTGGACTCCCAGCTGGGCTCTCTCTGTAATTAGCCACCAGACACGACAGCAGTTATGGCCGTGAGCAGCTCCTATCTCCATGATGATCTGAATCCTCTGAACCATGGTCAGAATAAATCCTTCCTTGATTCTTTCAGTTTTTTTTTCCCCACAGTAATAAGGAAACAAACTGGTATAGCCAGGAAGGTTCATTTTGAACCCACAGTTGCTACAAGAGTTCAGGTGACAGGAAACCATGTAATCACATCCAATTGGTGAGCATCCTTCTGTGGACCAAGGTCTGATCAGGGACAGGCCATAGTCTCCAAAATTACAGCAAGGCAGTAACATTTTTTTTTTTTTTTAATTCAAAGAGACGGTTGAAAGCAACCTTTCATTTTGCAAGCAGGAAAACTGGGCTTGCTAAATGATTCATACCAAAATGACATCCAGTTACTTGTGGGAACTCGGGTAGTTGTGTAGGAAAGGTAGGTGAGGGGCAAGAAAACTGCCTACTTAATAGAAGGGAAATCAATCATGAAGTATCTAGTCTGCCATGCATGGTTGCACAGATCTGTATATAACCCCAGCTACTTGGGAGACTGAGGCAGGAGAATTATAAATGGTCCAGCATGGGCAATCTAGTGAGACCCTGTGTGATGACCATTCTTGCTTGTCAACCTGATTATATCTGGAGTGAACTACAGTACAGAAAGAGAGGGCAGGCCATCCAGATCCTGAAGTGTGAGGACACATGTGTTCGATCCGGATGATGAGTAAATGCCTTTAACCAGATCTTGAGGTACATCCTTAATCTGGGCCAGGCCTCCTGCTGGAGGTCTAGGAAAGACAGTGGAGGAGGGAAGGGCTTGTTCACTCTTCACCTGCTGCTTGCACTCACTCTGCCAGCACATCTGTTGGAGCCTACTTCTTCAGGATTCCAGTTTATACGGAAACCCAGCTGAACAGCCAGCCTTGTGGGACCAAGCAACTATTAGATTCTTGGACTTTCAATTCATAGCTTGCCACATTTTATATATATATATATATATATATATATATATATATATATATATATATATATATGTGTGTGTGTGTGTGTGTGTGTGTGTGTGTGTGTGTATGTATATGTATGTATATATGAGAGAGAGATCCATTTCATAAGTTCTGTGACTCTAGAGAACCCTGACTAATACAGATTCTGTCTAGTTTGACTTTTATTGGTGTGAAAAGACACCACAACCAAGGACACTCTTTAAAAAGAAAACATTTAGTTGGGTATGGCTTACAGTTTTAGAGGTTCAGTCCATTGTTTTCATGGTGGGAAGCCTGGCATCGTGCAAGCAAATTTGATGCTGGATGAGGAGCTGAGAGCTCTACATCTTGATCTGAAGGCAGCCATGAGGTGACTGGATTTGTTTCACACTGGGAGTAGCTTGAACATGTAAAATTTCAAAGCCCTGCCTTCACAGTGACACACTTCCTCTAACAAGGCCACACCTCCTAATAGTGCCACTTCCTGTAGCCAAGCATTCAAACATGACTCTATGGGGATCAAACCTATTCCAACCACCACACCCAATCTCAATATTGAAAGGGGACTGAAATGTAACTCATCAGCATAGAATTTTTCTAGTGTTCATGAAGTCTTAGTTTAGTTCTTAGCTCCAGAAACAAAACAAACTAACCAAACAAATAAATAAAAAACAGCCAAACAGCAACAACAACAACAACAACAACAACAACAAGACAGGAGGCCAAGGAAGTAGGAGAAACAGGTCCTGGGGTTAGAGTGCAGTCACACAGAAAGGCTGAGCAGGTGTTGAAAAGCAGCTGGGAAGCAAGGTGGGAGAAACAGGGTCAAAGGCGGGGACAACTGTGTCAAAGGCAGGGACAGCTGGAATTCTTATTTCCACATGTGTGTGGATAAGAAGTTTAAAATTCAACTCCATCTGTGTGTGTCTGTGTGTGTGTGTGTGTGTGTGTGTGTGTGTGCGCGCGCGCATGCTCCCCTGCTATAGGTGTTTTGTGTATATATGTGTGTGAAGGTACCTATACACATATGTGTATGTGTGTGAGATCCTAAGTTGACATCAGGTGTCTTCCTCAATCAGTTTGCCTGCCTGCCTGTCTGCCTGTCTGTCTGTGTGTGTCTCTCTGTCTCTGCCTCTGTTTCTGACTCCTCCCACCCCTTCTCTTGAGACAGGGTCTCTCACTGAACTGGGAGTTCCCGACTTGGCTGGCTGTTAGCCAGGGAGCTCTGGGCCTGTCCCTGTCTTTGTCTCCTCATGGGAGGATTAAAGAGACATGCTGCTGTGCCTGCTTCTTTTAACACGGGGCCAGGTGCTGAACTCAGCATGTCACGCTGGGACTCTACTGAGGGAGCCATCAGCCCTCAAGCCCTTCTGATTTTGCAGGACATCTTGCTGAACCTTAGGGAACTTTGACCCTCTTCCTCTTCCTCTAATCAGGATGCACTGGGCACATGATCGGGGAGAACCACGATCTGACCTTTAGATGAAGTCACTCCTTCAGTCTGAAGTGTGTGCACCTCTTGATGGTAAAGGCATATAGACCTCCCGAGATAACTAAAACAATTATTTGGAAGGAGGGTGCGTAATCCATTTGAGTTTGAGACCATGTCTGGTCTCAAAACAAACAGAACATAGTATTTGTAAGTTGTGTTTTCAACGCTTTGGAAGATTTGGAGAGTGTTTACATCATAGTATGGTGAAAAGATATAGTTATTACATTCTACATTACTATAATATTTAGCAAATGATAATTAACCACTGTATGATAGGGTAATTTGATGTTTTAAGGGTTAGAAGAATGTTTAACCTATTGGGGATTAGGGAAAATAAGAACTAGAAATTAACTAATAATTAATATAACTTACAATTTTGTTCCTAACACAAAGGAAATAATTTTATGCATGAAATTTAAAAATGGACTATAAGGACTCATACTAATATAATATGATATGTGTTTCTAAAGTTTGTAGAAATATCTGTCTTTCTTTGCAAAACCAAGCCACACCTTTTTGCCCCCGCCCCACCCCTTTAGAGACCCTTTCTGACTTCATTTGTTTTTGAAGCGTCTGGAACCGGTAAGTGATAAGTCACATGGTACACAGCTTTCACAACCTCTGTGTCATATAAAGCAAGGCTGGGCCTTGACCTGACTGAGGAGGCTGCAAGGAACAGACACACAGACACATGTCCAGAAGAGCTAAGATTGCTCATGCTCTGATGGAGCTGCACCACAGCAACCCAGAACATCGCCGGCATTTTTATTACGTACAGCGCAAGGAGGAGGACGTAGCTAGCTTTGGTAGGAGGTCTCTGTAGGGGATCAATCTCAGGCTACAGTTATCGGGGAGGAAGGAGCTAAGGTTTCTGCCAACATTTGTACTTGGATCAGAAGGGGGCTTTAATTACCATCATCCCCCGAGCCTTACTCCTGGAAAGGCTCTGCCAATTCCCATGGGTCTGAGGCACTGGGGTCCTTGGCATGGCTCTGCCTCTGTCAACAATACACACGCATTCAGGAGGTCATCTGATATTGACAGTCACTCATACCGCTGCTTCCCACGTGCATGCGCAGTAAGATAACTCGCAAAGTTTCAATTAGCGACAAATGTGCCTCGGATAAACCTCATTGGGTACGACATTGCCACTGTGCAAAGCTGGTACCTCCCAAAGTGAAGTTTAGAAAGAGGAAGATTTTTCCAACAACCAAGTGGTCGCTGGACTGCCATGCTGGCCACCGTTAAGATGCTTCTCAGTGTGGGTGGAGCCACAGGCTGCGTTGTTTCCAGCCCTGTAAATGAACGGACACAATCCTTCCAGAATCCTTGAATCCTTGAGGGCTCTGCTTCCCTGTCCTTTCTTCCTTCTCTGCTTTTCTACCTCTTAAACTTCCTTGGAAGCTTGCTCCCCCAACCCCCATGAACCTTTGTAGACCATCCTCATCGTGACTTACTAGCTCCTTGTGCAAGTTCACGTATTACTTAGTATGGTAGCAGTCATTTGGTCACTAACGGTATATATTTCTTTAAATGCCTTGTCTTTTAAAGAAAACCCCTAGCTCCATGAATCTAGAATCATTCTTCTGCATCAGAATTTTTGTAGTGGAACTCTTTCCTCTGGATGTGACATGGCAATTTCTGTCTTGAAATCAGAGCTATTTTGATTAATGGCATGAGACTCTGAAAGCTTGGCCCACTAACATTGCCTTCTGGAAGGGGAGGAGGGCGCTCAAGGCTCACAGTGTACAAGGCCTCTTTCTCCTCAAGGTCACAGAAGGTTAATAGTTGCCAAGGAAGCAAGCTGCTTCTTTGTTGGTACAGCTAGTAACTCGCACATGCTCTTTTTAGTATGTGCTGCCCACTCGAGCACACGCATGCTCTTTTAAGTACCCACCCCACCCACGTTACGGTCAGGAGGTACAATTAAACTTACTGTGTCACCAATAGGACTTAGTAGAATGATATCTTTGGTCTGTCAGTTCTCTATCTGGGGTAAGCAGACATTTGTTTATGCCCCGTGGAAATCACCCAGCAGCGTCTCAGGATGAGCATCTTGTATCCATGACTGATTGACAGTCCCATTAAAGCTGGATCAGGAGAAAGAGTCTCAAGGCTTAGGAAAGAGAGGATGGTAGATGTGTTATGGGGACATGGGACACACTGTACTCTGAAAGAATTCAAGCACTACGGTTAATTGGTTAGCGTTCTCTGTAGCAATGTGTACATTATCATGACAGCCAAGCATGCATTCTAGTTTGGGAGCTGTGTCTCGTGTTAGTGATCCTAGAACTCAGGGGAGCAGCTCTTCCTGGATTACAGAATGAGTTCTAGGCCAGTCAGGGTACTTTAGCAAGACCACATCTCAAAACAAAAAGGAAAAGTCCTGGTGGAATATGGCTTAGCTGTAGAATGCTGACCTAACATGAGGCTCCTGGTTCAGCCTCCAGTATGGCAACAACAGACCCCAGGAGCCAAAAAGCCATAGCCTGCCACTCCAGGCACACAAAAGCAAAGGTGCTCATCTAGCCTTGACATCCTATCTGTACCATGTATGGTCATGTATATTTTCTGGGGAGGGAGACCAAGGCCCTTCTACCTCCTCCTCTTAAAAGCAGCCCCACTTTCCTCCTTTGATCCACTGCTCTTCAAGTCTCTCCCCCCCCCTCTTGGAATTAGAATAAATTACCATCCTTGTGATTGCAGCCTCTGAGCACAGCTTTCCACAGGTGGATTGGGTGCCTGGGACCACAAACCCAACTCAAGGCAGCTTAGGTAGGAAGGCGTGTTCCTGGTTCATGAGTTTGAAGGACAGGATGCAAATGGACTGCTGGAATGTCTACACCGATGATTCTTAAAAAGAAGAGGAGTGGGGAGAGGAGGGAAAAGAGGAAGAGGAGGAAGGGAAGAAGAGGAGGAGGAGGAAGAAAAGAAGAGGAGGAGGAGGAAGAAGAAGAGGAGGAAGAGGAGGAGGAGGAGGAGGAGGAGGAGGAGGAGGAGGAAGAAGAAGAAGAAGAAGAAGAAGAAGAAGAAGAAGAAGAAGAAGAAGAAGAAGAAGAAGAAGAAGAAGAAGAAGAAGAAGAAGAAGAAATGCAGAGAAGGAGGACATTTTCACATTTCTACTTCCAAATCCAGCTTAAGGCTCACCTCTCTGCATTCCTGAAGATAACTTTAGGGCCCCCAAAAGCAGCTCCTAAGTTTATGTTGGTATGGGGTGGCTTCTATCACAGGATGTACACACATGCAAAATGAGGTGAGGCCTTGGGATGCAATTAAAATAAAAAATGACAACTATTTCTTGATATCATGAATGGGGCCTGAGGCTTGGGGGCCACTGGGTTGGATCGCACAGCTCAGGAAGCTTTTATAAAGACCCTCTAGGATGGGGGAGATTGTAGGTAAGTGCACTTAGCTGATGCTGGACGAGTCTTGTGCCACATTCCCTAAGCTACCTCCAGTTTTGGCCAGTCTCCTATGACCTAACAGCCATTTGGAGAACGTACCTTTTTTTTTTTTTTTTTTTTTTTTTTTACCTGCAATGTCTTACTTTTTTTAATTATTATTATTAACTTGAGTATTTCTTATTTACATTTCGAGTGTTATTCCCTTTCCCGGTTTCCAGGCCAACATCCCCCTAACCCCTCCCCTTCCCCTTCTTTATGGGTGTTCCCCTCCCCATCCTCCCCCCATTGCCACCCTCTCCCCAACAATCACGTTCACTGGGGGTTCAGTCTTGGCAGGACCAAGGGCTTCCCCTTCCATTGGTGCTCTTACTAGGATATTCATTGCTACCTATGAGGTCAGAGTCCAGGGTCAGTCCATGTATAGTCTTTAGGTAGTGGCTTAGTCCCTGGAAGCTCTGGTTGCTTGGCATTGTTGTTCATATGGGGTCTCAAGCCCCTTCAAGCTCTTCCAGTCCTTTCTCTGATTCCTTCAACGGGGGTCCTGGAGAACGTACCTTTTCAAAGGCTGGTTCCTCTTTCTCTGCTTTTCTCCACTCCTCCTATGTTTTGCATCCTAGGATAACCTCCCAAATAAGTTACCTACTTCCTGGTCTTGTTTTGGTCCTATTTGGAGGGAACGTCAAGCTAAAGGTCATAATTGTCACAAGATATAATGTTTTCCCATAAGGAACAAATGCGTTTACAGAGCATTTGGGCAAATGTTCTTGGAAATCAACAAGACAAAAATAAAACACTAGATTCTAGTTAATCCAGACACAGAAAGCATAGCTTTCAGCTGAAATGGATTTGACTATGTTTTAGTTATGTCTTGTAGTTTTGATCGCTCTAACCAGGAACATTCGATCCTTCTAAAATTACTATTTTTCCTTCTATTTGATTAATCTCATATCTTACCGAGGCACCTTGTTCTCTGCTGAGCAGGAAGAAGTGGGGTTGAGTACACTTTGTGCCATATCCCTGGTGATCTCTAATTATATCTTGTTTCTCAAATGGTATTCTCTTCAAGTCTGCCCAGCCTAAGTGTCCTTTAACATTTTACATCTTCCTAATACTCATGGAACAGTTAGGTCTTCATAAAATTGTCTTGTAAAATGTCAGGAGAGTAAACAACATAAATTAGGGCTGCGATTTTTTTTTTAACTTGGGGCTAAGACTCTTAAAGGAAAGAATTTCATTTTTAAATTGTAAAGGCATTGACAATATTAAGAAAAACTGAAGCAAAGAAAAGCATCATCAATAGAAATATAGTCCTTTATCAAGGGAGACTTTTGAGCTTTAGAAATTCATCATAAAAGTTTGGTAGTTCTATGTGGCATCCTGAAATTATATGTAGTCAACTAGTACTATGGCTTAAATGATAACTCTCCCAGAATGCAGATTCTGTCCGGGTAATGAATGGTTTTAGGGTTTCCATCCAAAATGTTCCCTGTAGGCTCATGGTCTTGAATTCCTAATCCTCGGCTGATAATGTTGTTTAGGGAGTTCTGAAGATGGGACCAGTCTGATGGGAATAGGTTCCTGGGTTAGACCTTTGAAGGTTATACTCAATACTTCTCAATCTCTGTCTCTGTCTCTCTGTCTCTGTCTGTCTCTCTGTCTCTGTCTCTCTATCTCTCTGTCTCTCTGTCTCTGTCTCTCTATCTCTCTCTCTTTGTGTGTGTTTCTGTCTTTCTGGGTCTCTCTCTCTCTCTCTCTCTCTCTGTGTGTGTGTGTGTGTGTGTGTGTGTGTGTGTGTGTGTGTGTGTGTGTACTTCTTGGTTCACTGTGATGCAAAGATCTTTGGCCACACACTCCTGCCACAATGCCTTTATTCCTTTATTGCTAGGATAAGGTGAAACCCTGAGACAGTGAGCCAAGATAAATTCTCAGTTGCTGTGGGCAGGCATCCTGTCACAATGACACAAAAATGACAGCTAGTAACATTACTAAGAGGCGAGTCCTTAAGAGGGAGCCAGGACCCTAGGCTTTTCCTTATCAGTGAGATCAGAGTGAGAGCGAGCTTGCTCACCCACCTTCCACCATGCCACAGCGTGCCAAGAAAGCCCTCATCTGAACAAACTGGGCTCCTGGTCTTAGCCTCCGAATGCAGGGACTGAATTTCTGTTCCTTATAAGTTACTCAGGGGGCTGGGGATTTAGCTCAGTGGTAGAGCGCTTACCTAGGAAGCGCAAGGCCCTGGGTTCGGTCCCCAGCTCCGAAAAAAAGAAACAAAAAAAAAAAAAAAGTTACTCAGGGTCCAGCATATAATGGATGCAGACAGTTAACCTGACCTATTACTAGGAAGAGTGACAGGGGACAGTGCCATCCTGACCTCCCTTCTCGGCTTACACCCCTGCTCTCCAGGTCTCTTTAAATCAGGGCATCTTCGCTATCATGCTTACATCATGCTACAGAATTTCTCAAAATGCTAAGCTATCTTCAGCAGTTTTATAATTTCCCTAAAACGTTAATGAAGAGTAATATGTGTCAGGAAAGTGGGATGTGATTTGTATTTCAGAGATCATTTTCACATCTATGGTTTGATTTCTATTTCTTCCAGACTCTACAATAATATGTGCTTTTCTTCGGTGACAAAGAGGACTTATCTTTTGAATATGTTTCTGTTGTGCTTTCGGTGATAGGACCTCTTATGATTAATAGTCTTATTTTATAATTCTAGGAATTTTTCTCGTATCTTTTCTTGGTAATGCATTTATTTTCATTTACTCATTGCAAAGGGTGCTTTTCTATTTTGCATGTTAATGCTTTAGATTAATCATATGCCCATGATTTTTCTTATTATTCATGGCTTTGGTATTTATGTTTTTCTACTTTCAGTAAGATTTTGTCAGATTTACCTTTCAAATTTATTAAGGATTTACTAAAATACTAGCAGCACATTTCTTAATTTCTAATTACTTTCTTGACGCCTTAATATTTCTTTTGTGTAGCATAATCTACTCCTTTCATAGATACAAAGTTTTCTTCAATTTCTTCAAGACTATGAATAAAATCACACAGAGGCAGGCCACAGACCTATAATCCTAACCCTCAGGAGCTAAAGGCAGGAAGATCTCCAGTTTCAGGCAAACTTGGGCTTCCTAGCAAGAATCTATATAAATGTAATTGAAAAGGTTATCTCTTGCTTTCATCATGTTTTAGTCCATATTTTCTGTATTACAGTCTCAAAATCTCAAAACTATTGGAAGAAGGACTCTGCAAAAATTAAATTAAAGGTATGGTAGCCATACCTTTAATTTGAGGTAGGCAAAGGCAGATGGATCTCTGTGAGTTCAAGGCCAACCTGATCAACATAATGAGTTCTCAGTCCTGTCTCAAAAAAGTTTAAAGTAATAATTGACTATTTAATTTCATGGGCTGACTGGCTTAACTTGGTTCATTTGCTCATCCTTGAAGCTGCACAGGAAACTGCAGTTGCCATGGTTTTCTGGTTGGTGAGGAGCAGATCATCATGCTCCCTCACAATGGCTGAGAAGCCAGCCCCCACTAGGGCTGTCTGAGAAGAAAGTCCTTCAAAGTAAATTAAGAGTCTGTCAGTAAGCAAATCCCAAGCAGACACTAGCTGTCTTAATAGTTACATATACAGCTTGGCATATGACCTGTTACAAAAATTTCCTCCAGCCAATTTCAACCAGTGTTTAAATGCTAATGGTGTTCAGGTTATTCACAAGGTCAAAACCATCTGCATATATTCCAAGACAACACCGCTTCTTTAACAAAGTAAATAAGATTTATTTGTTTTAAGTGTATAAATGTTTGCTTGTATGTATGTATGTGTACCACCTGCATTCCTGGTGCCCAGGGAGGAGGCCAAAAGAGAGCAATGGATCCCCTAGAACTGGAGTCACAACTGGTTGCAAACCGCCTTGTGGGCTTCTAAGATTATCTACTAAGTCACATCAGAAGCAGCAAACTGGGAAAAAGCTACTTGGTAGCTGCCGATGGCTTGAATGAAAATGGTTCACTTTAGGCTCATAGGGAGTGACACTAGGTGGAGGTGTGGTCTTATTGGAGGAAGTGTGTCACTGGGGTGGGTTCTGAGACTTCAAATGCTCAAGCTAAGCCCAAAGTCACTCTCTTCCTGCTGTCTGAAGATCTGGACGGAGAACTCTTAGCTGCTGCTCCAGCACCAAGTCTGTGTGACACTATGTATCCTACCATAATGAGAATGGATTAAACCTCTGAACTGTAAGCCAGACCCAACTAAACGTTTTCCTTTGTAAGGGTTGCTGTGCTCATGGTGTCTCTTCACAGTTATAGAAACCCTAACACAGGAGTTATCAGAAGTCTTATTAATACAAGGTGACACCTTACTTTTGTATGATTTCCCTGGAAGCCAGTTTGGAGACCATTTAACTGATGTCACACAATATCCAGAGTGGTCCCTGTTCTGTGGGAACATCAAAAAAGTATCTTGAAATGATTTCCAGTTGAAAAAGTTGTGGTCTGGTCTTTTGTGCCTGCGGATTACAGGCTGTCCGTGGAGCTGCTGAGTTTTATGAAAAGCCTACACTCATGCTGACATTTGTTTTTATAACGCGGCAGCAGAGAAACTAGGAAACATTTACAGAACAAAGGTTAAGGCTGAACTTTATCAGGGCAGTGTTTATAGAGCATAAATCTGTAATGTAAGAGATTTATTATTATGCTTAAGTACAGCATCTGTCGTGTGTTTAAACCCCGATTTTAAAGAAGTGGATTCCCTGAGAAGGGAAGAGAGAAGCTTCTTTGAGCTTAGTTTATTTTGTTTTTGTGCTTTGAGGCAGGCACTCACCACGTAGCCTTAGTTGCTCTCAAACAAGATCCTCCTGCCTCAGCCTCTTGTGTGTTGGGTGTCCCTAACCCCTGGCCTTAGGAAAGTTCTCCATCTTTCTCCTGACAATTGCCAGCTCCAGAACATGCCCTACCCCCATTCTCATTTTGAAACTTTGCAGACAGGAAGAAAAACTTACAGAAGTGTGATGGCATCTGTATATGGCTGGCATTAGTTTACCCAACGTAACAGAGCCAATTGTGTGACCTGAGACCTGATTGATGGATGTGAATTGGCAGATTATATCACAGGGTCCAGGAAGTGTGAAGACCACCATAGACAACAGCCAAGTTGGAGAACTCAGAGAACCTCTGAGTTCTCTTTAGCTTGAGCTCAAAGGCCTGAGAACTGGGAGAGGGCGAGACGTCTCTCTCTGGCTGCCAGCTGGTTGGACAAAGCCCACTCCCGTTGGGATGGACAATTTGTTTTACCCAGCGTACTCATCTACACGTTACTGTCATTCAGAAACAGCCTTACACAAGTGCTTAGAATGCTTCAGTCTGAGAGTAAAGTGTCTTTGGAGCCTGGCTGCTGTCACTCAACTGCCACATTGGCATTAATTGTGCACTGCTGCACAGTAATAAAACCAGAAATGCAGCAGACTAGAAACAATATGTATTTATTAACTTACCTATTCTTGGGAACTCACAAGAGTTCATGAGGTGCCATCCAGGTCTGGGGTCCATCTCTGACCTGGTGGGGGGAGGAGTAATTCAAATAATTCCTTTGTGTCTGTAGAAGCTGAGTTAGAGGCTTGGATTCTTGCTGGCTGTCAGCTAGGGGGAGTGGCTCACACACCTGGAGGCCATAGCATCTCCCCCTTGTGGGAGTTCCCCATGACCGTGTTTATTCTCTAAGCTAGAGAATACTCCATGGGCACAGAAACTGTGGTCTTGGGTAGACTCATCACACACTCGTGTGTGCACAGTGAGGTTAGGCCAGATGAAATGTAAAACCCAAAGGAAAACCAAACCAAACTCAAACCAACCAACTAACCAACAACCTAGACAAAAACAAAACAAAGCCCCAAGCAAGCAAAGAGACAACAACAATGAAAAAACCCAACAAAACAAAACAAACTCTGCATTTGTTTGCTGAAACTACAACCACTGTGTACTCTTAGTACATTATTCTGGATTTAATTTATCAAAGAAGAAATCATGGCTCCTCCCACCCCCAACTCCAGTGCTTTGCTACAGAAATATTGGACTATGTGTGGGATTTTTCTTTTTTCAGTGGGATGGAACCCAAGGTCACACATTTTCCAGACGAGTCCTTCCCACAGCATTACAGTCCCGGGCCTGTTTGCTAATCACTTTTATACCAAATATAGACACGTCAGCTGCTGTACTCTCCACGCCTAAATATGTGGTGGTCTGTCCTTCACGTGTCCCTGGTCCCTGGACAGCTCTGTATAATGGTGGCCAGCTGGGAAGCCCACATTTTTCAGACACGAAAAATGTCCTCCTCCTTCTCAAAAAACTGTCCCATGGCTCCATATAAACTGTGCTTGTGCCCAGATAAGTCTTCTCTTCCTTTGCCCACTGAGAAAGCAGGTCACCATTCTGGCGACCCCTTTACCCCTCACTGGAGCCCTCATGGTTTCTCCTGTCTTTCTCCTATACACCCTTCTCTTCCTCTTCCTCTTCCTCTCCCTCCTCCTTCCTCTTCTTCTTCCTCCTTCCTCCTCCTCCTTCCTCCTCTTCCTCCTCCTCCACCACCATTACCACCACCACCACCACCACCACCACCACCACCACCACCACCACCACCACCACCACCACCACCACCACCATCACCATCATCATCATCATCATCATCACATTTTTCCTTTCAGCCAGTCTAGTGGTCAAAGTGTTCTTTTCTAGGAGTGTTGTTTCTTCATACAGTGTCTTTAATCCACAATAGAGACTAGCAAAAATATGAGAATGTGGAGCAAACAGAGGAGTTACAGACTGGGCAGAAACCTCACAGATCTTAAGAGGGACAGCCCAGGATTGGTGCTTTCCAGGAATAGCCACCTTTCAGGGGACCTAGACAGACAGACAGACAACAGACAGACAAACAGAGGCACAGACAGTTACACACACACACACACACACACACACACACACACACACATACACACACACACACACAGAGGAGGGAATGAGGGAGGGGGCTCTTGAACATTGAAACTACAGTGTGTCTTAAGCCTGGACTGATAAAGTCTTACTAAGTCCAGTAATCCTCTTGGGAGCAGTGACTTGTCCTGTCTCAGATTGAGCACACTCCCAAGTGGAAGGATAGGCCTGAGAAGCTAGTCTTAGGGGTTTGCCTTGCATGTTCGGTGAGTGAGTTTTTCTGCAATGCCCCTCATCTCCAGCTGGGCAACCTCTCCACATCACAGACTTGTTCATTCCCTCATTCCTCTTGACCTGTGGTCTCAGTTTTTCCCTCATTCTATGACAGCCTATCTGACCCTCTATCTTAGCCTTTTAGACTGTGCACCCAAATGCAGAGACACAGAAGCTCTGCCCACACCAGGTGCCCAGCAGACGCTCCCTGCTTGGGCACCAGCTCTTGCCTTTGCCCTGAGCTCTCCTGTGGGGGCTCAGAGCCTCTCTCCTTCAGTCTGTAAGCCTGGGACGTGTGAGCCAATTTCTCTTCCCTACTAGTCCATCACCAAGTCTCGTCACTCTTGTGGTCTAAGCACTCCAAGTGGCCCCAAAGACCTTCCCCTTCCAGTTTGGGCATCTGCATGTCAGCACTGCCCCCAAGCCCAGGAGCTTCTGATTCTAGTATGTCCCACCTGCAACTGAGGATTTTAACAAACACTCCAAGGATAGATCCAGGATGGGAATCCATGTTTCCTGCTTCTAGCTCTTTTCTCCCCCACCTCCTGCCCTGGCCTTACCCCTTTCACATCCAGCTCTTCCTTGCTCTGTCTTGTCTTCTGAATGCTTGTTCTTAAATTTGAAAACGTTTACTTGCTGTAATTAATTGACTCCTGCAAGTCTTCATGAAATCCTATGGGACTACTTGCAAGGCTTCAAGATTCTCTGAACATTTTTAACTTCTCTTTTCTATATTCCTATTTAAGCTTCATGTTCTAGGGATTACTCTGTGGTGACTTTCCATGTCCTAGAACCCAGCATCAGACGCTCCAACTTACGTGTTTGCATTCCAACTTCTTTGCTCAGCAGCCCCAGCCCTTCCTGACCAGTCCTCATCTGTGGGTGGAGCTTGACAAACTCCTTAACCTCTGAGTTCACCTCAGTTGTCAGCTCCTATGGGAACCCTTCCTCTGACTTTCTCAGCCACGCCAAGTTCCCATTTCCAATATGAGGCTCCCTGTGCCTCCCCGTAGCATCCCTTGCTCAAAAGCTACTCAACTAGACAGGGTTTTGTAAGATCGCAAAGTTCATCTTATTTACCTCAGATGTTTGGTGCCTATGTGACTTATGGTAAACGATCAATGGATGCCCAGTCAGTGACAGGACAAGCTTCGCACAAGCTCTCTAGGAAGGTAGGAGGGCTCTGTGTTTCCGGACTGATCTTGTTTGACTGTGGCCTGTGAAATCCATCATCAGGGCAGACGCAGACCACTTTTGCTCACCTTTGTGTCCTCTTGCTGAGTGTCTGGGAAAATCAGAAAACTATTGTCTAGCCTCAGCTGAGCAGCTGAGACCCTAATGTTATCCCCTGAGAATTCCAACTGAGAGAGAGAACATGAGGAGTTAGTAGTAAGATCCTAAACACATGCTTGGAAGCAGAAGGCTGGGATAGCAATGGGCATGAGGAGGACATGTGGGAGATCTTAGCTGACTCCTGCAGCCCCCTCCTCCACCTCAGCTCCCATAGGCCTTCACCTGTAGGTTCCAGTTTGGGCCATCATCTGCCCGGGCACACTCTGTCCTCTAATCCTGATTGCTCTCCTGTCTGTCTCTTGTTAACTGGAGGTTTTAAAGAACACTCCAACTTGGACCCAAGAAGGAAACCCGTGCCTTCTGATCTGCTGCTCTTTCCACTGACTTCAGGCTGTGGACATTGTTTTTATGTAGCTTTCAACAGAAAGCCATACATCCCTCCCACCCCGCAGCAAGTACACATTTAATGTATTTTAATGACAATAAAGAAAGCTGTAATTGTGAATCGAGTGGGAAGAAACCGCCTGTGAGGCAAACCAAATCCCCTCTCAATTTAAGCTAAACCAGTAGGAGGGTCCCAAGACGCCAAGAATAGGTCTTAATAGAGTGCTTATTTGCACAGTCCTCTGTCTTCCCCGTTTGTCTTTCTACCCAAGTCCTCAGGAGTCTAGGCTATCCCCTTCCACCATTTTCCCCAAGCCCCCTGTTGTCCTGTTTGCCAGTCAGGGCTGCAGAGAGAGAGAGAGAGAGAGAGAGAGAGAGAGAGAGAGAGAGAGAGAGAGAGAGAGAGAGAGAGAGAGAGAGAGAGAGAGAGAATATGTCAGAGTCACAGGGCATGTAAATTTCCGCACCTCAGGTCTCAAGGCTCCTAGGCTATGAGAATGCCAGGATAATGGTTTCTATCTACATGTGGCCTTTTGACATGCAAGCTAATGAATATATTCCAGGTACAAATTGTTCTTTGCCATGTGCTAGTCTGTAGGTCTCCAAGCAGACAATTACTCCATTCCACTCAGAATGGCTCAAGGACAGAGCTGAAGGCTGGCTTGCTTCAAAGCCTGGCTGTTTTCCTGCTCCCTCTCTCTAGCTTTTGCATTTGTGTTGAAAGGCAAACTACAAAACCACCTAAGCTCCCTTGCTCTCCCACCCCGCACACCTGACTGCGGGGGCTGCCAGCATTCTGGCTTCAGGAAGATCAGGCAATGCTTTCATGTGCCAAACAGGCAGGTTCAGGAAGAGCAGGGACAATGGCCAGCCCACAGGGCTCGACACCCCTCATTGCTTCTACTTGGCAGCATACTACCTGGGGGTCAGCTTCTGAAATCCACAGGAAGATCATACCTTGCAGCCAGCATTTCCCAGAAATCACTCACAAGCCACACGGTCCATGAAAGGAAACAGATTCCAACAAGTCACATTTCGATGGATATCTTTGTTCCAGGTCTGCAGAGCTGAAGGCCAGCCATCTGAATTTGGCCAGATTTGATCTTTGAGAGAAAGGCTTGTTAGAGCCTCAAATACCCAGAAGTCCAGGGGACAGATAAGAGCCAGATACCCAGTTTGAGATGGAATTACAATGGCATAGAAAGGACAGACTTAAAAATTAGGCATCACGGGGTTGGGGATTTAGCTCAGTGGTAGAGCGCTTGCCTAGCAAGTGCAAGGCCCTGGGTTCGGTCCCCAGCTCCGGAAAAAAAAAAAAAATTAGGCATTACAGCCAGCATGGTGGCACATGCCTTTAGTCCCAGCATTTGGAAGGCAGAATCAGGCAGATTTCTGAGTTGGAGGCCAGCTTGGTCTACAGTAAGTTCCCTGCCTCGAGAAACAAAACCAATCAAACAAGGAATTCGACTTTACTCTTCATTGGTGATCCCTGCTTGAAAAAAAAATCAGTGAACAACAGAGAAAGGAGGTGACAACGAAGACCCAGTTTTAAACCAGAACCCTCAGGAATATGGTTGTTTTTCTATTTATATTGAAGCGGAGCATCCAGACAGTTTGATCTTAACAAAAATTGTCCTGCAGGGCGGGGAATGTGGATCAGCGGGCAGAGTGCCTGCTTAGGGTGCTAGGGGCGGTGGGTTCAGTCTTCAGCTCTGCACAAAAGGGGTGTGGTGTCATGCACCTGGGGAGGTGGAGGCATGAAGAGTTTGAGGCCCCAGCCTGGGTTTGTATCAAAACCCAGACAAGCCCTTCCCTCTGTTTGTTTTGAGACAAGATCTTTCTATGAAGCCCTGACAAGCCTGGATCTCACTATGTAAACCAGGCTGGCCTCGAACTCCCAGGGATCACCCACCTCTGCATCTCAAGTGCGGGACTCAACGGAGTGTACCTCTATATCTGGATGTATTTAGTTTTTACATCAGTTCCTGGATGAGTTTCTAGGTTCCTGGACTGCCTCACATTTCAGATTTGCCAGGCTGCCCAACTGTCCAAGCTAATTCTTTAAAATATAAATGTTGGAAAAGTGGGTTATCAACATAGGCTGAACACCTTTTACTGAATATTACAATGCTATCTATCAGAATATGGACTGTATTGTCAGCGCCTGCATCGACAGGGTACCGAGAATCGGACGAAAGCCTGTGGGATGAAAGAAACACACACACAGGTTATTCGTGTCAAGCCAGAAGAGAAAGAGGCTCTGGTTTCTTTATTGACCAAACTATATATCCAAAGTACACCACTTAGCAGGTATCTGCGAAGCACAGTGGGGAACCCTGGCTGAGACTTCAGTAACAAAGGACTGACTATGTGGCCTGAATAAATTAGGAAAATAACCTGGAAGGCCAGCCTAATTCTGACTCAGGTGAGAAGTACCAGGCCAGACTGCCAGTTGGGAACAAAAGGCTTCCACACGTAAGGGCAGGGCTCAGCAGGGGTCAAACCTTGCTGGAGACCCAGAAGGGTCTTGTTCTGGCTGAAAACATTCCATGAATGCAAACTTCTTGTGCCGTAAATTACAGGGAGAGTCCTACAATCTAAGACTAAGGCCACACAGTGACAAGGCAACCAGGCCCAAATCCAATAAGGCTCCCACACTGTATAATCTGTAAGCCCAAAGCTAATGGCACACATTGGTTTGTTCTTGTGGCCTTTCTTCCTTTCTCTCTTTCTTTTCTTTCTTTCTTTCTCTTTTCTTGAGTCAGTGCCTCACTCTGTAGCCAAGGCTGTCTAGACTCACTATGTAACATAAGCTGGCTTGGAAAACACACACACACACACACACACACACACACACACACACACACACACACACACACTTTTAAAAACTTATTTTATTTTTAATCACATGCACATGTGTGAGTCTGTGTGGGGGTAGACTTAAAATGGTGATTGCTGGGAATTGAACTCAAATCCTCTGGAAGAGCAGTATGTGCTTTTAACTGATGAGCTGTCTTTCTAGCCCTTACACATATGTTCTTTAATGCTCTACACAATGAGATTATTTCTCTGTGCCAAGCACAAGAGTACTTGTTCTATGCTTTATAAAGGAGGGAGCTCGATGTCTCATCTGCACAGGAGTGCAGACTAGATATGAAATTCTTTCCTGAGAAGACTGAGCTCTGCTTGAACTTCTTACGCCCATCAGAGAACATTTACTACTGACTCCTTTGAACCTCCTGGTTTCAGATTTCTCAAGGACCCTTGCTGCAAGCAAGATGAATTCCCAGAGATCAAGCCTCTTAATCTCAGAACAAAGAGTCAAGAAATTGTAGAATAATTGGACATCAGGCATGGCTTTTTCTTTTTGTGGCTGTGACAGGATGTGGCTAGCTATTCACCAAGCCTGTTTCCCCTTTCTCCTGCCCCACAGCTGGGCTACTTTACCCAGCCTTCTGACAATCAGTGTGGTCCTGTGTCAGTTTTGGTCCCAGTGTTCCCACTATGCCAGCGTCCCCATGTATGGTGCCCCATGCTTTCCTCTGGACCATATCCTTGGAATTCCTTGTTGAGGACAGAAACCACAACACAGAAGACACCTGGGTCTCTGAATTGCCATCTTGTAAGGGTTGTGATGGGGGGAAGAAGGGAGGGTTTGCGGAAGAGGTACAACTAGGATTTGGGTAAGGATTGGAGGATCAAGTAGAGCTTCGATGGGAGAAAATGGAGTCAGGATTTATTGCAGGAAGGACAGCATAAAGAAGGGCATTGGCATAGCCAAGTATGGGTCTGTCCACCACTGAAAAACTATGCATAAGACATGGGCCATAGGTATGGGAGATGGCAAAGCTAGAGACATTAGTCAGTGTCATCTAAAGAAGCCTCTTAAGGACAAAGTTAAGTTTAGCTGTAGTTTGGTGAGCATTAAGGAATCCAGACAGTGATAGAATCAGGGTACAGCTCGGAAAGCCCATCTTTGTGGCTTATTGTAGATCATTAAGGAAGAGATTAAAGACTGAAAACTCACAAGCTTGGTTACCCCAGAACCAGTGCGAGAACGCCATGAACCATGTGTGGTTACTCAAGAGAACAGTTGGAACGACTCCGAAGTGGTGGAAGCACTTGGCATTTGATGGAGGGGCCTGGGTAACAACACTCCAACTTGGTTAGGGTTGGTTTTGGAGTCTGGAAGATTTATGACTCTAAAGCAAATAGCCCTCACCTTGGTCTCCTGAGTGATCAGGATTCCAAACATGAGTTTCACAATCATGATATTAAAAGTATGATAATTTTTTTCTCATCCACTGTCAATTCCATATTTTTTTGTTTGGGAAAAAACATTCCCTTTCTACTGGCAGGTCTTGAACTCCTGGGTTGCAGTGACTTCATTTAAGTCTTCAAGATGGTGAGACAACAGGTACATAAGGCCCTGAGTGGCTCTCCAGCACACCTAAGGCATCTCAAAATTATTTACAATGCTGAACGTAACACATGCTATGGGAATGGCTGTCGTCATAATAGTATTCTAAAGCAATGGTAAGAATAGCACTGGTACATGCTTGGTGTACATGCAGGCCCTGTGGGCCTAACCACACGACACACTGTCTGCTGTGGCTTTCATTAGTAGATGTGGGATCTATGGATATGGATCTGCCTTGCCCTGACCATTAGGTACTACCTCTTTAGCACCTTCTAACGGGGTTCAAATCTCACCTCAATGGAGTTCATGGGTCCATTCAGAAGAAAAGGGATAAGTGATGAATTATTACTATTTAAGTAAAATGAAATGGAGACCAGGTGTTTAAATTCTCTGAGCAGTAAGTAAAGTTAATGAAACCATGGTTACAGCCTTGATCTTGCTTGATTTGCAAACAGAATCAAGACATAAGGGGAGCTGTACCTTATAAATATCCACAGTAAAGAAAAAGGAAGTTGAGATTCAGCTAGCAGGAAGCCAGTAATTAACTTATATAATAAGGGATTTTTCTATAGCATAGACCAAAGCAACCATAACATGTAATCAAATCATTTTACCCTATCAAACCTCTACTATTTAGTCTTCCAATTATTTGTTGTTGCTGGTTTTTGATTATTGATTAACATTAAGAAAATAAAAAGGGAACAAATTGTTGGTAGAGCAATAATGGGTGGAGAATAAATCACCGTGGATACAGGGAGCAGACCCTGCGTTGTTCTATTCACATGAAGACCAGAGCAGGGGAGGGAATGTAGAACAAGAAAACAAAACAAACCCAAACAGGACTTTCTCTGCGAGTTGGAGGTGGGCATAACCGGAAAGGAGAAAGACAGCTATACAGGGTGACGGACAGAGGTTTGGTCTACGAAACTGGATGCTTCTGCCAAATGTGGAAATACACTTAAGATGTGTATTTTGTTACGTGAACCTTCCGAAAAGCAAAGAAGACTAAACCACAGTTACTGATATGAAAAACAAATGATGCATGAAGCTGACCTGGACTGAAGCACAGTGATAAGCCAGGTGGGAGCGGTGGTGCACACCTCCAAGCTCAGCACTGAGGAGGCAGAGGCAGGTGGAGCTCAGTGAGTTTGGGGCTAGCCTGGTCTACTTAGCAAGTTTCAGGATACCCAGGGCTACATGAGAGAAACCGTGTCTCAAACACACACACACACACACACACACACACACACACACACACACACACACACACACACAGAGTATATATGTATGTATGTACGTGTATTATATGCACAGATGTGATAGTTATCACACACATACTATAGAGGGATGGAGTCAAATATGTAATAAGGCAGAGAGAAGGTGTCAATGGCAGAATCTAGGTGTTGGATAAACAGGCACTCACATAGCTCTTCAATTACGTGTGTGAATGGTTCATTCATATTACATGCTAGACAAAAATTTCTCAGTCTTAGCAAGAAATAGAGGCCTGGTAGGGCAAACCACCAACCTGAGGCACTGCTAGGCAAAAAGGAACCTTTTAGTCACTCAATGCTAGATTGAATTGCTCTCCCCTTCGAAGCGGGTTATGACCACGCGTTGAAGGAGAAGCTATGTCACTCAGGATCATTCTGTAAATGATTTTGTGGGTGCTGTAGAAAATCTTTCTCCAGCTTTTTCTGAGGTCAGGACCCTGTTTTCTCCTCTCTGAAGATTGTTCCTTCAGCGACCGAGTAATGAGCCCATGGCTCAGGGATGGAAGATGCAGACAGCACTTAAAACTCTGCCTCTGATAATTTTGTTTTGTATTATGAGGTACCAGGTTATTTGAAATACCACATACCGATCTGATTTGTTCTCCATTTCTGTTCCAAGAAGAAAGTGGTTTAACAGAAATGTCAATGTATTATCAGAGAAACACGTGCGGTCTCCAGGGGAACAGAAAGGGCAGGAGCTGCTCGTTAGAAACGCTCTGGTGTATCTCCCATCTCAGGAATAGCACAAATGCAGGCCCACCACAGGTGTCTCTCCTGTTTGTCCAGAGGCTCCATTGAGACTAAAAGCATTTTCACCATAAACTCTCCAATTCTATTCCTGGTACTCTTTCAGTTATGTACTTGCTTTCTCTTCCATGACACCGATGGGACATCCTTAGTCACAAGGTTCAAGCTTTCAAAGGTAATTATTGTTTTTAATGCTTTCAGCAGTTGGCCAGCCACATGTAACCTCACAAAGTCCTGCTACTCAATTACATTATGTGCTAGGTTGATTTTTATTAGCTACTAATTAATTAGTTAATTTGTTTGTGTGCTTGTAGCTATTTTTTACTTAATTTTAAAATTTATGTGGCATGTGCGTGTGCGTATGAGGGCCCGCAGATCTCCTGGAACTGGACTTCTGGGCACAGCGAGCCCCAGAGTGCTGGGAAAGAACTTGGGTTGACTGTCAGAGGAGCTCATGTTCATGGCCATCAGACTTTCTCACCAGCCCATCACTTATACAACCAATAAACGGACTTTTAGGGACACCTATCATTAGCTTTGTTTTCTATGTATCTGAGTTACTTACACAAAATACTTTCATATGAAATCTATTATATATTTAAGAACTGAAAGGGCTTTAGTTTCAAAATCTAAAATCAGCAATATTGAAATCTAATTCATACAACCTTATCTTCTTCGGGTATTACCTGGCAGCTTATATTTTGTATGATTTTTATTTTTTTCTTCTGAATTGCTTCCTTTGAAAGTCCTGGGAATGAGAAATAGTTACAGTGTTCCCAACTCCCGCTCAGGGGGCAAATGCCTTCTAAATCAGTAGCAAGAAACCGAGCAGCACCCAGGTACTTGGCATCACCCACAGATAAGTCTTCACTGTTAGTCCTTGGCATTCTAGCTCCAGGATCTTCTAGGGTGTTTATTTCAAAGGTAGATTCTGGGGCCCATCCCTCATGCAGGTGTAATGGGAACATTTTGAGAAATGGCTCATAAGGGAGTGGGTATTACATAATTCCAACCTTACAGAAGCTTACAACTCGCTCCCCGGTGTGTTCAGAACACACACAGTTCATTCCTTAGATCTTTAAATTCTCATCATACAGCGATAGTTCAGAAAACATCTAGGAAACAATGAGACTGGATTCCTGTGGAAGAGCAGGGCAGGCATAGAAGGAAAAAGCCCGGTGTTTCCCAGATAGTTGGTGAGGGCTTTTGTGTGACCACAGCTAATCGTTTTTCAGCCGGATATGGACAGATAGTGCCTTCAAAGTTTCCATATTGTTTTATGTAGCACGTACAAAGAGTAGCAGGAGGCTAACCCTTGTAAAGAAGTGTAAATTTTTATTAGAAAAGATTTAAGAAAAACGTTTTGAGGCTGGGGAGGTGACTCAGTAAAATGCCCGCAGTCTACGTGTGAGCACTGCGTTCAGATTCTCCGTGCTCGTGTCGGATTCCACCTGCACTGGCATGACACGAGCGGCGCCGCACACCTACACCCCTGAGGGTGGGAGGCAGGGGCAAGAGGGTAACTGGAGCTTTCTGGCCAGTCAGCACAGCCTTACTGGAGCTAGGAGTCCCCACCAAGCCTCTCCAATTGTCTCAAGTGCCAATTTGTAATGTTTAGTCACTTTTTGTAATGTTTTTCCTCAAATAAGTGTCATTTCTTGATCATCGCAGGCAAGCTGAGGTCCCAGCTTACAGCCTCTATGGGCCAGGCAGCCACTCACCCCATTATGACTGTGTTCATATAATTCACTGCTGAAAAACAGCGTTTTGACGGCCTTCCTCGTATTCATTCCCCCAAATTGATTGCTGAACTGTGTGACTGCCAGCCTCATTTTATCTGCTTTGTCTTGAGAGGACATTTCAAAGGCTCCAGATCTGCCACCTACCCATTATTAGCTGGTTTTATTTGTTTGTTAGTTGTTTCCTAAGCCAGCTACGAATCCAGCACCCTGCACTTGGAGCCATCTTTCTTAGCTGCTAGGCTACCTTCTTTTGGTCTGTATAACCCTTCACTTTGCTTGGCACCTCCCCCAGCAGCTTTCTAAGAGATGATACATGGAGGGGACCGAAACATGGTTGTGTTCATTTGAGTGAGCACAAATTTATTCATTGAAAATAACTTCCGGGCTTCAGAGATGGCTCAGCGGTTAAGAGCACTGACTGCTCTTCCAGAAGTCCTGACTTCAAATCCCAGCAACCACATGGTGGTTCCCGACCATCTGTAATGGAATCCGACGCCCTCTTCTGGTGTGTCTGAAGATAGCTACAGTGTACTCATAAATAAAATTGAAAAAAGAAAAGAAAATAGCTTCTTTTTTAGAATTTTGAAGGTGGGTTGTTTCTTATTTTTATTCCATTCTTTCTTCCTTTCCTAAAGACATCTCAAACTCTATGAGTCTAAAATCAAATTCAAACTCCACCAGAAACCTACTTCTAACACTAAAACATATCACATCTCCTTTACAGTATACACAATGCTTTGGTGGAAGCTATGATCATCACCCTTATCCTCACCCTGATAGATATATTTCAAATACATTCATGGGCTGTGCACTTTTTTATGTAGAAAGCAGCAGAAACATGGAGTTGCAGAAGTAGTTAGTATTCTTTGCATTTATGTTAGCAGCTTGTTATATCCAGCACCTGGGACCTTGGCAGCTGGCATGTGTCCGGTTTACACAGAGCAACAGGCTGACAACTGGGACATTCCGCAATGATCAGAATTTACACACTCCAACTCTCTTCCTTCAATTTCCTAGGTTTCCCGGCTTGCCAGCGGGGTCTGCTTGAACTAGGTTTCTTGTTTTCCGATATCCCAACTGTGCTTTCTGGTACAACCTACCACACAGAGCCTGTTCCCTGGAATATGCTTTGGAGAGAACTCACCTTAAAATAGACAGACAATAATTTCCTTGTCTCTAGATTTCCTGGCTGCCTTCAGTCTTTCATTGTGGCATGTATGAGGCGCTCTCCTGGTCTTTATCCACTGTGAAACTGAGATCAGCACCTCTAGCCGTAGGAAATATCACATTCAAGTCTAAGGATGGTCACAGTGGCACATGTAACCTTCTCCTGTGCCTCCCTCCTTTCTAGTGGAGGTTTACGTCTGCATGTGTTTGCTGGCCACTTCAATTTCCTCAGCAAACAACTTGTTTCTTCTTCTGACCGAGTCACTGAGTCCTGCAGATTCTGGATCCTGGGAGCTTTCAGGTTGTGTTCACTGCAGGAAAGCATGATTACTTCATCTGGTGCACTGCTCTGCAGAACTGATCTTTTTCTTCTGTATGAGCTGGCCTCTCTCCCTTGATGGAGATAACTTCTGGAAAATAATTTTTATTCTTGATGCTCTATACCCTCATCTTCCTGTTGAAAACTAAGGCTGTGACTTAATAGCTTAAATAATTTTGTATAAATGTAGTTTCCAAAAATCCTAGTCATAGAAGACAAACAAAATAACACTAAATCTGATATTATCAACTATCAATACTATGTTATTCCTAGACATGCTAATAATAGTAGATTGTGTGTGTGTTTCATTATGCTTTCTTTTTCTTAAGGACTTTCTCAACTTTCCTGTAGGGCCACATCCTTGTCAAGTGCTGCAGACATTGTATTTTACAGACACAGTAACTATTCATTCCTTTGACATTTAGGCTCTTTCCAAATTTACAGGAAGATGCTGAAACAATTAACTTTCTTTGTGTGTGTGTGTATGTGTGTGGTGGTATGTGTGAGTGTGTGTGTGTGGTGGTGGTGTGTGTGTGTGTATGTGTGTGTGGTGTGTGTGTGTACAGTGTGTAGGTAGTATTGAGGTGTGTGCATGTGCGTGTGGTGGTGTGTGTGTGTGTGTGTGTGTGTGTGTGTGTGTCCCCTGGTAGGCTGCCTTAGGAACATGAAGAAAGTATTCACTGGTTTCAGAGGGTTATAAAAAGAAAAAGAAGATGCAAAGGTAGTGGGGGGAGTTGGAATGAGTTTCTGGTATGATTAAGACACATTGTAAACCCATATGAAATTATCAAGTGAAAGATAAAAAAGATCATACTAATTTACAAGGCTGGGCAGAAGTACTTCCTTTGACCTGATGATATGAACCATGCTGAGAGGAGAGCCATTTTAATGCTCACTTTTTTATTTTTATAAAGTTTAGTTTCTAACTTATTAATTTTCATTTCAAGCAGTATCCATTCTCAATTCATTATCTGAGTTCTTAACAGGAGCTATTAAGCTTGCGATTACTTTTTTGTAGAAAGCAGCCTATTCTTGTTCTGTCACTGTAATATCCCCTGGAATCTCACTGAAGATGAGAAACAGAAAGTTTCCATGTTTCAGACCTTACATAATCTTCCACCTGCTCTCGTCTCCACGGAACACAATGGAGTTCTCAATTTACCGATTTTCTGTCTGAGTGAACAGAGCTTTGCAGCAAGTGTGATGTGCACAGAATAATCCAGTCTCTACTTTGATCTAATTTTCTTTTAAAGTCTGAGTTTCAGCTCTGCTGTTTAAAGCCCATTCCTGCCTTTGGACTTATCCTGTTTCTGTGAGCCCCATATTAGCGCAGGCTCCAGGGGCACTATTCTCTGGGGTCCTCTGCACACATGACACCCTATGCAGATGCTGCTGAGCCACTTGAGGCCT
Organism: Rattus norvegicus; assembly: GCF_021556685.1. Classification (NCBI taxonomy): domain Eukaryota; kingdom Metazoa; phylum Chordata; class Mammalia; order Rodentia; family Muridae; genus Rattus; species Rattus norvegicus. The sequence continues at coordinate 25,293,073 of NC_141535.1, read as the reverse complement.
CATGGGAGGGGCGCTGAGACCTTTATAGCAAGTGGTATTTCTTAAGGCATATTTAATGTAATCCAGTTAGCTTAATGGGAAATAAAAACATTGATTAGGATTATATGGGGCTGGGGGTTGGGGGTGGCTTAGCAGTACAGCATTGGCCCAGCATCCACAGGGCCTTAGGTTCTATCTCCACAACACAAAACAAATGTGTCTTCCCAGCCACCCCTCCCTAAAGAAATAATTACTCATAGATTGCAAGCCAGCAGAAGTGGTCTTATAAAATGCATCCTTTTAGGAGAAGCAGTAGGACTTGGGAGCATCTTCATGTTAGTCTTTCTTTTCATAGACTTCAAACTTGTACTTGATGCCTTTTTCCTCCTGGATCTCAGAGAGGACGCCTGGGTATCTGAAAAAGAAAATGTTTTCATGAGATTCAATTCAACATCCACTGAAACATCAACATCAAATTCAACATCACACTGAAGTGTGGCTTCCCTAACTTCCCACTCCAGGGCATCAGCAGTGTGGGATGGGAATTGAGTTTTCCTCCCTTTTCTTCAGCATGGCAAGCCACCCCTAGGCCATACCCACAGCACTCAGCAACAGAAGGAAACAGCAACCCAGTTGCTAGAGAGTGCAACGCCCCAAATCTTCTTCATTTAGCATTCATTATCTTTCCTCAAAAAATGAACCCTAGGTCCTATTTCTCTTGTATCTTACCACACTACCAATGAGCTACTAGGCAAGTTCTCAGGAACCTTTTATAAGTTATCACTCAAATCACATTTCTAAGAAAAGAAAAACAAACCATCTCTAGCTGCCTGAAACCGGTCCCAGGCAGACACTTGGTTTCTTGATTTATGGACACGCCATGGCTTTACTAGCCTGGTGATATGTGGCATACCATGACTGCCTGTTAGAGCCACAGTGCACCTGCTTTTTCCACCCTCAACTGTCACTTAGGCCTCTGCTCAGACCCTCTGGCTGTCGGCCTCCAAGGGAATGCTCCCAGGTCCGTCCAATGATGACAATGCGTCCTTATGATGCGGCTTCATCCTAGACCGCAAGAGAGGGAGCCACGGGCTGCTGTTTCCATCTTTTGCTCTCCTGGGTACTTGTCTGTCCTTCTTTCTTCACAGAATAGCCTGTGTCTGACATGGTCCTTAAAGTCCCTTCTCCTGAGGTGATACTGCAGACTCACTCTTGCCAAGGATGCTTCCAAAGACTTTACAATGTCTTGTGTATATAATACTGGCACTAGTTACAACATGGAAAAATTGTGGATGTGTCAAAAAAAAAAATTTGTCTTGTGCCAAAAGAAGCAGCTCTATTTGCTAAGCATTCCCTAGTCTCTCACTGTTCACTCTCTGTAGTACTCCTGCCTTTTGAAACTGACTTTACTAGGCCCATTTTCAACTACGATTTGAGTTTCTTTGGAATGAGTCAGGAAAAGTCACATCTGCATATTTTTTATGTGTAAAATCCAGCATCAGGGCTGTCAATCACTAAGATAAAGGGAAAGTACCAAGAGGCTCTTTCAAGAGCCAAGAATAATAAACTCTGTTAAGTGACTGGTTAGATATGTTCCCTAGCACATTACATGCAATCTTTCTGTAAAACTAAAATCGAACTCTTCTTAAACCAGTTTTTCCCTCTACTATCTTTCAGTCTTTTAAAATAATGGTTATAATTACAACCACAATTCTAAACTACTTTGGTTTTGAGATAGGATCTTATTCTGTGTCTCAGGCTGACTTTGAACTTGCAGGCTCCTCAGTGCTGAGATTATAGTTGTGAACTAGTACCCCAGCTCAATTCCAAACAAAATCTTGAGAACTGTACTTGGACTCTGTGTGTATGTGTGCGTGTATGTGTATATGTGTGTGTTTGTGTGTCTGTGTGTGTGCATGTGTGTGTTTGTGTTTTACATACATGTTCCTGTATGTGCACTCACCTGGGGGCCAGAGTTGTTTTCCCAGGTCCACTTGCCAACCATTTACACTGAAGATACCTTTAACTCCTAAGCCATTTTCCCAGCCAGGACTTGGACTCCGAGTTCCAGGCCCACAGGAATTGGCGTACTACCTATCCTTAGGCTCCACCCACTTCAAGCATTAAGAGTCAGAATAAATAGCAGCTCTGAAATAATAAAAGATTACAGCAATCCAGAGATGACTGGGTTGAAGCTCTCAGAGGCCAACACAATCCTTGAAACAGTTTTCCGTAAGAAAGCAAACTGCAGCAAACAATCAAATGGGCATTTCACCAGAAACACGGGCTCTGGTGGAGACTTTGCCAGTATCCTCAAGAGTCAAGAGGTAGTGGGATCAGAAGAGGAAACACCAGAACATGTAAAATTTATTCCATGGTGTTCCCTGATGAGGGGCATGGGTCCTAGCTTTGGAACCAACTACCAACTCTGCTGTGGTATGCAGGAGTCTGCCTTCCAAGGCAGCATGTGTTAAAAGCCTGGTCCTGTGTGATGATGGTGGTGGTGGTCTTTTTTTTTTTTTATCTGTATATATATATTTATATTTATATAAAAGACCAATAATAGCAGTGTGTTATGCATCAACAGCAGCAACAGCTTTTCCAGGTTCTGCAGTCATCTGAACAAAACTGTAGAGACATCCAGCACACTCCATTTAAAAAAAAAAAAAAAGTAAAAAAACAAAACCCAAGAAAACAGCACAGTTCTGTTACTCTTGTGGTACCTGGCACCATTTTTTTTTTTTTTAAATTAGCTTCTCAATCATCATCTGGAAAGAAAAAATTCTGAGCAACATCATTAAAAACAGCTCTGATAAAGCACGGTCACTACTACGTATCATAAAGCAGGTACAAGCTATTTTACATCCACAGAGGTATGATACAGTACTGTCCTACATCTATAATACTAGCGGATACAATTTAAAAGGCATTATTTGAGACTTGATTCTACTTTTCCAGCAGAGGGCCCAAAGGATGGTGTGACACAGCTTTGTAAAGAAACATACTCTAGACAGGATTTCCTTTCACTAGTGGCACAGTTCTAAGGATTCATTCTCTCCATGAATGTCAGCTAAAACCGTTATTAAAAAAATGAAATATCCCTAGAACAAAACCGTATAACCACCGGATTCACATGAAGATGACCTGGTGGAGACAAGCTGGACCTCACCTTACCAACAAGCTATCAAATCTGTTATGTTTAAACAGTGAGACCTCCAAGGAAGGAGATGCCAAGTAGTGCTTCAAAGCTTCGGACCACAATCAAACACAGCATCCTTTTCAACAGAAGCAGAAGCTCATCTGAATATGCTCAAGGATGCTGACATCAACATTTAATCATCTCCTCACTCATCCAGGAAGAAGGGGAGATCAGTTACTACTGTACTTTATTGTGTTCAACCAAATCACCATGTTACAAAAATAGCAAGCTGCCATAATAAAAAATAAGGCTCCTCTATCCAGCACCAGATAGCATCATTTTACTTTCAAGCCTAGAAATTGCACACTTGTATATAAACCAACCGAAGATGAGGATTGAGAGTTCATCTTGGTGGATTTTTCCTTTGATGAATATGAAGTGTCCTTCCTTATCTTTTTTGATGACTTTTAATTGAAAATTGATTTTATTTGATATTAGAATGGCTACTCCAGCTTGCTTCTTCTGACCATTTGCTTGGAAAGTTGTTTTCCAGCCTTTCACTCTGAGGTAGTGTCTGTCTTTGTCTCTGAGGTGTGTTTCCTGTAGGCAGCAGAATGCAGGGTCCTCATTGCGTATCCAGTTTGTTAATCTATGTCTTTTTATTGGGGAGTTGAGGCCATTGATGTTGAGAGATATTAAGGAATAGTGATTGTTGCTTCCTGTTATATTCATATTTGGATGTGAGGTTATGTTTGTGTGCTTTTCTTCTCTTTGTTTTGTTGCCAAGATGATTAGTTTCTTGCTTCTTCTAGGGTATAGCTTGCCTCCTTATGTTGGGCTTTACCCTTTATTATCCTTTGTAGTGCTGGATTTGTAGAAAGATATTGTGTAAATTTGGTTTTGTCATGGAATATCTTGGTTTCTCCATCTATGTTAATTGAGAGTTTTGCAGGATACAGTAACCTGGGCTGGCATTTGTGTTCTCTTAGGGTCTGTACGACATCTGTCCAGGATCTTCTGGCCTTCATAGTTTCTGGCGAGAAGTCTGGTGTGATTCTGATAGGTCTGCCTTTATATGTTACTTGACCTTTTTCCCTTACTGCTTTTAATATTCTTTCTTTATTTTGTGCGTTTGGTGTTTTGACAATTATGTGACGGGAGGTGTTTCTTTTCTGGTCCAATCTATTTGGAGTTCTGTAGGCTTCTTGTATGCCTATGGGTATCTCTTTTTTTAGGTTAGGGAAGTTTTCTTCTATGATTTTGTTGAAGATATTTACTGGTCCTTTGAGCTGGGAGTCTTCACTCTCTTCTATACCTATTATCCTTAGGTTTGATCTTCTCATTGAGTCCTGGATTTCCTGTATGTTTTGGACCAGTAGCTTTTTCTGCTTTACATTATCTTTGACAGTTGAGTCAATGATTTCTATGGAATCTTCTGCTCCCGAGATTCTCTCTTCCATCTCTTGTATTCTGTTGGTGAAGCTTGTATCTACAGCTCCTTGTCTTTTCTTTTGATTTTCTATGTCCAGGGTTGTTTCTATGTGTTCTTTCTTGATTGCTTCTATTTCCATTTTTAATTCCTTCAACTGTTTGATTGTGTTTTCCTGGAATTCTTTCAGGGATTTTTGCGATTCCTCTCTGTAGGCTTCTACTTGTTCTCTAAGGGAGTTCTTTATGTCTTTCTTGAAGTCCTCCAGCATCATGATCAAATATGATTTTGAAACTAGATCTTGCTTTTCTGGTGTGTTTGGATATTCCGTGTTTGCTTTGGTGGGAGAATTGGGCTCCAATGATGCCATGTAGTCTTGGTTTCTGTTGCTTGGGTTCCTGCGCTTGCCTCTCGCCATCAGATTATCTCTAGTGTTACTTTGTTCTGCTATTTCTGACCGTGGCTAGACTGTCCTATAAGCCTGTGTGTCAGGAGTGCTGTAGACCTGTTTTCCTGTTTTCTTTCAGCCAGTTATGGGGACAGAGTGTTCTGCTTTCGGGCGTGTAGTTTTTCCTCTCTACAGGTCTTCACCTGTTCCTGTGGGCCTGTGCCCACCTGATCAGGCGGTGAGGTCTCTCTCCCACGGGGTTTGGGAGCAGAGAGCTGCTGCGGGCCGGGATCCGAGGGTGTGGGACTTCCAATAAATACAGGAAGTGCCCGGTCCTAGAGGAATTTTGCCTCTGTGTGTCCTGAGTTCACCAGGCAGGTTTCTTGCAGGGGAAAAGTTGGTCCTACCTGCGGTTCCAAGGCTCAAGTTTGCTTGTGGGGTACTGCCTAAGTCCTCTCCACTGTGGCAGCAACCGGGAAGATCTGCGCCGCTCTTTCCGGGAGCCTCCGTGCACCAGGGTTCCAGATGCCGTTTGGTGTTTTCCTCTGGCGTCTGGATTTGCACAGAGTGCAGTCTCTTCTGGTTTTCCAGGCGTGTCCGCCTCTCTGAAGGTTTAGCTCTCCCTCCCACGGGATTTGGGTGCAGAGAACTGTTTATCCGGTCTGTTTCCTTCAGGTTCCGGCAGTGTCTCAGGCGCAGGGGTCCTGCCGCTCCTGGGCCCTCCCCTACGGGAACCCAGAGGCCTTATACAGTTGCCTCTTGGGCCAGGGATGTGGGCAGGGGTGGGCAGTGTTGGTGGTCTCCTCCGCTCTGCAGCCTCAGGAGTGCCCACCTGATCAGGCGGTGAGGTCTCTCTCCCACGGGGTTTGGGAGCAGAGAGCTGGTGGTGGTGGTCTTTAAGCCTGATGTAGGTTAATGGGAAGTATGCCCTCAGATGGGACTTGGAGACTCCCGTTTCTCTCTGTCTTCCTGAGTCCAAGTGTGAAGGCTCTCTCTAGGGTTGCCTGTCATTGTGAGCCATCTGCTGAGGTCTTTACCAGCAGCCATGCGGAGGCTCATAGCACCCCTTTCAGGCTCAAGAACTGTGAGTCAAGAACTGTGAGCTAAATATTTCTTTTCTAAAGTTAGTCTGCCTCGGGCGATCTATTAGTGATGATAAAATGGAGTAGCATAGCTCGACCTTTTGTCTTAGCATATTTTTTTTAGCTCATTAAACAGAATACTGCTGATATAAAACTTTTGGGCCTGCTGGTTTGGTTGAGGTCTCATGATATTTGAGACTGAAATTTTCTTCCAAGCAGCATCAGTGAACAGAACAGAGCTGTGTGGGATCGGCTGGCACGGTGCTGCTGAAGTAACAGTTGTACAGGCGAGGACTTAAAGGAAAAAAGGCCAGTGCATCGTAAAAACACCGTCTCGGTGATATGGACTGTGGATCTCAGGCTTCATCCACTTTCTAATTCATTTTCCACTCACAGCAGTCCTTGCTTTTATCTGTATTTCATCTTCATTTCAATACTGACTGAAAAAAAATCCCATCATAAGTTGTATGATGTTAATGAAAGATACTGTGTTTGAATGGAAACCTGTATAAACTAAGAGTAATATATCAGTATATGAAGACAGTGGGGATCAAGATGAACTTGAGTGAGCTCGCCCCTCATCTACATAAAAATACCAGATGTGATGCCGAGATTGTATATCTAATGCTGTGGAGGTAGGCACAGGAGATGTTTGGGGTTTGTGGGCCAGCCAACCTCCTAACTGAATTCCAGGCAAGGAGAGACCAGTCTCAAAGAGGACAGTGTCCTCTGACCTCTATGTGTAACACACACACATACACGCACGCGCACACACAGCCTTATACCCCTTCACTCCAAGGTTCAGGAATCATTGCGGAAGAGGGGTTGCAAAAATTTTAAGAGACAGAGATTAGTGGGTGGTTGCAGAACAGATTTCTGGACAAGAGAAGACTGCATGTTATCAAACCCATGCAAGATCTGAGCACGGGGAGACCAAGTGTGGAAGTCCCATCCCCCAGCTTAGGAATGACTGATAACTAATGGCTGCGGGGAGAGGAAGAGTCATTTCTCTTCAGAGGTGTGGACTCTGCACTACTGACTGCACTACATGGACTTAGGGTGTTAATAAAACAAAACAAAAAACATGAAATTGTGAGTGAGTAGTTGTGGGAGGATAGGAGAGGAATCAGGAGATGAAATGGTGTGGGTTTGACAATTTTTTTAAAAAACCTAAATAAAATACAAACATACATAAATACCCATGGGGCTGATGAAAAGATGGAGGGGATGGAGAATGACTAAAGCTCATTCTCCACTTTAGCAGCAATGAGAAGCTCTCCAGTGGATGGAGGCTTAGACAAAGGCCCAGGGCACAGCAACTCTATTACCTTCTAGACAGAGAGCACTTGCTGGGCTGGGTAGTGTATGTCAATACAACAGAAGATGAGGGCATCCGGGAAGGAGGAATCTTAATCAAGAAAACATTCCCATCAGATTGGCCTATATTATCTGTGTGATTAATTGATGTGAGTGGTCCCATCCCATTGTGGGTGGTGGTACTCATGGGCAGGTCCTGGGGCATAGAAGAAAGTAGGCTGAATAAGCCATGGGAGAAAGCTGGTAAGCAGCACCCACTCCTCCTTCCAGGCCATGCCCTGACTTCTTTCCATGATGCACTGTTACTTGGAAGCACAAAATGATACAAACCCTTTCTTCTCCAAGTTGCATTTTGTACGGTAGAAACCCTAAGACACTTACTGTCTAGAGGTTTCCCTTTTCCTAATCTTAAAGAAAGATTAAGGTCTCCTCTTAGGGAATCCCCTCTATTCTGTGTTAAGGAGGCTGCTGTGATGTTAGTGCAGGTCAGAGAACTCATGGTTATCAAATGCTGCACTGAAACAGGTGTTTGTTCCTGTCGAGTGTCATTTAGAATGTCCACATCACAGCAATGGCCTTGTCCTGTCTTAGTCCACTCACCTCAGAATCCTGTGATGGCAAAGAACCAACACACACTATTCCTAGCTTTTCCAAGCAAGCAGACTCACAGCTTCCTAAATCACCCTGTCTACCTCACACTGCAAGTCAACATATCCTGATTCTAAGACCAACTAAACATTGATAATATCATACACGACTGTCTTGTAGAGATACAAATAAAAAATCCCTAATAAAATGGTAGTAAACTGACATAACTAACATAAAAAAAATCTCATACAATTCTTAAGTAGAATTGACCTTGGAAATGCAAGATTAGTTTAATATAAAAACCAATCATGTAATATACAGTATTAATAGTGTCAAATAGTTCAGAAAAAACATGTGGCAAAATCCAACAGTTCTTCGTGATCAAAGCACTTAATGAACTAGAAATCAAAGGGCCCTTCCTCAGCAAGAGAAAGTCATGTGCTTTCCTCCTGGGACCATGAACAAGACGAGTAAGATGTTTGTCTAATTTCCTAGTCAACCTGCTGGAAGTTCTGGATCAGATACACAGGCAAGAGAAGGAGATAGTGACACCTGACTAGGAGACAGTAGAGCTGCAGAGGACACTAACAGGGCGGCTGACACTTTCACCTTGGGTTCATTTCACTAGTGCTAAGAAAGGACTACCAACCCTAACCGTTAATTCTACTCCAGAGTTACAGGGTATCAGAGGAGTCCACTAAACAACTATCAACAAATATAGACAACAGTTAAGCTCCAACTGTGAAGTTACAGGACACCAGCTATTGTGATCTGTAGTTTTATACACTAGCGTGAAGAACCTGAAAACCGCAGCCTCCAAAGGAATAAAACATTCTCAAAGCAGTGTACGAATGGAATGCTCAAGCATTACTTACGGGAAGAGAGTAAACACCTACCTATGTGAAAAGCTCTAACAGGCTTCATACTGTTTAGAGACAGTTCTCTTCAGAGTGCTCTATGGATAGAATACCTATGAGAATCCCAGGTTGCTCTCTGTCAGAAACTGGCATACTAATATAAATTCATATGGAAACCCAAAGGACCCAGAACGGCGGAAAGCAGTCTTGAGAACAGATCTGAGAGGTTTTGCTTCCTGATGACAGTTATATGTAGTAAGCTGAGTAAAGTGGCTGTAATTCCAGCCCCTGAGAAATGGAAGCAGCTGGTCATTCTTGGTTAGCCAGTGAGTTTCCAGGACAGCCTGGGCTACATGAGACTCAGTTAAAACCAAAACAAGACTGTGAAGTAGTAGCATAATGACACACATAGAAAATGGGAAAGAACTGAGAGTCCAGAAAAATACTTTCACATTTATGGTCAACTGAAATTGTGACTATAGGAATGAGTGTAAGTACAGCAAAACCACAGAGCTCGGTCTCCACAGGTGAGTGTCATGATGTGTCCCTATGTCAGCAAAGCCGCTGGCTTGCTATTTACAAGTCAGAGAACCACAGTGGCATTTAAGTTGTCAAGGATCCTCAAGGGCCAGCACCTTGGAAATGTTTGGATTAGAACTGGCAAGCCTTAGAAGGTTTTTAAAGGAAGCTGATGGCACAGCAGTGTGGTCTTATTGCTAGTAGGAAAATAGAAGAAATGAGAAGGGAGAACTGAGAAGTATATTCATGCAATGTGAGAATACACAATTTAAGCAGAAGAGAAAATACACAGGGTATGATGTTCACACAAGCATTTTAGAAAATGACCAACTGTGGTTTTCAGTTTAAGCCCAAACAAAGGCAGGACTCGAGGGGCTGCTTCTTATAATTCTAAAGCACTTCAGAACCACGGCATTTAAAGGTTATGTGGTTCTAGAGTGCCAAGACTGCTACTCTAAAGCTTGACCATCCATTTATCCAGACTAAGTTGTTATGTTTCTTTAGGGGATGTGTAAAAAGCAAATTTATACTCAGAGGATAATTACTAGACACAGTTGGACTATATGGGAAAATGTGTTAAGCACTGGTCTGAAAGTGTTGACATAACTAACTTTTTCTTTTCCTGTTATAGCTAACTGTTTGAAGTACTTTTAAATTAAAATGCTCCAAGGTTTCCAATCCTTGGAGTTTCCAACTGGAATCACAGGGCAGCCTTTCTTCTCCACCTTCACCACACTGGCAGGTTTAACCTCTGGCTCATCTTTCCCCAAATCTAGACTTCTTCTGGTTCCCTCCAATGCATCTGTCACAGCAGCTGGGACAATGTCCTGCCTCAGAATCCTCTAAGGCAGTACTCGGCGAGACTCACTGGCCTCCTCCTAGCTGACAGAACAGGTCAACTTCCTTCTTACCTCAGGATCCACTGTCTGTTTTCTGCTCCTGGGACATGTGGCTGTTCCTTGACATCTTGATCTCAGTGTAGATGCCTCTGGTCAGAGGATCCCTCACACATGATCACAGTACCCAAAAAAGACAGCACTGTTTCATGCTGTCACTGGCCACCCCCTCCCACCTTGCTATAAAGGCCTTGTTTCCAGGGCAGTCAGCAGCACCAGCAGGCAGAATCATCACAATTTTCACAGTGCCCAAGATAGACCTGATGCCCCTAGAATGAGCTAGTGACCGCTGCTAGATGCCATTAAAATCATTAAAGCCCGAGTATTTCCAAGTAAACATTCTTATAATGTATCTTTGTAGGGGCGCAAACAAACCTCTATTTCTGATCTGGCACTGGCAACAGACCAAAGGAACAACTCCCCAGGTCTAGCTTAGTGAACTAGTGAGTTTCTTTGTGTGACTTACAGGAGTATGGGTGACTAACTAAAAGGCAGCTAGTAAGTGACATCAAACAAAAGCTGCCTCCCTAGCACTCCTGCACAGCAGGCAACAGGCAGACAGGCAGGCAGGCAGACAGCAGGCAGGCAGTAGACAAGCAGGCAGCAGGCAGGCAGGCAGGCAGGCAGTAGACAAGCAGGCAGCAGGCAGCAGGCAGCAGGCAGCAAGGCAGGCAGGTAGGCAGGCAGACAGGCAGGCAGGCAGGCAGGCAGGCAGCAGGCAGGCAGTAGACAAGCAGGCAGCAGGCAGCCAGGCAGGCAGGCAGTAGACAAGCAGGCAGCAGGCAGCAGGCAGGCAGACAGCAAGGCAGGCAGGCAGGCAGGCAGACAGGCAGGCAGGCAGGCAGCAGGCAGGCAGACGGCAGGCAGGCAGGCAGGCAGGCAGGCAGGCAGGCAGGCAGGCAGCAGGCAGACAGGCAGGCAGCAGGCAGGCAGACAGCAGGCAGGCAGGCAGGCAGACAGCAGGCAGGCAGGCAGGCAGGCAGGCAGGCAGACAGCAGGCAGGCAGGCAGGCAGGCAGGCAGGCAGGCAGGCAGGCAGGCAGGCAGGCAGGCAGATCACCCATCAGTCTCTTGGTCCCAGCAGCTGCCATCAGTCACATAACTTCTAGGGAGACCTTGTTACTCCTAAGCTTGATAAGCTTCCTGCACATTATAAACTGAATTTGCTTCCTGAGTCTTAAATCTTTTCTCCTTCCTCCAGGAGGGCACGCTTCAGTTAGGAAGAAACAGCTACCTAACATCAGCTAAAGGAGTTTTCTTAAAGACAGTAAAATTGGCAAGCCCTGTAACTCATCTGTGTAGGTTAGCTTCTGAATAAAAAATTAAATGAACACGTATATGTGAAAAAAAGACACTACATTCTTATGCCACAGAACATGGAGAAATCTAGTTGCGCTCCTTTAGAAGCTTCACTCCTATTGGCTAGAATTCACAGTGCTGGAAGGTGATATATGCGCTATCAGAAAAGAAAAACCCAGGCAGTAGACAGTCTCACCTACCTTGACCTCTGTGAGACACAGTAGTAGCAACTGTAGTAGCAACTGCCTGCAGGAGACACTGGTTCAACACTTGCATGAATGCTATGGGAGTGACTAACTGCTTCTTCTTTGTAAAAGATCACTCCATGAGATGGAACCCATACCTGACACAGTCAGCAAGGCTACCTTAAACTTGAAGATAGACAGGCCATGGGCCCTAGGGGAAAGCCTACTGTTATTCTGCTAAATTAACATAGCAATAAGATGACTCTCAGTAACACATTGTTATACCTGCAAATGCTCAACTCTCATCAGAGAAGTTACTTTGTGCAGTTGATGACAATTAACACAGAAACCCACAACTGGTCACCAAGGAGAAAAAGGGGCTTTTAGAATATGCAGCCCTAAATGTGATGTTCATGCGCGTATGCACACACACACACACACACACACACACACACACACACACACACACACACACACTCTCCTTCTCTCAAGGTTCAGTGGTCTACATGGGAAAGGGAGAAAGACTGTTAGCCAGAGGTGGCAGGTGACTGGGGAACAGTGCTTTCCAGACAGGACAGAGCAGATGCACACAAGAGCTCACGGTGACCGTGACAGCATGCACAAGAGCTGCACAGGCTCAAGACAAACAAGACGAACCCCACCCTTAACCAGCTGACAGTGCTGCAAGGGGAAGTTAGTTTTCTTCAATAGAGTGACCTTGTGTCTAACAACCACACTCCAGGGCTGGCCCCAAGTTTAGGAGTTCAGCCATGCAGATTAGATTCCATGTTCTTTTTGTTTTTGTTCTCAAAGAGAGAAAACATGACCTGGAAGAAGGTGGAGGAGGGGTATGAATACGATCCAAATATATTGTATGAAATTTTTAAATAAATAAAAATATTATTTAAAAACTATCTTTCTACATAACACATTGCTACTTCAAATCAAATCTGAAAAAATTTACTCTTCTCTGTAATTCTTTTTCCTCTTTTCATTACTAATCTATTTTATTTAACACTTTGGCTTCTGCTGCGGAGTTAATTTTCATACATATATGCCATCGTACTTTGCTCTTGCTTCCCCCTTCTTTCTGTAATTAGTCCTTAAAGTGCTTCTCACTAATTAATAATTGCATACTTACTCTGGGAGAAGTTTATATTTCTCCAAATCAATTTCTGGGAAGAATGTGTCACTTTCAAACTCCTGCATGATCCTTGTCACAAAGAGTCTGAGGTGGCCTGGCTGATTCATGGCTTCCTTTAAAACAAAACACAAGGAATCACTCTTTAACCTGTGTTGAAGTGCAAAGAGACTGGAAGCTACTTGTTTTAGTTGCTTTTGCACCAGGCATTAAATGCATGTTTACAACTGCTCACACTTACTAGGTATAAAATATTTTGAAAAAAGACTTGCTTGTATTTAAACGATGCTGGTATCTATGTTTGTGTGGGTACACGTGTGTGCGAGCACTGATATTTGTGAAGGCCGGAGGAGCTCGAGTTGGAGATGGTTGTGATGTGGATGCTGGGATCTGAGCTCAAGTCCTCAGAAAAGCATCCAGTGCTCTTCACCTCGGAGCCATCCCTTCAGTCCCCTGAACTTACATATAAACCCTCTGCCCTGAGGCTCAGTCACGCGACAATAGCACTAGCCACAGTTAGTAACTGGGAAAACATGTCCTGGCCTCTAGCTCATCATAGTTTTTGTTTAAGTTGAAGCATTCAGTCACACTGCTTTTCTTCCTTTGCTCTTTTAAGGTTCCCCCTTATGACTTGGTTGCAATTCCAAAGAGAAGTTTGCATCTGTACACTTGAGTAAGAAAGTATCTTTGTGAGGTTGCCACTGTTGAAAAATACCCTGGGAACACTCAGTATACCATTTCTTTAAATTAATTATTTACTATCGTCTTTGTGTGTCCGTGCGGGTGAATGTGTCTCTGTGTGCCTATGCCAGAAGAGGCTATGGAATCACTCAGAGTTACAGAAGTTTACAGGATGCCCTGCGTGTTATGTGGGTGCTGGGATCTGAATCCTGGTCCTCATGATTGTGTAGCAAGAGCTTTAACTGCTGAGCCATGTCTCCAGCCCCACAAAGACGGTGGTATACCTTTCTTACTCTGTCCTTACCTAAAAGCGCCCCCATTTCTCTGTAAGCATCTTGCCTCTTGTTGATTATGGCGCTCAGTCTGTTCTGGTCAACAACTTTGCTAACCAGTGTCTATGTTAAGTTGATAGTCTCTATGGACAAAATGGCCTTGGAAGAAATAGCTTATATTTTTAATGGAAAGGATGATTCTTATATTTTTGGTTGTGAGCCTAGCCTTTAATGGCTGAGCCATCTCTCCAGCCTGGAAAGGATGATTCTTAAGAGCAGATCCAAGAAAGCATTAATAACTATCGATCCTCAAACATCCATAGGAAGAAAAAAAATACATGCATATATAAGATTTTAAGTTGCTAACTTCCAAATACAAGCATAGAGCACTTTTTTTTCAGTATTTTAGCTTATGTTAAATCATTTATTATCACTGCTGCAATCAAATAAATATTCTACTAGTTTACAAACCAGAAAAGGACTAACTGCAGCTGCGTCTGCAGCTCTACATCAAAGCGGGGTGAGCTTTCCATAAAGGGACACATAGTGAATATTTCAGGCGCAGACGGCCACAGGCTTCTTGCTCTTGGTGACTGCACTTCAGAGCTGGCATGGAGGAGGGATTAAAGTACTGTAACATGCCAGCCTGCTCCCCGTAGGCCCGCACTTTCTTACTGTAGAGCTAATTATGTAAGTGCATTTAGTCCTTAGTCTATGCAACGTATCTTAATCTGAGACAACGTTACAGGGATGTGAGATACAGAGGGTTTATAATCAGTTTAGCAATCTGTAAACTTCTTTCTCGAATCATTCCTGTGTACACACGTTAACATATACCCAAAGGGCGGGACTGATTCATCTTCCACATAAATGTTAGTTAACCTTTCCAAAGAATAGCCAAACAAAGAAAGAAAGAAACTGGAAGTCACTTGGTACCAAATGGCACCAGGAAAAGAGTATTTTCTGCTTTCCCCATTATCTTTCACTACGCTATGAAACCATGCTGTCCCCTGCTGCCCTCAGGCTGCTTGAGGTCCTGAGGAAAAGTTTCCATATGTTTGTGTGTGCTGACTGAGCCCAAGCTCTTCTCATCATGGCATTTATCCTGGAGGCAAAGCCACAGCAGCACAGCCAGGGCACATCTGGGGAGTTGAAAGCTGTTCCATATAAACACTATGCTCAAGAAATCAGACTGATTCTTAAACTGAAAATAACTAGTATTTTGAATTGAAAATGACTAGTATGTGGGAGGAGCTTGGCCAAAGAACACAAGATTCCAGTTACACAGGAAGGATAAGATCTGGGGGCTCTGCCGCACTGCATGACGACTGTGGTTAGGAACAAAGTCTTACATTCTGTGCTCTTGAAATTGCTCGGAGCTGATTTCAAGTGTTCTCATCACACAGAAAAAGCAAGGTGATATATCTCAATTTAGCCACTCTACAAATACACGTTTCAGGTTGTCTGATTATTTGCCAGTTTAAAAATAGACTTAAAAATAAGGCACTGAGGTTGATGGGAGTGGGTGGGAGGGTGAATCTGCTTAATGCACATGAAATGTGGTGTAACATCATAATGTAATATGACATTTTATACACTGACATATACGTGCTCTATTTATAAATGACTGGTGTAAATGATAAACCTTACCCTTGCCTTTATGTTTATTTTGCATGACAGTGTCAGATAATGGACTCCTGTGTGGCTTACGGGGAGGGCAACGTGCTGCTTCCTACGTACATGGCGGGGAGCGGGGGAGGGCGTCCCTCTGTTTACCTACAGCTCTCCTTACCTGGTAGACAGAGCTGCCTCCGACTACCCAGACCATGTCCACTTTACTTGCTAGCTCTGGTTGTTCAATAAGTTTTAAGGCATCATCCAGACTTTTGGCAAGAAAATGAGCTCCTTGTGGTGGTTCCCTGAGGTATAAAAAAAGAAAGAATTAGGGTTCTTGTAAAAGTCTGTCCATATTAGTAAAATAATCCGAATTGCAAGCAATCTACACTATGAAAACTTAATTCTTCCAACTCTGAATACTCAGAACGTATATGGCCAGTGTCCAACATCCACTTGACATTTCATGCCGGAATAGTACTTGCGAATCAAAACATACAGCCATATGTGACCCTGCACTGTATCTGTGGGAAAACACCCTCAGCAGGAGCTGTCTCTGCTGTGGAGGGGGTGAAGGTCAGGGTGGAGACCGAGGGACTCTCTGGAGGTTTAACAGGGTTAGGTAGGTTACCGTGTTAGCACTGAGCTCAGGTTCTTCTCCACCCCACCACGGCAGATGCAGCTCCTGCTCAGGTTGTCTCCCACTACAGATACAATGTGGGGTCACACATGGCACTATATTAACACCTCCACAGAGCAACATGGGATCTTAGCTAATGACCTCTGCGAGGCATCTGGGGGATATGGACTTGTTTTGCCCTTTATTCTGAAATGTGTGGACAAACAGCAGCAATCAGATGGGTGATGGCGACCAAAGCAGCACAGTAAAGTTAATGGCAGAGTACATGCAGATGTTCAATGGCAGAGTCCACAGAGTGGCTGTGCAGATGTTTAGTGAACAGTTCTGTCAGTTTGAATACTGACCTGATTAAATATTAGACAGAGAATATCCACACCATCCTGAAACATCTGAAGCAGCATTCAGATTGTTAATCTACAGGGGAAAAGAACTTTCATATTTTGAACAATATAAAAAGAGGAAGTATTTGAAAATGAGCTTGTTGTCAGTTATATAACTAATACTCAGAAAGGAAAATGTTAAACAAACTCAAGGCTTATGTTGACTAGCTCAATTTCAGATCTCAGTTTTGATGGTGAGGGGAGTTGCAATTCCCTTTATAAATGAGGAAACTTAAACAACCAGGCTTTTATAGTGATTAGACATAGATCAGAAATTATTAATTCAATGTCAAATTCTTAGCTGGTGCTTTAAAAGGATTACTTACATAACTGTCTTTGAACTGGTAGTTGTAACAATGATTAATCAAGAACTAATGTGGACTATTCACTTTACAGGTGGCATTCTCCCTTTCTTCTCAATTTCTATTTTACTTTTTCACTCTCTGTCAATATGCAAGGGAATTAGGATAGTGCAAAAATATATTTGGACTTATGCTGGAAAATCAAGACAGAACAGCGGAGGCTGACATGAGTTAAATGAGCTGAGCTATCCCTAAAGGTTCCAGGGTAACTTAGGGACAAGGCTGCGTACGACCATGTTCAAGGACAGAATAGGTAGGAGAAGGAGGAAAGATTCAGTCATGGAGACGATGACCTAGCTCATAAGTCATCTATGGTGACTGGAATGGTTGGTGGTTTCAGTAATAGAATGTTGAGGTCAGGATGAAGTAAGGGATGAAACACAACAGAAAATGCTGATTAAGAAACTGATACAGTCTAAAGCTGAGAGCAGTATGATCTCCAGAGGGACAGGAATGGCTTGCTATGCCTGAGGTCCCGGGTTTGATTCCCTGTATACGCAGAACAATAAGAAGTCACCCATGAAGTCCTGAACTTAATTGCTAACCCAGAGCTCCCAAGAGCAAGAGAGCTTCCCTGGTCTACAGAGGGTCTTTACTATTTTTTCTGAAACGTTGTCCAGGACCCAGAGTCTGATTTATAGGCACTCAGAGTATGCTCCCAATTAAAAAGGGGATTCATGTAGAAAGAAATATAGTGCCCTCAGTAACCTTTGCATACTCAGTATGGAATTTACCCTGTCTAAAGATTGAACGAACGCAAGCCCCTTACTTCCAAAACCATTCCTCCATGACTTCTCCAAAGCAGAGGAGCTCTCCTGTCTCCCTTTGCCTCGTGCTTTTCTAGGAGCTTTCAAATAACTGTTGATTGATGTTCTTATGCATAGGTGGGTGTCTTAAACAGCCCACCTATCTAGGTCACCACACTGAGAGCTTCATTTAAAGAAGGGCTCCTTTCAATCTTGAGGTCACTCTGGCTCTTTATTTTAGGACATTTTCTTGGTCATAGTAACTCTCAAGGCAAGTTTTCAGAATGAAATGATCCTCTATTAGTTGTAATTAAGTAATAATCTTGTAATAGGTTGGGAGAAACTAAAGAGAAACAACACGTTTGATATTGAATCAGATCCTAGAATAATAAAAGAACAGTAATGGGAGAATGGTGAAATCTGAATAAACTCTAGTTTATTTAAAAAACCAAGGCAGACTCCTGGTTTGCACCTGTGCTGGGAACAAAGCCTGTGCTCTGGATGCAACCCATTCAGCCCCCACCCCAGTTACAGCTCAGTTCCCCAGGTATTCTGACACATTCAGGATCACAGGATACCCCAAATCCAGCCCCAATACCAGGCGGAACCAGGAACTCTGGGCCCCAAGATGCAGGTACCCCGCCCAGCCAGAGACCCACACTCCTTCTGGTTTGCACCTGTACCTGGAGCAGGCCTCTGCTCTGGACCCCAACCCCCTCAGCCCACACCCAAGTAGCAGCTCACCCCCCACCCCCCGGGGGGGTGTTTCTGACACATCCAGGATCACAGGATTACACAGGCTCCCGGGAGGGACAGGCTCCAGTCAGACAGCAAGGCCAGCTAACACCAGAGATAAGCAGATGGCAAGAGGCAAGCACAAGAACATAAGCCACAGAAACCAAGACTACCTGGCATCATCAGATCACAGTTCTCCCACCACAGAAAGTCCTGGACACACCAACACACCAGTAAAGCAAGGTTCAGAACTAAATTCTCATCACATGAAGTTGGTAGAAGACGTAAATAAATCCCTTACAGAAATAAAGGAGAATACAACAAGTAGAAACCCTGAGAGAGGAAACACGGAAATCCCTAAGAGAAATACAGGAAAACACAAGGATGAAGGAATTGAACGAAACCGTCCAGGATCTAAAAATGGAAATAGAATCATTAAAGAAAACTCAGAGGGAGACAGCCCTGGAGATAAAAACCCAGGGAAGAGATCAGCGGTCATAGATGCAAGCATCACCAACAGAGTACAAGAGACAGAAGAGAGAATCTCAGGGGCAGATGATTCCATAGAAAACACTGACACAAGCTGTCGAAGAAAATACAAAGAGCAAACAGTTCTTAACTCAAAACATTCACAGAATCCAGGACACAAGGAGAAGACCAAACTGAGAATAGTAGGTATAGAAGAGAGTGAAGACTCCCAACTCAAAGGGCCAGCAAACATCTTCAGTCATGTGAGCATTACCACTGTCTCGTCCCTGTCAGCAGGCCTCCTTATCCCCCACATCGCTTCTATTAAAGTTACAACTTGACTGCCCTGAAAGTTTGACAGCAGCATCTCCTCTCCAGACCTTAGTGACTCTGGGGTTACCTTGAGGAGTCATTATTTTCCCATAAGGGGTTAGAGGCTAAAACCCAGGCTCTAGGAAAAGCCTGTATAAGCGATAGTGACAGCCATGTGGAATGCTAGTCCTGGGGTACAGCACCTGGACCCAGCTCTGAACATGGGTAAAGGGAAAACCAAGTAGAGAACCCAGAGATTGAAGAAAAAAAAGAACCCTAATACAGTCTTCCCCTAAATGATATTCCAACTTCTCCAAAATACTCAAAAAAAAAAAAAAAAACAAAAACAAACAAACAAAAAAAAACAAAAAAAAACCCCCTTCAAAACCAAAACCAAAGCACTCCACTCAATGTTATATATAAGCACACAGAAAGCAACCAAATCCAATTACATACGCCACAGGGGGTCATAAAGGAGAAATCAGACTTATCATTTGAGCAGAAATGCTGGTTCACCCGAACATCTCCCCCACTGAGATTTCTTTATGTTTATTTTAGCTCAAGCTGGCCATAAATAAATTTGAGTAGTATTCAAGAATATGTTATTAAAAAGCCCTTGGGAATAGCAATATAGCCCGTGAATTCGGGCTCTTTGCGAGGAGAGTGAACACCAGAATATCCTAGCAACCAAGACGGGAGCAGCAAGAAGATGGAGGCAGGTGGTGAGAGGCCTATCATGTGTTCCCCATCAGCTGAGGCGACCAATGCAAATGTTTGCCTACGCCCTTCCAAGTTTTAACCTATGCCATTGTAGGAGGCGCGTGGGAGGAACCCTACATAAAAATCTTCGCATGCAGCTACGAAGTGTTTTCTCTTCCTCCCAGGGCCGATCTACCTTCCCTTCACTCTGGTGCTCGTCTGGTAGATGTAAGCACATCTATGACGACTTCGTTTCAAACCACCAAAAGGCCTTAAGGGTAGAGCTGAGACCTCCCAGGGGGCCAGAGCACCACTGGAAAGTTCCAGCTTGCTCTCCCTGATGTCTGTACTCCAAGGTTCTGATTCACATGACTACCTCACATCCGTGAAAGCCAACCCCTACACCGCAGTAAGCTCATACACAAGTATAGCTTCTACCGCATCTGCTTCTCTGCATGGGTTGGAATAAAAGACACGGGAGTGGCATTCTTGACTGCAGGCCAAACAAGCAGTGCCTGCTACTCTACGATGGTGCATGGTTGTTGATGACTATGTATTAATCTAAGGGAGAATAGTCAATATCCTTAATCCTAACTTTCTCTTAGACTGTAGTCATATGCTGACCAAAATCATCCAAACTAAAACTCCTTTAAGATCCAGGCAGTTATTTCAGTAAGCAAACACTGGTAGCAACGACGATGTCAAAGTCATGGTCAAGGTCAAACTATTACTTTTGACTTCTAGCTCGTCTTTTCCACCTACCCTAGGTAAGTCCTTCTTCTAATAAAATTAATTTTATTAATTTTATGTGCGTAAGTGTTTGCCTTCATGAGTGCCTGTGTACAATGGGCATGAAAGCGTGATGCTTTAGAAGCCAAAGGAAGGCACTAAGTCTCCCAGGATTAGTGTTACACCCAGTTGTGAGCTGCCACATGGGTGTTGGGAACCAAACTCAGATCCTCTGGAAGAGCAGTCAGTGTTCTCAACTGCTGAGCTATTTCCCAGCCCAACCATCTCAGGTTCTTAAGACATTTCCAGTCACAAAGAAGGAATTAACTATTCAAATGTTAAATTGGAAGATACCTTGCAGACACTTCCTTCTCCCCGATCCCTGGGCCATTTCAATACTCTGAGATGTTCACCTCTGACACTGCATAAAGAACCCACAGCACGTGGGTATTGTGGCTAACTACAGATAGCAGAGTACATGTCCTTCACAGCTTACCGCATTTAGAGTCCATTTCAAAAATGGGACAACCACTTCGATTCACTGAAACTTAAAACGTAGGCACTTTTAGTTTTCATGCAGTTAGAGACCAGTTATAAATCATATTATAACTGATAACTAAGTCTATAGAATAATGGTTTGAGGGAACTTGCAGAACTGTTACCATATTTTTTTTTTCTAATTCTTAAGGTGATAAAAATCAACCACTTAAAGGAACAGAATTAACTTGCCCCATAGTGTTAAGTGGCCACTCAGCTTCTAATGAATTAAGATATTCAGCTAGGCATTGTGACTCAGCGGTTTAAGCTGTAGCTAATGCTCTGGTCTCTTTAGGGGGTTGAGTTCTGTTGGTACTGACTGGTTTGGATAGTGAGACATTTATAAGGCACTGGGGGGAATAATACCATAAAGTATCTGCTGTGCATGGACAAGGACCCAAGTCTGATCCCCAGGACCTGGAAAACAGTAAGTTTAGCTTGGATCTTACTGGTCAGTTAGCTTAGCCTAATAGGTGAGGGCAGATTAGTGAGAGACCCCTGGGCACAGAAACACGGTGGACAGAGCCTCAGGAAGGACACAGAAGGGCCATGTTCAGTTTTATGTGCTTGGGTGCACACATGTGCACCTGCCACACACATGCAGGCAAACAGACCCCCCCTCCCCCCCACAGATGTTCATCACCTCATTTTAGCCCTGGGAAACAGATCAGATTCTTGTGGTGAGCTCCTGTTATAGCACTTACTTGAGTTCTCTACTGAGAACTATATTAATTCTGTCCTTTAAAGGTCGATTCTTCTCAGGAATGGAGAACCAGGTTTTCCTACCCATAATCACCAGATTCTGTTTACCTATAAAACCAAGCAGAAGGGATATCAGAAAACACTTACTTGTTCAGTATATTTTCAGTGACATGCATAGGCAAGATGGTTGTCATAGTGACATCTAGTGGCTATCCTTTGGAAAAATTAAGATGAACAGCTTTACCTAAAATTCAGATTTAGTTCTCATTAACTACATATAGTACAATTTTTCCTTTTGGCTCATCAAATTTATATCATTTACTTAGGTTTTAATCCATTGCAACCATGTATAATTTCAGTTCAAAGTGCTCAGGTTGATTGGATTTTGTGATTCACTAGATAACCTTATATGCTTTATTAGACTCTAACTAAAATGGAGAATAGTTCCTACTCCCAGAATTCTTGAGATTAAATGTGTTTACCATCTAAAACTACTTTTCTCTGACTCACCTATCCTGGAGAAATAATACCTACCTATATGTATATTCAAGGTCATCTCTACCTGTATTCAAAGGTCAAGAACCTTTGTGGAAGAGGGGGCAGAAAGAACATTAAGAGTTGGAAGAAGGGGAAAGAGCTGTGAAAAGCTGACTTTTGGCCATGACAGGGCTGCCGTATGTGTGCATCAATTTCTATCAGGTCCCTGCACAAGATCAAGCCAGACAAAATTCAAGTATGGAGAAGGAGTCCCTGAGGCCCCACCCATAGCTATTGGTAGTTGATGGCTGCTGAGAGAGGGAGAGTCAGTCTATCTTTTGGGTCTGGGCTGATTGCTCATGCCCTAGTCAATGGCCACACACAGGGTTATTAATAACAAGTAGAACGTGAACTAGGGAAGGAGAAGGGAGCACAGGAGGAGTGAAAAGGTAAATGGATATAATCAACATACACTGTATAAAAATATAAAACTTTCAAAGAATAAAAATACATTTAAAAAGTACTGTCATGAGAACTGTACATACAGCTTCCCCGTTATTTAATTACTTGGAAGACCTTGAATTTCAGACATCCCGATTGAACAACAATTACCGTGTTATATTTAGAGATCTTTAAGAACATGATTTGTGGTGGCTAGAGGGATCGTTTAGCTGTTAAAAGCACAGTAGAAGACCTGGGACAGAGGCTCACAACTGTCTTTAGCTCTAGTCTCAGGGAACTGATATCCTCCTCAGGCCTCCGTGGGGACCAGGTCCACATGCTTTATATATACAGGTATGTAGGCACATTCAGAACAGACATTAAAATTAAAAGTAAATAAATTTTGAAAAAAAAATTTATCCTGTGTGCCTTGTGCACCCACAGGCCAGGCCAGGCAGTGCAATCAAGGTTTCTCACTGAACCTGAAGTCTACAAATCTGGCTACAGGGCAAGCACCATGGGTCTTTCTGTCTCTGCCTCCCTAATGCTCCTCGTATTGTTATGCCACTGTGCCCAGGTTTTTATTCTGGGGGTAGGTTTTGAACTCTGGTCCTTAGACCTCAGACTGACTGGACCATTTCCCCAGTCCTGATATTCAGGTTCTTGAGAGTAGACTGTGTTAAGGTGGCATTTGCCAACTTGTCTACTATAGTGACCTACTATGTTCTCTACTGTTGTTCAACATCTGTTTTTCTGTCAGCTCTGCCATCCCTCTTGAATGATAAGCAAACATGTCTGTTAGGGGAAATTACACCGCATGTCCTTACAATTACAAGCAATTGAAACTACCTCATAATTATTGCATACCACTCCTCATTCTTTTATTTCAAGTCAGTCACCCAGACTGCCTCACTGAAGACCTTCATCCCACCATGCCTTCCTGAAGCCCCCAAATCCAATAGATTTAATTTTTTTTAAAGCCACTTCTCCCCTGCACTTCTCTCCATTTACACAATAATTTTGTCTTCCAGTAACAATTCTAAATACCAGCTCGGGTCTCTATTCAAAGCGCTAAATTTTGCTGCTGATTCTGCCCAGTTATATTCGAGTTATATGCACTTGCTAACAACATATCAAGCATATGTATTTTTATAAACTCTGGGAATCATACAAAAATTTCTGGCAAGAAATAAAGATCCCAGATTCCCAGGGGAGACTTCCTACTCCTACCTCTACATTGTAAATCTTGCTTCAAGCAAACACTAGAATCCTCATGACTTAATAACTCCACATTACCTTCTACTGAAGAGGTTGTGGTCATTCTCTGGAAGTACTTGAACTCATTCCTGAAAGAGAAACACTGTGTTAACCAGTCATGTGTGTGCTCAGGCTCCAGTCAAAGACGAAAGGTGCGAGCCCCGGTGTGGGGGGGTGGTGTTGCTGCTTGTTCAGTGGCCGGACTTTGCTCTCAGCCAGGGAGCCTGTGAGCAAAGGCTGGCACGGCAGGGGGATCACCGCGGGCTCCGATAGCTTGTCCTCCCGCTGAGGCCGGCAGGGCCTACCAGTTCACGCCGGTCTCCGAGCAGGTCGGCCTGCGCGTCCAAGCCAAGCGCCCGACCCTACTCAGTGAACCGCCTGGGTTTCCCGAGCTCAGCCCAGTTAGTACCTGAGCAGAGGCCAGGGTAAGTCTCCGTTCTTGCCAATGCCCATATTTTGGGACACGGCGACGATGCAGTTCAGCGGACGAACCATGTCTGCAGCGGCGATCAGACCCCACCAGCTTAGAGTGCCGTCAAGTTTGGCGCGAAATCGCAGCCTGGAGCGGAGTACCACTAAGGCAGCTAAGGCCCCGCCCCCCCAAGGCCCGCCGCGCATCCTATTTGTGCAGCTAAGGCCCCGCCCCCACAAGGCCCACCCCGCATCCTATTTGTATAGCGAAGGCCCCGCCCCCACCAGGCCGCGCCCTTCACTGGTTGAGGCGTGCGCGCGCGCGCGCAGGCGCGAGGAAGTGCGGCCGCGCGCTCACGCTCCCAGCAGGCCAGCTCTTCTGCACAGTGCAATGCCCCGCAGGAAATCCGCGTCGGGAGGCTCTAATGCCGCCGGCCCAGACCCGGGGAGGCAAGTGGTTCTGAGCCGGTTCTTCAAGTCTGCGGGAAGCCTAAGATCCAGCGTGTCCCCCACAGAACCAGCAGAGAAGGTAGAGTACGGCTCCACAGCGCCCCCAGCGTCCACCTAGGCGAAAGCCGTCCGGGGCGGTTCTGTCCGCGACGGGGCGGAGCCAGGTGGCGGGACGGGGACAGCTAGGGGCGGGGTCAGGGCGGAGCGGGCGCGTAGGCGTCATGGCCGGAAGCGGAGGCCGTACGAGAGCCTATGAATGGTGGGTAGTACTAAGGAGGGGCAGAGCCAGGGAAGGAGAAGGTGGCGGCTTCTGCTGGTCCTTGTTTTCATTGAAAAACTTTATTACCCGATTAGATGTAATAGATTTGAGGCCTTGGTGGTTCCAGTCGTTAGTCGGAACGCGAGGCAGGAACTTCTATTCTGGCGAATGGCAAGGACTGTCCGGTCCAGGATGCGTTTTTAAACCTCCGCTCTTCATTCTTTCCTTTACATTTTCCCTTCATGGTTTATAGAGAGGTTTTGTTTACATATGTTTGCTTGGCCGAGTGGAATAAAGCTGTCTCTAAGGCTAGTGTCTCAGAATTCAGAAACACTGCTCCGTATTTCAGATCGCCGTACAAGAATATTGTTCTATTGTACAGATTCCCAGTGTAAGCATTTGAATGGATGAAGTTTCTGTAGATGCTTATCGTTGGCTACTTCCTGTTGCTTGAAGCCCTTCCAATAGTTCAAAACAAAGCAGAGTGAAACAAAAACAAAACCCCATAGTGATACTGCCACAAACGCAGGCCCAAGGGTGAGCCGGATACCTAGGGTTCCCTGTTAAGTTTCCCACAGTGGCTAGCAATGTGTTACACTTGGCCAGGGTGCGTTAAGGCCTTGCCATTTCCTAGATTGAAGAGGTAGAAGGTGATTATAACTGGCTTTAGCTATATACTGTATTTTAATGCAGGTGCAAATCAGCTTAAGAATTTTAATCCCTTTTATTTATATTTGTTTCCTATACTGATTGATGCTCTACTCTTTTTGAAGTTCATTTACATTTTCATAAATTCACTAAGATTTATTTTGCATTCACTACTGAGAGAATACCAGGCAAAAGTTTTTCCTAGATTACCTGCCAACAGATAGTCCCGGGACATCTTTTAATAGTGGATAGAAGCTTTGAAACAGGAAATACATTGCTCATTTATTATCTCCTCTTCCATAATTTTGCATTTTGAAAATGGATTTTTTTTTGTTGATCTTCTAGCGGTATTCTATTTAAGAAGGAAAGGTATTCATATATAAGTAGGAAAGACAGAGAATGC
The DNA here is from genome assembly GCF_021556685.1 of Rattus norvegicus. Taxonomy (NCBI): domain Eukaryota; kingdom Metazoa; phylum Chordata; class Mammalia; order Rodentia; family Muridae; genus Rattus; species Rattus norvegicus. The sequence continues at coordinate 25,267,032 of NC_141535.1, read as the reverse complement.
CACATAATTTCAGTAGGATGTGAGGTAATGAGATACTGTGCCTGCCAGTATCTAGCTCTGATGGCAAAAACAGTCACCCCAAAAGCCTTTTCAGAGTGAAAAGTAGATCACTCTAAGAGAGTGGAAGGAAGGAACTTATTATCACTCTGAAGCAAGGTTAAATAACTCCAGAGACTTGAAGCCTTAGAATAGTGTTAACACACCATTTCCAACCTTCCCGATGTAGGTGACAGAAGGTGACAGCAGGAAGAGGTCACTGGGGAATGGTGAGCCCACTAACAAGAAAGCAAAGAAAGTTCCAGAGGAGGAAGGAGAAAATACCTCAGTAGCATCTCACAATCCTGGTAAGTGCTAGAGAATAAGTCTTCTCAGCTCCCTGGGTTCCCCAGAAGGCAGAGGAGACCATTGACTTTGTTTTCCTGCGTGGAAAAGGATCTCAGCTGTTCCTCAGCTGGTGTTTGGGAGGCTAGGGCCACAGAGAGCTCAGTTCTCTAATTAATTCTTCCAACTTGCTCTTTCATTCAGTATTGTTGCATTTTTTAAGAAAAAAAAGTTGTGTGTGTGTGTGTGTGTGTGTGTGTGTGTGTGTGTGTGTGTGTTGTGAGTGTAGATGCCTGCAGAGGCACGAGGTGCGGAATCCTCCAGGAGCTGAAGTCACAGATGGTTATAAGCCATCTGATGTTGGTTGCTGGCAGTTGAATTCAGGTTCTCTGATGGAAGAACGGTATGTGGAGTAACCACTGGGCCATCTCTTCTGCCACCTTATCTATCTTAAATCTTGGTTATAAAGATGAAACATTTGCTTACGATCTGTTACATTTATTTGTGTGTATTCGTGTGTGTCCTAGTACATAGGGAGAACAGGTCAGAGGACAATTTGCAGGAGTTATTTCTCTCCTTATGTTGTGTGAGTTCTGGCTTTGAACTCAGGTTGTGAGACTTGTTGGTAAGCACCCTTACCCAGGAAGCTGTCTTCCCGTGCCCAGTGAGTCTTCTTATTATCTATCTCAAGTCTTTTATGTTTGACTTGTAGAACTCTATACTAGTGAACAGAGCCTCTTCATGATCCACACTTCCAACCCTGATCATGACCGTCTTGTCCCCTGCATCTCTCTTTTTGACTTCTTTATAATCCTTCCTTTTATTTCTGTATCTAGCCAACTGTGACTCCTGTCATTTTCCAGTAGTTTATAACCAGAAATACTGCATATTATATGTTTCCAGAGAAATCTCTAGTGTGCTGAGTGGGAGAAAGGCCCTCAGAGCTTAAAGGGGGAGAAGAATGAAGGCTCAGTTTACTTTGAATCAGTTCTTTTTGTTTCAGAACTTTCCAGACTCCATAGTGCCCCCCACCCCCCATTCCTGAGTCTCAAGCATTTTGTGTTGCCAATGGGATTGACTCTTTGCTTTTCTAAGGAATGGGTGTGAATCTTGTGTGCTGAGTTAGTAACTATACATCAATTCCCTGTTTAGCTTCAGATAGCTCAATAGTGACCGTCATCACTCCTGTCCTGTCTGTCATTATACACAAAGACACAAGAAGCAAAGCTCCACTAGAGTCCTGCTTTTTAAAATTAAAATGTCACTGCTTATTCTTTTATTGTTTGTTTATTGTGTGTGTGCATGTCTGTGCATGGGGATCAGGGGATAGCTGGAAGTGGGTGGCTGTCTCCTATCTTGTTTGTGGTCATCATTGAACTTAGGTCATCAACTTGGTGGCACCATTCCTACAGAGCCATCTTGCCAGCCTCCTTCACTGTAGTTCTCTATGGATTTTATTAACGAATGAAATTATATGAATGTTTAAATGGGTCATTTTTACCTTGAACACAGTGTTCTTTGTCACATTATAGCCAAGAGCATTGCTTTAAGGGGAGTGTCCTTCTGAAAAATTCTGTGCACGTTGTGAATTGACTTAGTGAAGCCAAAATACTATTGGTGTGTTTTCTTCTTCATATTTCCCAAGAGCCAAAGAAATGTCTGAGGCCCAGGATTGTTTCAAAGTCCCTGGAAAAGTTGAAAGAATTCTGCTGTGATTCTGCCCTCCCTCAAAACAGAGTCCAGACAGAAGCCCTTCGGGAGAGACTTGCAGTTCTGCCAAAGTGTACTGATTTCGAAGATATCACTCTGCAACGTGCAAAGAATGCGGTTTTGTCCGAAGATTCCAAGTCTCAGGCTAATCAGAAAGTATGTAACTGGTGAATACATAACCACCCACCTTGGTTCTGAAGTACATTTAGCTGCGTTGGGATTACACAGGGAAATAAATGGCTTCCACATCTACTCATCCTTGTTAGCTGAGAGAACACTTATGTCTTTGGTTTTCTTTCTCCTTAAAGCATTTAAGAGTTTTACTGTTTATTGGGGAGAGGCTAGTTGGTTTGTGTTAAAACAGTGCACAGCACCTGCAGGCAGCCCTGCTGTACTGTGTAGGAGAGGAGCATTGACTTGGGGTGCTTCTCACTGATAGTTTCCATATTTCCAATGGGAAGTCCCAGCGGGGCGTCATGTAGGTGGGAGGCTTTTCAGCCGAAAGCTTGGCAGGTGCAGAGTCAGTTCAGAGCTAGAGGAATGATAGGACAGGATTTTATTTTTTCTGCTGTGAACTTTGTGACTTTCAATCTTTATATTATTACAAAAGCAGGGGATTTACCTCCTTCTCCAGCACTGAAGTCCATTCACGGAAATGGTTGGTCCACATTGTTGCTTCAAATCAAAATAATTTGCAGAACTTTTGAAAAAAACACTAAACTAGTGTTCAGAGCCTTTTTCCAGAATCATACTTAGTCGGTTTTCATTGAGGCTTGGGAGCGGACGTATTCATTCATTTCATTCATTCACTTATTGTCTACTTATCCATTAATTTATTTCTGTCTTTTGAGGCAGGGTTTTTCTGTGTAATCGTCCTAGCTCTCCTGGAACTCCTTTTGCAGATCAGGCTGGTCTCAAGCTCAGAGAGGTCTGCCAAGTTCTGCCTCCTGAGTGCTGGGATTAATGGTGTATGCCGCCATGCTTGTTGGGAATGGACATTTAAAAAGTGTTTCATTTTAATATGTAGATATGATTGACACCACTGAATTAGAGAGTTGGTGACCCAGACATAGCTGTATGCGCGCGCGCGCACACACACACACACACACACACACACACACACACACACACACACACACGTTTACTTTCTTCAGACATTGAAATTCTATTGTATTTTTCTTAGAAAAGTTTTCAAGAAAGTTTTAGCCAGTATTTTTGAATGTTCTCTCTTCCTCCCACAAAGTCAGGATCCATGAGCTATCATCCTCAGTCTACCAGAGAGAGAGAGAGAGAGAGAGAGAGAGAGAGAGAGAGAGCTGACTTACTTGTCATATATAAACTGAAAATCTTTTAATACTCAGAGGCAGTTTAGGTGGCATGACTAGAGTGTATTTTAATACTCAGAGGCAGTTTAGGCGGCATGACTAGAGTGTATTTTAATACTCAGAGGCAGTTTAGGCGGCATGACTAGAGTGTATTTTAATACTCAGAGGCAGTTTAGGCGGCATGACTAGAGTGTATTTTAATACTCAGAGGCAGTTTAGGCGGCATGACTAGAGTGTATGGAAGTTACAAAGTCTGCTGATCAAACTCACTTCTCATGGGCATGTGTCACCAGTTCCTCCATGGAGCCTACTTTCTGTTGCTTACACAGTGACCAGCTCTGCATTGCAACAGTGTTGGGAACTAGAAGGAACCAGACAGAGGGTTCCCTGGAAGCCAGGGAACCAAGTGGACATTATTACAGGCAATAGGCCATTGCTGTTGTATTTTCTTTGAGACAGGGTCTCTTGTACAACCCTGGCTGCCCTTGTGTCAACCTCTGTCTTCTAAGTGCTGGGCTAAAGGTGTCGGCACCATACCTGGACCGATGAGCTATTCAAGGTCATAGGATTCAGATGAGTGGTACAAAGCTACCAAATTGTGGGGCTGTCAGTCAGAGCCAGGAACACTATGGCCCCTGCCAGCTTTTCTGAATTCACCGTTGAGTTCACTGTGCTGGCTCTAGGATATGAAAGAGCATAATAGATCTGAGAAATATTTCTATCTTCATAGTTTTAAAAATTGTTTAATACCAATTTGTTAGTAACACACAGATAAATATTTTTTGGGAAAGCCTATCTTATTCCATAAATGAGTACTTTTTCTAGAAAGTGTATTTTTGTGAATGTGAATTAAGCTTTATATAGTAACCTTGGATTTATATAAAAAACAAAAGGGAAAAAATCTCATAAAAATTAAAGATACTTGCATTCTCAGACCTGATACAATAAACCACGTTTCTCTTGCCACGAGTCTGCACTCCTTTTTTTGGAGGCTTTTGTGTGAACTAATGGCCTTTCTTTTGCTGAGATAAACCGTCTCACAAAATCAGTTTAAGGACAGGTTTATTTTAGCTCCCAGTTCCAGGGTCTGGTCCATCAGAGGGAAGGCAGGTGCAGGGTGTGAGAAACCTGGCCACTCATCTGTAGTAGTCCCTAGTCAGGAGCAGGGTGAATACTAGTGTGCAGCTCTCTTCCTCCTGTCATTTAGCACATGGAATGGTTACTCAGGGCTGGCCTGCTTTCCCAGTCACAGGGTGAGTGGAACACATTGCAGCTTTACAATTGAGGTGAGGTGAGTCTCTTTGGAAAGTTGCAGTCTTTATCAGCGTGTTTCCTGAAAGTGCCCTGAATACATGTCTTCTGCTCTATCCTGCCCAACGCTCCTGGGAATAAATAATACGATATTAATAGATTTGTGAAATAAAAAATGTAAAGGATATATAACATTAAACTATTTAGACTTTCAGTATACTTATATAGTTTATTTTGACTTTCTACTTTTGTTTAATTTTTAAAGTTAGCATAGAGAATAATTGTTTTCTCTTTCATCTTGCTATCACATGTCATTCTCTCTTGTCTTCCTTCCCCCACTGCACTTTCTGTGTTTCAAACGTTATTTTGAAAAACTTTTCAGACCCATAGATAGCTTGGCCTCAGTCTGCCTTTAGAAGCTTCCCCATGGAGTCACCAAGTGTTAGCTTTGTGCTAAGTTTGCCTTTACTCTGGGAACTCAGCAGGTCAATTGGTGCTTTCTGAGCTGAATAAATCTTTTGGTTTCTAGGACACTCAATTTGGACCTTCCCCTGAAGCTTTCCAGAAGACTTCCACTTGTAAACCTTTTAACAGGCGGTCCAAGAGCATCTATACTCCACTAGAACTGCAGTACCTTGATGTGAAGCAGCTGCATAAAGACGCGGTTTTGTGTGTGGAATGTGGGTACAAGTACAGGTTCTTTGGGGAAGATGCAGAAGTAAGTTGTTCTTTCTTTTCCTTCCTTTTTCTTTTTCTCACAGGGTCATGCTATGCTGCCCAGACTGTCTTTGAACTCTTAATCTTGCTACTTCAGCCTCTCCACCCCCAAGTTCTGAGATTAAAGGTGTTTTTCACCAGATCCACTTGTGCATTGTGTTTTCAAACACTAACTGATATTTTTCTTATTTAGCCATAGACTCTTTTAATATGTCTTATTTCCCATCTTAAAATATTTTTAAAATATTTTATTTATTTAACCTGTGTATATGTGTGTGCTGTGTGTATGTGTGTGCTGTGTGTATGTGTGTGTATGTGTGTGCTGTGTGTATGTGTGTGCTGTGTGTGTGTTGTGTGTATTTGTGTGTGTGTTGTGTGTATTTGTGTGTGTGTTGTGTGTATGTGTGTGCTGTGTGTATGTGTGTGCTGTGTGTGTGTGTTGTGTGTATGTGTGTGTGTGTTGTGTGTATGTGTGTGCTGTGTGTGTGTTGTGTGTATGTGTGTGTGTGTTGTGTGTATGTGTGTGCTGTGTGTATGTGTGTGCTGTGTGTGTGTTGTGTGTATGTGTGTGCTGTGTGTGTGTGCTGTGTGTGTGTGTATTGTGTGTATGTATGTGCTGTGTGTGCGTGTTGTATGTATGTGTGTGCTGTGTGTATGTGTGTGCTGTGTGTATGTGTGTGCTGTGTGTATGTGTGTGCTGTGTGTATGTGTGTGCTGTGTGTGCGTGTTGTATGTATGTGTGTGCTGTGTGTATGTGTGTGCTGTGTGTATGTGTGTGCTGTGTGTATGTGTGTGCTGTGTGTATGTGTGTGCTGTGTGTGTGCTGTGTGTGTGTGTGTGTTTGCTGGTTCACTGTATGTCAGCTTGACACAAACTAGAGTCATGGGAGAGGAGGGAGCCTCAGTTGAGAAAGTGCCTCCATAAGGTCAGTCTGTAGGCAAACTGTAGGACATTTTATTAATTAATTTAATTAAGACATTATTAGTTGGGAGGTAGTAGCACATACCTTTAATCTCAGTACTCAGGAGGCAGAGGCAGGCAGGTCTCTGAGTTTGAGGCTAGCCTGGTCTACTGAGTGAGTTCTAGGTGCCAGGGCTACACAGAGAAGCCCTGTCTTGAATGCCACCTCCCGAAGTTTTTATATAATTAATTTTGTAATTGATGGGGGACAGCCTAGCCCAGGCGGCGCTGGTTCTATGGACAGGCCGAGAAAGCCATGATGAACAGGCCAGTGAGCAGCACCTCCATGGAGTCTTCATCGCCTCCAGGCTCCCGCCTGCTCTGAGTTTCCACCCCAGCTTCCTTCAGCAATGGACTGTGATATGGACATGAAAGGCAAATTAACACTTTCCTCCACAGCTTGCTCTCGGTCATGGTGTTTCATCGTAGCAATGCGACCTAGGATAGGGTTCAGGAATTAATTTAGCTCAGCGGGCTTAGAAACAAGTGCTCTTACTATTGAGCTGTTTTGCAGGTCCTGTTTTCTGGGTTTCTGAAAAAACAAATTAGATTAGTTACCCTTTAAGAAATACTGTCACTTGAGACTGGAGAGTTGGCTCGGTGGTTAAGAGCGCTCGCCACTCTTGCAGAGTCTGTTCCCGGCACTCACAGAGTGACTCCAGTTCCAGAGGCTCTGATGCCTTCCCCTGGCCTCCATGGAACTGTGCACGTGGTAAATAGGGATGCGCACAGGCAGAACACCATACACGTAAAACACCGGTGGTGAGAAGTGACGGCGGCAGAATGTTACCGTGTTGTCTCCTTGCTGGTGGCCTGGGACCTTTCCTCCCTCAAAAGAGTATCCAGTGCATCAGTTAGTGTGTGCACTGTAGTCATGTCAGTGGTTTTCCAATGAAGAGTCAAGGAAAAGTCTTGAGCTGTATACAAGTTCTTCTGTTTACCTTTAACTTACGAATTGTCATAGGAAGAGGAGTCTGCTGCATCGACAGGCACATTAACTGCCAGCTGTCAGCAGGTGCTTGAAATGATCTGTGTGTCAGTCATCTTGTCATTGTTTTCTCAAGTTTCCTTACTTAATTTAGAGGTGTTTGATATATGCTTCAGTGAAGAAGGTTAAAGATAGATTTGCATATTTAATGGGTGTCTTAAGTTGCTTTTCTATTGCTGTGACAAGACGTACTGACCAAGGGGTCTTAGTTAGGATTTTATTACTGTGTTGAGACATCAGAACTACAGCAGCTCTTACAAAGGGAAACATTTACTTGGGACCGACTTACAGTTCGAGGTTTAGACCATCGTCGGCCTGGTGGGAAACATGGCAGCCTGAAGGCAGACATGGTGCTGGATTGGCACTGAGAGTCTACATCCAGATCAGCAGGCCGTTGGCAGAGAGGGTGCAGAGGGCCTTACTCGAGCATTTGAAACTGCAAAGCTCACCCCCAGGGACCTACTTTCTTCAACAAGGCCACACCTCCTAGTTTGTGCCACTTCCCATGAGCCTGTGAGGGCCATTTTCATTCAAACCACACAAAGCAACTTATTTAAAAGCATTTAATTGAGAGCTTACAGTCACAGAGAGTTAGTGTCCGAGGCCATCCTAGTGGGGAGCATGGGAGCAGGCAGGTAGGCAGGCTGGGCTGGTGCAGTAGCCAAGTGCTTATGTATTGAGACATAAACATGAGCACAAGGAGAGCTAACTGAGAATAGTGTGACCTTTTGAGATCTCAAAGCCCATTGCCAGGGACATAACACATTTCCTTTAAGAAGGCCATATCTCTTAATCCTTCCCATAGTTCTATCTACTAGGAACCAAGCATTCAAACATGAGTTTCTGTGTGCCTTGTTCAAAGCACTGTGATGGCCAAGCTGAGGAAGAGGATCGCTGGTGTTGCCATTGTTGGGACTCAGGGATGATGCTTATGTGTCAGGCTTGCTTGGGCCATAGGTTGTCCCACTAAGATAAGGTGGTACATATGCTGTTACTTAGGGAATGAAGAAATCTAGTCTCCACTAATCCTTTTCCTTTCAGCTTTCTAAAGCCTGTTTGTACAGGAAATTGATCTTCGCAGTAATACTCTGCTGTGTTTTGTGCTATGAAATTAACACCGGCAAGTGTTCTGAGGGAAGAAACAGGTACATAGCCGTAGGCTCTACGAGGAGGAGACAGCAGCTGTTTAGGTTAAAGAGTAAATTCCATCCTGACCTGATGTGTAAAGACTGAGCTTCCCTCGACAGTAATGTTGAAACAATGCACTTCAGAGACGGGGGCTTGGGCAGTGAGATATGGGGTGAGATTCGGTGGCTTTGGTGGGCATTGTCTAAGCCATGGTATTTTCTAGAAGAAAGGAAGAGATCAGTTCAGTTACTGCTTCTGCTTTCACAGTTCTTTCCATCTCATGCTCTTAGCTAACAGGGCCAGCATCTTGTCAGGAAGGTGCATTTCCTCTGTAGAAGTGGAATCACCCTGTAAGATGCTCTGTAGTGGCTTCTACTTCTGGTGTTTAACCAGGACATTTGCATAACAACGTCTTGTTCCATTACACCCTCAGGCTCTTACTGTAGGGAAGACTGAACATTTGAAGGGTTTGGAAACATTTGTGTATTATGAGGACCTTGAAGAAGAGCAGTGTGTTTTGGGGATTTAGAGATACAGATGTTGGCTCTGAAGTCACCCTTTTGGGGGTGCCCAAAGTAGATGAGACCATGTGTTTTGTAGACGGAATGCCCTTTACACATTTTATTGACGATGTATGTATTTAGAGCAATGTCAGAGCCTACATGTGCGCCCCATGGTGAACTGTAAACAAAGCGAGCAAACCTTGGACAGGGAATCTCGAATCGACTTTACGGACATGCCCTCTGTCTGTACTTTTTAGATTGCTGCCCGGGAACTCAATATTTATTGCCACTTGGACCACAACTTTATGACGGCGAGCATACCCACCCACAGACTGTTCGTGCATGTCCGCCGACTGGTGGCCAAAGGATACAAGGTCAGCTTTGGCTTTGGTTTGTGGAAAAGAAATTGAGATCCTCTTCTAGAGAGTGAGAGCATGTCTTAGGAAGTGGTAGAAAGGCTTTCTTTGGCTTTAGAACTTAGAATTATGGGAATTAACATGTGTTATAGTTATTACCATTGTGCCTCTATTTCTTTTCTTTCTTTCTTTCTTCCTTCCTTCCTTCCTTCCTTCCTTCCTTCCTTCCTTCCTTCCTTCCTTCCTTCCTTCTTTCTTTCTTTCTTTCTTTCTTTCTTTCTTTCTTTCTTTCTTTCTTTTTTTTGAACCAGAGTCTAAGTTATAAGACCCAGGGTGGACTTGAACTCACACTCACTCACAGTCCTCTAAGCGCTGGGCATGGAGGTGTGTTCTACGTGCCAGCCCTGGAGTGTCCTCCACTGCATCCATGTGCCCGTTGCTTTGGGTTCTTTCTGCTCCACATCTGGACAGCGAGGGTGTTATTTTCAGTGCTTCAGAAAGAACATTTTAACAGCTTGAAACTTTTTATAAAACAGTGGTTAACTGGATTTGGCAGTAAGTGTGCCTTATTTTGTTGAAGGTGGGAGTTGTGAAGCAAACTGAAACTGCGGCATTAAAGGCCATTGGAGACAATAAAAGTTCTGTCTTTTCCCGGAAATTGACTGCTCTTTATACGAAATCCACACTGATTGGAGAAGATATCCTTTTAAGATAGGACGTTTCCTCTTTCTTGTTGTAGGTGGTTTTGCTTTAAAATGACAAGTTTAACTGAACAGTTTTTCCTTCTCCCTAATGAGTGTTTGCTGAGGTATCCAATCACTACACATCTGAGCGTTTCACCATGGTGGGTGTGTCACTTGAGAGAGGGGTGGGTAGTGGCTGGATACAGTATGTGTCCAGCGTCACAGTGAGAACAGAATTTATCGTACTTGGTAATAGCCAGAAAAAGAAATGAGCACAATAAAACATACCGGGTTAAGGACCATTTGTGGGGGAGTGTCGGCTATCCAGGGCCTCCTCAGAGTCTTGCTAACATGAGACCTGAAAGTAACTCCCTAACTTCATGTGAAGTGAACTTCAGAAACAAAATTAAGACACAATTGAATGTAAGACCATTTTCATTAATTGTTGACTTCCTAAACAAATTATTGAAGTGGGTAGTTGGTTGAAAGCTTGTACACAATGATTGTCCCAAAGTTTATTATCGCTCATAAATTCTTTATGTTAGTTGAAGCAAAGTAATTTCCAAGGCATAATGATAAGATCCTTGGCTTCTTGTTTTGAGAAGAGTCTCACTATGTGCTGCTGGCTGGCCTTGGATTTCTTAAGCCTTTCTGATAGTTGGATTATCTTTGCCTACACTTGACCCATTATTTTAAAAAGTTAAATAGTTATTCAGAAGAAGCAAGGTACAATTAAAAATATTTACTAGATAGTGGGTCATTCTCTGTTTTTAAGTGTTTTCCTTTATTAAAAGTAGATTTCAAATTAACAGAGATTTCTGTCTCTGTCAGAAAGGAAAAAGGCACCTAATAAAGAATAATGAAATCAGCTATAAATAATAAAGCGAAGACAAAAAGATTGGGATAGGACAGAACTACACAACAAAGAGAGCCAAAGAAGAAGCACCAGCAGCACATCAGGTGCCAGACGGTTAAAAACGTGCTACTTCCTCAGATGTGGCTGTCTTCTGTTGGCCATCTGCTGCTGGCCCAGGGCCCACCCTTAAGAGTGGTTGGCTCCCCAGTGAGACTGCCTGGAGAAAACAGGGTAACTTTGTCCAGAGTCACCTATATCCTCGAGCCTTTTGGCTTCTGGAATTCATTTTATACATGTCTGTGCACACACACTCCTGTGTGTAAATGTATGTTTCTGTTCACTTAGAATGTCTTAAAATTCTCTTGATGCTCGGTGTTAGGCACTTTAGAGACGGGGATTCACGTATGCTATTTTAGTGCGTGTCTTTGCTTTGTAGCATCACTGGGGTGGTAAGGAGTCAGCAAAATGGGTTCATTTTTGGGCCCCCACCAGGTTGCAGGTGCACCTCTAACCCCTTCGGAATTGAGAAGATAGTAGTTGCCTGTCCTTGTACCTGGATAGTTCAGGGAAGAGAGAGCACGCAACTCTGACCATACTTGGAAGAACGCTGCATGAGGAGATAAGCCTTTGTTGAAGGAAATGAAGCATGTGATTTTCTTTAATTATTACTACATGTGAATCCTCTGATCAGGCTGGATGATTCTGTAAATATTGATGAGGCAGTGACGGATACTTCTACCAACTATCTTCTGTGTATCTACGAAGAAAAGGAAAACATTAAAGACAAAAAGAAGGGGAACATTTCTTTTGGCATCGTGGTAAGTCCTTTGAAGGTCAGGAGTGAGTGATGGGTGTTTGTGGTTCCTCTGGAGAGTTGTCGTGAGTGGTACATGATGGGGATTTGGAAGTTCTCTCAGGGACTTTACTAGGAAAACCTTTCCCTCACAACAGTTACGGTTTTCTTTTCTGGTTGCTTGGCACTCTGTGCTGGCGAATGCTCCAGATTCTTTCAGACTATAATGGGCATGCAGGTGGACAGAGACCTGACAGCACAATGGCTAGCAGAGGGATGTCCTCTTTGGTGTGTGATCTAACAGGAGTGATTTGAGCGCTGTCCTAATTAGATTCTGAGGGAGGGAGAGTTAAGGGGGATGATTAAGTGGCCAGTTCGAGACAGCTATAGAAGTGGTAATTTTGCCTTCTGCACACTCATGAACAAATTTATCCACTTACAGGTCTAAGACTGTGCCCCTCAGAAGTATTAGACTCCTTATAACCATTCTGTGCCTTTTCAACATCTACAGTCAGTGACCAGCATTAACAAACATTCCTAAAGCCTCACTGTCTTCAGTGTACCTTTTCATACATTATTCAAGCCGCATAACTGTGCTAACCTGACATTTGCTTAGCCAGTAAGCCCTTCTCTCAGGGAGTTGGCAAGGCTTTGGGGGAGGGGGGGGCTCACATGAATGTTTCCCACGAGAAGCACTTTTTCTCTCATCATAGACAGTTGGCCCCATTACAAACAGTAAGGTTATTTGCTCATCCTCTTTAGCATATGCACTGTGCTGTTTTATATTTACCTGGAGCTCAGACTGAAGAGCAGAGTTGGTACCACACGAGAGCACACAGGTCCTACTCTAGCATCTAGCAACAGCGTCCTGCCACTGCCAAGGCTCACTGTAGTGGTGGAGCAGGGATAAGAACACGTGGAACAGTGGTCATTGACCCTAAGTGGTTCTGGCTTCCATCATTGAGGTCAACAGTCCTGACTCATGGCGTCCTGAGCTCTAGGCCAAGGCGTCCCGTGCCACTTGAGCTCTGGAATCTTCCAGATTTGCACAAGGCCACTAGAAGTGTGCTCCAGCTCCTCAGTTAGTGTGGCTGAAGGAGATCATTTCTCCTTACCCTCAGCACTGGTCTCCCTGGGCGTTTCTCCCTCTGCAAGGAGCACCTCTTATTTCCCAGTCACTCCCTGAGAGTCTCCTGGGTGCTGGTAGAGGACCTCGCTGTTGAGAACCAGGCGAGTGTGCCTTGCACCTTCATTTCGGGCCATTGTTTGGACTGGGTTTCGTATGTCACTCATCTCTTGGAGTGATAACGGTGCAGATGTCACCATCAGACTAGTTCTTTGATTAAAGCGACAGAGAATTTGGCTGCCTGTTAACTGCCATCTGAATATCTGTGAGCAGCTTATATAAATATGCTTGATTTGTGGGTTGGGACATCAACTTATGTAGGTAACCTGGTAGCCCATGCCATAGCTGTGCCCGCTGCAGGATTTCTCTGGGCTCGAATTGGACATTCCGTGGTTACAAATGAAGGATTTAAAGAAATTATAAAATACTCAAATGGAAAAAGTGAGTAGGAATTTACCTGAGCAGTGAGTGTGAGACAGTCACTCAGGTCAGTAGCCAGTACTCTCCAGAACCCTCAAGCTCCCCAGGTCCCTCCCTTCTACGGTCACTGTAATCCAGGTTTTGGGTGGATAATATCCTTTTCTTTTCTGGTTTGACCACCTCCAACTTTATGTACAAAGGAAGCATACTATAAAAATGTCTTGAATCTTTTGTTTTCTGTTTTGTATACAAACTAAAAAGGCACAACATGGTGTGTGTGTGTGGCAGGAGTGGGGTACACGTGCACCATGGCCATGCTTGCAGAGATTAGGGGACACTGAGAATCAGCTCTTTCTACCCTGCGAGGATGACACGGCTGCCCAGGCTTGGCGTGCTGCTGGCCTGAATGTGACATCTGTTGACATGCTTTAGATCTTTGGTTTCTTTCCAGTCTTAGAACTCACATGTACTCATTCCTCTGTTGCTGGTCACATGAGGGTCTTGGTGGTTTTACCTATGTAAAGGATACTTCTGTAGGCACTCTTTGCATTTCTTGTATATATACCCAAGCTCTTGTGAGTGTATACCCGGGAGAAACTGTGATGTAAACACTGTGGCACTTTCTGCTTTCCTAGATGATGCCTGGCTCTTGTCGACTGACTGCATTAGCAATATAAAGGCTTGTGACACTTCCGGCTTTTCCTTAGGTCAAGCTGTCCCTACCTATTTGTCTCTGAGGTGTCAGTAGTAGAGTGCAGCCTGGGAAATGGACGCAGCTCCAGCCTTTTATTGCTCTGAGACCTTGGTTAAGTAACTTCACTGCTCTCCCCTCTTCCACACCTTGGCCCCTTTCAGGTTTTCTTCCTGTTCACACTGGGGTGACCGGTGATGGTTTTCAGTTGTCTTGGCTGTTTTACTGGAGACTAGGTGGGTTCCACTCATTGTGTTGTGCTTGGTTTCTGCTGCACGAGAACGAGGCTGTGCTGCCTGTAAGTGATCAGGTGCGGTCACTGGCACTGTCCTCATAACTTGCTCTCTGTGCAGGGCGGGGCTGTCGAGCCTTCACACAGTGGATGCCTGACTTAGTCCCCGCAGCAACCTCTTGAGAGAAGTTGATAATGTGTTTCCATACGTAGGAGAGGAAGCTGATGCTTGGCGGCTTGTTAGAGCACTCTGTCACGTACACCAGGTCCCACCCTGTACCCAGTGTGTCTCATGAAACTCCCACTTAAGCCTATTGCATTGTTTGTTTATTTGTTTATTTACGTGTATACATGGCAAATGTGGAGGTCAGAGGACTACGTTCAGAGTAGGTTCTCTCCTACCATGTGAATCCCATGGAGAAACACAGGTCCTCAGGCTCAGTAGCAAGACCTTTTTACCCGTCCCGTCCTCTCCCCAGCCCTCGGCCCCTTTTGATGCCTGTGACTCTAACTTACATGAGAGTCTTACAGTGCAGAGGGACTTTCCCTTTGGAAGCTGAGCACCTCTTTGGAGCAGGTCAATAAGTAGAACGGCGCCGGCGACGTGTCCTGTGCTGTCACACTTGCCATTGCTTCCAGGGAGTGCAGCCTGCGACGGGCGAGGTCGTGTTCGACTGCTTCCAGGACTCGGCTTCCAGACTGGAGCTGGAGACTCGAACAGCAAGCCTGCAGCCCGTGGAGCTGCTGCTCCCCTCACAGCTGTCCGAGCCAACGGAGATGCTCATCCGTAGAGCCACCGCTGTCAGGTGAGGAATGAAGCCACTCTCACACTCGAGTGACGTCCCAAGCCAGTACTTGTTCTTATAGAAATTACTTATGGTAATCGTATCCTAACAATGGAGGGTCCCCCCACCCCTCCAAGTCAGGGTTTCTCTGTGTAGCCCCTGCTGTCCTGGAACTTGCTTTGTAGACCTGGCTGGACTTGAACTCACAGAGATTCATCTGCTTTTGCCTCCCAAGAGCTGGAATTAAAGGTGAGCACCACTACCCTGGCTTCAATAATAGAGTTTTTAAAAGGAAAAAAAAAAATTGGGGCTGGGGATTTAGCTCAGTGGTAGAGCGCTTACCTAGGAAGCGCAAGGCCCTGGGTTCGGTCCCCAGCTCCGAAAAAAGAACCAAAAAAAAAAAAAAAATTACATAGGACTTTAGATAACAGCCATTTTAAAGGGCTTTATCATATTATATGATATATAATTATAATATTTGAAGATTTGTGTATATATTCTACAGGTAATTAAGAATTTATTTCTATAAATGCTTATATAATTTGTGTGCTGAATGTTTCTCTTCTGTGGAGCCAAGGAGTTTTATTTACTTGGCCCTAAATCGCAATACTCATTTTGAAGCAAGTAGAGGAGAAGATGGGTGTGAGACTATAACATGCCTTGCTGAACTCTCAAGGCATGCCATGTTAACATGTGAACTCTCAAGGCATGCCATGTTGACACTACAGCAGGTGCGTCTCTGTAAGAGTGGCCGGAAGGGCAGGGAGCATGGGCTAGGCCCAAGGGTCGAGAGCCATCTGCATGAAGGAAGGGCTGACGGGCCACTGATTAAACCAAACTGATTTAAAGAGAGGCCTTGCTTTCACAGTCTGTTTTTCCGATGACAGTACCAATATGTGTTTACTTAGAAGGTTTAAGAGTTATAAAAAGAAAGATAAAATAAATCCAGTTCCACAAATACAGAAGTAACTGCACTTCGGTGTTTTATTTCTTTATATGTGTTACTTTTTAATTTATAAACTTATGTTCATGTAGCAAACATAGCGTTGTACCTGTATTTAGCTTAAAAGTCCCCTATTTTCTCGTGGGAAATTTCAGACAAATGAGAGGAGACTGAGGGAATAGTGTAGTGTGACACCACCCGTCCACCAGCCAGTGCTTACTACGTGCCCCAGCCTGGAACTAGGCTCATGCAGCCACAGCCTTCTCTCTGGGACGCTTATTTTGAAGCAAATCTCAGGGACTACCATTTGCCTGCCAATATTTGAGTAGCGCTTCACAAACACGCTGCGTCTGACATTTGTTGTCTGAGTGGACTGCGATGCAGCTGCTGCTCCTTGTGATTACCCTGTTTTTGCTCAGACGGTGGGGTAGCATCTTCAGAAACGTTTGTGTGCGCTCTTAAGTCTTCCCACTTGACTTCCAGGCAACAGGGTAACATTATATTACATTTTCAGGTAAGAAAGTTTTATTGTGACTTTGGTGGTGTCTATGGTCAATGCTGACACATAATTTCTTATCTCAGACCTAGAGTCCCTCTGTATCCCTGTCTTTTTCTGCACCAAACAGGAAGGTAAAAGCTCTAGTTTTTGTCAGGTACTGGTGGGCATTTTATTAATAATGAAGACATTATATATTAGTACTATGTGAGAAAATGCAAAAACTGCCTGGAATTATAGAAGATTTCTAATGTAGTAGTTTTAAAAACAGTTTTTAAAAAATTTAGCTTTTTATTCCTAACTTTAACCACAAGAGGTCTCCAAAGGATTTTACATTTTATGACTTAAGTTTTTTTGTTTTTAAGAATATGAAATTCTTCCCATTTATTTCTCAAGCTAGATGTATTTATTTTGTACTGTGTATCACTTTGAGATTTAAAACAACCATTAGGCAAAGATGATAGTCAGCTGAATTAAGCACCCGTGAATAGTGACCGACTGTTCTCTCAGGTGTCTGTCTTTGTACAGAAGGTGTTTGTCAGATGGGATCAGGCATCCTATTCTGTTATCCTGTTGTTGTCAAATGTATACAGAGAAACAAATAGCAGTTTTGAGATTGCTTTAGTTTGGAGAGTTTTATGTTTACAGAATATAGATTATAGTAAAGAAAAGCTATGGAAGTTGTACCTTAATTTAATAATGATAGTTACTAATATTATTTACTAGCTTTCACATTGAGTCTTGAGGCAAGCATGGCGACTGTCACGGGCGCTGCTCACATCTGAGTTCACAGAGATGGGGGTATCCCAGGCACAGCCACGGCAGGCTGTGAAGGAGGACGACTCTGATTGGATGGAGGGAAGAGCATAGTGTGTAAAATGAAATGATTCAGAGTCAGGCACATGGCGAGAGACTCTCAGGATCAGAGGAAATGTTCTTCCTGGAAATTGAGGAAAAATCCCAGGCTTTAACTAAGAAATGCAGGGAAGGAGGATAAATTCATGGGGCAGTCAGTGAGGTTTCTGGCCATAGTAGAGAAGAAGGGAGGAGTTTACTGCCAGGAGAGACTCTTGAATTTTTAAGCGAAGAAGAAGAATGATTTACATGGGGAGAATGCATAGAGTAGAGAGGCTGGGAAAGTCAGTAGTTGAAAGTAGGAGGAAGAAGCAGCAGAAAGAGAAGGTTTAAAGTCAGGTAAGACCAGGACAAGGAGGAGGAGGAAGGCTGTGGTCTTGTGAGTGTGAGTAGGGATGGGCTGTGGTCATGTGAGTGTGAGTAGCGATGGGCTATGGTCATGTGAGTGTGAGTACAGAAGGGCTGTGGTCATGTGAGTGTGAGTACAGAAGGGCTGTGGTCATGTGAGTGTGAGTAGGAGGTGGTCTGTGGTCATGTGAGTGTGAGTAGGGATGGGCTATGGTCATGTGAGTGTGAGTAGGGATGGGTTGTGGTCATCTGAGTGTGAGTAGGAGGTGGTCTGTGGTCATGTAAGTGTGAGTAGGGATGGGCTGTGGTCATGTGAGTGTGAGTAGGAGGTGGTCTGTGGTCATGTGAGTGTGAGTAGGGATGGTCTGTAGTCATGTGAGTGTGAGTAGGAGGTGGTCTGTGGTCATGTGAGTGTGAGTAGGAGGTGGTCTGTGGTCATGTGAGTGTGAGTAGGAGGTGGTCTGTGGTCATGTGAGTGTGAGTAGGGATGGGCTGTAGTCATGTGAGTGTGAGTAGGAGGTGGTCTGTGGTCTTCTGAGTGTGAGTAGGAGGTGGTCTGTGGTCATGTGAGTGTGAGTAGGAGGTGGTCTGTGGTCATGTGAGTGTGAGTAGGGATGGGCTGTAGTCATGTGAGTGTGAGTAGGGATGGGTTGTGGTCATCTGAGTGAGTAGGAGGTGGTCTGTGGTCTTCTGAGTGTGAGTAGGAGGTGGTCTGTGGTCATGTGAGTGTGAGCAGGGGTGGGTTGTGGTCATCTGCTGTGTGTGATACACTGAATAGCAGGGTTCAGTTGTTACAGTATTGATGGAAACCGTGTGACATTTGGGAAGATGCCTGGGTTAAGAAGTAGCCCCACTACTTGATATGACTAACTGAGGGTTGTGGAAAAATGCCTTCTGCCCAGTGACTTAGTCTGACCCTTCAAATAACTGCTTGAATATTTCCTTACTATTTCATGTTGCAAAGTTAAAGAAAATGTTGAAGTCCAGTGTTGTTAGACAGATCTACTACTACTACTACTAGTACTAGTACTACTGCTACTACTACTACTGCTGCTGCTGCTGCTGCTGCTTTTTCCTTAATAGCTTCTCTCACCTCCTTCTGTGAATACCAGATTGAGAACCAGGGCAAAATCAAGAGGGAGGCCGCAGTTGTCCACACATGCCTTCTTCATGATCCATATTATCCAAAGCAAAACTAGGTTCCTTTTGGTTCAGCATTGCTGTGTTTTATTATGAAGAATGGGTTCTGTTTATTTTGTGGGTATAAGTGTTTTGCCTGCATACATGTCTGACCCCCACCTGCATGTCTGGTACCAATGGCAGCCAAAGGTGTAGGATTCTGAGAACCTGGAGTTAGGGATGGTCTTGAGCCATCGTGTGAGCGCAGGAAACAGAATCTATGTCCTCAAGAGCACAAGTGCTCTTACCCAGTGAGCCAACCCCGGCACCTTGTACATCTTCTTGAGAATTTGATCCATGAGCACTGTGGTTATGACATGCTGCTGTTGTAATTCTCTCAACTCCTCTGCTGCCCGGGTCCTGTCTTGTTCACTCTGTTACTGTTGTTCCACTAGACTCCGATAGCAGCGGTTTTAACTGGTGTTTCTGTCGGTCCTGTGTGTTGTCTCCAGCTCACGGTAGTTCCCTCGCTCTTCTTCAAGCAGCCGATCACCGAGTTTTCTAGTTTTGAGTATTGATATGTCACTTCTGAATTTTTTTGTTTAGTTTCTTGTTATATCTTTAACTGCTGTACAGAAATTTTTCTCCTTGTCTGTTTTCTTATCGTTTTATTTGTTTCAAGCCTATGTATAATTACTGGTAAAACATTGATAATTAATTTTGTGTATGAGTGTGTTATATGGGCAGACACGTGAGGGTCAGAAGACAACTATGATGTACATTTAGGGGATTTGAACTCAGGTCATCAGGCTTGGCAGCAGGTGACTTTGCCTGCTGACCTGTCTTGTTGGCTCTTAAAGCCTTAAAACCATATATATATAGTACACTGTGATTACAGTCGCTTCTGTTGCTCTCTCTCCCACTCATACCCCTGCTGACGCCTCTTCCCTTCCAACCAGGCCTTCTACTCAGAATGTCTATTTTATGTTCTATGTCCGGTGTCCATAGCCACCTCTATGGTGAGTCCATGGTACAGCCTTGGCTGTCAAAGATGCCGACATTGCCACCGTCCTGCTGTTGGTCTATTGATTGTTTTTAATTGGAGTCGAGATCCTCCAGTTTCTTGGTGTGACAGTGAGTTTTGGAGGTAACGTGTGCTTTTCCCTACTGTGATGTGAGAATCCGGGCCTTATTTACACTGTCTTAGCAGTTTTCAGATTTAGCAGGTGGGCCATGCTGCATCTTTACTGCCCGGCGGAGATACATCCAGATGTTCCCTCCGCAACCTCTGGTGGTGCTATCAGTTCCAGACGACAGGAGTGCAGTCTCCGTGTCATTCAGTAGGAGGGACCTCGCCCCACAGTGACAGTGACGTGCAGGCTGCACCTGTGCCCCATTGCACCATGGGGCCTGAGGACATAGTTAGTGCTCAGGATGGCCAGCTCAGTTTCTTACCCTCCTCAGACCACCCCAGCAGGATGAGACCGGAGCCCACCTGCCTAAGTCCTCCCTGGGTGGGTGAAGGTTGGAGCATCGCTTTCCTGTAGCCCCTGGCTAGAATGCAGTTTTTATTGTCTGAACTGTTGACCTTCTGAAATGTTGGCCTCCCTAGCTCTAAAGCTGGTTGTGTGTGGTGAAGAGGAAAAGGAGGAGCTCAGCCCTGTGTCTGTTCAACGCGAGTGCCCTGGCTGGTCTGTTTTCTGCCCGCTTCGTCTCACTCGTGACATTTGGGGAGTTGGGACTTGTCAGGAGGAAAGAGGAACACATTCCCATTCCTTCCCATGCGGAAGCCCTCTGGCCAAGACTGTAGTGATCGCTCTGTGTCACCTTGTTTCCTGAGAGCTGTTTTAATGTAATTAAATCATTAGTGCATTGATTGTATCTCGGAGACTTACTACAGTGAAGTTGACTTTTGTAGATGTGTGAATCTCATTAAAAGTTGCAAATTAAAACTGTAAAATAGTCTGTAGAACACGATCAGTGGGGCCCATCCCGGCCTCATTCTCTGTGACCTCACAGCAGGGGTCTTACAAAAGGCAGTGGCGAGTTTTGCTAGCCCTCCTTCACAGTGACCGTTAGGCGATGAGACCCTGTCACTTGCACACCTTGTTCTTTTTGTCATTGCACAAAACTGAGTGTCAGTTAAAGTGTTAGAAGGCACCTTAGTAGCAACTGGCCCCAGAGCCCAGGAAGGGGGTTTGTCATGCAGAGTCTCAGGCACAGGAAGGTGCGGACTGAGGTACCGGCACCCCAGCCCCAGTGACAGCCAGCAAGCCGCACGGCCTGCTTACCTGAGAGGATTTTAAGAGACTCACCTTTTTTTTTTTTTTAACTTCCATAGTTAAATATTTACTAAATGCATATTTAAAACATCTAATTAGGGAGCCGAACCTGTAATTTCATAAATTTTTATGGTGTAGAAAGCGTCTTAAGTTGGTTTTGAGTTGATTTAGCAAGAGTGAGCAAGGCGCAGTGACTCACGGGCAGAGAGGGCGACTGCAGTGGAGGTCTGAGCACTTAGGGACAGTGCCCCACTCACCCGCACCGCCTCAGATGCTCAGCATGAATTAAACACTCTATACATTGGATCATTATTTAAATGCTAAAACAAAGATAAGCAGAGTTAAACGGACTCTAAGTGATGAGCCTGAGGCCCACAGGGCCCCTTCAGCTCTCCAAGGTGGGCCATCCTCCATGCTTTATGACTGGCTTGCACTTCCTATTCGGGGATTTTATTCTACCATCTAGGTAGTTTTATTAATTTAGGTGTCTACAGTAAACTTTAATGAAACATCTTTTCTTACGTGTTAGAAAAGGCTAGATATGTTCTTCCAGTAGATCCTCAACTCGTTCACTCATCCTCTGAGCTGCACGTTATTAAATGCTTTCCACTTTCATCATTAAAAATAGCCACTGGGCATCTGCCACATACCAGGTTTGTACTCAGGTGGTAAAGGTACAAAACAGGGTAAGAATCTTATCTTGCAGCTTCCAGAGAGGATTTAGTCATAGGCAAAGCAGCGATGGGGTTGCTGGCTGTGGGTCCCCTGCTCCTGGGCTGATGGGCGGTGTATGTGTCAGTCCAGCACTTGTGAGGGAACTGAGGCAGGGGTTCTCTGCCTGCATTAAATAACAAACAGCCTCAAGAACTGTCACGTCTAGCCTGGAAACCTGAAGGAGTCGGTAATGATGTCGCAGAAGAGAGAGCTGGGAAGACGGAGGGCTCTTTGTGTGTTTGTTTGCTTTTGGTGTGTTCTGAATGAGTGTTGAAGGCTGAAGCAGGAGAGAGCTGTGGCTTCGAACGGAAAGGTGTCACAGTGAAAAAGAAGGGTGGGGAAAGAGTGACCAGAACGCAGTCACAGCAGGGTTGGGTGGAAGTGGGTTTAGTGCAAAAGGTAGATGAGGTGGCTGGTGACAGGGCAATTTCAGACTGATCGCTCTTTTGGTTCCTTCCTTCTCTCTCACTGACACTGGTGTTGAAGATGGAGAAACAAACTCTAAGTCAAGGGAAGTGGTTGTCCCTGGTAACTGGAGGAACAGGAAGCAGAAGTTCTAGGAACTGAGAAGGGAAGGTTATGATTGGCTCCTGCTGTAATTGTGACCTAGGGAACTGACACGCAGGAAATGTGTGTTGTTTGAAGCCGTGATAATTTACTATAGCAAAGGCAGAAAGTGGTAAACTCTCAGAAATATGAGGTGACCGGCATGAGCTGTTTCAGGCCACTCCGTAGGTCAGTCACACAGCAGTGGCCTAGGCGATGATGATGCAAACTCTATCTTAGTGTCAGTCCTGGCTGTAAAGAACTTGTAAATTGGTGACCACTTACGGCAGTTAACTCAGACCGTGTTGTCTCTCTCGGGAACCCCGTTTCTTTTGCCCTGTTTTTATACTGTTGAAACAGGGGTAAGTTTCTTGCACCTACAAAATGTTAGTGTCAGGACTAGGGCTTCAGCTCCATGGTAGGGAGTGTGCCTAGGAAGCTTAGTGCAAGCAGAAGTTCTGGCTGACGTGTTGAACACGTGTGGGAAGACCTTGGTAGAGCAACTGCCACTTGAGCAGTTTCTAGTCGCAGTAAGGGTACCACTTATGTATGAATTATTGTATAGGTGCCCATGCTTTATAGTCTATTATATAACTCTTAGCTCTAGTACCAAACTTACTAAGTTGAGTGAGACAGGAGACTGCCCACCATGCAGAGTGAAAGCCTGTTTCTGCTGCACGGTGGGAACAGCCTGGTCCGCAGCTTGTTGCCCTGCCTCCCTTGCACTCACTTGTTGTCACAGAGGGACACGTAGCTTAGACTCCTCATTTTCTGGGGCTTCAGTAGGTTCATTCCACAGGCCTACATACACAGAAAGATGTGCTTCTGAGAGAAGTTTCCCTCTACTTGTCCCGTTTCCTTCCATGGTATCTTTCCCTCTGTACCCACAGTGCAGAGACTTCCTTCAGGGACATGTATTTTACTCACTGCTGCCTTATCCTGGATAGTAAAAGAGCACTGGCATCAAAGTCCCTCTGTGTCACAGTCTACACACACAGACATTCTGATTAATTTAGAAATGTACAGTTCCAGACACGTCCTGGCTGCATGTAGAAAGTAATGTCGAGTCAGCTGTCACTGCTCTCCACAGAGTCCTCCAGGGCTGTCATGATGCCAGGTGTTTATGGGTGTCTTCTTTCTAACTTAATGTCTAACCTTCTAACTAAAATGCCCCTATTCAGTGCAGCTTAGGCTGCTGGTGCTTTACGGCTGCATCCTTGTCTTCAAGAATTCTCCTGTGGAATAGTGTAACTGCATGATTTTTGTGCATTTGTTCTGAGAGACTCTAGGTTACCAACTTGGGGAAGAGGTAAGTGGGCCTGGAGAGAGAGCTCACCATTTAAGAGCATGTACTGCTCTTGCAGAGAACAGCTCCTAGCACCTGTGTTGGGTGGATTATAACCACCCATAACTGCAGCTCTAGAGGATCCCATGCCTTTTGGTCTCTGTGGGTTCTTGTACATATGTGAGCATACTACTGCCCATAAATATACATGAGCATAATTTTAAAAAAATGAATATTTTTAAAAATGTGGTAACCAGAATGAGGCAGTGTGATTTTTTTTTCTAGTGAGATTTATAATTTTAGGTATTTCAAATTCTAATTTGGTTCAGTGTTTCTACATATTTCTTTAGATGTTTCTTACATGTGTGTCTGTTGTAAAATTACAGTAAAATGCTGTCTTTTATCCCTCACTAGATCTGGCACCGTAGTGCCCCAAGATATCTGGTAGACATCTTCATCTCAGTCAGCAAAGCCTCTCACCGGCTCTGCTCCATCCCATATCACACTGCCGATGGCCTCTCTCTGAGCCTGGCTGCAATCTTTCTACCCATCCAGTTCCCAAGGCAGGCTGCCACCTTGCCAGAAACACACATCTCAACTCCATGCCGGCTTAGTATCTCCGGCCACCCCATACTCTCTTAAACTTAAATCACTGCATGAAAGAACACACAACACAATCAATAACCTCTGATCCAATCGATAAGATACAATTGCCCACACTAACATCCGAAGCCCTGTACACATCCATCCCTTAAGAACATCCATAACAATGTGCAGAGAGGAATCTTAGCATCTGCCTCCATGCTCTCTCCGTGACTTCTCCACCCTGCTTCTGTCCCCTCCTTTCTTTAAAACTTTTCTCCCGCTCATCCTTCCTTCTCGTCCAATGACAGGTCTCCTTCTATCTTGTATGTGCTTACACCTTCATGATGACATCATCCTACATGTGTCTATTTGTGTGTTTCTGTCTGTCCATCTGTTTGTCTGTGTGCATGCAAATACATGTGGGTGCTTATAGAGGCTAGAAGAGGGTTTCGGATGCCTTAGAACTGGAGTTCTGGTAATTGCGAACTACCCAGTGTAGGTGTTGGTCTTCTGCAAAAGCAGCAAGTGCTCTTAGCTGCTGAGTCAGTCATGTGTCCAGCTCCCAACTCAATGCTTTAAAATAATACTTGATGTAAAAAGAGTAAAATGGTCCATTTGAGTTTGATTTGTAGGCCCATTGCTTTCATAAATTACCATACACCTGAGGTCAGGCATGCTTTCCCCAGTCTGATTCTTTTTCCTAAACCCTGAGATCTATACACCAACCAAGATGAAATCTAGTCATGCTACTACATACCTGAAGGACAGCACATCCAGGATTTTGAGTATAGAGTGGCAGCATTTCGCCTGTGCCTTTTCAGACCTTGGTCTTCTCACTTATTAGCTGTGATTTTCATTTTTCTGTAGCTCAATCCTTATTCAAAAACCAAGTAGACAGTTTGGTTCTGCATTATCCATTATTTCATATTTCATTTACGCAGTGAGCATAAATGCGTGATGCTTCTATGGGCTTAGGACAGTGCCTGGGACACACCCCAGGCTCTTTTATGGTTTTAGCATTCCAGTGCTATTTAGAGGTCGCACTGCACACCATTCCACTGTTCTCCGGATGCTGTCCTGTAAATGCCGTGAGGTTCTAAGCATGGCCATCCTTTGGAGCACATATTAGCTAGTAAAAGATGCTGTCTCTGAGGTTTTGCTCTGTGGTGCAGGTACTTTATGGGAGCTTGCTAGAGTTGATATAATTCTAGTAATTTGTATCAAGTTGCTGCAACATTAGCTTAAGTCAGCTATGGTAGGTAGGATCATTGGCACTCTAGAAACTGGCAGATACCATTTGATTCCTCTTGGAGGCTTCCTTGGTATGGTAGTGATTTGTAAGCTCATGCCTGAGGAGAGGTTGATCCTTTTAGTGGAACTGTAGCAGCTGGCAAGCCTAGCATTGTTTCACACAGCTGTAGGCTGTGAGTCCCAGTCAGGGTGGCAGCAGTCTTTTGAGGCCAGGAAAAAAGGGAGGGCGGGTCTCTGCTGTCTCCTTAGCTGTAGGCAGTCTAGTCTTCTGTGCCTCCTCATACGGCCGTCCTCTGTGCTTGTGTTGTATAGGTGTTTCTTGTGTTGTTTATGCTGGAGGACGGCCTACTCTAATGATCCCACTGTAACATACGTGCCTGTGTAGCCTCTATCTCAGTATGCTAGGCTGGGAGGTGCAGGATTTCCACTTGTAAATGGGTTAGCCTGTAACCCATGAATGCATGTCTATAATGCATTGTTAATTGTTCTGTGAATTCCAGATTACTTATTAATTTTTTTTCTGAGGTTGCTCTTGGGATAATATCAGAATTAGGTTTTCTGGAGAAAAACATTAGTTTAGTTGAGGATTTTAGGCCCCTTGAAAAATCAGCCTCTGGACCTGAGACATATAAGCCGAGTGAAATGGCCAGGTATTTTTTGCTGAGAAAATGCTTTTAATGCATGGAAGATGTTTTTGAGGTGATTTTCCAGCTATCTGAGATTATTTCATTCTTGTGTTTCTTCATAGTTATGTAAAATGGAGTTTTTTTTTTCTTTATGGAAAAAAACCTTTTCTTGTCAAAGGCTAGCAAAATAGCATGCATGGCTTTGTGGTTTGAGAAAAACTGACATATTTTAGATCTCAGGGAGAAAAGGTTTTTTATTTGTAAATTTTTTAATGTACTATTTTAATGTGCTATGTCTATATATTTGTATCAGTTATGGTTGGCATTTAAAATATTTCAGATTGTGTAGCTATGGAATGTACTTTAAAAATATATATTTGTCATAATTTATATAATATAGTTTTAACATATATATTTATTAAATATAATTTATATAATACATATATAGTTTTTGAGACAGGGTCTTTAACAACTCTGGCCCTGGCTGTTTTGGAACTGTCTCTGTAGACCAGACTGGACTCAGACGCACCTGCCTCTGCCTCCAGACTTCTGGGATTAAAGGCGTAGCCACCGTGGCCAGCTTAGAACTGCGTCCTGAAGTTCGGTATTTTTGTTTCAGAGGGAAAGCTGTGCATTTTGCTGGATAGATGCTGGAATCAGAGTCTTACTCAGAAGGCTTTGGGGTTTGCGTTTGCATGGGTATCTAGTCATGTTAGTTTTAGACTTTAAAAAGCCTTTAGCTTTAAATTATATATGGCGGTTTCAGGAGTTTTATTTGTAATCAGCCTTAATCAGATGTGATTTACATGTAATAAGCTTTGTACATTTTAAGTTTGTTTCAATACAGCCAGTGTAAACATGCTGCAGCGGTCATCCCAGGTAAGCTCCACGCTTCTCCTCAGACATCCCCCTGCCTCTTTCTCGTTACTTTCTCTCCACCTCCAGTTTCACGCCAGCATGGTGATCGCTGTAGTTAGAGGGAAGGTCAGGCTGTTTAGGGTCCACACACCTGGAATCACTACAGCATGGACTCTTCCGTGTCTACTCCCTTACCTTTGCACAAAGAAACATGTCGTCGTCGTCGTTGGATGTATGGGAAGTTTGTTCTCTTTAATTGCTGTGTAGTTTTATGTTAGATGAATATATAAGGTTTGTTGGTCATTCACTTGCTCAATCCTTGGGTCATTTCCAGCTTGTGGCTATTTTTAGTAAAGCTGTTAGGAACACTCCTCTGTGTTCTACCTTCTCACAGACACACTTGTTTTAGATAGACCTAGGAGTGGAATTGCTAGGTTAGGTTTGTAAACATGTGTATCCAACTGTGTGGGAAACAATGAAAATGTTCTTCATAGTAATTCCACATTTGCTTCTGGGCTGCAGTGTGTGAGCGCTGCGGCTTCTCTGCTGCAGTGTGTGAGCGCTGTGGCTTGTCCTTCTCATCTATTGCCCTAGTACGTCTTTTTACTTTGAGCCACTGTAATGAGCAAATTGCGATTTCACATTTGGGTTTTAATTTGCTTCTCTATGAGTAGAGCTGTTTCATGTATTTATTGGGTGTTCATCCATGTGTCTTTTCTGTCCATTTTAACTCCTGGATTGCTTGTGTTGTTGGGTAGGAATTTTTCTAGGTAAAATTTTTACCCCACGTCTGCATACATATGCATTCTACCTCTCTCCCTGTCCTCCCTCCCCCTCTCGCTCTGTGATACTTTCTCTAAGCTTTTGGTTTACCTTTTAATTTTCTCACGAACACAGAAGAACAAAAGATTTGAACATCAAACCTATAGTTTCCTCTTTAGTGACAAGTGTCTTCTGTATCTTGAGTTCTGCCTATCCCAGAAGCATGAAGACTTTTATATTTTCTCCTTGTGAGGTTTATATAGTTTAAGCTTACAGTTTTAGGTCTACGAGGCATTTTGATTGTGATGGTCTGAGCCGGGAATAGAGTTAATGTTTCTCCTTAGTTTGTCAGCTGTTTCTATGCTGTATGTAGAGAAGATGGTTCGCACACATTCAGTCACAGGTGCCAAGGTTTTATTTTGAATTTGACTTTGAAAAAGGAGCTAGGACTTTACATTCCCATAGTTATTGTAGATTTTGACGTTTTATTATATCTGTTAAAAGGATTTTAGAGGTATTTTTTGTTTCATATTAAAAAAATAAATAAATGGGAAGGTAAGAACTCCCAAACCTCATGATGCCAACTTCTCCCTCATATGTTCTACTGGGGATGAATATAAAATAGATGTTGTGTGTGCCTGTGTGTGTGTATGTGTGTATAGGTGAACTTTGGAACACTGGGAACGCACAGATAGGATATAACAGGTACAATCTTAAGTGATCAGATTTAGAATGTAATGACCTTTATTCCTCTGACTTAGGTTTGACTATTACTTTGGTATAGGTGTGGTTTTCCGTACCTTTGGTTTTCTCCTATTAGAATACTGCTATGTAAAAAGCCTTGAGTTACTCCTTTTGCTTCTACTTAGGAGATGAAGTGCTCTGTGCCTGTCAGAGAGAATCCCTGGAAGGAAGCTGTGTCGGCAGAGAGTGGCTGACTATGGCATCCCTTCTCTTGGGCTAGCATTAGCCCCTGAAGAGCCCCTTAGCTCACATCCCTTAGCACCGGCATTATGTCACTAACAGATAGTTAACTTAGCAGACTGCCAACCCAAAAGCCAAGGGTGTTATCAGACAACAGATAAGCCTACAGATAAGTTTCTCCATCTTGTGGTTACCGCCTCTCTGATGGATTTTAGACCGGCTCTGATTTATGACTTTCTTTGTTCTTTAAACCATAAAATGCCGTACAGGAACATGAAATTTACAGTGACCTAAATCTAAATATCTGGGCCATTGTCCCTCAGATATAGATATTTTCTTACAGGGCTTCATAGGAAAACCACGAGGAGACATCTGTCTCTTCCTTTCACTTCCCTTCTGGACTTTAAAAGAAGTAATTGTCTTACACAGTACTCATGGTTCAGGTTGATTCTGTCTGCTGATGTGGATAAATCGGCTCATCGGTTCATAAAGTGTGGTATAGGAAGTGTGGCCTTGTTGGAGGAGTGTCGATAGAGGATCGGCTTTGAGGGCGTCTATGCTCAGGCTACCCAGTGTGGCAGTCTCCTGCTTCCTGCCATCAAGATGTAGAACTGAGGTCCTTCTCCAGGACCATGTCCACCGACATGTCACCGTGCTTCCTGCCATGATGATAATGGACAGAACCTCTGAACCTGTAAGCCAGCCCCAGTTAAATGTTTGCCTTTATAAGAGTTGCCAACATTATGGTGTTTCTTTACGGCAGTAAAACCCTAACTAAGGAATACTTCTTGAAATTTATTTTCCTCAGACTACACATCACCGTTTGTGTTTCTTCATTTGGCAGTAGAGTTTCTGGCAGAAAGCATGAGCGCTTAAAACAAAGCTTTGCTCTTTCAAATCACCGCCCCAACACCCAACAGAGGGGGTGGTCACCCTAGCATGTGGTTCTGGGAACACCAAACAAGAGCAGGCACATCTTGGCACATGGTAAACTGGGGAGAGGGGAGTGTGTGTGTGTGTGTGTGTGTGTGTGTGTGTGTGAGAGAGAGAGAGAGAGAGAGAGACAGAGAGAGAGAGACAGAGAGAGAGAGACAGAGAGAGAGACAGAGAGACAGAGAGACAGAGAGAGACAGAGAGAGAGAGACAGAGAGAGAGAGAGAGACAGAGAGACAGAGAGACAGAGAGACAGAGAGAGACAGAGAGAGACAGAGAGAGAGAGAGACAGAGAGACAGAGAGACAGAGAGAGACAGAGAGAGAGAGAGAGGTGCATATACAAGGATAGTTAAGAGCCCGAGGACATGAAGGACTGGAAGATTAAGAAAGGATGGAAGTTTTGAATTTTCCTCTTAGAGACGTCTTTCAACATAGAAAAAGAGTTGAAGGCCACCTCGGAAGGTGGGCATGGGTGGCTTCTAAGTGTTCTCTGCTTTCTCCTGGTCTTCCAGGTTTGAACAGTCTGATCCACTTGGTGTCTCTGGCCTTCCCGTGGCCTCACCTTTGGTTTGTGAGAACATGTTAGAAGTCATTTTAGCACTAGAAGTCACTTTAGCAGTGTAAGAAGGTTTTATTTCATGTGTGTGGGTGTTTGCTTATATGTTTATGTGTGTTCTATGTGCATGCTTGATGCTAGTGGAGGCCAGAAGAGGGTCTTGGGTCCCCTGGAACTAGAGTTACAAATGTTGTGAGCCACCATGTGTGTGCTAGGAACCACACCCAGTTCCCCTGTAAGAGCAGCCAAAACTCTGAACTGTTGAGCCAGGTCTCCAGCCCCTGGAAAGTTTTCGATGGAACTTTCCTTTAAAGGTCACAGAGTGAACATTCTAAGCACTCTGAGAGAACAGAGAAAACCAAAAGCCAGGAGAAGCTAAGCTCTCCAGCACAGGCGTCTGGCTGTGTAAAAGTGCTCCTTTGAGTTTCCCAGCTCCAGGCATGCTGGCTTTAGTACTTTCTGGGCCTTAGACCTCTGACTTGTGTGACTGGTGGGCTTCAACAATGGGGAGATCTATCTGCTGTTTTGTCTTTAGACCCCTTATTCCCGGCCCTAGTATGTTCCTAAGTCTTGATTCTCTGTGCTAACTTGGCTGAGTGGGGTCCTTTCTTTAACTACTTAGTGGGGTCATGAAGGCCCCAGGTCTCTGAAACACAATGTTGCTTTTCTCCAGTGTTGCTTTTTTCCGGAGCTGGCTCTATGGCTGAGTTTCAGATCAGGCCTTCCTCAGTGTGGCTCACTCTGGCAGTGTAGGTCTTCTAGCTTGACCTGTGTGACTGTCTGCTGTGTCTCAGTCCTAGGACAAGTCTCATTCAGTTGTGTGGCCCCTCCCTGTACTTCCCATACAGCCTCCTACCCTAAATGCCTCCCCCAGGGGCTGGGCTTCCCTTCTCTCTGCACAGCCTGATCCCTGTTACTCAGCAGTTTTGGCTACACAGGTCTCTTGGTCAGCATCTCCCCTGCTCTCCCTTCCACTCTCATGGTCCAGTTTAGTCTTCAGCCATGTTTAGACTGAACTCTGCCTGCTTTCCCCCTTACATCTCCAGTAAAACTCTTTTCTGTACTAAGAAGTAGTCAGATTCCCCTCCTGTTATTTCGTTGCCCACCCCCTTCTCTGCCCAGCAGAAGGTTCCAGTTTCTGTTTGACAAGCTACATTTTCTAACAGGTTGTTGACGAAAGCCTCAGTTGAAGATGAGTTCTTGGCTCTTGTAGAAGAAACTTGAAGAGGGGCTGCAGCCTGGCCAAGCACTGCTTCCCTTAGGGATGCTTCTCTTTGTCTTTTGTGCTCCTCCTCTTCATGGGCAGCAAGGTGCCAGGATGCTGCACCCTCTGCAGATCCCAAGCTCCAGTCCAGAAGAGTGGGAAACTCTTTGCATAAACTGAGGGCAGGACCACTCCAACATATGGTTGACAGGAAAGGTTTTGTGCAGCATCTGGAAGAGTTCAGAGTGGAGAGACAAAATAGTAAACTGAACATGGCAGCAGCAGGCTGGACAGAAGGCCAAGTGAGTGCTGGTGGAGGAGACCAAGGGAGAAGAACTAGAGGGCCAAAAGAGAGGGTGTAGGTGGCAGAGAGATATGGGGGATATAGGGAATGAGGAGCTAGTGAAGGGAAGTTCAGGAGCTGGAAAAGTTTAGGGTAGGGGGCAGGGCTAGAGCTGAGGAGAGCCACAGGTAGTTGTGGTGCTTTGGAAGCCTGGGGGCCAGCGTAAGCAGTGGGATGCTAATAGACACCAGAGATAGCCATTGAGTTTCCTTTGAGCTTGACAGAGGTCACACTAAATTCTGCAGTTTTCTTCCAGTCCCCCCAACCCTCTCTTCCTGCCCTTCTCTAAGACCTGAGCACCCCTCAGTCTGAGGTCTTCTGCCTTCTCTTTCCCTTGGTCACCAGTTTTATTTTTCTGTTTTGTAGGTTTCATATTCCTGTAGTTGCTTTTATGAAGTTACTGTTTTATTAGTGCCTTTGTTCTGACTTCTGCTTTCTGGACAATAAAATATCACCCTGTGCTTTCTTTTTATTTGCATTTATCGAGTAAGGCTCACTTAGACAACTGGGTCCTTCATCGCTTTGGTTTTTTAATCTTTTGAATTCTTTTTCTTAACTTTTTAATTAATGAGCTTTTTCTTACCCAGAAAACAAGTTTCACCGTGGTGATATATGTAATCACACTTGCTCCTGTTCACTCCACCCCATTATCCTCCCCTTCTCCCTTCCCTCTCCCTCCCTCTCCCTCCCCCACCTTTTTCCTCCTTCCCGACTTAGTATCTTTGAGTCTTTTTCTCCTTTGTAATTCACATGTAGAGTTTAACTTTATTTTAATAGGTAAGGTTATTTCATTAATTCTGCTATGTCCGATTTGATGTTAATTTGTTATATTTTGTCACAATTTTTCTATTGCTTTGTAACTTTTAAAGTATTTCTATGTTGTTTC
Source organism: Rattus norvegicus (assembly GCF_021556685.1). NCBI lineage: Eukaryota > Metazoa > Chordata > Mammalia > Rodentia > Muridae > Rattus > Rattus norvegicus. The sequence continues at coordinate 25,234,670 of NC_141535.1, read as the reverse complement.
CTTTGCTATTTTTGTAGCTTTTAACCCCTTAATAGTCTTACTCTAATGGTTGTTGGGATGACAGCTTCACACAGAACCCGTAGTCCTCTAGGAAAGAGATTGGATTCCTTGTTGTGAGGAATGAGGCCGTGGGTGGATTTCATGCTTGCTCTAATGTAGATGTCTTACAGCCGTGCTGCATTGTCTGTCTTTAAAAGTCTAGTCTACTCCATGAGGGGGAACTGGCTACACAGTTTTGAAGCTTGGAAACCTAGTGTTATTGTTACAAATAAGTTTTTCAGTGTGCACTGTGAACTTGACATGGGTCTTTTTGGCCATAAGAAGCATTGATTTCTAAAGGCAGCAAAGACTATGACTTTGGCAAGCTCTCTCACCCCCTCCACCACTGAAGGTCTGTTATTTGATACCAGAGTCACTAACTTTACGTCTATGCTCCCATTAAGAAATGTCTGAAGTTGTCTAGTTTGAGTGTGGGCTCTATACTTGGGAGTTCTACTACTATTTCATCTTTAAAATTTGACAGTTCTTATGTAAAAAGAGAGACATGTTACATGTTAAAAGGGTTGGTAAGTTAGAAGTTTAGTTTTAGAACCCATGCCATAGTGGATCTGGTGACTGGGCCATCTTGTCATCAAGCACAGAGGGAGTCTTCATCCTCCAACTCAGGAGAGACTGCTGCCCCTGTCCAGCCTCCTCTTCTGTCTGAGGCCTGGACACTGATGGCTTCTGTAAAGTGCGGTAAAGGGAATGTGGCCTGCGATTGTTTAGACCCATGTCTAATTTGTTTTTGGCATACAGTGTTTGCTTCATGCGTCTCATGCAGCAGCTGTAGAATAGTTTGCCACACAATGCAGCTGTTAGGAAAAGAGATCTTCTCCCATAGGACTCCAATCATGTGATGGCTACATCATCAGTCTGTGGTTCCTGTGTGACTTGACCAAGACGCCTATTAAATTGAACATTTCAGAATGTTCTCAGGCATTTTCAGAAAACTGACAGAAGTACCATGTGATCCAGCTGTACCCTCCTGGGCCTGTGCTCAAAGGAGCTTAAGTTCTACAACCTTCCCAAACAGTGCTACCAGTTTGGGATCACATGTGTAAAAACAGGGCCCTTGGGGTAAGAACATTTGGTGCTCTGGTCAAGGAACCAGTTTTGGTTCCCAGCACCACAAGCAGCTGTACAATCCTCTGTAAATGCTAGTTCCTCCATGAGCACTGTGTGTGTGTGTGTGTGTCTGTGTGTGTGTCTGTGTGTGTGTCTGTGTGTGTGTGTGTGTACACGCGTGCGTGTTCTTGTGCAGGTAAAACACCCATACATAAAATAAAACAAAAGTACTCTGAGGCTGTGGGAACATTTCCCATTCAGACTGTGGCCTGTTCTAATCCCCCTCCACTTTTCTCCTGAGTCTGCTTTAGCATATTTTGGCTATGAAACCTGTATGTGCGTGTGCCACAGTCCAATTTCCAAAACAGGATGGATACAGACTAGTTTGAGGGAATGAGGATTGACTCCTATGAGTGACAGTTTATCATCATCATGTTACATGAGAAAAAAAGAGGAAATTTTATTAAAATCAAATCTGATAGGTTTCTGCCACGGCGTTGCCCCTGTAGGCAAGAGTTTCTGCCTGTCTGAGAGAAAGTGGCTTGGACTGAATCACACCGGAAGAGTCTGGGAAGATACGGAAGTGAGCCTTTGTAAAGAGCTAGTTTGAGAACAGGAGGTTTGCAGGGGGATATTTCATACACATATGGCCAGATGATGGGCTGAACATTCTTCCTGCTTCAGGAGAGTCTCGAGGATAACCGACAAGTCCATTTTTATCAAATTTAAGGGGTTTCTAATTCCTTATCAGCGTATCAAACACAACCCTAATTAGAGCAGTGATTAGTAACCAGCTGCCCCCGCTTCACTCCCAGTACTTGTCTGAACTCTGAGCTCAGGGAGATCATTCCCTGCTTCTCCAGTTGACCAGAGGGGTCACGACCCACTCAAGTTGAGAACCACTGGTCTACAGGAAGAGACTCTAAATAAAGGCCCGAGTGTTAGGCTGTTATGCTCTCCAATGGCATAAGATGGAGGAAACTCCTTCCTCAGACTCCTACATTTATTCTCTCAAAACTCAGGCTGCTTGATCTTACAATGGGGATGATGCTGGCAGCCTGGGGAGATGTGGTTCCCGTCATTTGTGCACTTATCCAGCAGTAAGGCAGTGTTGTGTCCCTTGTCAGTATCAGGCACTCTTCTAGGCAGTTAGGACAGCAATATTAGACAAAGTCCCTGTCCTCATGGGGGTCTGTCGAGGAATGCCATCTTACTCTGAGGACCTGAAACAGAGTGTCCCAGGGAGTGCTGCCAGAGTTCAGGTAGAGGGACAGTTGGTGCAGAGCCAGCATTGGATCAGACCTGACCCGTGGTGTTTTAGGAGGAAGAATGAAGTTACACAAGGGATGGACAGATCTTGTAGAAAGTGTTCTTAGGGGCTGGAACCAACCCAGCTCTTAGAGGCAGGGCTCACAACCAAAGCAGACCAAGAGTTCTTAGGGCTGCAAGATTGCTCAGCGGATAAAGGTGCTTGCTGCCACGCCTGATGACCTGAGTTCAATCCCAGGAACCCACATGGTGGGAGGAGAGAGCTCATTTCTGTAAGCTGTCCTCTGACCTCCACACATGTGCCATGGCATGTGGTCACACACACATATGCTCAAAGTGAATAAGTACATTTAAAAAGCATTTGAAAACATTTTTACTACTAGTTTCCTACTTAGCCCTCTTTAAATAAGTGCTATGGGGGCAGGGGGTCTCATGTGTCCTTTAGAGAATTTTCATGTGCTACATGGACATGCTGTACTACTGTCCCTTCTCGTGAGGGCTGAGGACCCCCTCCTCCCCCCCAAGAAGTCAGCAGGAAAGTTCAGCCTCTCAGGCTTAGTGTGGTATTAGCAGTGAGGAGCAGGCTTCAGGTGCCACCCAGCAGGGACCTGTAGATGCTTGCTGAGTTCACTTACTTATTTACTTTTTATCAATAAAACTTTACTCATTGTGCTGGGGGGCCCATGTGTACTGTGGCATGAATGCTCCATGTATGGAGGTCAGAGGACAGGGTATGGGAGTCCGTGCTCTCCTTCCAGCATGTGAGTCCTGGGGATGGAGTCCGGGTTTTCAAGTTTGGTGGCAAGAACCTCTATCTGCTGAGTCATGGCCTTGTTTATTTTACGTATTATTTATTTATACAGGGGATTAAACCCAAGGCTTGGACAAACTATCCAATGACTGCATTCCCAAATTTCTGATGTATTGTTTTTATTTATTTGTTTATTTATTTTTGGTTTTTGATACAGAGTTATGTATTGCAGGCTGGTCTTGAACTCACATTTGTGGCCCAGATTAGCTTTAGACTCACACCGTCCTCTGCCTCTGTCTTCTGAGTCCTAAAATGATGGTTACCCACCACCGTGCCTGGCTTGTCGGAGCGCTTTTAAATGCCTTGTTTCACTGTTCGTTATAAGCCAGAAGAGCAGTTGACACACTGACTGTCTCAAAGCATCATTCCAGATCATTCTGATTAATTAAAAGGCTAATTGTTTGTCTTTATCCCATACTTACTTGAGCCATCCCCATATGTATTTTCCATTTTGAATTCCTCAGTGAGTTTTTAGTTAGGGCGGTTTTTCTGTATGCTCCATTTCTGATTTAAAGGTTATTGGTTTAACAGGAGCAAGGTTTAAGCAGCCTCCTTGTTTGAGGAAGTGCTGTAATGGAGGCTGCTCTGGATCACCTTTTCATACAAGGGGTGACACCTCTTCCCTTTTCTTTTGGAGATTCGTTTTTAGTTGAAGTCTATCAGACAGACAGAGATGTGCACAGCCTCTAAGTGCACAGTATAAGGGACTTCCCCAAAGCCAGCATGCCTCTATAAACAGCACCCAGACTGAGAAATGGACCATGACAGATCACTGGGCACCTCCTTTATGACTCCTGTCTGTCACCACCCTTCTTAAAAATATTCTGCACATAAATTAGTTTATTATGTTTTTGTTTCTTTAAATGGAATTGTATGATGAACATACTGTCTTCTGGGTGATAACTCTACCGGGTGCTGTTGGACACATCATAAATCATGCATTCACTCACCTGAGCTGTTCTGTATGCATTTTTATTCTGGTGATTTTATGGAAGACTTCCTTTCTTCAGCTTGGATACTCGACCTTACTAAAGGATTATTTCCATGAGACAAATTCTTCCTATTAGTGTGGTCTGGCTGATTAGCACTTGGCTTTATGGTACATATTTCTTGTGTCCCAAATTCTGTGTCTATCTTGATACATAATTATATTCCTGTTTATTTCTGTGGATGCTATCCTAATTTTCATTCATATTTTAAATTACCATTGAGTTGAACCTTGAGTATGGTGTGAACTTGCTTGAACTTCCTTCCACGGGACTGTCCACTTGACCATGTGTTGAAGGGACTGTCTTCTCCAGCTCCTATGTCATTCTCTCTTTGTCACAGATCAAGCCACCGTGGTAGAAATCTCCAGCTCATCTGTGCCCTTGGCATTATTGACACGCGTTTTCTTGTTCCCAAGAGGCTAGCGTGTGCATTTTAAGATGAATAGCAATGTTCTGCTCTCTGTATAGTCCAGTAGGGCTGGACTGGGGGCTACCATCTGTGACCACCCAAAAGGTCTTCATAGACAGTGTTGTCAGTACCGGTGACTCTGTGGCTTCGTATGTGACTTCTTTAGCTCTAGGCAACCACTTCTCTACTCTGTGTCAATGCAGTTGTCTGTTTTGGACATATTGCCTGAATTCAAACAATACGTCATCTTTTTATTATTGGCTTTTCAAAAATGGCCTTTTAAAGTTAGCATATAAATACATATGAGAAGTGTATTTTATTGTGGCATTTTCATAGTTCTTTGTTCTTATTCATCTTCTCCTACTGCACTCATCTGTGTCTGCCTCCTGTCCTCTCTCTTGCCGATCCTTGCCCTCCTCCGCTCAGGTCACATGTGTTCTGCCACCTCTTCCTTTTTTCCCTATTCCCCCAACCCCGAAGATCTCCATCCCTTGTTGTCATGATCCTGTAATAATCTACACACACATGCCAGTGGGCACCACCACCTCTCTTCCCAAACCCATTTTACTATGATAGAAGCAGTGCTTGTCTCTCTGAGCCCGGCCTATTTTACTTAACATAAAGATGTTCGGGTTCGTTTTCTGGTGAATGCAATGATTTCATTTTTCTTTCAGTTGAATAAAATCCCGTTATATATATGGATCACATTTTCTTTATGCATTCATCTGTTGATAAACATCTAGGCTGACCCTGTTCCTTCAATATAGTGAACAGTGCCTCAGATGTAGATGGATGTGCAGGTATTTCTGGGGTGGGACTTGAGAGTCTCTGAATATCCCAGGAGTGGTATAGCAGGTCCTCGGTAGTTCAGTTGTACAGTTCACCACACCGATTCCACCCCAGGGGCTGCCACAGTTTCCATACCCACCAGCAGCTTTCGAGGATTCCCCTGTCCCCACATCTCTGCTAGCACTTGTCCTTTATTTTCTAGATGTTAGCCATTGTGATGGAGTCTTAAAGCCATTTTGTGTTTTTCTGATGGCTAAGGCTTTTGAATACTTTTTAATAGTTTATTACTAGTTTATTTTTCTTTTTAGAGATGTTAATTCGATTTATAGATACTTAGTGATTGTAAGGTTAGCTGGTTTTCATGTTCCTTATGTATTCTAGATAGCAAGCTACTGTCTGATGTGTAATTGGCTTGAAAATTAGTTTTTATCAACTTGACACAAAACTCAGCCCAGGAAGAAGGAATCACAATTGAGGAACTAGGACCGTCAAATTGACCGGTGGGCGTGTCTTGGGACATTTTCTTTATTAATGATGGTGTGTAGAGGGCCCAACCCATTGTGGGTGATGCTACCCATGGGCAGATGAGCCAAGGATGTATAAGAAGGGTAGCTGAGCCAGCCAAGGGAGTAGGTCAGCCATCAGTGTTCGTCTACAGTCTGTGCTTGATTTAGTTCTTGTCTTTGACCTCCTGCCTTGGCTTTCCCGGTGATGGACTATAACCTAAACTGAAATAAACCCTTTCCTCACCAAGTTGGTGTTTAGGATTTATCACAGCAGCAGAGAGCAAAGCAGGGCAGTTGGGGACGGCTCTCTCCCGTTTGTAGGCCTTCTCTTCACTCTGGTGCTTGTTTTCTCTGCTGTGCGGAAGCATTTCAGTTTCATGGCCGCCATCTGCGACCGGCTCCTTTCACTTAACATAATTTTTCTCTGTTACGATATATGTAAGCATACCGTTACTTTTTACTAGCACATAGTGATCTCTTGTGTGGTATACTATGTGATAGACTCAGAACGATGTGTATCTTCCTCTAGGTAAATGGCTAGGAATGTAGCTGGTGGGTCACTGGTAATTTTATGTCTTGCTTTATTAAAGGGTCTAATGCTGTCCTCAGTGTCAGGCATCCACTATGGGTCTTGCCACGTTTTGTCCATGCATAAAGGGAGCTACTATGTCCTCAACTATTTGTTATGCTGAAGCCACTTCTTAAACAATATTCTGAACACAGCTCCACCCTGCGATCATTCAGGGCTGAGGCCACCTCCAGTCTCTGTGTGCCTGACTCATATTAACCCTTGATGTGTTTGCTCAGTTCCCTTCTCTAGGCTCAATTAGCATAAGCCTGGTCTATACATAATCTATTTAATTTCCCTCGGTCCACCTGAGTGCCCTGGAGGTTTTAGATTCTGTCATCACTTTTATTTATGGCCACTTAGCCTTCTTCGTTTCCTGTTGACAGATTCACTTCAACATCTGTGTATAAACTAGTGCAGCTGTTAAAGAAGGAGTGTTTCCAAATTGGTACTGTCTCTCTGTCTTTCTTCCAGTCTACTGATGTGTTTGACAGAAGACAGTGTATCTTTATCATGTTTAACATGATGTGTTGATTCATTGTGAAATGATTGCAACAAACTCCCACACCAATCACTTCACATCGGCACCTCTTTGATGATATGTAACTGGTCACTGTTGGACGTTAGAGCTTCAGAACATGTTCACATTTCAAAGTGGAACCAGTGCTTGTTCAGCAGTCACCTCCTTGTTCAGCCTGGCCTCTGACATTCACTGTGTAGTCCTGGCTTTTTTTAAGTTCAGCTTTTGTAGATGGCTCCTGTAATGGAGACTTTGCAATGCTCGCCTTCCTGCCTGACTCCGTTCACTTATATGGCACTCAGAGGTCTGTCTATGTTCTTACTCATCACACAATTTCCCTTTTCCCTCATCTGGCTAATATTTTGTGATATGTTCTCCTTCTTCTGTTGGTAAATGCAGATTGATCCTGTGTGTTCGCTGTTGGGAGTAGTGCTACCATGAACTCGGAAGGGCAGACATAACTTTAAGACACAGACTCCATTTCCTAGAGAATACACCCAGAAGTGGGGTTGCTAGATCAGAGCATAATTCTAGTTTTTAGTTTTTGAACTAAAACATCTGTCCTCTATGGTGTCTACCAGAACTTCCCCACTGTCTTTGTTCAGCACCTCTTTTCGTACATCACCACCGACATATTTTTTTAAAAATCTAGTGTTATGGTTTTGACTTGTTAAAAGTCAAACATTTTTGACTTTGACTTCCCTGATGATTAGTGATGCTAAGAATGTTTCCATACACTTGTTGGCCGTTTGTATTTTGGGTGTTAGGAAATACCTCTTCTTGGTTGATTTTAGGAAATCTGGTTACTGTTTTCTTGCTGTTGAGCTGAGTGTTTTATATTACAGTACTTCTAAATTCTGAGTGATGATGAATATTGGTGGTTAGGAGAGAAAGGATTCTGAATACAGTAATAAGAAGACTTCTGAAGGGGGTTATTTTAGAAAGGTTCAGTCAAATTGGAAGTATATGTGTTTTATTTGAAAAAAAAAACTTAAGATATGATTCAAATATAGAAAACAAGACAGTACCAGTAAAGAGGGCAGCTGTGAGCTAGGTCAGCATGTAATCAGTCCCCACAGTCTTTCCAGAGAAGGTCAAGCATAGAGCTCAGGGTGACCATGGCCCTAACTTTCCTTGCTGCCATCTCCCTGTAGTTTTATTACGTGTATTTCTTGTTGTTGATCCTTACAGCTAGGTTCATTTTAAAAGCCTTGTCCACCTACAGATTCCCTTCCACCTGCTCTATACCCTTTTATTTGCTGAAGAAACATAGTTGATTTTCTGGGTTTTCCAGAGCCTGGGTCTCAATGGCTATGTCATAACGTCAAACTTGCTTCTCAGTATTTTCTGGATTTGTAGTTGAATTGAACTGCTTAATAAGACCCAGGTCCTTTTATTTGGGGATTCTTTTGGAGCAAGAGTGAGAGGACTTCATATGTTTTATTTCCCACTAGGTGGCATATAATTGTCTTTATGTAGGAACTGAGTATTTCTGGACATGAGCTGCCAATGAACTATCCACTTTTTAAAGCGGACACCTGGCTTTAAATGTATCTAGTTTGTTTGTTTAATTCACTGTGTTGCTTCTCAGTGGGCTTCTTCCTCACGCTCAGATTGGCCCTTAATTAGGTAATAAGAGCTCTTGAAGTTGGCTCTGAGTCATTTGCTATGACTCTGTTATTAGCTTTTTTGCAAATACATAACAAGATATTTTAGGCCACCATCCTGTCTTATTGTTATCCTATTCCAGACGTTAACCACTTCTTCAATTAGCTGTAGTTTATAGTGGGAAGAGATACCTGAAAAACACAGTCTATGTTCCAGGAAGTTTCTTATTCACAGAATTAGTCTTATTTCTAGGTCTTTGTAGAAGACACATGCATATTTAACAAGTAAACCACATATAGGACATATAAAATACTTCAAATTCTAATTTGGGGCTAACTGCTTTCCATGTGTGGTCTTCACCCTTGCTTTTGTCTCTGTATTGCCCCTTGTGGAGGATTCTTATGTAAATAGTTGTGTTATTACAATGTCGGGTTCTTGATCGCCTTAATTTCACATTTTCAGAGGAATAACTCTGATATGACCATCGCTAATTCGGATTTGTGAAAAAAGCTGACCTTGCTGCCTGTGCTCTCTCATGTCTCCCACACGTGTTTGGAGTGTGGGCTCTCCTCCCTCCCTCACATCTCTCTGCCTTGGTGGATCAGGCGTTGCTCCCATGTCCCCCACACGTGTTTGGAGCGTGGGCTCTCCTCCCTCCCTCACATCTCTCTGCCTTGGTGGATCAGGCGTTGCTCCCATGTCTCCCACACGTGTTTGGAGTGTGGGCTCTCCTCCCTCCCCTCACATCTCTCTGCCTTGGTGGATCAGGCGTTGCTCCCATGTCCCCCACACGTGTTTGGAGTGTGGGCTCTCCTCCCTCCCTCACATCTCTCTGCCTTGGTGGATCAGGCGTTGCTCCCATGTCCCCCATGGAAGCGCCTTTGCCATGTTGCATCTTCAAGGCTTGATTCTGTGAGCAAATGCATATTAAATTCTCATCACCCGATTCTTAAGTCTGGTGTCTCTAGTCACGTGGTTGTCTGAACTTGATTGTCTAAGTTAGCAGCTATTAAACGTTAGTGTGTATGACAGTCACGTGGAGGTGAATGGATTTGTTTCCTATCGGGAGGCCTGCAGTTGCCTTCTTTTGAGCTGAGTTTTAACTTACTAGTGATGAACTGAGTCCTGACTTAACTGGTGATGAACTAGTTTCACTCTTTAGAGTGTTTCCATGAACATCTGGATTTAAACATTTCTGATGTTTAGGCCACAATCTGAGACATGGTGTTTGGATGGTGCCTGTTGCATGGGCTTTTTGTGCATTTGTTGTTTGAGACAGAATTTCATGTAGCTGAGGATGACCTGGTACTCCTGATTCTCTGAATTGCAGCATGGGCAAGCATGCTTCGACCATGCCAACAGATTCTACATTTCTACTACATTCTGGGAGGTAGGGCTTCAGCATTGTGTCTTGGGAGCACTTTTTATATGTTTAGACCAACTGCCCTATTTCCTGAGTCCCTCCTCCTCCTCCTCCTCCTCCTCTTCCTCCTCCTCTTCTTCCTCCTCCTCCTACTTCTCCTCCTCCTCTTCCTTCTCCTCTTCCTCTTCCTTTTCTTCCTCCTCCTCCTTCTCCTCCTTCAGTATTTTTACAGTTGTTTTCCCTTCATTTTGAGTTGGCTATTGGTTTTCATTTTCTACATAGGTTATTATCTGTGGGACCTGTTCTTCTTAGTGTTATTCTGTGGCCTTTCCCCTCTGGGGTTACTTATTTTCCTTTTCGTTAGGGTTATCTGAGTTCTGACAGCGTATTTCTGAGGATTTCTTTTCTTCTTTTTTCTAGCTTGTTATCCCAGCACTAGGGAAACTGAAGCAGGAGGATAAGTGGTAGTTTCTTGGCAAGCTGGGGTATGTAGCAAATACCAGGTGAGCCAGGGCAACAATAGTGAAACCTTGTCTCAAGACAAAGCAATACAAGCAACATAACAACAACAACAACAGCAACAACAACACTCACCACTGTTAGCTTGTTTTTGTAACGAATTTTTTAAATTAAGATCTAGGTTTTCTTTTATGGAGATTAGACTTTTTCTTTTTCTGACATTCTGTTATCATCTATAATGTCATTCTGCTTTTGTCCTTGAAATAACTTGGCTAGAAATTGACCTTGGTTCTTTTGTATTAGTTGTTTTTATATGAAATTCATTTCCTGAGCTCTTAGAAGAGGATGATAGATGAAAGTAGCCTTTCTAATGCGACAGTTGTCTTAGTGAGGGTTTTACTGCAGTGAACAGACACCTTGGCCATGGCAAGTCTTAGAAAGGACAACATTTAACTGGGGCTGGCTCACAGGTTCAGAGGTTCAGTTCATTATCATCAAGTCAGGAAGCATGGCAGCGTCCAGGCAGGCATGGTGCAGGAGGAGCTGAGAGTTCCACCTCTTGTTTTGAAGGCTGCTAGCAGAATACTGGGTTCCAGGCAGCTAAGATAAGGGTCTTAAAGTCCACACCCATAGTGACACACCTACTCCAACAAGGACATACCTCCAAATAGTGCCACTCCCTGGGCCGAGCATATTCAAACTATAACAGTAGTAGTCATGTTTGTTATATCATAAGGTATCATCATAACTAGCATGGTTCAAGCATTTTAAATATAGAGTGTGAACTGTGGCGCTTCTGTCCCTGCTCTCACACAGCGTCATCCATCTAGTCCAGCTGTGGAATCCTGTCAAATGCATCAAGTCTCTTTGAAGTTGTCCCTGCCATTGGCCCTATAATAATGAGCAATTTTTTATGTTTTTTTGGGCTAGAATTTTGCAGACAGGGCATCGTATAGTGTGTAGTCATTTGGTTTCATGTCTGACTTAGCCTAGTGACTTTAGCATAGCATAAATATTTGCATATTTCTAACTATGTAAAAACCATGGCAGCTCTCTTATTGCTCTGTCTCTTGCCTGCTCAGTTTGGAGTCTGTTAATGATAGTAAATCTACAGTGTGAGATTGTTTCCAAGGAGCGCCTTGGTGGCTGGGGAGATGACCCACTCGTAAACTGAGGATTCAAGGTTGACCCCAGAACCCAGGCTTAAAAAGCTCAATATGGTGTTTACTTGCTATCCCAGCACTGGGGAGGCAGGGACAGGAGGGACCCTGAGTCATGCTGGCCAATCAGTTTAGCTTAGTGGGGGAGGCCCACGCCAATGAGAAACCTCATCTCAGAAACAGTGTGGGCAGCACTCCTGAGGAAGGATACATGAGGCTGACTCAGTCTGTCCAGGCACATGCACATACATACATGTACACACATAACCCCTCCCCTGTGAGTCCTTTGTCAGTTTTGTCAGTTTATAGGTCTTGAGGTTTCTGGTCCTTCCACACCTTACAGTCTGTGTGTGCTCGTGGTCAGTGGTCCACACCTTACAGTAGACAGTGTGTGCTCGTGTCAGTTGTCCACACCTTACAGTAGACAGTGTGTGCTCGTGTCAGTTGTCCACACCTTACAGTAGACTGTGTGTGCTCGTGGTCAGTTGTCCACACCTTACAGTAGTCTGTGTGTGCTCGTGGTCAGTTGTCCACACCTTACAGTAGTCTGTGTGTGCTCGTGGTCAGTTGTCCACACCTTACAGTCTGTGTGTGCTCGTGTCAGTTGTCCACACCTTACAGTAGACAGTGTGTGCTCGTGTCAGTTGTCCACACCTTACAGTAGACAGTGTGTGCTCGTGTCAGTTGTCCACACCTTACAGTAGACTGTGTGTGCTCGTGGTCAGTTGTCCACACCTTACAGTAGTCTGTGTGTGCTCGTGGTCAGTTGTCCACACCTTACAGTAGTCTGTGTGTGCTCGTGGTCAGTTGTCCACACCTTACAGTAGACTGTGTGTGCTCGTGGTCAGTTGTCCACACCTTACAGTCTGTGTGTGCTCGTGTCAGTTGTCCACACCTTACAGTAGACAGTGTGTGCTCGTGTCAGTTGTCCACACCTTACAGTAGACAGTGTGTGCTCGTGTCAGTTGTCCACACCTTACAGTAGACTGTGTGTGCTCGTGGTCAGTTGTCCACACCTTACAGTAGTCTGTGTGTGCTCGTGGTCAGTTGTCCACACCTTACAGTAGTCTGTGTGTGCTCGTGGTCAGCTGGTTGTCCCACTCTGTCTTGTGCTTCAGTTCCTCACCTCTTGCTATGTTTGCTGTGAGTGTGGCTGCTCTGTGGTGCCAGATGCTTTGGTGTTTTTCTACTTCCCTCATGGCTGCAGACAGTGCATGAATCTTACTACTGCTCATCTCACTAGCTTTCATCTGGGATTCCTAAGGATACTGTGCAGTTATAGTGTATCATTTGTAGGTTTTGATACAGCTGGTCTGTTCTCTGTTTTCATGGCAGTATTTGAATAGATGTAAAAATGGCGTATATGATTTTACTTTTTACAAAGTTAGGTTTTAAAAGATTATTTTCTAAGCAAATATTGATCAGTAGCATTTTTGATTAAGGAAAGTAACAAAATTATTACAATGATTTCTTGAGTTTGTAAAGCAAGTCGTCTGTTTCGACCAGTGTACTGAAGGGAGGCATCCTCTCTGTACCCCCATTTATGAGGGTTGCGTCGTTGTCCATCATTTGAGATAACTAAACTGAGAACCTGAGTGATGCATGCCATGTGTCCACATAAGAACCTTTGTCTTTGTGGTTGTTTTTGTGAGTAGCACAGAAGTGTCAGTGAGCTATCTCTTTCCCAGTTGTGAGTCTTCTGTCTAGGGCTTACCTCATCTGCTCAGCATCGTGAGCTGAGCATCAGGCTGCTGTTTAATTGGCCTTCGCCATGGGACTTTTAAACCAGACCTTGCGCTTTCTTCAGTCACGAGAAATGTCATTAAAAGTAGCCAAGTAGGAGTTTCCTGTAGCTTGGTGCAGGGGACCATATCAAGAATTTCCTTAAGTTTTAGGTACACTCTCCATTGCGTCGTGGTGCAGCTGTGTGTGGTCTGGCTTTATAAGCACCTAGTCAGCCTTGGATCACCCGATTCCTGTACCAGGCAGGCGCTGGGGCAGCTGACACTATCCCTCTCTGCTGCCTCATGCCTCTCATGTCAGCCATTCTGACTTTAAGTGTCTATCAGTGGATCTAGCTTCAGTGTGCGTGAGAATTTCTGGTGCTGGGCTCTATACCACATGTATGTACTGGGAATGAGTAGGGCCAAAGGAATGTAGAACCTCCTGTATTTTTTTTATTGGGTATTTATGTATTTACATTTCAAATGTTATTTCCTTTCCCGGCTTTTCCCTCTCCCTTAACTCCTGCCCCTGCTTGAATGAGGATGCTCCTTCTACTCCCACTTCCCGCCTCCTCATCTCCCTGCTCTGACATTTCCCTACACTGGGGAAATGAGCCTTCACAGAACCAAGGACTTTTCTTCCTATTGATGCCAGGCAAGGCCATCCTCTGCTACATATGCAGCTGGAGCTATAGGTCTCTCCATGTGTACCCTTTGGTTAGTGGATTAGGCCCTGGGAGCTCTGGTTGGTTGATATTGTTGTTCTTCCTATGGGGTTGCAAACCCCTTCAGCTCCTTCCATTCTTCCTCTAACTCCTCCATAGGGGTCAATGGTTGGCTGCAAGCATCCTCATCTGGATCAGGAAGGCTCTGGCAGAGCCTCTCAGGAGACATCATATCTGGCTCCTGTCCGCAAGCACTTCTTGGCATCAGCAATAGTGACTGGGTTTGGTGGCTGCATATGGGATGGATCCCAAAGTGGGGCAGTCTCTAGATGGCCTTTCCTTCAGTCTCTGCTCCACTCTTTGTCCCTGTATTTCCTGTAGATAGGAGCAATTCTGGGGTAAAATTTTGAGAAGGGTTGTTGGCCCCATCTCCCAACCAGGGTCCTTGCCTAACCTCTGGACATGGTCTCTACAGGTTCTATCTCTCCTTTGTTGGGCATTTCAGCTAATCTCATCTCTGTTAGATATTAGAATGGCTACTCCAGCTTGATTCTTGGGACCATTTGCTTCGAGAAATTTTTCCAGCCTTTTACTTTGAGGTAATGTCTGTCTTTGTTACTGAGGTGCGTTTCTTGTATGTAACAAAATACTGGGTCCTCTTTCCATATCCAGTCTGTTAGTCTATGCCTTTTTATTGAGGAATTGAGTTCTTTGATGTTAAGAGATGTTAAGAACTAGTGATTATTGCTTTCTGTTATTTTTGTTGTTAGAAATGAAATTATGTTTTTGTGGGTATCTTTCAAGTTTGTTGAAAGAAGATTACTTTGTTTTTTTTTTATTTTTTTTTGTTTTTGTTTTTGTTTTTTTTAGGGTGTAGTTTCCCTCCTTGTGTTGGAGTTTTCCATCTATTATCTTTTGTAGGGCTGGATTTGTGGCAAGTTATTGTGTAAATTTGGTTTTGGTTTTGTCATGGAATATCTTGGTTTCTCCATCTATGTTAATTGAGAGTTTTGCTGGATATAGTAGCCTGAGCTGGCATTTGTGTTCTCTTAGGGTCTGCCCAGGATCTTCTGGCTTTCATAGTCTCTGGTGAGAAGTCTTGTGTAATTCTGATAGGTCTGCCTTTTTATGTCATTTGACCTTTTTCCCTTACTGCTTTTAATATTCTTTCTTTGTTTTGCGTATTTGGTGTTTTGACTATTATGTGATTGGAGGATTTTCTTTTCTGGTCCAATCTCTTTGGAGTTCTGTAGGCCTCTTGTTTGTTCATGGGCATCTCTTTCTTTAGGTTAGGAAGTTTTCTTCTATAATTGTGTTGAAGATATTTACTGGCCCTTTCAGTTGGGAATCTTGGCTTTCTTCTATACCTATTATCCTTAGGTTTGGTCTTCTCATTGTGTCTTGGATTTCCCGGATGTTGTGGGTTAGGAGCTTTTTATATTTTGAATTTTCTTTGACTATTGTGTCAATATTTTCTATGATTTCTTCTGCCCCTGAGATTCTTTCTTCTATCTCTTGTATTCTGTTAGTGACGATTGCGTCTATGACTCCTGATCTCTTTCCTAGATTTTCTGTCTCCAGGGTTGTCTCCCTTTGTGATTTTCTTACTGTTTCTATTTCCATTTTTAGATCCTGGATGGTTTTGTTCAATTCCTTCACCTGTTTGGTTGTATTTTCCTGTAATTTAAGAGATTTTTGTTTTTCCTCTTTAATGGCTTCTACTTGTGTTGTCCTGTTTTTCTTTAAGGGAGTTATTCATGTCCTTCTTAAAGTCCTCTATCATCATCATGAGATGTAATATTAAATTCAAGTCTTGCTTTTTCTGTGTGTTGTGGTATCCAGGACTTGCTGTGGTAGGAGAACTGGGTTCTGATGATGCCAAGTAGCCTTGGTTTCTGTTCCTATGTTCTTGCACTTTCCTCTCACCATCTGGTTATCTCTGATGTTAGTTGGTCTTGCTGCCTCTGACTGGAGATTGTCCCTACTGTGGGCCTGTGAGCCTGTGACCTTAGGACTTGAGAGTACTTCTAGGATCAGCTTTCTCTTGGCAGGATTTGGGTATGGAGGGCTGTGACAGCCGTAGCTATGGGGCACAGATGGAGACTGGAAGGATTCTGTCCCCAGCTGCTTGGTGGTTCCTTGTATGCTCCTGGCGGGTCCCTTTTTGGACAGTTAGTGGAGCGAAAGTGGGGTCTCAGGAGCGAGAGCGCTCCTGGGAGACCTGCTCTCTCCAAGTGGGATTTGGATATGGAGTGAATCTTCTGTATTATCACACATGTTATTGTTGAATGTGGAAGATATAAATAGAAAGCACCACCTTACACAGGGAACATTCCTACTAAGGTAACATTTCTTTCTAAATCAGTTATTATACATCTAGTCAAAATCTCAGGAAAGGTTTTTGTGAAACTAGGTAAGGTGAACTGGAAACTTATAAGGATCATCAGAAAATAGACAGCTTTTGGAGAGCAAGTTGCAGTCTCTTGGCTTCCCAGACAGTGCAGCACAGAAATAGAGACCCTGTAGTGTAAGATACAGATGAACAGAGAGATCAGTGCAGTAAACTAATTTTTCATATTTGTTTTTTTCTTTTTATTTCAACTTCTCTCATATATTACATCTTGACTGCAGTTTTCCCTCCCTCCTCTCCTCTTCCCCACTAATATCTCCCCTCTCTCCTCTTTCCCCTGGACCCCTCCCACCTCACTTCTCCTCAGAAAAGAGAAGGTCTTCAGTGGAGGGAATTGACACTGGGTCACACCTAGAAGGATGTGAAATAGGTAGTGAGGGAGTGTCATGAATGCTAGGTCAAGATGGAGTGCTCTATGATCATATCTGATTGTTAAGTTATATGGAGAGTCAAATGTGTTTCTAACCTCATGCCATCTACAAAAATAAATTTAAGAAAATCATATTTGTAAAACAAGTATCAATCTTAGTAGAACATATGAGATTTAATGGACTACTTAGATTGATTTGCAAATAAGTAAATTATGCCTTTTAAATCTTAAACTATAGCATTGTGCCCCAAAGCAAACTGTGCAGATTAGGAAGACAGCACTCAGAAGTTGGAAGCATGTTCCACACACCATGCTGCCAAGCCTAAGAGCACACTGAGTCCATGACTGTGTTTTCATCCTCAGGCGCTAGATAAATGTGACTGGGACAACAGCTGCATCTGATATTTTATTATTTTGAAATAAAAGTGTTTGAATGTAGCATGCAATGAACTGTTAATGCTGGGTGCACATCAAGCAATGGGGAAAAGTTGAATAAACTGCAGCACTCACAGGCTGTGACACATTTCCCACTCTTCCAAAGAACAAGTTATAGACAAGGCATTACACAGAAATTTCAAAGAAATACTATGCAGGGAAATAAGTTGGGATATAGAGTCATCTAATACAGTGAAGAATAGATTATGTTAGTGTGTGGTATGTGTTTGTGTCTGATTTGATAAGCAGTCAGCACTGGAGAGGTCTGTCTGGGCTGTGGGTTGTGAGCAGACATCCAATGATGAGAGAAGATGGGAGTGAGGAGGTGACAGTCAGGGAAAGGGAAATGTACCATCCAGCATGGAAGGTGGGATTTTGTTTATCTATAAAAACTTTTATTCGTATTTTAAAGGGTTACATAATTATTTAAGAGCAAGAACTAACCTGAGGAGAGTAGACTATATACTTGACTATGACTGGGATGAAACTAGGCTTCATAAAATGTCACAAGGCAGAGATGCTGCCCCCTCCACGAATGAACTCTTCAAATGTTTTGTTTGCTATAATTTCTAAACAACCCATGTGGCCACATTAAAATGCTTTAATATTTTTTCTCCTTTAATATTTATACTTAGGTTGCTTCTCGTTTCAGTGGGTTCTTTTTGATATTCAGTATGAAGTTGTCACAGTGTGCTAGGTGCTTTAAAATGCTAGTAGATAAAAGTAACAGCTGAGCTACCTTACGAGATGAGAGCTCAGTCTGCTCTCAACTGTGCTGAAGACAGTAAGAAATGAGTCTGCTTTTTGTTGTTGTTAGTCAAGACAGACACCTTAATATAGGTAATTCAAGGTAATGGGGACTCTCTTCAGATTTCACGTTTTCTCTTTGTAGTGTTGGGGATGACAGAATTCGAGTAGAAAGGATGAATAATACTCACTTTGAATACAGCCATGCTTTCCAGACAGTTATGGAGTTCTATGCCAGAGAGACAGTTGACACCCAGGGTAAGTATTTTATTCATGTTACCCATGTCTTCAGCTGCACTGATACCAGATGTGGATAAAGGCGTGAGCGTGGCTTTCAGTTTACTGACAAGTAGGAAGCGAGTAGAAATCTGTGGGAGCATCCAAGGGCAGAACTCCTGTTCATGGGCTCCTGTGGAATACCACGGGAGCTGGGCCTGCTTGCCACATGTCTGCTCACCCAGCACTGAGAAGGCTGAGGCAGGGGGATTTCTAGTGTTAGCCTAACCGGGTATAGTGGGCAAAACCCTGTCACAGCAGAAGAGAACAGGAACACACAGCCACAAGAAGGAAACACTAGCAGCATGAGAGCATCACTGTAAAGTCTTCTCTCTCTGACAGTTCTCTCTCCTGCTGGCTTACGAATGCTTCTCAGTGAAGGTACAGACAGCTTACGTCATTGCTTAATAGAATGTTTGATAAATTCTGACAGGGTCTAGCATTTTAGAAGGTTGGTTACCTGAATTATAATGCCAGCACATTAGTGAGCAGATTCACTAGTGTGGTAAACATTACTCATTTAAACATTCACATTGGCCTCTCACAGTAGGGCGTGAGGTGTGTGCACTCTTACTCCTGTCAGTCCAGGTTCTGCCAGCATCAGTTGCTATTGGCAAGGTGAGAAGGCACTTCCTGGTCTCTCAAGACAAACCTGTCTTCTCTCCGTGCCAGTGCTGCAGAGCACTTGCCATCAGCCCTTTCCCCAGCTCCTGCCCAGCCTTCCTGTCATTTCCTGTCATCCAAGCATCCTTGTCTGGTTTCACATGCCATTTAAATCCCATTTAATGAACACGTCAGAGACTGCATCCTGCTTCTGAAAGCAGCATGGCGTAGCATCAGGGGTTCATCTTTTGCTCAGTTAAACACATCCTAAGACCTCACAATTATTTCTGGGTCTCAGATTAACTAAAGGTTATGGGATGGAAAGTGGCCTACTGAGCCTGTGTCCTCTTAGTGTGAGCCGTGCTCACAGCAGCCTTTAGGGAAGTCCATGGCTTCTGTGGGGCTTAAGTCTTCTTTCCCTAGGTGACAGACTATATTTGAGGGGACAGAGTCTCATCTGTGCGAATGGGTTATCCTGGTTTAGGGGTTCTGTGCTCTTCAGGAATCCTTCAATACAGTCTCTGAAGGAACTGGCCAGAGTGTGAGAGTCAGGGCCCTCAGGGAAGGTCAGGGCCCTCAGGGAAGGTCAGTCAGGGCCCTCAGGGAAGGTTAGGGCCCTCAGGGAAGGTCAGGGCCCTCAGGGAAGGTCAGTCAGGGCCCTCAGGGAAGGTCAGTCAGGGCCCTCAGGGAAGGTCAGTCAGGGCCCTCAGAGAAGGTCAGGGCCCTCAGGGAAGGTCAGGCCCTCAGGGAAGGCCAGCACCCTCAGGGAAGGCCAGCACCCTCAGGGAAGGTCAGCACTCTGGGTCTGAGTATGCTTAGTTCCTCCTGGAGACAGTGCTGTCCCCACTTCTGCAGTTTCCAGGGAAACAGAACTAGGAAGTAAAAATGAGTGCTCAGTTGGAGGAGAAGGGCTGTTCTTCAGTTTTTATACCCTTCCTGATGCTGTGACCCTTAAAACAGCTCCTCATGTAGTGGTGACCCAACCATGAAATTATATTCGTTCCCATTATAACTGTAGTCTTGCTGTTGTTATGAATCATATATAAACACCTGTTTTCTGATGGTCTTAGGCAACCCCGGGAAGGGTTGTTCAGCCCCCTAAGATGCTGAGACCCACAGGTTAAGAGCTACTGCCCTAGGTTTATGACCAGTTTTAGTTAAGTAATGAAGCATTACTGATAGACAGAGGGCAGTTTGTAATCCTTTTTATTGTCTGTAAAAAAAATGTCAAGCAATGGTTGTGTATAAAGAAAAATGAAGATGTTTCTGCCCTGGTCACTCGGCTATCCAGGGGTGGTCGTTGACCGTTTGGCATCATCCTTAAGGGTTGTCTTTTGAGTGAACCTGCCTGTGTCTGTGTGACATTCACAGTTAGTTCATTAGGCGGTGATAACAGTAAGCAGAGATTAAGGTAGAGAATCGAAGCCGTGCTAAGAAGATGGCATTCGACAGAGATGTGCACAGAGAAGGAGTTGGGAGCAGTAGTATTCCCCACAGAGCAGCTGTGATGTAAGCTTACAGGGCACAACACTGTGTTAGGAAAGGGGTAGCAGGAGTCTGTGCAGGGTACCTGAGGAAGAACACGAGGAACGAACTTATCAGTGGAGGAGATGGAAGATGGCTCCTTTGGAGGGCGTTGGACAATTTGTCTAATCATCTCGTATCCACATTGAAAAGAATTCTTTGGCTGCATCATGAATACCTGCCAGTGTGCAGGACAGAGCAGGAGACTGGATGGAACAGGACAGATCAGGTGACTGGACAGAAAGCTGCTGTAATGTACTCAGAGCAGGGTGAGGGCAGCCGCACACTGCTCTGTCAAGCCTGCAGCAGTGTGCTGTGGACAGCCTTCCCGTTAGCTGACACAGCTGTCAGTCACTCTTTCAAAGTAGGCTCACCACCATCTGGATTTGCTAACGTTTATCTCATCCTTGTCCTGTGGATGTTTGTTTAGGTTGACTATCATTTTTTTTCTTACTATTTTTAAATGTTGTCAATTCACTTTCTTGCATACACATCTTTGATATATGGTTTACAGTATTTATAGTGAAAGTATTTAATATTTTTCTGATTTGAAAAACTTTTTAAAAATGATTCAGTCCAGTAAAAAATGATGCACGCACATGAAAAGGAGAGAAATGATAACTTTTATAGATGAATTTTACTTAACCATGTCTTTTTAGCAGTAATACCATTGAGGCTGTTGTTCTGTTTTTAGGCTCTCAGAGCCTGTCTGGTGTCATTCACTTGGAGAAGCCTGTGATCTGCGCCCTGGCTGCCATAATACGGTACCTCAAGGAATTTAACTTGGACAAGGTGCTGTCCAAACCCGAGTAAGTAATGCTACAAAAGCTCTAAAAGACTGGAGGAGCATTCTAGTCAGAACATTTTAAAATATAATAATTTAATAATGTTTTAAATTTTAATAATTTAAAATATTTCTGAAACTTCAAAGCCCACCCCAGTGAAGTAATTCCTCTAACAAGGCCACACCTTCTATCCTTCAAATCCTCAAATGTTTCCACTTCCTGAGACTGAGCATCAAATATATGAGCCTTTGGGTCCCTTTTCATTCAAACCATCACAGTAGGGCTTATATAAAGTCAGAGGCTTACATTAGGGTACAAGGGTGAACTGTTGGTACTGTTGCTAGAATCATAAAAGTAACCATTAACTAAACTGCCAAGCTGTGTTTGTTGTAGATAAATGTTACATCAGTCTCACTAGAGAACTGTATTTCTTACAACCTGATTAAGAACGAGTGTTACAAAGGATGCAGGAATTTCCACCCTTTTGAGAGGCTGGGATACACCTCAGAGTTCAAGCACTTGCCACTCAGGTAATTGAACCAGGAGTTCCGAGTCTTAGATCTGCTCTTCGTGCTGGGTGGGCACGTCAGCCCCCCTGCTGGCAAGTGAGGCCAGCCACAACAGAGAGCTCTGGGTTCCACTGAGACTCTGCCTCAAAGGGTACGGTGGAAAAGGGACCTAGGAAGATTCCCGACACCAATCTTGGGCTTCCACACACATGTGCTCACTTAACTGCATGCACGTATGGACCCACATACATGTAACACTTGCAGCACACGTGCATGCACATGAAAAGGAGAAAAGACAAAAAAATTAAAAAGCTGCACATTTTCTTATTTTTGGTTTCTGTGATTTCACAGACCACTGAGTTGGAGATCGTTTCAGACCTAATAGTTGCCATTATAGGAAAATGCCACCTTAATAACCAAGGTGCAGGGGAAGGCAGTGGACAATTCTCTTGCCTCTCTGTATTCCTCCTTCACCACCTTGTTGGCTCTGTCAAGAGTCTTCCTGTTACAGATCCTGCATGAGTGAACCCCTTCCATTCTGCAGAGGCCATGAACAGGCAGGAGCTAGCTCAGTGAAAGGCCATCATCTGGTCTGTGTTATCAGGCTTACTAGGAGAGCGGAAGAAAATCAGGTTCTGTGGGAATTTTTGTATTTTAGTGTGTGTTTTAATAAAATAGGCCATCAATTGTCTGGAAACAGTTTTATCGTATTTAAGCCACTTAAATAAATGCCCACCAACAGTAAAGTACTGTGTCACTTTTATAGGGTAATGTGTAGCCATGAAAATGACCTGTGTGGTCAGCATTAAAATCTTTATTGACAGTCTATCAAGCCAGAGATCGGGCTGAGCAAAGGAACTGCAGGTTTTTATATAAAGTTCAAAACTGCTAGAACATAATACGACAGGATAGAACATATTTGGGGAAAGTAGTGAGAAATGCACAGGAATGATGGACAGTTTCAGAACAGTGACCCCCTGTCCCACTTGGACAAGGAAGGAAAACATGGCATGGCCAAGGAAGCAGTAGAGTGGCTTGTATTTGATATGGTTTTAAATCAGTGTACTAGATTACTCTACATACATGCAGCAGCGACTTCATCACTGTGCCTGACATACCTGCAAGAACAACGTACAGGAAGAAAGGTTACCTTGACAACAGAGTTGTCAGTCTGTCACAGTGGGGAGGGTGTGGTGGAGCAGTTCATGTCATGGCACTGGGAGGCACTGGAGGGAGTGTAGAAGGGGCCGGAATGAGTGATGTAAGACTCCCGGCAACCCACCTTCTCCCTGTGTACCTAATGCATGCCATTGTGAACACACACAGGGGTTAACACATCCAGGTCACTAGGCCAGAGCCTTCCCGAGCCAGCTTTGCAAGTACCATTGCAGATCCCCTCACAGGTGCCTAAGTACTTCTCAGTCCAGTCAGGTCGACAATTAAGATTAACCACTGCATGTTTGAATGCGGCTGGAAGGTTTTACTGTTAGAAAGCTTTGAAGCCTAGAATTATATCTCATTGAGTTCTACTTTAAGCTCCAAAGACAGGCGTATTAAAAAAAGATAGTTGGGTGATGGTGCACGCCTTTAATCCCAGCACTTGGGAGGCAGAGGCAAGTGGATCTCTGAGTTCCAGGACAGCCAGAACAATATAGAGAGACCCTGGAAAGAAAAGGAAGGGAGGAAGGAAGGGAGGGAGGAGGGGAGGGAAAGGAGAGGAGAGGAGAGGAGAGGAGAGGAGAGGAGAGGAGAGGAGAGGAGAGGAGAGGAGAGGAGAGGAGAGGAGAGATCCACTTGTGGCTGTTGGTTTGGTCTCTTGGAGAATGGGTGCAGGGCACCTACTGTCCTTTTTGCACAGCAGGGTGCCTGGGAATGAGGCACACAAATGTTTTAAAGCAGGCTATGCTGTGTTTAGGAGTAGATGAAGGGTCCTTCCCTCTCATTTCGTTAGAAGAACAGCTCCTAGTCATAAAACACTAACATTCTCTGTGTGTTAAAGTTTGAAAAGCTTTCTTTTAAGTTCCGTAAGGGTGAATCTTTTGATTAAATTGAGTGACACTAAGCTTTTTCTTTGTATATTTATGGTGGTAGTGTGTGACATTTTCTCTGTAATACTTGGAGGTTCCTTTGTAAAATGGTCAGGGAGCTAGTTCTGGTATTGACTTAGTGTACTTCAAATTGTTTGCCTTTCCAGTGATTCTATAGATTCAAAGACAAGAAGGATATAAAGAGCTTCAAAGTAACAGGCCTTTTCTTGCGTCACCCCAACAACATTCTATAAACAGACAGTATTAAAGAGAAGGAGAGACATTGCTTAACTCAACAGACACTTGACTCAAAACTGCTGAAATGCCATTAGGAACCAATATTCATACATAAAGATGGTGACCAAACTGGTACTGTTTTTCCATAGGAGGCATGTAACTTCCCTCTGAAGGTAATCCTGAAAGTGTAATTCTACATATCTGATGCTCTGGAAAAGGAGAGTTGCCTAAGGAAAACAGATACTCTCCTGGCATAAAATCCAGTTGTGTCTCTTTACAATCTTACATTGCTGAACTTGAGAATGTTATGTTTAAGAGCTGTGCTTTCAGAGAAAAAGTAAATTGAAAATTGCATTGTTTAGCAAAGGCATTCACAGACGTTGCTGTGTGTACCCTAGAGACCTTGATCTGTATGCACTGAAAAGTCACCATGTACGTTCAGCAGTTTTAGGTGGTACAAAGAAAATACACTGTATTAGCAACTGTTTATAATCATAGATGAAATGGGGTCTTGATAAATAATATAATTTTTGAAGTTACAAAATTGTTTTAAGAATTTAAGTAGGTTTGTTCTAGACCAAGACAGGACAGCATAGCAGTGTACAGAGACTGATGCTAGATAGTAATTACTGTAGTGTGGATTCTGAATGTCCCCAAAGGCTCAGTGGAGGCAGATGACCAAGGTTGTGCCCAGAAGAGGATTCTGGGCTCCTGGCTCCTTGCTGTCTCTGCCATTGCTTCCTGGTCATGCTATCCCCTCTGGGTGCAGACCCGAATGCCATGGACCTGTGTGACTGATGCCTCTGAAACCGTGAGCCAATTTTAACCTTTCCCTCTCATAGACAGGTGCTTTCTCACCATAATGCACAGCTGTCCAACACAGTTATGCAGTTATGACAGAATTAAATGAACTAATAAATATCGAAATTCTGAAGGAATTGGCTTTTTTACTGTTGGAAATGCATTTGTTTCCTTTTCTGGTAGCTCCTGTTGAGATTTATTTGCTTAGAACTTCAAGTCTATATTCTGAAAACTGGATATTGGTGAAAGGAATTAAAGAGTGCCCAAATAAAGTGAAAAACATTCCAGGTTCAAGGACTGGGAGACAGTACCATTGTAATCAGCTCCCTAGTGATCTACAAACTCACTGCGGAGTGTATCAAAGTCCACACGGATTTCCATAGTGGCTGAAGCAGTCTGCGCTCTCTCCTGCAGTGCCATGGGATTCTCCCACATCACCTCCAGCACCTATTGTCATTTGTTTTTGTAATCTTAGCCTTCTGACTGGGGCATGATAAAATCTCAAAGTATTTGTTTTAACTTGTATTGTTAAGCACTTTATCTGTAATCATGAGCTGAAACTCAGAGATCCTCCTGTCCCTGCCTCCTGAGTGCTGGGATGAAAGGTGTGAGCTCTAAGGAGAGGCTGAAAGGTGTTTCTTGCCCCACCCCCTTCTCTTCCTTTGAGAGCTCTGTTTACATGTAACACCTACCCCTTAGATTGGGTTGTTTGATTCCTTGATACTTGTATTCGAGTTCTTGGAACATCCTGTCTAATGTATAGTTGGGAATGGTTTTTCCCCCCACTCTGTGGACTTCCCCTTGATCCTGATAGGGGTCTCTGGAGCTGGGTGTATGCCTTTATTCTACTCTTTAATAGGTTTATTGCTGGCCTCAAGAGAGTGTTAGAGTTAGTTGTCTACATAATAATGAATCTAGTAGGAGTGAAAGTACAATGATACTGAGGTGTTATTCTACTGGGCAACAGAAAATTCACCACTTATTAACTGTCCGGAAGTTAGATAAACAGTGAATCGATTTGCTCTAAAACCAACAGAGATCATTCACGTGTCACATGCAGAGGGTTCTGATTTCCGTCTCTAATTTAAAGTAATGTTTGAATAGGCTCTCTCTGCAGCTCAACCACTGTGTGTATCTTACTCTTCTGTTGTGAAGGAAAGTAGAGTAGAAGTAATAAAGTCCCTCACCCTTCCTTGGCAAGCTTTGACAGGGTTATTTTCCTCTCTTACAAAGCTTGAGAGCAGCGGACATCCAGTGTATTTTTGTTGCTGAAATATTAATGAATTCTTTCCCCACATGATTCATAAGATTTCTGTCCAGATTTGCACTGCTTATGAGGTTCATATCAAAGCACACAGAATTTGGCGTCGTCCATGACTATAAATAATTCAGAATCCTTGAATATTTTAGACTAGTGATTAAATACTATATACAGTTGAGTACCCAGGGATGCTAGCTGATAGAATCTTCTATTCAAAATGTAGAGAATTCCCCATGGAAACAGGCAGGGGCAAGAAGAAAATTCTTTTGTATTTGGAAGGAAGAGTGCAAACCCTACTCCAAAGTTTTACCACCCCCAAATTCAGGAAATTCCCAGAGCCCAGCGAGTGCTCAACACTGCTTAGAATTGATGTCCTTTAGGAGTCAGGCTAGTTGAGGATTGCCGACTGGCCGATATCTTATTTAAGTCAGGGGGGTGTCAGCTTAAAGAAACATCTCTTTACTGCGTCCAATTTCAAATGTAGATTTCTTGTTCAGTTAGGATATAAGGAAAAACAGTGACAAGAAGCCCATGCCCAACCAAACAACCAAAACTGCATTTTAACTTGATGCATCAAGCAGGGCTTGGGCTCCTGTGACTCAAGGGTACAGGACCTCAGTGAAGGTCTGGGATTGTGAGTGAACGCTGCCGATCTGCCGGTTCACCTACTGGCTTCTTTTTCCATTCTGTTGGTATTAAAAGCCTCCAAGAGTTATATGCAGATAGCATCTCTAGATCTCCTTTCTGATTCCATGTTCAAGGTAGTATGTTGGTCCAGACCAAATTCTGCCACGTTCATAGATACTTCTCAACAGGTAGGCACTCAGAAAGCTCTACAAGTTTCCAGTTCTTGACTGTTTTATTTTCTGACAACACTTTATTTAAGTGGTTCCCATGTGTGTCAGACGGTTGGAGCAGCATTTTACTGTTCGCTAGTAGCAGGCTAACTGGTAGACCAGAGGCTGCTTCTACACTTCTAACTTAAATATCCTTCTTAAGGTGTAGACTTTGGGCTCATGGGATTATTATACTGCTCATGGGCAGCTGAGGAATATTTCTGAATCATGGGCACATTTTCATGCCCTCCCACCCCCGGTATAAAATTATTTCCTTCACTTTGTGTTGAGTGACGCTCAACATGGGGAGGCTACACTATGGCTTCTTTCATAGTTTTTCTCATACCAACTACATAACCTCAGAGTCAAGCTATCAGTTTCTTCCTCATCAGTGTGGTGCTATTTGACAGGCGAGGCTCTCAGGAGGTGATGAGGCCATTTAGTGCCTTTGTAAAAGGCTGTTGAACCCACCAATAGCACTACCTATGAGGAATAGGCCCTTGCAGACAGACTAGATTTTTTTGGCTCCTCAATCTTTAGCTTCCAGGCCCCAGAACTGTGAGCAGAATATGTCTCTTGTTTATAGGTTGCCAGGCCTGAGTTGCCAGCTCCTCTGATTTCCATCTTTGACTATGAATCTGTGTAAACGCCTGTTAGCTATACAGTCAGACACTACATGGTCGACTCTTCCTGTGAATGTGATTTCGTACTTCATGACTGTGCTTAGTGCTTCATAGGCACCTTTAGGACCTTCTGACTCAAACCTAAAGCCACTGACTTTTAGGAAGGTGGTAGCCATTCATTAAGCACCTGTGGTTTGCTACACACTGTGGAGCACACCTTCATGTGAGAAGATGAGTGTGGTGCTTGAACCTGTAATCCTTGCCTTCCAGGAACTTAGATTCATTAAGGATGGTGCAGTTGCAATCCAGACTACTGTATGTCGAGAAAATTAACAGCTATGAGTAGGGCAGAAAGGCTACATACATGTGCTGTCGGCTTTTAGGGTTGTCACCCTCTGATGATTAATAGGTTATCACCCTGGGAAAAGCAGAATAAATCTGTCATAGGTCACAATGATCCTAGTATGTGGTAAGCTATTTTTCTTTTTCAGGACTCTTGGCCTTGGTTGGGGGAATCTTCTAGAGGCAAAGAGGTCCCTTCAAGAGACCCACTATCATAATATTATTGGATTATTTCTAGTCTCTAATTTTTTAAGATAGATGTGCTCACCTGTAGTTTTATTAAATTTCATCTTTTTTCAGGAATTTTAAACAGCTGTCAAGTGGAATGGAATTCATGAGAATCAATGGAACAACGCTAAGGAATCTGGAAATCCTACAGAATCAGGTCAGGCTGACACAAGGGCTAGCTGAGTCAAGTGATGTGCAGTAAGCTAATAAAAGGGAAGCTGGAGTGAGTCAGCAGGCTGCTCTCAGGAGTCCTGCGTCTGTCCCCTGGGTATTACTGAGGAGGGTAGCACTGCTTGGGGTGGGCAGTCTGTAGGCTACTGGCTTGTTTGTTTAGTTGGT
This sequence comes from Rattus norvegicus, assembly GCF_021556685.1. Taxonomy (NCBI): domain Eukaryota; kingdom Metazoa; phylum Chordata; class Mammalia; order Rodentia; family Muridae; genus Rattus; species Rattus norvegicus. The sequence continues at coordinate 25,206,370 of NC_141535.1, read as the reverse complement.
TGGTTGGTTTTGGTTGTTTGAGACAGGTTTTCTCTGTATAATCCTGGCAGCCCTGGAACTTGCTCTGTAGACCAGGCTAGCCTTGAATTTACAGAGATCCACCTGCCTGCCTTGCAAGTGCTGGGTTTAAAGGCATGTGCCACCACCACCTGGTAGCTGTTTTTTTTTTTTTTAATAACTGAAGGGCATAGCATCCTGTTGTTTCCATATCAAATATATCTTAGAACGTGTGTTCGTTCAAACTTAATAAGAAGTGACTGTCTTTATCTGGTTGGTAAGTGTTTTTCCTACACTGTTCCTGTCCCATCTCAGGCAGATCTCAAATCCAGTTCCTAAGGCAAAAGTCACCTGTAATTAAGCTGTGTGTCACCACTCCTTCCAGATCAGACGTGAGTCCCGATAGAGACAAAGGCTGAGAACTAATGTCCTTTGCTTACCTTGGCAGCCTACCAGAGGCCTCGTCTCTCTTTCAACAGAGGCTTCAGGATAGTTTATTCAGTTAATGAAACTACAAGGTCTCTTTTGTATACATTGAATATATCGACATTTTACCTTGGGTGCATGGGAAGGTCTTTTCTTTCTTCACACAGTAGATGAGCAGCTCTTAGGAGAAACACGTTATTTAGTCATTCGCAATGTTTAAATCAGGCCTGAGGATGGAGCTCAGTGGTGGAACAGTTGCCTGACTTGAAAAAACCCTCAGTTCATCACTACACTGAGAAAAGGTAGGATAGGTCGACTAATTAGGACACTTAACAGCAACAGAAATGCAATACTGTCCTGATTGAAATATATAATTTCAATCATAAAACATGTTATCTGATCTTTTTCAGACTGATATGAAGACCAGAGGAAGTTTGCTTTGGGTTTTAGACCACACTAAAACCTCATTTGGGAGAAGGAAGTTAAAAAAATGGGTTACCCAACCATTGCTTAAATTAAGGTAAAAGGAATTCTTTGTGTGTGTGTGTGTGTGTGTGTGTGTGTGTGTGTGTGTGTGTGTGTGTGTGTGTGTTTAAACTGTGGATATTAAATTATAAAATTAAAAGTATATTAGCTTCTTCAAAACTAATATTCATGGCTAATAAGATCACAGTAAATGGAGCAAATTGTATTTTATAACTGACAGTGGACTATCTAATAGCACACAGAGCCAACCCATCCCCCACACCAGTCAAGATCAGGCCTGATCGGAGGCTGTGGGCATTGTTGGGGTAGAGGTTATCTAGTTGTTGTGGGCATTGTTGGGGTAGAGGGTATCTAGTTGTGGGCATTGTTGGGGTAGAGGGTATCTAGTTGTGGGCATTGTTGGGGTAGAGGGTATCTAGTTGTGGGCATTGTTGGGGTAGAGAATATCTAGTTGTGGGCATTGTTGGGGTAGAGAGTATCTAGTTGTGGGCATTGTTGGGGTAGAGAATATCTAGTTGTGGGCATTGTTGGGGTAGAGAGTATCTAGTTGTGGGCATTGTTGGGGTAGAGGGTATCTAGTTGTGGGCATTGTTGGGGTAGAGGGTATCTAGTTATGGGCATTGTTGGGGTAGAGGGTATCTAGTTGTGGGCATTGTTGGGGTAGAGGGTACCTACTTGGCTTGGTAGCACCAATGTAAGGAAGTAGTGAGAGAAGGGAGAGGAACTGTCAGGTCTTCTGTTGAGGATGCTGAAGGTGAGACTCAGAGGCTGGCAGCAGGGAGAGTTAATTTAGCTTTTCTAAGCCTAGTGATGCTGGCATCAGAGCCAGCCTTGCTGTACAAGGACACTGCATGGCATTGCTGGTAAAGTCTCACAGCCATGGACCAGGGTCGATGGCCTGAGCTGAAGCAGGGACAGTTTGACTGCTGAAGTCCAAGTATTTCTGAAAGGAGAGTTATCAGGTGTGAAGGTCCTTGTGGGAAGGAACATAAATCTCATGTGAATCTCGTGTCCCCGAAAGTGTGTCCCTGTGTGTGCACGTCAGAATGGGCAGGGATCTTCATCCTGGGGTTTCTGTCTAGTCCCACAGATCATGATGTGATGTGTGCTGTGACTGGGGAGCTGCAGTTTGTAGGCTCCCCAGCTGATGGAGACAAAGGTAAATGTGGGAACATCTACTTAGAGCTGTGCCTGGCCCATGCAGTGTCCAGTTATTGTCTACTGGTGGATATGCTTACTTATTAGGCTCTTACTACGTATCAGCATTCCATATTCAAAAGTGCTGTCTGCTGAGTCCTTGAAACAATACCACAGGCCCCAGGAGTGTTAGAAAGCCGCTTGCTGTCTGATAGCCCATAGCAGTAATGCTGCTTTACACCCAGTATTGCCCTGAGCAGGCACCATCCACTGTCCTGAATCCTTCCCTGTGGGACTGACCGCACACACACTCAGTTGCATCTGTGGAGAGCAGAGCTAGATATCTCCTGTTTTCCTCAGTGAGTTAGTCCATTGGAGCCTGCCTGTCTCAGTGCACTCAGCCTTGAAGCAGTCACACGTCTCCCTCAGGGCTGTTCAGTTATAAAGTAGTAATTGTACAGATTGCGTGAACTTTGGATCGCTAACAGGTGTGAGGTGAGGGTCTTTATGTGTGTGCTTCATCTCTCTGGATGATTTATGTTTTATTTTTATTTACGTGTGTGCATGTGCATGTGTGTAAGTGCATGTGTGAACAGGTCAGAAAAGGATATGGAATCAGCATATCCCCTAGAGCTGAAGTTTTATTGTTAGCCCAGTGTCACACATGCTGGAAACTGAGTTCAGGTCCTCTCTAAGGGCTGCAAGGGCTCTCACCAATGAGATGTCTTTCTCCACGCCCTTGCCCTGTCTCTTTTAAACCTCGCAACAGCCTCACTACACTGACAATATTGTTAGTCATTTAACCTAAGGATGAGTTAGTGACCACTGTCTTCAGTCATGTCTGTGACATTCTAATTCATTGTTGATGATGACTACCTAGTCACTTCAGGTCACTGTGCTATTCTAAAGTCCTCAAGACATGGGGAGTTTACGAGGCAGAGAAGAAATCCCTGAAATGAGTCTCTTTTTTAGTTTCTAAAGATTTTCTTATTTTCTATATGTGAGTACACTGTAGCTGTCTTCAGACACACCAGAAGAGGGCATTGGATCCTATTACAGATGGTTGTGAGCCACCATGTGGTTGCTGGGAAAAGGACCTCTGGAAGAGCAGTCAGTGCTCTTAACTGCTGAGCCCTCTCTCTAGCCCTGTCCTTTAGTTTCAATTCAGATGAATGAGGACTCACATAGGAGCAGAGTGCAGCCACTCTGTGAACAGGGATTGTGACTATAGCTGTGGCTGGTGGAAAAGCACCGCCACACCGTGGTTCTTACTGTGCTATTTGCTTGGTTATTGAAACAAAGACATTTACTGAACACTAAAACTTGATGGTTTTTAAATCTAAATTTTTATTCATTTATTTAATTTTATATTTTACATTTATTCTCTCTCTCTCTCTCTCTCTCTCTCTCTCTCGTGTGTGTGTGTGTGTGTGTGTGTGTGTGTGTGTGTGTGTGTGTGTGTGTATGTGTGTATGCACATGTGTCTGTGGAGGCCAGAGAGCCTTCCTCAGGGACCATCTACTTGTCTTTTGAGATGGATGCTCTGAATGTTCTGGATATTATCAAATAGCTATCTATGCTGGCTGCCCAGTGAACCCCAGAGATCCCCCTGGCTCTCCCTCCCCAGCACTGTGCTGGCTTCTTTTCTTCTGAATTCTGCAGACTGAACTCAAGTCCTCATGCTTGGATGGCTACCACATTATGGACTGAACACTAATGCTTCAAGTGTGAGCTCTCGCTGGCCTAACATATCAGAGCAATCCCACCTTTTTATTTTTAAGTTACATCATTGTTTAAGAACAGTTATTCTTTTAATTCATTGTAGTGCATCTTAAAAGAATTTTAGTTAAATATTAGTGCTGCCAAGAGAAGGGATATAGAAAGATGAGAGCCCGGCTGAGTAGCCTCAGGCTCAGCAGCTTCTCACTGTTGAGTCTGTCCTTTCCAGAATGCTAACATGTGTGCCTGGCTGGGCCTATCAGGCTTACAGTGCATCTCTGAAATCCATGCTAAGTGTTAGGGTGGGGAGTGTGCACAGGGGAAGGCGGATTTCTTAGTATGGTGCAGAGCCCTGTGGTCTGCTAGTCATCTGTGAATTCTCTTAGCAGTTTCTCTATAAATGGCTGGTTCTATTTCTCAGGGCAACCTGGGAGCTCATAAATCCAGAACCAGATGTTTTACCTTTCAAGGATTTATATACTGTGTACCATAGTATACATAGACTTATATGCCATAGTTTATTGTTTCAAATAGGCTCTTTGGTGCTGAATTATACATCAGTTTTGAAAGGTCGAAATGGCTTTTGCTTTATTCTTATTGGCTGATCATGATGCAAAGTGGGCTCACTTAAGTTTTTGAGATGGACTTATGTTTGCTGATATTGTCCTTGTTTCCTACAGAAGGTTCCCCTTATAGTTTTATCAGGTCTGCTGAGTTTAAGCAAGACGATTCTTCAGTGTGGTTCCCTAGCTTCTTATGGATGGAGCATGCTGGAAGGCATGGGTTCCAGTGCTTTTGAAAAGTTAAATAATTTATGTCCCATTCCCTTTTAAGACTCCACCCTTTTAAGACTCCACCCTTTTAAGACTCCACCCTTTTAAGACTCCACCCTTTTAAGACTCCACCCTTTTAAGACTCCATCTTTGGATCGTTCCACTTGATGATTCGGTCACGTGCCTCAGCACTGCCGAAAAGCGTGTTGGAGACTTGGTAGCAGACTGTGTGTTAAAATATTGAAGAAGGGCTAGAGAGATTAAATAAAATATTAAATAAAATATTGAAGAAGGGCTAGAGAGATTAAATAAAATATTAAATAAAATATTGAAGAAGGGCTAGAGAGATTAAATAAAATATTGAAGAAGGGCTAGAGAGATTAAGGCACTAAACAAGGGCTCAGAGCTTGAAGGCACTTGCTGCTCTTGTGGAGGACACAGGTTTAATTCCCAGCACACACCGCGCCTCACAACCACCCATAACTTTGTCTGGCCCGATGTGTACCAGGCACGCAGCCATGAGCACCGTTCTTGGCTTTGACTTTACAGTGTGCCTGAAGAAACTGTTTTCCCTTTCATTGGAGTATTTGTTTAGCCAGGAAGGAAAATATTGTCCTTAACACAGTGTGGCAGCATTTTGCATTCTTGTCAAATCTCTGTTGGCATCGTGGGAGAAGTTACAACTCTCAAAACTATGTAGAAAAGTCAGGCTGGTCAAATAGAACTCTGTGTGCTTTTAAAGGGCATGTGAAAACTCTCACTCCTCGACCTCTGAGTCCATGTGAGCTCTTCCTTGTTTAGCAATATTTGGGACCTATTTGAAGTCATACTGACAGAATCTGAACTCCACATTTGGTAGAGTTTTAGGGTCTTATTGCTTTGAAGAAACACCAAGACCATGACAACTCTTAGAAAGGAAAATATTTAAGTGGAGCTGGCTTTTCAGAGGTTTAGTCCATAATTGTCTTGGCAGGTAACATGCTGGCAGACATGGTGCTGGAGAAGGAGCTGAGACGTCTCCATCTTGATCCACAGGCAGCAGAATTAAAAGCAACACAACTGTCCAGGCTTGAGATTCTGAGACCTCAAAGCCTAGCCCCATAGTGACACATCTCCTCCAACAAGGCCACACCTCATTCAGCAAGCTCACACCTCCTAATAGTGCCACCCTCCATTTGCCAAGCATGCAAACACATGAGTCCATGGGGACCATTCCTACTCATACCTCCACAGGTGGTCTAGATGGTTTGTAAGTTTGATAGGACTCCTCTGACAGAGCACCATGGACTTGATGGTTTTAATCATGGCAGTGTATTAGCTCATGAATTTTAGAATAGAAGCCAAAGGTGAAGGTTTCAGTAGGGTGAGCTGATTCTCTGAGGTCTATGAGAAAGCCAGTCCCGTGCTTCCTTCCTAGCTCCTATCAGTTTGCTGGCACCTTCTGCTTCTCTTGGCTTTTGGCTGCATTTCCTAGGTCACTGCCTTCGTGGTCTGATGGTGTTTGCTGGTGTTCATCTCTTCTCCTGATCTTTTTAATAAGATACATCATCCCAACTATTTACAGGTGCCTTAACCCTGTTTCCGTGTAACACTCTAAGAGCTAAGATTTCAAGACCAGCCTCTCTCTCTCTTTCTCTCCCTCTCCCTCTCCCTCTCCCTCTCCCTCCCTCTCTCCCTCCCTCCTTTCCTCCTCCCTCTCCTCCCTCCCTGTCTTTTCCCCCTTCCCTTTTGGAGGGGGCATGCAATTCAACCAATAACAAATGGCTCTGTATTGCAAATATTTCCTCCATTTGGCATTAAGTAGATTGGAGGTACCCATCATTTAAATATCATTTAAACACAGATTTAATATCTGTAAGGAATCCCAGGATTTTGTACTTTTATATCTTGTCTGCTTGTTTGTGAGGGAGGAAGAGGAATCAGCAGTCCACTGAGACAGCCCAGCGATGGCTTCTGCCCCTGCTGCGGTCTCCACTTCATAGTGCAGATATCTTAGCAATTCAAACATCAACTCAATCTTCAGAGGGCCTCATAATCGAAGTTTAAAAACAGAATGTCACCTATTGAGATACTTGTCACTGCTCCCACTTGCCCAGGTCCCATCGTGTAACTCCAGCTGTTCCTGTGTCCTGTATCCTAAAGATGCGCTATTTTACCAAAAGAACAATCAAGTGTGACTCCATTTGCTTTATTCCCTGTGAGGTAGCAAGGGCCTGGGGGTGGCACCCAGCACCCTTCATGCTTTCCTTCATCAGAATAGGATGATTATTTTGCACTTGAAGTGCTCTAACAGTGACAAGGTAATGCTCCAGCTCTCAAGGAATCTAGTTGTGCTGGGAGCTATGCAGTCTACTAGCAAGGAGAGGCAAGTGCAGAGAAGGGGGCTTTTGAGTCAAATACAGCTCCTGTCCTTATACACAGAATGGCTTGGTAGGCAGAGAAAGTGAAGGGTGCTTTTACAATTCAAGTCAGTCTTTAGAAAGTGGGATGAAGCTCACACATGCTGACTTCATGGTGTACTCAGATTGCATAAATAAGTGATTAAAATGAAGGGAGTGTGAACCATTAGGATTAGCTCCTTGGCTACATTTCCCTGTGATTTTCATAAAGCAGAGAGTACATTTTCACAGTAGTTAATTCTATTGAATAATTAAATGACTCTGATTTTGGAAACTCATGTCTGGAGTATTAATGGCTTCGTTTCTAGTTTATTGCCCTGGCTTAAATGATGAGGTAATAGAATATTACATATTTACTTTCACTTAATATTAAATTTATATTAACAAAAGTGTTTCTTTTAACTCCCTAGAACTACTTAAAATTAACATTGCCGGAGGCTTTCTTAATTCTCTGGTTTCCCACACTCCATGCCAACGGCACTTAGACGGGGCTCACTCGGCCCAGTGCAATCAGTTATTCTCATACATCAGACGGGAGCATGCTGGGAACTGTGGCTGACTGCTCTTGCCCTCACACCTGTGCCCTCTGACCTTTGAAGGTGAATGGAAAGTGACAGCTGCTCTTCACAAGAGTGAACCTAGGGGGATCTTAGCCCACGTCTGTCCACCAATGCGTGAGGATTAAGCAGCCCCTCCGGCCTGCACAGGGCCAGGAACTTGGGGTCCGCTCCTTGGCTGTGCAGGCTCAGTGCCCTTGTGAGATGCTGACCACCTGTGCTGTCCCAGCATAAAAGGCAGCAGCAAACGGAGAGGGACTGAGGAGGAAGACTGGATGTTCTCTGCGCCCTGCCTCTGGGTTTCTCTTTCTCTGTCCGTTGTCCTTTGCTTTTACTTGTGGGCTTCAGGCTGTTCGTCCTCGGAGTGCTGGAGAGAACTTGCTGGTTTGTGACTTTTGACACAAAAACTCATCTATGGGAGACAACTGCTGTTTTTTATACTAACTACTACTATTTATTGAAACTGCTTCTCTCCGTTCCCATAGCAGCGTCCTCATGTTCAGCCCTTCACTGTTGTTTGCCTGGCTTTGGGAAGCGGCTTTCTAACTGCTCCTCAGCCTGCTTCCGACCACCAGCCTTGTTTCTCATTCACGGGCACAGCTGCTATGTGGCCACAGTTCTGCTCTGGCCTCCCGCATGCTTCCCACCTTCCCATCTGCCCAGGGCATTCCCCTGGCCCTTCTTAGTTCTTCCTCTGGAACAGTGGTGTGCACCCCAGGGAGTCTCCTGTGAGCCCTGAACCTGAAAGGAAGACAGAGAGGGAGAAGGCGGGGGTGTGGTCATAATTCTATTTTCTTTTCAAAATGGACTCCTAAAACTAGATGCACCTCTGTGGGTCTCACTGTACCAGGGTCATAACACATCATATAACTTAATTTTTAAAGCAGGCTTTTGCTAACGCAGTGTACGTTCATTATCAACAAGGTTTGCAGTTTACCAGTTTAGCCCTGACAGCTCCCACCTTCTGTATTGGTCCTTCCGAGGACTCCGTAATTGTTTATTAGGTAATGGGGTGGTGTTTGAAAGGCAGAGCTAGACTCCTCAGTATGACAATACCTCAACCTCAGAAAGCAACTCTGTTTCTAGTCGAAGGGTACCTTTTAAAAAAGATTCATTCATTTATTTTACTTTGTATATTTGTGTGTGTGTGTGTGTGTGTGTGTGTGTGTGTGTGTGTGTGTGTGTGTGTGTATGTAACAGTGAGTACCTGGTGCCCTCAAAGAGAATGTCAGACCACCTTCAACTGAAGTTACACCTTATCGTGAGCCATGGTGGTGCTGGGAATCAAACCCGGGTCCTGAAAAAGAGGCAAATGCTCTTAACCACTCAGCTCTTTACTTTCCCCAAGAAGGCGATTTAAATATCCATCTTAACCGTATCATATGGCCAGTCTACTAGTATATAAATTTAGTTGGCTAATTTTGATCATCCACCCTTAATGAAACCTTTCCATGACAACCTTGTGTTGTCAAGCAATGACAACAAAGCTGACCAGCTCAGCCACGAGTCTGTCTGCTTTCCTCGGCACTCTCACATTTCAATGGCAAGGACACTTTCAGAAGTAACCAGTAAGTTCCATCCGTCATTAGTGATAGCTCTGTTGACATAACTATTCTGAGTGACACTCACATCACTCAGCTCGTCTCCATGTGCGAAGGAGCTCAGTGGCACCAACAGGTTGTTCTTTGGCCCACGGTTATAGTGAGTAATCAATCATTTACAGGACCCCATGTCCATTGTTCCTTGGTATCTGCAATGAAATGACTCAGGTACCTTCTTTTCCTTGGTTTAGGCCGCGTGGGTCAACCAATGGGTCACTAATGTGGGGGCATCTTGGGATAATATCTGCTGTAGTTAATTTCGCTTGTTAACTTGGCATAATCTGCAATCGCCTGGGAAAAGGTGATGTCAGTGAAGGATTGTCTGTGCTTATCTTGGTGAGTAGGAAGATGCAGCCACTATGGGTGAACCATTCCCTAGGTTTGGGTCTGAATGTTGTTAGAGAAAGAGAGCTGGGCAGAAGCCTATTGTCTCTCAGCTCTTGACTGCAGATGTGACTAGCTGCTTCAAGTTCCTGCCACTGTTTCCCCACACTGCTGGACAGTCCCCTGGAACTGTATGTCAAATAGTGTTCCCCCCGTATTGCTTTACCACAGTGACCGTGGAGAGAGCTAAGACACCTTTATCACAGCTCATCCTTTTGTCAGTGCTGGTCTATCAGGCTCCCCCAGCCTCACATTGACTCAGCTGATGGATGATTCTCATGGCCCTCATATGGCTTTATTACAATTTCTCAGAAGGTCTTTTAACTACTTCAGTAAAGAAAAACCCTCCAACTTACATGAATTGTTTTATTTTTAAGTCTTTGAAGTCATTCTTTGTCACTGGCATTTTAATCTGTATACAGAAGATAAAAATGGAATTCTTGTCACCTAGTGTGGACAGATTTGTGGTAAGCAATACTGCGTAACCCCTTACTGTCCCCGCCCACGTAGGCATCTGTAATTAGTAGTAACATGTTTTCTCATGTGCGTCCTCATTCGTTACCTCAGCACAACACTTCAAGTCACTGCTACCTGCTTCTTCTGCTGACAGCTCCAGGCGTGGCTCTTCTGTTCTTTTCCAGAAACACCCGGCTTTGTGGGTATTCCTTAAGGCCTGTCTGTAGGTATTTCCATTCCTTTCATACGCTATACCCCACTTCCTACCCACACACGCCCCAGCTTGGGTTTTAAAACAAGGTTTCTCTGTGCAGTCCTGGCTATCCTAGAACTTGCTTTGTAGACCAGGCTGGCCTGAAGCTCAAGAGATCCACCTGCCTCTGCCTGATCTACCCGCTGTTCTCTGTGTATTATTATTATTATTATTATTATTATTATTATTATTATCATTATTATCATTATTATTATTATTATATTTAATCTTTTTTACAGCCCCGTCATTATCCCCCTCTAGGTCTGCTGCCCTCTGACTGTTCCTCATCCCAAACCTCTTTTTCTGGTCTCCAAGAGGATGCCCCCCACCCCACCCCTCCAGAGCTCCCCACTCCCTGGGACCTCAAGTCTCTTGAGGGTTAGGTGTGAGGGTTAGGGGCGTTCTCTCACTGAGGCCAGAGCAGGCCATCCTCTGCTGTGTGTGTCCGCTGGTGTGCTGCTGGTTGGTGGCCCAGTGTCTGAGAGGTCTCGGGGTTCCAGGTTAGTTGAGACTCTGCTGGTTTTCTTATGGGGTCACCCATTTCCTCTGCTTCTTTCAGCTTTTTCCTAATTCAACCACAGGGGTCCCCGGCTTCTTGATTAGGTGTAAGTATGTGCATCTGACTCTTTCAGCTGCTTGTCCAACCTCTCAGAGGGCAGCCATGCTAGGCTCCTGTCTGTAAGCACACCATAGCATCAGTAATAGTGTTGGGCCTTGGAGCCTCCCCTTGAGCTGGATCCCAATTTGGATCACTAGACCTGCTTTCCCTCAGAATCTTCTTCATTTTTGCCCCTGCAGTTCTTTTAGACAGGGACAATTCTGAGTGTTTGGCACTCAGAATTGAGTGGGATGGCAACCCCATCCCTCCACTTGATGCCCTGTCTTCCTGCTGGAGGTGGGCTCTACAACTTCCCTCTCCCCACTGTAGGGCATTTCATCTAAGATCCCTCCCTTTGAGTATTGAGAGTCTGTCACCTCCAAGGGCTCTGATACATTCTAGTGGATCCCCCCACCTTCTACCTCCCGAGGTTGCCATTCTTTCTACTGGCCCTCAGGGCTTCAGTCCTGTTGCCCCCTAATAACTGATCATGTTCCCCCTTCCCCCTCCCTGTCCCCTCCCTACTCAGTTCCCTTCCCCACTCTGCCCACCCACTCCACCCGCCATGATTGCTTTGGCCTTCGATGACACCAGGCTAAACCAAAAGCTGCTTGCCTTGTGGTTTTCAGGTTGAAACCAATGTAGTGTAATATTTCTAATCTCTTAAGGAATTTGTGGTCTTATGTCTATTCATTTTTTCCTGATAGAATTCATAAAGCTGATTTAGGTTTTTATTTGAGTCATTTGCTATTATCTTTATATAGTCAAAAAACTTTAATTTTGAGATAGTAGCTATCTGTGTGGGTGTCATATATATTCACAGATGGCATTAAAAAAAAAAAACTGTCCTCAACCATCTGTAGCATCAACCTCATCTAATCCAGTTGGTGTGTCTTTCATTTTTTGCAGGAACAATTTATTGAAGTAGAGCTTCATATTTATGTAGCATTTTGGGTAAATGTTAGAGTAAAACATTGATTTATTTTATCACAACAGTCCTATGGAAAGCAGCTTTCACACTTTGTTTCAGCTCATTTTGATTTATTTCATTTGTAGCCCTGGGAAGCAAATTGAATTGTAAAAAGCAACTGTTTATTGAGCATCCTGTGATACACTGTGGTCCTGAAGTTGTGGGGTATTTAGTGTAGTGCCACTGTACCTCGGAAAAGCATGGCTTTACTGGTGGGCTTGAAGATACGGAAAGTGTCAGCCTTCACCAGCTGTAAACCACAGCGTCCTCCATGTTGCCTGGTGCCTATGAAGATCAAGAAAAATAATCAGATCACCTAAGACTGTGTGGGGTGCAGAGGTCCTTGTGCTCACCGATAAGTGCTAGGGAATCCAGGAATGCTAAACACGCAGGGCTGTATCCTTAAAGGAAGACGTATAACCTGTTTTCCACCCAGAAGGCTGGGAGTTGATGTGGTCACTGGCCTCTGTGCTATCTGAATGGCAAGGCCATGTCTGGCTCCCACAGACTTTTAAGTTTATCTCGGTCATCCCCTCCAGACCCGTATCTTGAGCATTGTTTTCTCAGTCAGTGTAAAGAGTCCACCTTTGTGGGAGATGTCACATGTACTTTACAAACAGGAGCAGGGATGGTTTGTAGCCTTGTGATCTTTGCACTATTCATATGATTGAGAGCACCCCAGATCTCTCCCCAGACCCTTAATATGTCACATGTAGTCAATCTGTAGAACATGTCTTTATGAAAGAGGACACGTGTACTTTACAAAGAGTTTTGATGTAGTCATGCCTTAAACTTTATTGTACACAAGAGTTGAGTTAATTATCACCAGGAATTTTTGTTTTCCAAATTGTGCTGTTCTTAAATATACCTAAAATAAACTGCCTGGTGTGAGGCTCTCAAAGCTTGAACCAACAATGCCTTGAATTGCAGTGAATTGGACTTGCCTCTGGCCTCACGTGGATCAACAGTCTGCTGGCCTTAGAGTCACAGAGACCCCACCGGGGACAGACTCAGGGCTGCTTGGGAATCAGCACATGGGTGCTGGGAGGAGCACCCAGATCTCCTGCACGGTCAACAGCTGCTCTGGAACTGGACCATCTGTTTCCAGTCCCCACCTTGTTTATTTAATGTCTGATGCCTCTGCATCCACTAAAACATTTCATTCTTTTCTCCACTGGTTCATTCATCTAAATTGTGCTGAGGGCCTGTGTCTTCAGTGTCACCATGGTCTTTATATCTTGGCAATGTAGGCCTTTGATCTATAGGGAGCTGGTGGGCCACAGTTCACTGAGGGCACACTGGTCAGTCAGGTCTCCATTTTATGTTGGCACGGCCTTCACACGTCTTCCCAAGTGACTTAATCACACAGGGTATGTTACCATTGATAAGGTCCTGCAACCCTCATTTCCTGTGTCTTCTGGCATTATGGTCTCCACATTTTGTATTACTACTCCTCAACTTCGCTTAGGCTCTATCTCTGCCAACACATGCTTCATTCAACAGCGCTACCACCATCATACCCTCATCATCTCACTGCTCGAGGTCAGCCCATGAGTCATGCTGGCACAGCTGTTACAGCACGCACGTCCCGAGTCTCAGTGGCTTAACGACTTGAGAACTTCATTTGGTAGTAGGTGTGGAAGTGGAGGTTTTTCTCCTGTAGTCATGACCCCAGGCAGATGGAGTCATATGGCTTACAGCAGTGCTTTGGGCCAAGGCAGGGAGACTAGTGTGAAAGGTTGCACAGGAAGATCTTCATCAGCCAGGACAGCCAGGACGTAGAGTTGACATGCACCATTCCTGTCCTCATGTCACTGAGTAAAACTGGAGTACAGGATCATGTCAAATCCTTGTACAGAGGTCCTTGTACTCAGAGAGAAGCACTAAGAATACCAGGTATGTCACGAGGAGGCAGAGGTGTCTCCCCCCCAGTGGAGGAGGAGATGAAATCAAATACCTGCATCCACCCAGAAAGCTGAGTGGATTTTGTCAACACCTGGTAACCTTTGCTATCTGTAGAGGCAGATCTCATTGACTTTCTGTTAGAGATGCAGGCCTCACCTAAATTCCCCAGGTTGCTTATCCCAGACTTTTCCCTCCCTAGGCCATTACCCATCCTTAGGGGAGATGCCACATGTACTTTATGGCCTGCCCACCTCTATGCTATCAGTCAGAGACGGAACTAGATTCTAGGCCTTTTAGCTATAGAACCCACCCTTGTGGTCACGCGTACTTTGTGAAAGAGTTCATATATTCCTGGAATTGAATTGGTCAGACTGCTGCTGCCTGGAAATCTTTTCCCAAATCGTGCTGGTTTTAAGTACGCTGGCAATGAACAGTCTGGCATTACAGTCCCTGGCGTCTGATCTGGATGATGAAGTTGATCTGCACTGGGTTCTCATTCTTAACTCTCTGCAGAGTTTGCTTCTCTGTCTGACACCTGTGTGGACCCCCTCAGAGACGGGGAATACACTCTGTGTAGTCGCCTCACAGGCTGTTTTCTGTACTGTGTTAGTGTCTTCCTTTGTGTGGACCTGTGCGTAGCCAGATGACAGGAGGAGGCAGGGACGAATGGCCGCCTTGGCCTGTCTCAGTGACCGTGCCATAGTCCCAGGCATTAAAGTTGGCACTGCCTGTTCTCTGAGTTCCTAACGTCTGCCCTGCCCTTACTCCGTTCTCACAGGGACATAAATGCCCGACTTGATGCAATATCCGATGTTCTCCACTCAGAATCCAGTGTGTTTGAACAGATAGAAAACCTTCTACGGAAACTACCGGATGTCGAGAGAGGACTGTGTAGCATTTATCACAAGAAGGTAAGTGGTGAAATTTAAGCCTCCTGAGACACACAGTGTCCCCTTACGTAAGAACTCGAGGTCCTGAAGGAAAACCACGTGGTTCCCACTAGTGCTTACAAGTAGCACGAGAAAGCAGCTGTAGAAATTTTAATTGTACAGTTTAAGTTGTTTGCATGCCAGTATTTGCCGTCACAAAAGGTTTTCTCACTTCTTGAGACGACCGCAGCATATACAGAAGTACTTCTGTTGAAATGCAAGGTGCTGTGTTATATCATCCAAGTGCAGGCCATTGTCAAAACGAGAAACTCACTTTGATCTGCATCTTTGAAAAAGAGAAGCCTGAAGTTTTTAGTTTTTAGATGGTCTTTGTCCTAAACAAAGTGAAAATCCTTTCCCATCTTTTAGCCTGAGATGATATCCGTCCTTGACCCTAACATATATTTCTTGGATGCAGCAGGAGGATGGATCCTATGTTTGAATCCTATCTGTTAGTCTTTTTGTTGGCGGAATTGAGACCATTCATGTTGAGAGTTATCAGTGAGCAGTGTTGGCACCTGCTGTTGAGTTGTGGCAGTGGGGCACCCCACCTTTTGTGTTGTGTGGGACAGCCCACCCTTTTGTGTTGTGGGGGGCACCCCACCTTTTGTGTGGTGTGGGGCACCCCACCCTTTTGTGTTGTGTGGGGCAGCCTACCATTTCGATTTGCTGGTTTTATAGTATTCATTCCTTGTGTTTTCTTAGATGAGGCTAGCCTCTTCTCTTGAAGTTTACCTTCTAGTACCTTCTGTAGGCCTGGCTTATACATAGACAGTTCTTAAATTTGGTTCATCATGGAGTGCCTTTCCTCTCCATCTATTGTAATTGAAAGTTTTGGTTCATGTAGAAGTCTGGGCTGGTGTCTGTGGTATCTCGGGTTTTCAGATCACCTCTCCAGGCCCTTCTGCTTTAGAGGCTCCATTGAGAAGTCAGGTTTCCCTTGAATCTTTAATATTATCTCTTTGTTCTATATGTTTACTGTTTTGATTATTATGTGTCAAGAGGGCTCTATATTCTGGGGATATTTTCTTTTCTGATTTTGTTGAAAATATTTTTTGTGCCTTTGAGCTGGTTTCTTCTCCTTCCTCTTTTCCTATTATTTACAACCTTTTTTCTTTTTATTCATACTGCCCCAGATTTCCTGGATGTTTTGTGCCTGGATGGCTTTTAACTTAAAGTTTCTTTGACCAAGCAATCCATTCCTTGTACTTGTCTTCATGCCTGAGACCTTCTCTTCCGTCTCCTGTGCTCTATCGGTGAGGCTTCCTCAGAGGTTCCTGCAAGAGTGCCTTCCAGTGCAGTTCCAGTTGTCCCTCAGTTTGGGTTTTCATTAACGATTCTGTTTCCACTTTCAGGTCGTGAACTGGAGTTTCGTTTTCCATTCCATCCCACTGTTTGTGTTTTCACAGGTTTCTTCTGTGGATTTCCTCTTTTAGGACCTCTAACACATTCAGGCTATTGTGCAGTCCTCCTCTTGTATGTCGATCGCATGGCCTTTCTCAGGGCCCACTGCAGTGGGGTTGCTGTGGCTCAGTACAACGTTGTCCTGACTCTTACTGTGTTTTCATCTGTCATCCACGCATCTGGGTTTGGGGTCATTGTAATCCTAGGTGTTGATTTCTGTTGTTGGGTGGGTGTTTTGCTCCTTAGTTTCTGCTGCTCTGTCTGGTTCCTAAGACTGTGTCAGCAGTGGGTTGTCTCGTGGGGAATGCTTTTGAGATCCTCTGAGGTCTGGGTATTGGGAGTGACACTTAGGAGTGAAGATGGGGTAGAAGGGGCACTGAGGGTGTCTGCTGGGCCTCTTTCATTCAAACCATCACAGAGCACGAGTAACTTCCTAACATGGCAGAATTCGTGCTTAAATCCGCCGTCCCTGAGCGTGTTTCAGCTGCTGTGACTCTTGAATACTTCCATGTCTGGTGTGGATTCTCAAATGCCATTGGGATTTTTCTCTTGATTCACTCTTCCTAAGCAAACTTTATTTATATTTTACTTTTTGCTAAGTGAAAATTTATTACATACTTAATTCATGGTAGAACAGGTTTTCTATGCCCAAATTTTAATGTGACTAATTTTCATTAGTGTTTACTTTTTAATCCTTTTCTTCCCTGGGAAATTTTTATCGGCACGATAAGTACTGCTTTTGAGGATGTCCGTGGTACCCAAGAGGACTTACACAATTGTTCCCTGTGCTTAGGTTAAGTTAGAAACAAAATACAATCTCCAGCCAGCTCATGTCCAGGCACCGTGCCTTCACTATTGAAAAAGATTCATTGACAGGTGTCAGAGGTCTTTCTTTCCTTCCTTCCTTTTTTCTTTCTTTTCTTTTCTTTTCTTATCTTTCTTTTCCTCAAGAAAAAATAAGATCAGAGCAGATTTTGTTTGAGCTGTTAATCAAAAGAGCAGGGTCAAAGTGTCCATGGCATGGAGGTCACATCACCTTGCCAAGCTGTGCTGATTCTTGGCGGCCTCGTTGCCTCTCTTTAAAGTTAACTTTGATGTTCGCCTCACTAAAGTTTTTGCATCTCTTAGATTTTCCCAACTCTAGAAGAAGTTACAATTGCACTATTTGAAAAGTGGTCTGTGTGCAGTGCTTTAATTTGGAATTTCTGATTGTGTTTTACTAAAAGAGCCTGTGACTCACTTGGAATCTGGTCCTTGGTCCCACTTCAGTTTGTCACTGGAGTGGGCTGGAGATTGGCTTCAAAAGTGAGGAGCTGAGAGGAATTGTTGACGAACCAGTGTTATAAAGCCCGTGTGCTTTAAGCCACATCTGTGGCAGCTGGGTCTCCATCACATAATCTGCACACCAGTTGTCACTTCAGTTGAGATTTGTTGTGTTTTTTTTTTTTTTTTCAAAGCAGTGGTTTCGGGGCTGGAGAGATGGCTCAGCAGTTAAGAGCACTGACTGTTCTTCCAGAGGTCCTGAGTTAAAATCCCAGCAACCACATAGTGGCTCACAACCATCTGTAATGGGATCTGATGCCCTCTTCTGGTGTGTCTGAAGACAGTGTACTTATATACATAAAATAAAATAAATTAAAAAAAAAAAAGCTTAGTAAGTGCCTTAAAAAAAAGGGGGGGGGGGTTGGGGATTTGGCTCAGTGGTAGAGCGCTTACCTAGGAAGCGCAAGGCCCTGGGTTCGATCCCCAGCTCCGAAAAAAAGAACCAAAAAAAAAAAAAAAAAAAAAAAAAGCAGTGGTTTCCCAGGCTTTGCTGTGGCCGGTTCTTTAGTTTTTACCTCTTGCTGCTTGTGCTGTTTGCACCAGTGGGGAGTGGCATCTGGGTACCTATTTGTGGGCTCACACATAGCAGGGGCAGCCTAGGCCTGTGGCTGTGGAATTCTCGTGGAGGTACAGGATACAAGATCCCAAGGGGGCTTAATGTGGAAAGATAAATATGCCTTCTTATGTTAAAACTTCAAATTCAGATCTGAGAACATTAGGTCTCAGGCACCCATACTAGGTGTTAAATTTGGTAAATACATTTGAGGATAAGGATGCTCCACCAATGTTGAGCAAAGAGAGTTTGCGCAGTCTTGAGTGTGAATAGTTTCCTAGCCAGGTTGGACCGAGCTCAAGCCACTATTGCACGTGGGGACTTAGCCTCTGACACTTCCAGTGCTGGGTCTGTGCTGTGGTCTGTTGTTTGAAGCATAATTGCCTTAACCAAAGATCCACAATTTCATT
The DNA here is from genome assembly GCF_021556685.1 of Rattus norvegicus. Classification (NCBI taxonomy): domain Eukaryota; kingdom Metazoa; phylum Chordata; class Mammalia; order Rodentia; family Muridae; genus Rattus; species Rattus norvegicus. Next base: position 25,188,090 of record NC_141535.1, on the reverse strand, counting down.
AGCTTTTTTCTTTAGTTTATCTTCTTGTACCCACATGCTTCCAAGCTCTCACGCAACTGCAATTTTTAACTCGGTTATTTTTGTTCGTTTATTCTTACTTTTCTGCAAAAGAGACTGATAATGACTGAGGCAAGGGCTTCACAACTGACCTGCCCTTCGTATATCTCAGGAGAAGGAACGTAGTAATTCCCCTCCTGTGAAGAAGTTCATCCCGGAAGCCTCTTCCCGAGGGTTTATCTCCACGCTCTAAGAGCCTTATTGATAGCTGCTCATACCCATCTGCTCTTCTGAAGGCTGTGCTTCTACTGAGAGTAGAGAAAGGTGTCTGCTTCTCATCTTGGGTGACATGCTCGGTAATCAGCACAACTTTGACATTTGAGCAAGTGACACATGCTGCCTTGCAGTTTTAGTTAGTTTGTTTTACTGTTTTCAACCTTGGTGTCTGTGTGTGTGTGTTGGGGTGGGGGTGGGGGATCACAACTGTTAGGTTGGCCCAGAGACACCTGAGACAGCATTATGGACAACCCAGCTCTCAGGGGAAATGGGAGCTGGCTGTTCAGTACTTCTCAGAAGCCTGCTGCCCCCTTATCCAAGCAGAACAGTTTGACTGAAGCCTTCACCATCCTAAGAGCCAGAGCCTCCCCCTTGTAAATTACTTTCCTATAATAGATCCTTTTCCTTAACACTCCTCTGCCCTATGAAAACCATCCTAAAAATCCAGACTCCCCCTTTGACAGAGCTTTTCTCCCCTTTACCAGAGTGGCTCAAACAATTTGGTTCTCTTCTTAAGCCACACAACAGTCTGTGCCCTAAAGTCAGGTCTGGCCATCTGTCCAGTGAGCCAATTAAAAGAGCCAAATTAAAGTGGAGTGTGGAGAAAGGAATCTGCATTTCCCTGTGTGGACTCTTCTAGATGCTCCTGGATGTGCCCTGTGTTTTACCTATAATAAAAACCTTCCCTCGTTTGAACATTTGAATGTTCCACGAAATCAGAGTGGCTATTTTAGTGGTTCTTCACTGCACCCCAGTTTACAGGCCTGGACTCTATTTAGTTCACACTGACCTTGAACTTGCAGTGACCCTCCCACGCCAGCCTCCTGACTGTTGGCATCAGAGGTTTGAGCCACCATATCTAGCTCTCCTTTCACTATTAAGGTAATTTCTAAATATTCCTGTTTCTAGTGCTCTACTCAGGAGTTCTTCTTGATCGTCAAAAACCTGTGTCAACTCAAATCAGAGCTTCAAGCGTTAATGCCTGCTGTTAATTCCCACGTACAGTCAGACTTGCTCCGAGCACGCGTCTTAGAAGTGCCTGAGCTCCTCAGTCCAGTGGAGCCTTATTTAAAGGTTCTGAATGAACAAGCTGCCAAGTAAGTGAAGGGTTCCACTCCCTCCCACCAGTGACCATCCGCCAGTGCTCGAGTGTATTTGTAATCGGAAACATTTACAGTTGTTTAAACTCACGTAGTTGGCAATGGGACAGATGAAATACTTCCCCAGGGATCAGTTGATAAAAGGATAAAGTTTTCCTAAGTTTATTAACTCAGAAGCGGTGTCCAGTGGCCCTTGTCCTCGTTTGCTTGACACGCAGGGGTGACTGTTCCTGCATTTAGATGCTGCAGTTGCTCTTTTAAGGGGGTAGTTTTATGGTGTGCCTCACAGGCAGCTGGGTTACATTTGTTGTTATCTTCTGACTAGGCGAATGACATGATGGTTTTAGTTCTTGGTTTCACCATGTGAATTGTGAATACAAGAAAAATGATTTTGTCAGTCCTCAGATGTTAAGGACTGTTTCCATAAAGAGTCAGCGGCAGAGCTGGAATCAGAACCACATTTTCCTGACTTCCAGTCTGTTGGCAATTCATCACACTACGGAATCGACGACTGGTCTAATTAATATGCTTTAATATATGTATCTGCATTTTTCATATTTTAGAGCTGGCGATAAAACTGAATTATTCAAAGACCTCTCTGACTTCCCTTTAATAAAAAAGAGGAAAAATGAAATTCAAGAAGTCATTCACAGCATCCAAATGCATTTACAAGAATTGCGAAAAATATTAAAACTTCCTTCTTTACAATATGTGACTGTATCAGGACAAGAGGTAATGTCAAACACACTTTCACTTTATATCAGTTTTCCTGGAGTAGAAAAGCCATTTTATAATTTAAATAAGATCTGTGGCTAGGTCGTTATAAATGATGGTACAGAGAAACTACTGGACTAGACTGCTCCAAGGGCAGAAAGAAAGATTTATTGGTGTTGAAGCTGCCAAGGTCATTTCTCAGAGCAGAGAGAAGAAAATGGTAGAAGAGCAAGCAGATTTTATATGACAGTCAGTGGGGTGGGGGTCTGAGCTGATACAGACTGTTCGTGTTGACCCAGGGGTGTGTGCCCTGCTGCGTGGTTGACCTTTGGGGGAAGGTTAAGGGAGGTTCCCAGAGGAGTAAGTGTTGTTCCTGGTGAGCAGAAAATACCTTAGGAGACCCGACTTTCTAGTAAACAGTGCTTCATGGGAACCATAACTCGCCCGCCATGCTCTGCTTCTGCAACTGCAAGGCTTTCTGCTCCCCTCCCTGTTCAAACCGTGATAACCATGGTGACACAGTTATGCCCCATCTTTGCAGAAAGTTCATATCCTGTCGTATGTGTCAACAGCTACCATTCATGCCAATGGGAAGTGCCCACTTGTGGATTTTGCCCACGGTACCAACTTGACTATAATTAGACTTATAGTCCCAGAAGTGTGTGCCTCCAGCTAGATCTGTGCTACACAATAAAACTTCAAATTGATAAAGAACTTGTTCTGGTCTCCTTTGGGACCACAACATTTTAAATCTATGTCTTCATGTTTTCATTGCTTTGTATATTTTAGTGAAGATGTCAACTATATGGTTATTTGGAGTGAGAAATTAGAATGAATAATGGTGTGCTTATCGAAATGTTTAAGACTGTATATGTTTAACAGATTTAACCATTGACTTAAGTTGTCCCGTCTAACTTCTGGCTTAGTCAATCTCAAATCTAACTTTTGAGATTGTTACCTAGGCAGACACAAAGCCTGTTTCACTTAGAGCTTGCACAACAGGACAAAATATTTCCAAGTGTTTATGCAGACACTGACTAATTGCATCTCTTCCTGCTTCTAAACATTTGCTTATGACTTTGGCAGGCTGCCTGTAACCTAAATGCTGCTGCTGGTTCATTGATGAAATTCGAGGGTCGCGCTTGTTTTAATACAGTTCCTTACAATATGTAGTAGACGAGTGGCTCTCAGGTGTTGTGGTTGGAGAGCTCAGTGAATGCCATTTACAGCACTCACATGTCACATGATCATGGAGAGCTCCCGTGTTGTGAGAATACTGGGAGGAACATACATATGAAATACATACCGATTCATCACACCATTCTTTCCGGTGTTATCCATGAGGGAGGGAGGACAACTCCTGTTTAATGTGACTTTATACCCTCCTCTTCCGTCTCCATAGATTTCTGTATGTGGCCTTTGTAATACCTTCTTAAAGACTTGTTGACATAGACCAGATATGAGTCCTGTTACTAGGAATGGACAGATGAATGTGCCACACTAGCAAGCCAGTGTCCGGTAACATTCCTAGTCCTCTTCTCCTAGCTTTTTCATATCGTTAGCACACTAAGCCTTATTATATGTTGCCTCCTGACATACTGGTCTGCAATAAAGTCATGAAAGATGAATGTTATGTAACTTTATATAGCTTACTTCTGTGCTGGTCATTTTTATGACAGCAATGAACTATCTGTCTCTTAACCTTAACCAAATATGGATTTGGATATGGGTGATAATTAGATTTGATATAACATTGATAGTATTATTATTCTTAAAGGAAAAGGCATCAAAGACTAAGAATAATCTTTATGAAAACTTTGTTCATTCATGACATATAGCTTATCCAGATAAATGTTTTGTATTTGTTAGGTCCAAAGGGGAAAAAACCCTCAAGTACCCCCCAAAAGCAGGCCACTGGCTTGTCTATAGTGAAGGCCTCGCCTCAGCTCAGCTGGGTTATAGGACCTCTGCAGAGAGGTCAAAGTCCTCTTTCATCGTTCCACAGAAGCCTGTGGAGTGCATTTCTGTCTGCTGAGAAGAGCTGCTTCCCTTACAGACACGTGCCTACGCTGTAGCCCACACATGCTGTATCCTTGTAACAGGGGTTCTTCTCTGCTCCTGCTCTTCTCTCTGCCCTGGCAGTGTGCCCTCTCCTCTCCACCCCAGAAAGGTAGCCATAGCTGCTTTGTACCTGCCCAAAGGCCTCTGGTTGTTCATTCTCTCGTATCGATAATAAAAGCCTTCCTTTCACCCATGAGCCTGTCAGATTGGTGGTTTCTCTGTGTTTTGCTCTAGAGAGATGTGTCTGTCTCTCCTTTAAGTTTTCTAAATAAGAAACATTTAAAGTTATTAGGGGGGATAGGAAAGTTAGGGAGAGGGGAATGGGCCCACGTGATGCTGAGGAAAGGGATGCAGGCACTGAGAAGGTCAGGAGCTGCCTGGACACTGATGATGGAGTTGAATCTAGAGATTGCCGGGCACTGATGATGGAGTTGAATCTAGAGATTGCCGGGCACTGATGATGGAGTTGAATCTAGTAATTGCCGGGCACTGATGATGGAGTTGAATCTAGTGATTGCCGGGCACTGATGATGGAGTTGAATCTAGTGATTGGGAGGTGGAGGCAGGAGAGTCCAGGTCCGTGTTACCCTTGGCTGTTCAAAGAATTTGATACCAGCCTGGATCATATCTATCTAAAATGAAAACAGACAAATGGTAGAAAGATTATCAGCAAACTTGGCAATGGTATTAGCCTAGACTGGCAATAACATACTTTGGTAACAATGTCTGATGTTTAACCAGGACAGAAGTCCGGAGAGTAACGTGAAAGCTCACTAGAATGACTCAGGGCAGAATTCTTGGGTTAGCTTCTGGGTGGCGGAGTCAGCAGAGAAGGGGACTGCTGTGAGAACTTGCAGAGCTTTCTAGAACATGCATTGTTTTTCCAGTGGTTTTTCCTTAGCAGTAAAACTCATAAACAAGGAGTCTGCATGCTCATTCATTTCCCAAAAGGGAGAGGGAATCACTGGAAAGAAGATTTCCTATCCTGCAGCACAGCCCAAGCCGTGCTGACGGGCATAGGCTAAGACCTAAGGACAGGCATGTGAGCACCACTGCTCTCCTGACTCTCACCATGCCTCCCTTCTGCACGCTGGGAAGGCATTGGCTTGATGGGGCAGTGGTAGCCCCTGCAGTGGACGTCTGAGCACTACACAGCGGCTCTCATGCTGCACCGTGTTTAATAGGCTTTCCAAAAGGATCACCTCCCTTCACCACCAACTCCCGTGGGCTAGGATCCTGTAGCCTTGGAATTTAATATCTGCCTTTGACTTAGGTACTCTTGGAATCATTTCATAAAATGCCAAAAGCCTTCACGGAGTGTTCTTAAACCCAAGAATTGTTTAGTATAATTAGTAATTTTATTTTTCATCAATAATATCTAAATTTTGGCTTGTTTTTACTTAATTTTTATAACTACAGGGGCATTTTTTGAACTGTTAATTCTTTTTTTTAAAGATACATTTTATTTTTAACAGTTTTATTTTTATTTTATGTGTGTTAATGCTTTGACTGCATGTATGTCGATGTGAGGTTGTCAGGTCCCTGGAACTGGAGTTACAGACAATTGTGAGCTGCCATGTGGGTGCTTGGGATTTAACTCAGGCGGTCTGGAAGAGCAGCCACTGTTCTTACCCACTGAGCCATCTTTCCAGCCATAGACTGTTTATTCTTAACTGTAGAATGAGTATGGCAGACTTGAAGCTGTATTAACCGACTTTTATACATGAAATATTAATAGTTTGAAAATCTTTGCTTGGTATGAATATTAAACATATTAACAAGTGTGTGTGTGTGTGTGTGTGTGTTAGTATGAGTTAGTTTATGAGCATACTGAGAGAACACATCTCTGACTCGTGCTACAAATGGAATGTGGTATAAGTTCACTTTTTTTACTTCTGATTCTTGTCTGAGAGGCTCTCTTATGGAGGGAGTGTGGTTGGATATATGAAGGTAATTCCTGTAAGGCTCAGGGAATAGTGCAGAAGAGTGAATGGAAAGAATACAAGAGCCTAAAAATGAGAAGGGTTGCAGTGTCATCTTCTGGGCTTCCCTTGTGGATGGAAGTGGAGCTCATAAGGCCCCAGCCCTCCTTACTGAATAATTGACAGCTTCTGGGGGAGGGACCAAGCAGCAAGCCCATATGCTCCAAAGGGCAGTTCCAACCATGTGACCAAACTGATGGTCTTGGTTAAAAACAAACACTGGTCACAAAACAAAAGATATAAATATGGAAAGGGGACCTATGAAGAGGATTGGGAGATGACACGGCTGAGAGATAGAAAGGGGTGTGGAGTAATCAGAATTACCAAATATATGTGTGAAATTGTCAAAGAGCAAATTTAATCAATTAAAAAGTGATGTTTGAAATGGTAGATTCCTATAAAGGAAAATGTATGTTCTCATAAGGGAAGAAATGTCTTCATTTGCAGAAGTCAAGGCTGCCTGTCTGACGATACTTATAGGCTTCTTATGTGAAAACTGTTCTGAAAGCTCTATTCTGTTCAGGCTGGTGGCCACACACCTCAAAATAGTGGAACAGAATAATGGAGCATTTTATAGTCTTATATATGTAGAGTTGGGAGATGATTCAGTGTGTAAGGACCCTTGCTCACAGGCTTGAGAACCTCAGTTCTAATCCCCAGCACCCATGGAAAGAGAGAAAGCATGACTGCCTTCACCTGCACCTTTAACGTCAGCCCTGAAGTAGAGTGATGGGAAGACGGGTAGGAAGTGACGGTAGGATTGCTGGGCACCCCGTCTAGCTGAGGCAGCCCCAGGTTCCGAGAGACACCTGACTCAGGGAAATAGGACAGAGAGAATGACAAGGCAGAACAGTGAACCAGTGTCCTCATCTGCCTCTGTGTGGCATATCACACACACACACACACACACACACACACACACACACACACACACACACACACACACACACACACTTTAAACTTAATCCTACTGAGTAACAGAATTCTTTAGGTGCATGGATAGTAAAGAATGAAAGAAATTACTAGAAAGTACTGAAGCTCCCTCAGCAATAATACTGGATTTATTTTGAACATTTCTGACTAATAATGTTTACTACGTAGTGTTTTCCAAAGTGTCACAGGAGATTTGAAGAAGCCTGATAACACACTGTCATTGCATGTGCCCATTTACATAGCTCACTGCTCATTTGCATTTCTTTTAGTTTATGGTTGAAATAAAGAACTCAGCTGTGTCTTGCGTCCCGACTGACTGGGTGAAGGTTGGAAGGTAAGTGTAAGGCCTTTGACTTCTAGCCTGAATTACGGCGTGTTTATCTGTGCTGATTGACCCGTGCCAGCCACCTTCTTGCAGCAAGACTTGTTTTCCTCCTTTGATTTTCTGATGAACTTTGAATCAGGGGTGATTTTCTTTAAACTTTTGTCATTCACTTAAAAATATTTTGAAGAACATATTTGAGTACATTCCCCCTTTGTCAGTTGCCTTTGTCCCATGCCTGTGAGTACTGTCTGTCACAGGGAGGCATACCTTAAGGAACCGTCTTCAGCTGTAAGATGCCTGAAGTTGTTTGACTTTCGGATGAATGCTGTCCCTGACTTTTTTTTTTTCACCTTTATTAACTTAAGTATTTCTTATTTACATTTCGAGTGTTATTCCCTTTCCCAGTTTCTATGCCAACATCCCCCTAACCCTTCCCCCTCCCCTTCTGTATGGGTGTTCCCCTCCTCCTCTTACCCCCATTGCCGCCCCCACCCCCCAGAATCCCGTTCACTGGGGGTTCAGTCTTAGCAGGACCCAGGGCTTCCCCTTCCACTGGTGCTCTTACTAGGATATTCATTGCTACCTATGAGGTCAGAGTCCAGGGTCAGTCCATGTATAGTCTTTGGGTAGTGGCTTAGTCCCTGGAAGCTCTGGTTGGTTGGCATTGTTGTACATATGGGGTCTCGAGCCCCTTCAAGCTCTTCCAGTCCTTCCTCTGATTCTTTCAACGGGGGTCCTATTCTCAGTTCAGTGGTTTGCTGCTGGCATTCGCCTATGTATTTGCTGTATTCTGGCTGTGTCTCTCAGGAGCGATCTACATCCGGCTCCTGTCGGTCTGCACTTCTTTGCTTCATCCATCTTGTCTAATTGGGTGGCTGTATATGTATGGGCCACATGTGGGGCAGGCTCTGAATGGGTGTTCCTTCAGCCTCTGTTCTAAACTTTGCCTCCCTATCCCTTCCTATGGATATTCTTGTTCCCCTTTAAAAGAAGGAGTGAAGCATTCGCATTTTGGTCATCCTTCTTGAGTTTCATGTGTTCTGCGCATTTAGGGTAATTTGAGCATTTGGGCTAATATCCACTTATCAATGAGTGCATACCATGTGTGTTTTTCTGTGATTGGGTTACCTCACTCAGGATGATATTTTCCAGTTCCATCCATTTGCCTATGAATTTCATGAAGTCATTGTTTTTGATAACTGAGTAGTATTCCATTGTGTAGATGTACCACATTTTCTGTATCCATTCCTCTGTTGAAGGGCATCTGGGTTCTTTCCAGCTTCTGACTATTATAAATAAGGCTGCTGTGAACATAGTGGAGCATGTGTCCTTGTTACATGTTGGAGCATCTTTTGGGTATATGCCCAGGAGAGGTATAGCTGGGTCCTCAGGTAGTGCAATGTCCAATTTTCTGAGGAACCTCCAGACTGATTTCCAGAATGGTTGTACCAGTCTGCAATCCCACCAACAATGAGGGAGTGTTCCTCTTCCTCCACATCCTTGCCAGCATTTCCTGTCACCTGAGTTTTTGATCTTAGCCATTCTCACTGGTGTGAGGTGAAATCTCAGGGTTGTTTTGATTTGCATTTCCCTTATGACTAAAGATGTTGAACATTTCTTTAGGTGTTTCTCAGCCATTCGGCATTCCTCAGCTGTGAATTCTTTGTTTAGCTCTGAACCCCATTTTTTTTTCTTTTTTTTTTTCTTTTTTTTTTTCTTTTTTTTTTTTCTTTTTTCTTTTTTTTTCTTTCTTTTCGGAGCTGGGGACCGAACCCAGGGCCTTGCGCTTCCTAGGCAAGCGCACTACCACTGAGCTAAATCCCCAACCCCTGAACCCCATTTTTTAATAGGGTTATTTGTCTCCCTGTGGTCTAACTTCTTGAGTTCTTTGTATATTTTGGATATAAGGCCTCTATCTGTTGTAGGATTGGTAAAGATCTTTTCCCAATCTGTTGGTTGCCGTTTTGTCCTAACCACAGTGTCCTTTGCCTTACAGAAGCTTTGTAGTTTTATGAGATCCCATTTGTCGATTCTTGATCTTAGAGCATAAGCCATTGGTGTTTTGTTCAGCAAGTTTTCTCCAGTGCCCATGTGTTCAAGATTACCTGACTTTTTTTAAGAAGCTGAAATTTCATTTTCCTCTTCATTGAGCATTGTGTGTGTTCACTCTCAGTGTTTTCCTTGGCACGTAGTTATAGTGGTTCCTTCTTTTTGTAACTTACGTCTTGAGCTGATGAATATAGACGTTAACAGTGTTGGAGCATTTTGTCCTTGGTTAGCATCAGTTCCTTGGAGGGAATTCAGGAGAAGGGTGTGCTTTTGAGTAGTGTGCTGGCTGGAATCTCTGTCGCTGCTCCTCTTTCTGTGTATGTATGACTCGGGGTGAAAATGCATTTGCCCAAGATAATTAGGCAGACTTATGGCTAGTGGTGAAATGAAGGTATTCTTATGTAAAGGATCAAGGGAAATTACCGCATGGTGTTAATGGCGATTAGTTTATGTTAATTAAAAATGTAACTATTCTTCATTGCCATGGCAACAGATACTTTAACATACACATGGGTTTCTTGAACTCAAATACCTTGTTTTCCCCTTATGCCACTGAAGCTGTAGATGTGAGTAGTGTTGACTTGGGGGATATTTGTTTCCTCAGAGCGTCCTTCCTTGTATTGACTTTTGTCCTATAGGACAGATAATAAATGAAAATGTGCTTTATAAAGAGACATTATTAATACCCATATTGGTCTGTGGAACAGTAACTCACTAAGCAACTGTAGAAGACAAATCTGTGGTAACTGTTTGCTTAGAACCCTAGATCATGTAATTGAAGAGCAACAGGTAAGGCAGAAGTTGATGCTGGCCTCTTCTGAACTTGCAGTCCTAACATCTAATGAACTGTAAGGCATTTTGGTGTGGGCTTTTTTCCATTTACTGTGTTGTTTGGCCGCCAGAGCCTTGGTACATGGGTAGGTTTGAGCATCATCAGTCTCGCTTTCAGTATCCAACAGCTAAGGTAAAGCTAACTGTGCAGTGTGGTGTAGGAGCTGAGCTCTTCTAAGGCATGTTGCCCATGGTTAGTGCCAGCAGGAGCAGCCTCCACTCTTTGAACCCCATACCTAGGTGTCTGCTAAACACTCTGATTTCAGGTTCCTGTGCAGGGCAGGCACCCTTACAGTCCTCGCTATGCCGCAGTTCATACCGAGTCTGTTCCAACAAGTTACCGATGCTGGTCCAGGCCTTGGCTAGCACGTCCAGCTATAGACACTAGCTCCCATATGCTCTCTACCCCTTCTTGACGGAGAAAGTGGCTTATGCTCAAGCCCAGAGGAGCTTGTGGGAGATCTCACTCAGGGCCACTGGGTCTGAAGAACAGTCTGTTTTACATTCTAGATTCATGCATTGGCCGTCTTTGTGATATATTATTTCCTTTTTGCACTGAATTACGCCAAGTAGAGGAGTATAAAATCTCAAGAGCTGTTCGGCCTTCACCAGTGTGTCCGCCCTTCCTTGTCACCCATCTGTTGCTGCACTTGCTTCTGTTTTTAAGCAACTGTTTTTCTTTAGCATAATGGAGAGGAAAAGGCTTTGCCAATGAAATAAGTTTCAACTCTGACTCTATCATACAGATATTATAATTTGAAGAACATTTTAAAAGCTTCCTGAACATACATTGTCTAAGAGTCAAAATCGGGACCTTAAGGAAAGAATGCTCTGTGTTTACAGCTGTTTATGCCCAAGGTCTGTCAGTGAATAGTAACTGCTTTAACGTTCTGGTTCTGAAACGATGGCCGCATTGATTCTTATAACCTTGATTTCCTTTTTGTCCCCTTCTTCCTCTCCTAGCACAAAAGCCGTGAGCCGCTTTCACTCTCCTTTTGTCGTGGAAAACTACAGACGTCTGAATCAACTCCGGGAGCAGCTAGTCCTTGACTGCAATGCTGAATGGCTTGACTTTCTAGAGTGAGTTTGCAGTGAACAGAAAGCTCTGAGTCTGTGCTCTGAGAAATAGACTGAAAATGTCCACACACCCTCCCCCTAAAAAATGTAGAGATTGCTTCTGTGACCTACCAGAAGATAGGGGGGCATTTATCTTCCTGGACTTGATTTTCAGTCCCCTGCCAACAAATTTACTCCCATTTTTACCTACAGGAAAGTTTAAGAATATATTTGATGCATACATGTGCTGCACATACATACATGCAGACAAATAGTCATACATATAAAAATAAACCAATATTTTTGAAAAATGAATATATTTGAGTTTCCCCAGTGTCCCCGCCTCAATATTTAAAGGAAAGATCTAATTAGCGCTTACACGTGGCATTAGTCTTGCTTCTTTACTTTGTTTTAATTTAGAATAATGTGCCATGGTTTTCATTTTTGTGGTACAGGATTTCTTCGAAGGGCTCGTAGCCTTGTCTCCCAGAATGGCTCACATGCTGGCTTGATTGACACCCACTTGTTCATACTCTGTCTTAGGCGCTGGTGTGCTGCTGTGTGTCTGCTCTTGGGAAGCAGGAGTGTTTGTAGTTTGCTGTTTCCTGCCTCGTAAACACTTCCAGCGAGCCCATTTCCTGACCCTCTGCTCTGAAGCTGGGAAGAGGTGTGCACCACTGACTTCCATGAAACCATGGGGTTTCCTGTGTAGCCACGTCTCCTTTCATGAGCCCCATGGCATGAGATGGCATTATTGCACACAATGTACAAGAGAATAAAGTGAGGTGCACAGGGGAGAAGTCAGTCCTCCACAGCAAGAGAGCGGACGGCTGCACAATTGGACTGGGCCATCATGTTCCCAAGCATGTGCTATAGGTCTGTGGGCAGAGAGCTGTTAGTCTCTCTGTCTAAAACCTTACAGGGTAAAGGTTCGGTGAGGGCAGCAGGGAGCCTCTTACAGTGAGAATTTGGGAGGCAGCAAGGAGATACCAGTCTCCTCTGGGTCAGAGAACTGAGTAAAAAGAATAGAGACCAAGCTTTTCCCCTTATTTATCTAACCCGAGCCCTTTCAGATGACTCAGTCTTACGTGTAGAAATACAAGTTTGTCTATTCGATTTTTTTCCCAGCTAACTTTTAATCTCTCTTTTTAGGGAACTCAAATCTTTTAGGTTTTCCTCTTTCCCATAGTTGAATTACTGATAGCATGCAAATTAAAGTAAACTTAGACATTTCCACCCTTGAGGGCTGCATTCTGAAGGGTCTGAGAACTCGTGTTTTTGAGTGTGGACTCAGGACAATAGGTAGTTCTGGATGGGGGGGGGTGGTTTTAATCCCTCCACTTTGCAAACATCATTTCAGAGGTTTTTACGATGTGTGTGCTTATACATTTATTTCTTACTTTATACGTGGGAAAGAGAAACAGTTCAGTAGTTAAAAGCAGAAAAGAAAATAAAGAGAAAACGTATGCATCAGGCATATGATCCCAGTAGCTGGGCAGCTAAGCCCACATAGTGAGGCCCTGTTCTAAATTAAAGAAGAAATAAAAGATAAACTAAGGAGCATTATTGAGGTTTCAGATTTAAACGTCGGTTGGAGTGTATGTAGAGCATTTGTCGTTAGAGCTCCACTCAGCACAGCACTGTCTTACACATGCCTTACTGAGGTACCAGATTGTGTGAATACCATGTTGTGAAGAGATGGTTACCCTCAGGGAGCCTGACATCAGAGGGTTCAATCCCAACCACCTCAGCATAGCTATTTCTTACTGAGGTTGTCTTGTGCACTAGTCATAGAATCAAGGCCGTGATCACTACTGGGAGTGACATCTTTTCTCAAAATGTGTCTCTTGTGTCTTAGAATATGGACTGTGGGCTTTTCTCACTTCTAAATTCTTTAAAAATCGGATCATATTCTCTCGCATATAATAGTTGATGAGAATATATGAAAGATGCATTTTCAAATAAGATAGACTGTTTTCCATTCTTATTAACCACCAGAATTGTTGAGTACCATTTGGTAGTAAGCGTCTGGTCAACATAACAGCTTTAGAACCCAGGTGTCCTCATTTGCTTCTGTGGGCCCAGAATCAAAGTCACCTTGCTGGGACATGAGCGTGGGCTGTCTACGGCAGAGTGCTGAGGTCGCATCTTTCTGTGGCAGAGCCCGTCTCCCACATGCCGTTCGTTCATTTGTTTGGCTGTAGATACACTGTCTTGTTGAGATGGACCTTCATGTGGCCCCAGCTGGCCTCAGTCTTAGCCTGTTACTAAAGCTGATCTTCAAACTTCTGACCCTCTGCCTTACCTCCCAAGTAGTGGAATCCTAGGAGAGAACCACTTACCAATGCCTGGCTCCACTTGTTACCTGAATTGCCCAGGTTTGCCTTGTTGTTCTTGGAAGTATGAGTGGTCTCTGAAATTTGCTGAGGTGTACAACAATATGCACAGAAACTAAACAGGGTATGTGTGACATTTGTGATATTTACAGTTTAATAATGGTTCTCTTTATTGACGTCTTATGTCATTGACATAAGAAGGAACATAGTTGCCTATATCTAAATAGTCTCATTATTACTTTGATTGTTTTTTTTTTAACTGAAATGGTACCCACTGAAAATTATATCACTCATCTCTTTTCTGACCATTAGAAGATCATCAGAAGCAGGTAGTTACCATTGGCTGTTGGATAGGGTCATGGTGGTCTTCATTGGACCTGAAGAGAAGGGAGTGGGAGAAGGTCTAAAACAACACCTTGTGCGAAGTGTATTGGCACTTAAGTGCAGAGAAGCAGGGACTAAAACATTCAATAGATAAACTGTTCTGACAAGAGAAGAGAGCCAGGATTAGACTACAAGGTGGGTCATTAATTCTGTTAAAGACAGCACAGGCCACAGTCTAAAGTGTGAGTGAAAAGTCAGATAGATAAAGGGTTGAGGTCAGACTAGGAATGATCCAGGATGGTCACTGCAGGCTTCTGTAGAATGGGGCCTCACAGTGTCCAGGTTGTTTAAAAGTACAAGACATTTTTCAGGTAACATCTGAGGAAGTCCAGCTGATATAGGGGCATAAGCATTGTGTATCTGGGATTTGCACAAACTCTTAGACTATTGGTAAAATTCCTGTTACCTATTTTAATAAACTTTAATTCAAGGTAAATATGCTAATTAATTAACATGTCCTGTCTACTCAGGTAAATATACATAAATACATGTATAAAGTACACTGTGAATGCAATTCTTAATTCCCAAATGATAAATAAAAGGTACATGAAAATGTCGCTAATAGAATACTTTTAATAATAAAACATCAGAAAATGGGGTTCTTTTAAAAGCAAGATAAAAGCAGGAAAACTGGTCATTATTGTAATTTAATCCAGGCCCTTTATAAGCTGAGAAATGGTGTAAAACTTTTTTAAGTTGCAAGTAGACTGAAATTCAACACTTCTGAAATCCACAGTATAGATTAATTTTTTTTTAAAGAAAGGTATTCAGTTTGTGAAAGGCATATCTGAATTACAGCTTGTTTTTATGAATAAGACAAGCAACTTGTGTGTGTTTCTGTGTACAGAAACGAGTGACAGTGCTAAGTGAAGCTTGCAGAATCGCATCCTGAGGCGCGGCCACGATTTAGAATTGGAGGTGGAGGTCTGGGAGTGATCATTGCTTAGTGTGTGATAGATAGGCCGTGGGGTGTACCCAAGTGCTGATAACAAGAGAAAACACAGCAGACAGGGGATGCTGTGAGGACTGTGTGGCTGGTCACAGGGGCCCTCCTGTGTGCAGTGAGGAGAGTTTCCTTCAGCCTTTCTCTTGCACCCTCTGTGGACTTAGGTGTCACCCCCTTTCTTCATTCTCCTGCTCCAAAGAATCTGAGTTATGTCTGCCTATGTTTGAATGTTGTTCATTTAGCAGAGCCTCCGTCTCTCTCAGATGAGAACTCACTCTCAAGTCTAAGCTCAGTTATCTCTTTACTTAAAGGATATTTCATTCTGAACATTTAAAATTGTCTTGGGCTCTTTTGTGCCTTGGATGCCTACGAGCTGAGTGTGACCTTGAACTTGTGCTTTCTCAGGTCATCTCCTGAGTGCTGGGATTATAGACATATGCATCCTGCCTGGCCAACTACATTCATTTTCAATACCCACAATTTATCATTAAATTTAGATGTCCATAGTTTGTAAGTATTATACATATTGGAATATTATGTATATATTGGAATAAAATACTGTGATATGAGATAATACAATAATACAGGTAAAAACAAGTTTAAAAAACCCAACTCTATAAACATTTCCCTTCAGTTTTTGAATGAATCTTTTAATGACAGTCCCGATGTTTTCCACCACAGGTGTTAAGTGAACTGAAGTTCTCATTTCTGCCATGTCTATAACAACTCTTAATTGCAGTGTCTGTTCAGTGTTGGCAGTGTGAACCAGATACTAGGGCTAAGTCAGTCAGACAGACAGGATTCTGCCAGTTCTGTACGAGAGGTACCAATATAATTACTCCAAGGTTTGGTGTTGCTATTAGGAGGAGTGCCTGGGGAAGCTGACTCCCTGAGTAGTTCTTGAAGCTGTGGAAGGAAGCAGAGTGAAACTGATTTCTACCCTGAAATTTCTGTCCTGAAGCAAAATGTCAGTCAGATGAAACGTGTTCATCTGTGACCTTTTACATATGTGTATGTATATTACACACACACACACACACGCACACACACACACACCCCACACACACACAGACATCATCATGCAGAAGCTGTTTTAGGTTTATACAACTGTCAAACCGAAGATTCAGTAACCCATTTTATCATAAAAGATAGGTCAATCCGCTGTCCTTCTCCGTTAGCCGTTAGCTATCTCTTTGTGCTTTGTGTTTATGTTACAAGCAGGCAGGTGGTTTGCTGCACAGATGTCAGGGGTCAAGAAAGCAGCCTGCTCATCTTGTTGCTGTTCCTGTAGGAATTTTGGTGAACATTACCACACTTTGTGTAAGGCCGTGGATCACCTAGCAACTGTGGACTGCATTTTCTCCCTGGCCAAGGTCGCCAAGCAAGGAAGTTACTGCAGGTAACGCGTTTCTCATTCCTCTCGTTTACCACGGTTCCAGATAAAATGGAGAACCCAGTCACTTCGCTTCTGCAGTTATAAAATGCTGCAGTTGCTCAGGTGCGCTATGTTCTTGTAAAGCTACATATCACGTGTATGATGTAATGTGAAAAATAAACTCTCTTATTGTTTTATGACTGACGAGTGCAGAAGCCTGGCGTAACTCTGGAAGTGAGTGTTCCGATTGAACTTTTAGGTTTATGTTAAGTTTTTAAAGGAAGCTTGAGGAGTCCTTTTGCTGTTAACTTTGACTTGGAATTGAATAATGTGTTTCATTTCAGTTTTTAAAACTACAGTTATAAAACCTTGCACATGAACGAGGGACTGGGAAGATGGGGTTCTGTGTGTGGTGGTGGTGGTAGGGGGTTCTGTGAGCTTTCCTGAGCCTCCTGTTGAGATGTTGAGAGCCAGGTTCATACCACTCTTCTTTATTGGCCTCTGGGCATCCCAACATTCTGTATTCTCCTCCTCATAAAGGATACTAGGATTCTAGCTAGATACTAAATCCAACTTTAAGTAGTAATTCCGTCTTTTCAATAAGTTCTCTTTCAAAGGCATTTTTAATTGAAACTACGCATTTCAGAAAAGAGACTGTTTCGCTTCTGTGGGCACTAAAAGGAAAACCCGTGAAGGTGCTACCTGGCCAAGCCTGTGGTCGAGCTCCTAGCGGACAACCTGACGGCCTTACTCATTTCATACTGGTTTCTTCTTTGTAGTATGTCAATTTTTTAAAATAATACTCAAATGTCCTATAACCTCTGGTACATAGAGGTCATTAAAGCAAGGTTGTTATTGTACAGTATTTCTTCTTTGTGAGAGAGAGTTGGAGGACTCAGTATATACGCTACGTTCTCTAAATGTAGTATTATTTTATTGCCCATTTGTGATCAATAGATCTATATCGTTGGTCATAACAGTCATGTTTAAAGTAGATTCTTGGCATTGCAATTACTACCTAGTTCTTTATCACACCAAAGACATTTCAAGCATACACAGTGTTGCCTAGTCGGTTACCTGTAGACATCTTACAGCTGAATCTTCCTTGTAGTAAACAAGGGAAATGTATATCCTATTTGTCGTGGATTATTATGAGAACTTAGTCTGCAGTCAGTTGATGTGACTTCTTGCCTCTTCTCTGTACATAAGCAGGGGTGGTTAAAATAACGTCTTTGTCAGTTCAGGGACCTGAAGCTCTTGTGGATCTGTGTTGCTTGTCATTTCACCTCGGTTTTTGTTTTATTTGTTTGTTTGTTTGTTTGCTTTATCAGACTTCTTGACTGTGTGGTGATCTCAGTCATCACCTGTAGAAGTGATTTTATGCTGTGCCCTTTCTGGAGCGAATGCATCTAGTAAACATTGCAGGACACTGTCAGTCCAGCGTTACCTGTTCCAGATCAGGTGATGGGAGGTGGCTGCAGCTCCTCCCAGCTCCTCTTATACCTGGGGCAGTCCTTGACAGCTCTTTCCCCAGGTCACATCTGTCCTTGGGGCAGTCCTTGACAGCTCTTTCCCCAGGTCACATCTGTCCTTGGGCAGTCCTTGACAGCTCTTTCCCCAGCTCACGGCTGTCCCTGGTCAGCTTCCCTGTGCCTTCAGATACCTCTCAACACTCCTGGTCTTGCTGCCCTGGGCCTCCCTTCTGTCAATTTCTGCCTGATGCTGGCATGGTTGTTACCAGGTGCCTCTCTGGACAGCAGTCTGTGCACGTCAGCCAACTCTTCTGTTTATCCTTAGCCAAAGAATGTTCTAGATTATCGAGTAAGTCATCGTTTAGCATTTCAGAGAACAATTCAACTGCTAAATATTTTTCCAAATTCTATACTGTGTATGTAAGGAAAATCCAGTGGGGTTTGGGAAAGCTACCTAAATAATCTTATGTACTTCCTACAATATATTGTAACAGGCTCTTAAAGTGGATGCAAAAAGCAATGAAACAGAAAACTTGCATTTAAT
The DNA here is from genome assembly GCF_021556685.1 of Rattus norvegicus. NCBI lineage: Eukaryota > Metazoa > Chordata > Mammalia > Rodentia > Muridae > Rattus > Rattus norvegicus. Next base: position 25,169,709 of record NC_141535.1, on the reverse strand, counting down.
ACATTTTAAGTTGTATGAGAGGCAAACACATTTTTCTTCAATCTTCAGGTTTTTGCGATGTTAGTACGTGTGAGCTCTGATCCTTAGTTCCAGTGGATTTCTTGGCGTCACAATTGCCATCTTTTCTAATGCTGTCAAGATGATCCTATTAACTGTCCGGTAACCTTTAGGTTACCTGCACATAACCTTTCTTTTAGGCCTTTCTGTACAATTTGCATTATAGTCCTTGTTTCCTTAACATTGTTCATATTCTGTTCCTCTGGGACAGTTAAAAGAGAAAAGCTGCAATTAAAAATATATACATTATAGTAGCAGCATCTGTTCATATTCAAATGTTTCATTCTTTCCAGGAAACATGTACATTTCCTCCGTCCTCCCCTCACCGCCTTGTGACACATCCATGTGCCCTGCCTGTCTTGCCTGTGTGGCTGTTCTGTCCTGGAATAGCAAGTCCGGGCTGTGAGTTCCCTGTGCTCCTTCCCCTCCTGAGAACACTGTCATTCTGTAATGTTGATAGTAACAGAATAAGTCATTGCTGATTATAGTCACACTGTGACTGCAGTGGAACTCTCAGTCACACCAGTGTCACCTGACCTCACTTGGTAGAGCATCTAGGATCTGATCTTAAAATGTATATTTCTTACATGTTCTTTCTTCTTTTTCTCTTGTAACAAACCTGTAAGCTGCCCGCATAAGGACCCTGACTTTAGCACTCTGTCTACTCTTAACCCCTATCTTTTCTTGTCACTTCATGTGTGCCTTTGTTCTAGTTTTTCTCCTGTTGCTGTGATAAAACTCTGACTAAAAGCAGCTTGGGGAGGAAAGGGTTATGTGGCTTGCTCATTCAGGTTACAGTGCTCCTCTGAGGGAGGTCAGGCAGGAACTGAAACAGCCCCTGAGGGAGCACTGCCTGCCTGTGCTCTCTGCCTCATGCTCTGCTAAGCTTTCTTACACAGCTCAGAACCCCTGCCTGGGGATGGTGCTGCCCACACGCCCACCTCTAACATCCATCAAAATAATCACACAGACATGGCCACAGGCCAGTCTGATGGAAGCGATTCTTCAGTTGAGATTCCTCTTCCCAGGAGACTCTCGATGGTGACATAAAGTAACCAAGATGCCCCACCCCTTTCATGGGTGACCCAAGCTCCTTCCCTTCGTGAGTGACCGCAGCTTACTTAAGACACTGGAGTCACTGTTTCAAAAATAGTTGTTTTAAAATATAGATAGCACACAATAAAAACAAGTTAGCTCCATTTACCCACTGCATTGACAAAAACTGGAAAACATGAGTAAATCAGTTTCAATTGAGGGTCTGAGAAAATCCAGTGGGCTTCATACTGTGCTGGTAGGAAGGCATGTTAATAGTGACTTCTGTCTACTAAGATAGAGACTGTGCATACCGGTGACTTGTAAATTCTATTTCAGGAATTGAATCTACCTTAGTGAACACACACACACACACACACACACACACACACACAAACACACACACAGAGAGAGGGAGAGAGAGAGAGAGAGAGAGAGAGACAGACAGACAGACAGACAGACAGACAGACAGACAGACAGAGAGAGACAGAGAGACAGAGTAGCTCGTGTAGGGCTGTTATGACACAGTCCAAATGTCTACCATCAAGAGCGGTTTACTTTACCCAGGGATCTGCCTCAGAAGAACACTGAGAATCCGATGAGACATGTCCTGCTGTCTTCAGGATGCCGTACTGTAAGCATTCATAAGCGCTAATTCCAAGCTTTTAAGTGTCTTCCAGAGGACAATGAAAAATTTTACTCCTTTTTTTGGTTAAAAAACAAATTCTGCCTTATTTAAGCACAGAGGCCCACTGGCCAGCCTTCTGAAAGACTTGAGGACTTAGTGACCTGAGCCATCTGCAGGATTTACTGTTTTATCCCCGGGAACTGACAGCCTCCTTCACCAGCTTACTCCAGTGCAGGGTAAACGGCCTAGCAGAGGACCCCATCACTCCATTTTCCTGTTTTTAATTGTGTCTTTCCCATCTGATCAGAGATCTTTCCAGAGGCCTGAAGAGAACACAGGCAGCACCGCTGTAATCTGCTTCTGATTCACTGGGAATGTTGAGAGCCTACCCTGTCTACCCACGGTAGCCAGGGCGCCATAGTCCCCAGAGGCAGTTCACAGTCACCCACTCGCTTCAGATGAATGTGAAGAGGAGGACAGAGCCAGCCCGTGGTTGTTGGCTCTGGTAGAAACAGTTGGGATGATGAGTGCTCAGGTTACAGTGTTGGTGTGTCAGTTACTAATGTTGTGTTACAGTTATTGATGTGTCAAGAATTGATCGCAAATACTTGGATAAAATGAAATGTGCTCTTCTGGCCTGGTTGTCACACGTGAGGTCATTATTTACTGCTTGCTGGTTAGAACCTGGATTATCCCGTTTTGCTAAGAGATATGGTTTTCTGTGTTTCTATATTTGTTCAACATAATTTACTTTAGTGTGTAGGTGGGTAGGCAGGAAATTGAAACATGACGTTTAGTGAAAGGATTCATTTGACTGATTATTCTAATTGCCATTTATGAAACTAAAAATGAAAGTGATTTGCATTGAATGAAGGTAACTGTGTCTCCTTAAGAAAATTCTGAGCTTCGAGCAGTTTCCAACTATTCTCTTTTTGTTGATGAACGTATAAGAAGAACCATAACTATAGACTACAACCTCCTAGAAATACATTAAAATTTGTAATTTAATATTCAGACATGAATATGTTATGTTCTGCATGTTAGCCATTCTGGGTATGTATACCTTGAAGAACAAGAAAGAAATGAATAAAATGTGGTTTGCCATGCCAATTAAACTGTAGATTGAGTCTAACACGAATGAGGCCATGACCTCTGGCATTGTATAACAATAATACTTTGTATACTAGTAATTATTATCATACAAATAATAATAAGTATTAAGTATGTAATAATATAATGAACAAGTGATAATTATTTGTTCTAAGTTTGACTTTTAAAATTATTTTATTAAAGTTATTAAAATAGATTTAAAAAATTAGAAACAAGGATCCATTAGACTCAGGTGGTAGATAGTGAAATATATATTTATGTGTAAAGATTATTTAAATAAGCTATTGAGCAAAAGTGTCCGTGGGGCGGTGTATTGAACTGTTTCGAGTAGAATATAGCCAGTGCCATGCATGTAGAGTGTGATTGTGCAGCCAAAGGCTAAGGACATCAAACTGCCTAACTGTCACCGTCTGAGGAAGTGTTCTGACCTACGCGGCTTTGAGAGGTAGAATAAAGCTGTATTTAGAAATGGATAAGGTGGGCTGGCAAGATTGCTCAGTGGTTGGGAGCACCAGCACTCTTACAGAGGACCTGGGTTCAATTCCCAGCACCCACATGGCCGCTCACAACCATCCACAACTCCCAGGCCCTCACATGGCACTTATTCATACACACAAATAAATCTAAAAAAAAAAAAAAAAAAAAAAAAGATTTAAAACTGAAAAATATAAAGACTTCAAAACCAAAGAATAACACGGCAGTAATTTATGTTTTGTTTCAAAAATAAAAGGTACTATGGACCACTGTTTGTGAAAACATGGGATGGCCTCAAACCCAGTGTCACTTATGTTAAGGTGATAATTTAACCTGGAAATGGCCTTACATGTCTACGAAGTGATGTGCCAGTGATCTGAACTGTTTACTGATGCATGTCCTGACTTGACCTCAGATGACAACAGACAAATGAAAACTGAAGTCGCATGAAGATAGACTTCATTGCTTGCTGTGACTTGTCCTTCGGTGTGCTGCTGGTCCATCCCGGCTCCTGGTTCTGACTAGCTGATGATGAGTTTAACTCTTAGTCTCAAGTCCTTATTCAGAGCATGCTCTTCCCTATTGGGTGCTGAAGGCTTTCACCCTGTATCAGTATCTCCAGGGTGGCCTCAAGCTCTCGGATATCCCCCTACTTCTGCCTCCCCTGTGCTGAGATGTAAGGCTTATCCTCATGTCAAGCAAGGCAGTGGTTCTTTTACAAAGCTCCTTTCGTGTCTACAAGTTAATGAAACTTATTTTTTCAGGCCAACTCTACAAGAAGAAAAGAAAATCATCATAAAAAATGGAAGGCACCCTATGATTGATGTGTTGCTGGGTGAACAAGATCAGTTTGTGCCCAACAGTACAAATTTATCAGTAAGTACCATATGACACCCAAAACCAGCGTGTGGTAAGGACATTGATTGCAACGTTGTATGAAATATTTTCATGTCTCGCTGTATCCTCAGCTTTAAGTGGACCAATCCCAGGCATAGTTTATATTCACCAACTGTGGAATTGGTATAATCCCCAATGGAAAATCTCTGTAGATGCAAAGGTTAGCAACTAAAGACTGAAGTAATTATCTTACTTCTTAGATGTAACCCCATAAAAATGCCTTATATCACAAATATGTTAATGATGTTGGAATTATAGAATGCTTTTTCAAATTTCCATTAGCATACGGCATTAGCGTGTTCTGTCCTGTGTTGCACTATTTTCAGATGCTCCGAAAGCATGGAAGTGATTAGCTAATCTAAGCTGGAGTTCTCTTACAGGACACTGTGGATGCTACATTAGTCCCCCATTGTGAAGCAAGATTTCAGAGCTGTTGATATCGATAGTGACAGCAAGTGGAGAACAGGGCTTTGGGGAAGGAGAGTGTGAAACAAGATTGGGTAAGAAAGTTAGAGTCGTCCACAGGATAACTGAAATTGTTTAAAATGTCAGTGGGGTTTCTTATGGAGGATGACTTCAAGGATGATAGTTGAGGTTTGTGGATGTCTGCAGTGAGGGCAGCTGTAGGAGGACCCTAAAGAAACAAAATTTGTGGACTCTGAATAGAAAGTTTCAGCAAGATAGCAGCCCATGCATGACGGAAGTTCACACAGAGTGGTGAGATACAAAGTATCAGAGAGCAGCCCATGCCTGACAGAAGTTCACACAGAGTGGTGAGATACAAAGTATCAGAGAGCAGGAGATACATGAGAGGTTTTTAAGTTCGTGGCAGAACTGAGATGTAGGAGAGCAGCCAGAGAGAAGTTAGCAGGGTGCTGGGACGGTAGCAACATTCCATGTTGGGCCTTGAGTAAGGACCTCTGACACGGTCAGTTTGACCAGCCATATGTGTGTGGAGTAAAATGCAAAGCTTTGAGTTCTGTCTACCGTCATGTTCCCTATCAGGTCAAACAGGGTTTGCTGGTAGTTTCTAATCTGTGTGCTGGGTCTGTTCAGACTGTTTCATTGAAGTGCCACAGACGGAGTGGTTACAAGCAACAGAAGTTCTCTTTCAAGACTCTGGAGATGGAATTCAAGATAGGGTGTCTATACCTTATGGGAGCTGGTTTTGTGCTTTTTCTGTGGCACTTTTTGTTGTGTCCTCCCTTGGTGGGAGAGGGGGCAGTCCCTCTCAGTCCCTGTATGTTAATCACATCCTAAAGCCCCTGACACTGCCATCAGTGGGATTTAGACGTCATGAGAATTGGGAAGAAGCACGGCCATTTGGACCATAGCAACTAGAGACACAATGTCTAACTTTCTTTGCTTTCACTAATGTGTGTGCTATCAGTTGTCATATAAGTTAACGAATACCAATCTGAATTTAATTGTTCTTAAGGACAATAAGCCTATATGAGAATAAGATCTGTGTTTTGGTTTCCATAGCAATAGAGTATAGCCTCTCTAGAGAGACTAATATAGTTCTAATATTTAATAGCTTGGCGTGTATTTAATGGATAAACCACACATGAAACTAGTTCTGTTTCTGCCTATGCCCATCCACTTGCCCCGAGGATGTTATCCTTGCATTGCTATTTTATTTCTCTTTATGTTTTCATTTTCCTCTTAAAAACAATCTACTATATCCTTAATAAGTCAAATTTGTAGAGTTAAAACAACCTTCTAATCACAGGGGCATTTTAAAGAATCAACAACTCATGTATTTAGACCTTTACAAAATAAATGTAGTATTTTTTTTCCTAGTTAGGCAACTTAGAATGTTCCAGAATATTCATTTCTTTTGCATATGCTTTTCCTAACTTGAGTAGGAGTTGATATAGACTGTTGCTATGGTGAAGCGCATTCTGGTTTTCAGGGTATAAATTTATATACAGGAATAGTGTAGAGAAAGAACTTACTATGTAAAATTCTATCTAAAATGTACTCTGCCTATTAATTTATAAACTATACTGTGACAGAAAAGTCCTCAAAGTTAGGTAGCATTGTTACTTCTGATAATTACGTTTTGAAAATTCATCTTTCTTACATCTCAATTATTCTAGCCCTCCTGGGCTCTGTGTTAATGAAATCATTATGTGCTTATGAGCAAAATAACTTTCTCACTTTCCCTCTCCCATATAGGAATCTTTTCTGTCCCCGCTTTGCCCTTCCATTTGCCTTTTCCAATGCAGTTCTCATTCACTGTCCTCTGTAGCCTCCGCTAACCTGCCACCCCTCACCCCTGCTAACCTGCCACCCCTCACCCCTGCTAACCTGCCACCCCTCACCCCTGCTAACCTGCCACCCCTCACCCCTGCTAACCTGCCACCCCCACTCCTGCTAACCTGCCACCCCTCACCCCTGCTAACCTGCCACCCCTCACCCCTGCTAACCTGCCACCCCTCACCCCTGCTAACCTGTGTGCTCCAGCTGTTTGGGTCTCTTACAGTCCTCACGAACTGCCTCTGGGCTTGGCAGATGGCCTTCCCTCTGCAGAGAATGTCCTCCTTCCCCATCTCACCCCTCCTGCCTCCCAAATGTGCCTCCTGGCTTGAAGCCTTCCCTCACCAGTGCTGTGACGATAGATCCCACAGCCCACACCTACCACCCTGTGTGTCTCCCCACTTATCCAGTAAGCTTCAGTTGTTCTTTTTGTTTTGCTTCCCAAAGGGTTTCACTGTGACAAAGACAGGAGTGTACATGTCTATACTGTGTAGGTGTCATACGAGTGTCCACAGCAAGTGGCTGACGCACAGCAGGCTCCTACTCACATGTGTTACTGCGGATTAACTGAGACACCCTCACAGTCTCCAGATCTCACTTCAAAGTTTTCTTCTTTTTCTTCCAGAAAATGTTAGCTTTTTTCAGGATTGGGGGTTTCTCAGTTTACAGAACATTTCACTGAAGGAATAGAAGAAAAATGAGTTGCTACCTCTTCATACCTGTGGTAAACTAGTTCTCAGAATGGGAAAGTCATGTCCAGGCCATCTAAGTTGAGTCTTAGACAATTTCTTGACACATGGGCACAGTTTAGGGCAAGTGGTACTGTTCACCCATGCTCACTGCCGGGAAAACATAGGATATGATGCCAGTTTAACCCCACACTGGAATAAAACAGAGAAGGGAGAGTTGGCTGTGGCCTGGCAGAAGTTGGCCCAAGGGCTGTGGCTGTCCCTTAAGGGTTAAGGAGTTGGTTCCTTATGTCCTCATAGCCCTGTCAAAAGTCAGGACACGCTGCTTGGCAGTCATATTATGGACTGTCCTGTGATTATTTGTTTACTGACCCAATGGCTATCCGGTGGGTGGGCTTTTGAAAGCAGTGCAGGTTGTTCTTGTATTCGGGTTTGAGATGAGTGATGTAACCTCAACTCTGTCACTTTAGGAAATACAGTTGGGTAGGGAGAAATGAGTCCAGTGTTCAAAGATCTCCAGGAAGCCCCGGAACTTGGATCTCTCTAGGTTGTGGTTCTAGGGTCACTGCCCAGCACCAGCGCAGTACTAGGGTGCAGGTCAGGAAGTAACCTGAAGCTCCTTAGTCCTCAGTACTGCGTATGGTGTGTAACAGACACATTCTTCTTTGTATATACAGATGTTTGAGGCTGGAAAGGAAGAGGACCAACTTCCCAATTTCCTCTTCCCTCCCAGTGCCAATCATTTTAGATGCCCAGTAATGCTTGCTTTGGCTACATACAAATGAAATGTAATATCCGTTGAACCAACTGTTGTCATTGACTTTATCCCTAATTACCAAGTACAATGTCTGTGTATGAGTATGTGCGCATGAGTGTTAGGGCTTGTGGAGGCCAGAAGAACTCATCAGCTCTGTTGGAGCTGGAATGGTTGTGGGGTGCCAGATATGGGTGCTGGGAACTGAACTCCGGTTCTCTGCAAGAGCCCTGTATCCTGTGTTGCTCTCTTCTCCTGTTCCCGAAACAGTGACGTTCCCGAAGGTAGTTATTTGGTAGCTCCCTGGAAAGATGTATTTATTAACTCCCATGTATATGCATGTGTTTCTGTGAGTGCAGCTGTGTGTATGGGTACTCTCAGGGGACAAAAGAGGACATGGGGTCCCCTGGAGCAGAGTTCGAGGTGGTTGTGTACCAGCTGATGTGGGTGCCGGCAGATGAACTCAGGTCCCCTGAAAGCACAGCAGCCCTCTTAACCACACAGCAGTCTCTCTAACTGATTCTGATTCTCTTTTCTTAAAATCACCTGTGCTGGTATCGACCCAGTGTTTCTTTCTCTTCCTGTCTCCAGGAAGAGACCATCAGTTGAACTCTTGTTCCTGCTTCAAGACCCAGAACATTATTTCCTACTTCACAGAGCCTTCATCATGACTTTAGCTAGAAACAACTCGCCCATGGTAGTCTGTCCATCTTAAAACTCCTCCCGTGTAGGCACAGAGAGCCTGTGTGGCGATAGCAGATAAAAATTCAGACTCAGTTCTACCATTATCTTACAGTCTCCTGAGACAGGCCACCCATCTCTGGGCCCTGGTGTTCCTATGTGTAAGTGAAAAGCTCGACACCAGCCTTGCCCTACAGAATGGGAGATGGGTGGAATCCAGGGATCAGACGAGTTTAGAGCACTGCCCTGGCATCTCAGGGGTAAGCCTCCCTACCCCTCCTCACTGCCCCTCCCTGCTTCTCATTCCCCTTGTCCTACTGCTTGTGCAGAGGAAGCCTTCGTCTGTAACTTGCCATTGATTGACATTTTCAGGGAATAAAGCACTTTAAAACTGACACTTTTCCTGCTGGCCCTCAACTGCTATAAAAATAGTTCTACCACATTCTTTAGAGACGGATTTTAGTGTCTGTGCCTGTCAAGGATGGAACCATGGTTTACAAAGAATTAGCTCTTACCTGGGTCTTAGAAATGAACATGTGACAATGTTGGATTCTTTTCTGCTGTTGACTTTGGGGCTACTATGACTTCCTGTCATTCTAGCATAGGCAGTGGCAGAGTCAAGGACTCCAGGCTTCTTTTACAGCGTCTGTGCCTCCTTGCCATTGAGCAGAAGTCCCTTGTGAGATGTCTGTCAGCAGTTTTGCTGCTAGCTCTGTGCTAAGCCTCTTAGCTTCCCAAGCCTTTGTCCTTCTTCACCTGCAACATGGGAACATAGGTACACATCTGTCATGTTGGTGTCAGGAGGACTGCAAATTTGAGGCCAGGATAGACTATATAATAAGACCCTCCCTCCATGAAACAATCATAAGACCTAAATGAGATGATGCATATGAACTCAAGTGTGTGCATGCATGCATGTGTGTGTGTGTGCATGCGCGCGTGTGTACATGTTAGATACATCTGCACATGTGTGTATGTGGGTGGGTGAGGAAGGCAGAGTGTTGACACTGGGCGACTTCCTCCATCATTCTCTACCTTATGTTGTTAGACAGACTCTCTTGATGAAACTGAAGCTTGCTAACTCAGCATGGCTGACTGGACTGTCTCTGGAGTTACAGTCATGTTCACTTTGCCTGGCTTTATGTGTGAATAGTAAGGCTCTAACCTCAGGTCCTCCAGCGTACACAGCATTTACCACCTAAACTGTCTCCCAGCCCTATGTGACTCTCTTATGCTGTTGATTGTTCATCTTTCCCAGAGAAGACCGTGTTTAATGTTGTGGGTACTTGGGAATTTTGGGCTCTAGTCTGCAGTTTGAGTCTTGAATTCTGAACTCTGTTCAGATAAAAGCCATTCATGCTGAAGCCAGACTCTAGAGAGGTGCCTCTCCTGCAAAGGGATCTCACAGTCTTCCCGTGTGTGCAAGTGTGGGTGAAGCTTAGCCTTGGTTTGCAATGGCCCCTCCCACCTACCGTGTCAGGTAGCACTCTGTCTACCAATAGCTCAGGCCTCCTGGTATGGTAAGTACATCTTTTGTTTGCCTCTGTTCCTTCTTGAATCCATTCCTTCATCTCTTTGCAGTTTCTTAAGACTTTCTCGGTGCCTGACCTCATGCTGGATGTCTGACCAGTCCAGTCATATACACTCCCGTTTACTTGAGTCATCTTCTGTGGGTGCAGAGTTCTTGCCAAATTTTGGCCTCCTTCTATCCTATTAGGATCTTTGCTCATGCTACAAATGGCTTCTGACTATTCTCTTAGGGGACGCTCACTCGTCCTTCTGCTCTCTGGACAGATTTAAGGTGTGTTATGAATGTATCTGGAAGCCTTTGATGTGTGGTATCTCAGATACCGATCCTAACCAAGTTACAAGAGCACATTGTAGAGGTGTGTGCAGTCCTTAGTCGTTACCTTCCTCACTCTGCCATCTTGGGATGGGAGAAAAGAACTCACATCTGCCCACATTGTTTTCAAATGTAAACGTGGTGGGATCTGCTGTGTAACACGTCTGACTATCACTCGCCTACCAGGGACTTTTTAGCCGTGAGAGTAATAGCTAGCAGTCAAGATAAGGTCATTTCAGAGAGCAGAGTGCAACTCTGAATGACAGGAGGGGTTCCACACATAGCCTGGTTAAGGGAGGTCTGCCCTGCTCAGACCCAGGCAAAGGTTTTAAGGCCGGAGGGATCTTACAGCCAACCTGGTCACCGAAGAGCAAAATTCAAGTCTCCTGGCACCAAAGGAACCTGGAAGGAGTGTGGACTGGGTAAGAAAGCAGGCCAAAGAGACCAAGAATGCCTGCTGCTTCTACACTGTGTCTGAAAAGTGGCAGTCAACAGTGGGCCAAAGCAGCTGCCATGATTAGCTCTGGCTTCTGAGAAGTTCCACTGCGCTGTCGATGTCGGAATCTTTGTGTCCCCTCCAGAGTCACTTGTGGAAATTCTAAGCACCAAGGTAACAGTGGTAAGAAATGTTTCCAATTACTGGAGTTGATTAGATTGTAAGAAAGGATCCTTCTGCATAGAATTAGTGCCCTTCAGAAAGGGCCCGAGAGGGTCCATGTATCCTTTAGCCTGGGGACCACCGAGCCAGGCTATGTGCACATACACAGAGACCCTCGCTAGATCCCAACTATGCTGGAACCCTCATCCTGGGCTTCTCAGCATCCCATATTCGAAAGTAAATGCTTGTTATTTATAAGCTAAGAGAGCGCAGGGGGGGCATAGAGAGGAAGGGAGGGGAAAAAGAAAGGCAAGTCAGCCTTGACTGGGACACTTAGACACATTTTCAGTGATCTGAGAGTCTGTGGAAGTCACAGCTTTTTGTGAAAAATTTTGTCTTAGTCATTAAGACTGTGGCTTTGTCTGTCACATGGAGAATGGGCTGTGGTAAAGGAACACCGGAAAGGCCTGCCAAGAGCCATTGCAGCTGCCTGCAGAGCAGCTGCAGAGGTGGACACAGGAAGTGTTTATGTGTCAGTGCCCAGTGACTCACCACTGTCATGGCTCCTGCTGGTGTTTATGCTGCCTCTTATTGGGGGTCCTTTAGGGTTGATTAAGAAAGTGCCATTTGCGTCTGGAGAGATGACTCAGCTATTAAGAGCACTTCCTGCTCTTTCAGGAGACCTGGGTTCAGTTCCCAGAACCCACCTGGTGGCTCACAGCCATCCCTCACTCTAGTCTAGGGGATCGGATATTCTGTTCTGACCTCCACAGGCATGAGGCACATACGTGGTAAGCAAAACACTCATATACATAAAATAAATAAATGTTGAAAATTATTTTTCTTTAAAAACAAAAACAAAAAGAGCATGCCATTAGTCGCCTGTCAGCAGTTGAGTTTAGTGAGTTGAAAAGCTAGTTTCTGTCTGAGCTCCTCAAATGCAGCAGTATCCAGGGGGGAGCATTCTCTTCCATGGTAACCGCTCCAGTGTTCAGGCTCCCTGGCTCCTTCTACCCACAGAGCTGGTACAAATGGCTTGCCCAGCCTCTGTCCCAGTGTGTGCGAGCGAATTGTTCCAATTGTCAATGTCTTAGGACTGGATTTAGGCTAAGAGACCATTTAGTTTACCTGTGTTTAACTGAAGAGAGGAAACTGAGGCCTACAGAACCATATCAGCCTGTGCAAACTCTCTCGAAGGAACCACCTTTAGGGTACATGGCCCAGGCTTAATTCATATTTATTTTTTTAAAAATAGTTAGGAATGTTGTTACCTTCTTCCTGGCCTATAATTGTAATTGATTTGCAAGACTTGTTTTTTTTTAAAAAAAAAAAAAAGTTCCTGTTCATGCTGATGATAGAAAGCGTTTGCCTTTTCAATACCTTACGTAAATGACAGAGGCCGAACCGAAGATTGCAGTGAAAAGCACTCCATGTAGGTTTACGTAGATAAGGCTGGGCATCCTAGCGTTATCCTCACATATATTTCTCATTATACAGATGATAGTGTTTTGCAGGACCTAACATTAGGAATTAGGGAATGTTTTGCACATTTTGGCCTTTTATTTACCTTTTAATTGTCTGTCCTATTTATTTATTTGTCTGTTTGTTTATCTATCTTGGTTTTTCAAGCCAGGGTTTGTCTATAGAGCCCTGTCTGCTCTGGAATCACTCTGTAGACCCCACAGGTGTACCACCACTGTGGGCTTTATTTCTCTTTCTAAAATAGAGCTGTGACTATCTCATACTTTATAGCCTGTTCGTTTAATTTAATAACATAGGCAATTCCCTACGTTTTCAAAAAGCCATAGGATAATTTGTAGTCATTCTACTGTATTATGTTAGTACACATGGACCCTAGATGTCCCTGAAACTCGTCTCCAGCTGTTGTAAGTGGCGCCTGGGAAGTGACTCAGGTCTCCTCCCTTTTACTGACCAAGTGGCTCCGTCCTCAACGAGAACATAGTGTCTTTTGAAACTGCTTATTGTATTAGTAAATCTAGCCCCTTGGTTAAGGCAGAAGGCAGCAGATGCCGTGGGTTAGGACTGTGCGACTTCTCCTTGGATCAGTTGTAAACACTGTCTCAGCTTCCAGGTTCCTTCTTGCTTCTGTAGGCACTTGATCAAACCAAGGTCTTAGCATTTGCTGATCACATGTTCTAATAATCCAGGCCTGGACGTCAGGCTCCGTACCTGAATGGTGGTAGAGACTCTGCATCCTATATGGGGCGAGGGCTGTAGATTGGGGACTTTGGGCTTTTAGTTAAGAACTAAAAGTAAGCTGATGTTAGGCAAAGGAGGGCAGTTTTCAGTAGTTTCTAAACAAAAGGGAAGGAAGCCTGCCTCACATCCCATCTCTCTGGTGGCCCAACCAGGCTCAGCTGCCCAGTGCTATGGAGGCTGGGTCTGTTAGAGGGAGACTAAGAAGCAGTGACAGCCACCATGGTTTGGGAGGTTGATGGCACTAAGACACACTGGCACTACCTGCGTGATCAGCTCTAATTCCCCGAGGGAGCCCTGTGAGAGTCTTATGGTGCCTACCTGTAGCTAGAAGTCGGCATAGGGGCACACAGGCCAGTCCTCCAAGGGGACCACAGGTGGTTCTGGAAGTTGGAATTTGGGATAGGGCTGACTCGTACAGTCATGGTCAGCCAGAGCTCATGTTGTGGCTCTCGACTGGGGTCTAGCAAACCCCCACTGGCTTACTGGACTTTGTGATATCCTAGAATTAGGTTACCAGATTTAGCAAGTAAAAGTATAGGGTATCAGATAAGTTTGAATTTCAGAAAAACAATATTTCAGAATATATCCATGTGGGATTTGTTTTTATGCCAAAATATTATTTGCTATTTATCAGAAATACAGACTTTATTAAGGTCCTCTATTTGACCTGGCAACCCTAATATATCCAAGAAGAACTTGTGGAGGTCCAGGGTGGTAAAAAAGAGACCATGTTCAGGTCTGGTCAATAGCAGTTTAACAATTGTTTTAAAAATTCACAGCTATTTTAGCTTATACATACATAAATAATCCCTTATTCACTTAGTGTCTTAGTTGGGGTCTCCATTGCTGCAAAGAGACACCATGACCAAGGCAACTCTTATAAAGGATAACATTTAACTGGGGCTGGCTTACAGGTTCTGAGAGTCACTTCATTATTGTCATGGTGGGAAGCACTGCAGCATCCAGGCAGACACGGCACCAGAAGAGGTGAGAGTTCTCATCTCATTCCAGAGGCAAACAGGGGAAGACTGTCATCCTCAGGAAGCTAAGAGGAAGCTCCCCACGCCTATGCCCACAGTGACACACTTCCTCCAAAAGACCACACCTACTCCAGCAAGGCCACACCCACTCCAACCAGGCCACACCTCCTTCAGCAAGGCCACACCTCCTTCAGCAAGGCCACACCTACTGCAGCAAGGCCACACCTACTACAGCAAGGCCACACCTACTACAGCAAGGCCACACCTACTGCAGCAAGGCCACACCTCCTTATAGTACCGTTCCCAGGACCAAGTGTATTCAAACCACCACACTTAGGATCATGCCTTAGTGAAAATGAGTTTAAAATTTCCAAGTATGTTAAAGAATTGCTCCCCTTTAAACTGCTAGTTCACAGCTGTATTGAATCAGATTCTAAGGGAGGATATAAGTGATCTTGATATTAATATGTATGTGACCACACAGCTTGTTCTTCCTTGGTCTTCTACATGGGTACTCGGGAGCTCTGTGCCAGAGATGTTAGATAGCTAACCATAAATGCTTGTTTTCTGGAACCTTGGTTTGGAAGACCCTCAGGAATCCACCCACTGTCTCAATGGAGTGAGGTTTTCATTTTGAGCTTTCTTTTCTGTCCAGCACTGTTTATCACACTCACATCAGACATTAAAGCAAAGCACTGTCTGTCTGTCCTCCAGCTGTGTCCATTGCCCCTGTAGCTGCATTTCTCAAGATGGAAGGCTACAGCCCAACCTCAGACCAAAGTAGCCAAATGCATTTGACACTGGCAGCTAGGATCGGGAGATAAGTATGACGGTCAGAAAGGCCAGTTCACGGCTGGCCGGAAAGAGGTTCCCACACACCTCAGTCCTCTGTGCTGTTTTTGACTTTGCAAGTATCAATGTTCCCTGGGCACACGATTAAATACTGGAAGTAGATGTTAGGATTTAAAAGAGCAGATACTCCACACAGTGTGCTTCTGTGGTCACCCTGTTGTGCAGCTGCACTAAAGCTTCTAAATTACAGTTTGGAGCCCACTCCTAACGTCCCTCACTGAAGAGTATTATGTTTTACTTATGAATTTGATCATGTGCCTGGCTTATTTAACTCAGTATAGTGGTCTTTAGTTTTATTTGTTTGGCCACAAATAACAATATATCACCTATTTTATGACAGTAATATTCCGTACTATGTAGGCATTGTATTTTCTTTGCCCTTTTGTCTGTTGATAGGCCCTCTGATATTGATGTGCTGTTTCCATTTCTTGGATGTCGTGAATTTTGCTACAATGATAACAGGAATATGGCTGTCTCTGCAACATAGAGATTTCATTTTGCTCGGCTGTTTACCAGCTAGTCTTTCAGATAAATGTTAGGAGTAGCTTGTAGATCTCCTGCATGATGCTTCTGATTACACCCTCCTGCTAATACGCTTTTAGATCTTGTGTTTTCTTTCGCTACAAATAGGCTATTTATATCCTTTGTCTGTCCCCACCACTTCAGCGCTGCTGAGAGTTGGGGAGAAGTTACATAATGCGATGGCTTTCTCATGCTTGTTGGGTGATCTAACAGCTTCCCTCTGACGATCTTTATCTTCGTCTTCTCCCTTGTCATAGCTGTCTCTGAGCAGCTGCATCATAGTTATGTGCTGGTAAATATTTGGGCAGTTTCCAGTTTAAGGCAGTTGTGAGCAGTCTCTTACTTATGTTTTGGTGCACATCTAACCTGGCAGACTTGGTTTATGCTTCCACTAAGGAACACATTCTCCACCTTCCTCCTACGTTTTCTTCTAAAAGTAGCTTTTCATGGTTCATTCTTTCATCCACCCAGATTACGTTTCCTGAGATTTGGGGCCACGCTTATTTTCACACAGGTAACCACTTTCCTGCCATCATTTAAGGACAGCTATGTCTCTGTGGCTCACCTATAACACCTCTCATGGTTCCCAGGTTTCTGCTGGGTGGTTGGGCTGCTCCTACAGCTGCACACTTTCCTACTGGGTGCTTCCTCTGTCTAACATGTACTCCAACTCCAGACTGTCTGGAGAGGCAAGGCAGCGCTGCCAGCAGCCTTTCCTGGTCTTTTGTTGCATGCCATCCTCATCTCCACTTAGTGCGTGTACACGGGAGAAGGATTGTCTGCTGTGTCTGTTTTCAGCGTTAGCAGATATCACCGAAGTCTTTCAAAATGGTATGCAGTGTTCTTCTTCCAGAATAAAAATTCCAGCCCTTCTCTCACCTTTGGAATAATTGGACATTGACAACTACGGCAGGCTTTCTTCCTTCTCTCTCTTCTTGGATGTTTCTTGTATGTGTGTGTGTGTGTGTGTGTGTGTGTGTGTGTGTGTGTGTGTGTGTGTGTGTGTGTGAAGTAGTGTCATTTTCCATATTGTGATCGGACACCTCTTCATAGTCTTGACAACCGTCTGTGTATCTTTTGTCATTGTCCTCAAAATGAGATGGTGCCAACTAGAAGGTAATTAAGTCATTGTGGGTGCTGTGCTGAGAAAGGATTAGGTCTTCTGGATTGGGTTATTTCTCATAAGAATGTGCCTTTATGAAAAGGGCATGACTGGCCCCTCCCCATCCTCTCACTTCCTGTCAGCAAAATTGATCCCTCTTTCACACACTCCCACCATTCTGATATCATCCACTGTGAAACGTTTACCAGGCCTGGGAAAAGTCAATACCATGCTCTTGAATAGCTAGAACTTTGACCGTAATGAACCTCTTTTCTTTAAACAAATTATCCAGCTCCAGCTACTTAGTTCTAGGAATGGAAAATGGACTAATCCAATGCATATGTAAATATGCCACAAAGTAAGCCTTTGCCTAGTGAAGTCCATTTGTAGGATGAATTGTAGACACTACAAGAAGATCAGAACAAAACAGAAGGTTTTCTGAGCTGAGCATGGTAGAGAATTCCTGTAATTCCAGTCCTTGGCAGGAGATTAAAGTATGAGGCCAACCTGGCCGGCCCAGTAAGCTGAAGGCCAGCCTGGGTTATCTAGTGAGCCCTATGCCAGCCTGGGTTATCTAGTGAGCGCTATCCCAGTCTGCACTCCCCAATGCAAACCAACCATTCTAGTCCCTTTTTGCTTCAGTAAGTGGATTCTGCTTTTTGTTCATGCCCAGCAGGACTCTGAGAGAGTAATGATAATCACCGGACCGAACATGGGTGGCAAGAGCTCCTACATAAAACAGGTTGCTCTGGTTGTGATCATGGCTCAGATCGGCTCCTACGTTCCTGCAGAGGAAGCCACAATTGGGATTGTGGACGGCATTTTCACAAGGCAAGTGCTCATTCTCTTTGGACGTATCTCTTAATGTAAGCCGAGGCCACATTATCACGAACTCTTCTTTTTGTGTACATGTTTGGATGAGTGGGTTTACACTCAAAACTCTCAGGGTTCAGAAACAGAAGTCATTTGTCACCGCATATGATGATGTGGAGGAGACCTAGGGTGTCATTTCCCTGAAGAACTTTTATTTCCCCCAAGTCTTTTAAATGAGTTCTTTAAATAGAATCTTAAGGAGGGAATCAATATCTACTCTTGGGCTTAACTGAAAGACCGTGAAGAAATGGAAATCAATACTAAGCAGAGAAGAGTTCTGGTGTGCCTTCCAGCATAGGAAGATGGACCCGCTCTCTCCCCACCATGGAGATGGAGCACCAAGCAAGAGCATCAGTTCATATTTATTTCCACACTCCAACACTGCAGGTAACTGGCCAGGGCTCACTAATTTCAGTATGTAAACTTAATTTCATGCTTTCTTAGCAATATGAGTACAGTGTCCTGGTTTAACATTTATAGTTTACCCGTTTCATGTCTTCCAATTTATCGGTTATTGGTAGTCTGTATTTCTTGTGTGATATGCCTGAGTAAATATTGAATAGGTAAACATAATGCTGTGTAATCACCAAGCACTCTGTGTAGCATGTTTGATACATTCCAACTTCACGGTGAAACACCTGTGTAGCAAACAAACCAGAACGTTCTATCACCAGAACTAAAACTGAGCAGACACTGCAGTGCCTTCAAATCTGCACATCAAAAGAATCTTCTGACTCTTGAGGGCCTTTCCGAAGGGTGTACTCGTTAGTCAAAGAAGGAAGGAAGGGCTTCTTCAGACTGGAGGGCATGTGTAGGCCTCAGCAGTAGACACAGTGAGGTCAGGAACTTAAGGCAGGCCCTCCAGGAGAGCCCAGGACTTGATGAGAGGAATATGAGTAGTCAGAGGTAACAGCGGTGTGCACACCTTGGTGGAGACTCCGGGTACCTATTGAGAGGGGGGAGGGTATTATAATCTGTTTGCTGCTGCGGAAACAATACTACAGACTAGAGTGAGAGAGGAGAGAAATGCGGGGGGAGGAGACGGAGGGAAGGAACGGTGGATGGATGTGCCTATGTTTATATACATATGGAAGCCAGAGGTCAACTTTGGATGTTCTTTAGAAATTAGAAGCTATCCATCTCATTTCTTTGAGATGGGGTCTTTCAGTGGGACCCGGGGTTTGGTAAGCTAAGCTGACGGACCAGCAAGCCCCGTATTAATCTTCTGAGTGGGTTTCTTCCCTCGTTATTTTTGCAAACCCATCTGTGTGGATATATATGTTTCTAGGCCTCCAGTTATGTTTTATGCATGTGCACACATTCCTTGACGGGTAGTTAGCATGATTTCAGTGTTTTGAAATATAAACGGTGTTGGTACCTGTGTCACTTAAGCCGTGGGGCATAAGCTCTGGCTCCAGGAGATGCAGTGGCTTAGGCTGGGCCATCCCAATTCAGCAGTGAAAGGCAGAGTGGGGAGGAGCAGGTACAGGGGTGTGACACCCCCACCCCCATCCTCTGAGTCCTGAATTAAGCTTTAGGCTTAAACAAAAAGGGGGTTGAGGCTCAGGAGAGGTTTGCATAATGAAAACCTTTTTTGTCTTGGTCAAAGTGTGGTCTGGTTAGTTTTTTCCTGAGTTATGGCGGCTTGATGCACATGATGGTTGTCCCTGCTTTAAGCTTCGGCCTCCATGTCACGTGTCACCCCTGTGGTGGTTTTCTTGGAGCTCCTGTGAGTTGGCAGGGAGTTTCAGTTGCTTAGATACAGGATGAGGGCAGAGATGCCAGGGTTTCATCCTGCTCTCCATTACATTGTGGGCTCAAGTGAGGAATTGATGCTTTTGAGCAAAAGCAGCGTTTAAATGCCTGGGACTCTGACTTACACATCCTATACTGTACACAAGTGAATTTTCCCCACCTCATCTGTACTGAGGGGTGGAATTGCTAGGTTGTAAGGAACATGCATCTTTCCCAGGAGGCCATACCAGTTAGGAGCAGCAGCTTGTGAAGTTTGTCCTCACATTTAATGTTAAATTACTATACGTGTGTTCTAGAGATTGCTTGTAGGAACTCGTTCATTTCTATTGTTTTAATTTCCTTCATATGAAATACCATCTGGTAGGTTTTTGTTGGTTTTGACGCTGGGGAGATTATGCCCTCCCCCTTATACACATTGCCCTTATTTACAAGAAGATTCAGAGTGCCCTGTCCAGGACCTCTCGTGCTTGCCAGGTCTCTTGTTATAATCCGGTGGCTGCTTCCTCCCTCTTCCCCTTTTGTCCTGCCTGCCCAGACAGAAGAATCTAAATTCAAGGTTCAGGTGTGGAAACAAGTTTGATCTAGTTTCCCCTCCTGTTCTGATGTGGGAGGATCTCTCTACAGCCGTTCTTAAATAGCTTCTTGTTTAGATTGCTGCCTTCTAAGCCCACTCTGTATACAAGCTGGAATCTTGGAGGTGGTGCCCAAGCAGTGGCACTTTAAAAGTTCATGTCAGACACAGCCAGAATACAGCAAATACAGAGGCGAATGCCAGCAGCAAACCACTGAACTGAGAATAGGTCCCCTGTTGAAGGAATCAGAGAAAGAACTGGAAGAGCTTGAAGGGGCTCGAGACCCCAAAAGTACAACAATGCCAAGCAACCAGAGCTTCCAGGGACTAAGCCACTACCTAAAGACTATACATGGACTGACCCTGGACTCTGACCCCATAGGTAGCAATGAATATCCTAGTAAGAGCACCAGTGGAAGGGGAAGCCCTGGGTCCTGCTAAGACTGAACCCCCAGTGAACTAGTCTATGGGGGGAGGGCGGCAATGGGGGGAGGGTTGGGAGGGGAACACCCATAAGGAAGGGGAGGGGGGAGGGGGATGTTTGCCCGGAAACCGGGAAAGGGAATAACACTCGAAATGTATATAAGAAATACTCAAGTTAATAAAAAAAAAAAAAAAAAAGTTCATGTCAGAACAGCCTTGGATCAGATCATTACCACGAGCTGTGTAATCTTTCCTTAGTGTGCATTGCAATTCTTCCAATAAAAGATTTTTGTTACTCAAAAAGATTTTGTTACTCAAAAATCTTTTTTGCGCCCATTGAGAAATACACTATAGCTAAATAGAGGGAGATGTTTGCATAAGGTTTGGCTCCAGACTTTAAGCTGCTTGTTTTTATGTTATATTGGACATCTGGAACACTGGGCTTAGATTTGTATATTCCATAATTATCAGTGTCATGTCTGCCGTGGCTCCTGAGTGTGCTGTCGGAAGTGAATGGAGGGAGAACTGCAGTCAGGCAGATGGTTGGGGATCGTCTTTCTTGAATATTATCAGGTCACATGACTAAGGAATGACATCCTTAGTCATTAGCGGATCTTGTTTTAAAGTGGGTTTTTGGCCAGCATCTATATTTGGCTTTAAGTGATGAATTTAAATCAGTATATTGGGACGTATGTGCTCATCAGTGAGACGCCTGTATCCAAGGACCATTAGCATCTGAGAGCATCACTGAGATCAGCTTTGAGCTTGTCCTCCTGATGTCTGAGTGCAAGTCATCAACCTTGTACAGCTTCTCAGATTTGGTAATTAAGTTTGAGAAAAGCAACGAGTGTCATTTGATAAAACAGACAATTGTTATCTCCTCTGTTTGTGGACAGGCTTGTCTGTGATAACTGGCCCCTCGTGAATGGTATGGTGGTACGCTGCCTGCGTGCTCCGTCCGTGGTGCCTCGTATCCAGTGTGGCATGGGTGTGTTTGTCCTGACGCAGAATCAAAGGGTAATGGGCGCTCGGGGCAAACTGTGAGGAATGTGCACAGTGCGTGCTTCAGGGGTAGTGAGAAAGCATCCCAGATGAGCATGTGTCCCCCGTCGTGAATAGCCACATTAAAGGCCCTGTGATGAATGGCATTTAACTCAGGAGCGAGTTCCTCTTTCCTCAGTGGCTTCAGGAACCGTGCCTGGGGAAGGCCTCTGGTGTGTCTAGTTGTGTAGTGAGCACGAGATGCCTCTCTGCTACTTTTTGGTGGGAAGTGTGGATTCGATCCCTCTGCTTGGGTAAAGTTTCCTAAAGGTTTGACGTGGTTTGATTTTCAAAGTGTATCTAGACAGACTCCTGCTTGCAGTTCCCCAGTGTACTGTTCAGGTGGGTGTAATGGAGGGATCCTTAAAAACTCTGGCTTTCTTTCTTTCTTTCTTTCTTTCTTTCTTTCTTTCTTTCTTTCTTTCTTTCTTTCTTTCTTTCTTTTAAGAGTTTAGTTTAGAGCAGTTTTAAGTTCACATCACATTTTTAGGAGAGAGGGGGGGAAAGGGAAGGAAGGAGGGAGGGAGAAGGAGGGGGAGGGGGTCTCCAGGCGCTCTTGTTGCCTTGAGTTTGCAGCGCTGCCCTGTGTCAGCCTCGCCTGGCAGAGTGGTGCAAAGAGTGAGGCTACACTGATGGCCGGCAGCCATCACCCAGAGCCAGTGGTTTACATGGCGGCCCTTCTGGTTTGGACAGAGTTGCCATCCTGAAAATCCTGTGTGCCTGCTTCATCCCTTCCTCTCCCCAACCGCTGGACTCACCGATCGTTTCACACTGCCTCTCTCGTTCCGTCTCTTCGTGGAGTATCTTGTGGCACACGGCCCTGGGTCCCCGTGCTCTGTAGGCTTCCTTCTCTGGGTGGCTGCACTGATGCTTCCTCTGGGTCTCCCAAGGCTCCACAGCGTTTCTGGTTAGTGTTGGGTGATAGTCTGCTGCCTGCACTACCACAGCTTACCATTTCCACACTGACAGTCATCCCAGTGACTCGTTAGGTTTAAGAATTGTCAGTAATTTGCCAAAGACAAGCCCGTGAACGTCCACAAGTGCGATTTTATGTTTTTAAGTCCTTTGGTAAGGATCAGAAAGCATGCTTGGTCAGTCCTGTGGCACTGTATGTAGCCTTTGTGTGCAGTATTTGCCTCGTATGTGCAAAGCTACTACAAGTGAACAAACAACACTAACGCTACAAAGTCTTTGGGTGTAATAATAATAATAATAATAATAATAATAATGATAATAATAATGATTTGTTGAAATACATTCAGCTCTTTATCTGTTATTTATTCATTTATTCAAGGTCTCACTGTGTAGCCCAAGCTGACCTAAAACTATATCACCATCTCCCTACCTCCACCTCCCAAATGCTCAGACTGCAGGCATGTTGCCACTTCCGGCCACACCTGTGGGTTGTAAACTGACAACTTGTAACTATAGAACATTATTTGGAATAAAATAATATTCTGACTAGTGATTATAATATGTAATAATGGAACAGTATGTGATAACTGACATACCTTGACTAAAGGTGCTAGATGTTGTTTGTAGTGGGAATGTTTCACTTTTATTCTCTTAGTTCTTTTGAAATGAACAGCAGTCTATACTCAACACTGTGCCGCTGAATGCTAAAGAAAGTCCTATTTCTGGTTTATGACCCTGTGCTCTTCACTGATACTTCCCTAATCCTTCCACACCCAGCCTCTGTGACTCCCATTCCTTACACACCCAGCCTCTGTGACTCCCATTCCTCACACACCCAGCCTCTGTGACTCCCATTCCTTACACACCCAGCCTCTGTGACTCCCATTCCTCACACACCCAGCCTCTGTGACCCCCATTCCTCATATCCCCAGCCTCTGTGACTCCCATTCCTCATATCCCCAGCCTCTATGACCGAATTCCTTACACACCCAGCCTCTGACCCCATTCCTTACACACCCAGCCTCTGTGACCCCATTCCTCATATCCCCAGCCTCTATGACCCCCATTCCTTACACACCCAGCCTCTGACCCCATTCCTCACATCCCCAGCCTCTGTGACCCCCATTCCTTACACACCCAGCCTCTATGACCCCCATTCCTTACACACCCAGCCTCTATGACCCCCATTCCTTACACACCCAGCCTCTATGACCCCCCATTCCTTACACACCCAGCCTCTGACCCCATTCCTCACATCCCCAGCCTCTGTGACCCCCATTCCTTACACACCCAGCCTCTATGACCCCCATTCCTTACACACCCAGCCTCTATGACCCCCATTCCTTACACACCCAGCCTCTATGACCCCCATTCCTTACACACCCAGCCTCTGACCCCATTCCTCACATCTCCAGCCTCTCTGACCCCCATTCCTCACATCCCCAGCCTCTGTGACCCCCATTCCTTACACACCCAGCCTCTGTGACTCCCATTCCTTACACACTCAGTCTCTGTGACCCCCATTCCTCCTTACACACCCAGCCTCTCACTGAACCTGGAGCCCCCAGCCTCGTGCTCCTGTGACTCGGTTTCTGCCCGGTTCTGGCATCTGAACTCTGCCTCTCCTGTTTGTGCAGGGAGCACACACTGACCGAGGCATTCCTGCCACAGCTCTTGTCTTCTTTTTCCTTTTTTTACAACGGTGCCTTTCTCACGCCTTACAGTAGTGATCCTCCTGCCTCAGTTCTGGGATTATAAATGTGCACCACAGTATGCAGCTCTGGGTATCATAGGTGTTTGTAATTTTGTTCCGTTATGGGGTAGTTAATGTTTATGTCTAATTAAAGGTGCTATCAGTAGGCAGGTAGGTGAAGATTTTAGGTTCCTCTCAATCCCCAATGTGTTTCTGGTTTTGTTGTTGTTTGTTTGTTTGTTTGTTTGTTTAATTAAAGTATGGGCCAAGTATGGCAGCACACACCTTTACTCCAAGCACTCAGGAGGCTGGAGCAGGCGGATCTCTGCTGAGATTTCAAGGCAGGCCTGGTCTGCCTAAGATTTGCAGGGCTGCCAGTGCTGCTCTGAGGCTCTGCCTCAAAGCAAACAGGCAAACGTTAGAGTGTTTATACTGAGTAGGCTTCTTACCTTTTATTCAAGTTATCCGGAGGACGAGAAGCTCCCACGCCCATTCTGGACAGAACTCCGGAAATATTTTAGCACGTGGACTAAATGAGAAAGAATGCAAAATACTTAAACATCTTGAAAAACCTCCCAAATAAAGGATACAATGGGCGATTGCTTTCTAATTCTCTTCTGAGATACTGGAAATGGGCAAACTCAGTCAGAAAATAGAATGTAGTTCATGTGGGCTGGAGGACAGAGCAGTGATTGTCACTGGGAGCAGAGCCCGTATGAGTGAGGGTCTAGAAAAGGGCAGTGGAGACGCTGCCCACTGCACCTTCTACCTAAGAACCAGACACCTCCCACACTGGAGCAGTACATTTTGTTACCTGTTTTATCATTACTTTTTAAAGTGCTTGCTGTCAGAGAATCTCAGTGTAACACAAGTAACTGAGGCTTTCATTTGATGGCTTAATATTTAAGCCCTGACTGAGCATAGTCTCCCTCACACAAGCATGTCCTTGCAAAGGCCAGGGCCTCTGATCTGAAGGGAGAGACATTGGATCATTTTCTATAACTGAGAAACATGTAGCATGCTAATTCAAATATTGTTAAAGATAGACTGTCAGAATTTCCGGGAAGTATTCTTGATTTTTAGAAACTGATTCAAAGAAGTAATCATTGCCTTCTCCAGTTATGTTGTATGAAGGTTTGTTGACCTATATACGGGTGATGGGATAGGAGGGGGGAGGGGGATTACAAGGATTAGTCAGCTGCCACTCCTAAAAATACCGGTTCATTTTGTCCTCTTAATCACATAACTGTAACCTTCTGTCTGTTCAGAGTGGACTGACTCCAAGTAGAATGCTAAAGAGTGAATTTTCCATTTGCATAAACCAGACAAGCACACTTACATGTGTTCTGGAATCCCTGAAATCTGTGGCACGTTTTAATACCTGAAAAACTTCAGAACCGTCATGCAGTAATATGTCTTGTGATTGTTGGGTTAACACGAAGTTATAAACGTTAAGTTATTTTATATACCTTAATTTGCTGCAAAAAGTTGTTTTAGACTAAAAAACGACTGAGGTGAAATAGGAGAGAGCATGGTTAACTAAAGGTACAGGATCACAGAGAAAGAGAGAAATGTAAGATAACATCAGATCTGTTGATTGTATTCTGCCAAACTGAAGTACATAGACACACACAGTCATGTGTTACGGAAGGCTAACAGTAAATCCTTTTATCAATAAACAATTCCCATGTAACAGACAGTGCCCATGTAACAGTCAGTCCCCATGTAACCAACAGTCCCCATTTAACAGACAGTTCCCATGTAACAGACAGTGCCCATTTAACAGACAGTTACCATGTAACAGACAGTGCCCATGTAACAGACAGTGCCCATGTAACAGACAGTCCCCGTGTAATGGACAGTCCCCATGTAACAGACAATCCCCAGATAACAGTCCCCATGTAACAGACAGGCCCCATTTAACAGACAGTTCCCATGTAACAGACAGTCCCCAGTAACAGTCCCCATGTAACAGACAGTCCCGTGTAACAGACAGTCCCCTTGTAACATAAGACAGTTCCCATGTAATAGACAGTCCGCATGTAACAAAAGACTGTTCCCATGTAACAGACAGTCCCCATGTAGTAGAGGACAGTCCCCGTCTAACAGACAGTTCCCGTGTAATAGACAGTTCCCATGTAATAGACAGTTCCCTTGTAACAGACAGTCCCCAGGTAACAGACAGTTCATATATAACAGACAGTCCGCATGTAGCAGAAGACAATTCCCATGTAACAGACAGTCCCGTGTAACAGACAGTTCCCATGTAACAGACAGTCCTCGTGTAGCAGACAGTTCCCATGTAACTTGCAGCATCTGTCACTGGTTAATGAGCTGCCATTTCCACAGTGTCTGGTCAGCAACATTAGTTTCTCTAGAAAAAGGGAATTATGATTGAAATTGTGCTCTCTCCTAGGGCTGTGGCTTTTTGACCATTCCTTTGGGATCAGAGTGACTTTGTGTGCAAGAAAGGCTGTAATCACAACTAAACTATTTGCAACCACTAACCAGCTTAACAGAAGTGTAGTAAAATTCCGTCTGAGCATGCCTCACACCGTGTATGGCTTTCTGGACAGAAACCTTACAAGGTTCTGGCCGTTGGTTGGGATTTCTGGAAGCATCTACTGCTGGGGTGGTCCTCGGTTACAGTCTGTCACAGGTTAAGGGAAGGGGTAATGGGGTCTGTTAGTCTCCTCAGGGAGGAGAACTTTGAAGTGATCAGCAGGAGACTTTAGGTAAGCAGAAATTAAAAGAATAGTAATAGAATGTTATAAACTATGCTCCACTGGTGAGTTAGCATAGGAAGGGCATTTCTTACGTTAACTGGGTCATTGTAAGAAAATAAATTTTAAAATGTAGCTTTTAACTGAACGGAAAATATGAATATTGTTGAAGCTAAGTGTCAAATTTTAATTAACAACTCTCATATTATAAACTTTCCATGGGAGCTTTAAAATTCTGATATTCATCAAAAGCATTTAATTTTTCATGTTTCTTTTCTTTTTTTTTTTTTTACATTGTTGTACTTTTGGGGTCTCGAGCCCCTAAAGATTTATTTTATTTATTATATATAAGTACACTCTAGCTGTCTTCAGATACACCAGAAGAGGGCATCGGATCTCTTTACAGATGGTTGTGAGCCACCATGTGGTTGCTGGGAATTGAACTCATGACCTCTGGAAGAACAGTCGGGTGTTCTTAACCACTGAGCCATCTCTCCAGCCCCATTTTTCATGTTTCTTACAGTTACATTTATCTTTGTATACATTCAACATGTATAAGAACCTTAATTTTTATGGTCTTATATGGAGACTACAACTTTAAACCCTTTTGTTTCTTGTAATGTTTCCCACAAATGACCGGTCATTCCACATGCAGCACAGTGACGTCCACATTAAGGCAGCAGGGTCAGAAGTTCAGGGTTGGGACTGGTTTGGTGGCCTCATGCTGATTTGTGTGTAACACATGTACATAAAGCCATGGTGCGACACGGGCATTAGAGGGCTTTGCTTGCTTATCTGGTTTTGTGGACTCACTCTCCTGTTTACAGAGGAGGGTGCTGCTCCCACACAGAAGCCAACTTGTGCAAGGTGGTGCTGTTCTGAGCCTTTCTATTTGGAGCGCGCGTGCGTACGTGGGTGCTTGCATGTGTGCATGTGCACATGTGTGTGTATCTTTGTGCTGGGGATTGAACCCTGGCCATAAACAAGCGATATATCCTCAGATCTTAGTCGTTTTAGTTTGGGATAAGGTCTTGCTGGGTTGCTCGGCTGGTATTGAACTCATTCTATTCCCAGGCAGCATTTGACAGGAACTCATCATCCTACTGTTTGTGCGTCCCACAGAAGTGGGATTACAGACCTACACTATCATGCCTACCTACACAGTCCGTTAACAACAGAAGTTTAAACATTTTACTACATACTATACTTGAAGCTTCTTAGCCAGATGACAACTGTTTTTTGTTTTTGTTTGTTTCTTGTTTTTTGTTTTTTGTTTTTTGTTTTTTTTACTGTCAAGAACTAGAACAAAGCTCAGTGGCTTTAGTCTCAAACAAGAGCTGCAAACCTTGGAGGTGGGGTGTGGTGGCTGAGCATGGATTTAGCATCTGGAAGGCCCTGGCTAATCCACAGAACTAGAGGAGATGTCCAGGGGGGAAGGGCAAGGGAGGAGGAAGAGGCTTGTAAATGCCTTCTCACAAGCTCAGGCTTCCTTTAAAGCCCACAACAGTGAGCAAGGGGCCACTTGCTGTGCGTGTGTCTAACATGCATTGCTTTATGTGTTTTATTTCAATGGTCCCTAAAGACACCCAGTCCGATCCCTAAGTACCCCAGTAATAGCAACAGGGAGAGTGCTTTAGGCACCATGGTGCAGCAGGAGTTCTTCAGTGTTTTAATCCCCTGGAGTTGGGAGAGAAGGCTTTAACTCTGTGGCCTTTATGTAATGGACACATCCATCTTCATCTTTGTCCCAGATGCTAAGAGGGCGAGGGAATGTCACCAATAATCAGTGATGCTCCCATCCAGAGATAACTCCTCCCACTCTGATAACCCGGGGTTAGCGCAGGTCCTTTTTAATAAGATTGGCACACAGTGCAACGCTGTTTACACCTTAGAGTCGCAGAAGCAACGCATCCTGATAGGAAATACGAAGCAGTGACGACCGATGGACGGACAGATGGACAGACAGATGGACGGGTGGCATGGGGAGGCTTCCTGAGCCTGCCCACCTCTAGCCCCACCCCTGATCCCTAGAGGCTGGCTGCCTTGGAGTCTTCCTAGGTTGATTCCTCTGATAGTGAGGGTTGTAACATCAGAAAGATGTATACCAGTAAGCTTAAACTTATCAGCTGGCTCTAATGGTGTCTGACCTCTTGCTACAAAACCTGAAGAGATCCTTTATTAATTTCTGAATGTCTCTCGTTCCAGTTTGACTTCTACCTTGAGAGCCCTCTGGCATTTCTATTGCTCATGGTGTCTTGTGTGGGGTGGGGTTTGGGTAGTGGGAGGGGGTTGAGATAAGGTTTCACTAAGTAGCCCGGGCCTGAAACTTGCCAGGAGCCCCCTGCCATGATGCCCAGCTGCTGTGTTGTTTTTTGGACCATTTCATAGGCTACTTTTAAAATACTGAGATGTTTATATTATTATAGCACAATACATGCACATTCATGTTAAAGTTACATAAATTATACACACATGTAGTGCATGAACATGCATGAGTAGGTATGTAAAATTCTAAGATACAAACTTTGTGAATTAAAGGAATCTTCTGTCTATCTAAAACGTCTCTTATTTCTTTCTGACCATTTTCATTTCCTCCCAATTGCCACAATTCCTTATTCTTTTTCTTAAGTACTATTTTTTCTTTCCTTGTCTGTCTGAAGTACTTTGTTGTCTAGGCATCAGAGCGGCTAGTTTTCTGAGGACTAGAATGTCTTAAATAGCCTGCCTGTCTTCATATCCATTTTGTAAGTTTAGATAAGATAAATATCCAGATTTTTAACTCTCAGGCGTTTTTCCTGCTCTCCCAACATGGCTTTCACTGTAGATGAATTTGGGTCATGGTTTCTGTCTCCTCCCTTTGTTCCCAATGAGATTTTTTTTTTAAATAGTTAGCATTTTCTTAAAATCTTAAAACTGTACCACAGTGTAATCTAATGGTAGTGCGCATTTTGCAGGACTCCCTGCTTGCTCTGTCTTGCCTCGGGACGCGTCTTTCACCTTCCAGCTTGGCACACTGCATCTGTCTGCTGTGCTGTCTACAGCCCCGGCCTCGGTTCAGACCACTCCTCTGGACTTCCCACTCCTTGACTTGTCTGTCTCCACCCTCGGAGCTTTCTCTGGCTGTGTCTTCAAGGCTAAGTGTCAATGGCCGTCCACAGCATCTGATTGTTTAAGTGATCATGCTTTTATTTTTAGTTTGTACGGCTTTCATGTTTTGATCTTACGTCTTTTTTCCTATTGTGCCACCTTTTTCCTCTTAGTCTCATTTCTCTTCAGTGTAGACTCCATCCATGAGAGTCTCACTGTTTCCCACTAGCAGCATGAGCCACTGCTAGGATCACACTCTCAACAGGTGGCCTTTGGGGAACATTTAAATTCCGAGTTGTGGCAGGAATCATTGGAAAACTGAGGTAGTGTCAGCATACGGACTTTGGAAATGTGGCTGGACGCTGCTTACCTTGTAGCGCTCCAGATGTTCTCTGGGTGTTGCTCACCTTGTAGCGCTCCAGATGTTCTCTGGGTGTTGGCTTTAAAATGGATGAAGTCGGCAGCAGTTCAAAGCTGCACCCATCTGTGGGCATCGGTCCTGTGTGCCTTTGGGTAGCTCCAGAGTGGCCATGAACTTCTGCAGAATGCCGGAGTGCTGCAGGTCAGTTGTGGCCAGTGCCTGGTTTGGGAACTCTGGAAGCAGAACTAAGTTGATAAGAGCATTTCCCAGATGAGACAACTGTTAGCACCAACTGTGAGCTAAAAGCCTGAACTCTAGGTTTGCAATTAATTGCATGGCCTTATTCTCTTACCCAGGTGCTCCTTTTCACCCTCCCAGGTTCCCTTTACACTGAATAAATGTTCTCACAAATAAATGTGACATAGAACATTACTGTCACCAGTGTTCTGGAAGAAATTTCAGGAACCACGGTTACACGAGTTAGGAAACACCTATGCTAGAGCCTCCTGTGAGACATATACAGTGCCTAGCTCATGTTCAGGGCTCCAGGACAGGGAGATTCTTTCTAAAGGGATAGTCTGGAGACTTCTGGACTCTCACGTGTAAGAACTGTGCTTACACGATAATCTCTGTGAGATTTAGCTGCCCAAGGCCGCTAAACACCTGTAAGTTAGTTCTAGGACAAAAGTCTTGTGTGAAAATAAATTACTTTACCTGTAGTGATTTACTTTTTAACTACCCAGGGTTTTCATATGAAATGCTGGAGAACCTCCCTAATGTACAAGTCTTACTGCTAACAGACACTTGGACACAGGGATGCATTCCTTTGTCCTGGGACACCGAGATGTCGGTTTGGAATTGGAAGTGGGATTGTCCATTACTGTTAGGCATTCTTTATATCAGCATGTGCTTATTTAACACAATTTCAGTTGCTGTTCTCACACACATGAAAACAGTACTTGGCCTCCTAGGAGGGAAACGTGGGAATCAAGGGTTTTTGTCTTGCTTGTAGGAGGGGTGCTGCAGACAATATATACAAAGGCCGGAGTACTTTCATGGAAGAGCTGACAGACACGGCGGAGATAATCCAGAAAGCAACACAGCGGTCCCTGGTTATCCTGGATGAGCTGGGAAGAGGGACCAGCACCCACGACGGAATCGCCATTGCCTATGCGACTCTAGAGTATTTTATCAGAGACGTAAGCGTCCGTCACAACTTTAAGTTTTTATTCACTAATATGGTTTGAGGACGGCATAGTATAATAGCATACATTTAGATAGGAGATAACTGAAGTAAGCTGATTAACAAGTCTGTCACCTCACTTTTGTGTTGAGGCATGGACTCTGATCTCATGGTTATGTCTAACTGTGGTCATTAGGCCTTCAGGTAGTGCCCACATTGCACTCCCCTTCTGTGTGTGTGTGGGCAGTGAACCCCGTAGATCCTCCTGTCCCCAAATCCCCTGGAAGGAGACTATAGACTCACACCACCACACCCAGCCTTTTACACGTGTGATACACGTGTGACAAGCAGACAAGCACTTCACTGCCTTTGTCAGTGAACTAAATAGCCAGAAGAAGTCCTGAACGTTCAAACGTTTATTAGAATGACATAGATAATGATAACCCTTCCCCCTTTAAAATGCTTCCCTTTTTTTTTTAAATCCTCATTTGAAAGGATGCATCTCACTACATATGGTAAAGGTTTGGCAAAGCCCCCTTTCTACCACCAGCACATTTAACATCTGGAGGAAGTTACAGCAGAACCAAGTTTGCCACCCCTGAGATCTAGTTCATAATTTCTGTTGTGCTACACTGTGTCCATGGTGTGACTCTTAGCGAATGACTGTCACTGTTGACCGGGATTTGCTAGTAGCAACACTGGGTGGTGTTTCATTCCATCTGTGCTGTAGCTGTGACAAGGGTGGCAGTGGTGCTAGCCGTCATCTGGAGGCTGGACAAGGGCTATGGGCCTCCCTGCTAATGTGTGCTTAGTGCTGGCAGTTAGCTAGGCCTTCCGTTTCCTTCTCGGAGTCTGTTGGGCATCTGTCATAGCCAAGGCTAGTCTTCCTCAAAGGAAAGCAGCTCAAAGACCCAGAGAGAACAGGAGTGCTGTCACCTCACCTCGTGGTCGCACACTTGACAGTCCCAATGTCCAATGTCCCAGCCACAGGCTCAGCATTCTGTTGAGCCTCCAGATCCGGTTAGGAGGAGCCACCGTGTCACGGCAGTGACCCTTCCTGAGCATCAGGTAGCCTCGCTTCTCTGTATTAGCTGGTCTTTGAGGTCTTTCCTCAGAGTCACAGAGCTTTTGTTCAGTGCGTTTCTAAATGTTTTTTGTTTTTTAAAAAGAAATTTATTTATATATTTTATGTATATAAGCACACTGTAGCTGTCTTCAGACACACCAGAGGAGGGCATCAGATCCCATTACAGATGGTTGTGAGCCACCATGTGGTTGCTGGGAATTGAACTCAGGACCTCTGGAAGAGCAGTCAGTGCTATATTTTTATTGTATTTATGCCCATGTATTCATTTTTAATGGTGCTTATAGAGATGATAGTTTTTGTTTTGTTTTTTAAATTTCAAATTCTACTTTTTAATTTCTGGTAATAGGAAAGCAGTTAAATTTGTGTGCTAATCACAGTGCTAATATAAAAAAAAGACTAAAAAAAGAGGGAAAAGCATTTTGATACTTAAGAAAACATATGAGTCATATTCTATGATAGTAAGTTTCTTATATAGAAATTTTATTCTGGTTATATAGGACACTAATTTTATTCTTAGAAGAGAATCTTAAATGTTTGGTGATGTTATCTCCAGCTAATTCTCAAATGAGTGAGACTGGGGCTGTAGCTCAGGGGCAGAGCCCTCGTCTACTGTGTGAAAGTCCTGGGGTTCAGTCATCAGTACCAGAGGAGGGAGAGGGGTTCAGGAAAACCCCTCTGCGTGCAGGTGTGCGTGCATGTGTGTCTGTTTGCCTGTCTGCCTGTTAGGCTAGAGAAAGGAAAGGAACGTGGAGAAATATTTATTGTTCGTCTAAACCAAGAAAGAGTATATGGTATTTTTTGTTCTTGCAGCTTTTCGAAGATTTGAAATTTTAAAGTTGAAGTGTTCTAATTAAAACAACACTGTATGTCTTACTGTTCTAGGTGAAATCCTTAACCCTGTTCGTCACCCACTATCCACCAGTCTGTGAACTAGAGAAACGTTACCCAGAGCAGGTGGGGAATTACCACATGGGCTTCTTGGTCAATGAGGACGGAAGCAAGCAGGACTCAGGTACGAGAACCCTTGCCTAGCACAGGCGAACAGTCCAGCCTTTCAGTGTGCTAGCTCAAAGTTTATATTGCTTATGAAGAATATAAGCTGTGAGTGTCCATTATAAAGAACATTTGTCAACATTCATTTGCTCTAAGCTATGAGTCTCGTAGAGTGTACATCTGTTTGTTTGCAAACTCAGTCTTCCCCTGTTTAAATGGCAGCTCATGTTCCAGAAGGAGGGCTTCCTCTTGGTCCCCCACATCCTCCTTGGTTTTGATCCTAGGATAAAATCATCAAGGGCAGAGGATCCTTGGTCGTCTTTACAATGTCCACCACCTCCCCAGTATCTTTTCACAGCGATTGCTTACTGCTGGCCATAGCCCGTAGTGCGCATGTGTGTTGTCTTACTGTAATAAAAGTGACTCTCACATAGGTAACGTGGCTTGCCCATGTCTGTCCCCTGTGCAGAAGAGGGACACATTCTCCTTCTGTGTCCTGTTTCCCAGCTTTTCCAGTACTTGCTGCCATCAGAGGATGAGGTGTTTCTCTGGGAAAAAACGCCATTGGCCAGCAGGAATGAAGTCAAGTAACCCAGTACGCTGTAGACTATCCCCTGCTCAGCAGTAGTTTTTTAAGCTACCAGCCTGTGGTAGTTTGCACAGTTGGTATGCTGTAATGGAAAATCCATTATCCAAGGCACTCCAGAGACCAAATTTAATTAAAAAAAAAAAAAAAAAAAAAAAACTGGTAAGGACAGAACTTAAAAAGAGACCAGGCAGGGAGCTGGAGAGATGGCTCAGTGGTTAAGAGCACCGACTGCTCTTCCCAAGGTCCTGAGTTCAAATCCCAGCAACCACATGGTGGCTCACAACCATCTGAAATGAGTCTGATGCCCTCTTCTGGTGTGTCTGAAGATAGCGACAGTGTTATCATAATATATAATAAATAAATAAAATATTAAAAAAAAAAAGAGAGACCAGGCAGATGGCCCAAATAAAACAAAGTATTGGACCTAAGATAAATGTGATATCAAGCAGTCCCTGCCTCAGCTCTCCGAGACTGAAAACACATCGTAAATCCTCTCATGAAGTTCTACTTAACTGCACCCACCGTGACAGGAAAGGGCTCGCAAGTGAAACCCACAGGGCAAACAAGTAGAGGTCTGCAGCAGGGAGGGTCTAAGGCAGAGCTCTCACCCTGCCAACCTCGAGCAGAGTCCCATGCCCTGGAGTGTCTGGCATTTTACTACATTGATTTGAACTTTATCCATGAACATGACTCTTAGCCTCGGACGTGGCTAAAAGCCCTTGCTGACAGACTTCATCCCTTCCTAGGCTCCAGGCAGACTTCCCTTCTCTCCCTCAGCCATGCTCCTGAAGATGTGCTCTGTCCCCATCTCGTGCTGCCATACATTAGCGATCTCATTGTGTTAGTAGGACCTCAGCCTTCCCTCCCTCTGTCCCCCTATGTCACCATTCACCTTGGCGTCCCCTCAGGCATGCTCGCTTTAGCTACCATGCAGTGACAGCAGCGTCCACTCCTCAGACAAGCACATGACTGCCTCTGGGTTCTAAGAACCAAGACTGCCCAGCTTTTACTTTTTCATTCTTCCTTTGCTTTGAGTCTGTAGCTGAGCCCTCCTTTGCCTCCCGGTAGCTCTGGGAACAGCATCTGTGCTTGGTGCCAGCATAACTGAACCTGTCAGTCCTTCTTGCTGAGCCATCCGTGGCTCTTCTCGGGGAACAGTCGCTGCCCAACCCTTCTGCACACCTGCAGTCCTGAGGCTGCCCTGGGCCCTGGGGTTCTCCGCTTCCTCTGCTAAGGCTTTGACCGCAGCAGCTGGACCACAGTGGACCAGCAGTAAGGTTACGCACTGTATGTGGCACCTCAGCGCAGTCCCCAGCTCCTCTTTACAGGTGGCCTGCTCTGTCTTTTGCCTTGCTCCGTCCGCAGGCCAGTGGGAAGATGCTTATAGCTCCGGACGCCCGACAGTGTCCACAGCTAGAACAGGGCTGGCATTTTCTGAGACTCTTTCCATTTTTTTTCTTATTTTACTTTTGGCACTGGGTGTTGAACCCAGACCTTGGTTTATGCTGAACATGCACTTACCACTGAGCACTGTCTGTTTCTTCCTGTAACTTCTTTAGGAGCAAGGGAACCTGTTTGCAGGGGCCTCCTAGGGTCATTCTGATCTCATTGTCGGAACTGAATTGCATCTAAGTGAATGGCAGACGTGACTTTGTCTTAGAATCAGGGCTCACTTTTGGAGCTGGATGTGAGGCACTGCTCTGATCAAGTGGACAGCTGTTAATTCCTTATAATACAAAGTAAGACGTGGGATGGATTTCGGACAGGCCATTCCTAGCATCAGTGGGACAAGGAAAATGTTGTAGGTCTATGTTTCCAGGGTGTGTGGTTGCTGAAGCCGTGGGTCAGCAGCCTGGAAACCAACTGTACAATCCCAGACAAACTGGGTATGGCAAGGAATGCTCTGTCCGAGTGCGTGGGAGGTGAAGGGATGAAGAGCATTTCAAGACGCTCCTTAGCTACTAGGCCAGTTCAAGGCCAGCGTACTACATGACACCCTGTCAAGGGGTAGAAGAGACATGTCATCTAATTTTTTATCCATCTCTAAACATCTGTAAATCTATAAAAACAAACACAGCAACCTCAGGAAGAACCTGATCCGGGCTGGTGAGAGAACTCCGTGGAGAAGGACACTGCCGAGCCTGAGGCTGACTTCCCTCGGACTTCCACACAGCCTCTGTGCCATGTGAGCAGTGCCCACAGCAAAGTCAAAAGGCGTAAAAGATTGGAAATTGTTTGAGCAGATCTCTTTAATAACATCCTTGAGAAATTTGACTTTAACGTAGATTTTGTTAATTTTCTTTATAGTAGAAACATGAATTATTATATCCATAGACTAGCAGCGATTGGCTTTTAAAATATCCCCTAAGAAAGGGGTGTGGCTTGGAAGATGAGAACTGACTAGTGAGAAGTAGAGCATTGGGTGGCATTTGCTCTTCCCTCCTCCCACTGTATCCTCCGGCCTCCATACTTCTGTCATCGCATACACAGAAACCAAACGTAGCCCACCAAAACCGTGCAGGCTCGAGACCAGTGTAACTATAGAAAGAGGCCCCTGGGCAGCTGTGGAGAGTGGCCATGTTCTTTACCATAAAGTCACGAGAACAGTCATACTGCTGAAATAGAGACCAGCATTGGTGTCCCACGGTGTGTACTAGCATACGGTAAAGATGTGTTCAAGGTTATGCAATTAAACCATAGTTCATAGCTAGAGTACGCTTTAAAATCCTTGTAGAAAATGTGCACAAAGAAGATATGGTCTATAGTCCCAGCTCCTGAGACCAAGGCACAGGATCCCTTGAGCCAAAGGTTTGTGATGACCCAGTTAACACAGTGAAGCCTGTCTTAAAAACATGACTTCAGAACCATTGTTACAGCTATCGCTGTTGTTTATATATAGCATAGCTATCTCTATTGTGTGTGTCTCAACATATGGTACAAATTATATGTAAAGGGAAGAATAACAACTCTTGGAAAATGTGTCAGCAGATTCACTTCTAAGGAAGGAACTTTACTTCTTACCAGGCTGTCAGTGCATGCTGGCCAACAGCGGGCTTGGACAGATGGGTGCACAAACAGATGAATGGGTTTTGCCTTGCTTAAGAAAGACCAGCATGGAAGATAGATTAGCCTGGAATGAGCCAGGACTATTTTGGTCTTAAGATGAGAGGTTTGCATTTTTGATGGCTACTGGTGTTCACTTTCCTCTTCGTCTCGTGAGCATGCAAGAGTAGCAGAAAGCCGTTAGGTTCACAGACCCGACGACTTCCCTCGGCCCGGCTCACGCACTCCTCACCTGTTCTCTGTGCTCTCATGTGGAGGTAGGAGGTATTCTCAGTATAGATGCCTGAGTCTGGGCCATTCTTCTCACCTCCTACTTCTTGTAAACTCCCCGAGAAAGCTATTATCTGTCTGCTTCTCAGCTCTCAGAGGAGGGAGATTCCATTGTCCCCTTCTGCTGCTGCGTTCAGTGCCCTGGTGTTTATCAGTGGCTGATGATCAAAGCATGCACACTTGGCAAGGAAGGGAATGTAGAAGGGAGGGAAGCCCTTGGTGACTCTACAGCTTGTGTGGGGGTCCCAGAGACTCTCTCAGTGCTGGCCCCTCTGCGACCAGGTGTGATGTGATATTCTTATTTTAGAGCTTCATGGTGCTGTGGTGCTTGAGGTTCTGAAAAATGGACTTGTATGCAGCTCTGTCTCTGTCTTAGAAGTTTCAAATTTGTGTGTGTGTGTGTGTGTGTGTGTGTGTGTGTGTGTGTGAGAGAGAGAGAGAGAGAGAGAGTGTGTGTGTGTGTGTGAGAGAGAGAGAGAGAGTGTGTGTGTGTGTGTGTGTGAAAGAGAGAGAGAGAGAGACTGTGTGTGTGTGTGTGTGTGAAAGAGAGAGAGTGTGTGTGAAAGAGAGAGAGAGAGAGAGAGCGCTTGGAGCCTGGGATGGTCCTTCAGAGTTATTTCAACTGGGACTTAGAGGGCAAGGTGTCTTAGTCAGGGTTTCTATTCCTGCACAGACATCCATGACCAAGAAGCAAGCTAGGGAGGAAAGGGTTTATTCGGCTTACACTTCCCAAAGGAGGTCAGGACTGGAACTCACGCAGGTCAGGAAGCAGGAGCTGATGCAGAGGCCATGGAGGGATGTTACTTACTGGCTTGTTTCCCCTGCCTTGCTCAGCTTGCTCTCTTATAGAACCCAAGATCACCAGCCCAGGGACGGCACCACCCACAAAGGGCTGGGTCCTCCCCCCTTGAACACTAGTTGAGAAAATGCCTTACAGCTGGATCTCATGGAGGCATTTCCTCAAGGGAGGCTCCTTTCTCTGTGATAACTCCAGTTTGTGTCGAGTTGACACATAAAACCAGCCAGTACACAAGGCCGCTATGTTTTTATTTTTTATCACTATTTAGCTCACAGTACTTTGTAAATAGTGGGCAACAGCTTGCTATCTCCAAACACCAGTTTCAAACAAAAGCTGTCCACCATGTCTGTGTGGGACTTTAGCTGAGCACCTCTAGGAGCTCTGCTTGGAAGGCGGTCAGTTCCTGGCCTAGCTTCCCAACCGCTCTCCTGGCTCTGTACAGCCATCAGGGGACAGCATCAACTTGGTGTTGACAAGACCGTGTGCCTTAACAGAGGTGGGTGCCAGAGCTCCTGTGTTCCTTCATGCCCTTTGCTCTCCCCTTCTCCCTTTTGTCTCATAGGTGACATGGAGCAGATGCCGGACTCTGTCACTTTCCTCTATCAGATAACCAGAGGAATTGCAGCGAGGAGTTACGGACTGAATGTGGCGAAGCTAGCAGATGTGCCCAGAGAAATCTTACAGAAAGCTGCTCACAAGTCTAAAGAGCTGGAAGGCTTAGTCAATCTGAGAAGGTCAGAATGTGTTCGTTGTTTTGTTCTTTGTTTGGTTCCTAGTGGAAGCCTCTGAGCTGTCTGGGAAGACGCAGGGGCTGTAAGTGAACACCCCCACTGCCTCTTTGGAGTGCAGCTTCTGTGGGGTTTCCTTATGGCCAGAAGAAAGCATCTTGGAGCAAGCACAGATGGGTTTAGTCCTTGTTTGTGTTGTTTGTGTCAGGTCTTCATTAAGTGGCAAGCAATCTTTTGGGTCTTTTTTAAAAAAAGAATTAAGTCCATGTGTACCAACACTTTTGTCGCTGAAGAATCACAGTTAAAGGTGACTGAGTTCAGTGTCAGTACCTACGGCCTGCACAGAGCCTCTTACATACCGCTTCAGTGGTAAATAGCTCTCAGAATTAAGAATTCTGCCAGGGTCAGGGATCAATAAAAATGCCTCGCCTCCGTGGGTAAAGAGATTGCCACCAGAGCTGACTGATCCCTGGAACCCACAGGTGGGAAAAGAACCAGCTCTTATGAGTTGTCCTCAATGTACTCTGTGACATGTCCTCATCCCCTAAATAAATAAATGTAATGACAAAAACAAACAAACAACAAAACCCAAAACCTTTTAGGCGTCTGTCAGGACGTGGGGCAGCAGTTAAGATTGCTTACTGCTCTTCCAGGGGACCCAGGTTCAGTCCCAATACCTACATCAGGTGCTCACAACCATCCACAACTCCAGTGCTT
This sequence comes from Rattus norvegicus, assembly GCF_021556685.1. Classification (NCBI taxonomy): domain Eukaryota; kingdom Metazoa; phylum Chordata; class Mammalia; order Rodentia; family Muridae; genus Rattus; species Rattus norvegicus. The sequence continues at coordinate 25,130,137 of NC_141535.1, read as the reverse complement.
CTGGCCTCAGTGAGCACCTTCACAGGCATGGTGCACATAAACTCATGTGGACATAGGTTCATACACATAAATAAAAATTAATGAATCTTGGGGAAAAGACGAATTCTGTCAGGATATGAATAAGAACCGTAGTGTGTGGCCATGCTCTCATCTTATCCACTCATCCCGTATTAGTGAGTTGTGTGTGAGGTTGTAATCTGGCTGCTTTCTGCCTCCTCTCTGACCTCTCTTCACCTCCACCATTCATGTGAATGCTTCCCCCCACCCCCCACCCCTGATGGCTAGTCAGTATGTAGTCAGCTCATGAGCCAGCCTTAGAATACTCCTGGGATATACCTAAAGGGAGACAAGCAGCAGTTCTGGCCTTTTCTTTCTTGAACAACTAGGGACTAGCCTGAGTTCCCTCAAGGAACTCTGATAACCACATGACCACAAATAAACCAAAAAATTTTTTTAATTAAATTAAATGTTACATCTGGCTACCAGTAGTTCCTAGACTCCCTAAGGATAATACTTAGTTCTGAGTATCATTACCAAGTTTCTATATTTAAATGTTGCTGAGCATGGTGACCCGTGCCTTTAATCCCAGCACTGAAGAAGCAGTGGCAGGCAGATCACTGTGAGTTCGAGGCCAGCCTCATTTAGTGAGTTCAGGACAGCCAGGACTACGTAGTGAGACCCTGTCTTCAACAAACAAACAAATAACATGTTAATATCTGTGAGGCTGGAGAGATGGCTTGGTCATTTCCTAGCACCCACGGGTAACTCACAACTGCCTCTAATTCCAGTTCCAGGAAATCTTCTGTCCTCTGAGGGCAGCTGCGTGCATGCCGTGCGTATGTTAGGCACACACACGCACATGAGATAAAAACCTTACTCTCTGTGGCGTGTGAAAAGGGAAAGAGCAGCTGCAGCTTGAGTGGTGTGTAGCGTGCATGCCTCAGTTTCCCTCCACAGCAGCTGTGCTCACATGCCAGCCATGGCGTGGTGTGCAGAGACCGGCCGGGTCTCCAGCACTAGAGTGCCACAGGTGATGGGCGGCTTCCTATGTTGGCAGGGTAATCTGTTTCGGGCTAATTCTGTTACAGAACAAATTCACATAAAAAGTTTCCAGAAAGATTACTGATGGGAGCTCAAAATCTAAACCTTTACCTTCAGCAAAGTCCAAAGACACAGATAGTCTTTGTTGTCCTCTAGTCATCGTTTCCTGAGAGAAACAAGAACAAACTGCTACCTCAGAGGATTCTGCTGCCTGTGGTGGTGTACTCACTTAATCCTAGCACTCTGGAGGCAGAGGCAGGCGGATCTCTTCGAGTTAGAGTTTGGCCTAGTCTACACAGGAAGTTCCAGGCCAGCCAGGGCTACGTAGTGAATGAAAAACTCTGTCTCAAAAAAAAAAAAAAAAAATTACACATACAAGCTGGTAATAGAATAGTTTATACCTGTTACTACTGTAGTTTCAGAAGCTAAAGTCAGAAGATTAGAATCAGATTATACTCAGATTATTCTAGACATTCATTTTTCTACCTAATATGTGATATTTTAAAATCTGCAGTTATCTCGATAAGGTAGGCTATTCCATTAAGATGGATTTTTTAGATCTGCACAGGTGGCTCAGTGGTTCTTTCAGAGGACCCAGGTTCTAGTCCCCGCACCTACATGGCATCTCACAACCATCTGTAACTCCAGTTCCAAGGGATCTGACCCTCTCTCCTCTGGCCTCTGTGGGCACTCTCTAATCATGCACACGGTATGTAACATGCACATGGTATGTAACATGCACATGCCAGGAAACACTCATACACATAAAATAACCCCCCCACCAAGTTTTTTGAAGATGGCATTTTCTGTGGTTTATCAGGACACTGCACATATTTTCCCTATTCATTAAAAGTGTTTTTCACATCAGTTCTCTTGGTCAGGTCAAAGACGTGTGTGTGTGTGTGTGTGTGTGTGTGTGTGTGTGTGTGTGTGTGTACGTACGTGTGTGTGTACGTGCACGCGTGCTACAGTAATTTAAGAACTAGTTACACACTCATCACATAAGGAAAGGATTACATACAGTCAGTCACCTGTAGCTTCCTGGACACAGATAGGGACACCAGCCGCCTCTGGCAGAGTTAAGAAGTCATGCGCCCTCCCTGCAGGCACCGTTTAAGAAGGCAGCAGGAAGGCAGTCATGGTAATCAGTCACTGAGTCATTAATGCAGCTGTAGCCCTAGAGTGGGAGATGCCACCCCCCTCATGTTGACAGAGCCTGTGCCGTTCCAACTGAGTAGGCTTCCTGTTTCCAAAATAACTAATACTTTACTGTTTCTCCAGGAAAAGACTTGAATATTTTATAGATCTGTGGACGACACATAGTGTAAAGGACCTGCACACGCGGGCAGCTGAGCTGGAAATACAGGAAATACAGACGTCTCCCCACAATGAAATGAAAACTACACTTTTGGAGCTGAAGTAGCACTGTATGATCATGCGAGCCAGTGGCCGACTGGAGATACAAACTGAACAAACAGCTTTGAGGTAGCAGCTGTCAGTGGCGTGAGCACGGAGGAAGAGCGACGTCTTCCCTTTGAGATGGTTCCTTCTCTGTGAAGGGGGAGCTTTTCAGGCTCTCGTCCTCCGCACTCGGTGCCTGCACAGCCAGAGCGGCAGTGTCATTTCCGCTCAGACAGCTGACCGCAGGGTAACCTGACAGGGATCTTTTGTGAGAACTGAAGATTTTATAATGCTAGCGGTTTGTTCACCAAAGCCATGAGCATTTTTATGAGGAGTAGAATCATGAAGCTTCTAGAATCCAGAGCACAGGGAGGAAACAGCCATATGAACTTGGAGGACCTAAGAGTAGCTGTCACTTTAAACAGCTGCGGTCGTTAAATAAAATTATTTTGTCATCACTTATTGGAATAAATACTTGCTCAGATTTATGGTGTGCATTATTGAATTTTGTTATCCAGATATCAGATAGTTGTCTTGTTTTTCTGTTAATTGATTTTTGAAACAAGGTCTCACTATGTAGCCCTGGCTGACCTGGAATTCACCATGTAGACCAGGCTGACCCCAGACTCACAGAGATCCACCTACCTCTGCCTCCTGAACTCTGGGATTAAAGACCTGTGCCACCATAGCCAGCCGTTTTTATTTTCAACCGTGGAAGGCCCTCAGAGCTGACCTCCGTTGTTCCAACTGCTCTGTTCACCAGCGTGGTACACCTGTCATCAGAGGCTTTTTCCATTCATAATCACCCTCCTTCCTTGCAAGTGTCAAGGGACAGACACGCAGCTGTGTCCCTGGGTTTGTTTCTAAGTGTGTCATCTTGCAGAAGGGTTTTTCCTTTCCCTCTCACTTATGATTCCAGCTCAGTTGCACTTCTCTCCCGTGCTTGATGGACATCGCTTTAATTCCTTTTTCTAGGGTATTACCTGCAGTGACCCACTGTGATGAAGAGCGTGGTCAGTTGCTCAGTGCTACCCAGTGGCTCCGTGAGGTGTGCTGTGTGTGCACAGCTCCATCACGCCCCTTTAGAGTATGCAGCTCGGCGGATGCGTCTTTCCTCCTGAGTCGCCTGGCTGTGACTGTTGTCAGCTTTACAGTGTTCTCATCACCCCCAAGTGGATGACAGCTGTTCTGTGCGGAACCCCAGCACAAGGCAACCACTGAGGCACATTCTGCCTCTGCAGATTGGCGTGTTCTCAGTGGGGACATCATCTCAGTTTACATAGCATGTGGCCCTCTGTGCCTGCTGTCTTGCACTCAGCTTAGTGTTCTAAACTCTCCATGACAGAGCACGTACCAATAAGTCATTCCTTTCCATGGTTGGACCGTTCATCATTCCGTTCCAAACCATGTTTTATTTAACCATTCACTGGGTGGGATATATTTTGATTATTCCATTCTGGCTTTTGGATTGGTTCTAGGAGCAGCTTTGTATGTGACAAAACACAGTATATTTTAGAATCTCCTGGATTATGAACAAATTAGTCTCAATGGTTACAAGTGACTTAAATCTGCAATGATTCGTTCCATCTCTTTCCCTGCTTTAAAGGTTAGGAGAAAACATGACATAGTTAGATCCCGATAAACATACTTAAAATAGAAAAGAATACAAAGTAAAAAATGTTCAGGGCAGAAGCTGAATGAGGAGAATGTTCCCTGTCATCAGGGTACCTGCTTACTGATGACTTGAGGTCCTTATGGAAGTGAGTTGTCTCTTAAAAGAACACAGTTCGTCCAAGTTTGAGCCCGTTGTGGAGGTGGGGGTCACGGGGCTGGTGAGACAGTGCCTACTGTGTGGATTCCTGAGAATAGGCCGAGTCCAATAAGGCCTAGCAATTAATGATGACCTTTAGTGCGTCCAAAAATCAATTGTAATTACTGCTGTGCTGTGTAACTATAAAAATGCTGCGTGGCGCTTCTCACTGGGAATGTGGAGTGTATTAGCACCATCTGTGGTTCCTAACTTTGTGAGTTCAGTCAGTTCTTCCAAGGATCATTGGCACTCGTGCGTATGAGGGCTTTACTGACCCATGTAAGCCGCCAGGGACAGGGCTTTGCCAGGGAGGTGATCACTCTGGCTTGCCTGGGACATCCTGCCCCCCTACCTGCGTGGCTGGCACATTTGTTAAATGCCTCTTTAACTCAGAACTGCTCTGTTGGAATCACAAATTGTAAGGCACCCCCACTTAATGTGGGTGCTTTGTGGCACAGAGGTTAACATGACAAGTTTCAAATGCCATCTTCAAAAGTCCATTTTCCCTTACTCAGTGCTGAGCTCGAGCTCCTCACAAAGGCCTGCCTGTTGCCTGGGCCCCCTCTGGGAAAGGACTTAGTCTTGTGGCACTTAGACACTCTAGGTTCCTAGTTGCTGCTACGCTTTACCACCTAGTCCATTTTTTAAAATGAATCCCAAAGATAACTTGTCCTCTGCCCTGTCTCCATGAGATCGTGATGAAGAGTGTGCACCTGACTGATGGCGTGAGACACATAGACTGTTTTCAGGCAGAAATAGTTCAGCTTGGAGAAGGAATTCTTTTCTCTAGTTGTCTTTCCCTTTATTCAAAGGCTCAGCTCCTTTCACTGCCTGTGGTGACTTCATTCATTCTCTCCCTCCCTCCCTCCCTTACTTCCTCTACCTCCCTCCTTCCCTTCCTCTCCGTCCCTCACTTCTTCTCCCTCCTCCCTCCCTCCTCCCTTCCCTCACCCCCTCCCTCCCCTCCTCCCCTCCCTCCCTCCTTCCCTTCCTCTCCCTCATTTCTTCACTTCCTCTCCTTCCTTCCTTGACATCCTCATTTCCTCTACCTCCCTCCCTTCCTTCTTCTACCTCCCACTCCCCTCTTTCACTTCCTCTTCTCCCTCCTTCACTTCCTCTCCCTCACTTCCTCTACCTCCCTCTCTACCTCTCTATCTCTCTCCCTCTCTCTACTTCCTTCCTCCTACTACCTACCTCCCCCCTCTTTTACTTCCTCTACCTCCCTCCTTCATTTCCTCTCCCTCCCTCCTTCCCTCCCTCCCCTCCCTCCTTCCCTTCCTCTCCCTCATTCCTTCACTTTCTCTCCTTCCTTCCTTGACATCCTCATTTCCTCTACCTCCCTCCCTTCCTTCTTCTACCTCCCTCTCCCCTCTTTCACTTCCTCTTCTCCCTCCTTCACTTCCTCTCCCTCACTTCCTCTACCTCCCTCTCTACCTCTCTCCCTCTCTCTACTTCCTTCCTCCTACCTACCTCCCCCCACTTTTACTTTCTCTCCCTCCCTCCTTCACTTCCTCTCCCTCCCTCTATCTTCCCCTCCTTCACTTCTTCTCCTTCTTCACTTCCTTTACCTCCCTCCCTCACTTCTTCATTTCCTCCTTCCCTCTCCACATCATTCCTCTACCTCCCTCCCTCTATCTCCCCCCTTTTTCACTTCTTCCCCTTCCTCACTTCCTCTACCTCCCTCATTTCCTCACTTCCTCCTTCTCTCCCCCTCACTTCCTCTACCTCCTTCCCTCTATCTCCCACCTCTTTCACTTCTTCCCCTTCCTCACTTCCTCTACCTCCCTCATTTCCTCACTTCCTCCTTCTCTCCCCCTCACTTCCTCTACCTCCTTCCCTCTATCTCCCCCCTTTTTCACTTCTTCCCCTTCCTCATTTCCTCTACCTCCCTCATTTCCTCACTTCCTCCTTCTCTCCCCCTCACTTCCTCTACCTCCTTCCCTCTATCTCCCACCTCTTTCACTTCTTCCCCTTCCTCACTTCCTCTACCTCCCTCATTTCCTCACTTCCTCCTTCTCTCCCCCTCACTTCCTCTACCTCCTTCCCTCTATCTCCCCCCTTTTTCATTTCTTCCCCTTCCTCACTTCCTCTACCTCCCTCATTTCCTCACTTCCTCCTTCTCTCCCCCTCACTTCCTCTACCTCCTTCTCTCTATCTCCCACCTCTTTCACTTCTTCCCCTTCCTCACTTCCTCTACCTCCCTCATTTCCTCACTTCCTCCTTCTCTCCCCCTCACTTCCTCTACCTCCTTCCCTCTATCTCCCCCCTTTTTCACTTCTTCCCCTTCCTCACTTCCTCTACCTCCCTCATTTCCTCACTTCCTCCTTCTCTCCCCCTCACTTCCTCTACCTCCTTCCCTCTATCTCCCCCCTTTTTCACTTCTTCCCCTTCCTCACTTCCTCTACCTCCCTCATTTCCTCACTTCCTCCTTCTCTCCCCCTCACTTCCTCTACCTCCTTCCCTCTATCTCCCACCTCTTTCACTTCTTCCCCTTCCTCACTTCCTCTACCTCCCTCCCTCACTTCCTCACCCTCCCTTTCTCTTCCTACCTCCCTCTACTTCCCTCCTTCCTCTCTCCTCCCTTTCTTATATTTACAAGATTTTATTAAATTTGTTCTTAGACAGCCTCATATGTGTGTTGTGTTTCCCAGTGTCTCTTGCTCTCTAACCTTGTCTTACCTCCCTCCCTTCCCAGGCAAACCCTTACTTCTCCCTCACTTCTTCTTTGCTGCATTAACTTTTATTTTTTTGTTGTGATCCACTGAGCTTTTTAAAAATTCATACACTATATTTTAATCATTCTTCCCTCATTCCTCCCAGATCCTTTTTCCCTACACAACTTCATGTTTTTCTCTTTCTTTAAAACAAACAGAAACAAAGCAAAATAACAAGAATGACACAAAAATGGAAATTAAAATAAACAAAAGACTAACACCACCAAAAAAAGTGTTTTCTTGCATTGGCCAACACTCCTGGGCATAGGGCCTACCCTGTAGTGTGGTTGGTATATCCAGGGAGACCCATCCAGGGAGAGAGACCCATCTGGCTTGAACCTGTACAGGTCTTGTGCATGATGCCTAGGTCTTGGAGTTAATGTGTGTGTCAGTCCTGTTATATCCAGAAGATGCTGTTTCCTTGGTGGCATCCATCACCTCTGGCTCTTAAAATCCTTCCGCCTCCTCTTTTGCATAGCTCTCTGAGCCCTGAGGAGAGAGTTTGATGAAGACATAGCATTTAGGACTGAGTACTCCAAAGCCTCTCACTTTGCATCTTGTCCAATCGTGGGTCTCTGTATTTGCTCCCATCTACTATAAGAAAATACTTTTCTGATGATGGCTGAACAGGCAGTGGTCTACATTGGAGCTTGGTGGGCTTGCCCTAGGTATACAACAAGACAATGGCCATGCCTCTTCCAGCATGTAAAACTAGCAGAGAGAGGTAGGACCTGAGGAGTCCTTACCCCACCCATGATTGACAGTTGGCAGGGCCAGGCTTATCCAAGTGAGGGCAACTACTCTGGATCTAGCAGGCTCCTGCCTCTCTTTCTGTCCATCTTCCTTGATGTTTCTGGAGAATATTGGAAGTACTGTGTGCTATTTTGACCTCCTCAAGGCCCCTTTTCTGTCTTACTTTATGAAGCCCCATGGAGTGTGGGAATGCTACTTTCTGTCAGTTAGATGAGGAAGACTTAAGATCTAGTGCCTCCCTAGCACCAGATGCAAATGTTGGGTTAGGAGACAGATTATCATTCAATATTAGTATCTATTACTTTTTTTTACTTTCTCTCTCCTTTCTTTTTCTCATGTCTCCCTTCAATCCACGATCTACTCTGTAAGGAAATGTGTACATACACCTTCCTCAACCCCCTCCAAGACTCTTCCTGACTGAGGAGGTCTTGTGTAGAACCCAAGGAATGTCATCTTTTAAAGAGATTATTTCTTAGGGCAATTCCAGATTTAAAGAAAATCAAGTATGAGCCAAGTTTCTGAATCCCCCTCTCCCCTCAGCCTTCTCAGTGCTTACACTTGACAAATGCTTACCCTTGATACAGTTGAGGGACTGACCTTAACACCTCAGAGTCACTCAGAGTCATGACTTCTATAAATATACCCTTGTACATTGGACAATAACATCTTCCCACCACACAGTGCCATACAGAGAGCCATGCAATGGTTATAAAAGCCCACACTACCTGTTCAGTTCTCCCTGCCTCTCTTCAAACTGCTGCAAACCTCTGATTCTTTTATTGTCTCCACAGTTTTACCATTTCAAAAATGCCACATAGTTGGAATCAGAATTGTAGCAAGTTTAGACTGGTCTTTTCACTTAGTAATGTGCATTTAAGATCCCTCCATGTCCAGCAAAAGCATGGTTAAAAACCTTTTCCATTCTTTTCTTGGCTTGACAACCCATTCCTGACGGTGCTAAGCGGTGTTCCATTGTCTAGCTCTTTCACAGTTCATCCAGCTCTGAAAGAAATCTCCGTTGCAACTATGTTTACAACAGCTATGACCGAAGTTGTTATGAACATCCTTACACAGGTTTTCTGTATATACCTTTTCAACTCAACTGAGTAAATACCAAGGGGTGTGATTGCTGGATTGTGTGGTATGAGTATATTTGGTTTTACACGAATTGCTAACCCATCCTCCAAAATGGCTGAGCAACTTTTCCTGAGGAGCAGTAAACGAGAGTTCCTGTCTTTGATGGAATTAGGCATGTATGTGTTCCAGACTCTAGCCGTTCTAATGCTGTGTATGACATCATGTGCTCTTTTTCCATGTCTTTCCCGATGACGTCGGAGTCTTTTCCTATGTTTACTCGCCAGCTTCATGTGTCTGTTAAGGTGTGTGTCTTTTGCTTATTTTCTATCTGATTATTAATGTGTTGTGAGTTTTAAGCATTCTTTGTATATCTTGGGTAACAATATGTCTTAATCAGTGTTGTTTTGCTCTGAAGAGACACCATGACCATGGCAACTCTTATAAGGTTCAGTCCATTTTCATCATGGTGGGGTGTTTGGCAACATTCAGGCAGACAGGGTGCTGGAGAAGGAGCTGTGAGTTCTACATCTGGATTCACAGGGAGACGAGAGACACAGCCTGGCTTGGGCTTTTTAAACCCCATAGCCAACCCCACGTGACATAGTTTCTCCAAAAGGTCACAACTACTCCAACAAGGCCACAACTCCCTAACTCTTCCAAGTAGTGCCACTCCTTGATAACTAATCATTCAAATATATGAGCCTATGGGCCATTCTGATTCAAACCACCACACAGTCCTTTGTCACAGGGTTTTTGCAAACATTTCCTTCACATCTGAGGCTTATTTCTCATTCTCTTGACAGCCTTTCACAGGGCAGAAATTAATTTTAATAAAGTCCAGCACTGATTCTTTCACAGATCATGCCTTTGATATATCAAAAACATTTCTGTGATTTCTGTGCCCAAAGTCATCCACATTTCCTACTGTAGTTTGAAGAATTTTATAGTGTGTTTCTTCATATCAACTAATTTTGAGTTAGCTTTTCCATAAGATTTATGGTATTTGTGTGTGTGTGTGTGTGTGTGTGTGTGTGTGTGTGTGTGTGTGTGTTAGTTGTTTTGTTCTTGTAAGATTTATTTTATGTGTAGGAGAATTGTGCCTGCCTGAATGTTTATGTACTGCATATATGCCTGAGGCCCAACGGGTCAAGAGAGGGGGTGTCAGATCCTCTGGAACTGGAGTTATGGATGTTTGTAAGTGAATACGTGGGTGCCAGGAACTGAATCAAGATCCTTTGCAAGAACAACACTGGCTCTTAATTTCTAAGCCATCTCTCCAGCCTCCCCAATGGACTTTATTTTTTCAGAGCATTTTTAAGTTCACAGCAAAATTGAGCAGAAAATGCAGAAAGGACACTTTATTCTTAAACCATTGGAAATGATCCCTCTCCAGATTAAGAGACAGATTGAGTGTGGCCCTAATGTCTCCAGACTCTTATCTGTCACAAGCACCAGCTTCTGACTCACACCTGAGTCACATCCTTTAGCTTTGTAACGTTAGGAGCTTTCAGCAGAATATTGAGCAAATACAAACATTCAAAAGCTCTTTTTTTTTTTTGTGAGTGACCACGAAGAGCGTGTGTGTTGTCCTGAATCACTCATAAGTTGTCTGACACTTTATATTATGAATATTAATAGCATTCAAATCAGTATGTAACATTGTCAGGAGAAAAGATAAGAATATTTCCAAGCACTAACCCAAGATCGATACCTTTGAGCATTTTGGTTTTCCAGCGGTCAACAGCTTTGCTATTTGCACACAAGCTAAGTTCCCAATGTCTTCCTTCACTGGAAGTACAAATACCCCATGTACTTAAAGAGTTCCTGATGGGGCAGGAATTAGCTCACCCTTTGTAATCAATAGGCAACCAAACCAATTCTGTATAAATGATTGCCAGACAGCAATGCGTTAACTTATACTGCAATGTCAGATTCTTCTAGAACAGTTAATTGCTCCAGTGTCAGATGCAAACTTTTCAAGAAGGAAGAAGTAGAAAAATGATGACTTGTCTGTAAGGGTAAGTACCCATGGACTTCAAGGTATCTGATTCAAATTTTAAAAATAGATTTATAAATGGCAGGCTGGTGAGTGTAGGTGGTCAATCTCAAGACACCTAATTATATTCAGGCAATCCGTGGCCAGCTATGCGAAATGTTATATAAATAGCCAACTGCAGCTTGGACCTTGTTAAACCAAAATGATCCCTTCAGTGGCAATTTGTCATAAGCTCATTGGTCTGTGTATAAGCAAATAGTTGCACACTTAGTTAGTGGTCATAGATTTGATTACGTTGTGAGAACAGGCAGCCACTAGGGGATTCATTGAAATGGAAAATAAAAACAATAGTTTTGTCTGGGCTTAGGGAACAAGAAAAAGTGTGTGTGTGGGGGGGGGGGTGTCTTTTCAGCCTAGAGCCTAGCTCTGTTTCTTTCTTTCCTTTTCTTTTCTTTTCTTTTCTCTTCTTTTCCTTCCTTCTTTCTTTCTTTCTTTCTTTTTCTTTTTTGTCACCTCACGGGCAACAGACTTACAATTCCTTCTGCTTTTTAAAAAATTCCTCATCAATGACTCTTTTCACATTGTAATGAATCAGCTCTGTGATTTTTCTGTGTGGGGGGAGGGTGACAATGTGTGTGCTGATGCATGTGCATAATTGCACACATGCATAAATGTGCACATGCATGTGAATGGCTGGATCTAGAAGGCCACGCTTGGATTTTAGGTGGGTTCTGCAGATCCAAACTCTGCTTCAGTGCTTGGCCAGCTAAGCCATTTCCCCAGGCGTTCCTGTGATTTGCTTTGTCTCCCATTGGCTTTAAGTTCTGTCTTCAACTCTATCATCATGCTCGCTCATGACGCACATTCCTGCCTTCATTCTGAGTGTGTGCCCTCACTATCGCCTTTTGCAGAAGATAAACTTGGGGCTGGGGCAGGGCTAAAGCTATGGCCGCAGTAGAGCATATGGTTAGGATATTTAAGACCTGAGTTTACTCCCAACAGTCCCCCTACCCCACCTACAGTAGAAGGCATAAAGGGGTTAGCTAATCACAGTTATTCCAGCTTGTACAGCTGGTTACCTCAGAGAGTTTTAGCCTTCGATCAAGCAGCTGTTTTGCCAGCCAGATCTATGTGCAACAGCGATTGCACGTTCTAGAAGGATCTATGAACTCTGCACCAAAGTGAGGGAGGTAGTTTTGTTAAAGTATGAAGGCTTATGCTGTGTAAGAATTCATCTAGGACTCAGCCCCCAGAACTCCTTCACCTAAGTGTATCAAACTCATGTCCCGAATCTTAAAGTGCCACACATAGTCTATCTTTAGACTCAGTAGCACCTGAAAGCTAAAGCCTATAAAATAATAGGGATAAAAATTTTTATTCAATACAGGAACAAATATTTTTCCATCACAATATAAACTTAATAAAGTAGTATTTTCCTGAAAAACAAATGATGAGGTCAGAGTTGACATCAAATACTTTCCGTGTAATACTTGTGGAATGAGTACAGTAGATATCATTTGAAATTAATGTACTGGTCATAATAACAAGTCTTCATATTCTTTTAAAAGGTTTTATTACATTTATTGAGAGAGAGAGAGAGTGTGTGTGTGCGTGCGTGCGTGCGTGCGTGCGTGCGTGCGTGCGTGTGATGCCTTAGCTCATGTACTGGCACACAGTGGAGGTCAGATTACACTTGGGCTGTCAGGGTGGTTGGGACTAGCATCTTTACTCACTGAGCCCTTTTATTGGCCCTTTCCATTTTTTCTTTATATTAAATAATTTTTTTATTAAGTAGTTCTAAAAGAGAATCCTAATGGAACACTTAAAGGAGACTGCGCTTTTCTCTTTAATTTAAAGTTTCTTGCCCACCCCCCATCCACACCTTGAAATGCATACGCACCACTCTAGCAGGCGGGCTAGGAGTGCTTCTGGATATCAGTGGAAGGAAAATACTATAGCATCCATCACTCTTTGGTTTAAAATGGTCTCTAAATTCCCCCATCCAGACACTGGTGTATACACCGACCTACAAGCCCTGGCACTGATAGTTTTTAACTATCAATACATAGACTGAGCATCTTCCTACACTCTGGTCACTAACGCCAGTGACTACATGCCAGGTCACTAACTACCGGTGAGACTTGTGATTCAAGGGTCTTACTGAGGAGTGAATGTAACAGCTGTAACGTCTGGGAGTTGTGCTGGCTAGTTATATGCCAACACGGCACAAGCTACAGTTCTTTTAGAAGAGGTTAACCTCAATTGAGAAAATTGACTGTTGTAGACAAGCCAATGGTACATTTTCATGATTGATGATTGATCATCAATGGAAGAGGGCTCAGCCCATTGTGGTTTTGGATGCTATAAGAAAGCAGACTGAGTAAGCCATGAGGAGCATGCCAGTAAGCAGCACCCCTCCATGGCTTCTGCTTCTGTTCCTGAATTGACGCTCCTGTCTTGACTTCTTCAATGACGGACTGTTATCTCAAAGTGTAAGAAGAAATAACCTGTTCCTTCCCAAGTTGCTTTTGGTCATGGTATTTTTCACAGCAATAGAAAGCTCCCTAAGATGGGGGTCTATGAGACCCCACTGGCTAACAACTCAAGGGAAAAAAAAGGCAAGTATTCCAAGGACTAGGATTTTTATTCTTATTTACTAGCATGTTATATCTGCTCCAATTATTGTTCATTATTATAGGGTAGCTCCATTTAAGCGTTTTATATATGCATATGTGTATACTGGGACGTTTCTATAGCAGTAGGTTTCCATTTGAAGTTTCTTTTCTCCTCCCCTTCCCTCTCTTCCTCCTCCTCCTCCCCCTCCTCTTCTTCCCCTTCCTCCTCCCTTCTTCCTCCTCCGTTTTTAAAAAGACTGGTTTCTTTGTGTAGCCTGGCTGTCCTGGAACTCCCTCTGTAGACCAAGCTGGCCTTGAACTCAGAGATCTGCCAGCTTCCTGAGAGCTGGTATTGAAAGCATGCACTACCTCTGCCTGGCTCCCTGTGGATTTTTCCACTGCCCTAGTGATGGCTATCCTTCCCCATTTGTCTGTCCTCTATGCTATCCTCCCATCCCCTGCCCAATGAATTTTGCCTGTTCCTTTCTCCCCCTCTGTGTCTCTGTATTCTATCTGCCCTTCCTTGAAAGACCTGTGCGTCCTCCACGTCCCCCTTTCTAACCTCTATGATATTCCAAATGAAATGTGCATATCTAAGGATCTCAAAGCTAGCTCCCGCAGAAGAGAGAGCACGAGTGATGTTTGTCTTTTTGCATCTACTTTACCTCAGTCAGATGGCTGGTTCTGGTTTTATCCATTCACCCGCAAACTTCCTTCTCCTTATCAGCTGAATAGTATTACATTATGCTTGGAAATGTACCCATTTTTTTATCTATTCATCAGCTGATGGATACATAGGTTGCTTCCATTTCTTCACTATTGTGAATAGAGCAGCAGGGGTCCATGCTAATGCCCATGCTAATGTATATGTTAATGTATATGCTAATGTAGTGTCATGCTAATGTCTAGTTAATGGAAATGAGTGAGGAAGTATCTTTTTAGTAGAGTCCTTTGGCCACATGCCCAGTAGTAATAAAGCTGGATCGTGTGATAGGCCTATTTCTTTTTTTTTTTTTTTTTTTAAGCTCAATGATTTTATTTATTTATTTTTTTTTATTAACTTGAGTATTTCTTATATACATTTCGAGTGTTATTCCCTTTCCCGGTATCCGGGCAAACATCCCCCTCCCCCCTCCCCTTCCTTATGGGTGTTCCCCTCCCAACCCTCCCCCCATTGCCGCCCTCCCCCCAACAGTCTAGTTCACTGGGGGTTCAGTCTTAGCAGGACCCAGGGCTTCCCCTTCCACTGGTGATCTTACTAGGATATTCATTGCTACCTATGAGGTCAGAGTCCAGGGTCAGTCCATGTATAGTCTTTAGGTAGTGGCTTAGTCCCTGGAAGCTCTGGTTGCTTGGCATTGTTGTACTTTTGGGGTCTCGAGCCCCTTCAAGCTCTTCCAGTTCTTTCTCTGATTCCTTCAACGGGGGTCCTATTCTCAGTTCAGTGGTTTGCTGCTGGCATTCGCCTCTGTATTTGCTGTATTCTGGCTGTGTCTCTCAGGAGCGATCTACATCCGGCTCCTGTCGGGCTGCACTTCTTTGCTTCATCCATCTTGTCCAATTGGGTGGCTGTATATGTATGGGCCACATGTGGGGCAGGCTCTGAATGGGTGTTCCTTCAGTCTCTGTTTTAATCTTTGCCTCTCTCTTCCCTGCCAAGGGTATTCTTGTTCCCCTTTTAAAGAAGGAGTGAAGCATTCACATTTTGATCATCCATCTTGAGTTTCATTTGTTCTAGGCATCTAGGGTAATTCAAGCATTTGGGCTAATAGCCACTTATCAATTAGTGCATACCATGTATGTCTTTCTGTGATTGGGTTAGCTCACTCAGGATGATGTTTTCCAGTCCCAACCATTTGGATAGGCCTATTTCTAACCTTGAGGAACCCCCACACTAACTTGCATAATCGCCACACCATTTTGCAGTCCTACCAGCAATGAACTAGTGCTCTCCTTTCCCTGCATCTACAACAGCACTGCTTGCCATTCTGACTGGGGCAAGAGGCAATCTCCACGAAGTTTCAGTTTGCATTTCCGTTAAGAGTCTGAATCTTTTAAAAGTGTTTCTCAGACATTGTAGTCAATGTTTTGAGAAGTATCTGTTTAATTCCATATTGTGTTTTTAATGGAGTTGTGTGCTTTCTTGAAGTTTAGTTCTTCCTATATCCTAGGTACTAGCTCTGTCAGATATTTAGCTGGTGAGGTATTTTCCCACTCCATAGGCTGCCTCTTTCCTTGAATGATGTACGCTTTCAGTTTCATGTGGACCCATTTGCCAGGGTCGGTCTTTGTTCCTATGCTACAGAAGTTCTTTTCAAGTCCTTTCCTGTGCCTGTAAGTTCAAGTGTACTTCTTACTTTCTCCTCTATCAGAGTTGTGGTATCAGCTCTTCTCTTGATCCGTGATCCATTTGGAGTGCAGTTTTGTGCAGGGTGAGAGTTAAGAACCTGGTTTCATCCTTCTACATGCAGCCATCCAGTGCAAACGGCACAATTTGTTTAAAAATGCTGTTCTTTTCTCCTGTGTGTATTTTTGGACTCTCTGAAACAAGAAAAAAAGGAAAAAGAAAAAAAGTGGCTCCTTTTTTTTTTTTTTTTTGGAGGGGGGTGGCAAGGTCTCTTGTAGCAAAGGCCATACTAATACTCTGGGAATTTCTTAATCCATTCAATTGATAAGCAAAGTTAACCATCACAATCCCTTCTTGTTTGTCCACTGTCTGGATGGATTGCCTGCATATGTGAAGTCATGTGGAAGCTGGTTTTCCATGTAACACTACAGATGAACATTGGGATCAATTTTCTGCACACTGCTTTCTTCCTCCCTCCATCGCATTTGCCTTGATGAATTCAGCCATTTTCTCTACATCTATTACCATAACTTCTCTCTGAAGATGCCATTTAAGTTTTCAAAACTTTTAGCTATAGTAGTCTCTTCTTATTTAGGTTTCCTACATATAGCTTTTTATGTTTGAGAGACTTTGCATTTATCCCCAGCTTCTCTGAGAGTTCGTTATTATTAGCCTGCACCTTCAGTGGTATATTTTAGAAATGAATCATGGCTGCTGTATTTCCTGAATTCTGGAATACATGAACCAGACTCTCTTTTGCACTTATGTATGAATGGGAGCATCTCACACTTGGCTACACTGACATTTGACAGAATGCTACTAAAGAGAAGTGTGGGATCTATCTGATTTGTTTCCTGTTGTGGATAGCCCTGGTGCTGTTTGTATTTTGATGCTAATTCTGTTTGCCCAAGATGGGCTTCCTGGGACAAGGAGTGAATCACTTACTCAGATGACTTCCTGTGAACCTTTTCCTAATGAATCAAGATTTCTAGGAACCAATCACTGGGCTAGGAGTAGGCGGGACTTCCGGGTTGGAGAGGGGAAGAGGAGAGGCAGAAGGAGGGGTGGGGTAAGGGGGTGGAGGCCAGAATGTGGGTAGGGGAGACCCCCTCACCCCACCCCCACCCCATTCAGGTGGCGGATCCATTGGGATCCAATACCAGAGGATTTATTTTAGAATGACTTACAAATTAGGAAGCTAGTTGCTGTGCCCAGAGATTGTGTTACCTGTTGAGTCTAAGCTAAGATTGTGTGGTGTTTCCCTTCATGCATTGACTCAGCTGGGTTCCAGAGAGAAAGGTAAAGTGTGGGTTTGTGAGAAGTGCAAACCAGCTAGCCGTGTGTATTTGGATGTGTGGGCTGGCATGGCAGCGATCAGCCATGGATGCTTGGAGGTCATGGAGGCCGGGAGTCCGCCGGGGCCAGAGAGTAGCCGGCAGTAGCGTGGTGGCTAATTTTATGATTTCACACAGCAGTTTCCGTACATGGTACCTTTCACATTTGTGGATGTTATTTATTCTCAAAGTGCAGGAGTATAGCTAGTGTCTGTTCATTAACGATATTCTAGTCTCTCTTGTAAAACATGTAGACACCGCTTCTCCTTACTCTAATTTTGCTCTTATACTGAAGAGTTCTGCTGTCGTACATGTAAGCATAACTCTTCCTATGTTCTCATTTAGAAAATGGTTTCCGTGTGTTGACTCTGAACGCTGTATGTTGGTGGCAGTAACGTCCATCTCTGTGATCTTGCCGGTGATTACACATCGCACTCCTTCCCTTGGTGTCCTTTTCTCCAGTTGTTATCTTTAGATCCTCAGGTCACCCAGGACAGATTTGCCCCTAAAAGTTTTACGTGTCAGGGAGAATGTTTAAGTATATGTTCTGCATTAATGTTTTTAGCATATCTTGCAGGTGTATTCCCGTGGTTGTTTTCTTATCTTTGAACCGGGACAGTTTCTCCTAGATCTGCTGTTTTCCCCAGGCAGTGACTATCCACACCACCACTTCTTTCCTCTGTAATCTTTGTGCAGTCATTCGGTCTGCAATGGGAGCTGGCCAGGGAACAGTGATGTCGAACAATAGGAAACCACCCTGCTCACTTCAGGTATGTCTTTGCCCAGCACAGAACCACCCGTTATCTTCATGTCCAGTCACCGAGATGGTTTATGGTGATGTGGTGGGGAGTAGAGTGGACAACCCCAGGCTTCTCCTGGGACCCCCATTTTGTTCTCAGGACATTGTGAGATCCTATGACCCATGAGCCATTTGTTTAAGGTTTGATGTCATTTCTTTTAGTTCCATCATCTCTGCTCTATAGTAAGCTGAGGTTACTCTACTCCTCATCACCTAGGCTCCCATCCCTTGTTAGACTCCAAATAGGGAAAATAAAAATGATATGCCCAACAGACATTACCATATATGTCATGTACATGATGCACAAAAACTAAGGGGGAAAAAGAAAAACCAACATACTATTATAAAGCTTTGATTGTGAAAGAGAAAGTGGTGCTGTGCCCTGCTATACCACAAAGAAATGTTAGCAGTGCAGCTGGGCCTGCCCGCCATGTGCTTTTATGGTTACTATGCTTCATAGAAAGGCTTTGTTCTAAAAATGGGCTGGTAAAGCACCCTTCAAGCTTGCTCGTCCTTCACGCTGGGAAAGGAAGAGAGTACTCATATGGGTACAAAGGAAGCACAGGGCAGAGGGATGGCCCCCTCTCCCACCTGGCCTATAGCTATCTTGCCTCAGGTGAGACCATGCCGCGTACATGAGGTCTCCCATCCTCCTTTATGCTTTGGTCTCCACTTCCTTGTCTGAAGCACGTTTTTTAGGATCCACTCAATGGAATTGTGACTGCCCTGGTTTTACTATCAGTATTTCTTTCTTGAAACTTGGCAAGGTTTGTTATTCCTATTTCTGATGGGGCGGGTGGAGTGATTCAGCTTATGTCTCTCCCATATTTCCTGGAAGACACTTTTCCTTTTAAGAATTATGGATCTGGAACACATTTTGAACAACCTGTTTTCAACCAGTGTGTTTGGCATGAGCTCTTTTAAAATAAAATGTTCGTTACTAGCCCCACTGGTGAATTCTTTTTTTTTTTTTGGGGGGGGGAGTTTGATGGTTTTTTTTTTAATTTATTTTTTTTGCCTCAATTAAGTCATATTTTATTTGTTAATAACTTTCCACAGTGACAGTGACCTTGAAGTTGGCATTGGAAACTCTTCTTAACATAAAAGCTCATGTGATTGAGAACTAAATGTGCATCAATTTATCCTTTGCTTTCTGTTTTTTTTTAATTTAGAGAATACTTTATTAGTTTTTGTAATCAAACCCACGTAGATAAGACCTTACATATTCAATACAGTGTGTTACCCCTGTACAAATGGAAAAAACTTAAGTTCAACATTTCTAGACCAATATGGCTGTTAATTTCTGTACAGTGCCAACTCAACACAGTAAACGGGGATACTTTTTTCCAAAGTTGACAGCACAGCTAAAGTTTCAAAAAATTCAAATTATATAACTGTATATATATATATTTATATTTATATAAAAAGACCAATAATAGCAGTGTGTTATGCATCAACAGCAGCAACAACTTTTCCAGGTTCTGCAGTCATCTGAACAAAACTGTAGAGACATCCAGCACACTCCATTAAAAAAAAAAAAAGTAAAAAAACAAAACCCGAGAAAACAGCACAGTTCTGTTACTCTTGTGGTATCTGGCACCATTTTTTTTTTTTTTAAATTAGCTTCTCAATCATCATCTGGAAAGAAAACATTCTGAGCAACATCATTAAAAACAGCTCTGATAAAGCACGGTCACTACTACGTATCATAAAGCAGGTACAAGCTATTTTACATCCACAGAGGTATGATACAGTACTGTCCTACATCTATAATACTAGCGGATACAATTTAAAAGGCATTATTTGAGACTTGATTCTACTTTTCCAGCTGAGTGCCCAAAGGATGGTGTGACACAGCTTTGTAAAGAAACATACTCTAGACAGGATTTCCTTTCACTAGTGGCACAGTTCTAAGGATTCATTCGCTCCATGAATGTCAGCTAAAACCGTTATTAAAAAAATGAAATATCCCTAGAACAAAACCGTATAACCACCGGATTCACATGAAGATGACCTAGTGGAGACAAGCTGGACCTCACCTTACCAACAAGCTATCAAATCTGTTATGTTTAAACAGTGAGACCTCCAAGGAAGGAGATGCCAAGTAGTGCTTCAAAGCTTCGGACCACAATCAAACACAGCATCCTTTTCAACAGAAGCAGAAGCTCATCTGAATATGCTCAAGGATGCTGACATCAACATTTAATCATCTCCTCACTCATCCAGGAAGAAGGGGAGATCAGTTACTACTGTACTTTATTGTGTTCAACCAAATCACCATGTTACAATAATAGCAAGCTGCCATAATAAAAAATAAGGCTCCTCTATCCCGCACCAGATAGCATCATTTTACTTTCAAGCCTAGAAATTGCACACTTGTATATAAACCAACCGAAGATGAGGATTGAGAGTTCGTCTTGGTGGATTTTTCCTTTGATGAATATGAAGTGTCCTTCCTTATCTTTTTTGATGACTTTTAATTGAAAATTGATTTTATTTGATATTAGAATGGCTACTCCAGCTTGCTTCTTCTGACCATTTGCTTGGAAAGTTGTTTTCCAGCCTTTCACTCTGAGGTAGTGTCTGTCTTTGTCTATGAGGTGTGTTTCCTGTAGGCAGCAGAATGCAGGGTCCTCATTGCATATCCAGTTTGTTAATCTATGTCTTTTTATTGGGGAGTTGAGGCCATTGATGTTGAGAGATATTAAGGAATAGTGATTATTGCTTCCTGTTATATTTATATTTATATTTGGATGTGAGGTTATGTTTGTGTGCTTTTCTTCTCTTTGTTTTGTTGCCAAGATGATTAGTTTCTTGCTTCTTCTAGGGTATAGCTTGCCTCCTTATGTTGGGCTTTACCCTTTATTATCCTTTGTAGTGCTGGATTTGTAGAAAGATATTGTGTAAATTTGGTTTTGTCATGGAATATCTTGGTTTCTCCATCTATGTTAATTGAGAGTTTTGCAGGATACAGTAACCTGGGCTGGCGTTTGTGTTCTCTTAGGGTCTGTATGACATCTGTCCAGGATCTTCTGGCCTTCATAGTTTCTGGTGAAAAGTCTGGTGTGATTCTGATAGGTCTGCCTTTATATGTTACTTGACCTTTTTCCCTTACTGCTTTTAATATTCTTTCTTTATTTTGTGCGTTTGGTGTTTTGACTATTATGTGACGGGAGGTGTTTCTTTTCTGGTCCAATCTATTTGGAGTTCTGTAGGCTTCTTGTATGCCTATGAGTATCTCTTTTTTTAGGTTAGCGAAGTTTTCTTCTATGATTTTGTTGAAGATATTTACTGGTCCTTTGAGCTGGGAGTCTTCACTCTCTTCTATACCTATTATCCTTAGGTTTGATCTTCTCATTGAGTCCTGGATTTCCTGTATGTTTTGGACCAGTAGCTTTTTCTGCTTTACATTATCTTTGACAGTTGAGTCAATGATTTCTATGGAATCTTCTGCTCCCGAGATTCTCTCTTCCATCTCTTGTATTCTGTTGGTGAAGCTTCTGTCTACAGCTCTTTGTCTTTTCTTTTGATTTTCTATGTCCAGGGTTGTTTCCATGTGTTCTTTCTTGATTGCTTCTATTTCCATTTTTAATTCCTTCAACTGTTTGATTGTGTTTTCCTGGAATTCTTTCAGGGATTTTTGCGATTCCTCTCTGTAGGCTTCTACTTGTTCTCTAAGGGAGTTCTTTATGTCTTTCTTGTAGTCCTCCAGCATCATGATCAAATATGATTTTGAAACTAGATCTTGCTTTTCTGGTGTGTTTGGATATTCCGTGTTTGCTTTGGTGGGAGAATTGGGCTCCGATGATGCCATGTAGTCTTGGTTTCTGTTGCTTGGGTACCTGCGCTTGCCTCTCGCCATCAGATTATCTCTACTGTTACTTTGTTCTGCTATTTCTGACCGTGGCTAGACTGTCCTATAAGCCTGTGTGTCAGGCGTGCTGTAGACCTGTTTTCCTGTTTTCTTTCAGCCAGTTATGGGGACAGAGTGTTCTGCTTTCGGGCGTGTAGTTTTTCCTCTCTACAGGTCTTCAGCTGTTCCTGTGGGCCTGCGTATTGAGTTCACCAGGCAGGTTTCCTGCAGGGGAAAAGTTGGTCCCACCTGTGGTTCCAAGGCTCAAGTCTGCTCGCGGGGCACTGCCCAAGTCCTCTCGGCGGTGGCAGCAACCGGGAAGATCTGCGCTGCTCTTTCCGGGAGCCTCCGCGCACCAGGGCTCCAGCTGACGCTTGGTGTTCTCCTCTGGCATCTGGATGTGCACAGAGTGCAGCCTCCTCTGGTCTCCCAGGCGTGTCTGCCTCTCTGAAGGTTCAGCTCTCCCTCCCACGGGATTTGGGTGCAGAGAACTGCTTATCCGGTCTGTTTCCTTCAGGTTCTGGCGGTGTCTCAGGCGCAGGGGTCCTGCCGCCCCCGGGCCCTCCCCCACGGGAACCCAGAGGCCTTATACAGTTGCCTCTTGGGCCAGGGATGTGGGCAAGGGTGGGCAGTGTTGGTGGTCTCCTCCGCTCTGCAGCCTCAGGAGTGCCCACCCGACCAGGCGGTGAGGTCTCTCTCCCACGGGGTCCGCGAGCAGAGAGCCGCTGCGGGCCGGGATCCGCGGGCGTGGGACCTCCGGCAAACACAGGAAGTGCCCGGTCC
Source organism: Rattus norvegicus (assembly GCF_021556685.1). Lineage (NCBI taxonomy): Eukaryota > Metazoa > Chordata > Mammalia > Rodentia > Muridae > Rattus > Rattus norvegicus. The sequence continues at coordinate 25,107,614 of NC_141535.1, read as the reverse complement.
CAGAGGAACCCTGCCTCCGTGTGTCCCGAGTTCACCAGGCAGGCCTCTTGCAGGGGAAAAGCTGGTCCCACCTGCGGTTCCAAGGCTCAAGTCTGCTCGTGGAGTACTGCATAAGTCCTCTCCGCTGTGGCAGCAACCGGGAAGATCTGCGCCGCTCCTTCCGGGAGCCTCAGCGCACCAGGGCTCCAGATGACGCTTGGTGTTCTCCTCTGGCGTCTGGACGTGCACAGAGTGCAGCCTCCTCTGGTCTCCCAGGCGTGTCTTTTTAAATTTATTTAATACTTAATAATTCTTTGGTTTCTGGGCAAACATCCCCCTCCCCCCTCCCCTTCCTTATGGGTGTTCCCCTCCCAACCCTCCCCCCATTGCCGCCCTCCCCTCAACAGTCTAGTTCACTGGGGGTTCAGTCTTAGCAGGACCCAGGGCTTCCCCTTCCACTGGTGATCTTACTAGGATGTTCATTGCTACCTATGAGGTCAGAGTCCAGGGTCAGTCCATGTATAGTCTTTAGGTAGTGGCTTAGTCCCTGGAAGCTCTGGTTGCTTGGCATTGTTGTACATATGGGGTCTCGAGCCCCTTCAAGCTCTTCCAGTTCTTTCTCTGATTCCTTCAACGGGGGTCCTATTCTCAGTTCAGTGGTTTGCTGCTGGCATTCGCCTATGTATTTGCTGTATTCTGGCTGTGTCTCTCAGGAGCGATCTACATCTGGCTCCTGTCAGTCTGCACTTCTTTGCTTCATCCATCTTGTCTAATTGGGTGGCTGTATATGTATGGGCCACATGTGGGGCAGGCTCTGAATGGGTGTTCCTTCAGTCTCTGTTTTAATCTTTGCCTCTCTCTTCCCTGCCAAGGGTATTCTTGTTCCCCTTTTAAAGAAGGAGTGAAGCATTCACATTTTGATCATCCGTCTTGAGTTTCATTTGTTTCTGATTTTGTTAATTTGGACACACTCTCTGGGTCCTCTCGTTAGTCTGGCTAAGGGTTTATCTATCTTGTTGATTTTCTCAAAAAACCAGCTTTTGGTTCTGTTGATTCTTTCTATGGTCCTTTTTGTTTCTACTTGGTTGATTTCAGCTCTGAGTTTGATTATTTCCTGCCTTCTACTCCTCCTGGGTGTATTTGCTTCTTTTTGCTCTAGAGCTTTTAGGTGTGCTGTCAAGCTGCTGACATATGCTCTTTCCTGTTTCTTTCTGCAGGCACACAGCGCTATGAGTTTTCCTCTTAGCACAGCTTTCATTGTGTCCCATAAGTTTGGGTATGTTGTACCTTCATTTTCATTAAATTCTAAAAAGTTTTTAATTTCTTTCTTTATTTCTTCCTTGACTAGGTTATCATTGAGTAGAGCATTGTTCAATTTCCACGTATATGTGGGTATTCTTCCCTTATTGTTATTGAAGACCAGTTTTAGGCCGTGGTGGTCTGATAGCACACATGGGATTATTTCTATCTTTCTGTACCTGTTGAGGCCCGTTTTTTGACCAACTATATGGTCAATTTTGGAGAAAGTACCATGAGGAGCTGAGAAGAAGGTATATCCTTTTGCTTTAGGATAGAATGTTCTATAAATATCCGTTTAGTCCATTTGGCTCATGACTTCTCTTAGTCTGTCTACGTCTCTGTTTAATTTCTGTTTCCGTGATCTGTCCATTGATGAGAGTGTGGTGTTGAAATCTCCCACTATTATTGTGTGAGGTGCAATGTGTGTTTTGAGCTTTAGTAAGGTTTCTTTTACGTATGTAGTTGCCTTTGTATTTGGGGCATAGATATTTAGAATTGAGAGTTCATCTTGGTGGATTTTTCCTTTGATGAATATGAAGTGTCCTTCCTTATCTTTTTTGATGACTTTTAATTGAAAATTGATTTTATTTGATATTAGAATGGCTACTCCAGCTTGCTTCTTCTGACCATTTGCTTGGAAAGTTGTTTTCCAGCCTTTCACTCTGAGGTAGTGTCTGTTTTTGTCTCTGAGGTGTGTTTCCTGTAGGCAGCAGAATGCAGGGTCCTCGTTGCGTATCCAGTTTGTTAATCTATATCTTTTTATTGGGGAGTTGAGGCCATTGATGTTGAGAGATATTAAGGAATAGTGATTATTGCTTCCTGTTATATTCATATTTGGATGTGAGGTTATGTTTGTGTGCTTTTCTTCTCTTTGTTTTGTTGCCAAGATGATTAGTTTCTTGCTTCTTCTAGGGTATAGCTTGCCTCCTTATGTTGGGCTTTACCCTTTATTATCCTTTGTGGTGCTGGATTTGTAGAAAGATATTGTGTAAATTTGGTTTTGTCATGGAATATCTTGGTTTCTCCATCTATGTTAATTGAGAGTTTTGCAGGATACAGTAACCTGGGCTGGCGTTTGTGTTCTCTTAGGGTCTGTATGACATCTGTCCAGGATCTTCTGGCCTTCATAGTTTCTGGTGAAAAGTCTGGTGTGATTCTGATAGGTCTGCCTTTATATGTTACTTGACCTTTTTCCCTTACTGCTTTTAATATTCTTTCTTTATTTTGTGCGTTTGGTGTTTTGACTATTATGTGACGGGAGGTGTTTCTTTTTTGGTCCAATCTATTTGGAGTTCTGTAGGCTTCTTGTATGCCTATGGGTATCTCTTTTTTTAGGTTAGCGAAGTTTTCTTCTATGATTTTGTTGAAGATATTTACTGGTCCTTTGAGCTGGGAGTCTTCACTCTCTTCTATACCTATTATCCTTAGGTTTGATCTTCTCATTGAGTCCTGGATTTCCTGTATGTTTTGGACCAGTAGCTTTTTCTGCTTTACATTATCTTTGACAGTTGAGTCAATGATTTCTATGGAATCTACTGCTCCTGAGATTCTCTCTTCCATCTCTTGTATTCTGTTGGTGAAGCTTCTGTCTACAGCTCCTTGTCTCTTCTTTTGATTTTCTATGTCCAGGGTTGTTTCTATGTGTTCTTTCTTGATTGCTTCTATTTCCATTTTTAATTCCTTCAACTGTTTGATTGTGTTTTCCTGGAATTCTTTCAGGGATTTTTGCGATTCCTCTCTGTAGGCTTCTACTTGTTCTCTAAGGGAGTTCTTCATGTCTTTCTTGAAGTCCTCCAGCATCATGATCAAATATGATTTTGAAACTAGATCTTGCTTTTCTGGTGTGTTTGGATATTCCATGTTTATTTTGGTGGGAGAATTGGGCTCCGTTAATGCCATGTAGTCTTGGTTTCTGTTGCTTGGGTTCCTGCGCTTGCCTCTTGCCATCAGATTATCTCTAGTGTTACTTTGTTCTGCTATTTCTGACAGTGGCTAGACTGTCCTAAAAGCCTGTGTGTCAGGAGTGCTGTAGACCTGTTTTCCTGTTTTCTTTCAGCCAGTTATGGGGACAGAGTGTTCTGCTTTCGGGCGTGTAGTTTTTCCTCTCTACGGGTCTTCAGCTGTTCCTGTGGGCCTGTGTCTTGAGTTCACCAGGCAGGTCACTTGCAGCAGAAAAGTTGGTCTTACCTGTGGTCCCGAGGCTCAAATTTGCTCGGGCGGGGGGGGGGTGCTGCCTACGAGCTCTCTGCGGTGGCAGCAACCAGGAAGATATGCGCCGCCCTTTCCAGGAGCTTCGTGCACTAGGGTTCCAGATGGAGTTTGGTGTTTTCCTCTGGCGTCTGAGATGTGTGTGCAGAGTGCAGTCTCTTCTGGTTTCCCAGGCATCTGCCTCTCTGAAGGTTTAGCTCTCCCTCCCACGGGATTTGGGTGCAGAGAACTGTTTATCCTGTCCCACTGGTGAATTCTTTAAGGCAACAAATTCACACAGTTTCTGAAGGCTATAAGAATAGCTTCGTTTCTGAATCTTCCTTTTGTCCTTTGCTGTTTTTTTTTCTTTTTCTTTTTCTTTTTCTTTTTCTTTTTCTTTTCCTTTTTTTTTTTTTTTTTTTTTTTTTGTGGCTGTGCTTTGCCTGGTAGAGTGACACCCAGAGATTTTTCCGTGTATATAAAATTTGCAGCTACTTTCTCTAGTCTTAGACATTGGAATAATTGTTTTGTTCAGATTCTGAGATATGCTCATTGTGAGGGCCATGAGTCAAACATAAAGTAGGCTGTAAGAACTGGCAGCTCACACCTGTAATTACAGCATTTAAGAGGCTGAGGCAGGAGGGTCATGCCTTCCAGGACTCTGTGGGTTATAAAGCAAGGCCTGGTCCCTCGTCTCACAAACGAGGAGGAGGAGGGGAAGAAGTGACACAGTAATCTCCGATGGCCAGAAAGAAGACTTGATGAGGAGATCTTAGTTCTTTGTTAAGAGTTTAAATTGCTGTTGGTGGCCCTGTCTATGCGCCACCAATAATTGTTCCAACAGTGTCTAGCGGTTTCTGTAATTAACGTTAAATATCTACTACCACTTATGTATAATATTAATATTCTCAGCAATAAGAGAAAATGAGCTTTCTAAGAATCTAATTACTACCCTGCTCTGATTTCCCTAGCCCTGATTGGAATGAACATAGACTACTTTTATCTTTCCTAGTGCTTATAACCAAACCAAAGGAAACACAGAAAGTAGGAACTAGCAAGACATGTAATGACATCAGAGGAAGGAAATAAAAACCGGAAGTACAATCAGCGTCCTAGTGTGTTCCTGGTGGTGGTGGTGTTTGTGCACAGTTGGAAAACAGTTGGCTGGGCACATGACGTTTACGCCATTATTGCCCCAGAGGATACAAAGTAGATTAAGTCCTAGAGAGAATACTATAAAAGGAAGGGAAACTAAATCCTAAATATCTATTTTTCCAGACAGCAACTAGGAAAAGAACTCTTGGCAGGAAGAGGCTTTGAATGAAATTATACAATTTGAGCAGGTTCTATAAGTTCTTGTTTGGACTCAAAGCTGCTCATGCACAGATCTGACCCCAGACAGCATAATAATGACTTTGAGGACCAGGTACCAGGTGGGCCACCGTCAGACTGAGTTTGTGGATGGTGCCCACATGAGCTAACTCCAAACAGTACAGCCAAGCTTTGCCAATGGAAAAGACACTAAAGCTACAGCCCTCTGGAGGTGTATCAGCTGTGTGTCCTGGGTCAGCCATATTGTTTTACAGCAAAAGCAACAAAGTGAACAGCAAATGAAGCGTTTTAACGAAATTGAGAGGCGTAGGTGGAATATTGAGAAATAAATCTATAGAGTTTCACAACATATAGAGAATCAAGAAAATCTCACCAATTTACCAGAGAGTGGTCTATCCCTAAGCAGCCCAAATGTCAGATTTAATAGAGAACGACTTTAAAGTGACTTATATCCAAGACCCAAGAATACGTGTCAGAATACATTCTTTGAAAATATGCCTCATGTAAAGGACATCGTATGCTGATTTAAAGAGAGCTGGAGTAACTATCTTAAATAAAAGGATACTCCTGAACAACACAAGTTTAAAGAGGCAACTTAAACAATAATTGAGTCACTAAAAAGACGTACCAGTCATGATTTTATGTATACAAATAACAGCAGAAGTTCCAGCACAGAAAACAAAAGCTGATGTGCCTGAAGGGAGAAACAGATAATCATAACTTTAGGAGGAAAAATCAACCTGAATTTAACAATCAATAGGACACACAAACATAAATTAAAAGATAGAAAACCTAAATTCCATGAGCCAACTTAATGTAATTGACCTTTACAGAAATTCCACCCCAGAAGAGATAAATAAATTCCACCCTGAAAGAGATAAATATTGATTCTTTTCAAGTGCAGATGCAGTATTGTTTATAGAGGCTATCTCCTTGGTCAGAAAAATTTGTCCTAAAATTAAGAAGGTTTAGAATACAGAATATAGAATTAAGCTTGAAGTCAAGAACAGGTATCTGGAAATCTCTCCCTTACACATAGATACTAAAGAGCTTTCTAAGTCAATGGGAAAAGAGAAGTCTTCTAAGAAGAATGAAGACACAAAACATCAGAAGCAGTGCCTCCTGGGAAATGTACACTGCCACATGCTCACTAGGAAAGCATGCATGCTTCTACCTTAGGAAGCTAAAAAGGAGCAGGCTGGTAGACTGGCCCAGGTAGCAGAGCACACTTTATAGACCTGCATTTGGAACTACAGTAACTACAAGAAAAGTTGTGCCCACTTGCAATCCCAGTACGAATGAGGTGGAAAGAGTTGGATCTCTGGGTCTCACTGGCCCTGAGTCTAACCAAATCCTGTCTCAAAATATAAGGTTGAAAGTGACTGAGGAAGATACCTGATGTTTACTTCTGATCATACACTCGTACAAATTGTTTAGGCATCTGCACATGTACACACACATGGGTCTGTACACACGTGAAATAAAGAGACAGGGAAAAGTAAAAAATAAAGCAAACAGTATGAGAAAACCAATAATATCAAAAAGTGATTCTTTATAAAATTCAACAAACCTCTAGCTATTCCAAATAGCAAGACAACAGGAAATATAAGTCTTAGGGATAAAAGATGCAAAACCAGCATGGACTGAACAGTCATTAAGAGGATGATGGGGGAATCCTATGAAAGCCTAAACACACATGTTCACCAAACTCGGTAAAATGGACCAGGAATAATCGAAGACACCAAAGAAGAAATAGATATCATGAATAGTCCTAAATCCACAAAAGGGTCTGAATCTGTAGATAAAAACCTTTCAACAAAAATATTCTGGTTAGATTTCCTAGCCAGCATAGTAGGGAAAAGAGTAGTGACAGACAGACTGAAAAGCAGGAAATAGAACTGTCTCCATTTACGAGGAATATGCCTGTCATAGTCGGTGTTCTATTGCTGTAAAGAGACTCTTTGACACATAAGTGGGAGCTTGTTTATAGTTTCAGAGGTTTAGCCCATTATTATCAGGAAAAGGAGCATAACAGCAGGTGTGGCAGTCACAACACTGGAGAAGTAATTGAGAGTTGCAACCTGACTCATAGGCAGAGAAAGAGGGGAAGGGGGAGGGGGACAGAAAGAGAGAGAGAGAGAGAGAGAGAGAGAGAGAGAGAGAGAGAGAGAGAGAGAGAGAGAGAGACTGGGCCTCGCTTTTGAAACCTCACAGCCCATCCCCACGATGCACTTCCTCCAACAAGGCCACACCTACTAATCCTTCTCAAGTACTGCCATTTCCTGATGACAAAGCTTTCAAATAGATGAGGCTATGGGGACTATTGTTACTCAACCACCTATGTAGAAAATTGCCAGTGTAGAAAATCCAAAAGACTCTACAAAAACTGAAATGCAGTTTGGGGTGGTCAGCATGACTCCTGTAACGTACTCTCTGCTATGTTTATAAACAGTAGTGAGCTTTATAAGTCAGTTTTAAAAAGCAGTACAATTTACTTTTTCCAAAATGCAATAGTTCCGTCTAAATCTGTGGATACACATGGTGAAAACTAGAGATCTAGAGACATAGACTACAGAAGCCAATGAAGAGGTGCCGTTCACTAATGAGGAGAATCCATAGTGCTAAGATTTCAAATCTCCCAAACCTATCTAAACCATTAGTGAGTTCTGATCCAAATCCCAGAAAGGTTTTTTGTTGTTATAAACAAAATGTTTTAAAATGTCTAAGGAAACACAAATGGGTTTGAAGCAATAGGATGACACTACCTTGATTTGTAGAGTTTCTCCAAACCCACAGTAGTTGAGACAGTGTGACATTTCCTACAGTTACCATGCAGACCCACAAAACAACAGAGGCCTGAAATAAACATACCTGAATGTGGTCAATCCACTCGTTTTGTGCTGCATGTAATATTTAAAAGAAATCAATCCATGATGTCCCCAGTTGCTCCCCACCCCTTGCGGTCTCCCTGCCCCATAGCTAATCCCCTGCAATATCCACCCAACTTCTCACTGTTTGCTTGCTGCGAACTGTTCATCCGTCCCCTGTTGCTAGCTGTCACAACCTCCCTCCCCCATAACCCAGTAAAACCAAAACTCTAGAGACTTGTAATTTTTCAGTCAGATCTATAGCAAAGTCTCAGCTCACAAAACGCCCACACTGTGAACTCAGAGCCAATAGAAATTGATACAAGTTGCCACCAAGATTGGACTGCTGGCAGATCTAGCTAGCAGAGTTGGTGAGTTTTGGTTTAGTGAGAGACACTGTGTCAAAAAATAAAGTGTAGAGTCATGTGAAAGCCAGATGGGGTCTTCTTCCTCAATGACTCTACACTTTACTTTTTGACACAGTGTCTCTCACTAAACCAAAACTCACCAACTATGCTAGCTAGGTCTGCCAGCAAGACTCAGGGGTGCCTTCACCTTCCCAGTAGTAGAATTATAGGCGCACACCACAGTGTCCAGCATTTATTACGTAAGCATTCAGGATCAAACTCAGGGCTTCATGCTTGCACAGCAGACATTTGATTGGCTAAGCCATCTATCTAAATCCATAATGGAACACTTTTGATCGACAACAAAGAAAAATTCCTAATACAGTGACATCCTTAAATATCACATATGTCATGCCAAGCAAAAGAAATCTTTGCTAAAAGGTTACTTCCTCTATGGTTTTAATTTTTGACATTAGAGAAATGGCAAACTGCACATAAGGAGCTGTTTAGTGAATGCTTGGATTAGATTTTGGGGGAGGGGTAAGGAGGAAAGCTTGAGGATTTCTGCATCCTGACTGTGTTTGCTTGAATGAACAAACAGCTGGGGAGAGATGACTCAGCAGGTAAGTGCATAAGCTGTTCGAGAGGACCCAGGTTCAGTTCCCAGCACCACACGGTGGCTCAAACCATGCTACTCCAGCTTTGGCCCTTTCTTCTGGCTTCTGTGGGCACCAGACATGCATGCAGTGCACAGACATATGCAGGAAAAATAGCCACACATGCAAAACTTTAAAAAAAAGGAAAGGAAGGAATTCTAGCACGTGCTCCAACAAGGATGGACTTTAAAAAGATGTGAAAAGGACAGTTACAGAAAGACCATGCATCTAGAGTACTGAAGTCCACAGTTTAGAAGGCAGAATGGTGGGAGAGCAGGAAGGTCCGGAGCTGGCGTTCAGCTCTGAAGATGCTGGGCCTCACACAGTGGGGATTTACTTAACAATGTGAACGGAAGCTAGAAAATGGGTCGTCACTGCTTTAAATTACTGAATTGCAGTGTTGGTTAGGTGTGGGTTAGAAGTGCTGAAAGGCATTTTTCATTTCTCCCCCTTTGAGTTCTTTAATCAGAAAGCTGGCAATAACTATTTCAAAACGGCATGCCTGACTTTTGAATCATATGTTGCCCTAAAATGTCATTAATTTCAAAATTAGTTATAATATTTAATAAGCCCAACAAACTCATTTCAAATGCTCCTGTAAAGTCAATGGGAGTGAAGAGGCCCCAATTCCCTCTCTGGATCACTGCAGGGAACTCACGGGTGGTTACATAAATGCCTATTTCTCATCTCACAGATGCAGAATGTGCCAGAAGATGGCTTTAGCAAAGAGTTACTCTGCCTGGACACTCCCAAGCTGTGTCCTGGGAGGACTGTAATAGAGTTTTAGAAGAGATGGGTTTTGCCATTTAGGTTACATGACCTTTTTAACAGTAAAAATGCATTATGCTTTTCCCAGTGAGTCCATGTCCAAATGGGGTAAGATAGGCTATGGGAGTATGTCAAAATTCTCCCTCGAGTGAAAAGAATTCTAGAAAAAAAGGACAGGAGTCGTCGGGATCATTAACTGTCTTGTCTGCACAAAGGGCTTATACCTAAGGGAGAGAGTTGGAGACAGGAAATGAGAATTCTTAATGGTTGTTTTAAGCGATTTTTAAATATCATTGCATTGTCTATTCTATGGCAAAGCTTAATATTAAAGGAAATAACCACTGCTGTTGTCCTCGACTCTGTACCTTGGGGAGCTTTCCATCCAGGGATCTACAGTGAGCTCCACCTCCTGGGCTTTCAGTGACAAGAAATTCTCAGCAAGGCTGAAGTCTCCAAATGTCCAGTTCTGTGTCACAGCCACATGGCCTGTTGTGGAATGATTAAATGACACCCCAACTTCATGGTAGAGTGCATTGCCATTCAAAATACAGATGCCTATCTTTGTGCCTTCCTATTGGTGGACGGTACCTCTTGGCTGAGCAGCTCTGTAATGCCAAGTGAATTATAAGGGCTGAAAAGTATTATCCTGTAGCAAAAATGTTCAGAACTAACATTTGACTCTGAATGTCTTTTATTCTTCTGCCTCAAGACCTTCAATGTCCCTGATAAAAGCTGTTCTGTGGACCTGAGTCTATTTGTGGGTTAGAGTTGTAGTGGATCTAGATAGATCCTTCATCAATTGTAAGTAAGCCTGTGTGGTGGTTTGAATGAGAATGTGGCCCCCATCCCTGTGGGCTCATATATGTCAGTATTTGATCGGCAGTTGGTAGAAGTGTTGGGAATAAGGAGGTGAGGCCTTGTTGGAGGGGTCATGTCACTGGGGTTGTGCTTTGAGGTCATTCCTGATTGGCTCTCTCCTTTTCTCTCCTTCCTACTCGTTGATCAGGTGTAGTCTTGGCTACTCCTCTTATATCAAGCCTTCCTGCTGCCCTGCTCTCCACTATGAGGGTCGTGGATCCACGCTCTGAAACTGTTGGTCTCTATAAACTCTTTCTTCTATAAGTTGCTTTGGTTGTGATCTCCTCTCACCAACAGAAAAGTAACTAAAACAGGGTTGGTTGTTTCCCAGCGGGTCTTAATCCTATCTTGACTATTGTATTCTTCCCACTCACAGAAGAGCAACAATGTAAACATTGATGTAATGCTTTCCTGGACTTACTATTTCATTTGTTTATCTGCTTCTTGAGGCAAGTTCTTAGTACATAGCCCAGAATGGCCTTGAACTCCTGCTTCAGCTTCTAGAGTACTGGGATGACAACCATGTGCTACCAGATCCAGCCTTATTTTTCATCCTGTCCCTAAGGTCAAATTTCCTCCTTTCCCTGTCCAAACAGAATCTCTGCTTCTTTCTAGCTGCACCCTCATCACTGTGCCCAATTATAGTTCAACTCTTCTAAGCCAACCAGGGCAGCTCAATTTCCAATTAGAAATGAGTCTAGGAGCATATGTGACCAACTGTGAATGCAATTCAAAGGAATCAGCCTGAAAGTCCAAGGGAATTTTTCTTTCCTGTAAGTGCAGTGCACAAAAAGAACATCTTTTTGGAGTTTCACCCGTCCTGGTTGGTTAGTTGGTCGGGGGGAGGTTTTTCGCACACTTCAGCTCACTTTAAGCTTTCAGGGCTATCCACGTAAGAATGGGATGCCTGAACTGTGCCCACTGATGAGTACCAGCTCACCTGCAGCAGTGCGGTGACAGTCAGAGGATGTCCTTGGGGATATAACTGAAGCACTACCAGGAGATGCCTCCCTGGGCTTCTTACTGTGATGTCCATGTCCTTATGGCTTAGGCTGTGTCTGAGTTGCACGCCAAAGGACTCCTGGCTGATGACACTTAAGAACTCCATTCACTTGGCTTACTTCACAAGTTCTCATTGTTTATGACTGAATGTCACTCAACCTTGCCAGCTCTTTAAATGACTGAGGTGAAAACCAAGAGGTTTTGGTGTTTCTCTATCCACCGTAGTTCACTTTAGATCCCCACAAAGTCTATTTTGGTATGGTGAATCCCTCAGTGTACCTCAGTCGTTTGCTTTTTCTAGGTGGTTCTAGGAGCTACCTGGCTCTAGGTTTTCTCCCCGGGTCTTTGCCACCAAACTCAACAAATGGGAACCAAGAGAGAGAAAAAAAATTGCCCATGACACTATCTCCAGCCCTCTGTCTCCTTATGTTGTAAGGCTGAGCCACATTTGTGTGAGGGATTTAGGCTTCAACTCTAGAGATTCGCTTTTCTATGCTTTACTCTTCTGAGGCAAGACAGTCTGCCTACTCCAGATCTCTGTCACAGGCTACAAGGACTTCAGTGTAAGTTGTGTGTAGGCTTAGGTCTTTCAAAACCTACTTTAATAAGGATTCTTAATGCTTTAACCATCCTTCCAGCACATCACCCACCATAGGTAGTAGAAAGGAAAGGTTAATAGGACAAAGGAGGGTGTGGACCTGCTTAGAAATAGTTCTTTGGGGAGAATCCAATCTGCGTTGTCAGGATATCAGCAGTTCAGTACACACCAATCAGCAGTGGTAGTTCAACCCACTCGCAAACACCATTCACAGATCAGCAACGGCAGTTCAATCCAGAAGAAACCATGAGGGTACTCAGATCAGCCTGAGTCTGAGGGAGTGCCAGGGAGCTGCCACAACACCAGGAGAAGTTTTTTTGGTGTGTTTCTCTCTATGACGTCACAACAAACACAACAAATGGTGATCAGCGAAGAAGATAAGGGGAAGCAGTCCCTTCCTGTCACAGCCCTGTCACTGTCTATTTGGGTTAGGGTTATATTCTTTCCAAACATCCCGAGTCCTTTCAACCTCTGCCCTAGCAAGACATCACATGTCCCTTTTCCAGGCTGACTCCAGAAAAATGCCATGTGTCTGCTCCAGCACAAACATCCTCTCATAAGCCAGTTTCCAGAAATTGACACGACTGAGTCTCCAAGGAAACAGGGAATTTCTATTTCAGTCATGAACTCAGGTAAGAGACTCTGTATGACCTCCTCAGCCCAAGTTGGTCTCGTCATGGTTATGTGGAGCAGTTTTATCTTGGCATTTTGTTTTGATCATCCATAATTTCCAGACGTCCTTAGTTTTCCTGGTTAGATTTTTTTTTCCTAATTCTACAATTGACGTGTTGCTACTTGAGTCTTTTTCTCATGTTTGTGCTTGTGGGCCCTATGCTAGGCGTCAGGGACACAATCATTCCATAATTTTTCTTCTTCTTGATTGTCACGGCAGACCATGGTATCTGAATATCATCCAGGAGCATGAATTTCACGTTTCTGGGAATACATAGTAAATATCCCAATTGTTCTAGCATGACTTCTTAAAAAATTTTTTTGCTCTATTTCATTTTTTGCTGAAACAGGGTTTTTGTATTATTTGGTGCCCCCCCCCTTTTTATTATCTGTGCTCCTATGTCTCTTTTTACTTTATTAATAAGGAAAAACAAAAGTTTGATTTTTTACAGTTACTTAAATCAACTTTAGTAGACGTGTCAGAGGAATTCTTCCAAGACCAGTTAAGCTGATGTTTCAGGAAACATGCTGTTTTCTAAATTGTCTGAACTAATTTTCACCAAAAGAATTTCCTAAGTTTTATTTATGCTATCTTATCGTACTTTGCTTGACATAAAATCTGTTTTAATTTCTTCTAAGAGTGTTTCATCTTCCTTCTACATCACTATACTAGAGTTGAAGTCTACCTTTGCCAAGGCTTTTGCTACTCAGGATCTGAGTCCCTAACATTATTTCCTAGATCTAGGCCTTGAATTGGGAAATCTTTACTCCTCCTGACCAAAATAAACCAAACCCTAACACCTCTGTTTCTGTCGATTAGCTCTTACTAGCTCTGTGGTTGTCTAACTTGCTCATTCATTCTCTCTCTCTCTCTCTCTCTCTCTCTCTCTCTCTCTCTCTCTCATTAAACTGGAGCACTTCCATTCTTCCACGGGTTTGGAAAACCTTTAAATACTGGTGGTTGAGAGAAGGGTGGGCACAGGGATGTGGAAAGCAGCATACCCAACTGCTTCGTTGCTATATTGACTGACAAATAAAAGGGACAGGCCTTCAAACTTGCTCTGCAGTCCATGCTGCCTGGTTATTGGAAGTACATTTTCCCTATGGAAACAAGAAAAGCACTTAGATTTTAGGTTAGTTCATAACATTTCACCTAGAGCATGACTGAAACTCTATCACAGTGACTAAGGGCAGAGCGTGGACGCAATGCTCTTACATAGGTGAAATGAATGAACACGTGAATGAATAAGAAGGATTCAAAAAAACAAACAAAACCCCACCATGAATTGAATGCTAATTGTGAAGAAGAAACAGAGATGTTCTCTCTCTCTCTCTCTCTCTCTCTCTCTCTCTCTCTCTCTCTCTGTGTGTGTGTGTGTGTATGTGTATGTGTAAAGAGATACTCTTATTGTCTGAAAAAAAAACAATGGGGGACAAGTGACACCAGTTCTATTCTGTTTTAAAAAGATAAAGTGGATAGCTTGACAGAATTTCAAAATATTCCCCAATACATATTGGTTTTTAAAAATCATCAGATAAAGATGTTGAATATTAATTTAAGATTGTTTGAAGAGCTGGAAATACCATGGTTCTCCCTTAAGACAGTTGAGTCAAAAGCCCTTGTCATTTCCTTTTAGAGGCTTGAGGCCAGCGGTCTCCATGATTCCTCCATTGACTGAATAGATAGGGATTGACTGTGTGTGGTGGGTGCTGCTCCAAGATCCAGGTGGGAAATGGCAGCAAATGAGAGAGACAGAATCTGACTGACTGCGTAGCCAATAAAGAAAAAGAGCATATGAGGGAGGAAGAGCCCTTTCGTGGAAGTGGGCAGAGCGGGAAGAAGGGAAGGAGGAAGGGAGTTGCTGCCGAGATGCTTGGAGAGCAAATATGAACTGAGCTGGGCAGGGGAGGGAACGAGAGGGAGATGGTAATTCTAGAATGCTGTTTCTCAGTGGGGAAGAAAGGAAAGCCAGGCCAGAAGGTTACTTTGGAAACTGAACAGATTAATAGAGGTAAAGCACTTAGAAAACCCAGGAAGGGTGGTGAAAAAGCAGGGTAAAAGCATTGCTCTGCAAGCATGAGGTCCTGAGCTTGGGTGTCCAGCAGCCATGTCAAGGCCAGGTGTGGTCGTGTGGGGCTGTAGTAGGAGCTCAGGGTCTCTGAGGGGAGCAGGAGACCAGCAGAACCCTGGAGCTCATCCAGTTTAATGAGTCCATGAGTTCCTGGCTCAGTGAGACGCTGAGAAGCATCAGAGGAAGACACCTGATGTCGAACTCCACACAGAGGAGCATATACATGCACAGGCACAGGCATGCATGCTGTAAAAATGAAGAAAGGAAAAGAGAGAGGAAGGGAGGAAGGGAAAAAAGGAGGGACGGGGAGAGAGGGGATGCCTGGATCCAGCATGTGTTAACTTAAAAGAACAAAACAAAACCTTCTAAAACTTCCCACTCTGGGCACTCTCAGTAACAAGACATCTTGGGGCGTGCCAGTTCCCTTCCGTCAGCAGCCATCACGAACATAGCAGCTGCAGTCATTCTCAGCCTCTGCTGGCTAAGGCCGACTCGTCTCCCTTCAGGCCCTTCATGAGAGCAAACCTGTTGGTTGCACTTTGTGGTAAAAGTGATGGGCAAGTCCTCCTGGGCCTTCAGCTCAGAGATGGTGGTGGTTTTTATGCATGTTTAGATATAGCTGAATTTCTTTTATCTAAGTCCATGGAAGGGGAAAGAAAAAAGGAAATGGAAACAAACATAAAAAGCTCAATTCTCAGCACAAACTGGCTCCAGCCAGGTCTGGCCCTGACACCACCAACATGACCAGAGCTCACTCCAGCGGAGCTTCCGCCCCCAGCAACATCTTTGTTTCTGCCCGTAGGGAAAGCCACCCAAGTCTCAGCTCTGTCCTACAGACATGCTCGAAACATTTGCCCCCTTCCAGACTCAGGGTATGGCTCCCTCTGCCCTGCAAGGCCTGCTCTCACCTCCTCTTCTCCCCTCTTCCATGGAAGGCCTGCTTAGCTTTCTGACTGTCTACAGTCAGAGGGAATGTGTTGAATTCTGAAGGCATGTGTAGAGGGAAAGCTGTTAGTAATACTAAGAGCACCAAGCTGGATTTTTTTTTTTCTTAGCTAAGAGAAGAAAGGACGGTGGGGAAGAAGAAGCAGCCTTGGGGAGCACAGGGGACCACAGTGGGTGAAAAGGGACAAAGTCACTGGGAGCAGAGAGACAGACAGTATTGGTCCTTCATTTCCATAGCCTGGGTCGTGGAAAGAGTTAAACAGGAAAGGAGTTATGAGGGAGTCCACCGGCAGGTTCAGGAAGTTACGTGTTATCACTGAAAAGCCTTGGACATCGGGTGCACTGAGCTCCAGGTCAGTATCAGGCAGAGATTAATCTAGTAAAGCCTGAGGCCCAAAGTGATCTAGTCCAGCAGTAGTCAGCACCATGGGTAGTCTAGTCTCAAGGATGCTTCTATGTCTAATCCCTGCCTCTTATTTTTGTGTGTATTAAAAGCAACAAAACTTTTACTGAGCACCTACTGTTTACCAGGCATAATGACCAGTGCCGGAGAATGACAGAGGAGTTAGATAAAGCCCTGTACGCAATTTACTACTGAGTCAAGTGTGATGGTTAATGCTTGTAATCTCATCACATAGGAGGCTGAGGCAGGAGGATAAGGAGTTCAAGACCATCCTTGGCTACACCATAAGGAAGGAAAAAAAAAAAGAGGAGGAAGCAGAATCTAACTGTATACCTACACATGCTAGAAACTTAATACCAGCTCATGTTTGCTGGTTGATTATGGTGTACAAAGTATATGTCTAATAGCTAACACAATTATTTTATTTTTCATTGTTAGCTTCTCTTTAAGTCATGTACCTTGTGAAAAATAAGTCCAGAATTTAAACCCAGATTTTCTGACTCTAGTACTCTTACTTCTAATTGCTAGACTCTGTTGTCCACGTGCCGTGACCTCGCCGTGGAAGAGTTGCTTCTGCAGCCGATATGTAGCAGGGACATTTGAGAGATGCCCTAGCTCATAGCTGGCATCAGAACAGGGAATTTCCTTGCTGAGGTGGCTCCTGGCCTGAGACTTGAGCAAAGACAGTAAAAACAGTCAGCAGAAAACAAGGCACACTTAGTGCTTGGCATGGTGGGGATCTGGGTACCAACGGACTGATTTCTGCCTCCCTCAGATTCTAACGCTGGTGGAGAGGGGACTCAATTAACTTAATTGGAACAAGAGTGGGAACTTCACCAGTCCCACCATCGACTCGCTGGTGGAACTTCACTTGTATGGCCTTTGTATTCCTGCACGTCAGCCCAAGAATTGACATTCCGATTCAATTTTGAGTAGTAGGAAAATATCAATAAGCAGTATCTTTTAGATACAAAATCCCTCACATTATTAACAAAATGTACCGACTTATGTAGTGGTGGTCTGGTACTTACTGCTCTAGGGCTTCTGGTGCCCGGGCTGGGGGGGCGGGGGGAACGGGGGTGGGGGAGGGCTCTTTCCAGTGGTCTCTCGCCGGGCTAGGTGCGTGGGTTCAGGCGAGGGGAGAGAACTTGGGCAGGGAGGGGGAACAGTTTTCGCCGCCCCCAGCTGCCGCTCCTTTCTGCTGCTGCCGCTTGGATTGCTCAGGCTGGGCTGAGCCAAGCCAGCAGGAAACTGACTAGTTGATGAGGGGTGCAGGGGAGCTTCTGGTGGCGATTTTGGGGAGAGCAGATCTCTTCCACAAAAGGTGGTGTTACAGCTCTTATGACATAAGCTCTCAAATGATGGAATAGTTCTTGCACACCTTTAATTCTGAACATGACCCTTAAATACAATTTTATGGCTGGGTCTATGTCTGACAGCAGGTACTTCCTATTGGTTTGGCCTGAAAGCTTGGGAAGACCTCATCTACATATTCGGGGGCGTGGTACTGTTTCTAAGAAAGATCTGTCTTGAGCCTTTGTAGCCTGTGGTCACGTCCTCACCTGTGGAGGAGGGGTTTGGGGCGTTGTCCTCTGTGACTGATCTGTCTTGGGCCTATGTAACCTGTGGTCACATCCTCACCTGTGGAGGAGGGGCTCGAGGCATTGCCCTACATGACTGGTCTGTCTCAAACCTCCCTACAGGGGTCTTTGGGGGAAGGGTGCAGCTATGTGAGGCCCTGATATCCTGGGAGAATGGGAATGCTCCTGCCACCCCTTTTAGAGTCTCCGGGGATTCGACCTATCTCAATCTGGGATCAGGGTACCTTTCACTGCTGTCTGCCCCACATACTGCTATATATTCAAATGCTAGATTCTGTACCTCAAGATCTGGTTGCTTCAAGACGAGGAGATCCTCATATATACCAGCTTTTGTTGTGTAAACCTTGCCCCCCAAGACTTCCCTGATTGGTTAATAAAGAGGCCTACAGCCTGGACTGGGCAAAGTTCCAGGCTTGCCTTCTGAGCCAGGAGCGAGGAAGAAGCCACCATGCGGTAGGTGGAGCATAAATGCAGGGCCGTGAGGGCCTGCCTGTTGGGGTAGGAGCGGCCCAGGCAGAACATGGCAAGTGATAGCTCGAGGTCATTGGCAGGGAAGTAGACAAAATAGCATAGAGGGTTGATATCTGCCCGGCTCTAGTGCTTTACAACTTAGAAATCTAAAGGTTTGTGTCTTTTATTTGGGAACTAAATGATCTAAGATGGGACAGAAACCCCCAAATAATATTTACCACAGTACATTCATATAGAAAAAGGATGGTGCACCCTGTCCGTGGGAGGTGTGTTCCAGGAGTAAGGGATAAATTTGACATTTTTAAATGAGACAAAGTAAACGGCCAGATTAGTAGACTGAAGCCCAGAACCATGGGACCCAGCTTGGGGGGGGGGGGGGGGGAGTAGCTCAGTGTTTGTCTGCCATGCAGAAGACCTGGGATTTGAGCCAAGCACCTCTGGAAACAAGTGAACAAAAGCTTATGTAATCACCTCAGGAGATGCCAGAAAAGCATTTAGTGAAACTTATGTAGTTGTTCGATTTAAAAAAAAAAATGTTTTTAATTAAAAAAAATCTAGGCCAAGTCTTACATGACCTGAACTAGTCTTGAACTAACTATGTAGGATACACTAGTCTTGAACTCCTGATCCTCCTGCATCCACCTCCTAAGTGTATGGGATTACAAGTGTGTGACATCGTATCTGGCCGAGTTATTTTATTTGTATAAATTCATAGTGCATACCGTGATGATTCAATATGTGTGCATAGTATGTAATACCCAAATCAGAGCAATTAATGTGCCTCTCTCAAACATTAAAGTTTCTGGATTAACACATAATACTTGTGTAGACTTATAGGATATGGTATGATATTCCAATTCATGTACGCAGTGTGCGCTGCTTAAACAAATTAATTAGCACTCCCATATCCCTTTTATAATCTCATTTTTGGGGCCTTTGAGTTGCTCTCTGTGTATATAAGTGAGCCCTAGCCTCCAACATACACATACACTACACTGGAGGACACACACACACACACTACACTGAAGGACACACACATACTACACTGGAGGACACACACACACTACACTGGAGGACACACACACACTACCCTGGAGGACACACACACTACACTGGAGGCCACACACACTACACTGGAGGACACACACACACTACACTGGAGGACACACACACACTACACTGGAGGACACACACACACTACACTGGAGGACACACACACACTACACTGGAGGACACACACACACTACACTGGAGGACACACACACACTACACTGGAGGACACACACACACTACACTGGAGGACACACACACACTACACTGGAGGACACACACACTACACTGGAGGACACACATACACTACACTGGAGGACACACACACACACTACACTGGAGGACACACACACACTACACTGGAGGACACACACACACTACATTGGAGGACACACACACACACTACACTGAAGGACACACACACTATACTGGAGGACACACACACTACACTGGAGGACACACATACACTACACTGGAGGACACACACACACTACACTGGAGGACACACACACACTACACTGGAGGACACACACACACTACACTGGAGGACACACACACACTACACTGGAGGACACACACACACTACACTGGAGGACACACACACTACACTGGAGGACACACACACACTACACTGGAGGACACACATACACTACACTGGAGGACACACACACACTACACTGGAGGACACACACACACTACACTGGAGGACACACACACACTACACTGGAGGACACACACACACTACACTGGAGGACACACACACACTACACTGGAGGACACACACACACTACACTGGAGGACACACATACACTACACTGGAGGACACACACACACTACACTGGAGGACACACACACACTACACTGGAGGACACACACACACTACACTGGAGGACACACACACACTATACTGGAGGACACATACACTACACTGGAGGACACACACACACTACACTGGAGGACACACACACACTACACTGGAGGACACATGCACTACACTGGAGGACACACACACTACACTGGAGGACACACACACACTACACTGGAGGACACACACACACTGCACTGGAGGACATAAGGAACTCACTAATTCTCTGTTTGGGTGCTCACTTGTCAGCTTCCATTTACCCCACCACCCCTTGCTATTCTCAGCTCCTCATAATCACTCTTATACAATCCACAGGAGCTTTTAAAGCATTCATAAGGAAAGAACAAGTGTTCTCTCTCTCTCTGTCTCTCTCTCTCTGTGTCTCTCTGTCTCTCTCTCTCTGTCTCTCTCTGTCTCTCTCTGTCTTTCTGTCTCTCTGTCTCTCTCTCTGTCTCTCTCTGTCTGTCTCTCTGTCTCTCTCTCTGTCTCTCTGTCTCTCTCTGTCTCTCTGTCTCTCTGTATCTCTGTCTCTCTCTGTCTCTCTGTCTCTCTGTGACTCTCTGTCTCTGTCTCTTTCTGTCTCTCTCTCTTTCTGTCTCTCTCTTCTCTCTGTCTCTCTCTTCTCTCTGTCTCTCTCTTCTCTCTGTCTCTCTGTCTGTCTCTGTCTGTCTCTGTCTCTCTCTGTCTCTCTCTGTCACTCTCTCTCTCTCTCTCTGTATCCGTGTCTGTGTCTCTGTGTGTGCCTATGGAGGCCAGAGGTCCACATTGGTGCCTTCCTCAGCCACTGTCCAACTTTCAGAATTTTACAAATTTGAAACTTTTAAGAACTTGGAAATCCTCAGGTACAGTGCAAAGACAGAGCTACATACACTTCCATTTTTTCAGAACCTAAAGCACAGTAGGATCAAGAAGCTCTAAAAAATATCACATCACACCTAAGCCAGCTCTGAGATAGTTACTTCCTTTGGTTATGAACAGCAATATGAATGTGTAAGCTGAATAAACCCTGTCCTTCCCAATTTGCCTCTTGGTCATGATGCTTGCGCAGGAATAGAAACCCTGACTAAGACAAATTGGTACCAGGTATGGGGTGACAAACTGTGACAACCTGATCATGTTTTTGGGAGGAATGTGGAAGAACTTTGGAACTTTGAGCTAGAAGAGCCGTTGGGATGTTAAGAGATCTGTGGGATGTTCTGTGGGAGTTTGGAAGATAACGTTGAGAACAGTGCAGAAGACGGAAGCCTAGCTTGTGAAATTTCAGAGGGAAGATTAAAGACTCTTATCAGGGTTGTTGCTGCTTTGATTGTGACAATTCTGTGGTTTTGGCTACCTGGGACTGAAGAATCAGCTGTGATTAACAAGATACCAGAACTACTAAAGCAAAACATTTGCATTACTGGGACTATTGATGCTGGTCAGCTGGAGCTAAGAAATTCGTGGTGATTAAGAAGAGACCTCATGCTGTGGCTGGACTTCGTAATGTGTAAGAGTCACCCAGGTGGTATTGGTTTTGATGGCATGAAGGGGTCATGAAGAGCAGCTGAGGCTTGGTACTGTGAGAGGCCATGGAAGGCCATTGGTGAAGGTGCAGCTTCAGTTGCAATTGATGGTCCAGGACTTAAGGGGTCATGCAAAAGAGTTGAGGCTTGGCACCATGATGAGAGCCTATGAGAGGTTATTGGTGAAGCCTAGTTGCAGCAGAAGACAGCAGTATTTTGGAGATGACAGTACCATGGGATGATCATCAAGAACAGCAACAGCAGTGGAAAACAGGCATTTGGAGCCTAGAAGACAAGGTGAGGGCTACAAAGTGCAGAACCAGAGAAGTGACCCAAGCCCTTGGAGGAGCCCAGAAGATTGTGAGTGATCCCAGACATTAGACAGGGTTTTATTTTGCTTTTCAGTTGTGACTGTGCCCTGATATTTTTCCCTCTTGAAGGAAGAATGTATTTAATTGAGCCCACTGTTAAGAGACTTTGAACTGTAAAAAGATTGAATTTTAAAAGAGATTGGATGTTTTAAAGGGATTGAAATTGTAATATGTAAGAATTTGTAAAGACTGTGGGACTCTTAAAGTTATTTAGATCTTGGGGATGAATAAGAAAGGAAGGGTTGAGGCTTAATAGTGACGTGTTGGTGTGTGAAGTTGACAAGGGGTCAATTGTACTGGCTAGTTTTATGTGTCAACTTGACATAAGCTGGAGTTATCACAGAGAAAGGTGCCTCTTTTGAGAAAATGCCTCCATGAGCTCCAGCTGTAAGGCATTTTCTCAATTAGTGATCAAGGTGGGAGGGTCCCTTGTGGGTGGTGCCATCCCCGGGCTGGTGGTCTTAGGTTCTATAAGAAAGCAACCCGAGCAAGCCAGGGGAGCAAGCCAGTAGGTAACATCCCTCCATAGCCTCTGCATCAGCTCCTGCCTCCTGCTCTGTATAAGTTCCCGTCCTGACTTCCTTTGGTGACGAACAGCAATGTGAATGTGTAAACGGATTAAACCCCTTCCTCCCCAACTTGCTTTTTGGTCATGATGTTTGTGCAGGAATAGAAACCCTGACTAAGAAAAACTCTGACCTCTACATGTACACCAAGAGCCAAATACACTTGAACATATGTTCATTTGTATGCAAAAATATATGCATACAATACAGACACACAGACACAAACACACAGAACACGCAGAGAGAGAGAGAGAGAGAGAGAGAGAGAGAGAGAGAGAGAGAGAGAGAGAGAGACGTGCTAAGCTTCACTTTCCAAGGATATCCTGCAGGGTATGGTGGTGTGTATGGTAGCTGTGATCCCAGAATTTGAGAAAGTAGAGATAGGAGAATTCAAAGTCCAAGATTGCCTTGGGCTATATGAAACCCAGTCTCAAAAAGGAAAAAAAGGAAAAGAAGAAATAAAAAAGGCTAAAAGACAGATGACCTGTGATGTTGTTACCTTATTTCCATGACAACCTGAGAAGCTATGGCAACATCACAGGGAATAGAAACAGAAAACCAAGAGATAAAATTCATGCTTTTAGCAGAACAAGAGTTGATGGTGGAATAGTTATTATAGTCAGGATGTAGCTTTTTATTTCTGCTGCTATAACAAAATACACAAACGGGAGAAACTATAAACAGAAATCTATTTCTCCACATTCTTGAAGCTGTTGGATTTGGTGTCTTGTGGAGTGGGGCACTGCTCTGTGCTCCCAGGGATAGATACCTTGTTGCTAAGTTCTCCAGAGGACATGGATTCTGAGTCACCACGGGCAAAGGAACAAAAACCTATTCACCTCCCAAAAGACGTGCCTTTCAATCCTATCGTCTGGGGTGTTTGTGCCACTACACAAACTTTGGAGGAATACACTCAAGCCAGGTAGAGCAATCCTTCAATGTTTTCCCAAACAGTAGTTAAAACAGTTTATGAGACCATTAAGACATTTTGTTTTCCATAAAGACCATCCGAAAACCAGCTTCATTCTTTGAGAATTTTATACAGTGTATTTTATTTACCCCCAACTCCTCCCCTTAATTCCTTTCAGATTCAGCCTTTGTGTTCATTTAAACAATTTTTTTTTAAAAAAAATCAATAACCCATCAACTCTGATTTGTGACATTCATAAACTTCTGGGCCTGGGACCATCGACTGGAGAGTGATCAATCTACCAGCGGCCACACCCTTAAAGAAAATTGACTTTCTCCAAAAAGTGATGGACAGTTCATAGTTTCTTGGTCAGGTGGGAGCTCACAAATTGATTTCCACTCCATTCTAAAATCTTGAGCTTATGCAGACCACAGCTGCTATGAATTCTTGTCATGTGTAGAAGACACTGATTTGCTTTGGTCCTGACCTCTGGCTCTTATACTCTCTCTGTGCCTCCTCTTCTGATCTAGTTCTTGAACCTCCGGAAGGGGACTTACTATGGATTACCATGTGTAATTGAGCACTTCATTGACATTTATTCTCTGCACTTTGAACACTTGTGAGTCTCTTCATTCACCACTTTCTACTGGATAGAGAATCATTTCCAGTGTAGTCTGAGAGCTGAATTAACGTGTGGGTATGGAGATGTAAATTTAGAGGGCAGATTGCTAAAACTTAAATATTAGTAAGTTCATCCTTGGGGTCTATGAGCTTTCTAACCATGGGCCTATGGCCTGACTTGCAGTACCAAAGATGTGTTCCTCCCTGTGAAGTGGGCCTTATGCCCAATACAAAAAAATCCAGTTGGTTGCTACTTTAGCGTTTGTGCCATTATTGTATCTGTGGGTGTGTCTTCACATGTCACTTATTATTCAGTGGGTTCACTGTTGGGTAATACTGTTGGTGAATTCCCCCTACATTCCACCACTATGAAAGCTAGCCAGCAAAGAGGAGTCTTCTTAATCAGTACCCACTTGACTTCTCCACGTCCTATGACCAGTGTGTGTTATTATTATTATTATTTTTTTTAGCAACAGGGTCTTGCCACCAAGAGCAATAGCTTCAATTGTTTAGAGTGTCTCTGGGATATTCCCGACCAAAAACTCAATGGTATTTATCCCACACCTGGCTCTGGGTCTTTTATTTGGCAACCCATGGCTTCTGGAAGGAAAAGACCTATCTTCATATCTTCAGATACCCTGGAGTTGAGACGAAAAAACACATCCTGCTGATCTGGGAAAACATGCTGAAGATCAGTGTGGACTCTGTCCTCAGGACATCGTTGCCTGGGAATGGCAATAGCACTTGATCCTACCTACTCAAGGTAGACTACATGCCACCCTGGCTATGACACTGACATCTGAAAAAGGTGACAGCATGGCTGTGTTTTAACCTCCTCTTGAGTGTTACACAGTGGCTAAGAACCAACATGGAACATATAATCAGAAAATTATGTTCCTAAAATTGTCATAAATGTCCTCTTATCCAACTGACCTGAGCATGGCATACAATTCAATACCATTTCATATGAACTTTTTAGAAATACCCAAAAGTCATGAAATTGATCTCTATGTTAAAAAACAAAACAAAACGCAGGTATAGAGGGTTGTATTGAAAGGGAAATTATACAGATTTAAGGTTTAAAAATATGAAGTTAAAAGAATAAGTTTCAAAATTCAGACTCAGGGCTAAACATTGTGAAAAGCAAGTCCAGGCAGCCCCACCCTGCCACTAGGACTAATAGACCATAAAGATAAAGAAAAGGAATGCAGGAACCAGCCCGAGTTATCAAGACTGACCCAAACCATCTGGCAGAAAGGCACCTCCCCCAGCTTACTCAGAGTCACACCTTAACCAGATGTCCTTCAAACCCTGATACACCCCTAGCTCCTAAAATCCTGTACGCTCTAGTCAATACGTACTCTCCTGCTGTGCTGTAATCTCACTGCCATGTTTAAATGAGCCAATCACTTATAGCCACGCCAGAAATTAGCCAATTGTGTGTAACCGCGCCAAACCCCTTAGCCTTCCCTATATAAACCCCTGACTTTTGAGCTTCGAGGTCAACACCTCTGTCTCCTGCGCAGGATACGTGTCGACCTGGAGATCCCCGTAATAGATCTCCGTAATAAACCTCGCCTTTGCTTATTACATCCAAAATGGTCTCTCTGTGTCTGGGGTCCGCGATTTCCCGCGACTTTAGAAAGGGTCTCTCTGCGTGGGATCTTTCATTTTGGGGGCTTGTCCGGTATCTTCGCGACCACCCCAGACTCTGAAGACCCCTTGGAAGTGAGTTGGATGTTTGTCTGAGTGTTTCTGTGTGAGCGGCGCCGCATTTGTCAGTCTGTATGTCTCTGTTTTGGTTCCGCCATGTGTGTATATATGTGTGTCTTAGTACCGGTCAGTGTTAAGAGAGTGGATATGGAATCCCACCCAGTGTTGCCTCCTAAGAGTGGATGTGGAATCCCACTTTGTAGGAGAGGAGAGTGGATGTGGAATCCCACTCTGAGAGTGGATGTGGAATCCCACTCTGTGCAGCTGCCTTTGAGATACGTAAGGATCCTCTGGCTGCGGAAGGGGGGACGCCCAGAGCCCGCAAGCTACAGCCCCTGGAAGACATTCCACGGGCGGAGAACAGCCGGGAGAGCCTGGCTGTGGGCAGTCAGGAGGACCTGACTGTAGTTTTCTGGAACAAAGGAGACGGAGTGCTCCTTTTACCTAGGCAGGAGCGGACGAAAAATCCCACTCCGTCGGAGGTCGAGTTCGGCTGCCTATTTAAGTATAGGCACGGACAAGTGTGCTTGGACTTGTTAGTGTCTGTTGTCTGTATTCTGTTTCTGTGTTTGGTGTTCTTTTTCTTTACCACGGGGCAGACTGTGATAACCCCTTTGTCTTTGGTGGACCATTGGACCGACGTTAGGGCAAGAGGACACTCTGGAATCTTGTTGGGAGGTAGAATCAGATGGTCTTGTCTCACCCCAGAAGCAGCTAAGGTTAAGCTGCAGTTTGGGCAAGGGTGCTTTGTTTTAGTCTTGCTTGTCTGGTTTGTTTTCTGTGGTATTGTCGAGTGTCCTTTTGGCTTTTGTTTCGTTTTTGAATTTGGACTGACGACTGTGTTTGAAATCATGAAACTGTTTGCTTTGTTTGTCAAAGAGATTTACTTGGTCCTCTTGGTGCTTAAGTTAAAAGTTAAAAATAATTTGCTTGAGAGAAATTGTTTTCTGCTGGGGAGTTTTTATCTTTCTCTCTTGAGCCTCCTCCCCAAGGAGAGATGCCCCAGGTTGGGGGACAAAAAGAGCCCCTAAAATAGTTTCAAAGAATCTACAACAAACTGTAAAGAACTTTGTTTTGCCAGTCAAAATTTAGAATTCAGGCTTTGGCGGTGGCCAAGGTCAGGATTAATGTTTTCTTTTTCATGGGCCTTTAACCCAGTGAGACAGTTTGGTAAAGGGCTGCTACTGAGGTCTTGATAGCCCAGGTGAACTGGTTACAATTCTTTTGTCAGCCACCTGGCATCTAGCACCCAGGTTCTAACCATCTCTCCATCCTTTTGTTATTAGTTGTTACTAGAAGCCTAGTGTCATTTGGAGGCTGGTTCTCTTGAGAGGCAAAGCCACCAAGCCGACACTGAAGAGTGATACTCCTTGAGGGAAAATCTAACTCTAGAGAGATAGTCGATAACAGATAGGCTGCCTCTCTGCTCGCCTTTGTTTTATAGACAAAGCTTGTGCTTATTTTTACAATGGCCTTTTTGTCCAAAAAAGGCCTCCTGGTTTAGCTGTGTGACTAAATGCTATTTGTCCTCTTCAGTGGACCTCTATTCTCTAGATTCCCTTCTTGTTTTCTCACCATCCCACTTGAGATGCTTGTTAGTAACTGTTACAGGTCTTCTTTACCACTGAGGAAAGACAGAATCCTACTAGAGGCCAGAAAGAATGTTCCAGACATAGATGGAAGGCTCCTGACTGTTGACTTCAATACCCCTGAAGGTAGGGAGTGCTCCAGGTCTGCCCCCAGGCTCCAAGGGTGGGTCTCCTAGAGGCTGGAAAATGCCCCACCAATCTGGCTAAGATAAGGAAAGGATATGAAGAGAAAGTTATAGAAATTTGAAGGGTTAAGCTAAGTTGCTGAGAGTTAGTATAAGTTACAGAGAAAGTAAGGTTAAACAAAGAGAAAGAGAAAGAGAAAAGAAGGTAAAAAAAGCAGGAAGCTAAAAGAGATAAAAAGAAGAGGAAGCTAGAGAGTTAAAGAGAGATAAAAGACAAGAGAGAAACATATACTGGCCATAGTAGTTAGGGAACCTAGGAATACAGTACCTGGCAACAGAAGAGAATACCTGGCTAAAGATCAGTGTGCCTAATACAAAGAAAAAGGACACTGGGTCAGGGACTGCCCCAGAAAGAACAAGAGGGGCCACTGGAGAGCCTCTTGGTCCTGGAGTGCTGGCTATGCACAGAGATAGGAGGGAAGCCTGCCTAGTTGTTTTATGGATACAGAGACCCAACGCTCTGTGCTCTTATGCCCCAGTGGGCCAGTATCCAAAGACCTTGAGTACAGGGGACTACTGGCAACAAACAATACTTATGGACTGCCCGAAGAACAGTGGACCTTGGCTTGGGCCGGGTATCCCACTAATTCATGGTCATCCCTGACTGCCCCCATCCCTTGCTCATGAGAAATTTGCTTTCCAAAATGGCTTGTGTGGGCTGAAGGGTGAGGCCATGTGTATGCATATCTGCAGACTGTGTACGTGGGGCTTAAGACCTGTCTCAGTACACCAGTACCTGATGCTGGGAGATGTGAGGCTTAGTGCCGTTCTGCCTGGAACACACCATTCCTGCCAGCTGGGCACTGACAATTATCACCCAATCCAGGACTGTGATAGAGTGGCTGATATTTTGCCTTTGAATAGAATGTCCCAAAAGATGGGACCACTGGTCAGCTGTGATGGACTAGATTCTCCACTGGTTGGGGACAATCTAGTCATCTTGCTGCCCAATCCTGACCTGGAGCCACTGCAACATGAGTGTCAAGCACTGGCAGAAGCCCATGGGTGGAGGAAAGACCTCTGCGACTGGTTGATTGACCCCTGCTGAAAGCCGAGGCTACCTTGTCTACAGACGGGAACAGTTCTCTTCATGAAGATCAGAGATAAGTGGGTGCTGCCATGGTGGACAACACAATGTCATCTGGGATGGCTGAACCTCAACCCCCCAGCACATCAGTGCCGCAGATGCCTTTGCCATCTCTTGGATGCCCTGGTGAAGCCAACAACTGTAAGTACTATTCATTGCTCAGGATATCAGGAGGGAAGAGATTCAGTGGCATGGGGCAATGACGAAGCAGATCAAGTGGCTCGAAAAATGGCTATGCAGGAGCCTATCCTGGTTGCAGGCCTGCAAGAGACAGCCACTGAGAACTAGGATCGGACTAAGGGATGGCCTCACTTAGAAAAGACCCAAATTGCTTAAAAGATAAAGGACAATGGCACACTTGAGGGGAAAGCTATACTCCCCAGAGAACAAAGAAAAGACTCACTTTGCCAAATACAGAAATGGACTCATTTAGGAGATAAGAAGTTTGTCCAAGTAGTTAAGGTGTATGTAATAGACTTTAAGATTTTAGCCAGAGAGGCAGTAAAAAATATAAGGTATGTCAGTAGTGAATGCTTAGCAAGCAAACAGGGCAAGGAGACCTAGAGAGTTTAGTGAAAAGTCGAAGTGAACTTCACTGAGATAAAACCAGAAAAATATGATCACAAGTATCTCCTAGTGCTTGTAGATACTTTTTCAGGAATAGATAGAAGCTTTCCTCACCAAACGAGAGACGGCCTCTGCAATCATCAAGAAGATACTGGAGGGACTGGGGATTTAGCTCAGTGGTAGAGTGCTTGCCTAGCAAACGCAAGGTCCTGGGTTCGGTCCCCAGCTCTGAAAAATAGAAAAAAAAAAAAAAAAGAAGATACTGGAAGAAAT
Organism: Rattus norvegicus; assembly: GCF_021556685.1. NCBI lineage: Eukaryota > Metazoa > Chordata > Mammalia > Rodentia > Muridae > Rattus > Rattus norvegicus. The sequence goes on along the minus strand of NC_141535.1, from coordinate 25,078,258 downwards.
CTGCCCCAGGTCTGGAATGCCCAAGGTAATCTGGTCAGACAACGGCCCTACTTTTGTTGCCAAGGTAAGCCAGGGAGTGGCCAAGTATTTAGAGGTCGATTGGAAATTACATTGTATTTACAGACCTCAAAGTTCAGGACAGGTAGAGTAAATAAATAAAACTCTAAGAGAGACCCTGACCAAATTAAATTGACCATGGAGACTGGCACAGACTGGGTGGCACTCCTTCCCTCTTGCTCTCTTCAGAGCAAGAAATACCCCTTCCAGATTCAGCCTTACCCCCTTTGAGATCTTATATGGGGCCTCAGCTCCTCTGACTGTATTAGATGATGTTACTGAACCAACATGTCATAGTAATAATGATTTGTATGCCAGGCTAAAAGACCTACAGGTGATACAGAAAGAAATCTGCTCACAGCTGGCAGCAGCCTATGCCCTGGGGACCCCTGAGACATCTCATCAGTTCCAGGTCGGAGACTCGGCTACATACGATGGCACTGAACCCAGATACTCGAGCCTCACTGGAAAGGATCGTACCTGGTGCTGCTGACCACCCTGACAGCCATCAATTCTCAGTCCTCACCAGCTGTGTACTAGCTGTTGGGGCTAAGATCTGGGACCTAGAGGAAAACTCAGATCTTCAAAAAGCTCCCTAGACTTAATTTCATGTTTGCCCTGGGTTCTATCAAGATAGGTGTGGGGATAGGCTTGATTTCTATTACAAATGATGTAACATTGCATATGTTAGTACTCCTAACACTTCTTGGGACTGTGCCTCAGGGATCACAATCTGTACAAGTTTAGAAGTTCTAAAAGCTAGTCATGACCTTGGTGTGTAGGTTTAGATAGTGTCCAGATTGGAATCCTGATGCTAAAGACTTAGTAAGACAAAAAAAAAAGAGTTGAGAATTACTTAAGGCTATCTAGGTGCTGCAAGGACAGCACAAGGACATCTGCTGTTGCCCTACAATGCAAGGCTTATAGAGAATTCAGAACTGCCATTGACTCAGATTTTAAAAGAGTGAAAGACTTTTTAGCTGACCTCCAAGAATACCTAACCTCCCTCTCAGAGGTAGTCTTTCAGAATAGGAGAAGATTAGACCTGATATTCCTTAAAGAAGGAGCCTGTGTGCTACACTGAAAGAATGTTGCTTCTGTGCAGACCATTCAGGAGTAATTAAAGACTCCATGAATAAACTTAGAGAAAGGTTAGACAAAAGACAGACAGAGAAGCGCATCAGGGATGGTTCGAGAGCTGGTTTAGTAGATCTCCTTGGATGACTACTCTGATATCTTCCCTTATGGGACCCTTCTTAGTTTTGCTTCTGCTTCTGATTATAGGTCCATGTGTGTTAAAGAAACTAGTTAATAGGTTTGACTCCTACAGAAAGATAGATGCTCAACAAGGTTGGTTTGAGTCTTGGTTCACTTGGTCTCCCTGGATGACTACCCTACTCTCTGCTATATGACTGGGCCATTACTAATAATTTTCTTGGTTTTAGTTTTTGGACCCTGCGTGACAAACAGGTTAATTGCTTTTGTTAAAAACCGAGTGGGTGCTGTGCGGTTGATGGTTCTGAGACAACAGTACCAGTCAGGACAACTGGTGAGACCAAATACAAGACTTGATATCAAAATTCTAAGATTAGAATTACTTAGTAGAAGAAGAGGGGAATGAAAGGGAAATTATACAGATTTAAGGTTTAAAAATATGAAGTTAAAAGAATAAGTTTCAAAATTCAGACTCAGGGCTAAACATTGTGAAAAGCAAGTCCAGGCAGCCCCGCCCTGCCACTAGGACTAACAGACCATAAAGATAAAGAAAAGGAATGCAGGAACCAGCCCGAGTTATCAGGACTGACTCATAAACCATCTGGCAGAAGGGCACCTCCCCCAGCTTACTCAGAGTCACACCTTAACCAGATGTCCTTCAAACCCTGATATACCCCTAGCTCCTAAGATCCTGTACGCTCTAGTCAATACGCACTCTCCTGCTGTGCTGTAATCTCACTGCCATGTTTAAATGAGCCAATCACTTATAGCCGCGCCAGAAATTAGCCAATTGTGTGTAACTGCGCCAAACCCCCTAGCCTTCCCTATATAAACCCCTGACTTTTGAGCTTCGAGGTCAACACCTCTGTCTCCTGTGCAGGATACGTGTCGACCTGGAGATCCCCGTAATAGATCTCCGTAATAAACCTCGCCTTTGCTTATTACATCCAAAATGGTCTCTCTGTGTCTGGGGTCCGCGATTTCCCGCGACTTTAGAAAGGGTCTCTCTGCGTGGGATCTTTCAGTATATTCCTGCCCTCTGACCTTCCACCTCCCTGCTGGCCTGAGATTCAAAAGGTCACCTTTAGCTTTGACTCTTCAGTTTAAATGTTACCCTCTCTGGTCTTTGTTGACTGGAGAATTGTGTCCATCCATTTGTAATAGCCTCAGTGGTGACATTTCTCCTCTACCAAATAGCCTTTTTGTTTCTATACGTTCACAAGTGTGTCACATACAGGCTCTGTGAAAATTAAACCTGAAGTAAGCCAATCATTACAAATCTGATATTTGAGCAATTGAATTCATACCTGAATTCAAAATGGTGACAAATGGGTTACATTTGTAACACAGCTTGGAATTTTAAGAACATGGAGTTCAGAAGCTCTTGTCTTCTCCTTTGAAACATTCATGTCACGGTCAAGTTCATCTTTTTTATGGTCTAAGATCTGTGATTCACAATGAATTTTTAAAATTGCTATAGTGGAACTGAAGAGATAGTCTCATGGTGAAGAACACTTGCTGTTCTTATAGAATACATGGGTTTAGTCCCCAGCACACACATGGTAACTCTAATTCCAGGGAATCTGATTCTCTCTTTTGGCCTTCTTGGAATATACACATACATGCAGCCAAAACACTGATAAACATAAAATAAAAATATATACATACATGTGTACACACACATACATCTGCTCTGAAATTAAAAACAATAAATGGGAAACATAATAACTGAAGTGGAAATTTCTGGTTGTCTGCTTTCGTGAAGCATACTCATGTGATGTTTTGCTGAAACAGATCTGCAAGAGGACACATGATGCTTGGAGAGAGTAAGGCCCAAGTGATAGAGTAAAGCCAACAGTGATAGAATATTTGTATTGCTAGCCGTGCAACACTTTGTTGGTCTCTCCCTTCTTTACTTCTTTACCTCACTTCATTGAGAGAGGCACAGCGGAGAACTTCTCTTGTCATTCCAGCTGGTTCTAGTTGTTTCCAATTCAGCAGAGACCTGGCCGTTTCTGCTGGATTGTGCCATGCTGTTAGGCTGATACTGAGCAGGACTGCTGGTATCCTGACAATGAAGACTGGAATTGTCCCAAAGAACTACTTCTAAACAGGTCTAATCTTCATTGTCTTATTACTATATTTTCTCCTCTACTTTTGGACAGTAGGCTAGAAGTGTTTGAAAATTTCTAGTAAGAAGGTTTTGAAAAAGTCTAAGGCTACAGGTAACTATAGGTGACATGTATTTAATATACTGGGCTAATCATGAATAATGCTTGTTACCACCTGGGAAATTCTGTATTCTACAATACTCAAGTAACTAATAATTCATAGCTCATAAGTATCAGAAATGGAATGTAGTTGCTTCAATGAGAATGGCCCCACAGGCTCATATATTTGAATACTTAGTTCTTAGTTGGTAGAACCACTTGGGATTAGGAGGTGTGGCCTTTTTGAAGGGGGTGTGTCACTAGGGGAAGCCAGCTCCACTTGTAGCTGAACCTGGCAACATAGTCCATATGGTTTTGGCTCTAGAGTTATGGATGGTAAGTGCCTTAGTTAGGGTCTTATTGCTGTGAACAGACACCATGACCAATGTAAGTTTTATAAAGGACAACATTTAATTGGGACTGGCTTACAGGTTCAGAGGTTCAGTCCATTATCATCATGGCAGGAATCATGGCAGCATTGCAGCATCCAGGCAGGCATGGTGCAGGAGGAGCTGAGTTCTACATTTTCCCCTGAAGGAAGCCAAGGAGGATCCTCAGGCAGCTAGGAGGAAGGTCTCTAGGCCTACGCCCCACAGTGACACACCTCCTCCAATCAGGCCACACCTCTGATAGTGCCACTCCCTGGCCCAATAATATGCAAACCATCACAATATGTGAGTAAAGGTATCATGAAATCTTCCTCGGTAGTTATGGAGAGCAGTAAAGGAGAAGCACATAGCAGGGGAGTCAGTGCATGGAAGCCTTGAAAGATCATTGTGTGAATCCATTAAAGCGAGGCCTGAATTATATTGGAAACACTAAGATGTTAGAGGTGCTAGAGTCATGAGACATCACAAGAAGAGCTGTATACAGGAAGTGGAACCAGCCCAAGGGAAAGAAATGTGTTGTAGGCAGCAAAGCTGGAAAGGAAGAGTAATCTAAACCCGTTGACATCAGACACACAGCTATAGGATTTGGAGTTTGCTCTGCTGGTTTTAGTCCTGTTTGGTCCAGCATTTCCTCATTGTGCCCCATTCCTCTCTTTTCGAGTAGCATTGTATGTTGGAAGTGTATAATTCACTTTTTAATTTTTACAGGGGGTTGCAATTAAGAGATTGACTTGAGTTTCAGAACCGACTCTGGATTTTGGACTTTGAAACAGGTTTGGACTCAAAGACCATGGAGACTTTGGAAGTTGGACAAAATGCATTTTACATTGTGATCTGGCTACGAGCCTATGGAGGCCAGGGGGCGGTTTGAGTGAGAATGCTTCATATGCTTGAGTACTTGGTTCTCAGTTGGTAGGACTGTCTGGGAAGGATTAGGGGGTGTGTCACTCTTAGAGGAGGTGTGTCACTGGGGACAGGCTTGAGGTTTCAGAAGACCCATGTTATTCTTAATGTGTTCTCTGCCTCCTGCTTCATGTAAGATGTGAGCTCTCAGTGCTGCTCCAGCCTCCTGCTCCTAGGCCTTCATCCCATCATCACAGATTCTTACCCCTTGGAACCATAGCCCAATTAAATTGTTTCTTTTGTAAGTTCCCTTGGTTGCAGTGTTGTATACAGTGATAGAAAAGAAACTAAGACATGGAATTTGAAATGGGGGCTTCAAGAATAAGCCCTGTGCCCAAATCCAAGTGTTTGAAAATTTGCAAAGATTAGCATCCTGACTTAGGTCCTGCATGATACCTCACAGGGACAACAGATCAAGTAACTTCAAGAAGCCCACTGTCTAGATATAAATGCATGAACGCACTTGACTTTAATAACTGTTAAATCATTCTTTAAGATATGCCACTTGGGATATAAATGTGATGGCTAAATATACCTTGGCCTAACTGCAATAGGAGTTCATTAGGGGTAGGGGACTCAAGTCTGGACAGGGATGCCTCAGGGAAGAAGTACAACTCATCTTATAGAAAAGTCTTGTTTTCCCAGAGTTTTCAGGTGCTAGGGTTTCTCAGGTAAGTGTGGACTCAACATTAGGAGTGAGAGTAGGTGAGTGGCCCAGACTTGAACAGGGGTAGAGGCTGAAATGGGAAGTTTCTTTCAGGACTGTGCCAAAAACTTAGATGTTATCACAATCAATTGCCTATTGCTATAATAGATTACTCAAGACCAGGTAATTTATAGGAAAAAAGTTTATTTGGCTTATAGTTAAGGATTTTGAGAGTCTAAGGTTTGGGGAGGGCCTTGGGCTGCATCCTGACACGATGAAAAAGCAAGAGGGTGAACTGACATATGTGGAAGAGAAAGAACCTAACAAGCGGCCTCACTCTGAAACGATCTACTCTTGTGACTAATCTAGCTCTGGCGAAGTGAGAAGTCGGACATCCCTTTCAAGTGTGTGAATCCTGCATCAAACAATTTCATAAAAAATTTCTCACACCTGCGGATCCCGGCCCGCAGCAGCTCTCTGCTCCCAGACCCGGTGAGAGAGAGACCCAACCGCCTGGTCAGGTGGGCACTCCTGAGGCTGCAGAGCGGAAGAGACCACCAACACTGCTCACCCCTGCCCACATCCCTGGCCCAAGAGGAAACTGTATAAGGCCTCTGGGCTCCCGTGGGGGAGGGCCCAGGAGCGGCAGGACCCCTGCCAGAGACACCGCCGGACCCTGAAGGAAACAGACCGGATAAACAGTTCTCTGCACCCAAATCCCATGGGAGGGAGAGCTAAACCTTCAGAGAGGCAGACAAGCCTGGGAAACCAGAAGAGACTGCTCCCTGCACACACATCTCGGACGCCAGAGGAAAAAGCCAAAGACCATCTGGAACCCTGGTGCACTGAAGCTCCCGGAAGGGGCGGCACAGGTCTTCCTGGTTGCTGCCGCTGCAGAGAGCCCCTGGGCAGCACCCCACGAGCAAACCTGAGCCTCGGGACCACAGGTAAGACCAAATTTTCTGCTGCGAGAAAGCTGCCTGGTGAACTCAAGACACAGGCCCACAGGAACAGATGAAGACCTGTAGAGAGGAAAAACTACACGCCCGAAAGCAGAACACTCTGTCCCCATAACTGACTGAAAGAGAGGAAAACAGGTCTACAGCACTCCTGACACACAGGCTTATAGGACAGTGTAGCCACTGTCAGAAATAGCAGAACAAAGTAACACTAGAGATAATCTGATGGCGAGAGGCAAGCGCAGGAACCCAAGCAACAGAAACCAAGACTACATGCCATCATCGGAGCCCAATTCTCCCACCAAAACAAACATGGAATATCCAAACACACCAGAAAAGCAAGATCTAGTTTCAAAATCATATTTGATCATGATGCTGGAGGACTTCAAGAAAGACATGAACACACTTAGGGAAGCACAGGAAAACATTAATAAACAAGTAAAAGCCTACAGAGAGGAATCACAAAAATCCCTGAAAGAATTCCAGGAAAACACAATCAAACAGTTGAAGGAATTAAAAATGGAAATAGAAGCAATCAAGAAAGAACACATGGAAACAACCCTGGATATAGAAAACCAAAAGAAGAGACAAGGAGCTGTAGATACAAACTTCACCAACAGAATACAAGAGATGGAAGAGAGAATCTCAGGAGCAGAAGATTCCATAGAAATCATTGACTCAACTGTCAAAGATAATGTAAAGCAGAAAAAGCTACTGGTCCAAAACATACAGGAAATCCAGGACTCAATGAGAAGATCAAACCTAAGGATAATAGGTATAGAAGAGAGTGAAGACTCCCAGCTCAAAGGACCAGTAAATATCTTCAACAAAATCATAGAAGAAAACTTCCCTAACCTAAAAAAAGAGATACCCATAGGCATACAAGAAGCCTACAGAACTCCAAATAGATTGGACCAGAAAAGAAACACCTCCCGTCACATAATTGTCAAAACACCAAACGCACAAAATAAAGAAAGAATATTAAAAGCAGTAAGGGAAAAAGGTCAAGTAACATATAAAGGCAGACCTATCAGAATCACACCAGACTTTTCACCAACAAAACAAAGAGAATGAAAGCACACAAACATAACCTCACATCCAAATATGAATATAACGGGAAGCAATAATCACTATTCCTTAATATCTCTCAACATCAATGGCCTCAACTCCCCAATAAAAAGACATAGATTAACAAACTGCATACGCAACGAGGACCCTGCATTCTGCTGCCTACAGGAAACACACCTCAGAGACAAAGACAGACACTACCTCAGAGTGAAAGGCTGGAAAACAACTTTCCAAGCAAATGGTCAGAAGAAGCAAGCTGGAGTAGCCATGCTAATATCAAATAAAATCAATTTCCAACTAAAAGTCATCAAAAAAGATAAGGAAGGACACTTCATATTCATCAAAGGAAAAATCAACCAAGATGAACTCTCAATCCTAAATATCTATGCCCCAAATACAAGGGCACCTACATACGTAAAAGAAACCTTACTAAAGCTCAAAACACACATTGCACCTCACACAATAATAGTGGGAGATTTCAACACCCCACTCTCATCAATGGACAGATCATGGAAACAGAAATTAAACAGTGATGTAGACAGACTAAGAGAAGTCATGAGCCAAATGGACTTAACGGATATTTATAGAACATTCTATCCTAAAGCAAAAGGATATACCTTCTTCTCAGCTCCTCATGGTACTTTCTCCAAAATTGAGCATATAATTGGTCAAAAAACGGGCCTCAACAGGTACAGAAAGATAGAAATAATCCCATGCGTGCTATCGGACCACCACGGCCTAAAACTGGTCTTCAATAACAATAAGGGAAGAATGCCCACATATACGTGGAAATTGAACAATGCTCTACTCAATGATAACCTGGTCAAGGAAGAAATAAAGAAAGAAATTAAAAACTTTTTAGAATTTAATGAAAATGAAGATACAACATACTCAAACTTATGGGAAACAATGAAAGCTGTGCTAAGAGGAAAACTCATAGCGCTGAGTGCCTGCAGAAAGAAACAGGAAAGAGCATATGTCAGCAGCTTGACAGCACACCTAAAAGCTCTAGAACAAAAAGAAGCAAATACACCCAGGAGGAGTAGAAGGCAGGAAATAATCAAACTCAGAGCTGAAATCAACCAAGTAGAAACAAAAAGGACCATAGAAAGAATCAACAGAACCAAAAGTTGGTTCGTTGAGAAAATCAACAAGATAGATAAACCCTTAGCCAGACTAACGAGAGGACACAGAGAGTGTGTCCAAATTAACAAAATCAGAAAGGAAAAGGGAGACATAACTACAGATTCGGAGGAAATTCAAAAAAATCATCAGATCTTACTATAAAAACCTATATTCAACAAAATTTGAAAATCTTCAGGAAATGGACAATTTCCTAGACAGATACCAGGTATCGAAGTTAAATCAGGAACAGATAAACCAGTTAAACAACCCCATAACTCCTAAGGAAATAGAAGCAGTCATTAAAGGTCTCCCAACCAAAAAGAGCCCAGGTCCAGACGGGTTTAGTGCAGAATTCTATCAAACCTTCATAGAAGACCTCATACCAATATTATCCAAACTATTCCACAAAATTGAAACAGATGGAGCCCTACCGAATTCCTTCTACGAAGCCACAATTACTCTTATACCTAAACCACACAAAGACACAACAAAGAAAGAGAACTTCAGACCAATTTCCCTTATGAATATCGACGCAAAAATACTCAATAAAATTCTGGCAAACCGAATTCAAGAGCACATCAAAACAATCATCCACCATGATCAAGTAGGCTTCATCCCAGGCATGCAGGGATGGTTTAATATACGGAAAACCATCAACGTGATCCATTATATAAACAAACTGAAAGAACAGAACCACATGATCATTTCATTAGATGCTGAGAAAGCATTTGACAAAATTCAACACTCCTTCATGATAAAAGTCCTGGAAAGAATAGGAATTCAAGGCCCATACCTAAACATAGTAAAAGCCATATACAGCAAACCAGTTGCTAACATTAAACTAAATGGAGAGAAACTTGAAGCAATCCCACTAAAATCAGGGACTAGACAAGGCTGCCCACTCTCTCCCTACTTATTCAATATAGTTCTTGAAGTTCTAGCCAGAGCAATCAGACAACAAAAGGAGATCAAAAGGATACAGATCGGAAAAGAAGAGGTCAAAATATCACTATTTGCAGATGACATGATAGTATATTTAAGTGATCCCAAAAGTTCCACCAGAGAACTACTAAAGCTGATAAACAACTTCAGCAAAGTGGCTGGGTATAAAATTAACTCAAATAAATCAGTTGCCTTCCTCTATACAAAAGAGAAACTAGCCGAGAAAGAAATTAGGGAAACGACACCCTTCATAATAGACCCAAATAATATAAAGTACCTCGGTGTGACTTTAACCAAGCAAGTAAAAGATCTGTACAATAAGAACTTCAAGACACTGAGGAAAGAAATTGAAGAAGACCTCAGAAGATGGAAAGATCTCCCATGCTCATGGATTGGCAGGATTAATATAGTAAAAATGGCCATTTTACCAAAAGCAATCTACAGATTCAATGCAATCCCCATCAAAATACCAATCCAATTCTTCAAAGAGTTAGACAGAACAATTTGCAAATTCATCTGGAATAACAAAAAACCCAGGAGAGCTAAAGCTATCCTCAACAATAAAAGGACTTCAGGGGGAATCACTATCCCTGAACTCAAGCAGTATTACAGAGCAATAGTGATAAAAACTGCATGGTATTGGTACAGAGACAGATAGATAGACCAATGGAATAGAATTGAAGACCCAGAAATGAACCCACACACCTATGGTCACTTGATTTTTGACAAAGGAGCCAAAACCATCCAATGGAAAAAAGATAGCATTTTCAGCAAATGGTGCTGGTTCAACTGGAGGGCAACATGTAGAAGAATGCAGATCGATCCATGCTTATCACCCTGTACAAAGCTTAAGTCCAAGTGGATCAAGGACCTCCACATCAAACCAGACACACTCAAACTAATAGAAGAAAAACTAGGGAAGCATCTGGAACACATGGGCACTGGAAAAAATTTCCTGAACAAAACACCAATGGCTTACGCTCTAAGATCAAGAATCGACAAATGGGATCTCATAAAACTGCAAAGCTTCTGTAAGGCAAAGGACACTGTGGTTAGGACAAAACGGCAACCAACAGATTGGGAAAAGATCTTTACCAATCCTACAACAGATAGAGGCCTTATATCCAAAATATACAAAGAACTCAAGAAGTTAGACCGCAGGGAAACAAATAACCCTATTAAAAAATGGGGTTCAGAGCTAAACAAAGAATTCACAGCTGAGGAATGCCGAATGGCTGAGAAACACCTAAAGACATGTTCAACATCTTTAGTCATAAGGGAAATGCAAATCAAAACAACCCTGAGATTTCACCTCACACCAGTGCGATTGGCTAAGATCAAAAACTCAGGTGACAGCAGATGCTGTCGAGGATGTGGAGAAAGCGGAACACTCCTCCATTGTTGGTGGGATTGCAGACTGGTAAAACCATTCTGGAAATCAGTCTGGAGGTTCCTCAGAAAATTGGACATTGAACTGCCTGAGGATCCAGCTATACCTCTCTTGGGCATATACCCAAAAGATGCCTCAACATATAAAAGAGACACGTGCTCCACTATGTTCATCGCAGCCTTATTTATAATAGCCAGAAAATGGAAAGAACCCAGATGCCCTTCAACAGAGGAATGGATACAGAAAATGTGGTACATCTACACAATGGAATATTACTCAGCTATCAAAAACAACGAGTTTATGAAATTCGTAGGCAAATGGTTGGAACTGGAAAATATCATCCTGAGTGAGCTAACCCAATCACAGAAAGACATACATGGTATGCACTCATTGATAAGTGGCTATTAGCCCAAATGCTTGAATTACCCTAGATCCCTAGAACAAACGAAACTCAAGACGGATGATCAAAATGTGAATGCTTCACTCCTTCTTTAAATGAGGAAAAAGAATACCCTTGGCAGGGAAGGGAGAGGCAAAGATTAAAACAGAGACTGAAGGAACACCCATTCAGAGCCTGCCCCACATGTGGCCCATACATATACAGCCACCCAATTAGACAAGATGGATGAAGCAAAGAAGTGCAGACTGACAGGAGCCGGATGTAGATCGCTCCTGAGAGACACAGCCAGAATACAGCAAATATAGAGGCGAATGCCAGCAGCAAACCACTGAACTGAGAATAGGTCCCCTATTGAAGGAATCAGAGAAAGAACTGGAAGAGCTTGAAGGGGCTCGAGACCCCAAAAGTACAACAATGCCAAGCAACCAGAGCTTCCAGGGACTAAGCCACTACCTAAAGACTATACATGGACTGACCCTGGACTCTGACCCCATAGGTAGCAATGAATATCCTAGTAAGAGCACCAGTGGAAGGGGAAGCCCTGGGTCCTGCTAAGACTGAACCCCCAGTGAACTAGTCTATGGGGGGAGGGCGGCAATGGGGGGAGGGTTGGGAGGGGAACACCCATAAGGAAGGGGAGGGGGGAGGGGGATGTTTGCCCGGAAACCGGGAAAGGGAATAACACTCGAAATGTATATAAGAAATACTCAAGTTAATAAAAAAAATAAATAAATAAAAATAAAACTGCACAGTGTAAAAAAAAAATTTCTCTACCTTGAGCACTGGCACACTGGTGATTGTGTGTGTGTGTGTGTGTGTGTGTGTGTGTGTGTGTGTGTGTGTGTGTATTTGTATGTGTGTCATAGTACGCATGAGGACAACCTTGGAATTTCGTCTCTGACTTCCATATCATTTGAGACCAGGTCTCTTTCTTGTTCAGTGCTGTGGGGAGGTGACATAGCTCAGAAGCCTCCAGGTTTTTTCTAATATCTTCTTCCCATCTCTCTGTAGGAGTGCTGGGATTAAATGGGATTATAGATGTGTACCATGTGCCTGGGATTCAAACTTGCTCACATTTGTCCAGCAAGGGCTTTGCCCGCTCAGCATCTCCCAGCACATTCTAGAGATCAAGGTTTTATATGAGTTTTTCAGGTGACAAATCTTAGAAGACATTATCGTCTGGTTTATCAGGAGCTATGGAATGTTTTTACTAGGAGATGGAGGTGAACCCATGACATATTTGTCCAGTCATTTGACAGCAATAAGGAGTTTCATCACTTACAGTTTTCAGATCTATAGCTGCCCAATATGTACTTTTAAGTAAACCTTTCGAGTGAACTGCAACGTGCAGGTAGAAAAGTACATGCAACATATGCATCTAGCATATTGAACTGTGTGGAGTTCAGTAAGTGTGTGGCTGCTGCCTGGGTTACTCTTGAGAAAATTTCCAACATGCTACAAAGCTTTCTATATATTAGTGCTTCTTCAGAGGTACCCACGATTCTGATTCACCATACTCTGCTTTTTGATATGATATGGTACCATATACTATATACCCTTTAAATATTTTTGAGAATATCATGCATGAATACTGTATTTACATCATTTTGACCCTGCCATCTTTTCCCTCCAATCTTTCTAGTATCCTGTTACTAGATGTGTTTGTGGCTGACCATTTGGGATTTGGTAACTTATCAGGGAGTCTGTTCCTGAGGAAAAGCGATTCTCATGCTCTCTCTGTCTCTCTGTCTTTCTCTGCAGTCATTGACTGCCTGTAGCTCTTCATCTGGGCAGTATGACTATGCTGGCGTGTTGATTGATCTGCTCATATTTCAGCTCTTGCTTATGTAGCCATACTGTTGAGCATTCATGGCTACAGCATCCCCGTCACAACTAGCAGACCCGATCTTGTATCGGGGATCATAGTCCTCCAGCTCTACACTCTTTCTCCCGCTCCCCCACCTCCCACAAGCTTTCTTTGATTTCCTTGAGCTGTAGATGTAGGGGTTGCATTGTAGGTATATCAGTTGGCACTGGGCAAACCCTGGTCACATATTCTCTGCACTTGGACCAGCTGTGATTGTCTGAAACTGTAGGGAGCTGTATTGGATTTGGGCCTGGAAAGTCATGGGATTGTTGGACAGAGGCCTCTCCCATGTATTTACAGCACAGGAAGAAAAGACCAAGTAGTAAACACCGGGTGTCTTCACTGCATGACCTCTGCTGAGCCCGGCTGATGCTGTGGAACCGACACACCTGGACCACACCTGGGTGGTGGTCAGTTTACTTCTGCCTTTTGCTTCCTCAGCCTTTATCCTTGAGATTTAGGCTGGTCTCCTCAGATTTCTCCCTAATTAATTCAGGTCTCGTAGTCAGTCTTTTGTCACCGAAGTCAGGTAGTCAGGAGCCAGGGTTTCCCACTGTGCTTCCCGGATATTTTCTACCTGGAGACTTGGGTATATAAGTGGTGAATAAAGCTACAGAAGACTCTTCCGCTCTTCCTCTCTCCTCCTTCCTCTCTCTCTCTCTCTCTCTCTCTCTCTCTCTCTCTCTCTCTCTCATCTCTCTCTTCCTCTCCTGCCTTGACACGATAACCTCTCTCTCTCTCTCTCTCTCTCTCTCTCTCTCTCTCTCTCTCTCTCTCCCTCTCTCTCTCTCTCTCTCTCTCTGTGTGTGTGTGTGTGTGTGTGTGTGTGTGTGTGTGTGTGTGTGTTTCTTTCATCCCGCAGGCTTTTGCCCGATTCTCGGTGCCGTGTCGGTGCTGGCGCCAACATGAAACAGCTTCTGTCTGCTACAAAAAAAAAGCATCTCTCATCAAAAAAGCTTTTTGCACAGATGAAGACCATGCACTGTTTATTGCTAGGCTTTTTCTCTTAGCAAGCATGAGCTTCATCTGCGTTTCGGTCATTCACGTATATTTCATATAGTCATTTCTCACTCCATTGTTACATACTATTTAATTCTATGAATAAACCATAGCTCACTGCAGTATGTACATTCCAATTGTTCCTAATTTGGGACAAGCATAAATGACAGTTGTGCGTTCTTTCTTGTTCCCAGTGTACACCAAGAGCTCTCTGGTTAGGGCAGGGTTTCTTTGGTGTCCTCCATTCCCTCTGATGCTTTCGTCCTCCTCTTCCGCATGTCTCCCTTAATCCTGAGGGAAGAGGTTTGATAAAGACATCCCATTTGGGACTGAGTTTCCCAAAGTCTCAACTCTCTTCACATACACCTGTACTTTAGTTCTGTGCCACCCCTGGCACACCTTGGTATGTTCTGGTTTGGAGTTCTACCCTTGGCTTCAGATGAAGTCCATCTCTGGCACTGGAAAATCAAATCGGGAACTGGGGTTTGCTAGTGGAGAGTTGGTTAAATTTCTATTGCTGTGAAGAGAAACCACGGCCAGGGCAACTGGAGAATTTATTGGAGGCCTGTAGTTTGAGAGGGTGAGTCCATGACCATCCTGGTAGGGAGCACAGTAGCCATGGTGCTAGAGCAGTGACTGAGAGCTCACATTCCACCCACAAACATGAGGCACAGAGAGCTAACTGGGAATGATGTGGGCTTTTGAAACCTCAAAGCTCATCCCCAGTGACACCTTCTCCAAGAAGTCTGAAACCCCTAAACTTTCCCATATAGTTCCACTACTTGAGGACCAAGTATTCAAACATATGAGCCTATGCGAGCCATTTTCATTCATACTATGACAAAGTCAAATGATATTTTTTAAACATACAGTACACATAAGGGACTGGCACAATGCCTCAGTGGTTAAAAGTATTAGTCGATCTTGCAGAGAACCTACTGAAAGAATAAAAAATGCAGCTAAGAATTCAGAAGTTTAAAAATGCTATCTCACCCCTAAGAAGCCCTAAGTACCTCAAATTCCAGACCCTGCTTTCTACCTGTAAGTAGGTAAAAGGTCACATTTCTTGAGCCTGCTTTCCCAGAAACTAGATAAAAGGACTTAAGATAAGGCCCCTAGATATGCGATTCCTGACCTAGTAAACATAACAGAAAGCTTCTCCCAAGAACTAGCTGACCATAAAGTTAGATTAAAATCTTAGAGAACAACCTTGAGAAGCAGGAAGCTTCTCCTAGGAACTATTGGACCATAAAGTTAAGCAATCTTGAGAGATAGGAAACTTCTCCTTGTGATTTTTCACATGACACCATCCCTGCCCCCTTGGGTTGTGGCTTCTTCCTTTAAATACCCCTTCTCCCAGCTACTGGTCATCGAACTCCACTGCCCCTGTGTGGGATATGAGTCTCGACCCCAGTGCACTGGTTCCTATCAATAAACCTCGTGTAAATTACAGCAAGGATGGTCTTATGTGAGTTCTTTGGGGGATCGAGTCATCCCGAGACTTGAGTGAGGGTCTTCCCGCTCCAGGGGTCTTTCACTATGACAATCCCTAGTATCCACATGGCAGCTCTCAACCATAACTTCAGTTTCGGGGGCTCTAATGTCCTCTAAATGGCCTCCAGGGGTCCTTTATGCATATGGTACATAGATATATGCAGCCACACAGACATCTATAAAATGAAATTGAAAAAATTAAAAGCATGCAGACATATCATTAAACCTTGTATGTCTTTACTATTATATTACTATTATACCCCCCCCCACATGTACATCCTCACATACCTACCTACATTTTAAAGGAATCTCCCTCCTGAACTGCTTGAGAACTAATATGGTTGTAGAATCTTGTTCTTTCCCACAGGCAAACATATGTTATTATGTGTGTGTATATGTGCCTGTGACTATTTACTGCCTCAGTGTCGGACCCTCCTGGGCCCCTGTCAGTGTTTGACCCCTGCAGAAGACTTGCTGATGCATGTGGAAGCTTTTTGTTCCTAGCAAAGGAACACTCTGGCCCTGAAGCGACATGCCTAGGTGGTATGCCTGGGCGATAATTGGTTCCTGTCTTTTGTTCCTCTTTCTTTGTTCCTAAGGGTGTAAGCCGGATTTTCCACTGTGCTTCCTAGAATTTTCTACCCAGTGAACTTGGGATACTTATTCCATGAATCAAGTAAAAGATTTTGCATTCTCATGACCTGAATGACCCGAGTATGTGTTTTTTCCTTAAACCTCTTAGGGCTATGAGAGGCCTATGCCCGGCTCTCAGTACCGTGTTGGTGTGACAAATGGAGGGTCCACCTAGATCGGGAAAGTGAGGAATTTTTCTGATGAGGTCGTCCCAGGAGCTGGCCAACGAAGTGAAGGGACGAATTGGGCAAAATGGCACCACAAAGTTGGAGCCCCAGTAAGTGGGAGACAGTGAAGGACACCACAGGAATTGAAGGCATGTGCAAAGAAAAATAAAGATTTGGGTTAGCAGTGAGTAAAACTTGTAAAAAAAAAAAGGAGGGGGGAGACAAGGTAATGGTAAATTGTTTTTGTGTATGTGTTCTTTTAGAGTTATGTTAAAATCTAGAGAAACAAAGTCAATTCTCCTAGTTTTTGGACCCTGACTAGAGACAGTTTACATCCTAGACATGAGAGAGAATGGGTTTGAGAAAAACAGTCTCTCGGGATATTTTGGCAAAAGAGAAGGAAAATGGCTTAAGCTTTTTTCAGAGCTCTCCTAGGGACCAAAGGAAGGCAGAAGTCCTACCTCCCTGCAGGCTCCTATTGAAGAAATGCTTATTTCTGGTTCTGGGTTCCTTAGGTAGGATATCTCGGTCCCTTTGGTGGGACACCCTAGTTCTTTCCTTCTATGTCTATTGTCTATCCTTGGTGCACCAAGCTGACCATTACATTTTTTGTTTCATCACTCGAATGTTGTTCTGTGTTTCATGTTTAAAAGAAAAAATGGTTAAAACTTTATCTGCCATTTATTCACCCCTTGATTTAGTTTTAACTCGTTTCAAAAAAGGAACAGATAAATTAAAAGCAGTTTCAATTGGCCTTTGGATCCCTGTACCTGTAGCTAGGAGTCTCTTAGAAAAATTCCTGACTGTGATTATTGGACTTAGCAGGTGACAAGGTGCTTCTCTTAAAATTACAACTAGAAAAAGTAAAAATTGTGTTTGGTTTAAATAGTAAAGATATGTGTAGCCACATCATTTTTTGTTTCTGATTGGTTTTAGATGTATAAATATGCTCTACATGTCTTGCTTTTAGATTATTGGCTTTTAAGTCATTGGGTATGGTTAAAAAATTGTAACATTGGTAACAGAGAGTTGACTTAGAACTGATAATTTGGATAGAGTCATTCTAGACAACATGTGGCATGAGCCAACCAAGGGAAATAGGTCTAAATTGGGATAATATTTTTATGGAATTCTTAACCTAGAAACCAGACTTATAAAAGAATTTAGGGCAATGTCTCTTTGTTGAGATATTAGAGTCTGAACCATCATGCATTCGTATAGAGGAATTGGCAGTCAAACTTTATAGCATGAGGGATGGACTTGGTGTTTTAGAGAGACTGGATTTTGCAGACTAGATTGTTTGTTGGAGGTTGAGATTTGCTTTTCAAAGTTGTGGTTGTGCTCTGGTGTTACAAGGAAAACTTGAAGATTGTGCTTAAAGATTGCCACTGTTACATTGGCTACAGTTTGCAGTTCAATCACGGACAGGCTCAGGATTCTAACTCACACATATTTGTAATTATGAAAAAATCAAACAGGTAGTGATTGTTACAGGATTTAAGAAGGGTTGATGAGGCTATGGAACTTGTGAGAACATTACAGCCTGTTTGCTTACTCCAACTGCCATTTCAAGAAATACGTATAAAATTATTATAGATTTAGAGGATTGTTTTTATTGATGTTTCTTTACACCCTAGTGATTGTGAAAGGTTTTCATTTAGTGAGCTTGCTTAACGCCCACAGAGTGATATCATTGGAAAGTTTTGCCTCAAGGAATCACTTATGGCCTTACATTATGTAAAAAATGTTGTCCCTGCTTCAGTACAAGAAGTTAGGACTTTGAATCTTTCAGTGTATATTATTCATTATATGGATATTTTATTAGCTTATCCCTCTGAAGGAGTTTTACTACAAGCTTTTACTCTTACAACCATCTTCAAATTTTGTGGAGTAGCTTTTGCCTTAGAAGAGATTCAATATTCCTTTTCAATATTTGAGACTGGTTATATCCTAAACAAGTTGTAGCACAGAAAATTCAAGATAGTCTACTTTCAATTATTTTTAAAAGCTTCTAAGATATATTAATTGGCTAAGACCTCACCTTCAGTTTACCACTTAAGTCTTTATTTGATATCCTCAAGGGAGACACAAATCCTAATTCCCCTACACAATTAACTGATGAGGGAGGAACAGCTTTGCAGAAAGTAGAGAAAGCTATGTGCCAACAACAGATACATTAATTATGTAGACTATCATCAATTGTTGGTTGTTTGTGCCCACAGTAGTCCTTTGGCAAAAGGGATCATTAATATGGACTCATTTTTCCTCTCCAAGTAAAAGTTTTAATGCCCTATTAGGAAGCTGTTATTGTGTTAATACAGAATTGTAAGATAAGAGTCATGGCAGTATTTTGAGAAAGAACTTGATGAAACATACCTTATTCCAAACAACAATTAAATTGGTTATTACAGAATACTGATATTTGGCCTATTACATATACAAACTTTTCAGGCAAAATTGATAATTTTCCTCTATGCATGCTTTTGTATTTCCTGTAAATTTATGCATGTAGCCCACAGAAAATGTACTTACTGTATTTATAGATGGTTCATCCAATGAGAAGGCAACATATACAATTGGATCACATTTTTATTCTCTTGTTCCCCCTACTTCAGCACAGATTATTGAATTAGGTGCTGTAGTCACTGTTTTTAAAATGTTAAAATCAAGCTTTCAATTTGTATAGTGATAGCCAATGTGTAGCTTATGGTTTGCAATTGATTGAATTTTTTTGTTTTTTTTAGATACCCTCAAATGTTACAATTATTTATGCTATACAACTGATTTACGAGAATGTACTGTTTCTTTATAGGCCATTTAAAAGCACAGAGTAGATTGCCTGGACCCCTTATTGAGGGCAATGTCACAATAGATTTATATACCAGGCAGATTATAGGTCTTATATAGGAACAATTAGCCAAAAATCTCTTTCTTTATGTCATCAAATCGATAATAGCTAGAGACAATAATTTGGTATACAAACCTAATTGTAAATACAAGTCCTCAGTGTCCTCAATTTCTTCCTGTATCACATAATGTTGTTAAACCTTGAGGACTTATACCTTACAAGTTATGGAAAATAGAAGTTACCCATATTTTTGAGATTCCTTATAATTTTCAAGGACAAGATATTATAATACAGGTTTTATAAAACTTTAAAACAATATCTTAAACAATAAGTAAAAAAGGGGGAGTTATATCCCCGTATGCCATACAATTATTTAAATAATGCTCTTTTTATTTTAAATTTTAAAATTTGGATGCCAAGGAACTCTCTGAGTCTTTATGGCACCTTACAACTACATAATTATGCCTAGGTGAGATGGAAGGATCCACATATTGGCATTTGGCATGATCCTGTCCAGGTATTTAATATGGGGAAGAGGGCATGGTTGTGTTTTTTCTACAGGATGCTGCAGGAGTGTGCTAGCTGCCAGAGTGGCTGGTGAGACATGCTGATGTTGGGACAAAGAATGATGTTGACCTGTGAGCTTGCTGAGTGCCTTGACAATGGTGACTGGGAAGCTCTTTTTGACGTATGTTCCTGACCCGTCTTCACCTGCCTATATCCCAGATTGGACAAGCTGCCTTGCTTCAAGCTTTTAGACCTTGTGGGACAGAGAACATGGAGACTGGAAACTGCCTTCAGAAAATCAAAGAGAAAATATGACTCTTCTCTTTCCTTTAATGTGACAAGTTATCCTGACTCAATCATAGACTGGTCAATCCAATATTGGAAACAACAGTTTTCATTTGCAGGACTGGTTCTGCAGAGACATTCATTCTTGTATGAAGTTACATTTGCAGTGGAAAAATTGATACAGGATATAGATTTTGAACAAATGTTAATACATGTGTTAAAACTCCTAATCTTTTATTTATTGGTCATGTTAAAGTTACTTTTGTTTCTTCTACAATATTTAATGTATGTTTTATTGAGTGTACACTTTCTAATTTTGTTACTGTATTGAAATCTGGCATATACCAACTTTTGCTTTATTGATTGTGAATATTATAGGACCTTGATATTGAAAAGAAAATTATACAGATTTAAGGTTTAAAATATAAAATTAAAAGAGTAAGTTTCTAAACACTGTCCAGGCAGTGCGGGGCCTGCCCTACAGCCAAGACTGACAGGCCATAAAGATACAGAAGGGCACATCCCCCAGCTTACTCAGAGTCACACCTTAACCAGATGTCCTTCAAACCCTGATACGCCCATAGCTTCTAAAATCCTGAACGCCCCAGTTAGCACGTACTCTTCTGCTGTGCTGTAATCTCACTGCCATGTTTGAATGAGCCAATCACTTATAGCCGCATCAGAAATTAGCCAATTGTGTGTAACCGCGCCAAACCCCCTAGCCTTCCCTATATAAATTCCTGACTTTTGATTTTCGGGGTCGACACCTCTGTCTCCTGCGCAGGATACGTGTCGACCTGGAGATCCCCGTAGTAGATCTCCGTAATAAACCTCGCCTTTGCTTATTACATCTAAAATGGTCTCTCTGTGTTTGGGGTCCGCGATTTCCCGTGACTTTAGAAAGGGTCTCTCTTCAGGGATCTTTCATCTGGGGGCTCGTCCGGGATCGGTGTTTCCTGGGGCGCACCATCCTGAGACTCGAGCTAGGATCTTTCAATATTCTGAGAAAGGCTTACAAATATTGGAAGAAGTGAGTCAGTCTTTAAGCAGAAGCAATAGGATAGTGTGTTTGATTATTGCTGATATAGGGGTATAGCTATTTAATTAATAACACTATTGCTTTGACCCAAGAAGTTAAGACAGTTATTCATTTAACTAAAATGTTAATGTTTTGAGTATTCAAGACTTATGCATTTGGAACAATGGATTGATGATCTTTGTGTTACCTGAATGGTACTAATGCTGGATTTAGTGTTGATTATTCTTAGTAGGAGTGCCATCTGCGTGAAGTGGCTGGGGACCATGGAATTCTACCCTGGTTGTGTGGATCTCAGGCATGGTTCTGTTGCCTGCTGGTCGTTCTGGAGAGAAAATCAACTGATCCTGAACCGTCATGAGCAAGACTTTGGTATCATCATTGCTATTGTAGTAGTCATTGCCAATGCGGCTGCAGTGTCTGGGATTACTCTCTCCCAGTCTGGTGTTAAGGCAAGCACAGTAGATAAACTTTCAGGAGAAGTTTCTGACAATTGGGAATTCTAAATTTAAATCAACAGTTCTTTTACAGGAACAGCTTGATCTCTTATGGCCCTCGGGTGTGGAAGTAGTTGGTCTTGTGCTTCTTATCACATGGGCAGATAGCACTCCCAGTCCTGGGCAGCAACTAAACAGGTGTTGCTCTCCTTGGCAAGAGACAATCCCTCTGCCCAAACCTGGGTCAGCCTTCAAAAGTGTTAGCCAAAAATGGACAACTCTTTGAGACCAATGCCCACCTAACAGGGGTTCTGAGACTGGCAGAGATTCCCAAAGACAGGCAAGAAGTTGGCACCACAAAGTGTCTTAAGACAGGTGCTACTTAATAAAAAAAATAAAAAAGTGGGATCTTGCCCAACTCTCCTGGGCCCTGTCAGTGTTTGACCTCTGCTGAACCTTGCTGATGCATATGGAAGCCTTTTGTTCCTAACAAAGGAATACCCTGACCTTTTTGTTTGTCCTGAGTTGTATGCCTGGGTGATACACCTGGGCAATAATACTGTTAAATCGGTTCCTGTACATCACCATTCATTCTTTCCCATCCCTGTTACTAATGGCTGGGGCCTTTCTACCTTTTGCTATTATGAACACTATAGAATTGGGCATTGTAGCATTGGGAAGCTGTGGTGGCTGTCTTTATCCACCACAGACACAAAGTAACTTCTTGTATTTGAAAACCCATGCTTATGCTTTAGAAGTTTGCTTTTTGCTTGTTCGTTTGTTTGAGACAGGGTCTCTCTATGTAGTTCTGGCTGTCCTAAAACTCATGTAGACCAGGCTGGCCTCGAAGTCACGAAGATTCACCTGGCTTTGCCTCCTGGATGCTGGTATTAATGTGTGCACCACCACCACCCAGCTGCCTCCCCCTACCTCAACCTCGCCCCGGCTCTTTTTAAGTGTGGAGTCTAATCTCCATATTTCTCTGGGATCAGTGTTTGTGGAACTGATACAGAAATTCAGGAGGTATATTAACTGTGGTATGATTGTTGGGGACCAGCTGTAGTTCTGTACCCTCTGTTTTTTCCCTCAGGGTATCCAGGTATTGCTGCACACTAGGCTGGAAGGATAAAGTCGCATCTAGAATGGGTGTGGTCTGTATTATTATGGTCCAGCTAGGAGTAAGTGCTAGGGGATGAGAGTTGGGGGAAAAGGCCTTCTCAGGATTTTTGTGTTATAGCTCTTTTAGACAAATGCTTCCTCTGATGATATTCAGTGAGACAGCTGGTGTGCATACACTTTATCAGGGTGATCAAGGGCTGTATATGAACCTTAGAGAGTGGGAAGGAGTTTTCTGAATGAATGAAATCATAGACTAGAGTTTAAAGTACTGTGAATGCCTCATTCATATGGAGAGGCATTCCAAGAATCCCAGGTATTTTCTGGGTGGCTTCTTATTCGCATAGAGGAAGTTGAACTTGTAAGTTACCAAAGGCTGTGTGACATTCCTCAAGTAGAAGATTGAGGGTTGGGCTCCCCAGATCAGAGGAGGAAGGCCCGATAAGAAAAGGGAGCCCTTCATTTTGTAGTGTGCTCAAAGGAGCTATCTGGATATAGTAGACTGTGACCTTCACATGCAACAATTGTCCATGGCCATTCTAGAGGAAGTGTGCAGCACATCATATTCAGTTGTTTCGGATGGTCAATGCAGAAAGCTCCCTTGAACACAGTCACCGTCAATTAGAGGATGGCATGACTCTTACTCAAATAAAGGTCCTATTGCTTACCAGTTTTCAAGGCTGTTTACATCAAAGGGTGCCTTTCCTAAATCTCTTTTCCCACGGGGTGTGTCTTGTTTAACTTGCACAGAATGGTAGAGGTTAGTGTCAGCTTTGATCTCACTTCTAGAATAGGACCTTCAGTAACACCTGGTGCCCAACTGGGTCCTGCAAACCTGACTGGTGACATGAGAATGGAGAAACAATAGATGAACACACAAAACTTGGGATCAGGTGGACTGTGCTCATTCAGATGTGAGGGTACCTACTCTGCAATGCAGAAACTCAGTTCCAGTACAAGAAGGTTTAGCTGGTCTCAGTGGGAGGTTTCCATAGTGAGCAATCTCAGGTTGCAGTCATTTATGAGGAGGGAGCTGAAGTTGCTAGTTTTACACACTGGGTAGTCATTTGTAAACACTCTACCTGGACCAGCAATCCCTTTAGCCCCATCCCTGTAGAGGGACGTAATAACATTCACCACCACTAGATGGCGCTGGCTTCCACTGTGCCCCACGTGGAAGGCCAGGATAGCCTCCACCATTACAAGATGGCGCCAGCCTTCGCCGCGCCAGCCGGCCCCCTTTCAGGAAGTTAACTGTGCGCATGTGCAAGAGTGCCTTCGTGCCAGGTCTTTGCCCACTCCGGGGCATGCCTTATGAGATCATGGGTAAACAACCAATCAGGTGTGGATGTGCCACACTAGGGTGTTTATAAGCGCGCCATGTTGGCGCGGCGGTCCCTTCCTCTTCTAAGATTAATAAAGTTGGTCACAGTAAGGATTTCTATGTACCCGCGTGTTTCTTGCCGGCGGGAAGTCGCACGTGGGACACATCCCTAGTCATGTTCATGGGTTGAAGGTGTTGGGTTTGTGCACGTCAATAACACACATTCACTCAGAACTTCATTTACTCCCCACCCTTAGATAATAAAATGCAAAACTGCCTCCATGTTTCAGTATCGATGGATAAAGTATTTATGTTTAGTGTTTGAAGGGAAAGCTTTGGTTATTGGGAACATTAGTTAGGTGAAACATCAGAAATAAATAATTTTATCATCTGCTTAATTAGGGTTTCCACTGCTGTGAAGAGACAGCATAACCAAGGCAACTCTTATAAGGGCAGACATTTATTGGGACTGGGTTATAGTTTCAGAGGTTTGGTTCATTATCATCATAGTGGGAAGGATGGCGGCATGGTGCTGGAGAAGCAGAGTATTCTACATCTTGATCCAAAGGAAACCAAGAGATAATGCTGTTTGATCAAAAGAACAGTGGGAATTGGAGAATGAAGGAAGGATAACCCCTTCAAGTTTTATTATCAAGAGAGACTCTAGAAGAGCTTCTGTGCAGGCGATGAGCACCCTGCCTCCTTTAGCCTCTGCCTCAATTCTTACTGAATCTTTACTAGTTCCCACATCTACAAGCCGTCAAAATGACAATTCCCAAAATAATCTTCTGTGAGGCCAAGAAAGGATCCTGGTAACACTTCTGCTTTGTTTGACAATGCTGGAACTCTGAGAGTGACAGCTCCCAGAATATGGCATTTTTTTTTCATTCCATGCTGCAGAATATGATCTAAGGGAAGTCAAAATGCCTTAAGAGTTGTCTCAGAGCCAAGGTCCCACTGGCCTTGTCTTACTCCTCTCCTTACCTCATCTGCTTTAAGAATAGATTGAAAAGGAATACAAGTATTCCCCTCTCCATCCCATCCTGAAGGCTCCCTGTCTATCTGGGCACACTCGGTCAGGGAGTTTCCCCATTTTCAAAGTTTCTTTATGAGATACTATATGTCCCTTGGGCTCATTCAAATTTTCATGTCTGTCTCTAGGGCCATTTGTTTTCCTAGTCATCATCCTTAACTAGTCTATGACTCTTTTCCAGTTTGCCTCATCACTACAGTCCAGTTATTCTGAAGAGATGATGAAAACATTTTCCTTTTCTCCACCTGTCCCCGCCCCCAACATAACACTTCCCAAGAACCCAGTGCTGATGCATTTTTAAATGACAGAAACCACAGGAAAAGATCACTACAGAAACATGTGTGTCCATTCAAATTTTCACAGACAGTAGCATTAGAGAAAATAAATGGAAACATCCCTTCTGTCCCTAAAAGATTAGGCCTGAGTTTGGGGTCCTTAAACCCTGTAGTTCAGGTTGAATCTGGCTCACTCAAAACAACAGGCATTTTGGATAGCTCAGACAAAATTTCTCTTCCTCCTCTCTCTCCCTCCCTCCTTTCCCTCCCTCCCTCCTTCCCTCCCTTCCTCCCTCCTTTCCTCTCTTCTTCCCTTCTACTTCCTTTCTTTCCTTCTTTGACCTCCTTGCCTTCTCATCCCTCTCCCCTCTTCCTCGTGATTCTTGTGAACTTACCAAATTACTCTTCCTGGGAATAGTAATTAGGGTTCCCAGATACAGCAGTCAATGCTGGATTTTCCCACCTCTTACATTGCCTAGAAAGGGGCAAATAAAATTCTTTCAAATTTATCAGTGAGATGAGGGCAAGTAAAGAGGTGTGGAGCTAAGAGTGCTGATAAGAGCTTGCTTCTATAGGCAGGAGATAAGTAGTGTCCAGCAATTGTGTTTATAAGGCAAATTGAAATCAAACAACACGTGTGTGTCTATCTTTTATCCATGGATTCAAGGGAATCTGGGTGGAAACTGGTAGCAGGGTCTGTTCCCAGAGTTAAGGCTGGTTAGCAAAAGCTACACAAAATAAATGGCGCGCAATGTGGGATGAGAATCCATTATTAATTTAGGAATTCTCAGATGGATTACACACATACACAATGATGTAAGTCTAGGAAGAGGGGAAACTTGATTTCTCAGTGGAGCTGAGTGAGACGTGTGGTTTCAGCGCAGGAGTAGAAGTGGAACTAAGAAACACGGCCTCCCAGGCAGGGATTTATTTACCCTGCTAGGAGGAGACTATGAGAAGCAAACAAAAAAGCTGCCTGTCTCCAGTCAACAAATATTAAAGGGTAGATTTTTAAAATTTGATTTAACTGTTTTTAGGATAGGAGACACTATACAGATTTTTGCCTGAGCCACATGGAAATTTTCCTGTGGTTCAGAACTAATCCAAAGTGTTTGGATTCTGAGGTGCTGGGATCCCCTGCTATACAGAGACAGCTGCTTGGAGGAAGGCAGAGGAGAGGCAGACAACAGAGGCTGCTGGCTTCCAACAAGCAGACTATCAAAAGATGGAGATAAATGAAATTGATTTAATTGTTTTTAAGTGTAGAAGGGAGTATAATGGTAATTGTTTCAATGGTTTTATGTATACATGGAATAAAGAAATCCAGGCCTTTGATCTCAAATGAAGGAAACGAAGGCACAGATAGAAGGGAGATTGAATGAAAACATTTTAAAGCAAATCTAGAAAGGTCTATGCCAGGACAAATACTCAAATTCTTTTAACAAGGGCTCCATGGGAATTCTGGGATTGTTTAGCCTTGTATGACAGGTTAGAAGCCTAAGAATAGGCTTCTACAGTAAGCAGGTGGAGATATTAAAATATTGAGGCATTTGATCTTAAAAAATTAGATCATATGTTGTGTGCGTTTTAGTTGTGAGTGTTGTGAGTAAAAATCTGCTTTCTGATTGGTGGCCCCTTGCTGGGCATTGGTATAAACACACTGTGTGCTAGAAATGGGCCGCAGCTCTGTCAGGACAGCATGATAAGTGTGCTTGTGCATGCTTTTCTGCTGTGCTATCACAACAGGGTGCTGGGTGAGCTTGTGCATGCTTGTTTGTTGCCCTTCCTGTAGGCCAGTAAGCTGGGTTTTTTTTTTTTACTGGGGGTTAGGGACTCTGCTGTCTGTTTTTGTGCAATGTCTCCTGCTAAGTTAATGCTCTGCTGATCCAGCTCAACCTGGGGGGAGGGGCAGGAAGCAGTTTTTCTGCTCATCTGTCATCTTTGGTGGACAGCCACCAACCAGAAAACATGTGTGTCACATCTCTAGAAAGAAGGAAACAGTACAAATCCTAACGTGTACTTTTGGCTTTAACTTTATAGTAAACATAAGAATCCACGATGACTTTCCATGTGACCATTCTGACTTTAAAGGATATAAGCTAAGCTCTGTGTTTTTGTTTTTGTTTTTGTTTTTTTTTCTGCAGCTGTGTGTCACTCAGTACTTTTATAAAATGAGTAAAATTTGAGGTATTTGGTAAGAATAGTAATAAAAAAATTAGATCAAAGGCAGGGGATAGGGCACAGTAGAATTTTAGGCCTTGAGAATTACATAAAGAGAAAGCCTGGAAATAGACATATACACTAAGTAGACAGAGATATTAAGTAAATAATGTAGGCCTTGATCTCATGAAGGTTGGGGCAGGGGACAGTAGAAGCACTGTCTCAACATATAGTATTTGTTTAGGTTGCTTTATTTTCTTTGAATTGTTTTAATTATTGAAATGGGTGTGATTTTGAGTTTGGTGGTTATATTAAAATTCCTCTGGGAGAGAGGTCAAGCTAAACTTGTAATTATTTCCAGTTACTAGATGAAGGACACGCTATTTTGGGTGAAAGGTTCTGCATTTACATTGACAGGAAAGGAGAACAGGTTCTGGACCCCTTCCAGAGTGATATGGATCAGATATGACAGGGGGAGACCCCATGAAGAACCAGAAAAATTCAAGAGAATCGATAGGACAAGTAAAGAAAGGTTCTTTGCACCATCATACACATGGCATGAATGAATACTTATTATAATTGGTTATTAATAAAATTAACTTATATAAAAGACAGCTGTCTCTCATATGCTCAAGCAAGGAGCATAATTTCATCCTTAGGTAATCTATGCACCCTGCATAATCCATACAAATATCTTAATGGTACTGAAATTTTGGTTGTGAGATTTATATATTATGAAATATACAGTTTTGGTGAAATTCATCCTCAGAGACGCTGAACTGACCCACTTGCCCCCCTGCTTCCAGTTGCTGCCCAAAACAGCTTTGACAGTTGCTACGGATTCCAGGTCATCTTGCTTCATTCAACTTTTCAGACAGATTCTGTCAGAATTGCAGTCAAGCCCAGAGCCTTCTATACATCCAGTGACTGGATAACAGATGCTAAAGCTAGCTTTCTTAAGTTTAACCAAAATTTCTAATTTTTCTACCCTTCCCAGCCCTTTAGAGAATTTTTTAGCACCTACATTCAGCAGGGAGAAGTTATGGAGAGTTGTCATCCCAGTTCCCTGGGTTTGGTTGTCTGGTGACGGTTATTTTACAAATTATAGAAAGGTTGTCATTTTAAGGGATAATTTGGGAATGTTCATAATTTTGAACTAGGAGGAAATAGGTAGGATGGATTACTAAATTTTATCCTTGAACAAAGTATTGTGTTGCCATAATCTTAATTGGTAGAAATATTTATAATTGTTACAATGTTAAAATTGTGATTTCTTACATTGGTACAGAACTTATTTTGGTACAGATTTAAGGTTTTCAATAGTGTGAATTTTTTATATTGATACAAAATTTGAGATTAATATTATTACTCTTAGATAGGCATTGTGCCTATGCAACTCATTTAAGAATACAAAGCTTAGACCCACTCTCTAATAACTGCTGTTACAAACTGTTTAGGATGATTAAGCAACACAGGTAAGGGCCAGATAGCAAACTCATGGTTATGTTAGATTCTGATTTAATTGTAAGAAGGTGTTTTCAAAAATATTTCAATTAGAAATAGCTAAGAGTAGACAAGGTTTAATAGTTCAGATTAGTGCACGTGTGTGTGTGTGTGTGTGTGTGTGTGTGTGTGCGCGCGCGCGCGCGCGTGTGTGTGTGTTCAAAAACAAATGAAATCTACAGGATGTGATATTTAATGTTATTTAATTATTTGACAATAACGCATTTCTGCTCCTGTCAGCACCCCCTTATTGGTTAAAAGAAGAAATTGAGCATCTTCACCTCCAAGCCAGGTTGCTTATCATGGTCATGTAGCCACAGGGCATAAATTGTCTATTTCATATGCAGAACAAAATACTTTCTGGGAAAAGAATACATTATGTGGTTTAGTCAACTGTTAGCTCTGCCAAGACAGGGTAAGCAGTTCTTCATAACCCTGCTTTGCAAAGGTCTGTCAGATGATCCTGAGCCAGAAGGCTGAAGACAGATGCTCCAATGTTATAGGAAATTAGGGGGCTGGCCAGGTAGTCAGCTCTCTCTACAATTGTTTAAATTTGAGAGGCTGTATTTGGTGCTTCCTAATGCCCCGGTACGGTTTAAATTGTTCTCAGATTTCTGGCAGGGTTGAAAACTAGTTATAGTCTCATAATCAAATACAAGCTGTTTAACATTGGGAGAGAGGTTATAGAGTGGAAGACATGGTTTTTCAGATTGCATTACAGGCTAAAATCTAAACATAGTCTAGGGATAGAATCATAATTCTTTAAGTTAAGAATGATGGTAGAGTACTTTAATTGACAACTATGGTGGACTGGAAGTCAATTGTATACTATACTATGTAATTTACATGATTTGTTATGGTTTTGTTCAATTTATGTCTGGGGAAGTGTTACTTTGTTTTATTTATTTTATTGGACAGAAAAGGTGAGGTGTAGGGGTGGTTCTGATGCAAAGGTCTTGTTTCCCAATTGGTTCTTAATCTGTCAGTAAAGAAGCCATGGGACAATTGCTGGGCAGAAGGAATAGGTGGGACTTCAGAGTCCCTGCAGGCAAGAGATAGACTCAGGAGAGAAAGAGGAGGGAGAGTTTGCTATGAGACCTTGGGTGGAGCGGAGTGGTGACCTGTGGCTGCTCCTACAAGCAGTACAGGCAGGTGCGTGGGGATGTTTAGGTGGGAGTAGATGTAACTGAACAACTAAAGTTGTGGGCAGGTAGAGAGGTGTGGAACTAAGAGTATTGATGAGAGCACACATCTCCAGGTAGGCAATAAGTGCTGCCCTGTAATTGTGTCTATAATGTGAGCTGAAATTGAGCAACATATGTGTCTGTGTTTTGTCGTAGACTCAAGGGAATCTGGGCGGAGGCTGGTAGTGTGATCTGTTCCTGGAGCTAAGGGGTGGTAGCAAAAGTTACATGCAACAGTGAGAAATGCATTTTGTCTTTAAAAAAATGCTACAAAATCGTAGCAGTAATTTTGGCTAAACCATGTTGGCAGTTGTACTTTCAGTCACCTGCTGGAGCTGTCTGAATCCACGAATGAAACACACACACACACACACACACACACACACACACACACACACACACACACACACACACACACAGAGTTCTAGTCCTTCCCACTGCTAGTAAACACTCCCCTCTGGTACTTCTGAGTTAATATCTTTTAAAATCTCTACAACCCAAAACACAATCTGTGAAGTGGCCCATGTAGCCACTCCCGGATTCTCATTTATCGGAGGGCCTTTAGGTCTTGTCTTCCTTCTTTCCCATCATAGCAATCTCTGACTCCCTTCCTTTCTCCCTTGGTTCCTAGCCTATGCAGATCCCCAGGTCCTGCCTTAGTCTACCTGTTCAGTCATTGGCTGTAGAGCAATTTGTTATTGCCAATCAAATCTATCTGGGGGCAGAGACCCTTAGTGTCTGGGAACTTGGCCTTTGGGAGCTGAATTGAACTGAGGACAGCATTAAAACCAACCCCTAATACAAAATGATCCTCCCAGGAAAGAGTTCATTAAAGTCAAGAGGGAAAATCAGTGAATTTATGGAATAGCCTGTTAATATCTGTTTGAAGAAGAGTCCTGTGAGGTTAGCTAGAAAAGTACTCTCATCTCTACAACCCCCTGGCCCTTTCAGGAAGGCATGATCAGGGTTGCAGGAAGGCATGGTCCAGGGAGTATTCCACTGGATGTAAGAGCTAAGGGCCCACAGAGGCTGGCTACACACTTTACTGGCTGTGGCTTTCTAGATGCCCCATAGATTTCTAGTTATTTTCACCCCTTAAAGTCTCACAGAATGACCTCAATTTTGCAGATGTTTATACTTTCTTTAACAATCCAATGACCAATTTCTAAATTCCATTAAGGATCTGGCTTTGCTACTAAGAATCAAGTGAGATGCTCTTAACCATAAAATTCTCCTCTGGACTGAGCACACTGTTAGCACAAGACACACTCTTCCATATCATTCCAGAATAGTACTGAGGAAATCAGCTTCTGGCCAATAACTGTGGCAATGAATTTCTAGAATTAAAATCCAATATAGGGACTGGAGAGATGGTTCTGTTGGGCAAAGCACTTATGTATTCATGAAGACATGAATTAGGACCTCTGAAACTTATATAAAAGCCAACATGGTGTCAGGTGTCTGTAATCTCCACTGTCCTGTGATGAACTGGGAGCCACAGATAGAAGAATCCTTGGAAGCTTGCAGGCCAGCCAGCTTGGCATATGTGGTGGTGAACAAAAAGAGAACCCATCTCAGAGAAGGTGGAAAGTGAAGACCAACAGCCAAGGTTGCCCTAACCTCTACATGTACACATTCACATAATGTATGTATATACATATTCATTTATATATACACGTGCACACACGTGTGCATGCATATACAATGAACACATGCACACATGCGTGTGTATACATATATGCATACACATGTATGTGTGCATGTGTATGCACACACACACACACACAAACACACATGTACACTGCAACAATGCTGCAGTCAACCAAACTGTGGAGAAAAACAGAGCTTTTAATCTTTCACTGCCTTGGGCAGATGAAGTTCACCGCACCTCACGTAATGGAAAGTGAGGTCAGACAATGGTTGAGATGAATACTTTCTGGGGCTCAAATAAGGACATTTTTTGGGGGGGGAGGTCATAGCAGGATGTCAGAGACAGCACTTACTGAGGAAAGAAGTCATTCACATCTGAGGGAACACCAGGGGGTTAAAAGGTAAAGATATTCAGGACAGAATTGTTTTTGTCCTGGTGTGAGACCCATTCTGGCTCCTGCTTGAAACTTGAGTGCCCGACCACACTGTTATGCTCTGGCTTCCTCTTCCCAGATCTGCATGCAGCTGGACCACAGAGAGGGAAAGAAAAGGCCCCAGAGGCAGTCACCCTCTCCCATGCTTCTAGAACCTTGTGAACAGCAACTTAGCTGTTTTTCTCTAAATAACAAGCTCTCAGCTGGGCTAAGCCCAGCTCAACCCAGCACTGTCCTTCAGATACATAACTGTATGTTAGAGGGTGGCTACTGTTCTCCCACAGCCCGTTCAAAATGGCAATTTGCCTAGTACATGGATTTTTATAGTGAAGTTTTCCTTGACAGTAAAATGCAAAACCACTCAGCTGTTCAGTGAGGCAGAGTTAAAGCATCCTGCAAAGACAGCCTTTCAGAACAGACAGGACCCTGGGGCGGCCAACTTGTGAGCACACAACCACAGGACAAGACAGGTGTATTGCCATCAGTTCACTGTCCTGAAAGGAGGCATTTTGCTATTCTGTTCTTTCCACAATATTCTTTTGGCCACTCATTTTAATAACTGGCTCTGGGGAATAAAAAGAATGTGAGGCAGAATCAAAAAGAACACTGTGGGGATTCACTAGTTTTCTCTTGAAGCTGCTAGAACAGCATATCGTTTCCACTTGTGTCTTGTTTGAGCAGGGTGTCTTGGTTTTCCAGTAGCGGTAAGATTTGTTAATCAAATGAATCCCGGTCTTGACAAGGGACTCTGCTTAGCCTGTGCGTGACAGTTTGGCCTCTGAGGACAGCTTCTGCCTCAGACAGCAGTTTTCCTGATAAGGTTATCCTTTCTCCCCTTATTTAAAATGTCATACTGAACTTTTAGTTTTTTTTTTTTTTAATCTTAATTACATAGCAGGTGTCCAAAGGAATTGACACATTTGCTGGCTTTCTGGGAACACCCAACGTCTCCTATCAACATTCACAGGTAGTTTTGGTCTCTACGGTGCTGGTACAAGCTGAAAAGCCAACATTGTGGTTTATGCAAAGCCACCTTGTGACTCCACCTGCTGCTACTGAACCTTTTTGTGAGTGAGTTCGGGCACACGAGCTGTAAAAATGTATGTCTCCTAGTGCCCATACATTTGTCTGTGTTCTGTCTGTAAGTGCTCGTATCTGATGGGTGTGTTTAGGAGTGCATGTATTTGCACATTTACATGTAAATGCATGTGTTTGTGATTGTGTGTGTGACAGAAAGGGGCAGTGTGTTTATGTATAGGCGTACGTTTGTGTGTATGATTATAAATGTATGTACTAGGTACAGTAAATATGAGAGTGTTTGAGATAGCTCTAAGGTATGTACATGTATGTAGTTGCCTGTTTAAGTACAAATTAGTGGGTTTGCGTTTTTGAGAAGTGCATACCTTAGGTGTACATTTGTAATTGTGGATGTGTGTCTGTGTGCTGTGCATAGGAATGTGTTGTTCCTGACTGTATGTTATACTCTTATGTGAACATTGGGTGAAAAGGTATTTGCTAATTTATGTTGCGAGTGCACACGTGCTTGTGTGCCTGTTCTTATTGTATTTGTGTGCATGTGTGCTTTTGTGTACGAATATGAGCATTGTGTGTTTGTGTGTGTATTGGTCTCCATGTGTGTGTTCAGTGTGCGTTTGCCTGTGTATGTGTGAGGGCACATTTGTGCGTGTTTGTGCTGTGAGCGGCTGGGTGCTACCACGCTCCTGCCCTTCCTGGGCGATCTACTCCATCCAGGCTTGGTCTGGGCAGAGGAGGAGGCCAGGGACCTGGCAGGCGAGTGGAGAGTGGAGGGTGTGCGCTGGTGCGAGCAGGCAGCGCCTCCGCGGCCGCCACCGCGCTGGCTTTACCCTTTAAATCGGTCTCCAAGCCGATTACTGCTGATCTCCCACGTGACGTTTTACCTTCTGTCTCCCAGAGCGCGTTGCCCGAGGACAGTCCTCTAGCTGCCGCGCGCCACACAGCATAGCTCAGCCCGCCGCAGAGGCAGGGCTCCCGCAACACTTCGGGTGGAGCGACACCGGTCCGGGCGCCCTCGGAGGGTCACTCGGCACCGGGCTTCCGGGGATCGGGAGGTGTCAAGGGCCGGAGAGGGCGCGGTCGGGGAGGAGACCGTGCCCCAGCCTGGATAGGAGCCCTAGGTCTGGGCGGCAAGCGGGGTGCCCTGTGGCAGGCGAACTGGGGTGCGTCCTTTCAGAGGGCACTCTGCGATGACCCCGCCGCGGAGCTGAGGCTGCGACCCGAAAGCCCTCCGCGCCCTCGCCATGCAGAAAAGTGTGCGCTACAACGAGGGGCACGCCCTGTACCTGGCCTTCCTGGCGCGCAAGGAGGGCACCAAGCGCGGTTTCCTGAGCAAAAAGGCTGCCGAGGCGAGCCGCTGGCACGAGAAGTGGTTCGCTCTCTATCAGAATGTGCTCTTTTACTTCGAAGGCGAACAGAGCGGCCGCCCAGCGGGCATGTACCTCCTAGAGGGCTGCAGCTGTGAGCGGACGCCCGCCCCACCAAGGACCAACGCAGGACCCGCAGGCGCCCGGGACGCGCTGGACAAACAGGTACCTCACACCCTCCTTTCCCTGGCTCCCAGCCCCAGGCGCCTTGTTGTCTTGCTTGTCCAACTCTGGTGCTGGGTGGACAGCGGACAGCGCAGGGGCAGTGCTCGGAGACCCTGCATATCCTTGTGCGTGAGCAGAGAGATTCTGCCAACACCATCTTTTGGCCCCACCACCTAGGGATCAGCTGGGCAAGAGACCAGGCTAGTTTAGCTTAGTTTTTTTCCCCCTTCACAATCCTCTTAGAGGTCAGGTCAGATTTCTCTCAGTTTCTTCCCTAACCAGTCTGTGCTCCTCTAGACCTTAGTGTGGCGATGTATGTTGACACCTGTTGGATTTAGATAGGTTTGGCGAGACCAAACTACCCTATTTGGAAAAGTTTGGTTTCCTTTTTCACTGGTTCGGAACGGCAGAGCTCTTTCCTTGACAGTGATGTCTCACAGGTAGTGCAGGGAACCAATCCCACTACCAAGACAGACGTTTCTGTCGGTCCTTATCAATCATTCTTTGTAGTTTAGGTCTTGCGAATGTTTGACCACCGAGATCCGCATAAAGACACTGTCTCCCAAAGATTATTCGTCCCTGAGTTTATGTTTAAAACACACGGGCATTTAAAAAAGAACACTGTGTACTTTAAAGTAAATGAGACCTTTTAGTTGTAGGTCGTAATTTGAACGAGTTTGTTGTGTGCTCAAGGCGTGGAGAAGGCACTAGCTTAACCTCTGAATCCCGTTCCTGCAAAATAGGAACCATATTGATTTCAAATGTCATTTGTTTATTAAAGTTAAAGAGGAATGGTTTTTATTCAGCCCAATGTTTTCGCTTCTTTATTCCAAACTTTGGGGTGCGGTGGGGGGATTGGGTTGCTTTTGGTGTTCCAGAAAAATGTTTCTAGGATGAATTTTCTGTGCAAATCTGACCAGATTGCATGTACTGCAAACCTATGAGGCTGCCACAGACGCAATGGTGGTTAGGATGGCCACCTAATTTTTCTGCCTCTTAAAGCTTCGAACTCAGAGGAACCGAAACCACACCAGGCACAAGATTGCTTTTGGCTTTCGCTGTAAATCATTAACGTCGGTAAATGATAAATGCTTAAACACATCAGAAGAGTTAGGAGTTCGAAATTTAAAAGATGCCCTTTGACTTTTGAAGGTGTTCTCAGTTATTTGGAAAATTAGTTTCTAAGCTGGCAGGTACAGGTATTACAAGTGGGGAAAATTCAAGTTGTACAGTCTAAAATCCAAGAAAAGTTTTAAGGAAATATATTTTTGAAACAGTGTGTGTGTGTGTGTGTGTGTGTGTGTTATGTTAGAAGGCCTGTAAGATCCCCCCCCCAAGGGATTTTTAAGTCCTATTATGTTTAAAATAAGACAGGGTTCTTTAAAATAGTTTGAATACATACCCCTAACTCAACTCTAAATTATTTATTTCCTTTGTATGTATTCTTGAGTTCACAAATAACCATATTTTGGTTACTCTGGAGCTGAGTTTTGAGAACTGTTAGAGCTTTTGTGGCTGTCAAATCTGCCAGTGTTATTTGCGAAGCATTGCTTATCAGCTGGGAAAGGGCAGGGCCTGCATCTTCAGAACAGTTTTCTTTAAGTTGGACTGACACAGAGACTTGAAATCCCTGAATAGCTGGGATTCTGGGGGTATCATCTTAGGCAAGTTTTTCCCCCCTATTTACTGTCACATGAACTGAAGTGCTTGTCACCTCATGCATATTTGGGAGTTTGGGAATTGGGATCTTTGTGGTTTGTAAATAAAACTGAGATGTAAGCACTCCAGAAAGGATTTGAAGTTTGGGGAATTTTAAAATTTTCCTGTATGCTAGAAATGCTTTCTTGACATGGCTTAGCCTAGCTGAATGATGCTTTTCTCAAACACTGCTATCTAGAAGTGACTGAAGAATTAAGAGACACTGTGGAGAGAAGAAAGAAGGAGAAAAGTTCCATTCAAAATCTATAGTGTATGCAATTGGCCTCTCTTCAGTTAACTGTGTCACTTTTTGTGATCATCTGCTTCTAAGGCTATAAAAAAACCTGCAACATTGTTGCTACGTAGAGGATGTGAACTGCAAATAAACAGCAGCAAACACTGCTTCTGAAAAGCTAAGGACAGAGAGGATTGAAATGGGCACTCTGAGAAATCAGGTCAGTAGCCACACAAACCTGTAAGGAACATCATCCACTGCGCCAGAGGAGTCTGCAAAGGTAGAATCCAGAATCTTTGGATGTTACAATGACTCGATTCTTGCTGTGAACCCCCTCTAATTGTTCTTGAGTTCTGTTTCTTTCTCAAATTACTTTAAATTTCTAGTTACCTATGTTTATAGTTAAACTATAAGAACAAACACCAATTGGTTTAATTTACCTAAATAATATTTCAAATTAAGTTTATTGGCAAAAGTTAAAGAAAAATTCAGAAAATGGACAGAACACAAACCCTAAAGTTTTCTTTTATTTTCATGAATGAGCTCATTTTTCAAATATGCCCAAACTGGAGGAATATTTGTGCTGCTCCGTTGATCTCATGGTATTCCAGGATTTGGGGGGGATTAATGAGTCTGTTTTATCAGCATTTCCACAGTGGCAACTTCTTTAGAACAATAATGATGATATAATCAAGTGAAATCTTTTTCAAAAAGGCTTAAAGTGATTCATTACCTCCAAAAGAAGGTTCCTGTTCTTAACTATGTATCTGGGTGTACTGCTTTCTAATCCCCATTCAGGGCAAGGGAAAACTTCCCTCTTTAGCAGTCCAGTTCAGTGTGCTCTTCTGTGATCGCTGTGCTCTGCTCTGACTTGAGATGCTATTCTCTACCATCTCATCTAACTCGGCACTCTGAGCTCAGGCTTCTACATAAGTGAAGTCCAACTCCAGGTATAACAACTAAGCAAGCTGAAGAGGGCTTTGTTGAGGAGGCTGTATTTAAATCCACCGAGCTCAGATTTAAAAAAATTCTGGGTGAACTAGGAGTTGGGGGATGTAATTTGTGAATCCCGGTTTAGTTTATTCTTATTTAAAAACTAGTCAAATGGTTGCTGCTGTCTTGAGACGCACCTTCAGACCATCACATGCTCGAAGGAAAGAGAGGCTTATTTCCAAACAGCCAATTCCACGTGACATTGCTTCACTCCACTGGAGAGATCTTTTAAAGTGTTTGCACTTGAGAGTACACAGCCCAATTGGTCTGGTCCACTTATGTAGCCCTGTGTGTCTTGCCTGAAGGGAGAGAGATGTTTAGCAATAGGACTGTCTTTCTTCTTCTTCATCTGCTGTTGTATTCAGCCTACTTCTGCTTGTTTGGTGGGGGCTGGCGGGGGATGGGTCTCCTTGGCTCTGGAGGCATGAAGAATTGTACATGCCTCTCATAGTTGTGCTGACTTAATGTTAAAGGGACTACAGGCTCTTTGAGTTCTCTGTCACCTCCTTACTAGACAGACATTCTAACTTCCTC
Organism: Rattus norvegicus; assembly: GCF_021556685.1. Lineage (NCBI taxonomy): Eukaryota > Metazoa > Chordata > Mammalia > Rodentia > Muridae > Rattus > Rattus norvegicus. The sequence continues at coordinate 25,039,975 of NC_141535.1, read as the reverse complement.
ACTTGACCCCCAAGACAGGGATTTTTAAACATTTTATTGAATTAGGTAGAACTGCCTGTATGCTCAGAAATCTTTGTAGAAGGCAGAGGCCATGAGGGGGATTTTCCATTTTAGTTCATGATCTTGAGTGGAGCTATAATAACCAACTCTGCATTTTCTTCCTCATCTTCGTTTACTGAATTCAGATGAAGGGAAAGCGCGATAAAGACATTTGCTAAATCTTGTAAACATTTCAGAACTGTTTCTTTCTTAAACTTAGTAAATGCGTTTCCATTAAAATTAAATAAAAATTACTTAGATTAGCAAAAATTAGTTATTTAATCTCAGCTACTTTCGTATCTAAACTGTTGTAATTCGTGTGGAGACTACAACACAGGAGAAACTCGTGGTTGAGGTGTTAGCTGTATGTAAGAGTGTTTTGTCCTGTGGGCTGCACTGGTCTGTGCGTTGTACTCAGTGACAACTGGTGCACCCTGGAAAGGTGGAAGACATTTGCAGTGTGACACTGTTTTCTCTGTATATTTGCTTCCAAGACATGAAGTTAAAATAAAATTATATTGTCTGTCTACAGCAAATTCTATTTTCAAGTTGATCCCTCTTGATCAAAGCTGCATAAATATTCATACGGTAGTAAATATAATTTAAATGTAAAATAGAAAAAGTTAGTTTTTAAAAGCTGTCTTGGGATGAAATAAATCAGATTGCCAAGGTGTATTTATTCGGTCTTGAATCCTAATTTTCAAATTTTAAGGTGGCTTCTTGCTTTTATGTGTATTTCTCCCTTTAAAGGGATCTAAACCTGTTAGTTAAGTTTGTTTCCTTTGGCTAGTGAATTTTAATTCTTTGTAATACATTTATATATTGGGAGATTACATATTTTCATTTGTACCAGTGACACTTGAAGATGTGATTATAAAGCCATCCTATAATCCCAGTATTTGGGAGACTAAGGCAGGAGGATTGCTGTGAGCTCAAAGCCAGCCTTGACTATGGAGTGAACCTCTGTCTCAAAAAGTTAAAAATATGTGAGCTACAAGTCCCCTCTTCTTAAGTATGGGAAGAATGGAAATCACAAAAGAAATTCTTCTCTAAAACTAGTTCACCTAGACTGAAGCCTATAGACAAGCAGTGCAGTACAAAATGACCGTCCCACCAATGGCAGGCTGACTGTGTGTCATGGCAATGTCCTTAGTCTTGGTGTGCTGTGGTCCACCCCATCTCAGTTCCAGAGAGCACACTTGGCAGTGTTCACACAGTGACAGAAACTATTCATTTCGCAGAAGGTAGCCCTGTCTTGGTGTGATGTACGATGGTATAGTAAAATTGTGGCCAGTATTTAAACGAAAGCCGAGACGGTGTTAAGTACGAACCTGGCACTGTGGGGAGTGCTTGACTGTTAGAACACTTGGCTCCTGATTAAACATGGCATGCTTTCAGATTTGCTGTCATATTTTTCGGTGGTGTAACTTCTAAATTTTAGCTCAATCCTCAAGGAATTAAAATAAGATTGCCTGCCTACTTAGGAACAAGGCAGTACACTCTCTCTCTGTTCCTGCAGAGAATGTCAATGTCACAGGTGGGTCAAAGATTCAGGTAACATGGTCATATGATTTTTCCTTTTCACCAGAAAACACACGAGCCAATGAAAAAATAAAGACTCAAACCATTTTCTTTATACTACCTCACATTGGCTACAGAATGCTTCAAGTATACGTTTAGGGAAAAGGCAGAAAGTTGTTTCTTCTTGAGCCCTGATGGAAGGATGCTAAAATTGGGGAGGTCTATGGAGAACAGTTTCATAACATCAAAGCAGGTGGACGAGAAGTGAACCTCTTGAAGACTTGAGGAGATACAGATAAAATGGTGCAAGTCAAGCTGTCTTTAAAAATGAACATGTGGAGTCCTACCTAGGCCATTCTACTTATAACTGTGGGCCGAGCTTGCACAAAGGCATTTTGGAGACTGAGAATCTGTACGGAGGGCAGACTCTGGGTACCGGTATTTTGCATGGCAACTGGGTTCCTCTCTTTTATTTAGGGTGATTAATTTAGACAATGTCTGATTCATTTCCTGAACTGTATCTGAGACCATGCCACTTATGTAACTAATGTAAACAAGAGGAGTGGCCTCCCCAACCCTATCAGAGCAACTACTGAAAAGCCGGAAGGGCTAGCACTGTGGGAGCTGGAAGGTGGTAGCTTGATCGAAGGCTCAGTTTATGGTGTTATAACTCAGTTCATAAGTCAGATGCGACTATGTCAGCGATGAAGAGGGGTTGGAGGGCACTTTCATGGATTTTAACTTGTAAGAATGCCAGTAAGAGTGTCATCAGGAGAGGTGGAGGAATTGGGTGTGGCTTGCTTTAGGGGTAAAATGTATAGATTTAGGTCTCGCCTCTGCTACTTACAACACCTGTGATCTCGAGACATCTCTCTAAGCTTAGTGATGCCAAGATGGGCTGAGAAAGTCCCTAGAAAAGGGGTTCATGAGTGCCCCCATCATAGACTTCATGGGTAGTTAAATCCACCCAAGCTCTTAACACTGAGCCAAGCATGGAAAGTAGATGCGTTTGCCAGCTGCTGTCTAGCTCCTTCCCTTCTATCTTTTGATTTTTTGATTTGTTTTCATTACTAGAACCATTTAGGAGAGGTTTTCGTTATTTCTTTTATTTAAAAAATTAAAACACACATGGAATACAAGAGTTTGTGAATTACTGTCATTTAGTTCAAGCAATCCCCAACTCATGACTTTTTCTTGGTCTCTCTCTCTCTCTCTCTCTCTCTCTCTCTCTCTCTCTCTCTCTCTGTGTGTGTGTGTGTGTGTAGGTGGGTAGGGGAGCTTATTTTTTCTTTTTTTTTTTTTTTTTTGGTTCTTTTTCTCGGAGCTGGGGACCGAACCCAGGGCCTTGCGCTTCCTAGGTAAGCGCTCTACCACTGAGCTAAATCCCCAGCCCCTGGGGGAGCTTATTTTTAAAGCCAGTCTCAGACATTGTATTATTTCACTTGTACATAGAAAAGTGTTGCCTCTTTGGTTTAGCTGTTAGTTGGCACTGGAAACCATAGTAGACAGTTCTGGAAAGGCCTGATGGGATATCGCTTTTGGATGAACTCCAACCTGTTAACCCTGAAGGAATAGAAAGTTTGCATTCAGTCATTTACCCATGCACAGCTATGGCATAAGGGATGGCCATGATTGGACCCTATACGATGGAGCATTTAAATTATAGACTGCTCTTCTATCAGAGGAGCTTCCGCTAGGGAGACATTTATCAAGTCCCTGCAGTTCTACACTCATCTTACTTAGAATGCATGAGGATCTTATTCACTGTTGTCACCAATGTGTCCCCACACTCAATCCTTTGTGGATTTGCAACACACCATTCATCAGCCAGGATTTCCTTCATTTTCAAAGTCATCACCCCAACAGTTGACACTATTTTAAGGGAGCGATTAAGACCTCGTTAATCAGTGTATAGTTTGCTTCGTGAGCGCTGTCATCCTTTCCCCTAGGGCTAATAGGGTCTGTCCCATGGATGATTGCTTTATGCCTTTTTGATTACAAGGGAGAAATGTGAACTCAAGTAGTCTTAAATAATGGTCACATATGAGTGCTAGGAACCGTGCAAATACCGTAAGGCCAGACAAGACAGAGTATCTCTCTGCCTGTATTAGGACCTAGTTATCCTTTGAATAGTGTTTTTAGCTGACTGCTTTACAACACTGTGTTGCCATTAACTACTCTGTGTCCTCATAGCCCAGGAGTCTCTAACTTCTCCCATAGTTTTACCAACTTGGTATTTTCATCTTATAAAATAAGCTCTCATACTATAGCTCAGGCTGGCCCGTAACGTACTATGCATCCCAGGCTAGTCTTGGACTCCAAGAAATCCCTCTGCTTTAGGCTTCCCAGTATTGGGATTACAGGTGGACTCCACCATGCCCAGACGTCCAGCCTTTTTCACAGCACATGAATTTCTTACTAAAGCATCTCTCATTCACTCTTGTATTCAAGCTTGGATTTTTTTGTGTGTGTGAGAGAATCTGATCATCTCACTTCATATTTTGGTTTTAAGGAAAACTGTCACAGGTTTCCAGGGAGTTTCATAGAAAATTTAATGGGTGTGATGTATATCATTATTGAAGTGTATGGAGCATTAATCAAAGTAGTTAGTACCGTGTTCCCAGTGCTAGCATTATGCATCATAAGACTCCACAGTCTTTTTGCAGCAGTGTCTTTACAGACTCAATGTATCAGTGAGATCGTTCTATAATAATGTGATCTGCTTGGGTTCATGTTCATAGTTTATTTATTACTTCCTAATACTCTAAAAATTATTTACATGTTCCTTAAATTATAAACTTAAAACAAACCTAGTTTTCAATATGTGGCTGACAACAGAAAATAACCTTAAGGGAGCCACTGTTTGAATTACCGTGATTCAGACTCAGATCCGGTGATGGACATGATCCGCTCCCCAGAAACCAACCTCTGGCCAGCTCATCCTTATTGCGCCACCATGGGAACCAGCATCCTTCCTTCTCACAGTATGGTTTGCTCTTGGTTGCTTTTGAGTTCACACTCATGCTGCAGTGTTCTGTGTCAGCTTCTTTCCCAAAACATCTTATTTGAGAGATTTCTCCATGTTTCTGGATGGACCAGTTCTTTCTTTCTTCTCTTTCACTCCATTGGGTTCATGTAAACAGCTTCTTTATTCATCCTACAGTGCATGGACACCGGGGATGATCCCAGTAAGCAATACTACAAAGCCCATAAGTAGGTTTTTGAAACACATACACACACAAGCACATTTCTGTTGGGAAGGCGTCTTAGTCAGGGTTCTCTCGAGCCACAGAACTTATGGGGAGTCTCTATATAGTAAGAGTCTTACGGTCTGTAGTCCAGCTCCCCAACAATGATCAGCAGTATCTGTGAATGGAAGTCTAAGGATCTAGCAGGCTCAGTCCCATGAGGCAGGCCCGCAGGCCTAAAAGACTCTTCCTTCTTCCAATGTCCTAAGGTAAGTCTCCAGCAGAAGGCGTGTCCCAGATTAAAGGTGTGCACCGCCACACCTGGGTCTGGGACTTGCTTTGTCCCAGGTGACCTTGATCTCGCCTTAAGCTCCTGGGATTCATAGCCACTTTGCCTCAAGATCTCCATACCAAGATCCAGGTCAGAAACTTGTATCTCCCAGTCTCAAGATCAGGATCAAAAGTGAGCCCTCCAATTCTGGATTGTAGTTCATTCCAGATATAGTCAAGTGGACAACCAGGAATAGCCACTACAGTAGGCATGCATAGGAATAAAAGTGTTGGCTTAAAAGGCACATGAATATCTAGTTTCAGTATTACTGCTCAATTTCCAAAATAGCTGTTTGTATTGCTATGCCCTCCCCAGTTGTACATACCTATCTGGTTTACACACATTCTTATGGCCCTTGGTATCAGTGCAGTTAGTGGTAAACGTTCACTAATGTCTCATTTTCGATAGATTTACCCAATAAGTAGTGAGGCTGAAGCCTGCACGGTGGCTCATGTCTGTAATCTCAACACTGCACGACTGCCACACGTTTGAGACCAGCATGGGCTACGTAGAAAGGCATTGTCTCCAAACAAACAACAAGGCGAGAACCCTTTGGATACTCACCGCCTGTCCAGTTTTTTTTTTTCTTTTTCTTTTTCTTTTTTTTTTTTTTGATTTGTAGGAATCAAAGTATCATGTTAAGCTATCTGATCTGCTTTATACACCAAAAGCTTGACTATCAGCAATACATGCTGCTTATCGTAATATCTTTGAAGATAAGGATTTATCGTGAGCCATGTGAAAACACTTTCTTCTACTATGTCTTGACTTTCTATTCTCTCAATGGTATCTTTAGGCCAACAGAAGTTATAAGCTTCAATGTAGTCAAAGTTCCATGTGTTTTCTTAGATGGCATTTTGTCTGTCCCTGATCTGAATGGAAAGCCAGTATCTTTGGTGACATTGACTAGAAGCTGCAGGAACTGTGACCCTCCTCTCCTGCTGTGTTGTGTCAAATTGTGGCCAAAGACATCAGGCACATCTCTGAAGCTATGGCATCCAGTTAAGTGGAAATGTGCATTGGAAGTTGCCATAATAGGGTGTTTCAAGTTTGTAGGAAGAGCCTAAGGGTGATTCTTAAAAACAACAAACAAACAAACAAACAAACAAACAAACAAGACAATTCTAAAGCTCTAGTGTTCCCTCCTGGGGAGTAAGATGCTGCACTCCCGGGAGCTAAGTCTGAGTTCTTTCTCCACCTCCATGAAACTGGGCAGTCCATCCTACCAACCCCAACTTCACCATTTTCTAAGTCATCCCCTGCTAATGCTTACCTTTCATGGGGAAGGGGCCCACACAGGACACACAGGGAATGTTATAAAATAGAGCCAGAAGTCAGTTTCACTTCCTGAGGCCCTTTCCCTAGGCTGCCAATCATGCTGCTGCTGCTGGAGGTCACGGAATCTTGGTTTTCAGCCTGGGTTTCTGCCATGCTCCCTGTCACCCTAAAGTCACTTTCTCTACCTGGCTTGTTTTGGTTGCTAACCAAGAAAGATGATGCCTTTCTGCACCAAGTCTGGTGGTCAAGGTACTTTCCCAAAATGAGTAGAGGAAGAGATGAGGAAAATCCAACTAGCCCATGGCTGGTCACCATACCGCTTAGCTCAAGGGCTACAGATGTATGATTGGAAACAGCCAACCCAGTGACCCAGTGACCTAGAGATGACCCAGCGACCCAGTGACCTAGAGATGGTGCTGAGGGCACCCTTCGTCCCAAGAGGCACTCAAAGATTTGATGTCACCCACCTGTCACAAGCAGGAGGGACAATGCTTCCCACTGTGAAACAGATGAGTGAGTGTTTGCCGGGAGTCCCATGTGTATATGAATTTCTAGCTTTGGAGTCAGAAATGGGGAGACTTGACCTGCATCTTGGGCTAATTGGTCCCCTTAAAGAACCAGTCCTTCCTGGGGTATCGATGTCGGTGATTAGGGCAGTTCAGTTAGCAGCATGATTTGTCTCCAGGTTTATGTTCTCAGGAAGAAATCTGTATGCTGTGCCAGTTTTTCTGCACATGGATGGCTGAATGGTGATGCCACTGGCATAGTCTGAAAAAATCGGGTCCCCCCCCCCCCCAGCCTGGAGTAACCAGGCCATGTTGGTCACAAACAGCTACACACAACATTTGAGCAGGCGCCACTGGTCTCAGGTTACCTGGACTAGGCCTAGGCATTTGGGAAGCCAGGCTCTATGTCCTGCACCTTGCTGGGTTAGTAGCTTTGTTCTGCGTAGTAGAGTTGAGAGATTAAATTCTCTTCAGGACACGTATTCCTTTTCTTATTTTGGCCTTGTGATTGTCCTGCCTCGGCCTCCCAGTAGCTGGGATTATTACTGGACACTATTACCGTGCTCAGCTAGCTGCTTCTTGGGATATAAAGTCTCGTGGGCCCAGACCAGGTACACCCGTGAATAAACCCTTTCATCTGACAGACAAGGCTTGGCACCTCCCACCTTCTTACTTGAGGTCTCATGTAGCCCTACTAAAAGAGCAGTTACAGGGTTGGGGATTTAGCTCAGTGGTAGAGCGCTTGCCTAGCAAGCGCAAGGCCCTGGGTTCGGTCCCCAGCTCCGAAAAAAAGAAAAAAAGAAAAAAAGAAAAAAAAAGAGCGGTTACAGCTCAGAGAAGCATGGGTCCATTTCAACACGGTTCAGTGGTAAACTAATGTCTGTATGCCTGGTGATTTCGACTGTGGGCTGGACATGGTGTATGAAAACTAGAAGGAACTTGAGGCCCCCAGTGATGTTATTTTCCTTCAGAGGGAACTTACTTTCGCTTTCTTGCAGGCATTAGTGTCAGGGCATTGCATCAATCCCTTCTGGGATTGAGCTGGTTGGCCAGGTTTCAGGCTTTGCAAGAGTGTTCCTGCCAGTTTGTTCCAGTTTCTGAAGTCCAGCATCCTACCCAGAAGCTGAGGGGGTTTACGAAACTCTTCCTTCTAGTCTCTTTTGCCTCCTGCCCCACCCCCCACCCCAGAGATCACCACGGTGTCCCCAGTCAGTATCATAGCTGCTGCTTTCTGCTTGTCTTCACAACCTCTTGTCTATTTAACCTTAAGTTACTTTACTGACCTCTACAATGTCTGTGCCAGGACAAGTCCCCGAGAGCCAGGGCACTGAGGGAATGTGGGGCTGGGTGCCAGTCTCTGAAGGATCCATGGTCTGGACTTGCAGCTCAGGCCTACTTCATGGGGTTTGCCCAGCACTGTGTGATGCTTGGGACTAAAGATGCAGAAGTCAGCTCTGTCATCCCAGAAGGCTCTGAATGGAAGATTTCCTGCCTGCCTGCCAGTCTGTCTGTCTGTCTGTCTGTCTGTATCTATCTATCTCTCTATCTCTATCTATCTATCTATCTATCTATCTATCTATCTATCTATCTATCTATCTATCTATCTATCATGTATGTGTGTTTGTATGTAAGTATGTATGTACATACATATGTATATACCTACTTACCTACCTATCTATGAGATAGGGTCTTGCCAGGTAGCATAGACTGATCTTGAATTCACAATCCTCTTGTGTCAGCTACTCAAATGATGGATATCAGGCATGTGTGACCACACCCAGCAATTTCTGACGTTTCAATGCAAGTGTGTATTTTCAGGGCCTTGATTGGTGCTAGCCACTGGGTCCGTCTGCATCTCAGTCCCAGATCAATGAGAACAGTTGTCAGAAAATTTGAGGGCTTATGAGAGAAGCTTGCGCCCTATGTGCCTGTCTCCTCATGAATACACAAGAAGAATCTAACTGTGTGACACAGGCTTTCTGTTCCGACCACAATGCACACTCCTCCTCTATTAGTTCTATTGGAAGGTCTCATTTGTTTCTGGGCTTGTGCAGTATAGTGGCTGGCTGGTCGTGTCTAGTGTGTACAGAGCACCAGCTATAAAACCCTTCTAGAAACATCGTTGCGTACGTCCGTTTTCAGCCTGGTGGTGTGGGCCAGGGCCATCCTTCTTCTTGTTCACAGAGGTGCTCACCTTCTGCTCTTGGCCCTAATAGCACAGGAACAGTGTAAGTCTGGCTGGGCAGCTCTTCTCCAGCTTAGTCAATTCATCTACAGCGGGGGTATGGTAATCCTCACCTAGTGAAGGAGACGTGTTCAATGAACACCGGTATCTGTGTGAAAAATGCTTTCTGTACATCTATATCATGATTTACTTATTTACTTATTATCTATTTATCATTTATAAAACGTTATTTTGAACTCTTTACAATTGCATTTTCACCTCATTTAAGTGGGAGTTGTTTAAACTGCAAGCTGTGTTCTGTTCATTTCCTGGTCGACTTTGAGGAGTGGACAGCCCATCTGCCTTCTGTAAGGACAGCCCTACAGCTTTGTTGAGAAGGCGTAATTGATGGTGAATTTCGTAAGCAGTTTGAAGTGTACTTTTATGAACTGCAGGGTCATTTACCTTAAAGACCAGGTCTGCAAGAGGTTGATCAGTTCTTTCTGACTGTGATGGAAGATTTCTGTCTGTCTGTCTGTCTTGTCTGTCTGTCTATCTATCTATCTATCTATCTATCTATCTATCTATCTATCTATCTATCTATCTATCTATCATGTAATGTATGTACATAGATATCTACCTACCTATGCAATAGGGTCTTGCAAGGTAGCATAGGCTGATCTTGCTACTGTGATGAGCATATTTTGTGTATTAAAGTAAAACTTAACTTTTTTTTTAAACAAGTGGCTAAATTGAAGTTTATGCTTTAAAAGTAGGGTTCATTTTTTCACTTAGAATGTCAGCACTGTACAGAGAAAGGGAAAATACCGTGCAGCCGCAATGACCTTTGCTCTTCTGTTTGGGGTGGAATATAGCCACTTCATTGTGCCGTCTTACAGATAAACGGACTGCTCTAGACAAGAGTTAATCGGCACTCATTTGTTTTCAGGAAACTTTCCCACTCACGTGATTGGCAGGATACACAGTACCTGTGTGTGCTGTAGTCTGCAAACTTTGACATAAGATTTTAAAAATCTATTTTTCCTTTATAAAACAGCATTTATTTTGGGAAAAATTGAAAACCACAGAAAGTCATGAAGGAGGATAAGTTAAATCTCCTGAAATCCCATCCTCTGGAGAAAGCTCTGTATTGAGCTATCTGAGGTGTTCCCTGTCAGGTGCTTGTGTACATAATCAATAGAAATTTGCAAAGGGGCTACAACTGGGATTGTGTTTTCTGCAGAACTTGTATCCCATTTTCCCTGAACACCATATTGTGAGCATACAGTGACTTTCTTGACGAGTTTGTGACAACATTACAGTGTAATTTCTCCCGTGCAGACGTATAATAATCACACACCCATAGATGGATGCTTGGTTTGCTTTCACACTGTAATAGTTTATCCTTCTATTGTACACACTACTTCAAGGAGCATCAGAAAGGCGTTTGTGAATACCTGGCAGGGTTGGTGGAGCTATATAAACACATGAAGAAAGGCACAACTGAGAAGCAAGAGTCTCCTGTTTATCTTCTGTGGTTCTGGGGAGGAAACCCAAGCTGTGTGTGCCTAGCCTGTGTCCCTTTGCTGAGCAGTGTTCCCAGATAACCGTCCTCATGAAGACAGCTGCCCCACTGTCTCTACCTTACTGTCTTATTTCACATTCATTTCCCTTGAATTCCTTTGTAGTTTTTGTTTTGTTTGGTGGTGCTGGGGACCAAACTCATGACTTCACTTGAGCTTAAGCAAGTGTCCATTCCTATAGACTAATCAAGGTAGTTTCTGGCAACTCATTGACTACCCAACATGAAACACATGTCTGGGATAGATATAACCAATGTCCAATTGTCCAGTTCATTTTGTTGATTTTGTTAAGATTAGTTAAAGTGCCCAAGAGTTATCAAAGAACTTCATTTGGATGGACGCATAGATATGTCCAAAGTTACCATATTGCTAACAATGCCTAAATTTTGATATTTTGAGTTCTGTTTTTCGCTGTTTTAGTAATTCTTCGCCTAAGCATTTGTATTAGCTTAGGCTGCACTTCATTATACCACCTTAGAGACAAATGTGCAGCTCCAGACAAGAGTTAGCTGGTATTTGCTTGCTTTCAGGTAACTTTTCTATTTACGTGTTTGGCAGGGCACACAGTAGGTGTATGCCTATGCCGTGACGTAGTCTACAAACTTTGACCTTTTCATAAGTAAGTCGACTTACTTATGAAAGAGACTGGCACGGCCATGTGAGAAAGAAGAAACCCAATGCTTGGTGCTGCCATGATCACTCTATCCTACCAGACCATCCTACCAGCCAGCCTTAGCTGAGGTTGTCTGCGTTTCTTCCCTTGGCTCTCCCAGGCAGAAGAGCTGTCAGTGAAAGCTGACTCTCACACTGCACCCGTGTTTACTTATTTGGGGTGCATTTCTTTTCTCTCAGACTTTTCCTATTGTGGTTCAAGAATGATAAACTTGATGGTTAAATTAGATTAGGTCACCTTTGAGATTCTACAAGGCCAGAACAATGCCAGCTTCCTGGGCCAGGAGACTAAAACTTTCCTACCTCTAATGTGGATAACAGATGCCCGCCTTGTGGTCCTTTCCACTCAGGTCTGGGATCCCCTGCCGTCCCGTCCCCATCACAGCTTTCCACATGACTTGTGATGGTGAAAATTACCTTGGTCATACATAGGCAGGACTCTAAGGAATACCACTGAATTATGTTGCCCCTCTCACCTCTATTTAAAAACTTATCACTGTGAATTCGAATAAAGATGCTCTCTGAAAGTGATGCTCAGACAAACTATTTTGTCTGAAAATGGCTCAGGGGGTCTTGAGTGGAGTAGGGGTGCTCACTGTCTTCTCCATGATAACCTTTCTGGCAGAGAGGAGGGATTTCCCCTGTGGCTTCCCATTACTCTCCCTGGGAGCTGATCTTCAAACTTAGGGTCCAGGTAAGTGATTTCACAGTAAAGTCCCAGCAAAGTGTTTTCTACATATCCTGTGTCTTCCCACACTTATCTAACACACCCCTAGTTTTGAAGCTGTATATATACTGACCCCATTACTGTGGCCCAGAGAAGCCAATATGAGTTACTTTCATAGTTGCTGTAGAGAAGTGAAAACGTTCTGTTTTAAAGTTTAGACCTCTACAGTTGTTGTTAATCATATTGGGTGGGATTTTTTTCCATTTTTTTATTAGTTATTTTATTTACTGACATTTCAAATGTTATCCCCCTTCCTAGTTTCCCCTCCACAAACTCCCTATTTCCTCTCCCCCTGCCACTATGAGGGTGTTCTCCCACCTGCCTACTCACCCCTGCCTCAGTGCCCTTGCATTCTCCTACCCTGGATCTTTGAGCCTCCACAGGACCAAGGGGCTCCCTTTCCTGTGATGCCTGATAAGACTACCCTCTGCTACACATCCAGCTGGAGCCATGGGTCTCCGCAAGTGCACTCTTTGGTTGGTGGTTTAGTCACTGGGAGCTTTGGGGGCTCTGGTTGGTTATTGTTGTTCTTCCTATTGGGTTGCAAATCTCTTCAGTTCCTTCAGTCTTTGCCCTAACTCCTCCACTGGGGTCCCCAAGCTCAGTCCTATGTTTGATGGCATACATCCACATCTGTATTGGTCAGGCTCTGGCAGAGCCTCTTGGGAGACATCCATATCAGCAAGCGCTTCTTGGCATCAGCAATAGTGACTGGGTTTGGTGGCTGCATATTGGATCAATTCTTAGGTGGGGCAGTCTCTGAATGGCCTTTCCTTCAGTCTCCGCTCCACTCTTTGTCCCTGCATTTCCTTTTGACAGGAGGAATTCTGGTTTAATATTTTTGAGGTGGGTGGGTGGTCCCATCCCTCAACCAGGATGCCAATCTACTGGATACGGTCTCTACAGGTCCTTTCTCCCCTTTGTTGGGCATTTCAGCTAATGTCCTCCCTGTTGGGTTCTGGGAACCTCTTGGGTTCCTGGCATCTGGGAATTTCTAACGGCTACCCCCAGTTCTCCCTCTTCCACTGCTACTCTTCTTTCAAATTCCTGACCTTTCATACCCCCATCTCCTCCCATATCTGCACCGGCCCTCCCTTTTCCTTCCCCCTCCTCTTTCCCACCCAGATCCCAATCTCCCTCTCCTTCCTGAGATTATTTTCTTACCCCTTCTGTGTAGGACTGAATCATCTACACTTCGACGTGGTCTTCTTTCTTCTTGGGTTTCATATGGTCTGTGAGTTATAACGTGGGTATTCTGAGCTTCTTTTTGGCTAATAGCCACTTATCAGTGAGTATACATACCATGTATGTTCTTTTGTGACTCAGGATGATATTTTCAAGTTCTATCCGTATGCATTTGAATTTCATTAAGTCTTTGTTTTTGATAGCTGAGTAATATTCCATTGTGTAGATGTACCACATTTGCTGTATCCATTCCTCTGTTGAAGGGCATCTGGGTTCTTTCCAGCTTCTGGTTATTATAAATAAGGCTGTTATGAACATGGTGGAGCATGTGTCCTTGTTATATGTTGGAGCATCTTTTGGGTATTTGCCCAGGAGTGGTATAGCTGGGTCCTCAGGTAGTACTATGTCCAGTTTTCCGAGGAACTGTCAGACTGATTTCCACAGTGGTTGTACCAGCTTGCAATTCCACCAACAATGGAGGCATGTTCCTCTTTTTCCACATCCTTGCTAGCATCTGCTGTCACCTGAGTTCTTAATCTTAGCCATTCTGACTGGTGTGAGGTGAAATCTCAGGGTTGTTTTGATTTGCATTCCCTGATGACTAAGGATGTTGAACACTTCTTTAAGTGTTTCATTGGCCATTCAATTTTCCTCAGTTGAGAGTTCTTTGTTTAGCACTGTACCCCATTTTTATAGGGTTAATTGTTTTTCTGGAGTCTAATTTCTTGAGTTCTCTGTATGTTTTGTATGTTAGGCTGTTATTGGATTTAGGATTGGTACAGATCTTTTCCCAGTCTGTTGGTTGCCATTTTGTCCTATTGACAATGTCCTTTGAAAAACAGAAGTTTTTTCAATTTTATGAGGTCCCTTATGTCAATTCTTGATCTTAGAGCATAAGCCATTGGTGTTCTGTTCAGGAAAATTTCCCCTGTGTTCAAGGTTCCCAATGTGTTCAAGGTTCTTTGCACTTTCTTTTCTATTAGATTCATCGTATCTGGTTTTATGTGCAGGTCCTTGATCCCCTTGGACTTGAGCTTTGTACAAGGAGATAAAAATGGGTCAATTTGCTTTATTCTACATGCTGACCTCCAGTTGAGCCAGCAGCATTTGTTGAAAATGCTGTCTTTTTTCCACTAGATGGTTTTGGCTCCTTTGTCAAAGACCAAGTTTCAGAGAGATGGCTCAGAGGTTAAAATAACATACTGTTTGGCCAGAGGACCAGGGTTCAATTCCCAACACCCGTATTGGGTGTTTTGTTGCTCAATTGTTAGCACAAAATGAACTATTTTCTAGGAGAGTGTTGCTTTGAAACAGAATCCTTATAGTCCTGTGAAAATGCTTTGGAATTCTCGAAGCACAATATCATGGTATGCTTTGGAATTCATAGCACCCACCTTCCCTCAGAGCTTTAGGGACACACATGGACCCATTCTTAGGACTTGAAGCATGTCCTCGCCTGAACATGTGCTGGCCGCCTGAGAGGAAAGAGGCTTTCTTACAACAATGGATGTTGATTGCTGCTGCTGTGTGCATGTGCATGTGCATGTATGTGCTTATGTTTCCGTGTGTGTCCAAGGACACAGTGATGCTTCAGTAACCAAGGCTGAGGTATTCTAGATATTTTCTTTTGCATAAAAAAGCGGTTTTTAAAGTCTATCTAGTTTTGATGGAAAAATAAAAGAATTTAAAGCAAATACAAACAGTAAAGTATATTATGAAGGGAAATAGAACTTTGGTTATAAATTCTATTGCTCGTGCTAATCATGTGCTATACACATGATACACACACACACACATATATATATATATACACACATACACACACATACTCAATGATGAAGCCAAGTTTACACACACACACACACACACACATATATCACTATTGTGCAACTGCTAGTGATGTTGCTTTTGTCCTAACATGATATAGAATGAGAAATATGGATGAAGCTTGTCTTCCTTAGAAGGACTAAATGCGTATTTTCGACCCGGTAGCTTTTAGGAAGTTTAATATGCTCACAAACTACGCCTATCTTCGTGAGACCTGGACCCTTGATTCTTCCCGTTTCACTTAGCCGTTTTGAGCATTTACAAAATAGCGTCACTGCTACATTGAGGATCATGCAAGAATCTCAGAGTCTCATCCCTGATGTCCGATTGCCCCTGATGACAGAGGAGAGGAAAGAGTGCGTTAGGATGCACCCTCCAATGGCTCCCAGGTACCCAGGAGAGTTAGGAAGGGTTGTCCGTGTTCTAGGAGGGAAAGACTTCTTCTTCGTGTTCACTGAGGGTTCTGGGAGTCGCTGAGATAATCCTTGAAAGAGGAACCAAGTTCAACACACAAGAGGGAGAAAAGGCTAGGCTCAGTTTACCTTACGTGGGAACTTTTAAGTGCAACTTGAAAAATAGCATTTGCATAAGAACAGAGGTGAGGTGAAGGTGGGGTAGAGCCTGGCTATATTATTAATAAGGATTATCGTAAGGGGCTTTTCCTAATGTCAAACAAGGTGCCACTAAAGGTGCAGTATCTTAGAGAAGTGCCTCTAAAATACGCCATCTATCTATCTACTTCAATGCTTTGGTGCTACTGGTTAGCACCAAAAATATGGGGAAGGGAGAGAGCTGGGACACACGAGTGAGTTTCTTTACTGTAGTATTTCTTGGAACCTTGACTACTAATGTGTCTTTTTAAACTGTCACTTTCTTGGTGGTCCATTCAGAGATCTGGTGGGAGGGGATGAGCAGGCACTGGGAACTGCAGGGTCCAAGAGGGCACAGATACCCTCTGCTTCTATTCTCTGTGCTCCCCGGGCTCCAGTCTTCATCCAGTGGCCTTTTTCAGTGTCCCTGTGGAGGAACTGTGTTTGCTGTGGGACTGCAGGGTGCCAGGTTATGCAGTGTCAATTCCTGTCACTTCAGAGTTACAATTACTGTCCACCCCTCTAAGTTGTGATGACTTGGGTTTCTAGGAGAAGAAACAAGACCTTGGGATCCATGTAAAATAGAGCACAAGTCCTGCCTTCCCTTGAGACAGCCACTGTCCATCCTAGGTCTGTCTCCAGTTGAGAACCTGGGTACAAAGCTGTCTACCACCCTGGTGCGAAGTTGCTCATGACCTCACCTACCCTGTAATAACGGTTCTACTTAATTACCTACATAGCCTCAAGTTTTCTTTAAGGGCTACAGTCTAGAAATTTATCATTTCCCCTTTCCATAAAAGAACTGCCAACTTCTCTGCCTTTTAACTGTCCTGATCTTCGTGGTACCCAGTAGCCACCTATGAGGTTGTGCACTAAAAACTTGATTGGTCCAAAATGAGAAGTGTCTACATATACTTAAGCATGCTGGAGTGAAGGTTGTTGCAGTAAATAATAAATAAATAAATAAATAAATAAATAAATAAATAAATAAGAAGTCTCCTTAATAAGTCTGGGTGCTAATGTCATCAATCTTCATGAATCTTAAGCACATTTTAGTTGGGAGTTGGTGTTTGTTATGGATGAGCTACAGTTTGATAGACCTTTCAATAACGATGATGTTTTCTTTCATGTTTGAATTGACTTTTATCTTTCAATAATGATAATGCTCTCCTTTGTGGGTTTTCCCCCTCAAGTATAAATGTATCTGTTATCTACCTTATATGCTATTTATGTGTGGGGTGCATAGTGTCTCACACATAGCAAGCGTGTGCTTAGGCCTTGAGCTGCATACCATTATCTGTCTTATCTCAACCAAGCCATCCCTTTATTATTCTGCAGTCAGGCATGCTGGAAAGAACTCATGAGCTGCACGTTTCCTATAATGGTAAAGTCATGGCTCTAATACACAGTGTTTATCAGTAGCTAGAATTCTAGGATTCTGTCCTAGGGGACAGTGGGATGAGTGCACCCGGAAGTACTAAAGAGGATGCATTGTTGTTCTGGTTTCATTTGTAACAAACACCGGATACAGCCTCAATGTCTGCTATAGTTTGGATGTCTACACCCCACCCACATTTTAAAGGCTCGGCCACAGGGTGATGCTGCAGGGAAGTGATGGAGCCTTTAAGAGGTGATATATAGCTCTTGGGGGATTGTAGGATCCTGGACTTTTCTTTCTCTTCTTCTTATTCTTCCTCCTCTACCTCCTCCTCTTCCTCCTCCCTTTGTTGTTTTTGATCTTTGGCTTACAGTGGGAACAGATTTGGCTGTCATACAGGTTACCTATCATTGTTGCTTAGCACCCATCAGGGGCACAACAGCACCATTTCCATCCAATCCTGGGCTGGGATGCTTAAACTGTACCTTTATATATGATTTATATCAGATGTCTGTAGTAATAAACTAATACATTGCCCAAGGACAAAGGTTGGTTAGTTAAAACATGAGGTATGAATTTAACCATAGTGAAGGTATAAATGGCAGCAAATGGCCTTCAGAGGATACTTGTATATATGTATTTTAGGGAGAGATATATGAATTTTTGCTTTCAGCAACTCCCACAGGAACTACTTCTGACTGTCCACTGTGAATCTCTGAGTGGGAAGTTTCTCACCGCTTTAATTCTGCTCATGCTTGCTTCTGCATGTAAGGTTCTGAAATAGACTTACACATTTACACAATCAATTGAATGATCACGTAACCAAGCCACTCAGCTACTCGTGAGGCAGCTGCAGAAAACGTCCCCAACTCAAATGATGATAGTTCTGTGGCATAAAAATAAACATGCATAAAAATAAACTTTCTTGCAACATAATTTGGGGCCATTGGGTAAAGAGTATTTTCTACTAAGTCACAGATTGCATTTTTTTTTTTTTGGTGGGTAAGAAGTAAAGGTTTAGTATGTAAAAGATATAGCTTTGATTTGAAAGCCATGTAGACTCTATTCTGGGTTCTCCATTTCATTATAACTGTGGTGGCCAGTGATTCTCCTATTAAAATAATTTCCTGAAAGTTAGAGTGCTTTGTGTCTAGTTATTTTTAAGTGACCCAGTGCAGGAAGGATGTGGAGGGGTGGAGTACTGTGGGAGCTTTTGCCAGTTCATGGGGAAAAAATGTTTGAACGTGACCTAAGGCCACGGAGAGTAGTGTGAAGTGTGGTCAGCTCAAAGCAGAGGTCCCTATAGTGATGGGTAAAGGCAGTCCTGGGCTCAGTCCAGCAGCTTTTTCAGTGCATCCTTGCCAAAGATTTTATTTGTTCTATGTGGAGGACTTATTTAACAGTTGAGCTTTGAAAAGGTAAGAGAATTACTTTCATCCTAGAAGACAGAAAATGAGCACCAGCCCCCTGAAGTCATCAATGGGTACTTTAATGTCCACACCACACAGCGTGTCATCCCATGCTCTAGATCTGAAATGACATGTTATAATACATGTATGTTTTCGAAAAGGTCAGTGCATGAGTGTGTGTGGCACACAGGTGACAGGTGTTTTAGATTGATACAACATCCATTGCAGCTCAGTGTGGCACATACCTCGGAGTGCTCACTTCTTCATTCCCTCTGTCTATAACACCAGATTATGCTTGGCCTCTGCACATCCGTGGCTTCTTTCTATAGCATCTTCTATAGATGCTACCTTACCTGTAGTGCTTGTCTGGGTCTCCTTAACTATAACAAGTTGCACTGGAAGAAAAGTAATAAAGACATCTTCAGGTGGCTGGAGAGATGGCTCAGCGGTTAAGAGCACTGACTGCTCTTCCAGAGGTCCTGAGTTCAAATCCCAGTGACCACATGGTGGCTCACAACCATCTGTAATGGGATCTGATGGCCTCTTCTGGTGTGTCTGAAGACAGCTACAGTGTACTTATATATAATAAATAAATCTTTAAAAAAAAAAGACATCTTCAAATGTGCCCAATTCTTTGGGAGACACGTGAAAACTCAGCATCACTAATGTGGGAGAATTCAAACCATACTTTCTAAGAGAAATCCCTGATCTGAACATCCGAAGTCTGAAGTGTAAGCTAGCTGCACATAATACCATAAACAGAAAACATTGTCTATGATGACACTTGGCTTTCCTGACAAAATGATTGGAAACATTTTATGACATTTTCTGTAGGCTGTGTGTACAATAAATTCACCGGCCATGTTTTTCACTGGTAAAGTATTTCATACACACGCTGATATTTCAAGACCTCAAAAGTTCTGAAATCTGGAGTCCTTCTGGTCTGACACTTGACTGTCTTGGAACCTGATAACTCCTGCCCTTGTCTCTTACTCTCCACTCCTGAGTCCAACCCCTCTTCTTACTGCTTGAATGCCGTAGTGGCCTCTGTGCCTCCTTTCCTACCCATGCCCTGCCACTGTCACCCTTGCCTGTTCATTAGTTCCATTAGAGTAGTTTCCTGTTCAATGTCACTGTTTCCTGTTCAATGTCACTGTTGGCTCCTGGAAGTGGTCATGTCCTCTGACCTGTTTGCAGGACATTGGCATTTTCAGTGCCAGGCCCATTTACTGCCTCTGTTCCCAGGCCTGGGCCGCAGCAACACCAGGCAGAACTGGTCATCATTCTTTACAAAGCCCCTTCCTGTTTTCTCTGATTAAAATCCCTCTGAGTCTCTTACCACTGTCATGAGAATTTCCTTGTCTAAATAACACTGGCTCTTTGGTCTCCAGAGTGTGATGTGTCCTTCCAGTGGTCCCCATTCAGAGCTTATGAGCTCTTTGGTTTACAGTGACTTTGTGACTGCCCTTTGCTTCAAACTTCTGCATAAGCCAGTCCCCATTGCTCAGCGATAGCGCTCTAAAAATGGAAGCTTCCAACTGATCCATGCTGGTTGTGTGCCATGCCCTGGTGGTAGGTCTGGGTCTCCCTGGTGTAAGAAGTCTTTGGAAGCAGGAATCATGGCTCACCCTGGGCTGAGCATCAGATTTGGTTAGACCTCTCAACAAAACCTACGAGTGGAGTGTAGATCTTTCCATTGTTGATTTAAAACAGGTAAGTAGGCTGTGTCACTTGACTCGTTTTATTTGGTATGAGGAAACATGGCACTTGGGAGCGAGCCGTGGTTGGTGTTTTTGATGGTGCCACACACTTGCTCTTCATGCTTTGTTTTCCTATTAGTCATCGAAGACTGGGGGAGGGCAGGGCAATCTGGGAACATGGTCTTCCCCCCCCCCCCGAGCACCGAGAAGGCTGTATAGGAGCAGAGACAGAAAAAGCCAGGAAGACACATGAGTATAAAACAGATTCTTGGTTAAAAGAAAACCACTGGTGGAACAGCTGGTCACGGCCTCGTAGGCATTGAAACGCTTCCTGAAATACATTATGTTTTCCAGCTTCCAGCCCTCCTCAGACTTTATCTCTCTCTCTCTGTTTGAACAAAACCGCAATGTGATTTTTTTTCTCCCATTATTGTGCCACTCTAAGAAGTATTTTCTTAAAAAGCTATCGTAGAAACCTCCTCCACCACTCTTCCTGGGTTCCTGCCTTCTTTTCCTTTCTTTCAGACACGAAATATTATATTATCTGTACCTGTATCTTCAAAATCAATGTGCTATGTGTATGTTTCATCAACTCAATTAGCCAGCAAAGTCTTTGTAGCCAGAGAGAGTGGATCTTACTTTTTCCCTTTAGATTGTGTTGTGTTCCCAGGAGCAGCCTGTACAGATGGCTAGAAATGAGCCTTACTGAATAAGGCACTGCTGAGTGGCTGAGGTACACAGGCCACACTATGATGGCTTTTTTGCACTATTTAATAGAGTCCGATATAGTGAGTCTTCAGATGCTGACTTTGTTACATGTTAGCAGTCTAACCTTCGGTGACAGTTACTATGGGGGTGGATGTAGCAATAAGGTGTGCATTAGTTTTCTTTCCCGTTGCTGTGTCAAAAATCATGCCAATAATAAATAGCTTAGGAAAGGAAACAGTTTACTCGGCTTACAGGTTACAGGCCATTAACTGAGGGAAGCAAAGGCGGGAACTTGGAGCAGGAGCTGAAGCAGTGACAACTGAGGAACTGGCTTGCTTTGCCCATCTCACTGTCTTATGGACACTACCTACCAGGTCATGGCGCCGCCCTCAGTGGGCTGGGCTCCCTTCCATCAATTAGCAATTAAGAAAGTGTTCATGGGCCAACGTGATGGAGGCAACAGCACAACTGGTCTCCCTCTTCCGAGATGATTCTACTTCACGCGATGTCTATAAACTACGATCGAGAGAAAGCCCATGTGAAAGTAACACGTTAATGCTAACAAATGTTTGATAAGTTGATGGTCTGTGCATGAAAATAAAGAAAAGTAAAACAAAATATGCATAGTTTATGTCTATGACTTACCCTAGGAAACTTTAAACTTACTTACTAAATTGAGGCCAGCAAAAATAAAGGAGACAGTGACCGTGAATTAGGAAGTTGAACATTATGACTGTTTTTCCTTGTGAGAGGATGTGCAGGGTGCTAGTAATTGAACCCAGCCCTACCCCCAGCTTGACTGTTAGTTTTATGGTCTTTTTGGGGTGGGGCATGGGTATGACGTTATATAGTCCAGACTGGCCTTGAACTTACCATGTTTGTATCAAACTTATGATCCCTCCCCCCCTTACATTCTGACTGCTGAGATTACAGGTGTGTGTCATCATGCCTGGTTTATGCAGTGTCACATATGGGACCCACGGCTCACGAATACAAGGCTAACACTCTACCAGCTGAGCTCTACCCCACCCCAAAGGAGGTGTTTTTGATTTTATGAGTATATCTCAGACTTCAAACTCATGGTCCCCCTGCCTCAGCCTCTCCAGTACTGGAATGAAGGTATGCAGTGTGCCCAGTTCTTGCTTGTTTCTCTTTTGGTAGAGAATTCCTTTATTGCGTATTGATATTCAAAATCATATGACATCTGCTGTATGAATGCTACCCAGAAGATACTAGATGCAGAAAGAAAGAAGAGAGCAAAGCCATTTTCATGGAAATATTACTCATGATTTTTGGCAGTATCCGTACAGCCATTTTTAGTGTAGACAATTCACAATAACGGGAGTTGCTTAAAGACTCCTCTGTGGGAAATTCTGTACTGAAGCAACCTTTATCACGGCACAGCTAATAACATTGTGGCAGACTTTGGCACTATTGCTGTAGGGTGGTGGAAAAATGTTTTCATAAAGCACCACATCCTGTTAGCAAGTGCGATCAGGAAGGTGGCAATAGACTTTAAGCCGGGTGTTTTCCTACTCTCCCTCACATGCTAGAGTAAACAGTTCTCTTTCTGAGGCACAGTGTAGCACAGCATGGCTGTACTGTAGTCAATCATAACATCTGTCCATTTGGAACACTATAGACTCATTTTTCAGGCAAAAGACAGTTATGATGGGTTATAATGAGACGCGAAGGATGGGGGGCCCTTGTGGAGCCATTTCCCCACTCTGGAATATTGTTCCTGATTGGATCCTGGGATTTCTATACTTATGTGTTTCCCCTTCCTCTTCCCTCCCACCTACCTCCGAGACTACCCAGGTGGGAGATCTGGTGATTCTGTGTGTGGAGGAGGTACTCGTGTTTACACGAGGTGACCAGGGAAATCCTGGAGAATGTAGGGGGGTTTCTACCACACAAGAGCATTGTATTTGCTTAGCTCGATCTCTGTCACCCCCAAAGAAAGGCTTGCTGTAAACTTGGCTGCTGGTTGGATTTTCTTCCCTGTGAAAGGAGAACGTCTTCTCAACCCCTCCCCTAAACGAAAACCTGAAACAAAATGAAACAAAACAAAACGAAAAAACCCAAGTATTATTTTCCGGATTGCAGCAAAGCTTACCATAATGGAATCCGAGGCCTGTTGTTAGCAGGTAGGCCTCTGGGTTCTGCAAGAAGTAGACGAGCTCCCTTGTGACCAGCTTCATGACAAACCAAGATGGAGGCCTCAGAGTCCTAAGAACCCTCCACCCACCTTTGAAAGGAGCTGATAGGGAGCTCCAGGCCCTTTCCCTGATGCTGGTCCGAAGAAGCCCTGGGGTGGAAGGGTGCTTCTTGTCCACGGCGGTATTTCCTTTTCTTTGGCTGACTGGCCTCTCAGAGCAGCGGGCCTCTCTCCTTGCGCAGGTCTGTCGGCTCACACCTTTGCTGGACACGTGTAGTGCCCCACAGTCCGAGCTCCGACCTGGGTGCTCCGGCTCCAATTTGGCTCTGGTTTTTGTGGCTCCTCCCTGCTTCCCAGACAGAATTATTTTCCCTGTGATTATAATCTGTGGGTGGCCAGTGCCTTCTTCACTCTAGTGGCTTACGGAATGCACTCTGTAGGATTTTCTTGGTGTGATGCTGAGAAAGAGAAAAGGCAAGAAGACTGAATCCAGATTTTCACATGTTAGATGGGAAACATTTTTTTTTAAATTTATTGATTCTTTGTGTTTCACATCATGCACCCCTTCTTTGCTTATCTCCCCATCCCCTCATATCTGCACTTTGCCCTTGCCATGCCCTCCAAATAAAAGACACAAAACAACAACAACAACAACAACAACAACAACAACAACAACCAGAATGAAGCATACGAACATCTCACTGTGGAAGCCGTAGTGTGTCACAGTGTGTCCCTCTGTCCCCATATCTTCGCTTGCAAATGTTCATAGCAATGAATCACCTGTCTTGTTCGAGATCTCTGGCTCCAGTGACACCATCAATATTGGATCCTCGGGACTCCTCCTGGTTATCCTGCTGTTGCCTTGTGTCATGGAAATCCTGCAGCTTTGACTCAGCAGGCCTGGCCCTTTCATGTGTCCCAACTGCTCACGCTGATACAGATTTTGGAGTGGGCCAACTCAGAGCCCTGGATCTGGGCCTGGCTGGTAGCTGAGCTGGTAGGTGTGGAACTCTCCCTTATCTGCACCACCAGAGTGAGCTCCCTAGCATGGCTCCAGCTAGGCCAACCAGTGCTAATCTACCATGGCTAAGGTAGAGCCAACTCTCCTGCTGTCCTGCCCTTGGGAGCTGCCTCACCTGCACCCAGGGGCCAGGGTTAGCTTTTCTGCTCTCCTGCCTTGAGGCCAGCATGTGGCAAGGTAGAGGGGGGAACAGACATCATCTCCTACCCAGTGCCACCTCACGGCAGATGAGTGGTGGGCCAGCTCCGTGGCATTCTCACACTCGAGATCAGCTCACCTTTACCTCCTCCACCAATAGTTCCGCTGTGCTGCCCAGGTGAAATGCAGTGCTGGCTTTTCTGAGTGCAATGGGCTCTTTGAGTGCTGCAGCCATTGTATCTGCCCTCATGACTTCAGGGTCAGCCATCCCTACTGCTACAGGTGCAGGTTGTGAGGGGTGAGGTTGGGACGACATCACCACACCCCCCCCCATGCCACTTCACAGCAGAGATATGAAGGGGTCAGCTCTCCCTTGCTATCCTGAGTACCACAGACAATGAGAGGCATGGTCAGCTCATGTACTATCATGAACCTGGGGTCAGCTCTCTCAACTGCCTGCCTCAGGTGGCAAGTGGCAAGGGGACAGAGGGCATCCACCCTTACCCCATCCAGGAAATGTGGAAAGTTAATACAGGAAGGTTCACAGCCTTCGAGCTCCATGAATCTGGTTGGTGTTTATGCTTTTTTAGGACCATTGGAGTTTGAGAATCTGTGAGGCATAGGGGTTTGTAAATTAGTCTAGACCAGAGTCCTTATTAATCTTAAGAAGCTGGGCAAACCCCTATTCTCTCTTTGCTGTAGTTGTCTAGGGCCCTTTCAGGTTGAGGCTGCCGGCGAGAATTCTCTTTCCCATTTACTCAACAGCATTCATGTCCATTCACCTAAAGGGAATTTTTGTCTTTGTATGTCTCTGAGTGTCTCTGAGGGTTAACGCAATGGAACTCAGTTATCAGTTCTGTTGCTTCCTCCAGGCAAATGAAATGGAAAATCATCATTCTAATTTGCAGAAGAAAGGATAGTGGGGGTGGGTGGTGGGGAGGTGGGTGGTGGGTGGCAGGTGTCTGATGCCAGGTGTGGGTGGCAGGTGGTTGTGGCAGGTGTCTGATGCCAGGTGTGGGTGGCAGGTGGTATATAACCAGAATTTACTTGAGAAAGAGAGGGAGGTTCCAACAGGTAAGAAGGGAAGCAACTGATACACGATGAGTTTCAGGGAAAGCTCTAAGGCCTGTCTTTCTGGTTTGGATCTGCTTATAGCTTTAAAGTTTAAAACATAGATTCAGCTTCATGAGAACTTACACCTTCATTACTTATAGCCTTTCTTTAAAGTTCCACCTGCGTTGTCATTATATACACCTCGGTTCAGAGGGATTTGATACGCTCATAAGGACGGGAAAACAAAAGAAACAACCAGTCAAACAAACGCAACATTGAAGTAGCAGAAAATCTAAGGGTGAGGAAAACCAGACAGCACGCTGGACATCTTCTGGGACTTGCTAGAGGCAAGTGACAAATTTGGTGAAGAGCTTTCAGGCTCTCTGGGCCAGTGATAGAATTTGTGATGCCCAAAAGATTAACGAGGAGCCATTTTTCCTGTGCAGAGACCTGAAAGAAACACAGCAAGGAGTGGAGGTACGTGTGTGAAAGTCTGCAGGAATAGCTATGGCGGAGGGTATGGTGAGGCCATTTGTCAAGAGACCCTTCCAACGACATAGTGTCTGTGCATGATTTAGTGAAGACCTTTGTCTAAGAACCCCAAATAATGAAGTTAAAATAGACTGCATTCTGACAGCCCCTGAGCGAGAAAGGCACCATGTCTCCAGAAATGGACTGTATAAGGATTTTGCAATCTCCTGTGCTATTTCGTTCACCTAGCCTATGAATTGGAATATGTTAAGTTTAATTGCTCAAATAAAGAAATATTTTCAATTACTTATTGGAAAATGTGCTACTGAAATCTTTCTGTGCCCCCAAATCATCAACTTGCATTCCTGAAAAGGTGTTCTATACAAAATAGATTCAATCCAGTGACTATAAGCCATTGCTCAATTTCCTAACCTGTATCAGGACGGCTTTAAATGTGCAATTCTGGAGTTCTGTTTCTGAATCAAATGCTCTGTAGTCACCTGGATCTTGGTGAATGAAGACTGCAGTACAGAAGAGATAAGGGTAGAAGGCTGGGAGGATGGTTCAGTGGGTAGGATGCTCATGAATATGGGGACTGGAGTTTAGATCTCAAGCACCCACGTAAAGGCTGGGTGGGGAGTGAGGCAGAGACAGGGGTTTCCAGAAGCAAGCTTCTAACTGGTATAGCTGACCTGCTGTGCTCTGGGTTCAAATGAGAGCCGCTGCCTCAATGAATAAGGTGGAGAGCAGTCAGGAGAGCATTCGGACTCCATGTACACACACATGCATGTGCTTACACACATGTACGTATAAACAAAAAGAGAAAAAACAGTTAAAGTAAGTATAGCCTTCTGGGGCTTCCGTAGCCAACAGGGCACAGTACAGGGTCTGCAGCTAGCTAGAACAGGTGTCACCACCATCTGCACCTTCTGAAGTGAGCGGAAGCACGGTGATACCAATTAGAGACTTTAACTCTAAAGGGAACGGTGACTGAAGCTATGGGGAGCATCTGGTCCTCCTAAGGAGCAGATCTGGAAGGATGCCTTTCACACCTGCATCCTTCCTCTCCCTCATCTCCCGACTACAGCCCTGGTGTCATACACAATCATCTCCCTGTACCAGATAGGAAACCTTACTCCCTATCCACAAGCCATAAAACTCCAGTCTTTCCCCAAAGCCAAGCAATACCAGTTTTCCTTCTGAGGCACCTGCATACCCTCCTCAGTGGTGTCCCTTTTCCTCAGCCAGCTTCTTTCACAAGGCTTCTGCTGTGTTTGCGGTTTGATTTATTTTTATTGAGCCTCTGATCACTGGCAGAAGCCCCTGGGTCTGGACTGGGGAAAGCAGAAAGGAGCTGCTTTATAACAAACTTATAACAAACTGACCAAGCCTTCCCCACAAGTAAATCTCAGCACTAAACATGGATCACTTTCATTTGCTGAGGTAGGGATTCCAGAATGAGCAGGCTGGGGATGACTCTTCTTTGTCCTGTGGTGTCTGGGATGGCAGCGTCTGGGTCTGGAGGAACTGTGTCCCAGGGGGCGTCCTGATCTCTAGTGCCTGGGCTGAGGTGGCTGCACAAATGTCTGAGCTGCGTAAGAATTCCACCTGTTCAGCAGATGCCTTGGTAAAGATGCTCTTTTTTTTTTTTAAATTCCCATCTGAGCGTTGACTTCAGTGAACACTCTCTCTTCCCTTTTGGAAAAGGCATCTAGCTTTTCCAACAATTTATTTAAAAACAGTGTTAGCAAACAAGGCTCTCACACCAGGGCACTTATAATAGCTTTAGGTTTTTCTGTTTGTTTTGGGATAATAAAGGTTGAAGCATCAGTGCTGTACTCGAAGTTCTGACAGGGGGTTTGGATGTAGAGAAAACACATGATCTGTGGGTGGCGTTGGTTGTCGAATGGGAACCTCTGAATGCCAGGGACTTGAGCAAAAGGAATCTCTCTTTACCTTGCTCTTCAGCAGGAGAGCAAGATCTGTGGGGGACAGGTTGGCTCCCTCCTCGAGTTACCTCCTCAGAAAGGAGAATCCTTGAGTCATGAAGGTGAATTTTGCACAATCAAAGTTACACACCTGAGGTTACTGTAGCAATTATCTTTAGACATTTCCCCATTCACTGTGTGAATAGACAAGGGATAGCTCCCAGACACAGAGTGCACACACACACAGCAAGAGTGTTGAAAGACGCAGATCGAAAGCTATTACCTCTGTGTTCTCCATACGTGCTTGCCCCCCTGTTGTCAATATGTATTTCCTGGGGGATGCGTTTGCTTCCCTGATAATAGCAATCCTCTGGCAGGATCTTTTTTATTAGATTGGTAGTCTTAATTATGTGTCTGTGCTCAAGGGTGATTTGGATCAAGGATAACACACTACCCAGGTGACGATGGATTTGAACAGTGAGTTCCTTGCCCAGGTTGAGCATCTCTCCTAGAGTGCATGCTTTGGGTTCTTGGCCAGGCTGTGTTCCCAAAGGACCCACACTCTTTGAAAAGATCACTTGCTTCTCTATAAATCATTCCCTCTCAATCCAATGTCTTATCGCTTTTACCCACACCCATTGTGGTTGCCACTGTCATTTTAAATCCCTTAGACCTCATTATACTCCTCTTAAGACCATCATAAGGGTTCTCAACACTCAACAGTGGAGGGTTCTGTCCGCTTGAACACCCTTTGCTCACTCCCTGGATACACACACACACCATGCTTGCCTCATTTGCACGCCCAGAGCTGCTGCTTACGAGGTTGAGTCCTGCCTCGGCCTGTGCTCACTGGTGTCTTCTTGTCCTTACTGCTGAGGGATTTAAACTCCCTTGAAGGATGGGAGGGATTGTTCCTCATCTGGAGAAGTGAATGTGCCAAGCAGAGTTTTTACAAAATGGAGACACTTGGAAATCTCTGTCACACAGAAGGGAACTCAGTGTTTCTCCTTATCTACTGCTTTAAACAAAGGCCTTGCCATCTGCATCATCTTGGAAGGGTGGCAGAATTGGTAGCTTTTGGGGAAATGGGAGAAAATGTCTCATAAACATCAATTGTAAGTGTTTTCTTAGAATTATAATTCTGTCTACAAAGGGAGGCAGCTATTGGCAAGATGATTTTGCTCGTCACTGTAATGATATTTTAGCAAATGGCTCTGAATTAGCAATCAAGTTGGTAAAATGCTATCTGTACACATTTAGTCGGAAAACCATGCAAGGCTAGCCCCCGACTCCATGCAAATTCAACAGCTGCCTAGGTGGTGTACTGAGAACGTGTTTTTCGAAATTAGCTTTTGAAACTCATTTTCACATGGATGTCAAACCTCCAAACTCTGCACCTTAGTGAGACTTCATATGACGTTCTGACACGCGTGTGCAAAACACAGTGTTTGAAGTGGGTTAGTTATGTTTATGTCCCCAAACTTTCTTTCTGTGGGGCACAAATGCGGAAAGTTGTCCTAGCTTTTTGCGATTGTGCAGTCTGTTGCTTGTGTCTCGGTTACCCTCCCGTGAGGCAGCACACACCAGAGCCTCTCATGCTTAACTAACGCTTAGTTAAGACCTAGAAAAACACTCCATTCTTTGAGAAATGAAGATCTGCCTTTTTATTAGCCTCACTGTGCTGGAGGAAGTAATAGAGGCAGGGTTAGCATTTAACATCAGTCCCATGGGTAAGGAGAGTAGTGGGAGGACCTGTCAGCCTTATGAATTTCCAGGGCTCCTCTTCTTCCCACTCATCCCTCTGTGTTAATTTACTTTTCTCCCCTGCCCTGTGTTCTGGGCTTTACCTTAGTGCTGTTCTGACTAGAGTTGGAAGAGCTAGGTGCTGGTGAAGAGACCTCTCATCTGCTGCTTGCTTTGAGCATCAGGGATGAAGGAACGGGAGAGAGTCATAAATAAGGAACCTCTCCACAGTAGCTGATCCACAGATCCACTCTGTGTTGTCCGTGGCTGTGAAGACATGATTTTTGTGGCTGTAAACAAGGGACCACGCTTGTTAAAGAGAAGGACTTTCTGTTACTAATGAGCAAACTCGTATCTTTGGGAGAAGTTTGAAAAGCCTTCACTGCATCTAGATAGGAAATTGTGTTTGTGCTCACTGGGCATCTAAGCCTTGTAAGTAAAACCATGCACTGTGCAGCTCGGGGGATCTTGCTGTCACTTTGCTGAATATTGTAAGATATTATCTCATTATCCAGGATGGAATAGAATATTAATAATAGGATTATCATTCTCTGAAAATATGTTGTAAGCATTGTACTTCAGTTATAGGGACAGATTTGGCCAGGAGAAGGACCGAACTAGCTGCTGGTCAGAGGCTGGTTACAGAAAAGTAAAAGCTTTAGAGGGTGTCTTCAAGCCACATGGAAACTGTTGCTTAGGGTCCCTTCAACTTGCCTGCTTGGCTGAGGGGAGCTTGGTTGAAGTGAGTGAGAATATGTGTCAAGACAGTAGCTATGACATCTCACGTTTTTAATAACACAAAGACAATTCATTTTTAATAAAAGTAAGTTGATTTTGGTTTTAAGATTTCTTTACGAAATGAAAAACTTAAGGCACTAAAATTAAAAAAAAATTCCAAGGCTGAGAATGAAGAATTATGAATTAAAGGCCAGCCTGAGCTACCTAGAATGTTTAAGGCTAGCCCAGACTCTATATAAGTTCAACAGCTGCCTGGGCTTTGCAATGAGGACCTGTTTTTTTTGTTTGTTTGTTTGTTTTTCTTTTTTCTTTTGTTTTTGTTTTTGTTTTTGTTTTTTTTTCCGGAGCTGGGGACCGAACCCAGGGCCTTTCGTTTGCTAGGCAAGTGCTCTACCACTGAGCTAAATCCCCAACCCCAAGAGGACCTGTTTTAACAATTAAATAAATATGTGCATAAATTAGGATAAATGATGCTTGCCCAGGCAGAGACTGAAGCACAGACACTAAAGAACAGGATGCCCACTTTCCCTGTGTTAGTGTACAGCAGAGGAGCCTGGTGATCTCCTGCTGACCTGGTGGACTTAGTTAAGACTCATCATACCTCTGTCCGCCATTGACTAGAGCCCTGTAGCTCACCCCTGACCTTTCCCTAGATGAGTGATCATTTAGCTTATGTCTGTGTGGCTAATGGGGCATTAGGCACTCTACAGGCTTCCGTCTCCTGATTGGGAGCTGTTAGCCAGTGTGAGCTGGGTGGGAGTTGCCACTTCTGTTCCTTGTGTTTGTGCCCCTGTTGGCAACACATCTGATGACAGTCCAAGAACAGTGCCTTCTGGAATGATTTGAGGCCTGCCTCCAGAGTAAAATACTCATTTGCTCCTGAACTTTAAACAGAGCTGTTTCCTGCTGTCCAACTGGAGAAAAATAACAGTCAGTGACTTATTTGGGTGCGGGTCCTAACGGTTGTCATCCAGACTGAGACACGACAGGACAGTGCAGCTCACCACCTGCTGTTCTTCTTGTTTCTGGGCAGGGGCTGACCAAGCCATACAGCATGCTGTGTGTTGACCTATGAACTTCTGTGGCTTCTTTTATTTGTATTCTTTTTATTATTGGATATTTTCTTTATTTACATTTCAAATGTTATTCCCTTCCCCAGTTTCCCCTCCAGAACCCCCCATCCCATCCCCTTCCTCTGCTTCTATGGGGGTGCTCTTTCACCCACCCCCACTCCCTCCCACCTCCCTACCCTGGCATTCCCCTACACCGGGGCATTGAGCCTTCACAGGACCAAGGACCTCTCCTCCCACTGATGTCCAACAAGGCCATCCTCTGCTACATATGCAGCTGGAGCCATGGGTCGCTCTATGTGTACTCTTTGATTGGTGGTTTAGTCCCTGGGAGCTTCTGTGGCTTCTTGAAGGTTGTGGTATTAGGAGGTCAATGGCTGCACAGAAAATAGCAACATCACCACTACTTGGCCTGGGAGTGTCAATCACTAGACACCTAATTGCTCAAACCCATTGAAACAGATCCAGTTTTTACAGCATAACACATTTGTTAAAGCTGGAGACAATCTCAGCTAAACAGACCTGGCTGGACTCAGGAGACAGAACACAGCCCCGTTAAGCTGGTCACTTCATCAGTAGGCATAGCTCTAGAGACTTACCATCCTGGTGAAGAGAAGCAGGAGTCAGGTACCACAGTTGAAGATAACAGCAGGAATAGCAACATAGCGGATGCCCTGCCCTGCCCTGCCCTGCCCTGCCCTGCCCTGCCCTGCCCTGCCCTGCCCTGCCCTGCCCTGCTCTGCCTTGCCCTGCCCTGCCCTGCTGTGAGTCACACAGCTGACTGCCTTCACCCAGGATGTCACCACTGTGGTGTTCTCCTCAGAACAAACTGCCTGCTGATGGCTTCACTTCAGCAGCTCCCCCCGAATCTTCCACTAGCCCTAAGCAACCACAAAGTGACTTCATCTCTGTAGATTTTCCTGTTTCATAAAAATGTGCTCATAAAGGATGTGGTTCTTTGCCAGTGACTTTGTTCACTCTGAACAGATTCTTCCCCTACTCCTCTCTTTTCACTACTCTCCCACACTATGCTCTCCTCCCTGATTCAGGAAACATGAAGTCACTGCAGGTCTAGGAGCATCCTCCCCCATGGAGACTAAACAAGATGGCTCAGTTAGGGAACCATAGGTTCATGCAAGAAACAGATTCAGACTCAACCTCCACTCAAATTGTTCGGAGACCCACATGAAGACCAAGCTGCACATCTATTACATATTGCACAGTGTTTTGTTTTGTTTTATTACACTCGTTCATATAATTACACGAATCGTTGCTTTGTTCTTTTTCATTACTAGGTAATATTCCACTGTATGGATATACCGGATTTTGTTTATACATTTCTTGGTTGAGGATGTGTGGATTGTTTCCATTCTTTTGGCCGTGGCCAATAATGCTTCTTTGAATACTCCCATACATTCTTCTCACGGACATGTATTTTATTCCTGTTGGTCCTCACCAAGCAGTGGAGAGACTTAGTATTTTGCAGTAGGTTTTGTTTTTCTATGGCCACACAGGCTTTCTTCTGATGGAGTGATCATTTGGAGGCAGTATTCACAGCTGGAAGGCTGGGTCCGCTTGATTAAATGTGGAGGAAGTACACTTCGCTTTCTCAACTGTAAAATGAAATGGCTTTTATCAGGCCATCTTGCCAGTCCTTTCCAAATTAAAAATTTCCTGAGTGGTAACAAAAGTATTTAAAGATATGAAAGGAAACATTTCCCCAACAGCCTCGCCCCATTTCTAAAGGTCTCACAACAGAGTCCAGCCCCACTGGAGTCCCTGCTTCTGGGTTTGAAAACAACTTGAATTTTAGTATTTACTCATCTTAATTAAAGTTTGTGTATTTTAAAACCCTGACAAGTTGGACGGGTATACACTGAAAATCACTGTTGGTACTCTGTGAAAACAATCACTTTAATACTTTGGCATGGGCCTGCCCCATTGTCCTGCTTTTGACTACTTCATGGTTTACGGAGCTGTGTCTCACCCCTGCCCAGTTTCCTCCTGGTGTCCTGTCTGATCCTCCTCGGGCTCCTGTCCATTGCATCTATGCGCTTCCTGTGGTGCTAAGAGTGGAAGGGCTTCCGGTTTAAATGCCCTTGGGAAGGCCATGACAATTTTGAAGGTGTTTTTAGATGTTGCAATTTAGAGAAGTCAGTGGGGGAGATTGGTACTCAATAGACAGATGAGGTATAGGTTAAGTTAAAAAGAAATCCAGTGGTTTCCTACAGAAGATCGGTCAATCTATTTCTCCTTGGAGTTGGCTGGCTTAACAGCCTTTGGAATGTCTACTCCCTTTACACTGCTTAAAAAGTTTCTGATGCGATTTCAAAATGGCCATGCCTTTCCAGCAAACATCCCGGAGGATTCTCTCCTGTGTTGGAAGGAAGGAGACCTTGAGTTCCTTTGCCTACTTGGTGGCTTTCAAGTTCTACCAGCTTTGGAGTTGACAGCAGTCTTTTTGGTTTGCTGACAGAGCCTCTGTGCACAGTGAAGTGATTCTTCAATTATAGCAAAGTGCTCTGCTCCTGGAAAGGTCAGGTTCCCAAGACCCCAGAGCCTCCTCCCTCTGATGCCAATGGCCTTCCCAGAACGACACCATCAGCTTCCTGGCGTTATTATTTTCTTTAGCAGTCCATGTAATCTGTATTTTTTTCTCATTTTGTATAATTCTTTAAACAATACTTACTATCAAGCTAACCCCTTATACAGTCGTTGTAGTTCTATTGGATGTCATTTGAGGCTTATTTAACCAATGTAGATCAGAACATATTCACTCAGGTTCTGCAAGCTTTGGACCCAAAGAGCTAAAAGTCTCAAGTCTTCTTTTAGTGATATTTGTTCCCATATGCCAAGTCCTTAAAAATATGGCTAGAACATATGAAAAGAAAGACATTAGGATATTATTTCTTCCTTAAAAACCTCTGGTTTGAAAAAGTGGAGAGGATTTCCGTAGAAGGTTATTATACATGGCTACCAGATTAATTCTCTCGCAATGCAGCTTTTATTAGCCCATGATTCCAGCTCAAGGAGTATAAGAAATCGTGTTGCCTACAGAATAAATGTATTTTGTATTGCCTGTAATTTTTACTGTGTGTAAACATTTCTGCACATGCGTATGTGGGTGTACTTCGTATGTAGAGGAGAATGTGCTCATGAGTGTGCATGTAGAAGCTAGAGGCAAAGTTGTGTGTTTTTCTCTACCACTCTCTATGTCACCTTTTGAGATGGGTGTTCACTGAACCGTTCAGCTAGACTGGCTAAGCAAGGTGCATAAAGACCCCCCATGTCTGCTTATTCAGTGCTGCAGTTATAGGAGCATACTGCCATTCCCATAACTTGGGTGATGGAGATCTGGACTCGGATGTGATAGAGACATCCCTCCAGTCCCTACTGTGTTTTGTTTTCTGGTAATTTCTGCAACTCTGTGATATATACATTGAGGCAAAATTATATTCCAATTTTGGGGTTCTGGTTTGGGTCCTTGCTTTCCTTCAGCACTGTAGGCAGTTAACTAGCCAAAGGGTAAGCAAATGACTAGTTCTTAAGCCCAAATATGTGATCCTGCAGTTATGTGGACCAATGTCGGCTAAGTTTGACATTGAAAGAGGAGTTTGTCTTAGTTATTTTTCAATTGCTAGGCCAAATATTCTGACCAAGGCAACTTATAAAAGACACGTTTAACTGGGGCCTTGCCTACAGCTTCAGAGGGTGAGTCCATGACCCTCCTGGTAGAGACTTGGCAGTAGGCAGGCAGGCAGGCATGGCACTGGAGCAGTAACTGAGCGTTTATCTATTGAGACAATAGTTGTGAGGCAGAGACAGACAGACAGACAGACAGACGGACACAGTATTAGTTAATTGGAACTAGCATGGACCTTTGAAACCCAACCCCTAGTGACACACTACCCCTTACAAGACCACACCTCCCAATCCTTCCTAAACAGTTTTATTAACTGGGGACTGAAATTTTAATATGTGAGCTAAGGGGCCCGTTCTCATTTGAATCACCACAACCTTCCTATTGATCCTGAATCTGTTTGAACCTCTGGACCAGTCCCTGTAAATAAAGCAGTCAGCTAGTGGCAATAACTCCACGACCACAAACTGTTACATGTAAGGAGTCATTGAACCCAAACAATAACTCTGTGAAGGAGGCAGACAGATGTGTTTTCAGATGAGAAAAATGAAGGGCTGAGAAATTAAACAGCAAGAATGTTTAAACTAAGATGGGGCATCGTGGGGGAACTTGATCCTCGGATGGCTGATGTTAGGAACAGACAAGTTAACCACAAGGATCAGCTGTCCATCCATAACAACAGCTGACCGTGCTCACCTCACTACACCCAGTGGAGATGACCCAGGGAAAGCAGCAGACCTGGAGAGATCATTTCAGATGCAGCTCCTCATGTTGGGGGTGGGCATTGCGTTAAGGAGAAAGGCTAGAATGGGAAAAGCTTGTGCATGGTGGAAACATGAGGGTTTCAAAGGTTTCCAGATGCCAGCGCCTCGAGAATCGGCTCTCTGCTTCACCTTTGCCAGCTTCTCAAACCTACCCTCCATGCTCTGGGCCACCCTTCTTATCTGGGATGCTTCAATCCTCTGGAACCCATTGTTTGGAAATGGCTTAAATTATGTTATCTGATTGTGTAGTGAGCCTCGATAGCACCATTGCCTTCATCTACAGAAAACATTCCTGTGGGTTCCCACCAGTGAGAATGTGAATGGGACTGTTTTAACCTTCACAGGCAGAACAGAACTTACAAGATTTGATTACTTTCAGGTATTTATTTCTGGACATAATATCTGATTCTGGTCTGTTTAGTACCCTTCCCTTGTGATTCATCCTCTAGTGGATAGCTTGATGGCATTACTATATACTGTACATAGCTTTCATAGCAGAGACCAGGGGCCAGGGTATAGGTACCCAGAGTGTCTGTCACAGCCATGTCTTTCAGCCTAGGTCTCATGTACTAGTGAGGTGAATATCCTGCCTCAAAAAGCTGATTTCCTCTTCTGTGATGATGGGACTTAAAGGACCAGTGCAGGGAGAATGTTAGAAGAGTGCTTGTCATATACTAAGCACAGCATGTGTGTAAGTTTTCTCATGTCTGGACATGACTTGAACATCATCATATGCTGTCCAGATGAATAATGCTTCTCTGAAAGTGTCAGAAGAAGTCAGGGACCACAGGATTGACTATAATGTCCATCTATTGTCAAAGATGGGGCTAAAATCATGAATCAAGTGGTTTTTCAACAGTTAATTATGACGATCAGATGAAAGCCCATATCACCTTAACCAGCACAAATCTCTAAGGAAAGTCTGAAAACAAGCTAGGAAATAACAAACTAGTTGTGTTCACTGGTGTAGTAGTCCAAAGTCCAGATAGAAGTTCAATGTGCTGAGATGTTCCAAGGAGTACTTGTGTGCACGAAGCATGGCACAGCATGACACTTGTAGAAAGTCTGATACACATTTAATGGATTCCTCTTTTACTTTTCTCTGATTCACTTTCTCCCTTTTTCCTTTTAGTCCCACCCACCTCTTACATCACTGTAGTGATACAGCTCAGGGCCTGCACATGCCAGGCAAGTGTTCCTTTGGATAGTCGGTGTTACATGTTTTAACACATAGGTTACAGTTTGAGAAATGTTGGGATGATGCAGCATATGTATTATAAGATCAACCTCACATGGTTCCAGAAAATCCCGTGAAATGACACATGACAACATTTAACAGTGTTTTCCTGCTGTTTGTGACAGCACCATCTACAATCTCAGCACTTGTGAGGAAGAGGTGGGAACTTGGCTTGGTCACATGATAGTGGAGAGAGAGGGGTGGGGAGGGAGAGGAGAAGGGAGGACAGAGATACAGAGACACTGAGAGAGAGAGAGAGTGAGAGAAAGGGTGAGAGAGAGAGGGGGAGGGGAAGGGAGAGAGTGTGAGAGAGAGAGAACAAGAGAGAGAGGAAGGGGAGAGAGAGGGAGGGAGGGAGAGAGAGAGAGAGAGAGAGAGAGAGAGAGAGAGAGAGAGAGAGAGAGAGAGAAACAAGGGAGCATTCATCTCCAAGCACCATCTTTGGATGGTGGTGAGACTGAATAAATAAACTTCCTCCTTTGTAAGCTGGGCCTGGTAGTACATGTGAGGCAAAGGCAGGTGGATCTCTGTGAGTTCGAGGCCAGCCTGATCTACAAAGTGAGTTCCAGGACTGCCAGGACTATATAAAGAGATTCTGTCTTCAAAAGAAAGAAAGAAGGAAAGAAAGAAAGAAAAAGAAAGAAAGAAAGAAAGAAATGTAAGAATTCCCCTTTGCTTTTGTATCTCTGTATTTTCTATATTTATATATGTATGTATTATTTTTCATGGACAGAAAGAACCAGCAACCACAATCTCTTCAGAAGAGATAGCTTATCACTCATTAGATGGGATTCAAGAGGTTCGGCTTGTACTTTACAATAGGAGAATATCAAGAGGATGACACAGAACTGAACTGTATGTTGTATATTCTGCAAAGGTAACCAAGAGTATGGCTTCAGCAAAATTAAAGACACACTGTCCCAGAGAGTTTGAGAAAAGTTTGAGTTTTTGAGGATTTTTTGGAGAAGACAATACACATGTGCTTGTGTTGGTTTGTTTTTTCCCCCCATTCCTAATGTTTTATGGTCTTACCATTATTATTTTTGGAGATTTAATACTGCTATTTCCTTTAAATGTCTGACAGTCATAATCTTTGCTACCAGTAAATGAGAGAAGTGTAGTTTTTATACTGACCATCTTCTTTGAGGAGAAAACGGCACATTAGTAGTTGTGTGCCTCACAGAAGCCCCTTTGCTAATCCTGCTCCACTGTATCTGGGTATCTGGTTCACCCACGAGATGTCTCCCATGCCATTTTTTTATCTGTAGACATGCCTGTCAGTATGGCGTATTTGTCTACTTATAAATAAGTGCGTACCCAAATAACTCTCTTTTCAAATTGCTATGCTACAACCTCACATTTGTTTATTCTGAGCAGGAAAATGTCTAGAATGCTCTGAGTGCTTTAAACAATTTACTACACATAAATCTGTCTATATTTATGTCTTGAAAGTGTGCATATCTGTTATGACTACCTTGAAAACTACATAAAACATACAAATAAGAAGACAAAATTCCCAAGAGGTAACTACTGTTAAGAACTTGGGATGTTTCCTTCCCACATATTTTTATTAGTGCTTTTGCATAAATATCATCTCTGTTTATTCTCTTGCACACTTGGCTTGTTTGCCCTCTTCCTATCAGTACATGCAATCTTTATTTGTTCTTTTAGGCTATTTACTTTTTGACCAACTCAGCTATACCTTTATGTAGTCATTATTTATTGACAGATATATAGTGGTGTTCTCTCTCTCTCTCTCTCTCTCTTTCCCTCTCTTCCTCTCTCTCTCTCTCTCTCTCTCTCTCTCTCTCTCTCTCTCTCTCTCTCTCTCTCTCTCTCTCTCTCTCTTTCTCTCTCAGATAGAGTTCTTATTATGTTGGCCAGGGTAGTCTTTACCTTGAGCCCAGGTCCAAGCCTCCTAAGTGTTCAGGATTAAAGACACAAGCTATTACATAAGCTAAGAATCTTTTTAAAAATTCATTTGGTGTTGAGGATCAAATCCAGGGCCTTGTTCACGCCAGGCGAGCACTGTACCCTCAAGCTTATCCCTAGCCAAGATGGTTGATTTTTGTTTATTTGTTAATTTGTTTGCTGTTAGATTCTGCACCAGTGAAAATTCCCACTCATTCTCTGAGCATATGAATGCATGTTTCTCTAGGAAGGGGTTTCCTGGTTGCGTGGTTGTTTTCATATGTCTTCCTCCAGTATATATTTGATATTTTGTATGGGTATGCGGTGGTTTGAATAGGTTTGTCCCCCATATATTTTTGTGTTTCAACGCTTGGCCATAGGGCGTGGCACTATGAGAAGGTGTGGCCATGCTGGAGGAAGTGTGCCTCTGTGGTGGGTTGGGCTTGAGGTCTCTAGTGTGGAATTCTAGTCTCCTGGCTGCCTGTGGATCAAGATGTAGAACTCTTAGCTCCTTCTCCAGCACCATGTCTGCCTGGAAGCTGCCATGCTTCCTGCCATGATGATAATGGACTGAACCTCTGAAACTGTAAGCCAGCCTCAATGACATGTTTTCTCTTATAGGAGTTGTCTTGGTGATCATGTCCCTTCACAGAAATGGAAACCCTAACAAGGCAGAAGTTGGTACCAGGACTTGAGTATTGCTGTGATAAGCCTGACCATGTTTTTGTTTGGAGGAATGTGGATTTGGGGACTTTGGAAAGCAATGGCATACTTTTAATGGGGCTTAATGGACCATTCTAGTTAGATGCATGGAAGACATTGGTGCTGAGGGCATTTTGCACTGTGGGGGCCTGAACCAAGGAGAATTCAGAGAAGCAGAATTTTTATATGTAGCCTGGGGACTGTTCTTGTGATATTTTGGTAAAGAACGTGGCTGCTTTTTGCCCTTGCCTGAGGCTAAGATGAGGGAAGAGATTTAGAACAATTTCATTGACTAAGGAAATCTCAAACTCGCCTAGCACGGACTCTGTCCTGTGGTTCATTTTTATGAAGAGCCTTTTGATCAGATGCAGTAAACTAAAAAAAAGGGAAATACAAAATGTGTGATTCAAGTTTTGAAGGGTCACCAGAAAGAGGATTGGAGCCACATTCTGTGTTTAAGAATATTTCAATGCAATTAAGAGAATGATGCCTAGGGGTCAAGATCCCACCCAGCTAAAATTATTGTATATGTATTTGTAGTTGTATGAGGGATAGTTATATCATGTTAGGTGTCATTATGACCTGGTTATTGTTTTCATTTGGACATAAGGAGATAGGATTTTGTGTCAAATTGACAAATTATGATGGCTGGTTTTGGTTGTCAACTTGACTATATCTGGAATGAGCTAAAATCTAGAACTTATAATGAACTTGTGAAAAGGAATTCTAAAAAAGCTTAAATCTAGGTAGGCATGGTGGCACATGCCTTTAATTCCAGGAGACATAGGCAAGCAGAGCTCTGACTTCAAGGCAAGCCTGGTGCAGAATACATTTTAGGTAAAGAAAAACTTAGATCTGGGCTTGGCGGTACACACCTTTAATACTAGCACTTAGGAGACAGAACTATGCAAATCTCTGAGTTCAAGGTCAGTCTACAGAGCAAGTTCCAAGACAGTCAAGCTTAAGCAATTAAGTAAACCATTGTAAAGAGAAAGCTGGTGAAGATATAATAGAACAAGAGGCCCTATTCCAGCCCCAGCAAGCAGGAACTTGGCAGTTTTGGCCATGTGGCTCTGGCTTTAGAATCAAGAGATTACTGGAAAAATTGATGCTGGTTAGCTGGACCTAAGAATTAGCTGTGATTAAGATGAGACCAACATCACTGAGGTAAAATCTTCTGGAAGGTGTTTTCTGAGAGTACAAAGAAGCTGTGTTCCAGAAATTGTGTTGGCAGGTGTAGTTGGTAATGTGTAAGATTCACTCAGGTAGTACTTGTTTTGAAGGTCTGAAGAGGTCATGAAGAGCAGCTGAGGCTTGGCACTGTGAGAGGTCAGGAAAGGCCATTGGTGCAGGTACAATCTCAGTGGAAGTTGATGGCCCAGGACTGAAGAAGTCATGAAAAGAAGTTGAGGTATAGCACTTTGAAGAGAGCCTATGAGAGGCTGTTAGTGAAGCCTAGTTGCAGCAGAAGAACACGTCATATTGGAGATGCTAATACCATGGGATGACCACCAAGAACAGCAGCAGCAGTGGAGTGGAGCCAACCAGGGCCTAGAGTGTTATAGAAGTGATTGCTGGAGAAGTGACACCAGCCCTTTGGAGGAGCCCAGAAGATTGATTATATGTGGATCCCAGACATTGAAAGAAGAAGCTGTGAGGTTGAAGTTGCCTTGGAGACCCCAAGATATTAGAGATACCAGAGCCGTGGAATACCTGTCAAGGAAAGCTGATAACAGGAAGTAAAAACAACCCAGGAGAAAGAAGTATATTGTAGTCAACAAAAGTGAGATGAATTGGAGATCTGAAGTGTGCTTATGCTTGGCTCCAGATGTAGAGATGCAGAGTTTGAAATTTGCCTAACTGGTTTTCCATCTTGCTTTTGGTCCAATATCTCCTCACTGTTCTTCCCTTCCTATGTTTTGGAAAGGTAATGTGTATCCTGTGCCATGATATGTTAGAAGTATGTGCTCTGATTTTCAGTTTTGATTTTTATAGAGAATTACATTAAGAGATTGCATGAATCTCAGAAGCAACTTTGAACTTTGGAATTTTAAACAGTGTTGAGGCTGTGATAGATTACGGAACTTTTGAAGTTGGACTAAATGCATTTTGCATTATGTTATGACTCTAAGCCTATGGAGGCCAGGAAGTGCAATGTGTGGTTTGAATAGGTTTGGCCTCCATAGCTCATGTGTTTCAATGCTTGGTCACAGGGAGAGGCACTATTAGAAGATGTGACCTTATTGGAGGAGGTGTGGCCTTGTTAAGGGAAGTGTGTCACTGTGGGAGTGGGCTTGAGGTCTCAATGCTCAAGCTCCACCCAGTGTGGAATTTTAGTCTCCTCCTGGCCGCCTGTGGATCAAGAACCCTCAGCTCATCTCCAGCACCATGTTTACCTAGAGGCTGCCATGTTTCCTGCCCTCTGAACTGAACCTCTGAAACTATAAACAAGATCCAATTAAATGGTCTTAAAAGAG
The DNA here is from genome assembly GCF_021556685.1 of Rattus norvegicus. Taxonomy (NCBI): domain Eukaryota; kingdom Metazoa; phylum Chordata; class Mammalia; order Rodentia; family Muridae; genus Rattus; species Rattus norvegicus. The sequence goes on along the minus strand of NC_141535.1, from coordinate 24,998,118 downwards.
TTGGTCAAGGTATCTCTTTACAGCAGTGGAAACCCTAAGACAGTGCTGTTTCACTTATTTATAGTCATATATATCATGTGTACATAAGTTGTATATATTTATTTTTGTGTCAGAAATCTTGTACTTATTCAAAGTCTTGTAATTTTTTTTTTAGTTATTCACATAATACTCACCTCTTTCCATACCATGAAAAGTAGCCTGAAGTTATCTTTGTAATAGATCCACATGTCTGGAAATGTAATGCTGAATAGGCCTTTTAATTTAAAATTCAAAATATCCTATCTATCGCCTATCATCTATGGTTGAGACAGAGCATCTCTTTGGATGGTCCATGTTGGAGTTTAATTCATGATCCTCCAATTTGTCCATTGTCCATATGTTAATAATACAGGCATGTGCCGTCATTCCTGGCAACAACTTTGTAAGAAATGTTTTATTCTATTATCACTTGATATTTCAGAAGAACCAGAAGACTCCTACAAAGCACTCTGTGTCCTTCACAGATCAGCTGCTCATCAAAACGTTGCCCCATTGGCTTTCACCTTATTCTGGATATAAGTTCCTCCATGTTTTCCACATGGCTAAGATGATATCTGCCAAGGTTGCCCACAACTAGCTGAATTTTTCTTATACATTAATGATAATTTATGGAATACTTACCCATGTCATTATGTGAGGCCATAGTTGCATTTCCCTTGCTAAAGAGTTTTGCATTACACTGGTATTCTACACTTTATCTTCTTTTTTTTTTTTTTTTTTTTTTTCGGAGCTGGGGACCGAACCCAGGGCCTTGTGCTTCCTAGGCAAGCGTTCTACCACTGAGCTAAATCCCCAACCCCTACACTTTATCTTCTTATGTGTGAGGTTTTGTCAGCTGTGGTTTGGGATACCCTTCCACTGTTTCCTTCTTTTTTATCACACTGCTAGGTCTGCCCTTCAGGGAGGAGTAGTGCCCAGCCACAGAGAGTGCTCAGAAGACAGTTTCTAGAAGCTTCCGTCAGTGCCTGCAGTCTGCTCTAGTGACAGGAAGAGCCTTCCCCAGGGACACGCCCTTTCTGAACAGTCCACACTCAGTGCCTATGGGTTATTATGCCTAAAGGCTCATCACCACAGCCTGAAGTGTAACCACTTGGACATAGTTTACTCTTCACCTCCAGGGCATGCACCAGGGTTGTACAAACAACCCTTTTTGTGTTAACTCTGTGTGTGAGATCTTGTGAGTTCTTGAGAGTCAGGTGATGAGGAAGAAAGAGGCCAAGCTTGGGTTAGATGCATCATCTCAGTGTGAGCTAGCAAGATCGTGACTCAGAAAACCTTCCCATTGGTCAGGGCATGAGCTTGTACACCTCTCATGTAAAGGGAAGTGGCTTTCACCATATAGAGTCTCATGGGTGGTAGTGAGTGGAGGAAAGAAAATGATTAGGACAACAAAGGAAGAGGAAGCATAGCACAGGGATGGACTGACACCGTGGGGACCTGTATGTGACAACATCTGCAGCAACCACTAGATCTTTGGAAAACTTTGACTCTGTTATTTTTCCCTGAAGTACTTATTTTATATTGTGTTGGGTAGTTTACGATGCATAGCACAACTTGGGCAAACTGCTACTGTTGCTAGGGATGGTTGACTACCCTAGTGCTAACATAAGCGGGAATGGGAACAGAGACCATGGTGACAAAGGTGGAGGGCACTTGATTGCACTACAGACAGATTTCTTCTTACCAAGGATGGTCTAGCCAATAACACTGTGATGTGTGCAGACTAATACCCACAATGTCAATGCAGACAGAGCCCTGACGAGGTGCAAGCCTGCCTGAACCTGATCAGCTGCCTTCCTTGTAGAAGGGTTGCTTCATGCACTCTTCCTTGGAAAAGCTTTCTGAGCTGTGAGAGTGCTGCAGGTAGATTTCCACCTCAGATGTTCTGTTTTTAAGTTTAAAATTTTCACGTGTAGATGGGCATGTGGCATACACATCTGTAATCCTAGCACTCAGGAGACAGAAGCAGTGATTGGAGAATTCTAGGCTAGATTAGATGACTACATAGAGAGACCTTATCTCAAGACTCTCTCCAACAACCCCAGGAAACAAAACAAGGAACAAATAAATATAAAAACAATCTTCCCACTTGGTCTCATAAAATTATTTCTATTTCCCCATCTATGAATCAGTTATACCAGTTTCTCTTTTCTATGCATGTATTTTTAATAGGTGGAAGCTCTGTCTACTAGTTCTAACATCTGGGTCATATTTTCTCATTACCATAGTTTCACGTTGAGTTTTTGTTCTATTTATTGTTGGCTGTATGGTCAATAACTTGTTGGTGTGTATTGAACATATTAGAGGTTTTAGCTAGACTGAATGCTATTGCTTTCCTTTAAAGACAATTTCTTTTAGTTCCAGCAAAGAGTGTACATGGTCAGTGCAATGTCCAGGCTGCCTTCTCGCTCATGGACAGCTGCAGTCTTATGATTTTCAGCTCTCTGGAGTTGTTTTCTGCCATGCTTCTTAGAGTTTGCACACACAGTTCAAGGCCTAGTGAAAAATGTGAGCCAATGGTTGCATGCAGAATTTGCTGCGTCCTCTCTGTGCCTTCCATCTCTCATGTTCTCCTGTAATTTCTATTATGATGATACTTTAAATCCTGTCTGCAGTTACTCTTCAAACAAGTAAAACTATGACTTTGTGCATGATTTATTTCTGTGCCACCCACCTAAACTGTGGCATACCCTCATGCAAAGAGTGTATGGGCATTAATCTCATTTACAGTTCTGTTCTTTCAAAACTCAAATCTCCCTTTCATTTTTGTTGTCAGTTACATATATCACCTCAGTTATGCATGTATCATACATGTTATGTTATACAAATGCTGTATGTGCTGCTGGCTTTATCAATGCCTTTTCACTGGTAGTGTTCCTTTCCTACCATGTGTTTCCATGGAATATTATAAAGCTGTTTTTGTGGTACCCAATACAATAGGCAAACGTGGCGATGTTCTAATTGGCATCTGCCTAAGTTCTACTGGAACTTTGTCCATGGAAAGTTCTATGCTCTGTGTTATAACATTTGATTTTGTCCACTTTGTCTTCCTCCATTTGCTTACTGCTATGATAGATGTAGGCTATGGTTCAGTTGTCAATCACTTGTGTCCCAACCACTCCTCACTGTTTCCATCACTCCTTATGGTGCTGTTTGTTCTTCAAATGCTTAAAATCATATGTAAAGAGAGGAATCCCAAAAATCCCTGAAAGAATTCCAGGAAAACACAATCAAACAGTTGAAGGAATTAAAAATGGAAATAGAAGCAATCAAGAAAGAACACATGGAAATAACCCTGGATATAGAAAACCAAAAGAAGAGACAAGGAGCCGTAGATACAAGCTTCACCAACAGAATACAAGAGATAGAAGAGAGAATCTCAGGAGCAGAAGATTCCATAGAAATCATCGACTCAACTGTCAAAGATAATGTAAAGCGGAAAAAGCTACTGGTCCAAAACATACAGGAAATCCAGGACTCAATGAGAAGATCCAACCTTAGGATAATAGGTATAGAAGAGAGTGAAGACTCCCAGCTCAAAGGACCAGTAAATACCTTCAACAAAATCATAGAAGAAAACTTCCCTAACCTAAAGAAAGAGATATCCATAAGCATACAAGAAGCCTACAGAACTCCAAATAGATTGGACCAGAAAAGAAACTCCTCCCGTCAAATAATAGTCAAAACACCAAATGCACAAAATAAAGAAAGAATATTAAAAGCAGTAAGGGAAAAAGGTCAAGTAACATATAAAGGCAGACCTATCAGAATCACACCAGACTTTTCGCCAGAGACTATGAAAGCCAGAAGATCCTGGACAGATGTCATACAGACCCTAAGAGAACACAAATGCCAGCCCAGGTTACTGTATCCTGCAAAACTCTCAATTAACATAGGTGGAGAAACCAAGATATTCCATGACAAAACCAAATTTACACAATATCTTTCTACAAATCCAGTGCTACAAAGGATAATAAATGGTAAAGCCCAACATAAGGAGGCAAGCTATACCCTAGAAGAAGCAAGAAACTAATCGGCTTGGCAACAAAACAAAGAGAAGAAAAGCACACAAACATAACCTCATATCCAAATATGAATATAACAGGAAGCAATAATCACTATTCCTTAATATCTCTCAACATCAATGGCCTCAACTCCCCAATAAAAAGACATAGATTAACAAACTGGATACGCAATGAGGACCCTGCATTCTGCTGCCTACAGGAAACACACCTCAGAGACAAAGACAGACACTACCTCAGAGTGAAAGGCTGGAAAACAACTTTCCAAGCAAATGGTCGGAAGAAGCAAGCTGGAGTAGCCATTCTAATATCAAATAAAATCAATTTTCAACTAAAAGTCATCAAAAAAGATAAGGAAGGACACTTCATATTCATCAAAGGAAAAATCCACCAAGATGAACTCTCAATCCTAAATATCTATGCCCCAAATACAAGGGCACCTACATACGTAAAAGGAACCTTACTAAAGCTCAAAATACACATTGCACCTCACACAATAATAGTAGGAGATTTCAACACCCCACTCTCATCAATGGACAGATCATGGAAACAGAAATTAAACAGAGACGTAGACAGACTAAGAGAAGTCATGAACCAAATGGACTTAACAGATATTTATAGAACATTCTATCCTAAAGCAAAAGGATATACCTTCTTCTCAGCTCGTCGTGGTACTTTCTCCAAAATTGACCATATAATTGGTCAAAAAACGGGCCTCAACAGGTACAGAAAGATAGAAATAATCCCATGTGTGCTATCAGACCACCACGGCCTAAAGCTGGTCTTCAATAACAATAATGGAAGAACGCCCACATATACGTGGAAGTTGAACAATGCTCTACTCAATGATAACCTGGTCAAGGAAGAAATAAAGAAAGAAATTAAAGACTCTTTAGAATTTAATGAAAATGAAGGTACAACATACCCAAACTTATGGGACACAATGAAAGCTGTGCTAAGAGGAAAACTCATAGCTCTGAGTGCCTGCAGAAAGAAACAGGAAAGAGCATATGTCACCAGCTTGACAGCACACCTAAAAGCTCTAGAACAAAAAGAAGCAAATACACCCAGGAGGAGTAGAAGGCAGGAAATAATCAAACTCAGAGCTGAAATCAACCAAGTAGAAACAAAAAGGACCATAGAAAGAATCAACAGAACCAAAAGTTGGTTCGTTGAGAAAATCAACAAGATAGATAAACCCTTAGCCAGACTAACGAGAGGACACAGAGAGTGTGTCCAAATTAACAAAATCAGAAATGAAAAGGGAGACATAACTACAGATTCAGAGGAAATTCAAAAAAATCATCAGATCTTACTATAAAAGCCTATATTCAACAAAACTTGAAAATCTGCAGGAAATGGACAATTTCCTAGACAGATACCAGGTACCGAAGTTAAATCAGGAACAGATAAACCAGTTAAACAACCCCATAACTCCTAAGGAAATAGAAGCAGTCATTAAAGGTCTCCCAACCAAAAAGAGCCCAGGGCCAGACGGGTTTAGTGCAGAATTCTATCAGACCTTCATAGAAGACCTCATACCAATATTATCCAAACTATTCCACAAAATTGAAACAGATGGAGCACTACCAAATTCCTTCTATGAAGCCACAATTACTCTTATATCTAAAACACACAAAGACCCAACAAAGAAAGAGAACTTCAGACCAATTTCCCTTATGAATATCGACGCAAAAATACTCAATAAAATTCTGGCAAACCGAATCCAAGAGCACATCAAAACAATCATCCACCATGATCAAGTAGGCTTCATCCCAGGCATGCAGGGATGGTTTAATATACGGAAAACCATCAACGTGATCCATTATATAAACAAACTGAAAGAACAAAACTACATGATCATTTCATTAGATGCTGAGAAAGCATTTGACAAAATTCAACACCCCTTCATGATAAAAGTCCTGGAAAGAATAGGAATTCAAGGCCCATACCTAAACATAGTAAAAGCCATATACAGCAAACCAGTTTTTAACATTAAACTAAATGGAGAGAAACTTGAAGCAATCCCACTAAAATCAGGGACTAGACAAGGCTGCCCACTCTCTCTACTTATTCAATATGGTTCTTGAAGTTCTAGCTAGAGCAATCAGACAACAAAAGGAGGTCAAGGGGATACAGATTGGTAAAGAAGAAGTCAAAATATCACTATTTGCAGATGATATGATAGTATATTTACGTGATCCCAAAAGTTCCACCAGAGAACTACTAAAGCTGATAAACAACTTCAGCAAAGTGGCTGGGTATAAAATTAACTCAAATAAATCAGTAGCCTTCCTCTACACAAAAGAGAAACAAGCCAAGAAAGAAATTAGGGAAACGACACCCTTCATAATAGACCCAAATAATATAAAGTACCTCGGTGTGACTTTAACCATGCAAGTAAAAGATCTGTACAATAAGAACTTCAAGACTCTGAAGAAAGAAATTAAAGAAAACCTCAGAAGATGGAAAGATCTCCCATGCTCATGGATTGGCAGGATTAATATAGCAAAAATGGCCATTTTACCAAAAGCGATCTACAGATTCAATGCAATCCCTATCAAAATACCAATCCATTTCTTCAAAGAGTTAGACAGAACAATTTGCAAATTCATCTGGAATAACAAAAAACCCAGGATAGCTAAAACTATCCTCAACAATAAACGGACTTCAGGGGGAATCACTCTCCCTGAACTCAAGCAGTATTACAGAGCAATGGTGATAAAAACTGCATGGTATTGGTACAGAGACAGACAGATAGACCAATGGAACAGAATTGAAGACCCAGAAATGAACCCACACACCTCTGGGCACTTGATTTTTGACAAAGGAGCCAAAACCTTCCAATGGAAAAAAAGATAGCATTTTCAGCAAATGGTGCTGGTTCAACTGGAGGTCAACATGTAGAAGAATGCAGATCAATCCATGCTTATCACCCTGTGCAAAGCTTAAGTCCAAGTGGATCAAGGACCTCCACATCAAACCAGATACACTCAAACTAATAGAAGAAAAACTAGGGGGGGTTGGGGATTTAGCTCAGTGGTAGAGCGCTTGCCTAGGAAGCGCAAGGCCCTGGGTTCGGTCCCCACCTCCAAAAAAAAAAAGAACCAAAAAAAAAAAAAAAGAAGAAGAAAAACTAGGGCAGCATCTCGAACACATGGGCACTGGAAAAAATTTCCTGAACAAAACACCAATGGCTTATGCTCTAAGATCAAGAATCAACAAATGGGATCTCATAAAACTGCAAAGCTTCTGTAAGGCAAAGGACACTGTGGTTAGGACAAAACGGCTACCAACAGATTGGGAAAAGATCTTTACCAATCCTACAACAGATAGAGGCCTTATATCCAAAATATACAAAGAACTCAAGAAGTTAGACCGCAGGGAGACAAATAACCCTATTAAAAAATGGGGTTCAGAGCTAAACAAAGAATTCACAGCTGAGGAATGCCTAATGGCTGAGAAACATCTAAAGAAATGTTCAACATCTTTAGTCATAAGGGAAACAACCCTGAGATTTCACCTCACACCAGTGAGAATGGCTAAGATCAAAAACTCAGGTGACAGCAAATGCTGGCGAGGATGTGGAGAAAGAGGAACACTCCTCCATTGTTGGTGGGATTGCAGACTGGTACAACCATTCTGGAAATCAGTCTGGAGGTTCCTCAGAAAATTGGACATTGAACTGCCTGAGGATCCAGCTATACCTCTCTTGGGCATATACCCAAAAGATGCCCCAACATATAAAAAAGACATGTGCTCCACTATGTTCATTGCAGCCTTATTTATAATAGCCAGAAGCTGGAAAGAACCCAGATGCCCTTCAACAGAGGAATGGATACAGAACATGTGGTACATCTACACAATGGAATATTACTCAGCTATCAAAAACAATGACTTTATGAAGTTCGTAGGCAAATGGTTGGAACTGGAAAATATCATCCTGAGTGAGGTAACCCAATCACAGAAAAACACACATGGTATGCACTCATTGATAAGTGGCTATTAGCCCAAATGCTTGAATTACTCTAGATGCCTAGAACAAATGAAACTCAAGACGGATGATCAAAATGTGAATGCTTCACTCCTTCTTTAAAAGGGGAACAAGAATACCCTTGGCAGGGAATAGAGAGGCAAAGATTAAAACAGAGACAGAAAGAACACCCATTCAGAGCCTGCCCCACATGTGGCCCATACATATACAGCCACCCAATTAGACAAGATGGATGAAGCAAAGAAGTGCAGGCAGACAGGAGCCAGATGTAGATCTCTCCTGACAGACACACCCAGAATATGGCAAATACAGAGGCGAATGCCAGCAGCAAACCAGTGAACTGAGAACAGGACCCACGTTGAAGGAATCAGAGAAAGAACTGGAAGAGCTTGAAGGGTCTCGAGACCCCATATGAACAACAATGCCAAGCAACCAGAGCTTCCAGGGACTAAGCCACTACCTAAAGACTATACATGGACTGACCCTGGACTCTGACCTCATAGGTAGCAATGAATATCCTAGTAAGAGCACCAGTGGAAGGGGAAGCCCTGGGTCCTGCTAAGACTGAACCCCCAGTGAACGTGATTGTTGGGGGAGGGCGGTAATGGGGGGAGGATGGGGAGGGGAACACCCATAAAGATGGGATTGGGGGGGGTTAGGGGGATGTTGGCCCGTAAACCGGGAAAGGGAATAACACTCGAAATGTAAATAAGAAATACTCAAGTTAATAAAAGAAAAAAAAACATATGTAAAGTTTATCTGTCTGTGGTGGGCAAGAACTAAAATGTGCAAATGCCCCCTTTCACAAACGGGCTTTAAGCTTGTTTAAAATAGGTTATATTTTTAGGAGAATTCTCCAAGCCTTAGAGAGGTTGGGCATGGTGGTGTCTGGCTTTAGTTCCAGCTGCTGGAAAGGCTGAGGCAGACAAATCTCTTGAGCCCAGGTGATCAAGGCTGGCTTAAGTAACATCAGGCCCTATCCTGAGAGAAAACTGGGAGCACAATTACCAATGTAATCGCTGTTTGAAAGCCTCAGAGTTTCCTCCATTTGTCGCAATCATTGGACATTTTTATTGTAAATGGTAATGGGAATGGTTGTGTCTATAAATCCTAAAGTCCATTTCTAGTTATTTCATTGGTATAGAACCCTGAAGAAAATAAAAGTATTTTATAGTCTGTGCTACAAATAGAGACTCTTTCACAAAGATCATAACACTCTTATTTCAACCAACTTATGACGTTGTTCGACTACAAGTCTTAGTTTGAAAATTTGTAATTTGGTGAAATTGTCTCAACCTACAAATGCACTCTTTCTCCGCCTTTCTCTCCCTCCCTCCTTCCTTCCCTTTCTTCAATTTCCCTACCTCTTTTCCTTTTCCTCCTTTTCCTTTTCTTCCTGTCCTTCCTCTTTTGGCTAGGGATCAAACCCAGGGCCTTACATGTCTTACACATATTTTAAAAATTAATTCTTTCACATTATCTAATTGTTTTATAGCGGTCTTTCTGTAAATTTTGTAATTTAACAAATTAAAATTCTGGTTAGAAATCTTTAGTGTTGTGATGTTTCCCAATGATTTACAACTTAAACCAGGCAGATTATAAAGTATGTTGCCTACCTGTGGGGCTTGAGAGACTATGGCTCAGTACTTAAGAGCATTCGCTGGTCTTGCAGGGAGCCTGGGTTCAGTTCCCAGCACACACCCAGGTTCTCTTCCCAGCATACACCTGAGTTCTTTTCCCAGCACAAATATTAGGCAATTTACAACCACCTATAACTCGAATGCCAGGGCATCCAATGTCATTTTCTGGTCTCTATATATACCTACACACTAGTAGAACACATACATGCACCCAGGCGCTTACCCATATATGTACCTTGGCACACGTGCATATGCATTAAAAAAGAACAGACAGTACTTCTTTATTTAGACTTGGATTTTCTTTATTTCTGTTTGGGAAGGCATTATATAGTAAAAACTGAAGTATTAAAAATGAAAGACAGAACTATGGTCTAGCCATTATTTTTTTATATATTATTTTTGCATTTCAATACACCCACTATTATAAACCTTGAGAATACAAATCTAAATTATGTTTTGGCCACTGAAGAATTTTGGTAATAAGGGTTCATAGAGGTGTCAGGTTTTGTTTTTCAAGGTCAGGGATCCATTTCTAACAACCTGTGCTTAGAAATGGAGAGAGAGCTAGGGCAGTTAGATAGCTCAGTGGATAAGGGTGCTTGCCACTAACCCCAATGATCTGAGTTTGATTCCTGGGGTCACATGATGGAAGAAGAGAACAAACTCCTGAAAGTTGTCCTCTGGCTTCTATATGCATATAGGGGTATGTGTAGCACCCCTCAATAAAGAAATGTATCAGAAATAAGAAGATAGTCTACTTCTCAAGTCACTCAGTTTTCAGAAAGGCCTTTCAAATCTCCAGCTTTAAGTCACACAGCTAGAGACCAGGCCTGGAGCCTGTTCCATAATCCAATTTATCTTGCCCATTTTTCTTGGCATCATGATAGTACTTAGTTGACACAGTACCTCACACATGTTTTCAGCAACACTTGCTTAGTTGTCCCTCTGCTCAGTGGTACTGACTACTGCAGGTGTTAACAGTATATGTTCTTATTGTACTTGGTCCCACCAAGCAACTGAGAATGTTGTTGGAAAATAAAAAATGAAACCAAAAGTTGAAATAATAACATCAAGAAGTGAATGTATTTGGTGATCTTGGTGATCTCCCTCATTAGACCAGTGAGACTAGAGATCCTGGAGCAACACAGAAGAATTCAGGCTCCTATGGGCTTCAAACTAAAGACAGTTCAGTTGTTATAATGTTGGAGAAAAGTGACAATGGTGACTAAATTTACAGTCTGTTCCATCAGTGGCTCTGAGGTTGACCAGATGTCTCTTTCTAAAGAAATCAATGAGGATGTTGGGGATGGGTGAAAGCCACCACAGAGATCAACTGTTATTTATCTTCAACTACATTTGTCTCTATCTGGAGTAGTAGAAGAGAAAGACAGGCACTTTTATTGAATTTAACAAACATGGAAGTCCAAGATGATGACCTAAGCCACTGAACTTGGCATTTTTCTTTCTACACATTTCAGTAGGCTAAGAGCCCATTCTTCCTCAGTCAAGGAGAGTTTCTCTGTGCCAATATTTATATGATAGTAAATTGAGTGAAATGTGAATTTTTCTTCACTCAATGCATACTTTCATAGACCAAGCTCACTTTTGGTCTTTCTGAAAGAAATGAATAATAAAGATAAAGAGAAACCCTTAGCATCACAGAGATCTTTCCTAAGCAGCCTTACACAAGACTGTAGAAGAGTGTTTTTATTTATTTATTTATTTATTTATTTATTTATTTATTTATTTATTTATTTATTTAATGTATGTAAGTTCACTGTAGCTCTCTTCAGACACACCAGAAGAGGGAATCAGATCCCATTACAGAAGGTCATGAGCCACCATGTGGTTGCTGGGAATTGAGCTCAGGACCTTTGAAAGAGCAGTCAGTGATCTTAACCACTGAGCCATCTCTCTAGCCCTCTGTAGAATAATTTTAATTCCACAACATGGCTACTCTAGCAAGGGATCACATCTAAAGATCTAGATCTGTGTGATCCTAATAGAATATAGACATGCCTTAGTACACACCTTTAAGTCCACTTGCTGGAATATAGACATGACTTTATATACATGTTTTATTCCAAACAATGATATCTAATTGAGGGGCAGGCAGAATGATGAATCACAGAAAGATTTGGAATAATCCAGAATTAGGATACGCCCAACTCTCATGGGAACAGTCAGGACAAAGAGGCTACTTAAGACCAGCACAGGGAGAGACTCCAGTGCCTAAGAGGGCCAAGGGCTTCACCATGTTTCAGAGCATGGCTATGGTACTGTTATGACAAACACTTGGAAATTGCCTTTGTTGAAACTGGCTCCTCGTTTGGGTTCACAACATAACTAAAAGTGCGATACACAGCAACCCTCCTTGCCTTCATCATTATCTATTTCTTGGGGTCAGACCCCCACTCAGTTCTGCACATGGGTACGCTAATATCGAATGAGGACCCTTGAGGACGCCTAACCTATCTCACCCCCTCCAGAGTGGAAGACACAAAGATAAGAGCTATAGAAGGAGCTCAACTGTTAACGTTTCAATGTCCTATTCCCAACCCTCCTGAAAATGCTATCATTGTTCTAAACCTGAAATCATCATGGATTCCAGGAGCAAGAGAGCCTAGCAGAAGGACCACTGTCTCAGTCACTATTCTATTGCTGTGAAAGGTTACCATGATTAAGGCAACTCATAAAGGGTCAGAGTGCTCTTATTTTGATGTAAGACCTCATCTCTGTTTTCATTTCCTCCTCCTTGTAACTACTTGTAAAATAAAATGAAATCTGTCTTTTAGTATTTGCTATGCTGATGAAGCTGAGCGATTTCCCCTTTACCTACATTGACTCTGATGACTTTAACCTTCGGATATCTCAAAATATAACCCAGCTGGCAGCTACGTTCAAATGTGTTTCTGGCTCCCCTACAGTCTCAGGAGCTTAGTCCATTATCTTCATGGCAGGGAGTATGAAGGCAGGCAGATAGAGTGCTGAAGTAGCTGAGAGCTACTTCTTGACCTAGGGGCAGAGAGGGGTTGAATTTGGTGTGGGTGTTTGAAACTTCAAAGCCCACTCCCAGTGACGTGCTCCTCCAAACAAGGTCACACCTACTTTAGCTAAGATCACATCTCTTAATCCTTCTAATCACTTCAGATAATTCTACTTCCCAGTGACTAATCATTCAAATGTATGAGCCATTCTTATTTGAACCACCATAACCAACCTTGATTATGTCACTCCTAAGGAGGAGCAATTGCTTCATGGAAACAGGCGTTTCCTTGCTGATGAGGACTTTTCCAGGGGCCACGTCATAGAATGCAACCAAGATAATGGCCAAGCAGATTTGACCAAGGCTTTTTAAGATTTGTTCTTATTCTTGCTCCCTGGCCTAATTCTTCTGTTTAAACCCTTAATTCATATCAGTATCATGAAGATAGACAAAAACACTTAACTATCATCTTTGCGGAATGGCCATTTAATCCATTTAATCAAAATCCTTCCTGGTCTTCTCACCCTTACATTCATTGAAGACAGTGGTCAGACCTGAAATGTTGGAATCCCTGTGTTTAGCCTCTGCCTAAGACTTCAGTTACTTTGTAATGGGTCAGTAGGCCCACATATGTTCAGATAAGCCAGGCCCAAGGGATTCGTGCAGGCAACCATTTCCTTTTCCTCTAGGCTGTGACCTAGAGGCCCAGCAGCCTGACAGAATAGGTGAGGGCCACAGTGCTGTATGTTCCTTTCAGATCTTGATTACCCTTCCCTGGAGGGGCCAGTGGCTTCGGAGAAGACTGGCATTACCTGTATGTTATCTAAACTTTGGCTTAGATAGACTGAGAAATGGAAGTACCATGTGTAGTACCTGAAAACTCACATTATCATCCAGATATAAATTTGTAATGAGGACCTACATTTCAACACCTCTGGTGGATGTCTGAAGCCATGGCTGCAGTGAACTCCAAAGAGTGTGCTTTCTCCAGTGCAGAGGTAACTATAATGCTTGCACAGTAGGCCCAGGGTGAGACTGATCACAGACCTTAGCAAACTCAGCAAATTATTTTTTTTCCTTGTCAACACTTTCACTAGCTTCTCTTTGGCATTTCAAGTCGCCGTCCTTTCTACTTCTGTACTTTGCTGAATTAATTAATAATAAGTCACCAAGCACTCTGGAGACACAACAGTCTATCTGACAATCCAAGGGCTCCTGAGTAACCAGTAGGTAGGCGGGTTGTATATGGGGGTCTGAGCCTGGACCATGACTCACATCCTGGTGGGAGGCTGGACCATGCACGATGACCTCGCAGAGCTCAGAATGGCAAGCATTTTACCACAGGTGAATCACTTCTTTATGGATTTTTTTCATTTAGTGTTTTCAGACTATTGTGGGTATCTGGAACCTCAGAGACAAAGCTGTGGACCAGGGGACAATGGTATGACAATGTGCATAAAGAAGCTTGAGTTTTAAAGAAGCCTCCCTTACATCTTAAAGAAATCTTACAATTTATTTTTCATCTTAACTTGAACATCATTATTTACCTGAGAACCATTTATTTCCTATGGATAAACAATATCATGTAGGTGTGTGTATAGTTTTTAGAAAGGATTAAATAGCTAGAGTGGTGACGTATTTTTAATCCCAGCACTCATGATGCAGGGGCAGGATGATCTCATGAGTTTGAGGCCAGCCTGGCCAACATAGAACAATAGTTCTCAACCTTCCTAATGCTGTTTGATAGCTTACAGTATCTTTTCCCTTAAAGTCATGGTTGGTTAAAATTCTGTGACTATATAGTAATGCAACTGATCACTGTAGACGGCTGTCTAAACCAAGGGTATTAGTTATGCTTTGTATTTCTTCACTGACTATGGGATTTGCGTGTGTGTGTGTGTGTGTGTGTGTGTGTGTGTGTGTGTGTGTGTGTGTTGAGGTAGTAGGTGTGGGTGTGCGTGCATGCACACACCACAGTTGTAGATTCAGAGAAGAAGTGGTCTAGGTTGGCAAGGATGAGGCACATCAGTGGACAGCTCTACAGGCCCATGAGAGAAGAAGGTTCCCAGAACTATTGGCACCTAGAGGAGGGAGTGAATCTTTTGGATCAGAGGCATCAAGGATAAATTCTATGAGGAGAGCTGACATTTCAGTTATATGTGTCAAGAAAGTTCAGTAAGAAGAAAGAAAATTCCATGACTTGTACATGTTCGATTTCAGGATGTGAACGAGACCATAGAGCTATTAGTTTGTCCTTTTCCTGTAATCAGGATTTTGAAGTGTCTCTTTGAAATTGCTGGAGAGGAATATTGCTCACAGCGTACTACCGGGGGGTCTGCTGCTAATGTTGACACCCATGGTGTACCAGGTCTGAGATGTAGCTCTTAGAGAGGCCTGATGACACACAGAAAATGAACATCCTTCCTTCCTTTCTTTCCTCCTTCCTTCCTTCCTTCTTTCCTTCCTTCCTTCTTTTCTAGCAGTGCTGGGGATTGAATTATTTAGCAAATCAAGCATTCTACCACTACATTATATCACTAGCCCTTAGATCTCCCTCCTCTTCCTCTCCCTGTCCATACATCCATCCACCCACCCATCTATCTATCTATCTATCTATCTATCTATCTATCTATCTATCTATCTATCTATCTATCCATCCATCCATCTATCTATCCATCCATCCATCTATCCATCCATCTATCTGGCCTGTGTAGCTCAGGCTGGCCTTGAACTCATTACACAGCCCATGTTGGCCTCAAATTCAAGATCTTCCTACCTCAGCCTTTGAGCACTGTGACTATAGACTCAGACCATCTGCACGTAGGCACATGCAGAGGCAGTGTTTGATCTAAGCTAACTTTGGGAAGTGGAAGCTGCACTTCCCTGCTCTTCACATCATTTCTGTGCCTGTACCATGCTTTAACCTTTGTACATACTCCGCTAATGGGATTGCCTGGCTGTCTTTAAAGGTGCTGTTTAATTGGGCTCCCCAGCAGCAACAGTCGAGGAGGCACCATACAATCCTTAGCTAGACCAGGTCAGGGCACTGAGTGCTTCTCCTCGCTTGGGCATTGACTTTAGACAGAGCCAAATAATCACCAACCCTTAGAAGATTGTTCTTCGAGCCACTAACTTGTTCTTTAACTGCCTATCCATTCCCTTTCTCTTAAAAATATATTAGATCTAAGGTTAAATCCAATGCTGCTCCTGCTCGGAGGCCTTTCATCAGATTTCTCCCCTGAGTTTATGGCATTCCATCCTCTGCCTGTGACAGAGTTCAAGATCCAGGCACAGCTGTTCTTTGCAGGATGCAGGACTGTCCATGGGGAAGTGTAATGGGTTTTTTCCCCAGGATGATCCAGAGTCCTCAGTCCTCAATGGCATGCACAGAGAACCTGAGGAGTAATTGAGTCAATATTTTGTTTTTCTGTTTGGTAAAATTAGACTCAAGTCCATCTCCAATACTGGAGGTTAATAAGATCTTTGAACTGATGGTTTTAGTTTAAAAAAAAAAGATGGCTGTCAATTGGATGAGATGTGCCATGGTGGGAGGTGGATGACAGAGCTGGTTTTGTCTCTCTTCTAGAGCAGCTTTGCTGGGCCCCAAGGTAGGGTCCTGGCTATGTCCAGCACACTTTCTGACTGTTCTAATATCACACAGTGTTCTACAGTCATATTTTCCTCCCAGACAGTCTGTGCTGGTAATTAGTATCATGGCCTCAGAGGGCCCAGTGTGAAGGAAAAGCTGCCCCATTACAGGCTGAAACTGAAAGCACACGGACAGGCACCTGCTGTGCCTCAGTCCCTGGTGGTTCTGTCTTATGCTTCTCTACCCGCTACTGTGGCTTTCCTAAGTGGAGCCCACCATGGCTTCCTTTGGGTATAGCCAGGTGTTAAAGCATTGTCTTTAGGGATGGCCCCTTGGGTTCCACAGCAGTGGATGCCCATGCAGAAGCAGGAAATGCTTCTAAATCTCACAGTGAACCTGGATCCTGTGATCATCCTTTGGGGTCCTTGGCATCATGCAGGATTTGGACCTCTTTGTGCAACAGGTGCTGGTATGTCTGGTCTGATCTAGCTGGTTCCCAGGCAAGCTCAGTTAGCACACTAAGATGTGGCCAATTTCTAGGAGAAAGTGCTCACCAGCCTTTTCGAAAGCGCTCACCAGCCTTTTCCTTTTCTTTTGTTGGGAGTGCGCTCTCCAAATGAGTGTTTTTCTTTCAACATCCTGACTTGCAGCTCCCAGGCTTTGAGAGTCTAAACTGGCCAGACATCAACTTGGAAAGAAAACACCAGAACTTGTGTTAGTCACCTGCTGGGAGCCCCCTCACAAGTCTGAAGCCAGGAGAATGGTCTGCTCTCATTCCGAAGGAGATGTAGGATGGACCTCAGCACACATAGTTTCCTGGGGAAAAAATCTCAAATTGCCTAAAATCTGGTGGCTTCCCATGTCCCCTCTCTATGACCTTAAGTGGGTAAGGGTCAAACAAAGTTTTGATTGTCTCCCTTCTGGGTTGGACAGGTTGTTCTGTGCCGCACCTGGTCATATTGGTCTGGTTTCTGCTTGCTGTTCTGAGGCAGCAGCTGAACCTAAGTTAAAGACATCACATCATAGCATTCAAGAATATTGGGAAGTCATTATTGCATAATTCCCACGTTCCATTATGGACAACATCTGTTGCTTGGAGCTTTAGTGGCACCATGGAAAGGGCTTTGGAAGCATGTAACCTCTCAGGTGAGTTAGCATTGGAGGTCTCTGCCCCTCCAAGCTCGTTTATCTATTTGGTTAAGCAGCCTTTCTCTCTCCCTCCCGGCCTTTCTCCCTTTCTTCCACCATCTGTCCCTTTCATCCTTCTGTCTCATCCCTTCTTTCTTTTGCTTAAACTGATGTCCTATCTCCTGGTCATTGAAGGAGATACAATATTTTCTTCTTAAGTTTTCCTGATGGTCTTATAAGGGCTTCAAACTTGTGTCTGCACAATGAGGGCATTCTTTCTGAATATTTATTTTCAATTTTAGTTCTCTCTCTCTCTCTCTCTCTCTCTCTCTCTCTCTCCTCCCTCCATCCCTCTGTCCTCTCTCTGTGTGTATGTGTATAATTGCCTATGGAGATCAAAAGCATCAGATTCTTCTGGAACTGTAGTTTTGGACAGTTGTGAGCATTCATGGAAACCAAACTGAGGAGGAGTAGGCGGTCTTAACCACTAAAACTTTTCTCTAGCTTCTCCCTCACAGTGGTTGTTTGTCTTTTGCCAAACATTGGCAAAGGCAATGCTCCGTGTTCTAGCTTGGGTTTCTACATATACCCATATTAGAGTGTCTGATGTATAGTTTGGAATTCATGACCCCAAGTATGTCCCGTTACTCTCTCAATACCTCAACTGTGCAGGCAAATATCGTAGAAACGAGTAGCCAGGAGAACAGCGATAAAGGGGAGGGAAAAGGATGGGTTCGAAAGACAGGAAACACTCACAGCAGCTGCCACAATCAGCAGCATTGCCAGCGGGGTCGGTACAATCAGGAATCCAGGTCAGGAGGAAGCTCTGCAGCTAAGAGAATAGTTTGAAAGGCTACGTTTGCCTGAGGGCTTGAAGACCAGTTTTAAGGGCAGGTTGGGTTAGCTTTTTATCCTTCAAAGGATCCCTAACAGCATCAGCTCCATCTGTGGCTGTCAGTAAATGACAGATCAAAAAGCAAACCAGCTTATTGGAGCTCGAAAACCTTGGGGAAAGATGTTATGATTGGATGAGAGTAACTAGAAATTGGTAAATCCAAATCTCCGAATCTGTGTGTCTCCCTCCTTTGTTTTTGCTGCAATTTTGCTCATTAAAAAGAAAAAAACAAACAAACAGAAATAGAAATCCTACCCGAACATTGGCTGTTTTACAATTCAATTGCTTTGAGTTTATTTACAAGCCTGTAAGACCATCAGCACTAACCCCAGACCATTTTCATCCAAAAGAAAACACTGTAATAGTAAGTAGGCAATATGGTGCATTTGTCAAAATCCAACACCTACAGCACAAAGAGCTCCCCTAATGTGAACTAGGCCGATAAGAACAACACGCAATGCTATGCACATCCCCACATGGACAAGATGGGAAGCTCTTCTGCCTTCTGATAACGTTTTCAGTCAACTCTAAGCTGCTGGAGAAAGAAAGCCCACTAGTCAAGTAAACAAGCAAACAGTAAAATCTCTCTGCACCCTGGCAGTTCCCCTCCCCTGCCCTGCCCCTCATCCTCTGCAGACAGTTGTTTGCTCTCCCTCTCACGTGGTTCCTTTTTAGAAGCATGGATGTAATCTTTGTTTGCTAGTTTTGTTTTGTTTTGGGTAGTTAACCTTAGGAAAGTATAGAATGTTCATACACTAGAAATCATGATCATAACGTTCTTGTCTGCCTCTTCTACAAACGTCAGTGAAGTATAAAATGGCATAAAAATTAAAATGGTGTAGACAATCACAAAAACATCGATGGTTAAAAAGTGTACCGCAATACCTTCTGCTGTGCAAAACCAAAGTATTACATCTAGAAACTTCACCACCGGCAGAATAGCCAGGACTTGAAACTCTGTGGGACAGATCCTTGGGCAGCGTTTGAAGAATGGACTGAGATCAGAATCAGGCTCCAGGCTGGAACATCCCATCCCCGAGGGTGGGATGCCTTGGTGCGGTATTGTTGCTAATCTGCGGTAGCTGAGACTGCAGAGTGACAGGGAGGAACTCTGGCTGAGGAGCTCACTGCCTACGCCAGCAGCATTGGCAGCATTAACACAGGAAGGAAAATCTGCCCTGATCACTGGGTTCTGGGTTAGGATTTTATTTTTAATTAAAAACAAAAGGAAAACTTTTTTTTTTTTAAAAATAGGCATTGATCATGTTCTTCTCCTCTCCCAACTCCTCCCAGGACTCTCTACCTCTCTACCTACCCAACTTCATGTTCTCTGTTTCAACAAACAAACAAAACCCTAAGACGGAAATCAAAAAAGCCAATAAGACAAAACATGACCAAAACAAAACAAAACAAAACAAAACAAAAAACACCCCATGGAGTTTGTTCATGTTGGCCAGCTACCTTGGGCACAAGGCCTGCCCTGGCAAGTGCTTGACATACACAGTGACTCCTTATTAGAGAAAATGGATTGTCTCAGGAGTATCAGATGCAAAAGGTATTCTGGCTACGGGTGAGACTTTGGCTTCCCTCTTTCTTCTCAGTGCTGGGGCACCTTAACCTGTACAGCTTCCATTCATACTCCCATAGTCATCAACTCTGTTGTATCTAGAAGACACAATTGTCAAGGTTATTGGTTGCTCTCCACAACCTGATGGTAAGGCCCTGTTGATGAAGAAATGTCTTAGTCAGGGTTTCTATGGCTGCAGTGAAACACTGTGACCAAAAAGTAAGTTGGGGAGGAAAGGGACTGGAGTGACAAGCAGGTTAAAGATAGCCTGGCATGGGTGCTGGGAAGGGAATCAGACCTTCTTGCAAGAGCAATGAGAGATCTGAACCCCTGTGTTGGTTCTCTAGACCTCCAGAATGTAGCCCTTTGAGGCTGACTTCTTAGTGCTATGCGGTACTTTTGAGAAGCATTCAAGTTGCTGACTTTATCAAGAATTGTTCCTTTTTAACTGATGAGTAGTGTTCCCTTGGGAAGGTGCACCAGAATTTGTCTATTTACTCACTCATGAGAGGATATTTGCACTGTTTCCAGCTTGGGGTGATTATAAATAAAGTTCAAATGGAACAAATAATTTTAATCCTGATAAAACCATTTATTTCTTCCTTCCTTCCTTTCTTTCTTTCTTTCTTTCTTTCTTTCTTTCTTTCTTTCTTTCTTTCTTTTTGTTCTTCAATCCAACAAGAAATTAGATTACACTAATCAGAAAGAGATTCTGATTGTGTCTTACCACCAGGATAGCAATTCTATTTCTTGCCCATGATAAATATATTTGTCTGTGACATGGGGTATAAGCTGATGCTGCTTGCTATGGCTGCAGAAGAGGCAAAAGCAGCAGTTAGATGCAGTTATAATCATAGCATTTTCCAGAATGGAGTCTGGATATAGCACAGGTTAGGTAATAGAATCAGCTGGCTCAATGGAGTAGATTTCTGGTCCGTACTGCTTTAACACACACTCTGCAACAAAAACTTCTGGAACCGTCTTCATGTTAGTTTTAACTTTTTATTCTTCATTGGCAAACTGGTGCAATGTTCTTTTTGTTCTTAAATAAAAATATGCAGTGCAGTAGGGCTGTGGGCTGTGTGCTACTGAGGGGGTGTTAAAACGCTTGTTGTCACAGCCAGGGTGCAAAGACATTTCTGGCTGGACCAGGCATGCCATTACATTTTGAAATATGACTTACATCATGCTGGTAGATTTTGCAAGTTTATACCTCTCGTAGGCAAATACTGGGTTATTATGTTTCTGCTTTTGAAAAGTAAAAGCTATAACCCTTTTGTGCTTCTTTTTCTTTGCAGTATTACTTCACTGTCCTTTTTGGTCACGAAGGTCAGAAACCACTGGAGCTGCGCTGTGAGGAGGAGCAAGCAGGGAAAGAGTGGATGGAGGCCATTCACCAAGCCAGGTATGGGTCAGGTCCAGCTTTGGATGGGGCTCATCATGGCTGCCACTTCTGGAGGATCTAGTCACTGTGGTCTGACCTTGGTACTTCCTAGTATCATGTGTGAAGTGGCTGTTTGTACTTAACTATGGCTCTGTTACAGTTGAAGGCAAAGTACCAGACATAAACAATAACAGTTGCTGGCAGTAGACATGGATTTCTTCCTACATACTAAGCACTAAGTGCTTTTCAATTAGGAAATGTATTAAATGTGTGACCACCTCTCCCAGAAGTTTGCTACAGAGAGTTTACGCTTCCTGTTCTGCACATAGGGAAGGAGAGGCATGGAAGGTTAGTTCACATGCATAAGGTCACACAGCGAGGAGTGACAGAGCTGGTTATGTACCCAGTGGCTCCCCCCTTTGTAACTCCTGGCCCTCACCCCTACCTGTGCAGTTACATTGTTGAAAATGGTAGTTAACAAACCATTTTCTTATTTTCTTCTAAGTAATACCAGGACTGTAAACACCCCTCCATGTCTATTAGATAGGAGTGAGAAATCTGATGGTGGAGAGGGTGAGGCAGGCACACTTTTGTTCACTTGATTCAAGCCCAGTTCCTTTGTCTGTGTGTGCTTGCTGCTTTTGTACGTCTTCTCCCCAGCTGGGGATGCTGTCTAGTTACAGTTTCTACTGCTTCGTTTAAAAACTCTGACCAAAATGACCCAAGGAGGAAAGGGTTATTTATTTTATCTTATAGCTCAAATCTGTCATCAAGGAAATTCAGGGAAGGAACTCGAGGGAGGAACCTGGTGGCAGGAACCTGGTGGCAGGAACCTGGTGGCTGGAGCTGATGCAGAGACCATGGGGGACATTGCTTACCAGCTTGCCTACCATGGCTTGTTCAGCCTGCTCTCTTATCACTCTAAAGACCACTAATACTGAAGTGATACTACCTACAGTGACTTGGACCCTCCAACATTGCCCATCAATCAAGAAAACGTACTACACATTTGCCTATGGGTCAAACTTTTCCTCAGTAGAGCTCCCCTCTTCCCAGATGACTCTAGCTTGTGACAAGTTCACAGAAAACTGTTCTACACAGGTGTTTTCATTTCACCTTCATGCTTAGGTCCTCATCTCATCGTTCTGATATTTCAAAGCAAAACTCAGTCATGGAGCATCTTCTACTAGTGCATCCGACAAGCCTCCCCCTTTCCCACATATCTGTTGCCTCTCTCCCACTTCCCCTAAGCACTGGGATCGGTCGGTCATTCCTCAATATTCGTACTCGAAACTCTGCCACACCTCATTGTGTATGCACTGCATACAGATACTTAGCAACTCAAGTTATTTTCTGTGTGGTTTCTGCTACCCGAGCAGGTACTTATGTGGACCTTGAGCCACAAGAGGACGATGGGGGCTGCATTCATTGTTAAATGAAATGCATTAGCTAATTTTTTTAACAGGTGATCAGGAACCTCCAGGTTGGTTTAATAGAAACAAAACAAAGAATCAGTCCTCAATAATTTCTTGCTTCCCTTTCTTTCTGGAAACTTCCTGGCCTCCCTACTTTATAAGGACCACTTTGCGAAGCTAAGTGCTTTGCACACTTACCTTTTATATTATTTGCAGTAACTTAGTCAGGTACCATCAGCCCAACTTGACAAATGAGAAAACAGGAAGTCAAACTGATTGGGTGAGATCTAACACTAGGTCGTTAAGCTGCAGCACCACATGGGTCTCTCAGACTTCACAACCTTTAATCAGGGATCCAAATTGTTCTTCTCTTCCTTATCTTCTTTCTTTGCTTAGTTCTCCCCCCCCCCCTTCAAAGATGAAAATAGAGTAATGTTAGGGTTGAAAGGAAAAGGTAATTACAAAATACTTCAGTTCTTTTCATTTCTCATCTTCTAAGCAGTTCTCTGAGATGCAGATGGTAACAAATGCTAGTCCTCAGGGACAGGTCTATAATGTGTGTGGGGGCAGTCACACTGCTCATTGTTCTGTGATAGGGGTACACTGCTCATTGCTCTGTGATATAGGGGGAGGTACACTGCTCATTGCTCTGTGATATAGGGGGTACACTGCTCATTGCTCTGTGATATAGGGGGTACACTGCTCATTGCTCTGTGATATATGGGGGTACACTGCTCATTGCTCTGTGATATAGGGGGGTACACTGCCCATTGCTGCAGTGCTTGCTGTCTGAGTTCCATAGTTGGGCTAATGCAGAATGACTTGCTAGAGAAAGAAGGTCAGGTCTTCAAAGGTGAAAGATTCATCAAGCTGGCAAGGTAGAGCCCTGGGGCCGTTTGCACTCAGAGTCTTGGTGGCTACGTCTATTCCTTTCTACCTGAGCATTAAAGTGAAGTATGTAACTTGAAACATGTGTATTTGACCTTATTTTCCATTCCAGAAGAACAGGGACCACTGAATACCACAAATGGCTTTACCAAGCGAAGATTCTGGCAAATGTAGTGCAGTGGGAATTTCTTTAAAGAGGGATGGATTTCAGAAGAGGAAGTTTTGTTTGTTTTGTAACACTGTGGTAAGATTTTGTTATAGGTGTGGGTGTGGTCAGTAACTGGTTGTGATTGAGATGTGATGAAATCTAAGGCATGTATGATTCTATCCGGAGGCAGACTTGAGAAACCACTTAAATATTTTACATGGCAGAATGGAAATATCTCTTTCTCTTTGAGATTTCAAGATCTTCTTAGTAGCTGATCTCTTTTCCCCTTGATGCTTTGATCCTTCGGTTACTCTTACTTTGCTTTGATTTCATCCCAGAGACTAAGATCTTTGATGCCTCTTTTGAATCTGACTGCTTTTTACTTGAGACCTTATATTTGCCTATTTGAACTGAAGTGATTCTGAAATATTTATTTTCTAAATCAAGGAATAATAACCCAGAGTCTCCAAAAAAAAATGCCCTTTTTATTTGTACAAACAACGCCAGAAATCTAATGAGGTGGCTACAGAGAGAGACTCATTAGCCATTTTGTTCCTTGACATTGCGCATGAAACTCAAGTAACGAGTTGGGGTTGGTTGGTTAAACATTTCATTTTTAGTGGGCAATCTAGTGACATTAATTTGGCATTGCTGACTTTCAATGGAAAACTTTAAAGCCGACAATAGTTAAAGCTTTATTGATTTCTCTTTCCAAAACTTGGAGCTTTTGACTAATCAGTAACTGTTTTAGCAGAAGGCTTGTTCTTTTCTGAGTTGTAAATCCTCCTGTAGATACCACACAAGACTACTGCTTCTATCTCCTCTGTCCTAGAATGGCTCCTCCATGCAGCCTGGAGGTGCTGTCTGTGTGCATCCTGAAGACACACCATTGTGCCGGCTCTTATGTCAGAGTAGCCTGCCTTGCCACAGTTTGCTGTGAGAGGACCTTTGGATCATTTTTTGGGATGTCCAATTACTTCTTCCTTCCTCTGTGTCTGATCCAGAAAATAATACCACTGGGATTAGTGTTTTCATCTTGAAGCTTTGACTTGGTCCAGGAATGCTGATGCAAAGTTTTGCACATAGTTGCTCATCATGAGAATCCTAGAACACTTAGTACTTCATTCCATATACGTTATGATACGAGTATGTGGGAAGCAGCTACCAAAACTCAGTCTTTTGAGGTCTGTCTCATTGTGACTGCTTAGGGTTCGCAGCTCCGAACCTCCGCTGCTCCGTTATTCTCTTTATTAGCTTAGAGCGCCTCCTGCTGGTTCTGATACCCCACCCCAGCTCTGAGAGGACTGGAGGATGCTAGAACATTTGAAGGCTTTGTGTTTGATTTAGGGAGGTTGTCTTTATCCCCCCCCCCCCCCCCGGGGCCAGCTTTCAATCCATGTCGGCCTTGAATTCACCCTGTAGCTAAGGATGACTTAGAACTCCTTACCATCATGTTTCCCTTTGTTAGTGCACGCACCCACCACACCCGGCTTAAAAGTGTTCATGAATATACTGTGAGCCTTTACTGTGTGCCATCTCCAAGTCTAGAAAGGCCTGTACCATTGCCACAAAGAAATTTCTTGAAAAATAGTAGGTACTGCGAGCAGTCCTTAAATGTATAGGATCTTTTAGCCCTGGCTTTTCCTGAAATTTGCTTTGTAGACCAGGCTGGCCTCAAACTCAGGGATCTACCTGCCTCTGGCTCCCCAGTGCTAGAATTAAAGGCCGGCACCACCACACCCAGCTAAGAGTATACTATCAGTGTAGAAGTAGAGTTCTGGGAAACTCTAAAATTGCCTGCTGGGAAAACAAAAACAAAAACAAAAACTAGCCTCGGTCGCCATTCCTGCTGCCTGGACTTAACATGTCTAGGAGGAAGGGTCAAACTTTCCTTATGACCTCCTGGAAGTCCTTTATCTGAAACTTTGGCCAAATTCCACCCAAAGTTTGAGGGAGAAAAATTACATATATATATATATATATATATATATATATATATATATATATATGAAAAAGTTTCAATTGAAAATTTCCTTTTGTGATGCTTTGGAAAAAGAAAATTTTCCTTTTCTGTCGATTTGTGATGCTTTGGGTATATTGTGACCAACGTTCTAAGCCTTCATTCAGTTTCTAGGGACGAGGGCTGGGGTTGTGGCTCAGCTGGCAAATCCCTAGTCTGTGATGCAGGAGGTCTTAGACTTCTTCCCCAGCACTGTGTAAACTAGCCTAGTGTCACACAGCCGTAATCCCAGAACCCTGGGAAGGTGGAGGCATGATTGAAAGTTCAAATTCATCTTCTACTTAACGAGTTTGAATGAGACCCTATCTATCTTTGAATAATAATGAAGCCACCTGAACTTTTGTGATGGTTTCCACTACAGTAAGATTTCCACTTTCTTTCTTAAGCCTTTACACATCTTATAAACTTTATTCAGTTAGCTTGTATAATCATATGAACTTTAAAAAGGTTTAAAAAAAAAAAACAAAAGGGGTTGGGGATTTGGCTCAGTGGTAGAGCGCTCGCCTAGGAAGCGCAAGGTCCTGGGTTCGGTCCCCAGCTCCGAAAAAAAAGAAATTAAAAAAAAAAAAAAGAAATTAAAAAAAAAAACTCAGTCTTTTTGTTTGTATAAGTTGAAGTCAGATCATTTTAATAACACTCAAGATTATGGTTATTTTATAACTGATTTGCCATTTGAGGATGGAGCTCCAGCGGCATCAATAACTGGTGTTCTTTACTTTCTTGGTCACATGTGTCAGACTAGATCGAAGTGGCTGAGTATGTGAGAATATTTGGAAACACTGATCTAATCAGTTGTGGACCTTGTAGGCTGCTGGGTTCACGTGACGTTTTTTTAGTGTTTTACTGCTGGGACAAGAGCCTGCAGCGTCGGGAGTAAGATGTTCTTGGTCTGGAAGAGGACACAGGGTACTCTTTTGAGCTCCAGCCTGGTTTCAGCACAGTGTCCACAGGATGTGGACTGTGGCAATCAGGAACTGAGGGATAAGTTCAGAGGTATGTGGGCAGGCACCTACCAGTGGACTTTATGGCCATTTGAATGTCAACAATACTAGGCCAAGATGGCATCTAACACATCTTTTGCCCTCTATCTCAGACAATGTCACCTATTAGAAGATGTAATGAATTAGTGTGAGTTTGAGGATCGAATGCTGATTTGTGGCCATGAGGGGACTGGAAAGGTGAGCTGGCTCATGAGGAAGATGAATAAGGAGGTCACAGGATGCTCAGTGACCAGCCTGCCTTGTGGCAGGCAAGTCATGTGAAAATGAGTAGCTAGGGACAAAATAAGTAAGGTCTGTCCCAAGATGAGATCTAGGTTTGGGTTGAGGTCAGGAGACGGTCACACTCAGAGATGTTGAGACTACTGTGTTTGCTCTAGCACCGATGTGGCTTGTGTGTTTGGTGTTGCAGACCCCACCCCACTCCCCACTGCCTTTAGCTGGTTCACATGAAGATCTGCTCAAATCCACACCTCTTTTCTCTTTCCTCCTCTTCGTGTGTACCTCATACAGGGATCTCAGGCTTGATTTGAGGAGGGAGTGTTCAATGGGAAAAGGAATTGGCAGATGCCTCCATTTCTGGAAGCCGTCAGTTGGAGCACGGCGAGGCCCTTTCTTTTACCTAGTCACTCCCTAACAGAAGTCGATGCTTACTCTTTCAGAGAACTTTAATCTATTTTTATCGTGGGATAAAAATCTTTAATCCACTTCTGGGTTCGTTCTCTGTAGGCTTTTGATGACATGTGGCTTTGTCTTTGCTCCTCTATGGCATTTACCCAAAGACCCATCTCAGGTGCCCAGTGCCACTCACTCTCCTCTCCCTAGTGGAACCATGTACTTCTTTTGATTTAACCAATAAATACAGTGTACTGTCTCCATTCCATGAGTTTTAGATGAGAAGGCCTCATGAAAGCCACCAGCCAAGTATGTGGCAGAGTTAGATTTTAAGAAAGGTCAGAACAACGCCAAAGCATGTTCACAACCAGAAAGATACACTGCCTCTCATCCACGTGAAAATTTACAAAATGCACATTACTCTGTTGAGCTACGAATGCATCATCAGCTCAGAGCTTAGACCTACCTTATCCTTAAAACCAAACTCATGGTTTGCATTCAGTGGCTCCCACGACCTTTCTTCCTACAGAACTCAGCTACTCAGGACATCAGCATGGCATCCTTCTTCCCCCACACACTCTTCACATCCAGTGAGTCACCCGTGAATTCTGCTCATGGACTGTCACAGGTCTCTACTGCTGTCCATGTCTGGGGCAGTTTTCCCAAGTCAAGGTTATGAATGCTGACCGCTGAGCCACCTCACCCACCCTTTTCCCAGTGTTTTCTGTCGCTAGTCTCCAAGTGGTTACCAAGGTGTTCTTTTTAAGAACATTTAATCAGCTGAAAGGGCCTTGATATTTATTATCAATTTAAGTTATTTTATTCAATTAACTTCTTGCTATAAAACACTTAAAATATACTTTTTATTAATTAACTTATTTACTTTACATCCCAACTGCAGCTTTCCTTCCCAGTCCTTCCCCCATCTACTTCCACTCTGTCTTCCTATCTCTTCACAGTTCTCTATAAATATCAACCTGTCCTTCCACATCGAGTTGCAGTAAGACTAGGTGTATCCTCTTCCTACTGAGGCTAGATGAGGCTCCGTAGGAGGAAAGAGTTCCAAAGGCAGGCAACGAAGTCAGAGCCATTAGGTCAGTCCCATGCAGACTCACTGGTTGAGGGTTCCGTCTTGGTTAGTTGATTCCATAGGTTTGTTGATTCCATAGGTTTTTACTGTGGTGTCCTTGACCCCTCTGACTCCTCCCATCCTTCCTCTCCCTTTTCCCCTGGATTCCCTAAGCTTTGCCTGATGTTTGGTGTGGGTCTCTGCATCTGTTTCCATCTGTTGCTGGGTGAGACCTCACTGATGATGATTTTACTAGCCTCCTGTCCACGAGTACAGCAGAATACCATTACCAGTGTCAAAGGTGGACTTCCTCTCAGGACATGGGTCTTAAGCTGGATCATTCATTAGTTGGCCATTCCCTATACATCTTATAGGCAGGACAAATTGTAGGTCGGAGGTTTTGTGGCTAGGTTGATGTCCCAGTCCCTCCATTGGAAGTCTGGTTACAGAAGGTGGGCCGGCCCCCATTGTGAGTAGTCTTGGTTAAGATCACTCTCATAAATTCCTGGGAGTTCCCACTGTCCTAGGTTTCTAGTTCATCCCAGGGATATACACCCATTCCTGTTATGTCTTCCAGGGCTCTCTCTCTCTATCCTCCCCTCACCTTATCTCTCCTATGCCCTTTGCCTTACAGAAGCTTTTCAATTTCATGAGATCCCACGGATTAATTATTGATCTTAGTGCCCGCAGTGTTGAGGTTCTGTTCAGATGTGGTTTCCTATGCCAATGCATTGAAGGCTATTCGCTATCTCCTCCTCTATTAGATTTAGTGTATCTGGTTTTATGTTGAAGTCTTTGATACACTTGGCTTGAGTTTTGTGCAGGATGATAAATACAGATCTATTTGCATTCTTCTACATGCAGACATCCAGTTAGACCAGCACCATTTGTTAAAAATGCTTTTTTTTTTATCGTTGTATACTTTTGGCTTCCTTGTCAAAAATCAAATATCAATAGGTATATGGATTTACTTCTCTATCTTTGATTTAATTCCATTGATCACCCTGTCTGCTATATGTCAACATTGTACGGTTTTATTACTATTGCTCTGTAGTACAGCTTGAAATCAGGGACGGCAGTACCTCCAGAATATCTTTTATTATACAGGGTAGTTTTAGCTATCCTGGGTTTTTTATTTTTCCATATGGAACTGAGTATTATTTTTTTCAAGGTCTATAAAGAATTGTGTTGGAATTTTGATGGGAATTGTATTGGATCTGTAGATTGCTTTTAGTAAGATGGCCATTTTCACTATGTTAATCCTAATGATCCATGAGCATGGGAGATCTTTCCACCTTCTGATATCAATATCTTCCTCAGTTTCTTTCTTCAAATACTTGAAGTTTTTGTCATGTGGTCTTTTTCTCACTTGACTAGATTTACACCAAGGTATTTTATATTATTTATGGCTATTATTCCTTAATTTCTTTCTCAGCCCATTTAGCATTTGTATATAGGAGGCCTACTGATTTTTTGAGTTAATTTTGTATCCAGCCACTTTGCTGAAGTATAATTTTTGGGCATCACTCACGGATACTATGAGATCATCTGCAGATAGCAATACTTTTAATTCTCCCTTTCCAATTTGTATCCTCTTGATCTCCTTTAGTTGTCTTAGAGCTCTTGCTAAAGTTTTAAGTACTATATTGAATATCTATGTAGAGTGGAAGCCTTGTATTGTCCCTGATTTTAGTAGAATTTCTTTAATTTTCTCTCCATTAAATTTGATGTTGGCTATTGGCTTGCTGTGTATTGCCTTTATTGTGTTTAGGTATGCACCTTGTATCTCTGATCTCTCTAAGACTTTTATTATGAAGGGGTGTTGGATTTTGTCAGAGGCTTTTTCAGCATCTAATGAGATGATTATGTGTTTTTTTCTTTCTGTTTGTTTATCTGATGGATTACAATGACAGATTAAAAAATATTTAAGAAAGGAAAGGTTTGTACCATCGTTTTCTGTATTGCTTGAATGAGTGAGAACATGTTTTATGGGGCGGGGACAAAAAAAAGAGAACATTTATTATTTTAACTGATATGTATTCCTTCTTGATCAAATGCTTCGAGTTCTAGGGTACTGTGTCAACACAAGGCTCTTCCCAAGCTGAAAATTTCAAACTTCATGCCACCCCCATCCCTTATGACTTAGGTTTAAAGCAAAGCAGTCAAACAGGGAATTTTGAAGTGCTGGGAGGTCCTTTCCAGTGTGAGCAACACAAACTTTTCTTTCAGAATGGAATCTCAGTGACCTGCACCATCTTCCTTGACTCCTGCCCAGTTCTATCAGGAAGGACCGACTGACCATTTGCTTGTCTGAGCCTCTGTTGCAACCTTTTGTTTCTCTCAAGGCCACCAAGGCACCATTACATCAACTGCTTATGTCTGTTCCTCTCTGTCAGCCTGAATGTCTTCAAAGCAAACTACGCTCGGCTCCTCTCTTGTTCCCAGTTCCTGCCATCATGCCCAATTGCCTTTCAGAAACGTGTGTGCCAGTGTAATCTATCTCACCGAGGCAGGAGAGAGCTGGGATCATTTTGTAAAATTCTTATTATACTGATGAATAAAAATGGCATCTGAGTGGAATGAGCATTTCCTGGGACATCTGTGAGGCTGGCTTTTTTTTTTTTTTTTTTTTTTTTTTTTTTGCTAGCATTAATCTTTATCTGGATTTCTATTTTCTTTCCTCACTTTTTTCTATTAATGTTTTCCATGTTTTATCTGATTTTATGAGTTTTTGTGTGATGAATTTATTTGCCTGTTATAGTCATTGTTAATCACCTGAATCATTTTAAAAATTTTTTTTATTAGATATAGTTCTTTTCTTACATTTCAAACATTATTCCCCTTCCCGGTTGGTTTCCTGTCCATAAGCCCCAATTACCTCACCTACCCCTCCCCCATACGGGTATTCCCCCTATAAATCCCTGCACCATTTTTGTCTAATACTTATGTCTATGGACTTTTTTTTACAAAGGTTTTGAATTGTGATCCAATCATAATTTATTACCTCAGAGGAATGTGATTTTAGAACATTAATTTTTTATTTAATTGGCTTATATAAATGCCAATTAAACACTTTACAAAAATCTTCCATCCAAAGTTATATAATTAAGAATGTTTGCACAGTCTTGACACTAATTCCAGAACAGTTTGAACATATAAAAATAAACAGTTAGTAGTCCTCTTGCCTCATGCCTTACCCCCGTCCAGTCAGAAATCTACTTTGTTAATGAATTTTTCATCTAGACATTTCCTGTAAAAATAGTCACACATGCCTGGCTTCTGGTGTCTTTCCTTTCAATGATGTTTCAAGACCCATCATGTTGTACTAGGTCAGTGGTTCTGGTGTCTTTCCTTTCAATGATCCTTTAAGACCCACCGTGTTGTACTAGGACAATGATTCTTTTGGCATTTCAGTCTTTTATTCGTCTGACTGTCCATTCTGTGAATGTGTTACACATTGTTTATGTGGTCACCAGGTGATGCATAGATGGGTTGACTTTTTCTTTTCCCCATTATGAATGCTGCTATGAATATGTGTATCCAAGATCCCTTCTTTTGATCATGCACCTACAAGAACTCAATGCCAAATGACCACTTTGACCAACATTTTGAGGCACTACCTAGGAGCTGTGCTGTTTCTCACCAGAAATAGATGAGGGTTTCAAGTTTTCCAAATTCTCACAAACACTCGTTTCTGTCATTTTGTTTTTTAAAGAGTTCTCCTAACAGAAGCTAATCACAGTCCACTCACTTTTAGAGGTATGCCCTAAAACTTCTCCATCCCCACATAATTAATTTTTTAAAAGATTTATGTATTTATTATATATAGGTACACTGTAGCTGTCTTCAGACACACCAGAAGAGGGCATCAGATCCCATCACAGATGGTTGTGAGCCACCATGTGGTTGCTGGGAATTGAACTCAGGACCTCTGGAAGAGCAGTCAGTGCTCTTAACCCCTGAGCCATCTCTCCAGCCCCACATAATTAATTGTAACTCTCCTTCTGTTGTGTTTATCTTGCATCACCACTTTGTCAGACTTTATGTTGGCTTGTGTGTTAGAGAGGATTATGACGAAACCTTCACTCAGCCCACAGTGAGATATTTAACTAATGAACTGTGACTGTGGATTGGTGAGGAACATTGTTAGAAGAGGAGGGTTGTCTTTACAATTGTTCTTCTTGTTATTTACTTAACATTTGGGTTGTCAGTGACTGGAAAGAGGATAGCTGGGGAGCAAGGAACCTGTGAGAGAGATTGGTGGGGTAATAGTGCCATAACCCTATGCTAAGGTGATACCTAAGAAGTACTGATGCTGGTGGAGTGGAAATACTGATGTGAGAGAACTTGAGAACCAGAGAATATAGAAGGCAGTCCATTGATAACTGATGGACCATAAGGAAAACGAGGCATCTGATAAGAGTACTTTGGATCATTGTATCAAATTCTAGACAGTTGTTACAAAGAGAAAAGGTGTGCATTTTGTCTCAGAGGTTCTGTCTCATGATCAATTGCCCCTGCTCCTTGGGGCCTATGGTGAGGAAGCATGCTGCTGCAGGGGTTTATGATGGGGCAAACTGTTTTGCCTCGTGGACATGAGGTAAAAATGAGTGCTAAGAAGATTAGTGTCCCACAATTCCCTTCAAAAGTCTGTTTCTAATTATCTGCTTAGTGTTTCCACCATCTCGCAATAGCACCACTCTGGGGACCAGGCTTCCATACACAAGCCTGTAGGGAACACTCAAGATCTAGACTGTGGACTTGTTGCAGCCACCAGTGTTAAAAGGTTGTTTAGTCAGACATAGAACCATTGGCTTCTGAGCCTGCATTCTTTCAGCTCCCAAAGACATCAAGAGTCTTGCAATGGGCAGTGCTGGTTCTCAATGGTCTTTCCTACAGAGTCAAGCACACCCCGGGAGCTTGGAGTTGGAAATTTTCCTTAGAGACCTTTACCAAAAGCTTTCATCTTGAGTTTTACTACTGTTCACTTCATACATGTGTCTTGAACTAAAATGAGCAGGATGAGGGTCTGGTAACCTCTAACTAAGCACATACATCTTGCCCACTATAAAAATAACACAACACTATAATTCCACACCGCATCTTTTCTCTGGGCTTCTCAGGATTTTATTTGAGAGTCCCCTCCCCTCCTGTGTGAAGTAGTGGTGGTTTGGTTTGGATTATATTGCACACCGATATTTTGTGCCCATGTGTGTCCTAGGCATGCCATATGTTGGCATTCCACAGATGGGCTCTTAGTTTTGCTTTTGTTATGCTGATTTACACAGCTTCACTTTGTTTCCCTTGGCATAGAGAACCTGCCTTCTCTTCCTTTCCCTCCCCCTCTTTCTTCTTGTTCCTGTGGGTAGGGAACGACTTGAATAGAAATAATACATTTTTAAAGGTTTGCGCAATATCTGGGAAATGGAAATTTTAATCAGGTAAAGTATGCGCTGGAAACACATTAGAAGAGAAACACTAAGAGATGCTCAGAAAAAAAAAATGTTAAAAGTCAGGCATGCAAAGTTGATCTTACTGAGAATGGACATTCATTTCCTAGTGGGAGTCGTACAGAAGGTTCGTGAGGTACAGTTGAAGGGCCACCCCAGGAGGAGTGGAATAGAGCAGTAGGAGCCAGCGGCATGAGTCACATGATTTTTAGAATTACTGCATAAGATACGTAAAGCCCTGCAAAAGATACCACGTTGACCAATGTTTTCATGTAATGTTGGCTCCTTTGAATCTGAGCTTGGTCTCACACTAGAGGCTTGGCTAGTGTTGACCATTTTCCATGGGTTATTGCAGTGTAACCTTAGCTGTTCTCACCTCTCTCAGCAGGAGCCACTCCCAACCTGTGTCTTTCCTCCATCACAGCAGCCAAAAATGATCTTGTTAAGAAGACAAATATTGATCTGCTTTAATACCCAAGCTCAAATATCATATGAGAAGGAAAGCCTGAGACCCTACATTAGTCTTTATGTTTGACCCTCCCATTCCCTCTCCCAGACCTTCTGAGCCTGTCTCCTGGAGACCAGTAACCTCGTTATCTCCTAAGCCAGGCCTGGCCTGCACCACCCCATCACCAAGCTTTTGCACTTGGTTGTCCCTTCACCTGATGGCCTTGCCATCAGCCAGAACTCTGTCCTTTAGGTCATTCTACTAGGACTAGCGAGCACCCTGATGAGAATGTGCTGTGCCTGGCTTGGAACTGTAATCCTTCTGTTTTTGTTTCTGAGCCACCTTCCACCCATTTTCTTCTTCAGTACGAATCGCGAGGTTTTCTTATTGATTGTATCTTTTCCTTTTAGCTGCTGCCCAAGCTCCACGAGGACACAGACCCCCCCATCCCCTTCCATTTTGTTTGTTCCTGTGTCCAGTGCTTCAATATGTTTCTCATTGGTAGGTCTTAGTCATAGGTCACTTTGGACTCATAGAAACATGCAAAGCAACATTGTATTACTCTATACATTAGTGTTATTCCATTCATTATTATATTACAAATACCTAGTGCGTGGAGTAAATAACTAACAGAATTGTATGTATCCTTACCCTCAGTTAGTATTGTAGAGGTGTTAGAAGTATAGACAAGCATACACATAGTAACTCAAGAAGCGAGGAAACACCACTCACAATGTCTCCAGCCTGGGACCACAAGTCTTTGTTCTTTGATCTATGACCTTACTTGGTGTGCTTGTTTTTCTCTCTTCCTCCTCTCTCTAAACTTTAGATAGCTCCACGTATGTATCTACGTACATTTCCAATAATTTGCTTCCTCTACGTATGAACACACACATCCATACCTAGATATATGCTGTGTGTGTGCTGTTTGTCTTGATTTCTTTTTTTCCTTTTCTAACATGGTAGGCCTTTGATATAGTCATAGATTTATAACTATCTTTTGGCAACACTGGGGATAGAACAGGATATCACGTGTATGAGTGCTCTGCCACAATCGTGGTCATCTTTATAGCTATCTTTTAAAAATCCCGTTTAAAATCATATCTTGAAGTAGTTCCTGTTATAATATACTTGTTTAACCACTTATGTCATATCATATATCATATTATATCTATAAATGGGTTTAGAAGGTTGTCTCGATTCTTTTGTTTTAATGAATGAACACCTTATTTCTTTGTACTTCTTCATGAAAATCTGATCTTCTTCAAAACACCAATCCACAAATGATACACTCCTTCACATAAGCTTTGGTGTGTTTGTGATATGTCTTCTATAATGGCTTACTCTGGAGCACTGTGTAGTATTACCCAATCCACTCTGCTTTTGCTCATACTAAATGTTAGCGTTTTTCTAAAGAGCTTCACCATCTTTGTGATGAAATAGTGTATCTGTTCATGTGCTTATTGACTTATTATGTCATATGAAGTGCTTTTGCATTTTACCAACTATTACGCACTTGTTATAAATATGAGACATTTGACTCTTGTACTACTCCTTGTGTTTCTTTTGCTCCCTCCATAGCTGTTGCTTATATGTTTTGTAGCTCTTATGTTAGTTGGCTTTGTCCTAAAGTATAATTAATCTCTGCTGATTTATCAACTCAACAGTTTGCATTGATCTCCACAAGGAAGGCCAGCTGGATATAGACACTCGATGTCGTTTCTTTGTGTTTTCTCTCTTGTGATGCAAAACTCTTGTTCTTATTTATTATCAACTTATAAAGTTTTACACATTTATTTTCTGTCCTCTAACTTTTATCAGGCCTTTGAATTTTGCCAGAGGTGAATCCTGGGAATTAGAAACTAGTGGGGAGATTTGCTGACACAGTTAGACAGAGGAGTAAGATCTGCAGCGAGCGGGAGACATGCGTGGCCCTGACTTGACTCATGCTGCCTTAGGAGTTGAAACAGCACACTGCATACCTATTACTGTGTCCCTCTAACTCACTTTGTTTATTGGTAAGAAAAAGCAATAAGGAGTATTTGCACAGCAGACACAGCAGTATTATGTAGCAGAATATTAAAGTTGGCATTCGGTCCCACAGCACATGAGCGGTCCCACAGAATTGAACATTGGCTCCGGGAGTCTCACTTCCTGCAGACAGACAGCCTGTTAGATTACTCTTGTTCTCTGACAACCCTGCTTCCTCCTCATCTGTCTCTGATTTATGGGTTAGCACATTCACTGACCTGTGGGATTTTAGCAATTAGGCTTTGTTTCCAAATCCTCTTCTATCTGACTGTTTCATTTCCAGGGTAGCCTCTGTTTGCTTCGAGACTCTTAATATCCTGCCTATCCGTGAAGACATTGAGTCTTAGCGGCCAGAATGACCCTTGCTTCCTGTGGCAGCTTTTCTGTTGGTTCATTTGAGGCTGTATTTGCTATCTGTGGCTGCTTTATGGTTTACTTCACAATGATTGCCACAATAAGGAACTCATTATCTACCACTGCCTCTGCAGGCCAGGTTTCTCAACAAGAATTAGCCTGGTTGCCTCTGCTCATGTTTCTCTCTGTGTACTCCTCCGAATGCACAGGTTAAGGAGGGTCTGCTGCTGTCTAAGGCATAGAGTTGCCGGCTGGATTCACTTCCCTTTGCGTTGTGCTAAGCTGAGTCTCTACATGGCTGTTGGGGACAGAGGCCCCTCCCTTTCTCTTCATCATGAGCCTCTTGATGGAGCAGTTCACAGCTAGGCTTCTGGATCCCCTCTGAGCAAACCAGAGAGAGACTGCAGCAAATCCATCTAAGCACAGCAAGGGATGGCAGGCGAGATGGGAGTCTTTTGTGGACTCACCTCTGAAGTACCATCCACCTCTTTGCCATACTTCACAATAAAATTGCTGTTGTCTGCCCCTGAGTTTGCAGTAAGCCGCTTCAAAGCGGGGAAGTGGTCCCCACACAAATCACTGGTGGGTACTGCTGAACATACTTTTCCTTTTTTGGTTCCTCCTTATGTCTACAGTGAATGTCAGGACTGACCCTAAGCTCTGTGCTGTCTCAGAGCCCAGACTTCCTGGGAAGTTGGCCAGCTTTTCTACAGAGGGCAGACCATGGTTGGTGATCTGGGCATGGGGCTGAAGAACCGACCTCCCTGACACTTTGCAGGCCTGTTTCCTGCCCCTGTGCTAGCTTTTGTCCTTGCATTAGCTGGTTCTGTGTCTGGAGCTTCTCTGGGCCAGCCCTGGAACGAGCCATCACATGCTCCGAGCAGGGTGCTGCACCTGTCACCTCCTTCCTACAGTTTTCTACCAAGTGAATTCCGCTCAGCTTTTTCTTTCACTGAAGTTTATAAAATACTTTGTCTGCTAACAGCACACGTCTCAATCTTGTTCTAGTTTTGTTCACTAAGAAAAAACAACGAGCAAGTCAATTTTCCTAACGTTTAGGTGGAGCCCCGGGAAAGGCGAGCAGCCAGTGTCAGCCTTGAGTTCACAGGAGCCCAGCCCCGAATCTTGGCCTGGGCTTTGCATGTCCTTTTCATTCCTTTCGTTTTATTAAAACAGAAAACAAAACACTATTCTGCTCCCTAACGTTGATCTAGTGCATTTGTAAACACTTAGGAAGAGCCCTCCCTCTTCTTTCCTCTTTCCATTCTCTCATGGGCGCATAGCCCTTCTCTCTAAGCTCCAAGGGTGATTTCTTAGAGCAGGTGACTTGAGAATGCTGCTAACTTGGAATCCCCACCAAGATTCTAGCACTCCTGATATCATTCTGATGTGTCAGGTGACACACCTACAGTTGTGACTTTACCACGGCCCTAAGACTTCTTAGTTTTAAGGAATGCAATGCTATTTTAAAGTGGTTGGGCGAGGAAGAGTATTTCCTAGAAGGAAACTAGTTATCTCTTTGAATTCCAGAGTGAAATCTTACTCACACGATATGAAAGCCTGTAGGAACCCCAGTAACCGACACTTTTCTGTTTCAGACGTTCTGCTTGTTTTGTGTTTGCTCTTCTGAATATCTGCCTAGGCTTTTCTTTCTGTCTTCAGTCTGGCTATGACTGCTTTGGGAAGGGGTAGTCAAACAGGGCTGCCCAACAATGGCAACCTGAGTTTCCAGGTCCATATCATCTCATTTATAGGAAACAGAGTAAGAGTCTAGGAAGAGAGATTCTAGTTGGCATAGTTTGCAACAGGCGTATCTTCTTAAGTTGGTTCACCACGAACTTGAGGGAAGTTTTGGGATACAAATGTGGCATCAGTGGGCCAAGGTCCCAAAGACAAGGCAAACAGCCTGAAGGTTTGACAGATGCCTCCAAAGAGCCTGGTGCTACTTCTCCCCTGAGAGGCAGTTTGGCTTGTGGTCACTAACATGGACTCAGGTCACATAGACTTTGACTTGGTCCTAATGCTACCACTTCTAGCTGTCTGACCTGGGGCCAAACACAGTCTGAGAACCGAATTCTTCCTCTAACAATTGGGATCCTAAATTCCACCTCTCGCATGCGATGAGGAAATGTATGATACATCTTGTACACCTAGCAAGTAGTGTCTGTTATTAATCATAGCCGTTATCATGCCACTGAGAAAAGGTTCTATGGAGAGAGGAAGGAGCATGCATCTTATCATGCTAATGGTGCAAGAGGATCTGAAGCAAAATCCTAGGTGGCTTAGCACTGCAAGGTACTCAGGCATCTGGGCACTGCAGCATATTCCAGATACCTCAGCACCGTGCTATATTCCAGACGCCATGGCGTGGCATGATATGCCAGGCCAGGCACCTCAGCGCTGTTATACTCCAGGTGCCTTGACATCACCTCATATCCTGGGCACCTCAATATCGCATTGTCGGCCTAGACGAAGAGCAGATTTTTCTCTTTACCATGCTTAACTAAAGAAATAGATATGGGTGAAGCAGCTGGAGTCAGGATCTGAGGAATTTAATGTAGTTAATATTTATTCTCAATCAGGGGTTTCTACCTGACCTTTGTTCTTTCAGTTCTCAGATAAAAGGCACATGACTTTTACATTTATGATAGGTCTTTAATGAGCTGGACGGATACCTGCCCTTTAAGCTATTATGTCTACTTCTCTATCAATAACCCAGAGACATAACTTGCCATGTTCCAGCTGGGCTGTGCTTAACTCCAACTGGTCAGCCTGCATGGCCAAATTTTCATGATTTACTTACCCAATGGTATCTTCTCTTTCCCTGCCTACTACGCTCTTCATGGTCTCTCTTCAGACCCCAAGTCCAGGAACCGAAAGCCCAATCTGTCTTCTGCCCAGCTATAGGCTGAAGGCATCTTTATTTAACCAATACTTCTAAACTAAGGAGCAAGGTCAAATAGCACTATTTTGTGTATGTGATGATTCTCTTACCCCTGGGGGCAACCAGGCCTTGGGGTCTGGTATTTAGCATTACAGTACATAACAAATACCAAACTTCAACAGTTTAACACTTTTTAAATCACATATATGGCTTCTGCTCACCTTTGGAACAGAGTAGTGGGTGGTTGTGCCCCGTAAAGAGTCCCACAGAGCCAGTGGTCTCCAGGAGAGTCAGAATAGTTCTTCCTGAACAGCCCTTGTTCTCAAGGTTGCAACACCCATTCTGGTTGGTAGACGTTCAATTTCGCTGGCCAATGTTCCCCCATGTGAAATATCTTGAGTACCATCCTGGAAGACTTATGGCATTGACTAAAACACTCTGGTCTCCTCCTTAAAGAAGACACACTACTTTCATATTAAAAGATTTCAGAATTCCTTTGCAATTATTTTTTTCACACGGTCATGTTAAAATTGTGGGTAACAGCCAGCATTAAATAGATTCTTAGGGAACATGTAAAATGATAATATTGAAATTCTATATTGTGGAGATGCCAGTCATATGATACAGGTTAGTGTGTCAGGTAGAATTAGCCAAACAATGTGCATGTGTCCCTCTCTACATGTGTGTGTGCTGTGCTGTGTGAAACTCTGATAGAGTTCAGTGACTAACTGTGTGATTTTCTCTTAAGTTACGCAGACATTTTGATTGAGAGGGAAGTGTTAATGCAAAAGTACATTCATCTAGTTCAGATTGTGGAGACAGAAAAAATTGCTGCTAACCAACTCCGACATCAACTCGAAGATCAAGATACCGAAATTGAAAGACTTAAATCAGAGGTATTTCCCAGTCGAAGATTCTGTCGTACTGTTTCGTCTTCCTCATGATTATCTGTTGCATAATCAATTGGGAGAAAGATTTGGTCTCATGCTTAGTTCTTCTGCCATCAACAGATACGTGGCTGCTGATCTAGACATGAATTCATTGTCTGCTCTTCAGAGTTAGATAAATATACTGCTATAACATACCACCATGACAAACATGGCATCTTCTGTTGTTATTTGTGACCCTAATGTCCGTCCTCAGATCAGAAGTTTTCCAGTTAGACTCTTAGGGTAATAACCGTGATTCTGCCATAGGATAAGCGAAAACTAGAATGATAACCAAGGAAGAACCAGAAAAGAATTCAGAAACATTCACTTATTTTTAATCTAAAGGCTTCTAGCTTTTCCCCTTGCAGAACTTTGAAAAGCACATTTAGGATAAACAAGATGATACTGATTGACTGTAAGGCATTTCTGTCTCTCCTTTGGTCCCTGTCCCTTAGTGTGCACTTCCGGTGAGCCCCAGAGTAATGTTAAGTGGTAGTGTAGCTGGTCCTTAAACCTATAGCCATGGTGCTGTGTGCCTGGGTCCTCCTTCTGCCCCAGGTTTCAGACTGTGCTGTGGGTATTCACTGCGGTAACAGAAAAATGGAGGACAAATGTAGAGACCATATCATCCTCTCCGTTCTAACCCCAGATGCATGAGTGTCTCTTTTAACCAAAGAAGGACTTGGGACAACCAAAGGTGGCTGTCATGAATCCTTGTTGTTGGGCTCCTTACCTTCAAGAACTTCCTTGCTGTTTTTACTGTGCGGACATTTTCTTTGTCATCCTCTCACAACTCCCGAGGCTCAGTGTGACTCCTGTGTAGTCATTACCTCCCGTTTCCGGGGACATCTACCATACGGAGCTCAGCATGTCTGGCTCTCGTATAGACATGAGAACTCCTGTAGGGATGACGAGTTGCCAAGTGTGTGTTCACTGTATCATTAGGTATGTCAGCTTCCTCTGTGCAACCTGAGAGCTGAGACAGTGCAAACAGCCACAGCAAACTTAACAAACCCGCAGTTTAAGAGACTATATCAGGCACTGTAATTTAAAACAAAATTATCGTGTTCTTTCTTTGCCCCAGTACACCAGATGTTTGTCTACTGAGTGAAGCAGGTTGGTATTTATGCCACGAGAGGAACTCAGCACCAAGCGGTGCTCCCCAATATTTACTTGTGTGTGCTTCTCCGTCTGCACAGTGTTCTGCTTTAGTCGGAATGTAAAGAGCAGTGAGAAGCTGTCCATGACAGGTACTTCTTTTGTGGCTGCCTGAGAGAAAGTATTTCCTATTCCGTTATCTTCCCATCTTTCCTACAGAATGGAAATAGAATGTATCTGGTTTGGGGAACAAGATAAAGACAGGTCACTGCAGGGACACTTATGATCTTCAGACCTTTTCAGTATTGGCTTCTCAATGATTCTGTTTACATTCTTAGGCCTGTGTAAACCATAATTGTGGCTGAACTAGAGTATTGAACTACTGTAAAGGCAAGAAGCCAGTTGGTCTTGAATTTCCCTTATAGGTCACATGACTGTACATGAAAAGACCCAACTTATTACAATCTTTTCTGTTTCTTCCAAGTAGTCCTTTTCAGCTGGCTTCAACCAACCTCAAGGCTCTGAGATTGCCATGGTAGCTACCATAAAGACTGGGATAGGCAAAGACCACAAGCTTATGACAAGAGCTTTAAATTGAGTATCTCTGTCTTTAGCAGCCACAGTGCTTCATGGCAGCTGCCTTCACACAAGGTCCTGAGGAGACCCTGGCCTGGTCTGTCAGGACTAAGTTCTGGGCTAGTATTTCTCCTAAGGC
The DNA here is from genome assembly GCF_021556685.1 of Rattus norvegicus. NCBI lineage: Eukaryota > Metazoa > Chordata > Mammalia > Rodentia > Muridae > Rattus > Rattus norvegicus. Next base: position 24,955,812 of record NC_141535.1, on the reverse strand, counting down.
AGACAGACCTCAGGTCAGTACTTGAAACCCCAGGCTTGGAGTAAAACTCGTGGTCCCTGCATCATAGTGCCAGATGAGGAGAGGGGACATTCAATGAAGATATCCAGATGACTTCAAAGGCAGAACTTCTGTAGCTTGATAGTATGCCACCATTCACCAAATCCTGAACTGGACCCATCTTGTGTTTCAGATTGTTGCTCTTAATAAGACCAAGGAACGGATGCGCCCGTATCATACCCATCAAGAGGAGGAGGATCCAGACATCAAGAAGATCAAGAAGGTAGGGGACAGGAGGCTTCTGGGGGCATGAGGACCACTTGTCTGCTTGTGTCCCTGAGCTGGGAACTGCCTTGATGTTTATGTTTCTGGTAATGGCCCTTACACTGTCCCTTCATTGGAATTCATGCTGGTCTGGAAAATTTCAGCCTGAGATTTCTTTCTAGTTCTAGACTTTTGGACCCAGGGAATAACACCACAAATGCATATTGAGACAGTAGTGTTCTCTGTTGGGTAACCAGTACAGTTGAAACTCCTGTTTTTGTCACATTCATAGTTGGGAAGAAATTTTATTTCTATAATAAATAATTATTCCCTGCTAGTTATAACAAAACTTTAACCATATGTTGCTCAGAATTTGGAATAGATTCTTTGGGTTGAGTTGAACAATTTTAATTTTCATGAAAAAAAAGTAAAATGAAACTTATTTCTTAGCATTATGTCAAATAAATTAGCATTTATTTGAACCTGGTTTATGACACTGTGTTCCAAGACTAATGCTGCTGTTTTTTTTAAATATGCTATTACATGTAAGCAAGGATATTAATAATATCCAATTTTCAGCCTTGATGTAGGAGCTGATCTGTTAGTAAATTAATAAGCAGCTACTTATTGTTTATCAGGGAACAGCTGCCAAAATGAAAGATTTTATTCAACACAAATTTTAATTGTGTTGCATCTTCCAAAGCTACATCTGTTAAATAAGGGAATAATAAAAGAAAAACACACAGTTTTGAACCTTTATGATTTTTCTGAAGAAGCAACTTTAAACTTGTTTTTGAACTAGGTAATAGACTCCAAAATTAACTTTATTTGTGTGTGTGTGTGTGTGTGTGTGTGTGTGTGTGTGTGTCCCAAAGCAAGTAAATATATATGGGAAACAATGTTTCCAAATCAACCACTGATCTCCTCTAATCTTGGTGAAATGTAGCCTTTTAGCTTTAAGAGAATACAACTCAAAATTGCTCATAATTCACCAAAAAAAATGTTCTTTAGAATTCTCAAAATAGTATGCACAGAACTTCACACGATTCTATTGGAATGTGAAATGTGCTTGATTTCTCTTGGTCAAGCATAGCAACCTTAATAACCATATGGACACTGATACTGGTTCTATGTAAGAAGGCATATGGCAACGTCTTAAGTGTGGCGAAATTAAATGCATGCTATCTGTCACATTCATGAAAGAGATACAAACAGCAATGTTAACCAGATAATAGTTGTATTCAGGGGATCAGGTAGGAAATTAAAGCTTTTATGAATCTGTGATTCATATCCACAGGATATGCCTCCTTGCTGAATCTGTCATCTCTAAAGTGCCACCTCCTAATTACTTATCCTGTCATTTTTATATTTATAGAGGACTTCTTTTTTGGGGTCCATTCTGAGGAAACAGAGGATTGGAGTTTGAGTTCACCCTGCTGGTTAATCGGAAGAGCTTTGGGTGCCTGGAACGTTTGAGAGATATTAGGCCAATGTTTGCTGACTAGTAAAAACACACAATCCAGTGCACTTTCCCAGATGTGCCTCTTTCCCCACCATGGCCAGAAAACTTAAATTGATTTTAAGGGCTATATGAGGTTTCTATAAAAGAGAATTTAATATTAAATTATTATTTTACATTGTTCGTCATCGCAAATGGCTAGCATATGTCTTGCCCATGTGGCGCCGAGAGTTTAAGGAACTCTTACAACTTCCTGTAAAAGGACAGTGGCTCTGCTTGCCAAGTTCCCAGCTGCGTGGCTTAACTGAAACCTCAGATTACTCATTCACAGGAGTGACTGGACCAGCTGATCTCAACACTTACTTTTTAGGCTCAATCAAAGAAGCAAAGCAAAACAAAATGTAGCATCAACAAATAAAACCAGCTGGTTTAAAATGGACAAAGTACTTGAATAGATCCCTATTCAAAGATGTTTCACCAATGGCCAGCACACACATGGAAAGGTCACCAATCACTGGAGAAGTACAAATCAAAACCACAATGAGCCAGAACCTTGTGCTCATTAGGACAGCTACTGTAAACAAAACCAGGAAGAAAACGACACATTTAGGCAAGGATATGGAGAAACTGGGACAACAGTGTGATGTGGATTGTAAAATGGTAGACACCTCGGTGAAATTCAATACTGCATTTTTCAGCAATTCCATTTCTGGGTGTATTTTAGAAGAAATGACATGCATCTTGAGAAGATATTGGCATAGCCGTGTGCATAGCATTACTATTCATAGCAGCCAATGGTGGGAGCAACCATAATGCTCACCAGAGATGAATAGGATAAACGTATAATGTGGTATCACCCTTAGAAAGCACAGAAATCCTGGCCCATGCTTCAGCGGGTAAACCTTGGAGACATTGTATTAAATGAAATTAGTCAGGGATAGAAAGACAATAGCGGAAGAGTCCATGTAAACAATGTTTCTAGCAGAAGAGTCCATGTAAACAATGTTTCTAGTTGAAGAATCCATGTAAACAATGTTTCTAAAATAGTTACATTCACAGAAGCAGAAAGTATACTGGAGAGAAGTATCTATGGTGTTGTTCATTAACAGGTCGAGTTTCAATATGATAGAATAGAGATCTTGCAAATTGTTGAAAAATCAAAACTATGAATCCCCAACACTACTGAACTGTGTAGATGGAAGTCATTAAATGGGGCTGGAGCGCTGCTGACTCAGTAGTGAAGAGCTCTTACTACTCCTGTAGAGGACCAGGATTGGGTCCCAGCACCCACATGCTGGCTCACAAACCTTTGCAACTCCAGTTCCATGGGAGACATGGCCATCTTTTGGTTTCTGTGGGCTCCTGCACATACATGATGTACATATATAAACTCACACATGCACATACAAACAAACAAACAATAAATCATTTTCTAAAAGGTGGGTCTGGGCATGTAGCTCAATTGTAGAACATTTGCCTAGCATGTGTAAAATCCTGGGGTCAATCTTTTGCACTTAACCACTGAGCCATCTCTCCAGCCCCCAATCTTTTGCACTTAAAAAAGTATTAAGATAGTAAATTTTATATTACCTTTTAACCACAAATACATATATATGTATATGTGTATACATATATATGACTCTTTATTAAAAACAAACCTTTAATTATTATTTAAATATATTAGCTAAGTTTTGAAATATTATTAGCTAATAGAATATTCTGCATAAATAAGCCTAATGCATTTAAACTACTGAAGACATTTGTAAATGTCTCAGAAAAAGATAAAGTGTTTAAAATCATTTTTTGCCTGTTATTTGGGGACAACTTGTCATTGCTCATTGTACTGACGAATGTATCAGTGCATCATCTTAAGGGTGGCATTTATATGCTTCATTAGGTATGCGCTTGCTTCTTGCATCCGGTTTCAGGTATAAAGCTGGTCTCATCTCCCATCTCCGGGTTCCTTCCCTTCCTCGCTGTGTAGGTTCAGAGCTTCATGAGAGGGTGGCTGTGCAGGAGGAAGTGGAAGACCATTGTTCAGGACTACATTTGTTCCCCCCATGCTGAGAGCATGAGGAAGAGGAACCAGATTGTCTTCACGATGGTGGAGGCCGAGTCAGAATATGTGCACCAGCTCTACATCCTGGTGAACGGTTTCCTCAGGCCTCTGCGCATGGCAGCCAGCTCCAAGAAGCCCCCCATTAGCCATGATGATGTCAGCAGCATTTTCCTCAACAGGTTTGTCTTTGCATAAATGAGTAGTCTGGGAAGAGCCCATTAGTACTTTTTGAAAATGTCCCTCCTGTAGTCTGAAAAGATTAGGTCTCACAGATCCATCCTTGTGGTTCTCATGTTAGGAGTAAGGAAGGGATCCTCGAATGGATTGTTAGTCTGCATTTGCATTTCTCTACAATCTTGATGGCTCATTTTCTCAGTTTGTAACTCTGTTTGACATTTGCGTTCTTGTCACTGTGTTGGGGCGTGCATGTGTGGAAGAAACTCTCTCTCGCAAGCCGAAAGAGACTGAGTGATTGATGGGTCTTTATGTGCAATTTATACAGAAGCCTTTTAAGAAGCATAGAAACTAAGATGTCCCAAGAGTCCTTGTTGAATTTATTTCTGCAGTAAGTATTTGCGGTGACCTTTTTGTTGAGGATAAATTAGGGGACAAAGCAGAAAAATCCCTGTCTTCATGACATTTATATTCTGATGTGAGAACAGAAATGGGCAGTATATAAATTAAATTCTGTAGTAGATTATCTGGTGACCAATGTTGTGGAGAAAAATAAGACAAAGGAAGAAGTGGAGAAAAGCAGGATTGGTGTTTACTGAAATTCTGATTATTTATTTGTTTTCAAGTAGGCAATATACTGACATGATTCAAAAGTCAAAACCGTGTTGGGGTGTGTGTGTGTGAGAGTTCTTTGAAGTTGCTCTCCCTCAATCTCCCTCAGGCAGTGCAGTTAGCATTTTGACCACAGTTATCCAAGCACAGGTAGATGATGGTGTGGGTAAGACTGTGACCGGCACCCTCTGATGGCAGGCATCCACCCATGTGGCCCTTGGTTTTAGGCAGCCCAGATGAGTTGCTTCCCCAGGACTGCTTAATGTAGATGGAGCCCGGCCAGGCGAGCGGCCAGGCGAGCGGCCAGGCGAGCGGCCAGGCGAGCACTGTTTACCTCTTGATTGGAAGCCGAGATGGCAGCTCTTCATGCAGACCCGCCACTGTTTATGGCCCCTGGTCCTAGGTGGAGAAGGGAAGGGGTGTACTTTCAGTGGGTGGCCCTACACCATGTTTGATGTCCCGACTACAGTGTAGATTTCCTAGTCCTGAAAGGAAGCCCAGTTGGGCCAATTATCCGGGATTTCAGCAGAGCTTAGACGTAAGAAAATGTATTGCTCCTAATTAGGTACAACATTTGTTTCGCCTGTTTTCTAACTCAGGCACCGACATAGGGAGGTGAATGTATCTGTTTGCTAGGTTGCAATGTAGCAAAGAGCAGTCCCTCTTAATAGAGGAAACTCCTTTGCTTAGAATTTGTCGGAAGGGCCAGGGGAGTAAAGCTCTCCTGAAAATGTTGAATTTAAGAGCATAGGACCACAAATATTATCCAGAAGCCAATTAGGAGCTTCCTAACTGTTTGACTTTGGGGTCCATCTTTGTTTCCTTTGGGTTTCTGAGGCTAAACGAGAAATTGCTGCAGGAGGCAGGCACGTGGTCCATGCTATTGGGGAGTACATAGTTTTGGAGGGCCTATGAGGCCAGTTTGTCATGTATAAGCATATGGGCTCCTCACAGAACAAATACCTTATGCTACTAAACAGTATTGTTTTTCTATTTTTTTTATAGTGAAACAATCATGTTTCTTCATGAAATATTCCATCAAGGTCTAAAGGCAAGGCTGGCAAATTGGCCCACTTTGGTTTTAGGTAAGTCACTCTTTAAGGACATAGATTCTTATTGTTATTCAGCCTTGACTATGAAGCTTCACTGTTGAAACTCAGACACTGGGAATCCATCTTGCTGTACAAGGCCACATCTCAATAGTTAGCCGCTGATGCTTTTCCTTGGTCTGTCATAGGTAATGTGGGGCTGAAGTCACATTATTCTGCAGGGCAAAATTCTACCCCATTTGTACCCTAGGCAGGACAACTAGGGCCCTGAGCCACGTGGTGCTGGGAGGTACTTGTTACTGTAACTCACTAAGCACAAGGAAAAATTGCCATGCGTCCTTCTCTTTTCCAGCTGATCTCTTTGATATTTTGCTGCCTATGCTCAACATTTATCAAGAATTTGTGCGTAATCATCAGTACAGCCTCCAAGTACTTGCCAACTGTAAGCAAAATAGAGATTTTGACAAGCTCTTAAAGCAGTATGAAGGCAACCCTGCCTGTGAGGGAAGGATGCTGGAGACATTCTTGACTTACCCAATGTTTCAGGTAAATCACTTGTGATGCATCTTCTAAGTCCTTGGTTCTAGCTCAGTGCTACCAACTCTATGCCATCAATTGTTTGTCCTGTGTACATAAGAAACTGAATATTTTGGCATTTTCCTAGTGCTAGGGATGGAAACTAGGGCTTTGAGCACAGTAAGCAAGCACTCTACCCATGAGCTACTTCTCCAGTCCAGAAAGCAGGCATGTTTTGAGGCAAATAATTCAGGAATGATTTTTTTAAAGCAGCAAATTCTCTTTATAGAATGATTCCACACAGACCTCTTTCATGGAGTCTCCACCTCCAGCATGTTTAAAAATATTATTAGGCCCACAGAAATAGGATTCTGTGCAGATACACTGGTTTATGCTGGTTATGCAAAGGGTTCTCAGGGGACTGGAGTGGCTGCTGGGAAGTCTCTCTCTCTCTTTTCAACCCTTCCTCCCTGAGTGCAGCAGGATTACTGTTGGGTTTCTTTTGGCTTGTGCTTTGGAGAACAAAACAAGGCTTTCTTAATCCTGCAGGTTATGAGATCCCAAAGCCAGAAGGCTCTGACTAGACCCGGAGGTTGTGGGGGCCTGGTCATGTGGCCCTTCTTAAAGCAGACTGTACCCTGATGTTCTCTCTTGGGGACTATGGAGGCCCCCAGTATGAAGCACCTGTGTGCTCTTTCCTGCCTTCAGGGCTTTCTTGAAGTGCCTCTCAAATGTGCTTGGAGTTGCCTGTTCTTTTGAAAATTGTGAATTCTGATCTCTTGGAAAGGCATTGAGTGTTCCTGTTGTGGAATTTATGGGGCCTTTGGGGAGGCCTCCAAATTGTCATGTGTTAAAGTGATTCTCCTGATCACGTGTGTTAAGTCACTGTGGGGCACTTTGTTCTCTCGGCCGGCAGCTTGACCCCGGATAACCATTTTGGAGCCTCAGAGAGGAAAAAAACATTTCTGTGGTCCGTAATTGTTTGTCTTAAGGTTTGTCAGTACTGTTTGGAACCTTGGAAGTGGCGGTGGTAGTTCAGTAAGAATTTTAAAAACCAAAAGGCTGCATTTGAAAAAACTTAAGTGTAGTGAAACTTAATATATATATGTATATATACATATATATTAATTTTAATATATATGACATTGAGCTATTTTGCTTGAATTCTTTCCCTCTCTAAGGAGATATTTCCTAAGAAGACAAGCTTTTATTTTACTCTGTAGGTAGGGATTTCAGGTTTTAGTGGCAGTGAAGTGCTCCACAGATAGATTTCTGTTCTGTGAATCTATTTGCATTTTCAGATGTGACCTCTAGGTTAGGATTCAGTGCCAAACTGCATCCAGATCAGGTGGACACAGAGTTAAAGGCTCATGAAGCTCCCAGTACTCAAACATTTCTTCCATGTGCCTTTTAACTCTCCAAGGCATGATCCTATTGGGTTTTAAATGGCAGAACTTTACCTGCGCTATGGACAGGGCACCCCAGTGTAGTTGAATGCAGAGCCTTGGAGGAACGTTCCACCATCCTCCCCGTCCTTCATCCTGCAGAGTTTAAGTCCATTAGACATGACTAAGCACTTGATTCACTTGGAATCATTCCAATCATGTCCGAGAAGAGCTTGGAGCCTGCAGTCTTGGTGAGACCTGTTGTCTTACTTAGCCTTCTCTCTCATTGAAGCTGTCCCAGTGCTCAGGGACAGCTGAGCTCTGCTTATCTCATAGAGCTTCAGGTCTCTGACACAGGTGAGCAGTTCAGGTTGGGTAACCACACCACATTGTAAGGACTCTAGCGTTATCTAGAACTTCATCCTCAGCCCCAGACTGTGGTAGTTCTAAACCCTAAAACTTTGTTGAGGGATCAGATACTGAGGATCTTTGCCTTCTTCCACGGTGAGGTGGCCCAAAGCTTAAGTTCCTGAGGCCCATTTCTCTGGAAGTATCTTGAAACTTGTAGAATTCAGCCAGAATTACTCCAATTTCAGGAGATGAATGGGTGAAAAAAATTGTTTTTGAATAATCCAAGAACAGAAGACCATGGGCCATGGTTTTCTTGGAGTCTGTCCTTGGGCTTCTTCTCTTGGGGTCTCACCAAGGAGAAACCATCTAAAACAATTAGAAATACTTTTTCCAGAAACTTAAAAGTTTTTTTTTTTAAACTGGGCTTGTCCAGTCCTAGTGTTCCTTGTCTACTGGATGAAGTAGCCATGATGGTGTTTGCTCCCTCAGAGGATCTGGGACGTAGCTTCTTTCCTTGCATACACTGAACTGCAGTAGTCCTTTCAAGCCTTGACTTTGTTCCTTGTTGTGCTAGACCCACACTCATGCCCTGACGACAGTGGAAGACGCAACTCTTCTTTATGCTGCCTGAGAACCTTTGGCCCAAACATTTTCATGGGCTTAAATATGGAGGCAGAGACAGGTGCTGGGACAGAGGGAGGACCAGAGGGTATTAGATTTGGGAGCTTTTAGCCTGTAGCTTTTGATGATGGAAGAGAGCAGGTGACAGAGTGACATTTTTATGCCCCCCCTTTTGTAATGGGGACTTAGCCCATGATCTCACATATAAGAAACAAACGCTCTGCTTCTGGTCTCTATCCCTGACATTTTGGGTTTTTTCATTAAGTCAGTTGCTGCCTTGAACTATCAAAATGAGGAGAGATTGTAGAATTGGGATGATACTAGTCAGACCTAGTAAGTCCTGTTGCTACCAAGCAATTTGTTATAGAAGCAACAGAGCCATTAAATTTTTTATTTAGCAAACATGGTGGTTCAGTGGTACTATTCAAGCTGTCTTCTGGTGCTCGCCTGCGTATTTGAATGTGCATGTGTTGAAAGGCCATAGGTAAGCCAGTTGTAACATCTGCTCCAAGAACCATGTTACGAGATGCACTCCAAGAAGTAATCACTCTCTGTTCCATCCAGCTATTAGCTAGAACAGGAGAGCAAGCAGATTAAAGTCTATAACGTGACGGGGATTTGTTCCTTTACTGAAAGTAGAAATAGGATTCGTTTCAATAGCTGCTGTTTGATGCGTCTTGGGAACTGCGGCGAGCTCTTGACAAGTTCTTTGCAGTCTCTTCTTAGCAGGGCCTCTTTCGCCTACGTTCATCGAGAGCCAGCGTTTATTTGTTCCCGTAGCAGAGAGTAGAAGGGGCCAGTGACTGAATTCAGCTCCATTCACTTGAACCTTAGCCAGAGAACTCTTTAAAATAGATTTAAGTTGATGGAGGAGGAGCATGAAGCTATCTACTAAACATAGTTTTGTGGGGTTTCAGTGCATAGTAAGTAGTGAGGCCCTCCCACTCCTGACTCTTGCTAAGACAAAATGGGCATATTAGGTGTTGATTGCTTGATTTTCTGTGGAAGGACTTTCACCATGGTTTTAACCATGGTGGGATTGTGCTAACAAAAGGCCTTTTAATAAGCACCTAGATCCCGGGAGTCTTTTCCACTCAGACTAGTATTAAAGGATGCTTTGGTGAGAGGTTTATAGAACAGAGGCAGAAATCTTCCTTTGTCCATTGTACAGTGAGAATTATTATATTTCCTATCCTCCGATGAAGGCATCTGCCTGTGTTTCCTAAGACCCAGATTCAACTACTGAGCTGTAGTCAGTGCCTGTGCTGACTACACAGGCTGTTGTCTGTGTGAATGCACAAAAGGAGGCACTTGCGAGTGACCAGAAAATAGCTCCTATGATGGTCACACAAGTGATGAACTTGTCCATAGATAGCACCACCACCTCTAAGGGCAGAAGGGAAGGCCTCCACACAGAGCTCTGGGGAGCTGCTTCTCTGTCCTGTTCTCAGAGGTTCTTTCAAGTGCAGATGGAAACCCTAGATTCCAGGGGAGATCTAAACTGGTCCTGCCACTTCCAGGGAGGTCCGCCTTAGATAAGTTACTGGACCTCCTTGGACTTTATTTCCTTGCTTGCCAAGTGGAGAAGTTGCTTAGCTGGAGCAGTGGCCATGTCCACAAAGCTCAGAGCTCTCCCAGGTCCACAGAAAATGGTGTTCACATACTCTTCTTCAACCTAACTCCCTGTTTTCCAAGAGGCTATTTTGTGAGCACAAAATGGAGAACGGTTTGTTGAGTCTCTGTAACTTGAGTTAAACCTCTTCCTCTGGCTTACTAGATGTCTCATGTGGTTGGTGGAGTTTTGCCGTTTACAGAAACTGTAATGGGAATACAAATAAACAGCTGAGTCCACCAACATTTTCACTGCTAGAGGGTGAAGTGTGACAGAACAGGATCAGGATATCCCTCTGGACTCCAGTTGTTGAAGAGAGCATTGTCAGGGCGGTCAATTTTTAAACAAGCATACAAACAGACAGAATGCCTTTAGATTCAAGTGGCCCAGGACAGCCATGTTTGTTTCCCTGTTACTCGGTCTGAAGAGACCTTGATTCAAACATGCATGGTTGTGTACAAACTTAAACAATGGCTCCTCTATACTAGGTTTTTCCCTTTATGACCAACTTCCCTTGCATTTTTTGGTTTAGACTTCCTTGGTGTATGAGGCTTGAAGCATGACTCATGCTTACGAATTCCTTTAAAAATCAGTAAAACCATCAGAATTATAGGGGTAGGGATGAGCTACTTGTGGAGGGTGACCCTGTAGAGATGGCCCCTTGTTTCCACTCACCAATGGATGTGTTTAGATCCCCAGGTATATCATCACGCTGCACGAACTCCTGGCTCACACCCCCCATGAACACGTGGAGAGGAAAAGTCTGGAGTTCGCTAAGTCAAAGCTGGAGGAACTGTCCAGGTATGTGGAGAACTTGTGGAAAGGGTTCAGAGTCGGGTTGAGAGCATGGAATCCTCCTGTGGGAACCAGGGTAATGCAGGTTTCAAGGGAGAGGAAGCGAATGATAGATCCAACAATCTTGTTTAATCATGGAGTGAAAGAGATGGTTCTGAATTACCATGCATGTTCATTTTTGTCAAGAAAAAAATGTCTTTGGAAAGTTCTCATAGCACGTGAATTTCTATAGTTGAGATCAGGAATGTTGTGGTTAAGTTTGCAAATGTTCTCTGTGCCTTGTTTGCATCGAAATAGAAAAATGACTTTCTGCTGCATTTTGTATTCAAATTTGTCAAGAAGCTGGAGAACAGGCAGGTTGTCATTAATGCTCTTCAGATTAAAGGGGACAGTGGTGCAGCCACCTCTAACTTAGTGCCCTCAAGGAATGACACTTCAATGTTCAGGAAGGGAGCCATCTGTGGAATGCTGGGCTCTTTCCTGTTGCGTCCAAAGCAATCATTGCCACTCGCTGATGGCTGGTCCACTTACCCTTTGCGATGAGTTCACACAGTATGGCTTTGCTTTGGGTTGTGACTGGCTGAAGCCTAGAGGTTCATCTTATGGTACTGTCTCAGCTAGATCCATTCATGTTCCTACCGGCGTCTCAGGTAGCTCTCCTTCCCTATCTGTTAGAGCAGTAACAACTGTCTCCTCCCCTCTCCTGTCTCCATTGTGTCTGACAGAGTGATGCACGACGAAGTCAGTGACACCGAAAACATACGGAAAAATCTCGCCATTGAGAGGATGATCGTGGAGGGCTGCGACATTTTGCTAGACACCAGTCAAACTTTCATCCGACAAGGTAAGACCTACTGATCAGGCCCTCCACTTACGAGATCTGTGTGTCTGTCACGGTATCTCTGGCAGATCCAGGGACACGTTCTGGAGCAGGCCTGTGTGCAGGACACCGCTGTGGCCTTGACCAAGGCTGTGGTTGAGCCCCACCTCTGTGCTATTTCTTTTCAGGGGCCATGAAAAACAGCAACACAATAATAGTAAATCACGAGTGCCACAGTAAATCACACTCTGGTTGGACTCTCCTCCTCAGTGGACCGGACATTCTCTACAACTCCAAGGAGGACAGGTCGGTCTGGCCAATTGAAAGGGCAGTGATGATATCCAGGGAAAGGCTCTGGAGAAACTGGCATTCCTCAAAACTCTTGCACATAAGAGCAGGGACAATATCCAAAGTGCAAACAGCGGACTCTCGTTTCTTTTTCTCATCCGCACGCCCCAGTCAGTGTCACGTGATGTCATGTGATATGGTACGATCCAATCGGTAACTCCAGTTACCAGATGGAGTGGTGACTGCTAGGCTTTGGAGACGGTGTAGGGATTCCGTGTGTGTTGTGAGGGGCAACACCTGATTAATTAATCTTTTGAAGAGATGAGGTCGTGTCACAAACCTTGGAGAAGGAACTGACTGACAATACATATCCCTCCTCAGCTCTTATTTCAAAGAACAAGAAGTTAGCCGCACCCCAAGATGCTTCCCAGTGCTTAGACGTCTTAGGGGAGGAGAGCATGCTCTGTGTGCTGGGTCTGAGCAATCAATATGGCCTGCTGCATATCTTTATAGTTTTGAAATTAGTATGGATTGAAACCTAAATTTCGAACTTGAATTAATCATTAATGCTGCTTCTGGCCATGGTGTGCCAACATCATTTGAAGCTATTACTGTTTGCTTCCATAATTTGCTGCTTAAAATATGTTTTACCTCATCAAATAAGACATTATGCAGTCCACATTATTATAATTTTTTGCTTGGCATACTTGAAAAGTTTAGCACACGCCATTCTGTTTTCTGTTATTTATTTTCAAGGAGAGACACTACAAATATGCTAAAGTTGGGAAGCATATTTTAGAAATTATTCCTTTTCCATTTTTTTGCATTATATACTAACCTTTCTTAAGGTAATAGCAGATTGAATACAATATTGACATCACCAGGCCTTTCCAATTCCTGTCCTACTGCTCTGTGCAGACATTGCCGCCATGATGGCTGACTTCCTGCCTCATGGTATATTACCTGCCTGTGCCTTCAACGGTGCAGTCTTCTTCCTGGGAGTGGGACAGCTCTACTCTTCTTTTGTGCCTATGAAAGGTCTACTTGACCTAGCAAGCTCAGGTCAGAGAAGAAGTCTTGAGCTGACTAGCCGCTCTGTTTCCAAGGAAGTTTGCCCATGCATCAGGGATTCTGTGCTTTTGTGCAAAGGCATCTGTCTGCATGCCTCCCTCTCCCAGGAACAGCAAGGTCTGAAAGGCAGCATTCCAGACTTCTTATGCTTCACCTTGTCTAGTGTTGAAGTCACTGGGAAAGGGGGCATTCAGGTAGACAGAATAGCTTATTGATTGAAGTTGTGATTGTAAGCTATTTATTTTATATTTTTCTTCTATTTGGGATTCTCTAAAAGTGTCTCATAATTAATGTGTACTTTAGATCTAATAATGGATGGAAACCTTCCTGTAACTTACCTACAATTTCTCGACATACTTTTGATTGAGCAGCATTATTATCCACAAGCACACAATGTATTTATAAAACTTAGATTTCTTTGAGTCTGACCCCCCCACATACATACATACATACTTACACACACACACACACACACACACACACACACACACACACACCACACACACACATGCATGCACAAGTAATGAAACATGTTTGAGGGTCACATGCATTGAATAAGTCACATTTTTTATTACACCTTTAAAAGTGAAAGTCATATCCTGCTTCTCCCTTGGAGCCATGTCTGAATGTTACCTATTCTGTTTTATGTCACTTATAACAGAGCTAAGGCAGGGTCAGCCACAACTGCCCTGGATGTTACTATGGTGATAAGGACAGTGTAATCAGTTGCTTTATTGAAGTCTTGCTGTGTCTTTAGGGGTTATTCAATAAAGGCTGTTTCTAAACATTAGAACTTCATCTGAAGCTAGATAGTAATTGATGATAATTGGGAAAATTTGCACTGTTTTTCTTTAATTTCTCCATTAGCACTTTTACTAAATATTTTTAACACCCACAAAACACATTTTTAAAAAGTATTATTCATCAAACTAAAAGGGTTTTTATTCCTTACTAAATTGACTACTGGTGTTCTAGTATTTTTATTGATTGCTCCAATGGGTGATGTAATGTTTATTTCAGTATATGGGTATTTGCACTTATACACAGCTTTCAACTTTATATGATTTCCAAGAAAAACAAGTCCCCCAGGTCCTCAGTAAGGACCTTAGAGTAGAGCAGAGAGCATGATAGCTTTACTATCTCAGATACTAAACTCAAAGCCTAAAAGATACTATTCATACATTCACTGGTGAGCAGAGTTCAGAACAGAGACATTGGCCAGTCTTAGAAGTCATTCCATGGGCATTAATGGTGGAAGGATAAGAAGTCTTCCACAGTTGACAATTATTAGAGTTATCAATTGTTAGATACCCAGGATTTGGGATGCTAAGGACAGAGGCACAGTAGTGGTCTGGTAAAGAGGATGCAGTATCATTTCTGTAATACCAATTATCTGTCTAATTTGCATTAACTAGAGAGGAATCTTTTCTGGAAGTCACATGGCCATGTTGAAATATGTCAAACAAACGATAAAAGGTGGCAGAAACAACTTAGGACACATTTCAAGCATTCTATTTCACAAACCAAAGTGTCTTGAGGTCCTTCGCTTTTAATTTAGTTGAATAGATTTCTGTCCTTATCTAATGCAGATAGTCTCCTGTTCGGTGAATGGTTAGAGTTTAACATATCAGTGTGTGGTTGCCAAGGAAACTTTCTTTTAAACCTCAAAGCTGAAATTCACAATAATTGCTAATAGATGTGCTAACCATAAATTTTGTAATTTCTGACTTACAAAATTACTTAAATTGCTTTTAAATGTGCCCAGGAACACGCTATTATAGAGTTTTCACTGACTTGGTTACGGCTTTTCTGAAAATGGACTTGTGACCCCCATTTGTCCACCGGGACACTGGTGTCCCCATTCCATTCAGCCTTGACCAACCTGACCTTATGAGTTGGACAGCCTGGGGTGCAGGTGACACCATTCTTGTCCTAGTCCCTCCAGTTGCTTGCAACATCCAGTTTTGATATTGTTCAATCTACTGCATTGTCTGACTGTGCCATGAACCTATGTGTGACCTTATGAGAGTTACTTAAACTCAAGCTTCAGTTTCCCCATTTGTAAAATGCAGAAGGGGTTTAACTCCATCTCCCAAGTCCCATGAGCTCCAACCTTTTGCTGCAATTACTTGCTCATACGCTTTCTAACCTTCCTGCATTCTGCATTCTCCACACCTCCTCTCCTTCTCCAATTTAAATCTTTGCCACATGAGCTGTCTGTCATCTTGTTCCCGCCCACCTCTCCTCCTTCAGTTACTCTTGTCCAACCCTTCCCTGGAGTCGAGCCTTCCCCTGGCCCTTTGTTCCCGCTCCCACTCCCTCCCCCAGGACTGCTTCCTTGCTATTCTTTAAGCCCAGCATCACTACCTACTTTCTGTCTGTCATGTATCCCACTTAATCACTCACCTAAATAGATGATGTGAGATCAGGACACGGAGTCTTGGGTCCTGCATGCCTTCCCAGCTCTGTTAACGGAAAGATACGATTTAGAACACTTATATATTAATATTAATCTTGTGGGTTTTGTGACTCACATAGTTTTATTGTCTTGGGTATTCATTTTTTATATAAAAACAAGTATTTTCTTCACTTATAGAACTAATCTGTGCTCACTTTAAAAAAAAAAACTAAGAAACTCAGAAAACATGAAGGAAAAATAAGGTTGTTTCTCTGGGTGATACCGCTAATAATATTTAAGGATGGACTATGTACTTTGTGGCTCTTGTGAGCTCAGGAAAGCCTGTGTTGGGCTGCACAGGGTGATAGAATAAACAGATATTACTGGCTGTAGTGATTTCAGAAGTTAGAACAAAGGTGTTTGCAGTAATCTTGGTACTTTGTGGTTGATATTTAAAAGTCTGGAATTTCCTTTTCAGATGGGGATGATTCTACTAGTGTGTAGACTGCACGTGGTTAGAGGCAGTCTCCGGTACCATATAAATGCTGTGGAAGTCTGGGCATCTCTCACACTTCTCCTTTCAATGTGGCTCACTCTCTATTTACGTTTCACAAATGCATCCTAATCATACTTTTCCCTTTCTCTTTTATTAGTATGTATTAGTTGTACAGAATGGGGTTCATTGTTTCACAGCTAATTTAGATATAGTTTTAAGTAGATTTCCTTTAATATAGTCCTTAATTAAATTGCATCAAATTACATAATTTATGAACTTTTCTAGTATACATGTATCACACCATCTATTTTTAACATGCAATGTAAACTATTAATATACCTTTTTATTTTGTTTGCCTCAGGAAGGATAAGTTCTACTTACTTTGATCAAACTATCACAGTATCTATAATTATTCAATTTATAATCATACTCAATCGGGGTTGGGGATTTAGCTCAGTGGTAGAGCGCTTGCCTAGCAACCGCAAGGCCCTGGGTTCGGTCCCCAGCTCCGAAAAAGAAAAAAGAATTCAGAGCTCTGCTCTATACGACCCTTCCATAATCATACTCAATCAGATCATAAATGGCATCAATGCTTTGAATTCGATCTGACGTATTATTTTTTCAAACTTATTTTCCACTTTACAGATGAAGAGTCAAGTCAAAATTGTTTCATAACAATGCTAGGAACAGTTTGTCCCTTAAAATACAATACACTCTTTCCTCGGCTAGAGTAGAGAAGATTCGTTTGTTCCAGTGGCACAGCAAATATGTCCTTGGTATTTCGAGAAGCAGATCCTTGTGTTTGTTGCCAAGGGCATGGTCCTCACCAGAATTTTAATTTCTCACTGTTCTTCACTTTTGTAATCACCAGGTTCTCTTATCCAAGTACCTTCTGTGGAGAGGGGGAAACTCAGTAAAGTCCGCCTGGGCTCCCTGTCTTTGAAAAAGGAAGGCGAGAGACAATGTTTCTTATTCACGAAGCACTTTCTGATCTGTACCCGAAGTTCAGGAGGAAAGCTTCATTTGCTCAAGGTATGAGCCTTCATGGTGATTTCATTTGTCTTCTCAGCACTGAAGAGACACTGAGGTTAGTTTGAGTCTGACTTCCCAGTGCCAGTTGTGTATGAACACACAGGGAGAGGTGGTGTGCGCCTAAGAGCTCTGGCAATCGTTTTGTCGTCATTTGGATTCAAGGCAATAGGAATTTATTTTAAGTGTGCTTCATCGTAAAGATGTATTTTTAAAATCAAAATCTAGGAAAAATTATTACTCGACAACTACCGGGCCATAGAAACCCTGTCCAGTCACTGCAGTGTACTGGTGAAATATTTGGCAACTGCCATTTTATTTCACTGTGTGTCAGGAGCAGTAAGCTTAAAGCTCAATACCTGTTCTTACTGATAACATTCTATGTGCACACAACCACTCATGCCCGTGGCTTCTTTCACACTAAAATCTCATATCTGAGTAGTCAGGATAGGAATGATGTGACCCAAAGACCCCCGAATGTTTCCTATCTGACCTTTCATAGGAAAAGTTTGCCCACTTGTTATTTATGTGATAAATGGCTCGGCAGATAAAGGATCCTGTCACCAAGCCCTATATTTTGAATTCAATTCCTAGAGCTCACATGGTAGGAGAGAACTGATTCTCAGCAGTTTCTTCCCACTCACATGTGAAGTAGCATTGCCTTGTGCATGCACACACACACACACACACACACACACACACACACACGGTACGTAAAGTATAAAACCAATTTTTAAGGTATTACTCACCCCATGACAATGGCCTTCTACTTTCTAAGGCCAGCTCATGGTTGAGCTTGGCTGTGCTTGTTCCGTGAAGTCACTGTGGACCCATCTAGTCTCCCATAAATGGGTTTAATAAATTTTATCAACAACGAGGGCAAGAATGGGAGAGTGGGGAGAATCTCACTAAAGTTAAATGATTTTAATGTATTTGTTCTGTTTAGTTTTGAACTCCGTGGGAAATTATTTATGAGGCAGAGCTGCCATCCCCATGGCAACCTGAATGTCAAGTTTACAAAGCAGAACTTCTCTAATCTCTAATCCATTTGGTTCCAGACAGGTGGGGTTCTCTCCCTCATTCAGTGTACGTTGATCGAGGAGCCGGACACAAGTGATGATGACAGTAGGTGATATCCCATCTCTCGGAACAGTTGGAATAAAATAGTAAACTTCTGTAGATCTTCATCTTTTTTTTTTTCCGGAGCTGGGGACTGAACCCAGGGCCTTGCGCTTGCTAGGCAAGCGCTCTACCATTGAGCTAAATCCCCAACCCCAGATCTTCACCTTGTAGAGCTAAGAAGGGCTGTCTGTGGAGGCGGAAGAAATGCCCGGGTAAATTTGCTGTTTAACCTGAGAGCTTGATAAACGGTCTGTGAGAACTAATGCTCTGCAGAGTTTGCCTCATGATAGAGCCTTTTCATGGGCAGTCAAAGAAAGAAAGGGGGTTTGAATTAAATCAGGATTTCTATATATGATAGAAATGAAAATAAACGCAACCGGGAAGGTTAGTTTTGAGGTTCCTTCTGCCCCCAGCTCTTCACCAGCTTATGAGAAAGGCCTTCCTTCTGCATGCCCTGGAAGCACGGTGCTGGAATGAGAGGTTGGACTCAAATGCATGTGGGTCCCGAGTTTGTAAGGCCAGATGGGAGGAGTCACTGTTCACGTCTCTTGCACTCACATGCGATCGTTTGGTTTGTGTGTGCTGAAGCCAAAGGTCCTGGTCACATGTTCGGACATCTGGATTTTAAAATTGTCGTGGAGCCTCCTGATGCTGCCCCGTTCACTGTGGTCTTGCTAGCACCTTCGCGCCAGGAGAAGGCTGCCTGGATGAGCGACATCAGCCAGGTAATGAGCAGATTTATTTTCTGATCTTTTTAAAAAAAGAATGGTCGGCAGAAACATTTAGTGAAGACTTCTAGAATCATGTGTGTCTCTACATTGCTGAGCTTACTGGCACCGTTGATTCAGTTTGATGGGCTGTTAGCATTTTGTTGTTCTCTCTTTGCTGGTATTTAACTTAAAATACAGTAAATATGATCAGGGCTTTGCTCGGCCATTGTCAGAGAAGCTTCCTCCTGCAGCAGATGGAAACAAATGGAGACCCACAGCCAGATGTTAGATAGATAGTGAGAGACCTTGGAACGCTCAGCTCTAAATGGCCTACCTTTATCCAATCCCTCCCCTCAGGGCTCAGGGAAGAGGAGAGGAGGCAGAAAGAGTGTAAGAGACAGAGGGGAATGGAGGACACCCAGAATACAAGGCCCTATGAGTCAACACGAACAAGGCTCTTAGGAACTCACAGAGACGTGCAGAGTGCACAGGGCCTGGATGGGTCTACACCAGGTCCTCTGCAGACACAAATGGCTTCCAGTTTAGTGTTTTTATAGGATGCCTGAGAGAATGAACAAGTGGGTCTGTTTCCTGCACCTTCTCTTGGACCCTTTTCTGTCTGTTTATTGTTTTATCTAATTCTGATGTTAGGTTTTGTTCTCTACTATTTTAAAAAATGTAATTGCACTGTAGCTCCCAAGCCTTCTATCCTAGCTACAGCTCTATTGAGCTGAGCTGTTCAACAGGAACAATGTTGAAATTGTCCTGCTAGTGATTTCTTTTCCAGTAACTCCAATGGTATTTTTTGCATGTCTATTTCTGATGTAGAAAAATGATGAGAGAATACAGAAGCAGCTATCAAGGGCTGTGGTAAAAATCTGCAAAGTAAAGAGCCAAGGGAGACATCATCTTTAGGATGAAATCTGGAAACAACTTTCTGCATTTCGCATAGAAGAAATTAGGGAGCTGGATGGCTTGTCCTCCTGAGTCTGCAAGGATCAGGCAGGAAACCAGTGCATTTATCCAGGCAGCGACGTCACGTGGAAGCATGTCAAACCAGTCACAGCTGGACTTGATTCATGATCCATATGGATTTTGGCTCCATTTACCAATGTGGGGAAAGGGTTATAATAAGACAGGAGGGTTGCTTGAATCTAAGAATCCCAGACCAACCTATGCAATTACGCAAGAACTCATTTCTAAACTAATTAGTTAATAGATAAAATCGTTAGTTAATATCCAAAAGTTGTCATTTGAAGACTAGGGCAAATGGCAAAGACATTCCTTTTTTTCTGAGGAATTCATAGCAATTTTTCAAAAGATGGGAACAGAAGTCCGCATAAATATCAGGCCTTCGGCTCCTTCACTGTGCAGGTCAGAACTGTGGGTTAGGAAATCCACCTTTGTCATGCAACTGCATGGAGCTGGTACTCAGACCTCAGTCAGATCTTCCTTTGGTCCTTAACACCCTGCATGGGCTACCTGTCTACCTCTCAGACTGCTTTGGTGGGGGGTAAATAGAAGAGAAGCTATCTCTTTTCTAGCTCTCAAATGGATAAAAACACGAGATCTTAAATAATTTTTTGAGCAAAATCACTTGGTTAATTAATACTTTTACTACCTCAAACCTATGTTGATACTACACTAAGCCTCTCCAATTTGTAAAGAATCTTATTTAACTCTGGATCATTCATTGGTTATTCAAAGATTTACTGAGGAATTGCTGTATGCAGCCAGGTCTTACTCAGATATGGACATATGGTAATAAGAGTGATTCTTAGGGCAGGAAAGGAAGTAACTCACTGAGTGCCTTTAATTTGATAGAATCATGAAGCCAAAAGTATAGAAAGATGGAAAGAGGAAGAACAGCCAGATGTTTTCCCAGCTGCTTCAATCTTTCTTTTATTGTGTAACTAGGGCACTTAAGATTCCAAGTTAATCATCATAATCTCCAACCTTCCCTACAGTGCCTATTTGGGCATGTGGGAAATACCCCTGGAGCCCAGGAATGATTCCATGCTTGGTTTTTAAACAGATAGGTCTTAAATTTTTGCCTGCTAGAGACATTCAAGTGAGACCTTCTTTCTAGACTATGGTTCAAGGCAAAAGTGTTCAACTTCCTCCTTTTTCCTCCAGGTGCAATAGCAACTCTGTTCCTTAGTAAAAAAATTATGCTAGATTTTATCAACAGTTAAAGAAAATTACTAGAGAGTTATATCTCTTTGGGTAGAAATGAAATTAACACAGGAAATGACTGTCTTCAATGATGCCTGTCACCATGTGACCTTACAGTTCTATTCTTTCAGAGAACATATTTATGCAGTGTTACTATGCCAAGTGCTATTCTAGGCCACTGTGATATAAAATAAGAAAAAAAGGAGACAGCAACAAGAACTTCCCTTATATTGATTACATTCCTTTTTAAGAACACACACACACACACACACACACACACACACACACACACACACACCACAGCAGCAAAACAAAACACTTAAAAAAAAAAAGTAAATGTAGTGAATGGGAATAGCATGTGTACATGAGATGACATGATTTCCAGAAAGAAGAAGCCGTGATTACAAGGACTCTAAAGCAAAAGGATGCTGTGTTTTAAGGACTGCCATGAAAGCCAGTGTGACCGGACGGCAGAGCATGGTCCTAGTAAGGTGTCATAGGGCTAGATCCGGGATTCAGTCCATGGCAGGGGAAAGGCTTTAATTTGTACTTCAGGTCAGATGAACGCTATTAAGGGACTTGAGCACACAGATTATGGCATTTAATTTAGGCCTTGGAAGGTCACTACAGGCATTGTGGAGAGAGCAGACTGAGCTGGTCAACCAGTTGGCACAAAGGGGGGAGGTAAAGGAGAATGCTCCTACAGTCACCAGAGAGGTGCATTAAACACAGTCTGGCAGCAATAGGACTGGGCACAGGGCTTCTGCTCTGCGTTCATTCTGAAGGAAGGGCAGAGGAGTTTTATCATGGAAGAGAGAAGAAATAATGAGTCAGGGAATATGAGGGTTTATGGCCTAAGCAAACCCAGGAATTGACTTGTCAATAACTGAGATGGGAAGGCTGCTGGGGCAAGATTTTGTGGGTGAATGTGGGCTTACTTTCAGATATGTTGAGTCTGTGAAGACCAATAGATATTTGAGAGGGGTCAAGCAAGTAGGGCACATGAGAGCTTGGGCTTTAGGAGACATATTCTGGGTACAGAATCTACATCATTCAGGTGCTGTAAGTTGGCGCTGAGACTGTTGAAATCACCATGGGAGAATGTGGATAGGTGTGAGAAGATGGGCCTGCCCTGAAAAAGAAGCCAGAAGGAACAGCAGAGATGACCAAGAAGGAGCCACAAAGATAGTAGAAGGATGGTCAAGGTTTTGTGGCATCCCGGAAGCCAACTGAAGAAAGCATACAAAGAGCATGGAGGGGTCTTGTGTGAAGTTCTGCTGCAGCCAGTTAGGGCAGTGAGTGTCTTGAGACGCTTTTTAATCTTGGGGTGGAGTTTGAACATCAAGTAGTGGGTACTGAATGTTTTGTTATTGATTTAGCTCAACCTACAGCCTGCATGGCCATATCTCAATTGAACTCAGGCTTTGCCCAAGCATATTCATTTTATGGGAGAAATCACATACACATTCATGGAGTTTGTTTGGCCTCACGAGTATAGCTGAACATATTTATTATTAACTGGAAGGGTCTACTACATGCTTGAAAAAGTCCTCTTTAATATTTGATTGTGTGTGTGGGAAAACATGGCCACAAAGATGAACTAGAAATATTCCCAACCTGCAGCATACCAAGATGCTTGCCACAGGTGTTTCCTACACACTGCCTATGTTAGCATTACTAAGGAATTTTGTTCAAATGCTGCATTGAGAATGTAAATCCTAGATGACATTTGAAATGCTCTAGACTTAACAAGCCCTTTAGATCACTTCTGTTCTATACATTACAGGACCTCTGTCCCCCAAAATGAACTCTATCTCTAAAGCCCCCAAAATTCATTCAAAAATGATTTCATAGTTTGGCTTCAGTGAATTATTATTTTTTATTATTTTTGCCTCATTTCCCTCTATATTCCTGTAATTTCCACATCTATTTTTAAGCAACTGTGTGTGTATACACAATACATACATATACACCCTATCACATTAATTTACCATTTTTATACCTTCTTTGAAGACATTGAACATTAAATATGTGTGCTATTTCCCAGTAATATGCTGCTAACTTTGTAAAAAGATATCTCCCCACCTAAAGGTTCTTCCCTGATACATTCCCCCAAAGAGTGTAAGGTTGGTATTGAGGCCACAATAATTTTAATGATTTCAGTTAATGATTCATGCTTGGCCACATTTCACATTTCCTTTGGGAAAGATGTAAGTCAGCTGCAGAAAAGAATGGGGGTATAAGCAGAGTACCTGCCTCCAACTGTGATGTCCTGGGTTCAATGCCCAATATCACCCCTCTCTCCAAAGCAAGGCATTGCTCTTTGTGCCATGAGTACATTCCCATCACTATGTCCTGCCAAATGCTAGCCATGGCATATCACCACGTCTTCCACTTAATGGAAAATTGGGTTTTGCCTTCCAGTCATTCTAATTTACATCTTTGTAATTACTCAAGAGATTGCCATTTCCCACTATGCCAACTTCTTCCTTGTTTATACCAACTGAACACTAATTCACTAGAACCTTCTTTACAGACTAGAGAGACTAGTATCTTCTTTCAATTCAGATTATGAATAAAGTCTATTGTTATTTTGTCTTTTACATGGCTGCACCTTAGTTTTCCCATGGCTTGATTTGAAGCTACAGTGCTAGACTCTAGTGTGGCACTAATCGCACATGGGTCTTATTTAAGACAGTCAAGCAGTTCTCCGTAAGGGAGCTGGTCCCACTGTCACAGAAGGAACTCTACAAAACCTAAGACTTTCAGCTTTGCCAGGTCTCTGCACCCAAAGCTGTAATTTTAAGGAGGAACAATTACTTGAATGATTAATTATACCTCTAGTTACACCAGTAAGGCCATAATTAACTGTTGGCGCCTCCGACAAAACATGCAAATAGCTAATGGTCTCAACCAATAATTCTCCCCCCTTCTTCATCTATTTATAGGGAAGGACTTGAGACAAAGAGTTGACCATTCATTCAGTGTGGCGTGCTCATTGCTGCCTGTCTCCCTCAGATGCATAATAGCACATTGAACAGATTTTCAAGTAATTATGAAAATTAACTAAAATGCAGAATTAAAATTCTCCCAACTTCTTGGCTTGGGCAGAAATTCTACATTTTGGGCCAAAGTTTGGACAATTTTTTCTACGTGGAAAATTTATAGTACACTGGTCATGCTGTCCTTCTTAAAATAGCTACCCTGAAGTCAATTTTGTATTTTAACATAAAAATGGTGAATTCAAAGAACAGTGGGCTCAAACACTTCTTTCTACTACCTGTAAGCATTGAGAATCCAAAACAATGTGATGGCATAGTATCCCACGGTAGAACATTGACCTGTGAGCAGGTCCGGTGAACCCAAAGCAAAACCCATTAACATTTCTCCAAACGCATCAGTATCCAAATGCGTTATGCATAGGCTGTCCATCAACACATACATGTCCTCGTTTTGTTTGTTTGTTTTGTGAATTGATCTGTTTTCACACAGACCCTAGTCACAGGCTGATTAAAGGCAAGCAAGATGGCTCAGTGGGTAATGGCACTGCTGCCAAGCCTAACAAACTGAGTTTGATGCAAGGGACCCACGTGGGGGAAGGAGAGAACTGATTCCTGCAATTTGTCTTAGGACCTTCACATTTGGATGGGCTATGGCATCTACACATGTTCTCTCTCTCTCTTTCTCTCTCTCTCTCTCTCTCTCTCTCTCTCTCTCTCTCTCACACACACACACACACACACATACACACACATACACAAAATAAATTAAAACATTTTTAATAAATTAAGCTGCACGGGACCACTTCTATTATCCTATTAATTTCAAGGTTTATTGTAATTCAAACAAATTCAAGATGATAAAGGCATCTGACACCCCGCTTATTTTTCGCACATTTATTCTAAGTTAGAAAGCTGTACTCATTTTCCTCAGACACAGTCATTTCTCACCAACACCTAAGATACATGCTTCATAATAATTAAGTTCCTTTCCTTCAGCACCCTTGGGACTGATCAACTCTAGGTTCCAGAGGATGCCAACATCTAGGGATGCTCAAGTTCCTTGAAATATTTGCACACGAACTGCACAGAGTCTCCTGCATCCTTTAAATCATCATCTTTAGATCTTTGACAACACCTGAAACAATGCTTCAAGCAATACTATCAGCTGCTTCATCATTGCTAGACTACATTGTTTAGGGAGTAATGGAAGGAAAGAACAAAGCTATCTGTGTTGCATATTTTCATCTCTATGAGATTTCCCTTCAGTATTTCTCAGCCATAGTTTACTGGAACATGGATATTGAATCTAAAGATACAAGAGGTCTGTTGTTTGTAACGCACCTTCCACTTCAATTATTTTTATATATAAACTTGCATGGGCAAATTCTATTGTAGTCTAGTTTTGTCTAAAATGGTGCCTTGTTGTGTTATTCAAAGTCCTAAATAGAAGTAAGATAAAAGCTGAAAACTGGCTGAGGTAGAGTGGATTAAAAACTCTTCCTTTGTTATGACATGATCTGTCTATCTATCTGTCTGTCTATCTATTATCTGTCTGTCCATCTGTCCGTCCACCTGTCCATCCATCCATCCACCCATCCATCCATCCATCCATCCATCCATCATCTATTATCTATCATGGCTACCTACCATCTATCTAGCATCTATCTACCTGTCTTCTACTTATCCCACAGATAGTTGAACATTGTGTAGCATGTGTCAAAGACCTTTCTCATAACTGAAATGTCACTATTTGAGCACATATGCACTTTTGAGCTATGCTTCTGACTACCTGTATATCTTGATTTTTATTTTTGAAACTTGAAGGTAAATGAATGTTTCTTTTCATTCCTGTTGACAACAACTTTAATACTCTACACAGTGAACTCCAAAGATTTATAAGTGAGACCTGACCTTGGAATGAGATATCTGAAATTGTCACATAACTTTTATGTCAAGTGGCAGCCCTGGAAATATGGAGAATAAGACAGATTCAGGTCCAGCCATAGAACAGAAATGTTTAATACATAAATTCAGTAACATAAATAAATGTCACACGTAGGTGATACATACAGGTAGGAAGAGAAATATCTAATCACAAGAAGTAAGAGATCTGAAAGCTTGTCCTCTAAAGACCTAGCGCCTGGGGAGTGGCTATAGATGGAGGTTGGCCTTTGTCCCAGGAGAATTAACACAGAAATAGGGTGAGAGAAACCCCAAGACTGATGAAAGTAATCAGGATCCCTGTGCAAAGCCTGGGCACTGGAAGCTACCTCTTTTGCAAGACAAGAACTTAAAGTTTTTCACCCATTGACACAGAAAGAAATAAGGCATTTGTCCTTTGGAGCAGATCCTGACAATATAAGTCTGGCTTATGGAAATAGAATTTAATGGCACAAAAATCCCAAGCTGAGAAATTATTGATTGCTGAAATCCCCAGAGAATTGTGGAAGCCAATCTCCATCTACTCTCTCGGCAGCACCTGGTTTGTGACATAAGTTGAAATTAAATAAATAAATAAATAAATCGCAAACCCGAGGGGTAAATATCTCTAGGGAGCACAGGGCACTTTGAATGAACTTTAGATAACAGTGTGGATAATTCCACTAGGACTATAAACTAAAAATGATTAAAACACAGTAAAACAATGGAAGAAAGGAACCTAGATGGAGGGGAGCTGTAGGAGGAAATCCATCACTGCCTTAAGACGACAAGGCCAGGTCATCAAGGAACTGAATAGGTCATCTTTTTTAAAATGATCTATTTATGTTATTTTATGTGCATTGGTGTTATGCCTGAATGTATGTCTGTGTGAGGATGTTGCATCCCTTGGAACTGGAGTTATGGGAAGTTGTGAGCGGCCATGTGGATGCTGGGAATTGAACCTGAGTTCTCTGGAAGAGCAATGGGTGTCCCCAACTGCTCTCCAACACCCAGCCCCACCCCTAATAAATAGTCTTTTTTTTTTTTTGTTCTTTTTTTCGGAGCTGGGGACCGAACCCAGGGCCTTGTGCTTCCTAGGCAAGCGCTCTACCACTGAGCTAAATCCCCAACCCCCCTAATAAATAGTCTTAAATGGAAACTACAAACATCGAATTACAAATCTTGGGAAATTCCTTAAAGACAGTAGATTAGTCATGGCTGATAGGAGGGTCAAAGGCTGGTAACACGTAAGAAAACTGTAGAGTACAGGCAAGCCAGCCAACAGACTCGACAACGGAGACCAGCACTGAAGGTTTGGGAGAGGGTTAGAAAGACTAGAGAAAAGGAAAACGTCATCCTCAAAGTGAAGATGAGTAGGGATCTTTATAAAGAAAAAAGAAAGGTAGGACACATCAGATGGAAGCCGTATGCCGGGCTCTGAGCCTTTATTCTCAAGTAGATTCTCATCTAGACAGTGAGGCAAATCTGAAGGTCAAATACGAAAAGACAAATCTTTTTTTTTTTTTAAATATATTTATTCATTATATATGAGTACACTGTAGCTGTCTTCAGACACACCAGAAGAGGGCATCAGATCTCATTACAGATGGTTGTGAGCCACCATGTGGTTGCTGGGATTTGAACTCAGGACCTCTGGAAGAGCAGTCAGTGCTCCTAACCACTGAGCCATCTCTCCAGCCCCGAAAAGACAAATCTTAAAATTACTCTGAGCAGCTAAAAGTTGGAGTAGTAGAAACATTTCCAGAGTCAGCAATCTGTAAACTTAGTTGTATTTTTGTTATAGCCAAAAATGTAAAACTCTTAACTGTGCGAGCAGGTCTGCTCAGACCGTAGGGTGCATAGCAGTTAAAATGAATCAGTAAGCAATACAGATGAATGGAAATAAATCTCAAAGCAATGAAGGGGGAAGAAGGCAAACATCTTTGTGAATTTTAAAACTACAGATGATAGTGTATACTGTAATGCACGCTGAAATAGAAGCAATATTTAAAAAGGAGGCAAGAACAAGTGAGTGTTTTGCTTGTTGTTTTGTTTTGTTTTTGTCAACTGGCCATAGGATAGAAGAACCTTAACTGGGAAAATGGCTTCATACAGATTGTTTGAAAGCAAGCCTGTAGGGCATTTTATTGATGAATGGTTGATGTGGGAAGGGTGGTGAAGCCCCTTGGCAGGTGGTTCTGAGTTGTCCAAGAAGGAAGGCCATGGGGTCAAACAATGTTCTACTGCAAAGGGTAAGCGACGTCCCACTGTGGACTCTGCATCAGCTCCTGCTTCCTGGTTCCTGCCTTGAGCTCCTGTTCTAACTTCCTTCAGTGATAGACTGTGATGTGCAAATGTAATCAACACGAACCCTTCCCTTTTCTTTTCTTTTTTCTTTGCTTTTGGTTGTGTGTTTCATCACTAAGACAGAGAAGGTTCAATTAGCTCAACACGGTGCTTACGTCCAAGTGGGAGAAGCCTAGAGGAATGGAAGAATAAAGAGGCTTCTGCTCTGCTTATTGTGTGTTATATCCTTAAAAGACAAAAAATGCCCTACAGATACTCGAATGCATCAATAGGAGTTCAGTTTTAGTGACTGGCATATGGAGGTCTTGTTTTTTCTAGATAGTTGAAATATATCATAAATAAAAATTAAAAAAAAAATACAGGGCTGGAGAGATGGCTCCACGGTTAAGAGCTCACATTGCTCTTGCAGGGGAAGAGGACACAGTTCTCAGCACTCACATAGTAAAGAGGACTCAGTTCTCAGCACTCACATAGTAAAGAGGACTCAGTTCTCAGCACTCACATAGTAAAGAGGACTCAGTTCTCAGCACTCACATAGTGGCTAGCAACTGCGTAAGTCCAGTGCTAGGGAATATGATGCCCTCTTCTGGGCTCTGCAGGCACCAGGAAAGCATGCAGTACACTTAGGCACGTTGTACACAAAACCCTCATACACATAAATAAAGACAAATAAACCTTCAAAGTGAAATAAAAATAAAACTTTAAGATGACAAATATCTATATTCTCCTTCTGTTTATATCTCCTAATTTCCAAAATATGCACTCACTCCTATGTGAAGGGACAGAGTTAAGAAAAGTAGGAAGAGACTCGCATTCTACTTTTACGATGAGGAGTAATTTAATTAAATAGCTAAAAACTCTTAACGTCTTCTTGTGGCAACTTTTGGATATTATGCTCCCCTTTAATCTCTTCTTATAGAACTATATGTTTCTTAAGAAATTAAATTGATTTCAGCCAAAAAAGAAGCAGTCTGACGTATGGCGTTTCAGAGGCGGAAAAGAAAGGCGCAGCTCCTGTTTCAAAGATTTTTGTAGCACTGTCTGACTGCTGTTGTTTTTCCCTGTGCGTCTTTTGAGTCAGTCTGTAAAGTCTTCCGTGGTCCTGGGTAACTAACTCTACCTGGACCAGTGAGACGGAGGGAAGACAGCTTGTTCTTATGCTGAGGATGGAAAAGTAACTCCATTTGGCTCCTTGGAGTGGTACCATCTCTCGCCTTTGGTACAGTGACCACACATCACATCTCCTTTGGTTTCTATAGAAACAGATCTGTTTCCTAGGCAAGGGATCTATGCAGAATAGTCTTAAGACCCCTAACTTCTTGTTTCTTATTTCAAGAAGTGGGAGTGAGAACCTTTTGTCTGGTCTCCAGGAAGAGAGAAAGGGCACTCAGTCTGCAGGGTTGCCCTCTGATGACCTGGCTTCTCTTCCCAGCTTGTGTGGGGTTCAGGAACACTCTGCCCCTCTCTTATTTTCCAACTTGGCCCTGCCTATGACAGGTGCCCTTTGAGCTCTTCTCCAAGGATCTATTTCCTGGCTGTCCAGACTCAGACTCACCCAGTCCCTGTGTTCTGTAGGGAATGGAGTTATCAATCCCTAAAAACTGGGGTTGAATCTGCTTCTTCCACCTCTTTTGAAGGAGGTGTAGCTGTTTCTTTGAGACATAAGTGTGTGACTTCAGTCTCATCTTTTTCTTGTTTCTTTTCGACTGGGTTCTACTTGAGTAGAATGTAGCCTCTGTGGGACTATGGGCAACACTAGGCCGATGTGTGTGATGGTGGCCTCAGCTCTGTGCTTGCTTGCTTGCACAATCATTGTGAGAGCTGGTGTTTATGTAATTATGCAAGTTGCTTAGAATATTAAAAAGAAAATGAGGGTATGTGGCTGCTTGTTACAGAAGTCACCCACGCCGTATCCACTCTCCTGCTTCCTGTGTTTTCTACTCAAGTAGCATCCTCATTGTAGGTCAGGGACACTGGAGAGAAGGAAGCTGTTGGAAAGGTCATTGGAGGAAAGGGAAGATCTCTCCTTCTTCTCCCTGGCTATTTTCAGCCTCTTACCACAAAACCCTTTCTTGATTACCCTGTGCCAGGATTCACAGCTTGATGAGATAATAAGTGCTAACCTCCACCCCTGTGGTCTATTGAGAAATGAATTTGAAACAGTGCACTGTAACAGCTAGTGCTGTCAACTTGACAGATGTTAGAATCAGTTGGGAAATGGGCCTCTGCTTATACCTGTGAGGCTTAGCTTCGTTAATTGGGGAAGGAAGACCCGTTTTAATCATGGACAGGACAGTTCGCTAGGCAGAGGAGCCTGGACTGTAAGCATTGGTGGAAGGAAGGGAGGGGGAGGTAGGAGTGGTGGAAGAAGTGGGGGAGGGAGGGAGGGAGGTAAAGAGGGAGGGAGAGAGCTGAGCACTGGCTCAACTCATCCTTTGCCTGCTCCCTGAGTGTGAATGCAACAGAGCCATCCACAGTCTTCAAACTCTTGATATCTTGACTTCCCCAAACATGGTGGACTGTGTCTTAGATTGTGAGCCACAATAAACCATTCTCCACAGTGGTGCTTTTATCAGAGTATTTTAGCTCTTAGTCCAGTTTATAGTAAGTATTTAATAAGCACCCATTTTGTAAAGATCCCAGGATTTATATTGAATGCAACTTCTTGTTGTTCTGGAAAATTTAATGGGTAGGCTGGTTTGTGTTAAACTCATCACTGGCATCAGAAAAAATTGAATTATCCTTACAGTAAGGTCATCTTTGATTTTTATCATTGTTTTCTTCTTGATTTTTTTTTCCGGAGCTGGGGACCGAACCCAGGGCCTTGAGCTTGCTAGGCAAGCACTCTACCACTGAGCTAAATCCCCAACCCCTTCTTCTTGTTTTCTTACTATGCTATAAGTAGTCTCTTTCATTTTCTTCAAAATATCTAGCTTTTCGTTTCCACAGTTCATCACCTGGGAAGCACAAATCATTTCCTTTATCAACTCAGATTGTTGTTCTAATGACCCCATGGGGTCTTTGATTTCCCCTAACCCCTTATAAAGAATATCTGCATGAGCCCAGTTTAGATCACCCAACAAAAAGGAATGCTTAGAAGCACTCAATGGCTTCCCATAAGCCTTCAGGATAAAAGCCCAGATTCAAGATTCTCTTTCCTATTGCCTGACTCTAGCCATCTCCTACTGTTCCTGTGCTCACCTTTATTATGAACTGTGCACGGGGGTCACCAACACACATCGCCACCTGGCCCTGGGAACTCCCATAAAGGTCGTGTCATCATGTTTCAGGTCCAAGGGGATTCTAACCTACAGCAATTTGTCTCACTGGTGGAAACCCTTCAAAACTGGGCATGTGCCATGCTGCTGTCCAAGACTTGGGGGCAGGATGTTTTCACTTTCTTATGGCCTAAGCTTTATGTGAATTAGATGTGTAACAGCACTCATTCCACCCCTGATGAGGAGTGGCCTGAGAGTATGAGTCCTATGTTTGGAATCAGCTCCATAGACAGAAGCCACCTCTGGACCATATTCTCTGGAGTCTAGCACAAGGGTGTTCATTTGAAGGTGTTTCTAAAGTCAACATTATATAATATTTTCTTTATGAGAAGCTACTTTCCCCCTCTGACTTGGACTAGAATTCCAGTGGGAATTCTGAGAATGTGTGATTTCTGTATTTTTTGGTGTGTATATCTTTGGGTTGGTGCCCCATAACCCTTTTATTTTGAGGGTTTCTTACAGCAAGTGTTTAGACATGAAGCCCTGGCTTATCTTGACTTGTCTTCTATATTATTCTTAGCATCAACCTTGTAGGGGTTAGGTGGAGCCTAAATTCACCTATAAGCACATTCATAGCTAAATAAGGATTTGTGTGAGGAAACATAACTCAAGGTTATTTCCAGTGTTGTAGTTTAAGGAAATGCATAAGGAAAGCTTCATTTTCTTCAGCGTGAATTCTTTCTTTTCCTGGTATCTTAAATGATAACATAAGCATTGAGGAAAGCAACCTTTGAAAGAAAAACAAACATGAAAATGGCTTATGACAATCAATGGTCTAATCTCTTATATGCATCATCCTTTCGTCTGGCATTGTGACTCAGGTTAGGCCATGAAATTAAGACCTATGTGAGGTCATGATGTAATGGCATTCTATACACCGTTTAATTACAGTCATGGACTTTAATTTAATCAAAACAATGGTATCATTGAAAATTTGTGTACTTCTCAGTTTTAGTTATAGTCTCCAAAAGGAAGATTTATAATTCAGAATGAGTTTTTCAGAAGAAGGCTTGAAATAAATAGGGCATATACGCACATAAAATGGGGAATTAACCCAAATTCCCAAGTTCTCTTAGAAAACAGAAAAAGTGGTTACAGAGTGTTAAGTGTGCAGAAACACAAGACATCACACTCTGCCCCCTCACCCACCCAACGTGGTGCCAACAGAAACAAACTAGTCAATGTCGGAATTCATTGGCAGAAAGGCACCTGAGAAGTGGGCTCAGAGCTTGCTAGTGAGAGAGACCTCCATCCAAAATGCCAGTTACAATCTGGCTACTCCGATTGCCCTTGGTGGCAGAAATGAGTGTAGCCAGGGCAGAAGGTACAAATCTCCCAGTTAGTGTTTGTGCAGACACAGAATTCGTCAGAGTGACATTGTGACTCAGAATTCTAAGAAACTGCAGATCTGGGGGATAGGTCTTACCTAGTGTGTGCAAGGTCCTGAGTTGTTTGATTCCTTAGCTCCATGAATAAAGTAATAATAATTGTCACTCTGGAAAAATATGGCTTTTATATCTATCCACTGGTATTTGTCATGCATTTGGCTGATTATGTACATAGTATTAAATTAGCTTAGAAACATGTACCACCTATCTGCTCCCCCCTCTCTCTCCCTCTCTCTCTCCCTTCCTCCGTGTGTGTGTGTGTGTGTGTGTGTGTGTGTGTGTGTGTGTCAAATACACAGATGAGGAATCCACTTGACTTTTTGGAATCTATGACTTGCCTGCCTTTTCATGTGGGTTTTAATTACCTTTTAAAAATGTATTATTTCACAGTGCGTGGACAATATCCGATGCAATGGATTGATGACTATAGTCTTCGAAGAGAATTCTAAAGTTACTGTGCCCCATATGATAAAGTAAGTGCAGAAATCCTCTCCCTGCCATTTTAATCAAGATCAGATCATCAGAGAACGAGAACCCTTGAACGTAGCCCGGAGGATTCACGAACTCTTCTGGGGAGCGTACATTGTGTCAGACATGAAGTAACTCATGTTGAATCCTATAACTAGCAATAGCTGGTATCAAATGCCTTTTCAGATTCACAGCACATGGGCAGCTAGCACTGGGATGTGTTTTCACAGTATTAACATATACCCTTATTCAGGACAAAAATCCTGTCAAGATGCTCAAGTTCAGTGTTAAACACTGCTCAAGGTCAGGGGGTAGATGAAGGTGTGGCTGGGTTATTGCCGTTGTCGCAGTGAGTACGAATCCTCTCACTCAGACTTGGCTGTAGAGCCAGGTTCAGACATTCACCACGCCTGACGGACATCAGCTGTCATGACTATGGCACCATCTGCTTACTGCATGTGTCTGGCTTTGCTCAGAGGCCATTGCTCAGGCTGCCATCTTGTCCCATTCTCCAAAAAAGCAAGTCCTGTAGCTTAAATGGATCACTAGGACGTCAGAGTTTAGAATGAGGAATTATACCAATAGCTACCAACTATGCATGTCAGAGCCCTGTGTCAACAGTCTTGAGCATGTGGGATTGTATTCATTTTCAAACTTAGAAACTGGGGAAGGAATTGTCTTTTATTCTCATTTTATCTTTGGTTGTGTTTGTTCCACATTGCGTTCACGTTTTAAATGTCTGTGAATGGGTATTCGTCTGCATGTGTGTCTGTGTACCACATGCATGCAGTGCACTTGGAGGCCAGAAGAGGACATCAGCTCCCCTGGGACTGGAGTTCAGGCCATTGCGAGCCGATATGTGGAGGCTGGCAATGGAACCTAGGTCCTGTGGAAGAGCCTCAGTGCTCTTAAACACTGGGCTATCCCTCCAGTCCCTTGCATTCCACATTTTTAGAGTAGAATGTCTTCTTTAAAAACAACTTGGCTGTATATTTTTTAAAAGTTATTTGAAAATAAGAACATTTCTTTCATGCTTTCCTGTGTGGATATTTTCAGGTCTGAATTGTCATGCTGAGACAAACTGCTACCTTACCTATAGAAGGATGACGGAGTGCTTCAGAGTCGTGTTAGCGTGCTCCCCGTGTGGCAGAACATCACACGAAGGCAGAGAATGCAATACCAGAAAACTATTAGAATGAGACTTAAAAATAGCCTCTTACATTTTAGTCCATTTTAAAAATATTTCAGAGAGGGCCGTTTATAAATTCTAGAGCAAAGATACTGTTTGGATTTAATTTCCTAGGTTTTCAACTTGGAAATTTCTTTCTGAATTAATTAAAATACCTGACTATTCAGAACAAGTATGGGGTATTAAGTCGGGTTTAAATTATAGGATTTTCTCATTAATTTTTACGTGAGGATTCTGAATTCACATACGATATGTATTTGAGTCCATGTGCTTTAGAATCATAATGGTTAGTCAGGTGCTGTGGGTAAGTCCAAAGCCCGTGGAACCCAAGGCAACTGCATATCGACCCTTACACGTTTTGTTTGACTTCCAAAGTTAACAAAAACTTCAGTTGTGTGTCTGACACTTGGGGCTGGTGCCACACACATTTACTGTCCCCTCCCATGTTAGGGTATCTGCCCACTCTCATTGCAGAACCATTTTCACATAGACTGAACGTTTCTGCCTTGAAATTCTGGAAGCGACATAGGAATGAGAGACCTGCTGACTGGCCAGGGTTTCCCCGCCACACTTGTTATAGTCCTAAGACACAGAGAAGGTTCATAATTTATCCATTTGCCAGCCTCACTGGTTTTCTTCAGAGGAGCTGCGGAGCTTAAGGCCAGCAATTCTGCTTCCCTGTGCATCTGTCTCCATGGCTACAAGCCATTGGAGCGGTAGGAAGGGGAGGGGCCATGAACGTTTTTTTCAGAGTTAAGAGGAAAACATCCCAACACAGCCATGTCTTGTTGTTGGCACGACATGATAAACACTTGCTTCCTTTTCAAACTCATCAATTATAATGGGCAATTCGGCTTTGATCCCTCAAGATGGCTCTTTGTGTGTTTACCAAACAGGAGCTGTTCTTGCCATTGGAGGTTTAAGTTGATACACTGTGGCTTTCTTGGGGGTCCCTTAGGAAATAGTGGGAGAGCCTAGTCGGTGTAATAAAAGAAAATGAAGTAATTTGATAATATTGAGTTTATTTTCTTAAAATGAGAATACAGTCGTGAATTTGAAGGACAGTGTTGTAATTAGTTTAAGTTAATCTCATGCTGGCTGCAACTGCATTCTTCCCTCCTAGTGTTTTCAACAAAGTAATTATAGTGAAAACGGCAACGCAGAGCTCAAGACCAGTTAGAACGCAAAACAGCGGCTGTGGGAAAACATCCCTTTAAATGGCAGGCAGACTGAGGCTTTCTTTCTTTAATAATACCTGACCTTTACTTTTTTGGAAAACGGAGATTTCGATGGGATACGTGAAAGAAAAAGATGACTATTTTATTCAACCCTTTCATGAGACTGATTAGTTCATAAAAAGTCACTCCGATCTTTTGATAAATGAGAACTCAAGAGCCAGAAAGCTGCTGTTGGTTGAGGATCGTGTAGTACATAAATGAAAGAGCAGTGTGGCTCTTTAGCGAACCTCCGAAGACCCACTAGTATATTTCCAAAATCAATAATGCGAATGAAGTCAGCAGGCTACCCTGGGCCAGGCCCTCTGCAGAGGAAGGCTGGCCATTAAATGGTGCAGGCGAAGTGCTCCTGCCTACACAACACATAACTCCTGCTAGAGCAAGCAAAGGAAGCTATTGATTCCTGCTCATCCAAAGAAAATACATATGTCATTGAAAACTCTTCAAAGCGTTAGAAGACCTAAGCAGGGGCTCCTATAACAGCACCAGCTGATGCTTAGCAAGAAATTGGCTCTCAGAAATGCATGGGCCCTGTTTTAACATCAAAGTAGTGAACCCTGCACGCATCCTTTAGCACAGTAGTGATGGTCAGCACTGCCGATGTTCTACTCTGAGACTTTCCTGAAGAGGAACAGAATTGATCAGGAAGTGAAGCCTAGAGGGTTCCAGTGGTCCTCCTAGTGAGGCCACCAGCGAACGGCCTCCTGCGAAGTCGGGGGCAGCGATGGAAGGATTTGCAGAACTGAAGTAGAGTTTTTCACATGGTAACCATGTTAGATAGCATTCACAGGATGGTTGGCCTGTATTATTCTTTTTAAGAGTTAATTTCCTATGTTGCAGAATATTGAAAACAGAATGCAAATTTAGCATGCTAATTTGTGAGTTAAATTATGTTAAAAGTTTAAGCATATTAACAAGCCAGAAAGACTAAAATAAATCAATTATGCATTCAATTCAAGAAGTTAGGAAAAGTATGAGAGGGCCCGGCAAGACGACATAGTGGGGAAAGGTATCCGCAGCCCAGTGACCTGAGCTCCAGCCCTGGAACCCACACAGTAGAAGGAGAGAACTGACTCCTACAAGTTATCCTTTACCTCCAAATATATCTCCCCACATAAATATAGTAATTAATAAATTAAACAAAATATAATAGACATGATATATAACATATTATATGATAAACATAATATATCATATAATAAATATAAATAAAGAAAAGAAAAATAAAAAATTAAGTAACATAAAAGGAAAGATGTTAAAAAGGATGAGACGTTAAATGTAAGAAAATACTGGAAGGCATAATCAGTAAAGAATAATAACCTGTAATAATATCAGAAGCCATGTAATTGACAAATCAAAGATTTGGTTTTAGAAGGTAAAATAATAAATTATATCTTGTATACTGGTATCACATCTTTATAATACAATGTATCCTAATATTTTACACAGCAGGAAGAGCCACCTTTTCCTCCTCCATACACCAGGGCTTCTCACCACTACATTTCAAGCATACTTCTGAAATTCTGTTTTAAGTGCATGAGAAATCTCCTTTTTTCTACTAAAGTCCACATTGGTGTCGCCTTTCTAATAAAACACGATTGGATTAGGGCAAGGAGGACTCCACACAGTAAAACCATATGTCATTACAAACCACATAATTCCTTCTAGCCTCCCTGAATTAGAATGTCCTGGTGGCACATCGTGTTCCCAAACACATCTGTGGCATGTCATCCCACCTGAACATCGCTAGGTCATCTGTGGAGGGCGCCAGAAGTCTCATTTGAATGTGTTTACAAACGCTGCAGCACTCAGCGGCTCAGGCGGAAGCTGTGCCCGCTTTGCTCACAGGCTCCTGCTTTGCATGTAGGTCTGATGCCCGTCTTCATAAAGACGACACTGACATCTGTTTCAGTAAAACACTCAATTCCTGCAAAGTGCCCCAGATCCGCTACGCCAGCGTGGAGCGCCTCTTGGAGCGGTTGACGGATTTGCGGTTTCTGAGCATCGATTTCCTCAACACCTTCCTGCACACCTACCGCATTTTCACCACGGCTGCCGTAGTGCTGGGGAAGCTCTCCGACATCTACAAGAGGCCTTTCACCTCCATTCCTGTCAGGTACTCCGGCTTTGCCGATGTTAGTCTCTAAGAGCAGCGCCTAAGCGATTGGCTCACCTTTGACTTTACTCCATGAGCGGAAGTGTTAAATTAAAGGTCTGAGTTCTCTAGGGAAGACATAGAGATGCCTGAAGTCTTCAACTGACCTTACCCTATGATTATTTGGAAGCTGGCTCGTTTATTTTAGCATCCTCACCATCATTACTAATCATTGTTATTATTATTATTATTGGCAAACATGCTCTTAAGTGCTAATGTTCCTGTGGGTCATCTGAGGAAGGGATGTGCAGTTGCCTCCCTTGCAAGACCTCTACCCCTCAAAGATGGAATGCTATTGGCTGTTACTTCAAGGCTTCACCACTCCTTGATGGCAAGGGATCAGATGTCCCAGACAGTCTGTGCTCTCCTGGCACAGGCACGAGCACTCGTAGCTTTTAAATTAAGGAGAATCCAGCAGTAGCAATACAGTGTTATCAAGACCATCAGATGTAGGCAAGCTGAGAGTGTGTTCCTTCGTGATAGCTGAGACTTGTCTCCATTTGTCTACAATCTGTTAATTTGCTCTTCTTTTTAGATCACTAGAGTTATTTTTTGCCGCGAGCCAGAACAACAGAGAACATTTGGTCGATGGAAAATCCCCACGTCTTTGTCGCAAGTTCTCTTCCCCACCTCCCCTGGCTGTATCCAGAACGTCCTCCCCAGTGAGGGCCAGAAAGCTGTCTTTGACATCTTCCTTGAACTCAAGGATCGGAGCCTTGGACCTGACTACATCCTCATCTTCCAGTAGTCCCACCACTGTCCACAGTCCTGCTGCGTCCCCACCACCTCACACTGGTAAAGTACCAATGGAACTTAGCAAGGGGTCTCTCTGTTCCAGATCAAAGTCAGGGGCCGGGGAAGAGAATGAAGATGAGCCCATGGAGATCTGTATAGCATGCCCACATGAAGTACTCAAAGTGTATTCCCTAGCATACTGGCATGATCACATCCCACGCTTGCAGCTGCCTGGTTCCTACCATCGTTCTGGACTCTCAGCTACTTTGTAGCTATTTCCTTCTGTTTGCATAGAAAGCAGGAAGGATACAGTGCCTGTTGAATAAAGAGCTTCCTTGCAGATTCTTGCCCTGGAACAACAGGCAGCTGTTAGTTTTCCTCTTCTCTACCGTCAGGGTGAGATGTAGTTAGTCATCAACAGAGGACTGGTACATCGAGATTACATGACTGGGAAGTTCTTGGATTATGATTAAAGCTGATTGGCTAATGAGTTACCATGATACTTTGTCTAAAAGACAAGCTTTGAACGCTCTTGTCCAATCACTTGGGTTCACCGTTTCCTCCATCTCTGTTGGCTGCATGTAGGATCTGTCCTTCCCAACCCATCATCCCCAGGATGACCTAAACTGGAAGCACTAAGAGCATGCAGGGCTTGGTCATGGAGAAGGGGCTCTTCCAGGCTGGGTTAAAAGTATAGTGAGTCCATTTAAAACAGAAACGTACTTTTTCTGTGATGCAGCCAAATTTTGATGACTTTACGGTGGGGTTTTACTTTGTACCCCAGGCTGTTGTTCTCAAATGTATAGCAATGCTTCGGCCTCAAATTTCCTAAGAGCTGGGATTGTAAGCGTGGGCACACCATGTATGGCTGTAAAATGGTGTTGAGCATGTGGATTATAGCACATGGCTTCTGAGCTTACTTTCTGGACCGGCTTCCCATTGCATGTAGAATGGTTCGTTTCTCCTTCTAAGGTCTGCAAATCCTCTGAGACTTGTGGCTGAGTCCCTCCCCACAGCATTTTTTTCAGACTCTCTCACCTACTAGGCTACAGTTACAATGATTTCCTCCTTGTGTTTTCAAAACTCCTGGGTAGTTCCTACGGCAGGGCCTTTCAGTCTTTACCTGCGCAAACTCCATGAGATCAGTGACCTACCTTGTCTAGCTTTTTCTTCTCACTGTCTTGCATGCCTTGGCCAGTGCTTAGCAGGAAGTAAATGGCTATTAAATGGAGGAATGAAGAAAAAACCCAGGGAACTAATTGAGTGTCCTCTATATAATAGCTAATATTAACTGACAACTTGATGAGGTGTAGAGTCACCTCTGGAGATGCCTAAGAGCTGTGGATAGACTGAGTTAAATGACGTGGGAATACCATACAAACTGTGGGCAGCATCACCCCACGGACTGGAGTCCTAGACTGAATAAAAGAGAGCAAGATAGCCGAGCGTTCGTCTCTCTCTGCTTCTTGGCTGTGGACACAAGGTGATGGACTCCCCCACATTCCTACTGTTACAACTTCCCTTCTACCATGAGCTGAGCCTAGAACATGAGCTAAAGTAAACCCTCCCTTCCTTGGGTTGCTTTTGACAGGGATTGGGTCCCAGCAATAGGATAAGCAGCTGGTGTACTTGCATACTCTTCCTCGGGGTTGTGCCCCATAGGGCTCTAAGGGCAGAATTTAAAACCCAGTGCTATTGTGAAGGCTGTAAGCAAGTTTCATAGCTGCATTAGCAAAGACCTTTCCCCCTTTAATATAACTGAGTTACTTATTGATGCTAACACAAAAATCAGGCAATAAGTCAGACAGCACTCAGATTTAAGGGGAGCCCCCCCAGATGGAGGCCCAGATCATTGCTTTTCTGCTCGCTTGAAGCTTCTATGTGCTTGCTCCCCCAGATCACTTAAATAAACTTGCTGGGTGAAGTGTTTAATGGAATTTTAACTGGAGTGGTTGTCATTATCCAAAGTGGCAGCTTTTTTTTTTAAGAAAAGAAATTCTTTAAATTGACAAGTGAGCAATTAAGGAGGAGGGGGGAAGATAATTAAAAAGTCATTAAAACAACAAGCCTTGCAAAATCATGCTGAATTCTTGGAAATAATGAGGCAAGGACTAGGTGACAGATGTAACTGAGGTTCTATCCAGCACCGGAATCTGAGCACCTCCAAGGATGGAGTGACTTGGGCTTATCTTTATTATTATTATTATTATTATTATTATTATTATTATTAATTATTCACTTTACATCCTGCTCACTACCCCCTCCTGGACACTCCCTCCCACAATCCTTCCCCCAAACCCTTCCCCTTCCCCTCTGAGTGAGTGGGGGCCCCCTGGGTATCCCCCTACCCTCGCACACACATCAAGTTTCTGGGAGGCTAGGGGCATCCTCTCCCACTGAGGCCAGACAACGCAGCCCAGCTAGAAGAACATGTCCCACCCACATACAGGCAGCAGCTCCTGGGATAGAATAGGGCTTGGGATTATCTTAACCTCTCTGAGGCCTCAGTGGCCTGGGCAGTCCAAGAGTTTCCCAGGGTATGGTGAATTCTTTCCCCTCTGTTGCCAGATTCCAGTGAATCTTTGGGATCAGCACTATAGGATCAAGGGTTTCCATGTTAGCTTCCTGGCTCCCTTTGGTTGATCTTAGGGCTGGGATGAGGTCAGCTGCCCCATGAATGGTCAGGGCTATTCTGGGAGTTGAGCAGATACTGTGTGTGCTCCAGTGGTTGGAACTGTTGTGTGGGGAAAGTAGGATGGTGCCCTACTCTGGCTCTGTGGGTAAAAGACATGTAATTATAGGTAGGCAGACAGGAGCAGGAAGCAGAAAGGCAGGGAGACTGTGCCTGGCTAAGCAGGACTAGGGAGTGTCTTTGATATGAGCTAAGAGAGGCTTGTGACTTAGTGGGAGAAGGCAAGCCAAGCTTGGGTAATGAAACTGTATGTGTAGGGGTTAGTGAGCGCTCCTCTGAGTGACTGTCCTTCCTGAACGTGAAAGTCTTTCCCTGCTTTGACACCAGGAGCATCCCTGTAAGCAGAACTGTCTAGTTTTCCTAAGGCATCCAAATATTGACTCAGATTAAAGCAAAAGTCCTTCTAATGGTTTTCTCCTTCCCTGATTTTTTTTTAATGACAAGAAAGTTAAGCAATCAAAAGCATTCACAACAGATCACTAGAACCTTTTCATCTTGACCAGGAAAATACAACTGGTCAACAAAACCTCATTCCTCCCTTCCTTCAGATTCTGGCAGCCACCATTGTATTTTCTGTTGCTCTACGTCTATTGGAAGTAAAATCACGCCATTTTTGGCCTTTTGTGACTGACTTACTTCACTTATCTTAGTATCTCAGTTCTCCTGGGAAAAGCACATGTAAACACACACATATAAGTACACATACATACACAAACACATACACACATGCACATATGAGCATGCATATGCATACACAAACATATACACAAACATACACATGTACACATATGCACAACACAAACACACTAGAACACACAGAAGAGCACACACATGCACACATGAATACATAAACATAAGCAAACACACATAAGCACACATACAAGTACACATACATAAGAGCACACACGTACACACATATGAGCACGTACATGCACACATATGAGCACAGACACATGCAGAAACATGAGTGCATACACACAAGCATACACATGTACACAGATGAGCACACACACAAGTACACATGCAAATACAAGAGCACATATAAATAGAGCACATACATGTATATATAAGAGCACATACACACACTTTGGTCAATGCCTTCTTTGGTTCTTTTTTTTTTTTAAGATTTATTTATTTAATGTATGTGAGTACACTCTAGCTGTCTTTAGACACACCAGAAGAGGGCATCAGATCCCATTACAGGTGGTAGTGAGCCACCATATGGTTGCTGGGAATTGAACTCAGGACCTCTGGAAGAGCAGTCAGTGCTCTTAACTACTGAACCATCTCTCCAGTCCCACCTTCTTTAGTTCTTATCTTGGAGTGCACAGCATTGGTCTAGAATGCTTAGGACACTGTTAAGTGTGGGTTACAGATGAAGTGGTTTTTTCCCTCTTGGAGCAATAAGCTAGAAGACAGATTTAGGGCTCAATCTATTTGTAGCTGTTATACTATCTAAAACTATGTAATTCATAATCAACAGAAGTTTGTTTTTCAGAGATTCTGGAGGGCAAGATATCAAGAGATGAATATTGTTTTGTTTTGTTTTGTTTTTCTGTGTAGAGTAGTAGACGTGTAGAAAGCCTCACTTGAGCAAGGGGCAGGGCCAGAGGAAGGAACCCACTCTTGGCAAATAGCATGGCATCTTTATGAAGGTAAAGGTTTTGTGACTTAATCATCCTTAAAGGTCCCAACTCTCAGCACAGTTGGGCTAGGGATTAATCTTCTAACACAGGGGTAGATTCAAATCATAGCATGACAAGATTCTGATAAATGAGAAAAGCTCCTGGGCCAGGCTCCCTGGGTGCTTCAGAGCCTTGGCTGTTTATGCCCTGAGGCTGGCAGATGAGAGGGCCTGGAATTCATGCTCACAGTACAGGATTAGCTCAAGTGAAGGCAGAATTTTTCTTTCCTACTGGGTTTGCCTCAAACAAAAGATTGAGAGTTTGTTCTAAGAGTTGGGATCTGGATGCTAATAGGTTAGAACTATTTTACATTTTCAGTTCCTTGTATGCTGTTGACCTCCCATTCTGGGTGGAGCAGAAAGTCCAAGGTGTGTGGTTGATGAGCTGGCTGACATAAGGCTGTGCTCGAGAAATGCCTGCACCTCTCTGCTCCTGGGTTTTCCAGGCATAGCTTCCTGCTAACATAGCCCCTGAGCTCTTTGTAGCCCGATATTAAGAGCTTCTTACGTTTCTATTCTCTTTACCTGTCTGTAGCTGCTTCTAATGTCTTTTCATTTAAGATAGTAGTCAAACAGACTCATGACCAGACACATTCGGACTAAAATAAGATAGGTAAAGAAATCAGGCCATGGGGGAAAACTGGGATACATGAGGATAGGGGTTATATGGTCTTCTCTGTGGTCCTCTGAGCCCTGGAGTCCTTGACTTCGCTTCTGATTTTCTTATTTGACAGAATGGAGGCAGACGAGAGAGAAATTATGTGATTCTCACCGAAAGCTGAGGACAGCCTGTCTGAACAGGTTCATCTTTCCTGGCTATTGGGACTTGATAGACAGATTCCCCACAGTAAAAGGCTTAGAATTAAAACTGCTGTCATGGTGGTTCTCGGGGGCGTTCTTCTGAATAGATAAGATGGCTCCATTATGGACTCGGTTTTTATTCTGCCATGATGTATGGGCAATCTTGGTCATGAATACCTTTATGGCAGACATGGCTGGACACGGAGGCATCAGCCTGATGATTCAGAGCATATATGCGGGGATGCATGCTTCTTTGTAAGTGTGCACGGATATACATGTGACATCTGTGTAAATCAAGGGTGCTGTTCCATTTCCCTTGCTGTCCAGTCCTGAAAGCTTCCTAAAGGCAGGAAAGTGG
Source organism: Rattus norvegicus (assembly GCF_021556685.1). Taxonomy (NCBI): domain Eukaryota; kingdom Metazoa; phylum Chordata; class Mammalia; order Rodentia; family Muridae; genus Rattus; species Rattus norvegicus. The sequence continues at coordinate 24,911,597 of NC_141535.1, read as the reverse complement.
AAGGCTCCGACCAATCTTTAATTCGAAAGATGTTTGCATGTGCTTTGCATAATATCAAGAGTCAAAACAGCTGGCAAAACTTAAATAAGGCTGAGTGCAAAGAGCTACTACTTTTTCTTTTACTTTTTTTTCCTTTTTTGGCCTCCCACTTCAGAATCCAACCCCACACAGTCTCACGGTGTAACATCAGCTTTGCCCGTGACATCCACAGAGAGCACAGGTCTCCCTGACGGCCACCCAGTTTTACGGTAAACTCATTTAAATGCCGGGTGACCATTGTCTAATCTCACTGTCACTGCAATGGTAATGCCACTTTTTTTTTTTTTTGTAACAGTTCAGACAAACTTTAAATGGCGTGAACAAAAAGAAGAGAAACAGAAAACATCCCTCAAAATAAACAGGGCAATAATTTTCTTTAGAGGTAAATAATGTAATTTAATCTTTTTACATCCCAGTCTCCAAATCTAGTCGAGGCTCATCTAACCCCCACCAGGGCCCTCCTGTCCTATTGGACCCTCCCTGATTTTCTCTTCCCCAAAATGTTTCTTTAAAAAAAAAAAAACCCTAAATGGCTATGAACTGATCAATGATGGGTTCTCAATGGAAATCAACACAGTGGCAAGCAAGGCAGGAATGAAGAGCCCAGTGGTTGCATCACACCTGCTGTCCCTTCCCTCACGAGGTCCACTCAGGCCATGATCATGCACTTTACCCATCCGAGTGTGGCTGCACAGCCCACAGGACCAGAATCTGTTTCCCTGTTCTCGGTTTGAAAATTGCCTGCCTGGAGGCTGAAGTGCTCCTGATTTTAGCGTTTGTTTTGAGCCCACATCTGCCCACTTGTCCTGTAGGCAAGGCTGTCTGCACAGTGCTTGGCTGGGAATGGGCAAGCCAGGGAGAAGCGCTTCCCCTGTGTTCGCTCATAGTTGGTTATCGACTGTGCCCCTGCTCTTTCAGGACATCGAGGTCCTATTTAGTTCTCTCAGTCAAGACGTTAACTAAAAAAGCTGCATTTTGTTAATGCTGACTACAGGGCTCCTTGTCTTCTCAGACGGATGAATGCATGCTTGGATTGAACCAAGGACTTGTACTTGATATTCTGTTCTTCCACAACACATGCTTCCCGTTGCTGAATGTGGAAGGAGCTATTTAGGAAATAATAAAACCAACAGCTAAGCACTGTCCTTTCTTTTTGCTCTTTGTGTGCATCTTACCAGCTTTTCTGTAATTATGTCACTCAAGAAAAGACTCTAAGCACTTCCTTTCTCTGTTGCGTTTCAAAAGATCAAAATCGTGGCCGTAATTCTAAGGGAGTAAATAATATGAAAGTTTAAAAATAGTTTTACATGAAGTCATTATGTTTTTTTTTAATGTTTGTTGAGTAAAACCTTGGATGGTGAGGCAAGGGAAGTAGCCTACTTGACTGGGATAATATATTAGTGGAAACGGCACTAAAATTTAATCACGGTGAGTCAGTTAAAAAGCCAGGTAGGACCTATTGAACATATTAATTTTTGGTTTTACTTTTTTGGAAATGATGCATGCTATTGTTTTACCTGCATAAGAAGCCAGGGGAAGGAATTTAGAAGTGGCATCTTTGTAGCCCTGACTGTAGTCTCAGAAAGACAAGTTTCATTCTGGGGATATCAGCTGTCACCCCAAGACTCACATCATCTTAAATTTTCTACAGCTCATTGAAGAAAGTTTCACTCCGTCTGGAGATGTAGTTTAGAGGCCAAGTCCTTGCCTAACTTTAACTATCCTATCTAAATACCTATCTAAAACAACAAAGAAAGAAAGATAAGAAATTAATTTCACTTGCTTACTGGCGATGTGTAGCTCAGCCTTGCTAGTCAATACAGCTTTTCAGGGTGAGAGAGAATTGCTTTATAGCTCTGTTGTACAAAACTGTGATTGTTAGGCATTGGTGGCTACTAAACATTGATTTGACTAGTGCTAAGGAGAGCTAATGTATGACTAATTTTAGTTCATATAGCTTTGTCATATATCCATGTTTGATTAATGCTACCATGTGGGGGAAATGTATGTCGAGATCCTAAAGAACATTCTCTGGGCTTCCTGGGACACATGGTTAGAGATAAAACTTTGGCTGCCTTAATGGACATCTTAGGCAAAGAAGAAATTGTATTTTTGATTCCAATTTATTTTCTACTCTGAAAATTTTCAATGTTCTGTTTCAAGAAAAAACATTCTGGAAGGCAGGGGCCCACTGTACACTTTCTGCTCTCTTTAACCTCCTATTGCCTCAGGCAGAGGGACAAGCCAAGGTTAGCCTGCAGGTTAGACGTGATCAGTGGGTCATTAGCCCAGTGGATCATTATGCACTTATTAAGCATTATATTCTTTTTTTTTTCTTGGTTCTTTTTTTCGGAGCTGGGGACCGAACCCAGGGCCTTGCGCTTCCTAGGCAAGCGCTCTACCACTGAGCTAAATCCCCAACCCCAAGCATTATATTCTTAATTATTTATTTTCTTAATGTTCTGTTGAGAAGAATGATTTGATTTTATAGGAAAGCACATTAAATGTATAAGCCAATATGAAATGATGTTTATGATTGGTGGAGAAATTTGCATTTCCATGCCTGCTTTTGCCGAGGTACTCTTGCACACATGGCCTGGGTAACATCGTTGTGTTTTCCGGCAGCTGTCCCAGAGTCTGCACCAGCCGACCGAGCGGGAGACTCCACAGACATGTCACCTTGTAGATCTCCCTCAACCACTCCCCGGCACCTCCGATATCGCCAGCCTGGAGGTAAGAGCTCAGACAGGGATTTGGAAATAGAAAAGCCTTTGAGCTTTTAGATCAGTGTGCTGCTTGGTTATAATATTTCCTTATGTAATATTAGTTACAACAATTAACAATATTCCCACCACCTAGACTCCAAATCCATTCTAGGCTCACCTAATGGCCAACAGGGCCCTCCCATCCTTCTCTAGGCCACCCCTGCTTTTTTCTATCCCCAAATGTTTCTTAAAAACAATAAACTAACTAACAACAACACTAACAGAGATGAACTAATCTTTATAATTAATATTATATTAAGTAGTATTATAACTAATATTACATAGATCAGAGAAGTAGAAATATCAATGATCAGGAAGCCTACTTTCAGTCTGACTAATATTCTGGTATTGTGATGTGTTCTGTGAGGAGAAAGAGAACGAAATGTCCATCTTGGGGATGGCTAGTTGAGGGGTCAGCTCCCAACCCTGAGTCCCAGTGTCAACTATACAAGTAGGCTTGGGAAAACCATATTCGTAATTCTTACTTTACATAAAATAAAGTTCAGTTGAGTGGGACCCTATAATTTTATTAGTAAGAACCTGGTGTATAATTTCAGGGTATAGTTATAAGAAATATGCTATATGATTCCATAGTTTGTTTTGAAACACAACAAATATCTAATTGGGGGAAAGACTGCTCAAAAAGCAGAAATATTTTATCCCCCCATTTTCTGTCCTTACCACTCAAATAAATATCCAAATAAGAGTTGTTTTGAAATGTTGCCTCTCCCTGACCCCTTCCAAAGCTGATGATTTCAAGTCAGAAGAGAAAATTATGAAACCAGATCACTCCAAAGGACACGAGCCAAGTGGGGATGTTGTTTTTGTCCCTTACTCTCATGCTTCTGCTATGGGTAGCAAAAGATAGAAGTCCATGCCTCCAAGAGGTCACTGCATTCGCAGCCACCAACCTGTCTACAGAAGCTGTCATCATCAGCCCTTGGCTGTGGGAGCAGCAAGAAGAGCGTGGGTTGTGCTCTGACCAGATCGCAGTCCTTAAGTCAGATTCCTGGCCAGGTACCAATCACCTTGCCATTTGGGTTATCCTGGCAAATGAAGGCAGCCCACTAGGCTTTCCTATCTTGTCACATGACTGCGTGGGGTCAGATGAATCTCTGCACTGTTCCCGATGCTCTGATCAGTGCAGGGCACTGCACTTGGCAAGCGTCCCAGTGGCCTTCCTTGGGTTCATTGCCGTGTGGAAGAGAATGTGATCAGAGTCTTTGCGAGGCTGGCGAGAGTTAAATCCTGTCCACTCTGCTGTTATCAGAGCTTTGTTTTATATCTGTATTCACATATAAAATCCTAGTCGATGTAAGGACTCATTATTTATTATTTGTCATAGAGACTTGAGAACAGAGGAAATAACCTAGAAGTTGGGATAAAATAGTGGCTACAAATAGGAGAGAATGACATATTTTCTTACTGTGCAGCCAATATTTTGCTTGTTTACTAATATTTGCCACCTGTTTTCATAATTGGGAACATTGTGAACTTTATCTATCTACCCATCCATTCATTAATAACCTATGCATCCATCTACCATCTATCTTGTGTATTATCTATCTATCTATCTATCTATCTATCTATCTATCTATCTATCTATCTATCTATCTATCTATTTATCATCTGTCTGTCTATCCATCCATCATCTGTTGTATGTATACCAATCATTTATCCACCCGTCTTATTTATTAACCATCTATTTACTTATTTGTTTATTTATTTATAGTATGAATATTAAAATTCAGGGGCAAGCTCCTCAGTGCTATTCAGGTCAGACTCATAGCATGCCGTTTTCTCTAAAAGCCAGAGAGAGAACAGTGACTTCTGGCCACAGCATTGGGAAATGCTTAGCAACTAGTGCAGTCTGAGACATGAACGCCGCCGCAGAGGCTGCTCATAACGTCCTTTCAATTCAAAAAATCGAGTGCTTCCCATTGCATTTTCTTATTTATTGGGGAGGGTGTGTATATGTGCCATTGGATGCATATGGACAACCCATGCAGAGGACAACCTGTGGGAGTTGGCTCTGTGCCTCCACCACATGGGGACTGGGGACTGGGGCCTGAACCAGCGTTCAATAATCTGATTCAGATTAACAGGTTTGGCAGTAAGCAGCTTTGAAAAAGTGTGTGTGTGTGTGTGTGTGTGTGTGTACACGTGTGTACATGTGTGTACACGTGTGTACGCGCACGTGCGTGTGAGCATGTGTGGAGGCTAAAGGTGGATATCGGGTGTCTTTCTCTGTTCCTCGACACATTCTGTTTTGAACTAGGGCCTCTCACTGAACCTGCACCAATTTGCTAGACTGGGGACCAGGCAGTTCTGGGGATGTCTATCCCAGTGCTGGGATTATAGGTGTGCGCTGCCAGGGTGGCGTTTTTTGGGTAGGTGCTGGAGATCCTAACTCCGTTCATCATGCTCCTGCAGCAAGCATTTCACCCATGGAGACACCCACAGCCGTGTATCCTTTCAGTTTTAAATAGGTTACACTTAGTTCATCCTTCCTGTAGCATGGGATAAAACCCAGGCCTCAGATACTCTTAACAAACATTCAAGCATGAACTAGTAAAGAGATTGTACAGAAAGCATAGTGTACGGTCGTTGCAATATAATTCACTGACCACAAAAGTTTTCTTTGTAAAATATGTAATTCATTGGATCTTATATACTCAAAAGACTAGGCAGCTCTGGCATGGCTTAATTTTAACACATTTTCATTAGCTGGAAGAAATCTTATAGTCACTGCCTCCCCCACAACTGCTCATCTATGATCTGTGTGTTTGGATTCACCCTTAATAGACATTTAGAGAATCACCCAGCGAAGGACCTTTAAAACCGGCGTTTCCACCTAGTGAGGGCTTCGGCCATGTTATAGTTTGTGTCAGAACCTCATTCCTTCCTATGCTGGAATATCATCTTTTTCAAATCCATTTATGGGTGAACCAGCGGATGGAAAATGGAAGTTTCTAGTCTCAGGCCACAGTGAGTGCTGCTTCTGTGAATGTCCATGTCCAAGTCTGGGCATGGTTGTGTACGTGACTGTGCTGTGTGCCTAGAATGGAGTGGCTGGTATTATCTCATCGTTTGCTTATTAACGAGGATGGGATGGTGCCTGGCTTGGGCCCAACCACTCACCCAATATAGATGTTCAAATGAGAATATTCACCACAGAATATCAATGGTATGCCTCACTGTCCCACTCCATTTCTCTCTTTTTTAAATAACCAGGACAGGTAGCTGACAGCACCCACTGCGCTGTTTCACCTGCTTCTGCCTTTGCGATCGCCACAGCAGCAGCAGGACATGGGAGTCCGCCAGGTGAGTCTTGAACCAGCGGCCTTTGACCGTCAGGAGCTTGATGATGATGGGAAACCCACAGTGTTGGGAGATGAACCTGGGGGACTTTATGCTACGTGAAACAAGCTGGGCACAAAAACGAAACACTGCACGGTGTCACTTATGTTTGGAATCTAAAAGAGTTGAACTCAAGGAATCAAAGAGCAGAAGAGAGGGACAGGGGACAGGGGACAGGAATAAGGCCCCAGGAGACTAAGGAGACACTAGCTCCATAGTGACCTGAACAAAGGTTCAGTTACATTGGATGATAAGCTCTGGGGAGCTACTGTGCAGTCTGCTGACCTTGGATGATGATGATGATGATGATGATGATGATGATGATGATGATGATGATAAAAATTAATACTAAAGATCTAGAGAATGTATTTTAAAAGTTTTTATCTCAAAAAGTAAATAATAGATATATTAATTAGCTTGGTTTTATCATTCTAACACACACACGCATGCATGCACATGTACACACACACAAGCACACACACACACACACACACACACACACACACACACACACACGTCATGCCCTAATGACATGAAATAAACTAAAGTAGCTAAACAGCCACTAACAGGTGAGTCTCGATGTCTGTTCTTTAGGTTGTGCTTCTGAAAAATTGTATGTCTGAGAGGATGTGTTACTATCTCCCTGTGTCATTCTGTGCTCTTCTTCAGCCTTTGTGCCACATGGCTAAGACATGTTTCCTCTTCCGCCCGGAGTCTAAATCATGTACCAGAGGTAGGGAGACTTGTAGAGCAGGGAGCCTCAAGCTGCTGGGCAGCTAACTTACATTTGCTTTATGATTCCTTCTGAATGGTTGCTGCTCAGTTTTCCGGGCAAAGGCAATGTAATAAAAATAAAATTCTGGTGCTTTAGTAGGTGAAAATTATGTTTCTTATCTATGTCCTTTTCCTCCCACGCAGAGCACGCTAAGATAAACCTGCAGGTGCTTTAAGTAGACCCAGGGCTGCGTCTGTGATTTTTACCACTAGTTCTAAACATGATCTGCAGAGCCATGGGGACAGATCTGCTTTACTAACCCCTGTTGCTGACCACAAAGGGGTCTCTCACCAGGGCCCATGAACCTACCTTTATAATGGTAGCTGTCAGGAAATATCTGTGTGGGTGGGTTCTAAATCGATGAACAGGGAGACACTTGGAGACTTGCCACCTTCAGTGTTTCAGCATACACGTCATTGGATGTGTCAAAGGGTATTCTTTGTCTCAGATATTCTTTAAACGTTACGCCAAAGGCCCCATCAGCGTAGAAGAAAACAGTCTGTAATGAGCAAATCTTGACGAGCCTGCCCAGTTTCCATGTGCACTGAAAAAGCTTATTTTGGTTTTACGTTTGTATTTTCACTTTTATTAATTAATGTTTTTAGAACATGGGGCCTGCCCTGTCCTTAGATGAGAATATCTTTTCCTTCCATACCCCTGCTCTCTTGGCTTGCCTGAGTTCACTCCTCTTCTCATGCCAAGAACACAGACCTTGCCTCCACAAGCTTGGAATTCACATCACGGCTTCTCTTGGACAATGTGGCAACCTTTCAGGAGAAGTGTATAGGCTTCTGTGGAGATGGCCGCATTGTTGGGCCTGCAGCACTCTGCTCCCACATCTCTTCTCTCTGTCGTGCTGCACTGGCAAAGACCCACATCTCTCCCAGGACGCATCTACTGCACAAGTATTATCAGCCCGAGCCTCCCCATTAAACAGCTCACTAAATGCCCCACTTATGCTGCGCTGTCTCTCTTTGCTATATTTTCCTATCGATACTTAACACTATTTCACACTCTATATATTTGGTCAATTTTTCTTGCTTATTATTTATTTCAATGGATATAAAATCACAGAGGCAGGTTTTTTTTGTCTATATACTGCAATATCCTCAAAAGCTATTATATGTGAGCGAATGATTAATGAATGTTCAGTAGCTTCATGAATCCATCCCAGTGACTGGTTCCTCCTATGTGCAATAATTTAGACTCAGTAAACAACCAGAAGATCCTGTAGCTGCCTGCACATTCTTGGTGCTGTGCTGTGTTAATTTGTAGGATGTTGTTAGTTTTGCTGTCTTTTCCAGGATGAAAGGGTTTGTCTGTCCCTCCAGATGTCTGGGGAAATGATATCCGTCACGATGAGGCAGCCCAGTGAGCGCATCCCCAGGAGGGTGAGCTGTGCTTGCTGTCACTGTTCTGGGTACCCACAGCTCTGGGCTGAGCATGTGGTGGGTTCCTAAGATGTTGTCTAAGTTGGTGCTGATGTGGCAGAAGAGTTTTCCTCATTCTCTTGACTCATAAATTCTTTAGACATAACGGAGCAGGAGGCCGTCATGGAATGAGGGTTGTGAATCTGAAGGCAAGTAGTAACTAACCTACCACAGTTCGTGTTGTGTGGTCAGTAAGACCTGACTTCATGTACAAACATCCTCGAAAGCAGGCCTTCTGTCCCCCCCCCACCCCCAAAAATAGGACTACTACCATTGAGGATCTCCAGCTTCTATTAGAGCTAGTCAGAGATGGTCAAGACTTTGTGGGAGTGCCTGATGCTTATACAACCTGAGAAGACCCACTCAAGCACAAGCATTCAAATGTCCAGATAAAAACATTTAAGGCCAGGCATGGCGGCAGATGCCTTTGATCCCAGCTTCTGTATCTTTGATACAGAAGTAGATGAATCTCTATGAGTTTCAGAGTGCCCAGGTATACATAGAGAGGTCCCCGGCTACACGGTGAGATCCTGTTTAAAAAAAAAAATAAACAGTGACAAAAACTACAGAGACAGATCTTTGAGGCACCTTCCAAGGTCTTTAAAATAAAGAGGCGCTGAAGCCTAAGCTTTGTGGACCTCTGTGTGAACTTGCTTTTCAGTAACTATGGTTTGAATTTGAGTCAGGGCCCCTAAAACCGTGGTAAAAGCTTGATCCTCACAGTAGTACTAACTGGGGAGTGGGAGTCTTATGAAATGCCCTTAACTAATTGGGGGTGTACCATCAAAGGGGATTGTGGAACCCTGCTAGTCCCCCCTAGATCAAGTCAGTTGGCCGAGCTGACTGTGGTGCCCAGGGAGAACAGCGTATAGACTCACTTCGGTTTTCTTCTATAGCTTCAGATTATGCAGGGTCGGCCTCCCACAGTGCTTGACTCTGTGGAGGCTGCTTTAACTCTGTATAAACTTGAGATGCGGGGGTGGGGGGGTGGGGGGACACGTCCTGGTCTCCTTGGGTGGTGTCACGTTGGCTAGAGTGTTATTTCAAGGCACTTGCTCAAATGTATGAAGCAGAAATTAAGATGCGTACATTTCAGATGGTTGCTGATACAGGGAACCTGTGGGTGGAGCTAAGAAACAGGACATAAACAGAGGTCAAATACAATGAAGAAACACAACAAGGCCCATCGTCTTGCCTACGACAACCCTGAACCTGAAGTCGTTATCACATGACCTACAATGAAGTACGGAGAGTGGGTTCTTTTTTCTGGGAGTGGCAGGAATGGTACTACAATGAGCTCCCGAGTCTCTGTGGGCAGATTTGTGTTTGACAATTCTGTGCAAGCCAGAGTTGGTTAGCATAGGAGAGGAATGGTGGAGTGCGTTTGCAGGGACATCAGTGGCACACACGATTGCTTTGGAAATAGCAGACCCTTTATTGGTGATTGCCTGGCACTTAACAGTGTGGAGAGTTCATATTCTGTTTTCTCGTCTATGTACCCCGGAAGCAGTAGAGCTGAGTCTGTGTAACTAGGTTTGGAGAAGTTTTTAAAAATACTGATACCTGGTCCTGGACTTGGAGATTGCGACTTGTTTAGTCAGAGTCCTGAGAACCAGCGTGTTTAGAACTTCCTCCGATGATGTAGATCCAAGGTGGAGAAAACAAACAAAAAAACCCACTGATCTGGCTGGGACAATTGTATGTGTGAGTGCATGCATATGTGTGTGAGTGTGTGTACATAGATGTGACTGTCTTACTGAGACAGTCACCTAAAAGTGGAATTTGAGTGCTTCCAAAATCCATTACGGATTTTGATGCAGACAGATTTTGTAACTCTGAGTAGCTCATAGGGAATACAGGTCTGAAATGGTTGGTAATCCTGACTCACTTCTCCAGGCCATTTGAAAGCTATGCCCAGATTTCATTCTACACCCACATGTATTTTGTGTGTTTGATGTCTTAGAAGGACGGCATGTCTGGTAAACTGAACATAAGCAGAGAGAGGCTGGGTCCTGTGTGAACCACAGCAGACAATTGACCTGACCTCTGGGGGCCCAGAGTTTCTCCTGGCTGTCGTCGGAGAGTAGCACCAGTGCATTCTTGTGTCTTTGAGATGTGTTCCCTGCATTGCAGCACCAGCATTGCCTGGGGACTGGTCAGGAATGCATGTTTCTGGACCAGGGAGATGGCCCTGTGGGCAAAGGCCATGCTGCCAAGGCTGATGAGCCAGGTTGTATCCGGGAAACCTGCTTGGTGGAAGGAGAGAACCAGCTCCAATAGTTTGTCTTCTGATCTCCACTCCGGAGGCCATGGCATGTGTGCATGGTGTTCACAGACACGAATGCATAGACTCTTTTTTGAAGTCACACACATTCTTAGACCACACGTGAGTTCCCCTGGGCAGACACCCTGAGAATGCATTTTAACCCCCGAGTTTTAGCAAGTTTATCAGCAGCTTCCTCTGTGTAATAAAGTGTGAGATCATGGAGGTAATACAATGTCTGAACCCCTTCCCCATTTAAAAGTCCGTGACCATATTATTCATAGTGAAATAAGATAAAAACTTAGCCACTTCTTTCAAACCTTGGATACAATTCTACTTTATTGCTTATCTGACATGGAACACACAGTTGATTTTGATGATATCGGAGTTGGAATTTTAAATTCTCACATCCCTTAATATTTAAAACATGGTAGGTTGCCTAAAGCTCTTCACCAGAAGAAACTGTTCTTAATCTGGAAGTAATACAAGCTGTTGTGTATTTTTTATAGCACACTTAATGAACTGTAACTCATAAGCGTACAACTCACTTAAAATGTATACCTCAAGATATATACAAGCAGGCTAGCTCAGTGGGTAAAGGGCCATCACCACCAAGCCTGGTGACCTGAGCTGCATTCCCGGAAAACACATGGTGGAAGAGAACAGACTTCCGAAAGTTGCTCTTTGACCTCCACATGTGTGCTGTGGCACTTGCACACTTTTGCAATCATGTGCTCTACTGTATGTCCGCACACGCACATGTGCACACAAAATAAATGTACAGACGAATTAATTTTACTATGTTCTCAGAATAGTACAACAATCATTACAATAAATATCAGACATTTCCCATCAGTCCTTGTCCCCACCGCCAGTTTCTCTCACCTGTCTCTTCCAGTTCCTCTGAGTTGCTGATATCTTTCCAGTCTCTATAAATTAGTCTGTTCTGGACATGTCCTCTAAGAGAAATCAAGTAATATGTTACCTTCTGTCTGGCTTCCTTTACTTAGCGTAATGTTCTGGAGGCTTTCCCATTTGTTTATAGCATGTACCCACCACTGGATGTGTTTTATTGCAGGATAATATTCTTTGGTGTGGATATACCACAGTCTACTTATTCATTCGTCGGTCTTTGACTGCTATGAATGGTACTGACACAGACATTTGCAGACACATGGATGCGTATTTTCATCTCATTTTGAGTACATGTCTAAAGATTGAATTACTGGGTTGTATAATTGTGGTTTCATGAGAGTCATTAAATTCAAAAAAGTCTTATCGTTATTACTGCAAATATTTACTCTACCCCATTCTCTGAGACTGTAATTATGTGCAGGACTTCTCCCTCTAAGTCGACTGTGAATTCAGTGAAGGCATTCTTCATCTCTCGTGTTTCTCCTTGATTCCTTGCTTGGCCTTTTTGCTAACTGCACATGTGCCTACTTCCCTCATTAAAGCTCTTACCATACTAGCCATAGTCAAATTCCCCATGTAATAGTTGTCATAGCCAAGTCTCTTTCTGAGGCTTTTTGCCTGCTAGGGATTAAATCATGTTCCAAATCCATAAATGTACGTTCTAGCTCCAATTACCCCCAAACATCACTGCATTTGGTTATAAGTTCTTCAAAGAGTTAATATAGTTAAATGGCTTATGTTGTGGATCTATTCCAGTGTGATTAGTGCCTTAAAAGATAAGGTGTTTAGGACCTAGACACACCCAGAGAGTTGACCTCAAGATGCCAAAGCAAGGTGTTGGCCCCTTAGATAGAAGCCAAGGTAAGTACCTCAGATGCACCAAACCTAGCAATAAGACGGTCTTTGACATCTGATTTCCAGAACTGTAAGAAATCGAGTTCCTTTTGTTTTAACTGCAGCCTTTGGTATTTTATTATGGCAGCCTGAGCAAACCAATGTGGCCCCTCAAACTGTGTTCTTGACCTTGAGTAAACCTTGTCGTTTCTTATTGACAGAGAAGCTAGTGATAAAGGTACCCTAGAGTGGGGATCTGTGCTAGCGAGGTTGGAATTCAGTTTGCACTTGGGGTGTCCTGTACCTACAAGAAACACAGGATTCAGTTTCTTCTTTGCGTTTGCCCTCTTGCCTGTGCTCCTCCACGACTACTGCAGAAGTCTTGTGTCTCGCAGCCCTTCCTGCCATGACCCACAGTCATTGACAGGATCTCTAGTGATGTGAGGTGTGATGCTGGAGAGGAGGCTTCTGTGTCTCCCAGTAGAAGGTAGTGTTTTAAGGAATCAATTCCAGAGTTGTGGTTTCTCTGCAGAACAGCTGTATTCCTGCCTGCCCCCTACTTCCAAGGCAGCGGCCTTTCCTCCCTTGCGTTCCTGAACCCTGTGGACAATTTCACTTTTCCTGGAGGTAAAACAGAAAGTGCTGAACAGGAAGACTGGCTTCCTGAAGCCGGTGAGTCTCTAGCTGTGCTTTCCTGTAAGAGGATGCCTTTGTTAAGTGAAGGTGCTGGGCACATTCCAAGTTCCTCCTCTCCTCTCCCTACAAGAACCATGGAGAGTTCTTGCTCCTGTCTCTACTGAGAAGACACAAGTGCTTCCCAGAAGTAAATTTGTAGGGCCCACCTCAAAGTGTGACCTTCGGTTTCCTCAAGTTCATTTCTGAACCATTCTCAGACTCTAGTCAGTAAGCAGAATGACCACTCAGTGCTACCACTTAAATGGTTCTAGTGGCCTGCTCCATCTAGCTCACTCTCTGGATACAACGTCTCTTCACACTTGGGGCAGCCATTTGTCCCACAGCTTAGTTTTCTGGTGTATCAGAGAAACATTTCTCGGTTTTAGTCTGCCCAGCTTTTTCTTGTGGTAAGCACAAATGTGATAAATTCCAAGATGGTTACATGTTGGAGCGGATACTTAAGTTTTTATGTGGTGGGATTTTTTTTCCACATCATTTTCACGATTTTTCTCCATGAATTAATTTATTTATTCATTTTGCATCCCCATCCCAGTCCTCCTCACCGCTGACTCCAATCTCCCCCTCACAGGTCCCTCCCTCTATTTTCCACCCATTTACCTCTGAGAAGGGAGGGTTCCCTTGGGTACCAACCTACCTACCCTGGCACCTCACTGCAGGACTAGGCTCATCCTCTACCACTGAGGTCAGACAAGGCAGCCTAGTTAGGGGAACAGAATCCACAGGCAGAGTCAGGGTTAGCCCCTGTTCCAGCTGTTGGGGGACCTGCACGAAGACCAAGCCACACATCTGCTACCTATGTGGGGTAGGACCTAGGTCCAGTCTTTGTATGTGGGATTTTACAATGATTCTATTCATTTTATGACTCAATCTGAGGAGAAGTACTCACTTTAATAATAATCCAGTCTTTCAGTCTGTGAATTTAGAATTGCTTCATTTATTTATAACTTCTTTCATTCATTGGTTTATGAGTTAGTTACACTAGTATTTTTGTATTCTTTAGGATTCTTCACCTATCAGTCCATCCATGAATAATAGCGGTTTTATTTCTCCCAGTGAAATCTGCATGACTTCTATTTATTTTCTTCCTTTATTGCACCTGCTGGAACCAACATTAACTTTTTTTTACTTTTTTATTTTTGTTTGTTTCCATGACTGATTTCTAAAATGGCACCGGCACAGCTAACATTAGCCATCAACTTCACACGACCTAGAAAAAGAGTATCAGTTGAGTAGTTGTCTTTATCTGCCCGCTCTGTGGGCCTGTCAGTGAGGGATCATCTCGATTGTTGATGTTGGAGGACCCAGCTCACTGTGGACAGTGCTGTTCCCTGGTAGTTAGTCCTGGGCAACCAAGGAAGCTAGCTGAGCATGTGGGAAATGAGCCAGAGCAAAGACCAGCAAGGACGGTTCCTTCGTGGTATCTTTCCTGGAGTTCATGCCATGATTTCCTTCAGTGATGGATTTACTCCAGCTTGTATGCCAAAATAATAAACACACCCACCAGCTAAGTTGTCATTGGTTAGAGTGGTTTTATGACGGGAGCAGAAAGGAAACCGGAATGTGAGGCTCACTGTATTCAAACGTTCTTCCCACCTCAGCCTCCCAAGTAACTGGGACTAACATGCAGGCAAGCACGGATGGTTTCACCCTTTGTTTGAACCGAAAAGGCCCCTTGCAGTCTTCGATGGATGTGGGAGCTGGACAGTAATGGTGATATAGATGGTGGTTATGTTTTCCCAGTGATGGTATAAACATAACTGATCCACGAAATCCACCCAACAGAGTAATACCCAAAAATCTATTTATGTCCCATTATTCGCATGCGGAGACCGGATCCCGCCCATCGCACAGGTCTGCTGCTTGTTGCCTGAGTTTAAACGGAAGGCTTCTAGGAGGACTTCCTTTGTCACCTATGCCTCTTCACGAGCTTATGATGGCTTCAGAATGTCTCTGTTTTCTGTTAAAGTATTGTTGTTTGGAACATATTTTATATTTTCTTCTCAAACGTTTAAAAATTCTTCAGTTCATTAAAGACGAGTTGACATTTAGGGGATGGGAGATTAGATTCTTTAAAGTGTGATTTTTAAAGACAAACATTACCACTACTATTAATGGGAGGCACAGAGCATCCGCAAGCCAAGCTCGAATGAATCATGATCTCAAGTCTTATTGTTACATAAACATGTACACACATACACACACCCTCCTAGCATCAGAATGGTGGAGTTGAAAAGCTGTATCTTTCACTGGTATCACTGGAATCCTGAACCTGCAGACCAGCTAAGAATGTTCATGGCGGCTGGCCCGTGCATTCCCTTCTTGGAAACGGACCACAGGACAAGCCTGACCACACATAGTACCCACCAATGCTGATCACACATATTCTCTGCACCGCCCAAGCAGACTCGCATTCTTACTACAGAAGCCTGGACACCCTCGTCCCTGCCTAAGCTGCATTGCCAAGTCTTCTTTCTGTGTGTAGACCGTTCCCATGCTCTATGTAGATGATTTTCTTACTGATGCTGCCTCAAGGCTACGAAGCAAGCCTATTACACCTCACAGTGTTAATTGCTGTCTGATTCCATCACCGTTACATCTGTTTAGGGCCAGAAAGGTAGCCTAACCAGGATAGAAAGCTGATATACATTCACAGGGGACAGCCACAGCTCAATTCCTGCTGTGCACTGTTCTAATAGGAACGAACCATTGCAGATGTCAGACCTGCTCTCTCTCTCTCTCTCTCTCTCTCTCTCTCTCTCTCTCTCTCTCTCTCTCTCTCTCTCTTTCACTTTGAAAGAAAAGCCTGAAATCTGCATATTTTTTGAGAAATCTTCTGGGTTTTGTAGACATTGAAAATGAATACATACTCTTTATAAACACAGTTCTAACCAAACAAAATACTTCTGTGGGCCACACTTGGCTGTAGGCCATTTGTGGTTGACCTTGGATTTACTGTAATCACTTACAGCTGGAGTTGAGGATGGTTGGAGCTTAGATTTGCAGAGATGCCCTCAGACCTTATTAATAGATCCCTGGCTCTCTTTATCAGACCCATCCCCCAGATTTTGCATGCCTTTCGCTGGCCTGTCTCCAGGGAGTTAGCCCCACTTTTCTACTGTGCTTGATCACTTTTGTTTTCGGAGGGCAATAACCCAAGCACAAAGATTTGGGAGACGTGTCATTGTCAGCTGCACCATGGACACATGATGCTGAGCCCAGGCTCTCAGTGGCTGAGACAGAAACTCGAACATATGACCTAATTGACATCTCCTTGCCTTATTTTGCCACTAATTCCATATTAACTGAAAAACAAGCCAGGGCTCAAGCAACCTGGGATGTGTGACTTACAGCCACTCTCACAACTGTGTCTGTGCACAACATACTCACCTTCTGAATTCTCTGCTCTGCAGGCTCCTGAGTTACAGAGTGGGAGATACAGTAGTGTGGGGATGGGGGGGAGAGAAGAGGGGAGACAGAGAGACAGAGGGACAGGGACAGAGACAGAGAAGGGGAAAGACAGAGACACACACAGAGAGAAGGGGAAAGACAGAGAGACAGAGAGAGACAGAGAGACAGAGGGACAGGGACAGAGGGACAGAGACAGAGAAGGGGAAAGACAGAGAGAGACACACACAGAGAGAAGGGGAAAGACAGAGAGAGACACACACAGAGAGAAGGGGAAAGACAGAGAGACACACACAGAGAAAAGGGGAAAGACAGAGAGACAGAGAGAGACAGAGAGACAGAGGGACAGGGACAGAGACAGAGAAGGGGAAAGACAGAGAGACACACACACAGAGAGAAGGGGAAAGACAGAGAGAGACACACACACAGAGAAGGGGAAAGACAGAGAGAGACACACACAGAGAGAAGGAGAGAGACACACACAGAGAGAGAAGGGGAAAGACAGAGAGAGACACACACAGAGAGAAGGGGAAAGACAGAGAGACACACACAGAGAAAAGGGGAAAGACAGAGAGACAGAGAGAGACAGAGAGACAGAGGGACAGGGACAGAGACAGAGAAGGGGAAAGACAGAGAGACACACACACACGAGAGAAGGGGAAAGACAGAGAGACATACACACAGAGAGAAGGGGAAAGACAGAGAGAGACACACACAGAGAAGGGGAAGGACAGAGAGACATACACACAGAGAGAAGGGGAAAGACAGAGAGAGACACACACAGAGAAGGGGAAGGACAGAGAGAGAGAGAGAGAGAGAGAGAGAGAGAGAGAGAGAGAGAGAGAGAGAGAGAGAGAGAAAGGGGAGCTCAGGAGAAATTAGCAATCAAGGGGCTGATCTTTAAAGTTGGTCAGAGTTTGGTCTGATCTTATGCAGGCAGAAACCAGGGCCGTGTTGCAATGAAAGGATCTAGTCAGAGGGAGCTTTTATGTCTGTGTTGAGAATAGGATTACATTCACAGTAAGAGATTGATTTCTGTCAATTAAGTTAATGCCACACTTTTACCCTGACATGTTTTCAGGATCTGTGCGAACACCCAGCCTTTTAAAACAGCTTCTATGTACCAGTACTGCTGTAGGGAAGGCAAAGAGTCTGGTCTCCTGACAATGTTTGCATTACAAACTAAAATTGAAACTGCTGGCAGGAGTTGCATGTTGATTTTCTATTTCAGTCAGAGGCTGAACATCATGTAGACGTTTTACTGTAGCACATCCCAGTACAGCTTGTCTAGAGTGGGAGAACAGCTCAGGCTCCTAACCACACCTGCCCCCTGGCTTCTGAGAAGCCTCCTAGAGGCAAGGACTCCAAAAAGGAGAGATGCTGCTGTCAGAAAGAAGACAGAGAAGCAAGGAATCATGCACCAATACGGTCAGCCTCTCTCCTGGTTCTCCCCCTACTTGTTGGTCAGGACATAGCAGGAAATGGGCTAGCATCTAACCCAGGAAGAGGTGTAAGGATGGATGCTGGCCAAATACCATATGTAGGGGATCTCCCATTTCTTCGTTTTCTGACAGAAACTGACCTCTGTCCTAATCCAGATACAGCTTTCCTCCCACTGTATCCTGCTTTCCCTCTTACTCTGTAGGATTCTGCACCTTTCTATAGCGGTGTGTCCTCTAGCTACAACTGGTCACGCCATTTGTAAAACAAAGTGCGAAGTGAAAAGGCATTTTATTTTCCCTTATTTAAGACTTATTGAGAATTTGTTTTTCCCATTTCTATGAAAATATTTTGTGGAATGTGTCTTGGATCACCATTTCACTCTACCTCCCCCAGATCCACCCCACCCCCACCTGCCCAACCTCATGCCCTCTTTTACTTCTTAAAAAAAGCCCATCCTGTAGAGCCAGTGCTGCCTGTGTGCTTTTGAGTGTGTGGTCTTCCACTGGAGCACAGCCAGCCCACCAGGGGACGTCACAGATGCTGCCAAGTGCCAATAGCTCTTCAGCTAGGGATAGACCTCGTGCATACCCCTCCCTCTATGCCGGGATTTTTGTTTTGTTTTGTTTTTTTCATTTATCAATTGAGTCGTTTATTTACTTTACATCCAAATCACAGCTTTCTGTGTCTCCTCTCCTCCCAGTCCCTCCCTCTCCCACCCCACCCCAGTTCCATCCACCTCTCCTTCCCTTCTCAGAGATGTCAGCGAGCCTTGGCATACCAACTTGCAGCAAGACCAAGTACATCTTCTACTGAGGTCAGATACAGCAGCTGAGGAAGGGGAAAGAGACCCAAAGACAGCCTCTGCTCCTGCTTTCGGGGTTCCCTGGGAAGATCCAGCTGCACAGCTGTTATATATGTATGTGTAGGAGGCCTAGGTCCATCGCATGCCTGCTGTTTGTTGATTCAATCTCTATGAGTCCCTATAGTCCCAGGCTAGTTGATTCTGTAGGCTTTCTTGTGGTGTCCTTGACTCCTCGGGCTCCTACAATCCTTCCTCCCCTCTTCCACAGGATTCTTCTAGCTCCACTTAATGTTTGGTGGTGGGTCTCTGCATCAGTTTCCATCAGCTGCTGGGATGACAGTTATGCTAGGCTTCTGTCTGCAAGTATACGGGATATGGTTAGAAGTGTCAGGGGTGGGCTACCCCTCAGGCCATGGATCTCAAGCTGATCCAGTCATTGGATTGCCCTTCCTGCAAATTCTGCTCCATCTTTTAGCCCTGGATATATTGTAGCCAGGACAAATCATAGGTCTAAGGTTCAGGCTGCATGTGCACCATTGCTAGGAGTCTTAGTGAGGTTGGCCCTCATGGATTCCTGGGAGTTTCCATTGTCCTGGGTTTCTAGCTCATCCCAGAGTTGCCCACTGCCCAATCCAGTTGCCTCTCCTAGTATTCTCTCCCTCAGTCCTCCCCCACCTCATCCCTCCTGTTTCCATTCCCACCCCTTTCCCACCCAGATCCCTCTATCCATCCTTCCCCAATGTCTGATCTATTTCCCCTTCTCAATGGATTCTCTCTAGTTCCATTCATTTGCCTGAGTATTTCATGATGTCATTGTTTTTAATAACTGAGTAGTATTCCATCGTGACGTGCACGACATTTTCTTTATCCATTCTTGAGTTGATGGACATCTAGGTTGTTTCCAGTTTCTAGCTATTATGAATAAATCTATCATAAAAATTGTTTAGCAAATGTCCTTGAATTATAATGGAGCATCTTTTGGGTATATAGTGTACTCAGGGGTGACATAGCTGGGTCTTGAGGTAAAACTACTCTCATTTTTCTGAGAAACTGCTAAATTGATTTCCAAAGTGCTTGTACAGTTTGCACTCCCACCAACAATGGAAGGGTGTTACCCTTGCTCCACAACCTCTCCAGTGTGTGCTGTCCCTTAAGGTTTTTTTTTTTTTTAATCTTGGCCATTTTGACCATTTTGATGGGTATAAAATGGAGTCTCATAGTCATTTGATTTGCACTACCCTGACAACTATGGACATCGACCATTTCTTTAAATGCTTCTCAGCCACTAGGGATTCCTCTGTCAAGAAGTCTCTGTTTAGGTCTGTACCCCATCTTTAACTAGTTTCTTTGTTGATGTCTCAATTCTCGAGTTCTTCTATATTTTGGAGATTAGCCCTCTGCTGGATGTGTGGTTGGTAAAGATCCTTTCCCATACCCATTCTGTAGGCTGCTGTTTTGTCCCATTGATGGTGTCCTTTGTCTTACAGAAGCTGTTCAGGTTCATGAGGTCTGGTTTGTTAGTTGTTGATCCTAGTGCCTGAGCTGTTGGCGTTCTGTTCAGGAAGTTGTCTCCTGTGCCAATGCACTCAAGGCTATCCCCACTTTCTCTTCTATTTTGTGCATCTGGTTTTATGTTGTGGCCCTCGATCCACTTGGACTTGAGTTTTTGCAGGGCGATAGATAGGGCTCTATGTGCATTCTTCTTCTACAGGCAGGCAACCAGGTAGACCAGCACCATTTGTTGAAGGTGCTTTCTTTTTTCCATTGTATGGTTTTGCCTTCTTTTCAAAAATCAAGTGGTCATAGGTGTATGGGTTTATTTCTCAGATTTTGATTCTATTCCATCGATGATCCTGTCTGGCTTTACACCGATATAATGCAGTTTTTAATACTATTGCTCTGTAGTACCGTGAAGTCAGGGATGTGACATATCTGGAAGTTCTTTTATTGTACAGGATTGCTCTAGCTATCGTGCATTTTCTGTTTTTCCATATAAAGTTGAGAATTGCTCTTTCAATGTCTGTAAAGAATTGTCTTGAAAATAGATTGCTTTTGCTTAAATCACCATTTTTACTATGTTAATCCTACCAATCCATGAGCGCGGACAGTCTTTTCATCTTCTGTTAATCTTCTTCAATTTCTTTCTTCAGAGACTTGAAGTTCTTGTCAAACAGGTCTTTCACTTGCTTGGTTAGAGTCACACTGAGGTATTTTATATTATTGTAGCTATTGTAAAGGTTGTCGTTTCCCTAATCTCTTTTTCAGCCTACTTATTGTTTGTATAAATAAGGGCTACAGATATTTTTGAGTTAAATTTGTATCCAGCTACTTTGCTGAAGGTGTTTAGCAGCTGTAGGAGTTCCCTGGTAGAATTTTTGGGGTTGCTTATGTATACTATCATATCATCCTCAAAGAGTTGATACCTTGACTTCTTCCTTTCAAATTTGTATCCTCTCGATCTCCTTTAGTTGAATTTTTACTCTGGTTAGAACCTCAAGTACTATCGTGAATACATATGGAGAGAGTGCACAGCCTTGTCTTATCCCTGACTTTAGTGGAATTGCTTTAAGTTTCTCTCCATTTAATTTGATGTTGGCCATCAGCTTGTTGCCTATTACCTTTACTGTATTGATATATATACTTTGTACCCCTCGTCTCTCCAAGACTTTTTTTATAAAGCAGTGCTGGATTTTGTCAAAGAATTGTCAGCATCTAGTGAGATGATCATGTGTTTTTTTTTCTTTCAGTTTGTTTATTTGGTGGATTACATTGTTGGATTTTCATATATTGACCCATCCCTGCATCTCTGGTATGAAGTCTACTTGATCATGGTGGATGATGTTTTTGATGTGTTCTTGGATTCAGTTTGCAAGTATTTTATTGAGTATATTTACACCAATGTTCATAATGGGAAATTGGTCTTGGTGGAGTTTTTGTGTGGTTTAGGTATCAGGGTAACTGTGGCCTCATAAAATTACTTCAGCAATGTTCCTTCTGATTCTATTTTGTGAAATAATTTGAGGAGTACTGGCATTGAGCAATTCCTTGACAGTCTGGTAGAATTCTTCACTAAAACCATCTGGACCTGGGCTTATTGGGGGTGGGGGTTGTTAATGACTGCATGTATTACTTTAGTGGTTATAGGCCTATTTAGATTTTTTTATCTGATCTTAATTTAACTTTGATAATTGATATTTGTCTAGAAAATTATCCATTTCATTTAGATTTTCCAATTTTATGGTGTAAAGGTTTGTGAAGTAAAACCAAATGACTGGTGGATTTCCTTGGTGTCTATATCCAAGAAAATATGTCCTTGGTGTTATATTCCCCATTTATTTATGATGTTATTAATTTGGATATCCTCCCTCTGCTCTTTCGTTAGTTTGGCTAAGTGTTTATCTCTTTTGTTGATTTTCTCAAACAGCAACACCAACAACAAAACCCAGCTCTTGAGTTTGCTGATTCTTCGTACTGTTCTCTTTGTTTCTAATTTATTGATTTCAGCCCTAAGTTTGATTATTTCCTTTGATCTACTCCTCTTGGTTGTGTCTGCTTCTTTTTGTTATAGAGTTTGCAGGTGTGCTATTAAGTTGCTAGTATGAGATCTCACAAATTTATTTGTGAAGGCAATTAGTGCTATGAACTTTCCTCTTAGCACTGCTTTCCTTGTGTCCTATGTTGGGTATGTTGTGCACTCATTTTCTAAAGTCTTTAATTGCTTTCTTTATGTCTTTCTTGACCCAGTGGTCATCGAGTAGGGAGTTGTTCAGTTTCCATTGGTTTATGGGCTTTCTATTATTTCTTTTGTGGTTGAAGTCCAGCTTGACTCCATGGTGTCTGATAAGATATAGGGATTATTTCAGTTTTCTTGTACCTGTTGAGACTTGCTTTGTGTCGGAGGATATGGTCAATTTTGGAGAAGGTTCTGTGACGTGCTGAGAAAAGGGTATATTCTTTTGTGTTTGGGTGAAATGTTCTGTAGATATCTGTTTGGTCCATTTGAGTAATAACCTCTGTTTGTTTCATTATTATTCTATTTAGTTTCTATCTCAACGACCTGTTCATTGGGGAGAATGGGGTGCTGAAGTCTTGCACTATGAATGTTTAGGGCTCAATATGTGATTTAAGCTTTAATGATATTTCTTTCATGAATATGTGTGCCCTTGCATTTGGAGCATAGATATTCAGAATGGAGACATTATATTGGTGGGTTTTTCCTTTGATGAATAGAAAGTGTCCTCCATATCTTTGATTAATTTTGATTGGAAATCTATTTTAACAGATATTAGAATGGCTACCTCAGCTTGCTTCTTGAGTTTGTTGACTTGGAAAACTTTTTTCCAGTCTTTTACTCTGAGGTAATTTCTATCTTTTTTGCTAAAGTGCAGAATGATGAATCCTGTTTTCACATCCATTCTGATGGTCTGTGTCTTTTTATTGGGGAATTGAATCCATTGATACTAAAAGATATTAATGACTAATTATTGTTATTCTTGTTATTTTGATGATGGTGGTAGTAGTAGTAGTAGTAGTAGTAGTAGTAGTGTGTGTGTGTGTGTGTGTGTGTGTGTGTGTGTGTGTGTAAAATTATTTATTTCCCATGTTATTGTGAGGGGAGTTAACGTTAACCTCCTTGGGTTGGAGTTTTTCTTCTAGTATCTTCTATAGAGCTGGATTTGTGGATATATATTCTTTAAATTTGGTTTTGTCATGGAATATTTTGTTTTCTCCATCTTTGGTGATTGAAATTTTGCTGGGTATAGTCTGGGGTGGCATCTGTGGTCTATTACCAAGTGTAAGACATCTTCCTGGGTCTTTCTGGCTGTTTAAGTTTCTGTTGAGGAGTAGCATTTAGTGTAATGCTAAAGGTCTGCCTTTATATGTTACTTGGCCTTTTCCCCATGTTGTTGTTTTGTTGTTGTTGTTCTGTACATTTAATGTTTTGATTATTATGTGGTGGGAGGATTTTCTTTTATGGTCCAATCTACTTAGTATTCTGTGAACCTCTTGTATGTTTATAGGCATCTCTTTTTTTAGGTTGGGGAAATTTTCTTCTATGATTTTGTTGAAACTATTTTCTGTGTCTCTGATCTGGAATCTTCTTCTATTCCTATTATTCGTAAGTTTGGTCTTTTCATAGTGTCCCAAATTTCCCTTGGTGTTTTGTGTCAGAAACTTTTTTAGATTTAACATTTTCTTTGACTATTTCTATTGTATCTTCTCTGCCTGAGAATCTTTCTTCCACCTCTTGTATTCTGTTTGTGATGGTTGTGTCTGCAGTTTCTGTTCCCTTACCTAGGTTTTTCCATTTCCAGGATTCCCTTGGTTTGCTTTCTTTATTGCTTCTATTTCCATTTTCAGGTCTTGAACAGTTTTATTCATTTCCTTCACTTGTTTGATTGTATTTTCCTGTATTTCTTTGAGGGATTTATTCATTTTTGCTTTAAACATCTCTATTGTTTACATAGGATTGGATTTAAGGTCATCTTCTCGTGCTTTGGTTGTGTCTGGATGTCAGGGCTTGCTGTAGCAGGAGAGCTGGCTCTGGTAGTGCCATTCTGTCCGCCTCTTGTTGATTGCCTTTCTCTGCTGGCCGTTTTAGCCATCTATGTTTTGTGGTTATTATAGGTTTAGAACCTGTTCTTTGAGTTTATCTTTGTTGGATGGGTGGTTTTTGGATGTTTTCTCCTCCTTGATATGGAGTTCTCATGACTAGAAAGTCTTCTAGTCCAGTAGGGTACCTTTCCTTGCATTTTTGTGACCTACATGGCCTCTGGAGTTTTGAGTGCTAACCTTGCTTCTTGGGTCCCTGGTACCAGCATGGCGTGGAGAATGGGAAAGCAGGCAGAGTTGTAGACTAGAAAATGACAAGGATACCAGTTGTACCTCTTAATGCTGGCCCTGCCTCTCTTGGTTCAGCCAGAACGTTATAGTTCCCTAATACATCTCACTGGATTTTCTAGGGTGCCGCTCTTAGTGATGCTCTTCAATGGCCCTTTGGAGTTTCATCTTCATTCTGTAGAACAGTTCTGTGGTAAAAATATATTAATAGATAATAAGCCTTTATTTTAGTGATTTATATATTTAATGATGTGAAAATAGGCTGAGCAAGATCAGTAGGATATATAAAGCAACATGTAAACATAGATTTTTAGATATTGACATATAATAGAATATTTCACCAAAGACATGCTGTTGAATATAACCTCTGATGAGTCAGAAAGACTCTCGCTGTCTAATAGTTACTCAGCAGGCTCAAGTACAGAATATTGAGATACAGAATTAATCAAGTTACAAGCAGATTGGAATGCTGTCGTTTGTCTCTTCTTCTAACCACCAACCTATCCTGGTTGAGTTGCCCCAGCATTTATTGTCTTGGCACAGTGGGCCTTGATGCTTAAAAAACACAAACAAAAAAAGAGCCTACAGGAAATGCATGAATCCCAACATCGGACTTTACATACAGGGGGAGGACACAGCTTGAACTTGCTCTTTCAGATTTCTGTAGTGCAGCTTCTTGTGCCTAGAAAACAATGTAAGCATTTCTGTTCAATGGTCTTGTGGTTTTAAAAACATACCCGCAATTTTCACACCTCTTCCTTTCAGATAGAAAAGGTAATGACTTTCCCTTTCTCTATATAAGATAGTGGTCCTCAATCTTCCTAACCTTAATACAGGTCCTCATGCTGTGATGGTTGGTCCCCAACCATAACATCATTTTTGTTGCAATTTCATACCTGTAATTTTGAGACTATTATTGATTGTAATGTAAACATCTGCATTTTCTGATGGTCTGAGGCAACCCCTGTGGAAAGGCCTTTCAATTCTAAGGGGGTCGAGACCCAGAGGTCGAGAACCATTGTTATAGGGAGAGCTTATGTATGGGAAGAGCTTGCTTCCCATACATAAGAAGAAGTAGAAGCCATCAGTGGAAACTGGCAGCCTATAAGTCGTTGTTATGGTACATGAATCTAACAATAGCACCCAAAAGCTCATGTGTTAAAGACTTGTTTACCTGCTCTAGCTTTTGAGGGAGGATTGGATCCTGAGGGTTATAACTTTATCTGTGGATCAATCAACTGGCAAATTTCTAGGTGAATTAAGAAGTGAAACCTGGTTGAGGAAGGTAGGTAGGGTGTATTCTCATTGACATGACGAAATACCTGGCAAGGAGCACATTTAAAGGAGGAAGGGCTTATTTTGGACCCAGTTTGAAGGTGCAATCCTTCATGACAGGAAAGCCATAACAGTAAGAGTTTCAGATGGGTGGTTATAGTGAATCTACAACAACCAGAAAGATGCATATCTATATTCAGCTTGCTTTCTCTTTATCCAGCTCGGTCCTCCAGCCTATGGTGCAACCCTTAGTGGGCTTAGAAGTGTGCCTAGGTGATTCTAGATCCCGTCAAGTTGACAGTATCAACCATCATTGTCACAGAGGTTGGAACGTGTTGGTTCATCTTTCCCTGGGAATCTTCCTTTGTCTCTGTATACTTCCTGGCTGCCTCAGGATGAGCTGCTTCGATGTGCACCATGCTGCCTGCTCTGATGGTCTGTCTCAACTACTGCAAAGTCCAAATGACCACAGACAGAAACCTCTAAAATTCTTGAGACCAAGCTAAATGCATAAGGTATCTTCTCAGACCTTTTGCTTCAGTGAAATCCAGGCATCAAAGGAGTAGTGTGCTTTCTTTTGGGCTATTGCTTTCTTGGCCTACCTGCTATGGAAGAAACCAGTCTCATTGTCATAAGGAGAAGTCAATGAAGTGAGAAAGTATAGAGAAAGCTGCATTGCATGAGCTTGGGAATACACTGGGATCCTTATGAGAGCCTCCAAGTGACTATAGGTCTGTTGAGCATATCGGCATAAGCATTCATTTGAAACCCAGAGCCACGCCCCTAGCATTGAATCCTGAAGAAACTGAGATTACAGGTACTTGTTGTTTGCCTTTAAGTTTTATGGCAATTTATAGTACAATGACGGATAACCAATACAGATGACATCATAGATTCCTATGCACTTTATTCAGATTATTTTTAATCGAATTGAATTTAATGAGTGCATTTTCATTTTAGAAAAAGAAGCATGTTTGTGTTCTCCACCACAGAACACAACACTGGGCTGTGGTTATGTTCTAGCAAATACTTTGAAATGGAAATGGTTTATGTGACGACACTGTATAACATGCGTCTGTCTCATAGCCCGAGTCTCTGCTCAGGGCTTTTCCTCTCCCATCACCTGTAGGGCTCAGAATTGAATGCACTCATCAGTCTGTGCCGTTGGAATCTCTTGATCCTAGCTCCGCTGTTGCCTAGCAATAGAGAGGCACTTAATGGCTCCACTCTCCTCTGCAGATGGAGACGTTCCTCCCTGTGTAGCCATTGTCTGTCTGTGAGGCTGAGTTTAAAGCTCTAATTATCATTTTCAGATAAAATTAAGGTTGGCCTTGGTGTTACACTTGGCCTGGCCTCTTGACTTTCAGGAACTTGTGCTGGTCCAGTTTGCAACCCCTTCCTGGTAGAGCTGGACCCTCAAAATTATAAGGTATTTGGAAGTCTTAAGACAAAGCTTAAGGCAAAATCTTGAAGCATTCTGAGAAAAAAGATGAAGGGATTTTTCGTTACTAGGAAAACAGATGTTTTGCCTTCGCCATCTGCTTACTTGAGATTTTGAGCCCCAAACCCCGGCTCCTGTAACATAACTAAGTAGAAAACTGAGCAAATGGCTTTAGAGAAGAGCTGTAGTGCAGTGGTCCAAAAAGAAAAAAAAAATGGAGCGGGCAAGGGTAGAGAGTGAACTATCCAAGCACCACTGACCTCTGGATCCTGCTTTGCTTGGAAGACTCCCAGAAATAACAGCTCCTGGGAGACTTCCTTTTCTTTTTGTAGTGTGGGGATTGAACTCCGGGGTACACATACTAGGCAAGTGTTCTACTGAACTGCTTCCCTGGTTCTTGGGGAGTTTGAGATGTAGTCTCACTATGTAGCTCAGGCTGGCCTTGAAGTGGCGGGGTCTCCCAGGCAAATCTCGAAGGCACAGTCCTGCTCCCACCTCCCAAGGGCTAGAGTTATGGGCGTCTACCACTGTGCTCAGACAACAGAGAGTTATTGACCACATGGTCTAAATCAGAGAGAATCATCAGAGGCCATTTGAAGACTCAGATCTCTCATGAAATTTCTTCATCACTCACTGAATTATATATACATTTTCTTGATTCTGTTTGCTTTCACTTGATTGTCTAAATCTTTTGTTTGTTGCCAGTGTCGTTCTAGGGACTAAGGAAACAGAAATCTGAGGGCTGCGTGTGAGGACACACTAATGCAAACTGCTTCCCTAACATGCAAAGACTCCGTTACACCACTACCACCCCACCCCCAAAAAGCATGGCCTCTACTCTTTAAAATTGGACATTTTAGTTGAGGAGATGAGACAGGCAGAGGCATAAGATAAACACTACTTGTGATGTGGACTTCCGGCACGCTGGTTATAATCTGTGTCATTATTGGCCATGTTGTTAAACTCCGGACTTGAGAACTCAAAAGAAAATGTCATATTAGCAAAAATAATAAAGCCCCAGTGCATAGCCCTGAAGAAAAAGGTTAATGTGGTTTCAGAGCGTTTCAGATGTGCACCCAATTAGTCAGCTTTCTCTGGCAGCAGAGGATTTTGAACTTTGAGGTACTTTTATCCTCTGAATTTTAATGTTGCTCTTTGTGGAAGTTAACATCCTGCAACAGTGTGAGAAATTTAGGTGGTATTGGGTTAAGGGGAGGTGCCATCCGCTATACGGGTAAGCCTGTCTCACTCAGGTTTTGGCACATGAGAAGTGATGACAGACACTGAAGTGGATTATATTTCACTGGCTTAGAAAATCAGGACTTATGAACCCACAGAAACCCAAAATAGACTAGTTAAAATAAAGCAAAATTATAGTGTTGCAACGGTTTAATAAGTGCAGCAAATTGCCACGGGGAAACCAAGTTCTTATTTTTCAAACGTTATTAGATCATGCACTCTGCAGCCCACATGCTAATTACATGTAACAATCAAGTGGCCTCAGCACAGACATTGCCTGGTCCCCATTTGCAGAGTTTTCTTTGTGCTTGCCTCTAATTTTCAATATCCTCTGCACAATTCAGAATTAATTAAACACAGTAGAACATCTGAGTCAGGATGAACTTCATCTGACATGTAGTGTCACAATGCCAGAATCAGTTGTCTCAATCCCAGCGACTGGTGTGCAAAACAAGTCAGTCTGGTTTAGGGAAGGCACCAAAGGCAAACGTCTTTTGTCTTCCTCTTCTGTCAGTCGTAAGTGATGGCATTTCCATGCCATCTATCATAACAATATCAGGAAGTGGGCAGTAGACTCCATCTTCTCCTTCTGGAAAAACAGGCTAGCAAGGTAAGGACCCTTACTATGTGGCTCTTAGAGGCTGCAAACTGAATCCTAGTTTAGAGATCTTGGCTACTTTGTTAGGTGTGGTTCAGAACACAGTGCTTCTGGTATTTTGATAGGCAGTTGGCTGTTAGGTTGGTGTGCACTTCCTAGCCAATGATTCTTATGATGGCTAAGCTTTAGAAACTTCAGTTTCCTTCCCCCTCAGCTTCAGTCACTTCCTTTGGGAAGTCTCAAGGACTTCCCTGTATTCCTTATTTCCTGTGTGTGTTGCAGGAAAACTTAAAAAGGAATGTTTTCTATCCATTCCCGCAAGCTGGATCCACTCACTCGGATTACTACTCTGCCATTCGGTCCGCAAGCCGCCCACTCCTGACTGTCTCCCTTTTAGCTGCCCTCTCTGCCTGGTCCCCTAGGCGGTAGTTACCATGCCTGACACCACACACACACACACACACACACACACACACACACACACACACACACACACACTTCATTCTGTGTGCCCTGCGCACTCTCGCTCTGCGTGGGCAACAGAACCAGATCCACACGCTCCAACTGCCTCTCAGCTATTTCTTTCACACACTGTCCTCTTCAGCCCAGTAAAATCCAAGTTCCAGAAACTTGTCATTTTGCAATTAGATTTACATGGTAAATTCTCAATCCACAATTCATCCACACAATAAATTCACTGCTAATTGCTAAAGATATAAACTGCCCACCTAGACAAGATAAAATCGGTATAGTTCACCTAAATCTGAACCACCCTCCTCCAAAGACTCCATCTTGATCTCTCTCCTTCCTTCCTGCCTTCCCCCCCTCTTTCTCTCTCTCTCTCTCTCTCTCTCTCTCTCTCTCTCTCTCTCTCTCTCTCTCTCCTTACAAAAACCTTGTCCCTGCCCCACTTTCTACTGTGTCACCTTGACATCAACCTACGTGTGTGTGTGTACGTGTGTGTGTGTGTGTGTGTGTGTACGTGTGTGTGTGTGTGTGTGTGTGTGTGTGTGTGTGTGTGTGTGTGTGTGTGCTGTAATCTGGATTGAATTTCCCAGCAAGTCCCAGTGCTCACTTTCCAAGTCTTCTGAGAAGGGTACAATTCTTCTTTGGTCTCATAAACATCTCCTCAAATAAACATACAGATGACTCACCACAGCAAGTATAGATCTCAGCAATCAATTTTATTTCATTTACTTTATCATTGTAAAATGTCCCCACCCCCAGTTCTCTGGAAGATACCCTGCCCACTCAGCATCTTTGACCAGTGGTCCCAGAGACAGAAGCGTCTCTTCTTAAGGTTTAGGGCCTTGTCATATTTTCATTTTCAAGCAGAAGTCTCACCGTTAGAGGGTGAGCCCAGGGTCTTGTACATGCTAGGCAAATACTCTGCCACCGAGCCACGTCTTCGGATATGCAAACAGACCTCTAAGGCTAGATTGCACATTCCATGTGATTCCCAGTTAGATGTGCCCTGTCGAGGGTGTCATCCGGTTGTACTGAGCTCCCAACCCTGAGTGTTAAGAATCTCCTGTGAAAACAACGCTGTTGGACTCTGTGATGTACTCGGAGCCCGTGTTCTCACTCTCAGCACTGTGGGGCAGGCAGAGACATGGCGAGGAATTCACCTTCCCTCCAGACTTTCCACTCCCACTGTGAAGATTTGTGTGTCTGCTCTTGTAGCATTTGGAAAAGAAGCCATGTGCCTCTCATTGAGGATGCTGTTTTGCTGCAGGCGTGGCTGCTGGTTTGGTAACTTACCTCGTTGCTGTTATAAAACGCCTAGCGAAGGCTGCTGAAGGGTCTATTTTTGCTCAAGTTTGTGAGTACAGAAAATGCTGGCAAGTAAGTCACTCCACAGGGACCTGACGTGGCAGATCTCACTGAAGTCAGAAGCAGAGAGCACCGGACGCTGGTGCTCAGCTCCCTTAGTTCTTTTCATTCAGTTCAAGACCTCGATCCATGAATGGTGTGGGCCATACTTATGGAGGGTCTTCTCCCCTCTGTTAACCTGACCAAGATCATTTTCATAGGTATAGCCAGAGGCTCATCTTCTAGGTGTTCTAGATCCTGTTAAGTTGATAATCACTATTGACTGTCACATCTGTCACTTACAACAGCCTGTGATCTGGTAAGAGCAAAGGGGGTTCTTAGGGGATATGAAGGGGTTGGCCTTACAGAGGGTGGGGTAGTTGCCAGCAGAACTGTGAATGATTATCAAGGAGTCAAGATTAAAGAGTGGTCATGAGAGTAAATGGTGTCAAATGATTATGTACTTAAGTTCTGCTTCTTAGCTAATCATGTGACCCTCCAAAAGCCTTGCTAAGCCTCATGTTCCTAGCTTTGAGGTGAAAGCAGTTACCCTGAATTCATGGGGTTGTCATAAGGATCGAGAGAGATGAAATGTGTCATTCTTGTTCAATATACACTACTGTCTAATGTTGAGTGAAAACACCCTGCTATTACTGCTGGTTTATTTTTCCCTCTCAGTTTATAAACTTTTTGAGAATGGAGACTGCTCTATTCTCTTCGGATGTCTAGACTCCATCTTCCTGACAAAGTGCTGAGCTTAGATCGATGTATTTCCCCTTGACTCATTTACTCTTCATATCTTCTTGTGACTCACTTATGTGCTTGGGTGAATAAGTACACACAGACACACACACACACACACACACACAGACACACACACACACACACCTCTGATTTTTACATAGGCAATTCATTATTAGTAATATAACTTCAAAAGGGAGGATGGTTATCTAAGGTGTTATCCCAGTGGCAACCCAGTGAAAGCAGTGTAAGTTCTGGGCACAGTCAGGAGACCCAGGAATTATTTCATTAAATCAGTCTGTGTTTTATAATAATATTCCCCACAATTGACTGTGTGTATGACAGATAATTGGGAGAGATGAGACAAGAGGCATCCGTAGGCATATGCAATAATAATGGTGGAAGATCATAGAACTATTCAGAAAAGAAAGGGGGTTGGAGAAGTGTTAATGCAGGCACTTTTGATGGACAGTATAAATAGTACAGCATCAAGAAGAGTGATAGAGACCAAGGCCAGAAAGAGGAAGTTAAGAATATGCCAATGACCTCAGTTCACAATTAGCCAGGTGCTAACTGTTAGCAGGAAGTGGGAAGAAACAAAGACAGTGAACCACATGCTCTTTGAAGAGGAGCTGGTGTGGCATAGTCCTCTCACCTACGGCAAAGCATAGCCTCCTATTATTTTATAAAGGGCATGAGGCAGCTCCCTGGCTGTACTGTGAGTTGGAAGATAGTTGTCTGGCCTCTATTCTGTACCGAGACCAAAGGAAAATGTGGGAGTCTTAAGTTCATGAAGGCCAGTTTAGGAACCAACATCTTAATAATTTGAAAAATATGTTTCCCACCTTCTGTCTTGATAAAGTCACACATCTTCGTGACTATATCTTATACACATTGCCATTGCCAAAGACAAGATCATATGGGCTGACTTGGGCTTAGAATCACTAGTTTAGGCTTTCCATGGATCCAGGGACCAGTTGTGGTATCTGTTGGATTCAGCATCAAATCTGAGTTTAAGACAGCCAAAATAAACCCTTTCCTCTATAAGCTGCCTTGGTCCTGGTGTTTTATCATAGAAACTGGAAAGTATCACAAGCTGATTATGGAACAAACTCAGGCTATTGTGTATTGTCAGAAATGTTAGCAGTCCCAGTGACAAACAGGGACCACCAAAGCCAACCTGATGTGGTTGAGGCATGGAACTGCAAATATTAACAAGGGAAATAGAATTAAAATGGTCTGTTACAAAATATTTAACACAGAAGAACGTTGTGAAAGATAAATGACAGAACAACATAGCCCTTGAAATCATGACAAGCAGACAATGTCACCTTCCTCTTGCCCTTCCTCCAAGACGTCTGTGAACTGACTGACGTAATCTGAGGCTATAGTGCCTTACGTGGGAAAGGGAATTAAAGCTGCCACTGAAGATAAGGTTGTTAATCAGCTGATCTTTGAAGAGTAAGATTATTCTGGACTCTTTCAGATAGGCCTGATAGACTCACAAGGACTCTCACCACAGATGGGTAAGGCTCAGGGTCACTCAGTGTGAAAAGATCTAACCAGCCAGAGATGGCATTGAAGAGGCTTAGAACCAAGGACTGAGGGAAAGACTCAGAAACAAGAAAAGGCAGGGAAACGGATTATTCCTTATAGTTTGCACAATACTGATGCCAGCACCTTGCTTTCAACCAGTGAGTTCGGTGGCAGTCATTTGTCCTCTAGCACTGTAGGATAACTTAAAGCTTCTAAATTTGCTGAAATGACAGATATACTTTACCAGTGCTAATTGTTCATTAATAAAATTTTATGCTGGAGAGATGGCTCAGAGATTAAGAGCACTGACTTTCAGCTCTTCCAGAGGTCCTGAGTTCAATTCCCAGCCATCACATGGTGGCTCACAACCATCTGTAATGGGATCTGATGCCCTCTTCTGGTGTCTCTGAGGACAATGACATACATAAAATAAATAAATAAATCTTTTTTAAAAATGTATTCATTTTTTAAATATTCATGCATGAACAGAATATATTTTGATCATTGCCTTCAGTTTCCACCACTGAGCAAAAGCAACTTGGGAGAAAGGGGTTTGTTTGATCAACAAGCCCAAATAAACCAATCCCACATCAGGGAAATCTAAGGCAGGAAGTCAAAGCAGGAGCTGAAGCAGAGGCCAGGGAGGAACACACTGCTGACTGGCTTGCCCCTCATGGTTTGCTCAGCTTGCCTTCTGATACAACCCAGAATCACCTGCCCAGGGACGGGACGGCATCGCCACAGTGGACAGGCCCTCCCACAGCAATCGGTAATTAAGAAAATGGCTCACAGACTTGTCCATGGGCCAATAACATGGAGGAGTTTTCTCATTTGAAATTTCATCGTCCCAGATGACCCTGGATTATATCAGGTTGCCAAAACCACAAAAAAAATAATGCTACAATCATTTCCATTCCACACTACCAGTCTCCCACTCATCCCTCTCACCTCCCACTCTAATATCATATCCTTTAGGGGGGGTTTATCTTATTTTTTAATAATCTACTCAGTCAAATTAGTACTTCCTGTATGAACATGGGTATGGGGCCATCCACTGGAACATGGACAACCTATAGAGAACTACAGCCCTGAAGAAAAATGACTCTCTCTCTTGCAGTAGTTGTCAACGGGCACTCGCTTCTCAGCTCAGGGTGAGGCCTCATGAGCCCCTCCCTCTGTCACAATCGAATATTGACTTTAGCAAACACAGTGGATGCAGGTTCATCGGTCAAATGGCCCCGTCATGTCCAGAAGACACTATTTGCAGTGGTCCTTTCCCTCTTCTGGTACTCAGTCTTTCCTTCCCCTGTACTGCAGCGTTCCCTGGGCCTTAGGGAAAGGGGAAAAGAGAACGTGTCATACATGTTCCATTTAGAGCTGCTCATACCACACTCACTTATCCTCAGAAGTTGCTCCATTTGTGGGTCTCTGTATTAGCCTTTGTCACCTGAAAAAGGAAGCTTCTCTCACGAGGAGCAATAGCTGCGTTAATCTGTGGTTACAAGGGTGAGCGTTCGAAAGGTAGTTTAACATTACGTCTGCTGAGCAAAATGTTAGTAGAAGGTTCTTTTCTAGAGTATATGGCTTCCTCAGCTATAGGCTTTTATCCAATTTAACTGCCAGTCATGTGTTTCCTCCTGGAGAAAGAGCCTTAAGTCTAACCAGAAAGTTGCCGTCATGACCTTTATGGCACTATTGTGTCAATGATGTATCTTTTCGGACTAGTTCATACTGCAACTTAGAAGGTACCCACCTGGGTAAAATTTGATGACTTTTCTACCCCATCTTCTATTTAACTCATCTGGGACAGGAAATAGTTTCGATTTTCCAGATTGGGGAATATTTGCTTATTTGTTTCAGTGGCAACAGAAAAACACAATCATACTAAATTTCATTAAATATTAAATGATGAAACATGAAAACAAAAATAAATTGTTAAAGCCTTAGAAGTGTGCAGGCCAACTGCATGTTGTATCTGAAACAGCTTCAGTTAGAAGAAATATGAATGGAGAAGAATATTTTATGCAAAGTTTGATTATAACTGAAATGGCTCTAAAACCTGACAGTTTAAGACCCTTCCTAAAGTTACTAACGACAAAGAGGGGTGTCCTAATAAAATGCATGAAAATCCTCATGAAGATACATTTGTTGTACCTGCACCTGACAAAAGAGAACCTTAAACTGACCACCGAAGGACAAACAGATATTTGGCAATGCTGATTGTTCATTTTGATACAGCAGAGTAACCCTTGTCCCCCATCTTTGGGGGCAGAGATACGTCCAAGTTTTAGAGTTGGGGATGTTTGCACAGAATTTTCCAGCTAATCATCCACTCCTAAAAAAATCACAATCTAAAATACTGAAAAAATGGAAGTTTTAAAAATATCCTGCTGACACTCAATTTCTCTTTGATTTTGTAGGATTTTTAGACTAGATTTTTGGATTAGGGATGTGCCACCCATATCATACTCTAATAATTTTGAAATGTTCAACTACATAGAGAAGTAAGATATGAAGGTCTTGAACAACACTATCCACTAAGTCAACCTACTAGGAATTTAGAGAGCATACCACCCAACAAAGGAGTGCCTTTAAGGAAGACTTTTGCTTTTAACGGGTTTAACTGAACTCACAGTGCCAGTGATATAGTGAGATGGCTCAGAGGGTGACGGCCCCTGCCTCCAACCCTGACGTTCCCTGGGGACCATGTAAAGAGAGAACCAACACCTATAGGATGTACTCAGACCCTCATGTGCATATGACCCCCAATATACATGCTAAATAAATGAGCAAAACATGAAAAGGGGTGAAACTATAAATGATACATTTTGAGAACTCTGTGGTATTAATGCAGAAATCAATAATGGAAATAAATATGATGAGACCTCTCCATATGAAATGTCCAGAAAGAATAACTCTATAAAGACACAAGGCCAAGAATTGCTTGCCCAAATTGTGGGGTAGCAGCAGAGGTGGACAGAGTTGGCAGTAAGAGTACTTTTGGGGTGGTCAAAATGCTCTGTGGCTGGCTGTGGATGCAATTGCAATGGGATTACTCATCATCAACGAACATACTGATGGTGGGTGAATGTCATTCCGTGTAAATGGTGCCTCAGTAAACATCTAGTTCACTTCTTCCTATTCCTGTTGTCTACAGGCTTAGAGATCAGGGATATTTTTATCTTTGTCTGAAAACTTGTTTTCAATGACTGTTGTGTCTGAGTTGAGAGCCTTGTCTAGAACATTATAACTCTTAGATCGCCGACCTTCTCTTAGGTCAAAGGTTGATGCAAGTTAGGAGACTTCCTTTCAGTTCTCTCAGGGATGTCAGTGGAAGGAAAACCCTGACTGGAACTCTGAAAGCATCTTTATAGCACACTCAGCGCAGCACCATCTCCAATCCAGGGGCAAGGCTTGTGGTTTGGGGATCAGAAAGGAGCTTTTAATTGTTGTGTTTTCTTTCTGTCTTCAATTAGAAGTCTTGTTATGTACAAACTAGACTTGGTTAATTTATCCAACACTTAAGGAACTACACATGCATTTTGAGAATCATTTTATGCTAAGATGGGCATTGATGTGTGCCAGTTGTCAGCATTCATACAAGTGATCTGAGCCTTAGATAGGTAGGTCCAATTCCTTCTCGGGATCATTCCATAGTTGCTTTGTGCATCTTACTGAGGGAGTCAATTAGGAGCACAGAGAACTATTGATATTTCTGATACCAAGACAGGCTCTCATAGCATTGAAAACTATCTTGGTGGTGACGGAATTGATTACATTGAGTAAATGCTTGCCATAGCTGCTACTGAGATCTGTGAATTTTTGCTTTCTCCTCAGAAAGAATTTCAGAGGAAAGGAGAGTAAGCTCTTGTGAGTAGAAGTTCTTATGAGTGACCACAGTGTGTAATATGGCTTGTTTTAGGTAGGGTTTGTGAACCCTAGCAGTGAACAGACACCATGACCAAAACAACTCATATAAAGGACATTTAATTGGGAGTGGCTTACAGGTTCAGTTCATTATCATTGAGGCGGAAACGTGGCAACTTCTAGGGAGGCATGGCATTGGAGAAGTTGAGAGTTTTACATATTCCTAAGGGAAGCCAGGAACAGCCTGTCTTCCAGGTGGCTAGGAAGAGGGTCTCAAAGCCCACCCCTACAGGGAACACTTCCTCCCTCAAGGCCAAACCTCCTAATAGTACCACTCCCTGGGCCAAGCATATTCAAACCACCACACCATTAATCCATGTCTTCAGATTCAAAGAGCCAGTTCTGGTCATTTCAGTATGGAGTTAGCTATGGACTCCTAAGTAGGACATGCTCTTAACAAGTCTAGTGTTCAGTCATTTGCTAAGTTTCTTGAGCACTTCATAGCTAGAGAGGACCTCTTAGTACTCAAGTGGAAATTATTCAGATGTTTTAGAAGTCAGGCTTCCTTCTGTACAACACAGCAGAAGAAGTTCTAGGGCTAGTCCATCTAGATGGAATATGTTATTATAACAAAATGCCAAGGCTTGTTAGGCAACGGCCTCTGGCATCTGACAAGAAATGGTACCTCTTGGTTTTGAAGTGCAAATATTATGTCACAGGCTGGTTGCTAGGCATTTGACACTGGGCAGTTGCTTACTGTTATCCATAACAGTTGGTGGCAGGGAAGATTGTAGCTAATTCCTAGGGATGGTAGTTGTTGCTGAGAACAAAGTGCCTAGGAAGAAAGTCTGGAGGAGGAGGCTACCCACTCAGATCTCAGGAATAACGTCTGAACTGCATGTAGAACTAGCCTCCTCTGCTCAGGACAGGGAGGAATGGGGTGAGGGAATAGGCTGAAGCTGGGCATCACTGTATGAAGCAAGCTGTTGACATCATGATGATATTAACTGCTACTGCTGCCCTGTGACTCCCACACCAGGATGCTGCAGTGCTGTGGAGGTTTTTGCCCTCTGTGACCATGCCTGCCAGAAACAATGGCTGCTGTGACAGAAAAAAGCCTCATTGTACTGATTTATTTCATTTAGGACCTGAGTTGCAGAAAGGCCTGGAAAATAAGAATTTTAGAGTTGAGTCCCGGGGTTGGGGATTTAGCTCAGTGGTAGAGCGCTTGCCTAGCAAGCGCAAGGCTCTGGGTTCGGTCCCCAGCTCCGGAAAAAAAGAAAAGGAAAAAAAAAATCCATTCTTAGAGTTGAGTCCCTGGAGTCCAGAGTACATATCATCAATTGTGTGTGTGAAAGAAAGCTGAGTTCCTTGCAGATTCAGACATCGAATAATGATGGCTATTAGATAACCATAATTATGATATTTGAACTCTCGAGGAATAGTGTCTTCAGTTTGGTATCTGCCCAAGACCTTTTAACCCACAGGTCTTCTGACCTCAAAATAAGGACAGAGTTGCAGACTTGAATTTGAGAGAAGAGCACAAAGGCCATCTTCCTGTGAGATGTTGTATCTCCCTCCCTCCCTGGGTTACAACTACCCACCCCACCACCCCCTGCCCTGAGTGCATTTTATAGATCTCTACTCTGAGTTATTTTTAACTCAATGACACTTATTCACTGTAATTATTAAAGTCTTTGCCCTTGAAACTGATTGAAAATTAGGAATCAGTATGTTTTAGAAATGATTAAGTTTAACAGTGAATATAGTTCATTAATTCATACTTACATAAATCAAATACTTTGATTTGGTAGGAAAAGTTTGTAAAAATATCTGGTAGACTGTCAAATCATTTCTAGACTGTTGAATCATTTCTTGGGAAGCTAAATAGAAAATACTTGCAGAATTTGTGGTTTACGAAAGGGCTCGCTCATCTAATGAGTAGTGACAGCACCAAGACTTAGTGAGTAGAATCCTCGAGGCCCTTCTGGAGCCTCCTGGCATTTGCTCAACAGTTAACGCATGTTGGGTTGATGCACAGGGCACGCGTTCTGGGGGAAGGATGATGAGATCTCTTTCACTAAAGAACAGTGTGACGCTCTTCACTAGCTGTGCTTAAGAAGTTCTAACAATCTGTGTTGAGAGTTTGTAGCAGTAAACATTGAGCTGCCATTTGCCATTGAAATGATGATACAAGTCTGTACCTGACACTGCCTGTAGCACTCTGTGGGTACACGGAAGAAGGACACAACCAATCTGCTGCTAAATAGGGTGAGGTAACAGTCTGGGGAGGAGACCAGTAGGACCCTGCCCTTACATGGAGGGAATTTCTCTGCTTCTCAGCTATGCGCAAGCACTTCTTCAGAGTTCTCAGCCGCTAAGTAGAAAGCACTCAGCAGTATCCTGTGATTACAGGCCCGGGGCATGAGGGGATGGGGAGAAGTGTGGTAAATTCCAAAGCAGGGAGGATCAGGGACCTGCTGGCTCAGGAAATGCCAAGGTCTTCCAATAAATAGAATGAGTCAAGTGAATAAAACAAACAAACAAACACCTTTAAGGTTAAAAAAAAATAAAAGCAGTTAAATAGATTGACCGAGACCTATTGTGTGTAAGACCATCTGTTTGAAAGGAGATAAAAATATAACCCAGGGTCCCAAGTCCATATCCAGTATTGCCTCTTCCTCACTTCAAAGCCAACTGACCTCTGCTAACTGGCTCGGGCGATATTAGAGACAGCTTCCCCACCACTGGGCCTTCCAGTTCAGATACCTCTTTGCTTCTTGTCTTGAGCTGCAGGAGGTCCACCATCCTGCTTTATACCTTGACTTGATACTGTCCCACAAATCTCATGGTCTTTAAACTTTACACATAAGAAATGTGATTTTGGTCTCTTTCCACTAAAGGACCCTATATAATCCTAAAGGACTCTATATGATCCCATGGATGTAGCTGGGTGTATGGAATTAGTATTGCTTGGCTATCTTAGATATACCCACTGCCTAAGTGTCTGCCTGCAATGTCCTTAGAAGGCCTAGGGTAAGCAAGAAACACATAGATGTCACTGTCATGTATGAAGGAGTCATAGTAAAGGGGGGGGGATGTGTAAGCAGATGGAAGGAATCTGTGGAGATTGAGGGGCTATAAGAAAAGAGGAGGGCACAGACTTATGGCTAGAGGCTGGGCACTAGTCAAGAGGAAACAAAGGAAGAGGCCTCAGAGGCATCTGGACAGCTCTTATGTGCCCCCGCCAGCAGGGACCCAGTTATTCGTGGGCGTCGAGGGGGACCCATACCTGCGGGAGAACAGGCGAGAAAGAGGAGCGAGACCAAGCAGTGTCCTTGTCAAGGTCTGTTTATTGAGAGGAGTGTACAGCATTTAAAGCTCTGAAGCAGGAGCTAAAGCTTAGGGTGGCGGGGAGAGAACTGGGAAGTGCCCAAGGACATAAGGTGAATCTCTAAACTGCAAGATATTCTCCTTAGACAATGAGGCAACAGTCTTCCGGGGACGTGTTCTTTGAAAAGGTCAAGCCCTTCTCAGGAATCTGCTCAGGGCAGGGCTCTAGCTTGGCCTAGTCCGGCAATCCGGTCCCCTTACGTAGAGAGGAAACCGAGATGCTAGGAGGAAAAAGCTTGTCCTAGTGCTAACAGACACTCAAAGATCTTCCAAGAACTTCCAAGACACTCAAAGAAGACTTCCAAGTCATTCTTGCCACCATGTCTTCCTGCAGTGCCCAGAGATGAGGGACAAAAGTGAGGATGAACAGTAGACATTAAAGGAAGGAGAACTAAAGCCAGTTGGTGATGGTACACACCTTTAATTCCAGCACTCGGGAGGCAGAGGCAGGCAGATCTCTGAGTTTAAGACCAGCCTGGTCTACAGAGTTCTGGGATAGTCATCCGCTATATGGAGAAACCCTGTCTTGAAAAACAAGACCCCCCCCCCCAAAAAAAAATAAAAGGAGAACTAAGGTCTCCTCTGTGTCCTGCTAGAGGTGGTATCCATCTTCTGGCCATGGTGGTGAGGTCTGCTGAGCATGGGGAAATGGAGTGACAAGGCACCATGCAAGTTAGCCCATTGTCTTTGGAAATGAGTATGTAGCCCATTGTCTTTGGGTGTAGTGCGGGGGTCCAAATACATTCATTGGATTTAAGGAATCTGAAGTATCCAAGCCAGTCTTTGCAGAAGACATTTTATTTCTACAGTGAGAGCATTGGTTTGTCACATGTACATACTTTTGGCAGCCATTTATCCAGGGCCTGCCTTGTGGCCAGGGGAACTAGGAGTTAGTTCAATGGAGTGAGTCCATTAATGTACATGTCCCCAGCCCCTCCTGTCTGTGCCCATCCAGGGAATGACAACACCCAACCAGAGCCGCTGTCTGCCCCTTATGAATAGGCACCGGGTGGGATTCTTCAATGGGATGAACTGGTATCACGGTCTTTCTTCTCATCCTACTGACTGTCACCTTAGGTGGCTAAAGGACTTCTGCAAGCCTTATTTTACTTATCTGTGAACAATGAGGAATACATTTGTGGGCTCGAGAAAAGTAAAAGATATACACTAAAAGATTTTTTTAAATCCATTTTAAACTCAATGTATAGTCGCTCCTTTGGGAACCCATTTATTTTTCAAAAAGATCCATAAAAGCAATTCAGTGGACAGTTTTTGTTACTGATTTTCTTGAGCGATGAAAGCAATGATATGTCGATTCCCACACACACTCGTGTATTTTTTAATCACAAATAGCGGCAGATCCACTAGGTTCTTTTCCTGTTCTTGCTGTGCCTACCACTCTAGAGGCGGTGGGACCTAGGAGAATGGGGCTGATAAATGAGGGGACTGCAGTCCCATGCACTAGGCGACTTTATCGTTAAGAAGAGGCTGTGAGTAAGGTGTCCAGTCACAAGGACAAGCTGACTGTGGCAGGCACGCAACACGTGATAAAAACATGTTTTTCCACGGAGGCATATCAACAAATACCAGTAGCCAGTTGTGATGAAGGAGCTGAAGTAAACTCGCTCCTATCCGCTACACCTGGAAGGGGCCCAAAAGTACGTCCTACGACCGATTTTGTGCTTTGAAGAAACGGAGGTCACCAGACTCTAGTTTTCTCACAAGAATTCTCACACATTCACGGACCATGTTCCAACATTGTTACAGTTAATCGCACATGGGAGAGGGGGAAGCTCAGATTCACCCAAGTAAGGATTTAAAAACCACCAAATAAGGGTTGGGGATGGGTTTGGTCCTCAGCTCTGGAAAAACAAAACGAAACAAAAACAAAACAAAACAACAACAACAACAAAAAAAACCCTGAAGGAGAAGAACACACTTATACAAGTTTGTTTTTTTTTTTAAAGACAGAAAACCTCAGTCTGACGTATGTTTATCGTTCCATTCCTGTGTTCTTAGCAGACCTCTAGAAGCTGCCCCTTCACTGTGCGATAAAGCTGTGCTTTGACTGACACCTCATCTTCTGCAGGCCCACGTTACAATGATGAGCTCATAGAAGGTGGACAACATTGTTTGTCAGCCAAGTGTAAGGAGGTGCTTGAGAGCTTCTAATACACAAACAACCCTCTCTCTCCAGCAGAAGCACCCTCTGCATGCTGGGAACCGTTCTTGTAGGGCTATCAAGATGTTCTTCAGTTTGCTGCCTGGAAATGAGAGCAGAATTGGAGAGAAAAGAAATCGACGGAAACGTCATTACAGACCTTGCATAAGTGAGATCTGAACCAAGAACTACTTCATGTATATAAACTAGCGATTCAGTTCCTCCTGCT
This sequence comes from Rattus norvegicus, assembly GCF_021556685.1. Classification (NCBI taxonomy): domain Eukaryota; kingdom Metazoa; phylum Chordata; class Mammalia; order Rodentia; family Muridae; genus Rattus; species Rattus norvegicus. The sequence continues at coordinate 24,868,737 of NC_141535.1, read as the reverse complement.
CCCTGCCTTGAGTAGGGTTTGCAGTCCCACAGCAAGTGCCCACCCTCTCCCAGCCATCATGTCTGAAGACTGTCACTCACAGACTCACTGTTACACTAATGTTCAGCATGGCACATGTGCACAACCCCTGCTTGTCAGCACTGACCTGTTTCCTTTAATTAATTAGATCGTGGCATGACAGACATTACTACGTCTTGCTTAGAAAGATATTCTGCACATATTCTACAGAAAAGGGACATTAATTCAAAGGTCATGCAGGGGAGCAGTGGCATCTCCATGGCCTGGGGGTTTTACGTTTCCCATCTTTAACTGCTTGGAAAGCTATCTCCATACTCACCAGAGAAGGAAGCCTCCTGAGAGTGAGGAATATGTCTCCCCTGCACAAAGCTGTGCAGTTTGTGGAATGCAGCAGGTTCCCTAAAGATAATGACCTAACTGCGGGATTACACCTAGAAGAAGACTGCAAGGATAGAGAATGGAGTGACAATTGTCGTGCACAGGGGTTGCAGATGTGGTGCTCAGGGGCTGCAGATGTGGTGTACAGGGGGTGTAGATGTCGTGCACAGGGGCTGCAGATGTGGTGCTCAGGGGCTGCAGATGTGGTGCACAGGGGCTGCAGATGTGGTGCACAGGGGTTGCAGATGTGGTGCACAGGGGCTGCAGATGTGGTGCACAGGGGCTGCAGATGTGGTGCACAGGGGCTGCAGATGTGGTGCACAGGGGTTGCAGATGTGGTGCACAGGGGCTGCAGATGTGGTGCACAGGGGATGCAGATGTGATGTGTGGGAGCTGGAACTGTCATCTACAGGAGCTATCGTGACATCATATAGGAACTATAGCTATAGTATACAGGAACCATAACTACAATACACTTGGGTGGAGCTCAGTCTTAGAATAGTGAAATAGGGAAATAGACACAGGAAATAGGGAAATCTAACAAATGCCACTAAGTGTAAAAGGATTTCATCACTGTATGGGAAAAAACAAGGACAGAGAGTATTAGAGTTTCTCTCCAAAGGGCTCCGGCCATGGCTGTCTCTGTAAGCAAGTGATGCTGGAGGAAAAGAAGCATAAATCTGAGCTTTGGATCTGTTTCTTAAGAGAGAAGAATGTGCTATATATGGAAATATTCCTAGTTGTCTTGGAAAAATACTTTGGGGGAATTTTGGAGAGTGGGAATGCATACGAAACCCACAAGAGAAGGTTGTAAGGTGACAGAAGATGGCAGGGGAAGATGTCCTGCTGGTCTTGGGTGTGGCATGGACCCAACCTCCCACAGCCTCTGAAAACTAATGCAGGTTATTTAAACACAGACCTACTGATCAGTCAGTCCTATCACCTGCTTCCTCATTTCTCTTACTCTAGGAGTTACATGTTATAACTCATGATACAGATACACAGGCATGCATGCATGTACACACACATGCACATATTTTCACATACATGCATACCCGACACACATAATGACACCTACATCATATATACACGAATGCATATACACATACACACACATGTGCAGATGTACACACAGGCCCATACGCGTGCTCTCACATGCATATACTTCACACACACAGTGCACACATGTACACACATATGCACAATTCACTCACACATGCACACATGTACTCTCATGCACACACACATGCACAAGTTCTCTAAAGAGTACTCATCACCACTATGGACAACACATGCAGATGGCCCTCATCTTCTCCATTTCTTTAATTCTGCTGGTTTCAGTCCCCATTAACGGGTCACATGAGGTTTTAAAAATATTAAAGAAACAAATCAAAGGCCAACAAAGTACGGGTCCATATGATTGCCGTATTGAGATATAACGACTTGGGGAAAAGAGATCGCTATGTTCGGTTTGCTTTTTTCTTTCTCTTGTGTACTGTTCATGGTACTGAATCGCATATAAGTATAGACTGTATGTTGACCATATTCCTTCCCATAACCCCTACTGAACCCTTCCATCTCCCAGCCGGTCCCTCTCCAGGCTTACTTCAGTGTGTTATAGGCTTTTCAGAGGACGTTATGACTAAGAGGCTAGCTTTCTGTTGAAAAGTTATTTTTTTACCAAATGACCCCTATTCATTGTAATCAGCAAAGTCTCTGCCCTCAAAACTGGGCCAAATGGGATCTTGAACATCTTAGTCATCAATGTTCTAGGACCGACGAAGGAGAAGGGAGAGCCAGTCTTCTTTAGTGGTGTGGATTCTGGTAAAGTCACCCACACCTCAGAGGACGGTCCCATACCCAGGAATATGGAGAGATAAAAAGAAAAGGAGAGGAGGAGAGAGAGGGAGGAGACAGGGAGAGAAGACCAAGAGGGAGAATGGAGAACACATGAAGGCAGATGGATCTGGAAAGTTAGGGGGAATCATGGAGGATGATCAAAATACAGTGATTAAAACTTTCAAGTAGGGGGGAGAGGAAGAAGGAGGGGGAGTGTACAGAGGAGGATGGCTCAGATTTAGGTGAACTAGATCGATTTTATCTTGTCTAGGTGGGCAGTTTATATCTTTATCAATTGACAGTGAATTTATCGTGTGGATGGATCGCGGACTGAGAATTTAACATATAAATCTAATTGCTAAATTACAAGTTTGTGGAACTTTGATTTTTACCGGGCTCAAGAGGACAGTGTGTGACAGAAATGGCTGAGAGGCAGTTGGAGCGTGCGGATCTGGTTCTCTTGCCCTTGCTGAGTGAGAACTCCCAGGGCCCGCAGAAGGAGATATATGTGTGTTGTCAGGCATGGTAACTACTGCACAGGGGACCGTGCAGGGAGGGCAGCTAAAAGGGAGTCAGCCAGGAGTGGGCGACTTGCGACCATGTGATAGTAGCAGTCAGAGCTAGTGGATCAGGCTAGCAGGATCTGATAGCAAATGCTCTCTTTAAATTTTTACTGTAACATTTTTCAATAAGTTGGTTTACAGATTTGTGAAGGAAACATATGACTAAAACTCTGGCTCCAGGCAATGAGATATGACTAAGAGTGTTCTGAGTGGAACCAAGCTCAGCGGCACTGTTAGCTCCAGGACCATTGCCAGTTTGCAATGCCTCTCTCCTTCCATAGCTTGTCTGTAGGGGGAGATAACATCTCTCCTACGCTGTGGCTCTTCTTGTACAAGAAGCCACGTTACTTAAGATGCTACACTTGGAGCCTGGTCATGCGATCTACAGTTTTTACTGTCCTTGGGTGTCAGGGTCATGCATGATCTCTCTCTGTCTGTGGCAGCAACCCAGTGACACTCTCGTAAAACATACGCAGATCGATCGGAGTACCGACCTTTTCAGATTTTTGTCAAACACACACATTTAAGAGGATTCTGAATAAAAAAGCTAATCACACTGATACCATTGATCCTGTAGGAAAGGGTGTATGTCTGTTTGTGTGAAGTGAAAAATGACTCCTCACTCAGTTGACGTTCACCAATGGCTTATGCTCTAAGGTCAACAGTCAACAAATGGGACCTCATAAAAATGCAAAGCTTCTGTAAGGCAAAGGACACTGTCATTAGGACAAAACGGCAACCAGCAGATTGGGGAAAGATCTTTACTAATCCTACATCCAATGAAGGGCTAATATCAAATGTATTCAAAGAATTCAAGAAGTTAGACTCCAGAGAATCAAATAACCCTATTAAAAATGGGGCACAGAGATAAACAAAGAATTCTCAGCTGAGAAATATCAAATGGCTGAGAAGCACCTAAAGAAATGTTCAACATCCTTAGTCATCAGGGAAACGCAAATCAAAACAACCCTGAGATTCCACCTCACCCCAGTCAAAATGGCTAAGATCAAAAACTCAGGTGACAACAGATGCTGGTGAGGATGTGGAGAAAGAGGAACACTCCTCCATTGTCGGTGGGATTGCAAGCTGGTACAACATCTCTGGAAATCAATCTGGAAGTTCCTCAAAAAATTGGACATAGTACTACCTGAGCACTCTTGTGCGTATACCTAAAATATGCCCCAACATGTAACAAGGACATATGCTCCACTATGTTCATAGCAGCCTTATTTATAATAGCCAGAAGCTGGAAACAACCCAGATGTCCTTCAACAGAGGAATAGATACAGAAAATGTGGTACATCTACACAATGGATTACTACTCAGCTATTAAAAACAATGACTTCATGAAATTCATAGGCAAATGGATGGAACTAGAAAAATATCATCCTGAGTGAGGTAACCCAGTAATAAAAGAACATATATGGTATGCAGTCACTGATAAGTGGATATTAGCCCAAAAGCTCAGAATACCCAAGATACAATTTACAGACCACATGAAGCTCAAGAAGACAGAAAGACCAAAGTGTGGATGCTTCAGCCCTTCTTAGAAGGGGAAACAAAATACTCACAGGAGGAAATACAGAGACAAAGTGTGGAGCAGGGACTGAAGGAAAGGCCATCCAGAGGCTGCCACACATGGGGATCCATCCCATATATAGTCACCAAAGCCCAGTCACTATTGAGGATGCCAAAAGGTGCATACACACACACACACACACACACACACACACACACACACACAAACACATTTCATACACCACTCACACACACACACACACACACCATTCATACACCACACACATACACTGCATACACCATACCTATACACACACAGAGATGCATACACCATACAATACACACACACACACACACAAATTCATACACTCCAATAATAAAAAATAAAAATAAATAATAATACACTATACTGTATATGCCATATCCTACAGAAATCTTTGAGCTTAAGCAAAAAATATACCAAATTCTCATCTTCATGAAAAACAAAAATATTTTCAGAAAACCACACAGATAACTCTACTGTTGTGTGCTGGGTGTCATAGAGTGACGGTTTGCGTTATTATGAGATGTGGTAGGAATTTTTCTCCTGCTTGGTGCAGAAGGCCTCACTCTGGAAGGAGTGGTGGCTTGCACTGATGGAAGGACAGTGTGTGTTACTTGCTTCAGTGTTGAGCAGTATGCACAAAGGCCTAGGAATCATGAAGAACTAAAGGGTGGAGAGATGGGAAGCAAGTTAAAAATGTGTGGTTCCTGTCTCCGATGTCCTTCACATTTCTGTTTAGTAGAGTTGCTGTGAAATTACACAGCAGAATTAGCAGACAAGGCTAAGCAGATAAAACCACGGGAGCCTGTAGTCTGTGGTGAGTCTATTGAGAGAACTGTTGAAAGGCCTTAAACACTGGTTTGACACATCCAATTTGTCCTTTGAAAAGGTCTTTTTGGCTCCTGGGATTTCAGACTTGAAGAGCCAAGAACAGAATAGACCAGATAGGGCTGCTTTTATTATCTAGGGAGAAACAGACAAGTTCCAGGCTTACCTACCATGATGAATGGTAGTGTTTCTTTACTGGCATAATGAGACCAGACAGGGTGGATTTCGGAGAAAAGCCTTGGACTTTCTTTTTGAGCATTTTGTGCTTGTGGTATGTTCGAAATATCTAACAGGGGAGTGTGAAGAGAGTTTGGAAACCTGGGTCTGGAACTCAGAGATGAGATCCAAGGATGTAAATACATGAATCATGTGTTATAAGTTAAAAGACGGGGTTGGGGATTTGGCTCAGTGGTAGAGCACTTGCCTAGGAAGCACAAGGTCCTGGGTTTGATCCCCAGCCCTGGAAAAAAAGGAAAAAAAAGAATCCATTTCTTGTAAAAGACACATACATTCCTGAGGGAGTGATGGCAGGCTGTCCCTTGGATGTAGACGTGAAGCCTATTGATGACCTCAGCAGACAGAGCCTGCCTGCTGGTGATCGGTAAGGGGGATGAGAGGCTCGGAGTGACAAGTGGAGACAGTAAGAGACCAGGAAGTAGGTTCGGTGAGTGTAGATAGCCTTTCGGAGAAGAATTATTGTTGTTGTGGTTCTGGAATTTGATTCCTGGGTATTAAACATATTAAGCAAGTGGTTCACCATGAAACTACATCCAGCCCAAGACGTATTTTCATTTTTAAGGGAAATAGATTGCTTAATTATTATTGGATCACAGAATAATTTTAAAAGTGGAGTCAGTGTGAAGTACTAAATGTTTTATTGATAAAGGAAAGGTGGCTGAGACCGCGACGTGGCAGCATAGAGGGTCTCACAAACACTGGGCCAGAGCTGGGAATAATGTTTGGAGGTAGAAACTTTGCCCGGCATGTGTAAAGTCCAAGGTCACCATGATTGTTCAACCCACAAAAAAACACCAGAGAAATGCTGAATTAATGTAATGGCTGACATTTGAGCTTTTGCTGTTGTGAAGGAACTGTGTTAAACCACTAAGTGTATTAGTTAGCAAACATAATTTCACAGCAGCTCTATTAGACAGAAACACGAGGGACATTGGGGACCGGTCGCCAAAGAACTATCTTTACAGAACTCAAGGACAGCTGCTACAAACCAGGCAGTCTTTTTTTGTTTCAAATTATTTTATTTTCAATGGACAAACAATGGCATAAATATTATCTATCTATGGAGTATAAAAGAGATGCCGTTACATACGTACACCGTGGAGTGATTAACACCTCTCATCTGATCCATCATTCTGTGTATTTACGAGTTCTCTGAGGTGAGAGCATTCGGAATCCGTACTTTTAGCAACTTTTAAACACTTCTTTCTCAAGCATGGGCCGTACTGTTTGTGTGCAGACAAGCAATAGAGCACTTGTCTCGCCTGCAAGACCACCTCCGTCTCCCAGGGGGACTGGCTCCATGATCTCTCTGAGGAAAAGCTATAATTCACACTGGCAACGGGGCTTTTGTTAACGCTCCCTATTGGCTTTGCGTGTGGATTGCGAGAGGCATAAATGGAAGTGTCATTAGTGGAATGGTAACTTTCGGTGGCCTTTAATAAATATGTGTGCATTATTCATGTAATTGCACCTGTGTCTGCAGCGGGCTGGCGGGAGAGTATAATAAGTAAGCAGAATTCACAGGTCTGAAGCCATTTTCCTCCCTGTCACCCTGTAGCATTTTGTGAGCTTCATTAAGAGGAGTCCTAAAATAAATGACCTTTCCTGATCCCTGGGGACCGGCCCTAACTGCAGTCTGTGTTTCTTCTCCTCCCAAAGGATTTAACAACGAGAGAACATGTGACAAGGAGTTCATCATACGGAGAACAGCCACCAATCGAGTCCTGAATGTCCTCCGCCACTGGGTTTCAAAACACGCACAGGTAATTCCGAAGTCCCAGTGATTACTTCCAACGGTTTTACATTTCATTTACCTTTGCAAGCCGTTCCACAGGTAAACCATCTCCTGACACACTGTGGTCGGAAGCCTTGGGATTTAGATGCTAAGGAGGGAAGATGTGTGGGCAACACACAAAGAAAAACAGCCACACGCGTGGCCAATGTTGCTGTCACATCTGTAGATAATCTGAGGCAGATTGGTAAACCAGAGCTCCCCTCTTCCCTCAGATTTGAGGCAGCACCACCGAAACCGCCCCGGAGCACCTGGGGTTACCTTTCTCAGGGTCCCCTCTGACAGTGAAGAGGCCTCTATCTCCACTGGTACCGGCAGCCTCCATGGGCAAACATTACAGTGACTCCTAAAGGCCAAAAATACATTTTTATCTGGCCAGGAAGGGTTTCTCACCAATTCACAGAATTTTTACCTAGTGTTCTTTCCCTGTTTCAGTTCCTAGTACTCTTTTTTTAAGTTGAATGAATTTCGGTTTTCTATTAAAGAACTTTGTAGAGTTTTTTTGTTTGTTTGTTTGTTTGTTTTTTTTTCTGCGTCTGCAAAACCAAACCAGGCCCCTCTTTACTGTGTTGGTTCAGAGGATGCCCAATTCATTAGGAACTGTATGTCAGGCCTTCCTGGACCTAATGGTGGCTATAAGGAGAGTTGGTGAAAGAGACCAGGGTTCTGATTGGAGTAGGTCAAAGATGTGGCCAAGTGTAAAGACCATTTTGAGCTAAGCATAGAGTACAGCATGAACATTTGTGATTCAGACTCGCCTCCTCCAAAAAACAGGAGAGGCCCCTTTAGTCTCCCTGCACTTGGCCCTGATGCACACTTTGCCTGTGCCTGCCCCGTTTAGTGTGTGTCTGTCTTCGTTCTACTAGTTCTGCTGGTCTGGGCACCTGGCAGACGGCTGCTTGGTTGCTCAGTTGAACTGAGTTACATCCTGAGGCTGCCGCTGTGCTCTCTCTCCACGAAGTCATTTTCTGTCCTTTAGTTTCTGAAGGCAGCCAAAACACAGGCTGAGTTTGACAGTGACCCAGCCGGGCTCTGCACTCCAGCATGTATTGGCATTGCTGTGGAAAGAAAGCGTGTCCACAAAGCACGCATGTGCATGCATGTACACTCACCTCCTGTGTGTCATTGACACAATCCCCAGGTCTCCGCAGGTAGCAGGGCTGTGCTGCTCTTAGTTCCTGTGGCCATCGTTATCTCCCAAGGGACTTCTAGGCTGGAGAATCAGCTCAGAACCCCAGAAGGAAAGGACCAGGCAGGGTGCCTCCCTGTGTCCTGGCGCTAGAAATAGGACTGTGCCTGAGTGAGTCACAGAGATCACAGAAGCAGGCACTAGGAAGGCACTCAAGGATGCCTGGGTCAGAGGGGGCCAGATGCAACTACCTCCATTTCTCTGTCCCTCCCTCCCTCCCTCCCTCTCTCCCTTTCTCTCTCCCTCCCTCCCTCCCTCCCTCCTTCCCTCTCTCTGTCCCTCTCTCCCTCCCTCCCTTCCTCCTTCCCTCCTTTCCTCCTTCTCTTCCTCCCTTCCTCTCTTCCCTCCCTCCCTGTGTCCCTCCCTCCTAGCTGTTACCTATGTTGTCAATGGCAGGAACCTCTTTTTAATTTTTTTAATTTCTCGGCATCACGCTGCAGAACACAGAACTCGGTGTCCCCTCAGAGCTCAGAGTTCAGATGTATCCTTTGTTCTAGATCTGAAGTGGGGGTTGAGCCAGGACAAGCACCGCACAGTTTTTGGTGTGGGTGGGAAAATGCAATTTGTAAGAGACAACTGAACAGGCAGCTGCTGTCACCTCCACTGACAGCTCTTGGCCGACTGCCAGCTCTGTCTATCCCAGGGCTCAGTCCCTCTGTCTATGCCCATTCCTGCTTTGGTCATCTGCTTCCAGTACTTTTCCATCCCCATGCCCAGCCTACCCTCAGCTCCCAAGCAGTGGCTCTGCCCTTCCACTTGTGAGGCAGCCTTGGTGTGGGGATGCCTAACCACTGAGCTCTCTACAGGATAAGGATGCCTCTTGTGCTTCAGGTCTCTCTGCCCTGCAAGAGTGCTTCCTGTCTTGAGTCTCCTGGAGATGCCCAGGAATTTATACCTCCTAACCCCCAATTTTCACCCTAGGCAGATGTGGCAATTTCCAGGGGACTGCATGCTGGTGCCCTGAACAAAAGAGGAAGCCTTGGCTGCTTTAGCACAGTCTAGAGGCCAGCTTGAGGTTTGCCATTTTAGTTATGATATGGGGAGCCAAGTCTTTGATGAAGTTCTTATTAAATTCTTTACTTAGAAGGTAGCCTCTCTGTGGAGATGCATTTTTTTTTTGCAACAGCCTTGTAATTTTACAAATGTCTCCAAATCTTCTATTATTTTCTATGCCTCAGTCACTATTCTAAGCTCTCAGGGATAAGTCACTGCCCCTGCTTTTCCCTTCTGAGGGTGAAAAAGCAGATGTACTCATTAGCCTAGCTCTGCAGAAGGGGATGCTGTGGATCAGAGTTAGCATTTTTCCTTTGATTACATGGAAAGCAACAGGCAGCACCCAGATCTCCATCCATGCCTCCTGGCTATGCAGTCTGTGCTCCCAAATCCTGACCTAAGAGCCTCTCCATCTATCTAATCAATTCTTGGGGTATTGCAAGCTCAAAGTATAAAACACGAAACCCCACTTCTGATACAAGATACCGTTGTTGACATTGGAAATACTTTTTGGTTCTATTTATAAATATTACCCTAGGAACATTTTCCCATGGCCAAGTCTGTTTTCTGTTGTTCAACACATTGGATTTATATCTGCTGTAGAGGAGCGTGGAGTAGAATACTACATCCCTCTACAACTGCTGGAGCACCACTCAGTTTTAGATGGTGACAGGCATATAGATGTTGCTATCTATCACTGTCCACAAAGAGAGGATCAGACTTCCCTCATCTTGGGGCTTAAGAAATTCCACCTTAATAGGTGGCTTGGAAGATGTCCCACTGCTCAAAGGCGTTAACATACCTCTAAGTTCCTGAGCCTCTCCACACCAAGTGGGAGCTGACAGGGATACTTGAACCAAGGAGATAAAATTTAGTCTCAACCTGAGATGTTAGGTAATGAAACAATTCTTTTTAATACTAGATTCACTGTCTAGTGCTTCAGTCATGCAAATGGCCTCATACATCACGGAACTGGATGGTTGGTGGGCTAGGTACTTTCTTACCCCTTCATAATAAGTGTCCATTACTTCTAGTTGTCCACCAATTCCTGACAACTAAGGGACTCTGGGTATCAAATAGTATAGAGCATTGTTTGCTCACAAGCTCACCTTTCTCACTGCAGGAGCCAACAGAAAATAGAGAGCACCCAGTTTAATTGACATAGGCCAGCAACCCTGACTTCTCTGCTCCCCTAGGTTTCTAGACTCATAGGCTGATGGCAACCTTGATTCTTACAGCAGTTCAGTCTGCTGTGGCTCTCATTTGACCTTTCTCACCGCTCTGGGTGAGTACCAGGGACATCCTGTTTCCCCTTAGTTCTTAAGGATCCTGGGTCACAAATGACTGTAAGGGAAGAAGCCTGGCCAGCTGAGTAGGAGTGCCTTCCAGTGTGAGCATTCCTGCTTTCTCACGGGTGACCTGGGGGATTGATCTGCATGGGGCTCTTACATAAAACTGAATTACTTGTCAGGCTCAAATATTAAAGACAAGCTATTATCTGCTTACTTTCTGTGTATATGAATGCTGGGGACTCTCTGGGATTTGTTTTCTGTTCGTTTGTTCATTTGTTTGGGTTGGTTTGGCATCAGCTTTTTCTTTTTGTTCTTCAATTTCTGCCTTCCCTGGGTTGAATGAACAGGCAATCAAGTTTTCTTATTGATTCTTAGTGAGAAATCCTAGTTTATAAGCTACTTGCTACACTCCTCGTGTCCTCTTTCCATCTCTACATTTGTCCTTTAAAGTCCCCTTAAGCTCTCTAGCTTCTCTTAGTATCGGTGAGGCATTTATCATAGGACCCATTAGCTAGTGTGGACCAGAGTAAGCAGGTAAGACACCAATGTCCTTGGAGGACCATGCTTTCTCTTCTCCTAAGTGGCTATGACTTCTACTAAAGTACTAAAAATTACTTTCCCACAGAACTGTTAAGAACCCTTCACCTTTTGGCAATGAAAAGTAAAGGTGAAGTCAATTTCTTATTGACTAAGAAATCAATAAGAATTAACACATCGAATCTGACTGCTTTGATAGACTCTTGCGATTATTTTCTGATGAAATGTGTGGTAGTTTGAATATGCTTGGCCCAGGGAGTGGTACTATTTGGAGGTGTGGCCTTGGGCATGGGCTTTAAGACCCTTATCCTAGCTGCCTGGAAGCCAGTCTCCTAGCTGCTTTGAGAACAAGAGGTGGAATTCAAAGCTCCTCCAACCCCAACATTTGCCTGAATGCTGCCATGCTCCCTCCTTGATGATAATGTACTGAACCTCTGAACCTGTTAGCCAGCCCCAATTAAATGTTGTCCTTATAAGAGTTGCCTTGGTCATGGTGTCTGTTCACAGCAGAAAATTGTAACTAAGACAAGATGTTTGTGGGAGTAAGGCTTCCTACTCCTCTTTAGCATCTCTCTTCTTTCATAATCGCTCTTGGACCTTGGAAGCCTGACTGAGGACTGTGGGGTACAGCCATATCCTCACAAGGGAAAACATGGCCAGACATGTGCTATGATGTCCTCAGTCCTTGTTTTACAGGCCAGGCTTAGACCAGGGCTCTCACCGCTGCAGAGCTCGTGATGACACCTGGAGCCAACCTCACACTCACGTAGGCCCTGGTTCACTCAGCCCCTGGTTGGCTCTGCCCCTGGTTGGCTCTGCCCCTGGTTCTCTCTGCCCCTGGTTGGCTCTGCCCCTGGTTGGCTCAGCCCCTGGTTGGCTCAGCTCCTGGTTGGTTCTGCCCCTGGTTCTCTCTGCCCCTGGTTGGCTCAGCCCCCTGGTTCTCTCTGCCCCTGGTTCGCTCAGCCGCTGGTTGGCTCAGCCCCTGGTTTGCTCAGCCCCTGGTTCGCTCAGCTTCTGGCTCCTGCTATCTGCTGCCCTTTTCTCTGTGTTCCTCTCCCCACCTCTGCTCCCAGATGTCATCAACTTGAGCTCCAAGTCTCTGCATCAAGTCTTCCCTTGGATTAACATCAACAATGCTTCCTATGGACTTAGTGTCTCCTCCATGGTGCAGAAATGAGTTGTCTCCAACTCTTTCCATCAGTCTTTTTACATGGACGGACCGCATCTTCTCCTGGTGCTTTTCTAAGGTTTACATTAGAAGTAAACTCAAGGATCATTGCAGCGACAGTTGGCATTGTTCAACTAGAAGATATAAATACTGGAATTAAAGCAGGCCCTTGTAGATCTTCTCCTTCCCATCTTTGTTATTGTCTGACCCATTTACTTAATCACTTTTTCTAGAACCCTATTAGAAAGTACTCTGGAAAAATTTTTTCTTAACCTCTCTCCCTGATGCTTGATTTTAACCAGGACGGTTTGTTTGTTTTAGGCTTAATGAGGAAAGCTTGGGAACTATCTGATTTCAGGGTTAAGGAGCAAGCAGTATTTCCAAATTCTAATAAGTCCTGGGGAGGACTAGAGGCTAACTTTTCATACGTCTTAAACTCAGAGTCCTTCATCAGAAAGCAGCTAGAGGAATGCTTTTCTTGGTGGCACTTTCCTTTGCGGTGTCTTGGTGTTGCTACCACCATCGGCTTCTGAACAACGTTTTCATTTTAATATACACCTGCATTTTTGTACTCCGCCTTCTCCTAGTACCTCCCACTTCACATCTGCCAAACTAGTTTCCCAGATCATCAGTTTAAGGTGACCTCCTGTCCTCAAGTGGACTTGTGCTTATTCAGTCAAGAATAGGCGAGAAACAAGGCAGTGTGCAGGCCAGCCAGGAACAAGCCAGTACACTTAACCCGTCTGAACTTAATTGTGTCTTGAGTTTAGTACTTGGCCTGTAGGCTCCTAGGAAGGGGATAGTGGAGCATAGGTTTCTTACATGCTGATCCTCTTTGTAGTGTCAAGAACCCTCTGTAGTTAGTAGTTAAGGAATGGCTCCTTAAGCATTGAACACCTATTGAGAAGTGTAAGTGTAACTGTGCTCTTCTTACTCTGCACTCTATACTTTCACACTCCTTATCCTTCCTTTCATTTTCCCATGAGTACTTTGTTCCGGTTATGTAAAGGAGGAGGCTGTTACATTGTTACATTTGTAGTTGGGGAACTTGAAATTCCTTGTGCTTTACAATGATTGTCTCCAGAGGGAGGAGCTGATGCAGGGCCGGTGCAGCCTAGAGACGTGAACATGGGCAAGCCCCAGGGTAGCAGGCGTGGGTAAGCAGTGCTCTCCAGGGGCTTCCATCCAAGCTTTTAGCCAGGACAGACCCTCCCGAGGTTGGCTTTCAATTTTAAACTTCTACCTTTAGACACTTTTCCTTGTCACGCAATGCTGACATCTGCAAGTTCATGCTTAAGAGCTATAATCAAGTCTCAAACAACAACAACTCAGAATATTTTAAGCGAGTTTGCGATGCCGTGTCAGACCCCATTCACAGCTTGGAGCCCACAGGCCATGAGGTAGACACAGAGTGAAAAGTGCGGTTGGCTTAAAGGTATGATGAGGACCACCGAGGATCATCTCAGGCCTTTATCCTGAGGAGATCACGCAGCTCTTTTCCTGCAGCACAACTTAAATTCTTCCCTTGTGTAGTTCAGGAAGGTAGAAAGCCAACAAATACGTCTCATTTTCTTGAATGTCAACCTGAGCCCCAGTCTCTAGGTTCAGGACCCAGCACATCCTAAGCACCTGCTTTATGGACCTTTCTCTCTCTCTCTCTCTCTCTCTCTCTCTCTCTCTCTCTCTCTCTCTCTCTCTGTGTGTGTGTGTGTGTGTGTGTGTGTGTGTGTGTGTGTGTGTGTGTGTGGTTTTAAACTTGTTTCTGCCAATCTGTTCTCCTTTGCATGGTCCCCACTTTAAAACTCTCTGGCCGCTGCTAGAATACACTGCAGATTACAGACTAAATCAGTCACAATTCTCTGTCTCCTTGGATTATCCTCACTGATTTAGATTCCCCCAGTGCCCCAGAGTCGCCTTGGCCACAGGTAGCATGTACTTAACACTTACCCTGCTCTCTGCAAAGAATGGCTATGATTTTCAGATTGCCGAAGCTGCCAGCATAGGTTAGTTACAGCACTGGGGAACATGGCTTATCTATTCACAGAGTTTACTGTCTTCCCTTTTCTCCAGAACTTGAGCTTAAACCAAGGGCCTGCACTATTCTAGGCCGATGCTCTTCCACTGAGCTCCACATACTCCAGTCCCATTTTTATTTTCTACTTTGGAGTGGGGTCTAAGTTACCCAAGTTGGCCTTGAATTCTCTCAGTAGCTAAGGCTGACCTTGAATTCCAAGTCCCCTGCCTCAGTTCCACAATAGCTGGGATTACAGCCTTGTATGACTAGGCCTAATTTACACATTACTTTTCTGTTGTGTTATTAAATCTTATTAATGCAAACTACATTGATCAGACTGGAACCAGTATCTTAAGATTCCTGAGCAGGAGTGAACAACACTTCTAGACTCAACCGACATTCGCATTACAGGCTGCTATCAGCTAGCCAATCTACTAGTAGTGGGTCCATAGCCGTTTTTTTCTGAAGGACTGTGTGGTATGAAAATTTGGCCTTTGGTCAGCTCTGTAGGAGTCCAGATCAGGGTCTGCTTCTTGCTGCCTGTTGAAGTTTGAATGGGAGGCCTAGGCTCTGTGCATCTGGACTTTCCTCGCTTGAAACGGTACCAGTACCTAGCATGGGGTGAGCTGGCACCAAGCCCAAGTCACAGTCACTGTCGGCCTCATCTCCCTGGTTCTTCTGAGAATCACACCACTATCAGTTGGCAATCACTGTAAGTGTCCCTTGTGTGCAGTTCCACCTAGAGAACTGTGACCTGTTTCCCCCCATCCTACCCTCCAGCTGGCTGCTGCCTCTGTGCTGACCTTAGATTGTCTCCAGCCTCCACTGCTGTTCTAAGTCTTAGCAGAGCATCACGAGGTCCCCTCTGCTCCCCTATCACCTCAAGCCTGTGCTCTAGATGTCTTTAGCTAGTGTTTCCTCCATCCACCCATCCACCCACCTGCCCATACACCTGCCCATCCGTACACCTGCCCATCACCTGCACATACACCTGCACATACACCTGCACCTGTACAGGTGCGCTGCCTTCCCTAGCACCTATATATTGGCTTGCTCAACAGTTGTCAAAAACATAAGAGACAGCTTGAAATGTAGACATCTCATATTTCATGGCCTTCAGTTTTCTTTCTTTTCTTTTTTTCTTTCTTTTCTTTTCTTTCTTTCTTTTTTTAACCTCCTAATGATTCTCTGTCTACGTGTCTGTGACTCGTTAATTTTGGAGCGGAGGGGCGTGGGAATCACGTGGAAATAATCACTGCTGAGATAGGTTCAGCAACTTCCTCTGGTCTCAGGCCCTGCTTCCCTGCTGTTCACTAGATAACCGGACAGATCCAGGGTGCCTACCTCCCAAGAGCGCTGTGGCCCAGCAGCGCCATCTTGTGGACAATGAGCTCCACTGAAACGAGACTTTGGAAACGGAGCCAAAATCACATTCTATGATGTAATGCCGTCAACCAGACTTAAAATTATCCTATCTCTGGATTTTAAAATAAAACAAATCTGAAATGCCTTCCCTTCCCGATTTTTATTTCTTTTTTCACTAGAAATAACATTCTAAACTTTTCAATGGCCAATGGTGTATTTTTACGTTCATTTGTGTGTTCATCAAAGGTTTCAGCTTTAAAAGCAAAACAAAAGTAGTGTGATGTTTGGATCTTCAAACGTGGTCACTATAGAGTTTGTTACATTCAGAGTCTTGGAGATGAAGGTGTATGACTCCATGATAACTTCCTGCTCTTGCAGAGGGCCAGGGTTGGACTCCCAGCATCCACCTGGGTAGATCACAGCCATGTGTGACTCCAGTTGCAGGAGATCTGGTGCATACTAGACACATGTGTGGTGCACATACATACATGCAGGCAAAGCATGCATACGTAGAAAATAAAACAAATCTGAAACAAACGTCCAGAGTCTCAACCCCCGTGACTCCTGTCTGCCTGAGAGTTTGAGCCGCACAGGTGACTGGCGTCAGATGGAAATTCTGTGTTCTTGCTCATGTGATGGCCCTTTCCGAGCCTCAGTGGCCCATGCATTCATTACAAGGAACGCTGAGAGTGTGTCCCTTGTCCCCTGTCCCTGAATTCCTAGGATACTTCATGGCAACACCCCAGGTAGGAACAGCAAACTCAAGGCAGGGTGGGAGGAACTCACAATGTGTATGAGGGGTCAGAGAATCTGTTTATGTCGACCATGTTGCAGGAGATCAAATATTCAGCTATAACAGTGTACCGTGCTTCAGACAGCCATCAGCAAACATGTCACATCATCTTTTAAAGGGGTGCTCAGGCCAGTCTCCCCAAAATTCAGGAGAGTAAAATTGCATTTAAAAATGTTTTTTTATAGAAGAATGTTAGATTTGCATTATCTCTTATCAATAGCTCAATAATTATTTATTTGTGATTTTTTATTTTATGATTTTTTTTTTGCTAACTACTAAAAGTTTTAAATGAGTTTTTCTTGTACGAGACATGCATAAGGATCCCGTTGGTTAATTCATTTTGTTTGACAATTCCGTGCATGGATATAATGTGTTTAGACTGCTCTCATCTCCCTTCCTTTCCCTTCCTACATCCCAATCACTACGAAATCTCTTCCTATGTGCTTGCTTGTGTTTTGTGTTCCTCTGGGCTCTACCAGGGCCTTCTGTGTGGCTGTGGTATCGGAACTATCCATTGGAGTCTAGCGGTCTCACAGAGGGTGTGTAACCAAAGATAATAGCACTCCCTTCCCTCCCTCGAGCTCACACTGCCTCAGTTCAGCAGTAAGGGGTGGGGTCCATGAGCCAACCACAGTCCCTGCCCATCCACAGCTCACCCTTGAAACAGCCTGTCTTGTGTAGCCCAGGACAAGCCATTGCAGCTGCCAAGTTTGTGATTATCCCGACTATGCTGTATCTAGAGGCTCTTCACAGCTCTTCTCCCTCTTTTCCAGCTCCTACATTCTTTCTATCCCTTGTCTGCAGTGCTCTGTGAGCCGTATCGATGACTTATTTAGGACTGAACCCTCACTTGTCACTTATTCTCAGCATCTTACAAAGCCATGAGTCTAGGAGACCTTTCACATTTGCCACCCTGGGGCCTCAGAGCAGCCCCTGTGGAGCCCAGGATGTAGCCCAGCAGCTGCTCAAGGATGCCAGCTAATCACCAATTAGCTCTCAGAAAAGCCCAAGCAGACGGCTGGTGTCCTTCACAGTAATCCTGCTGCTTATGGTAATCAGATTATTTGCATCATTAGAGTCTCAGCACAGCTACATGAAGACTCACTAATATATATCAAATATTCATTAAGGAACTAAACTCCTGACGGTCGCCAGCTCCTGAAGCAGACAAGGTCGTTAATTGTTTAAAAATACAAATACCTCTACCTTGAGATGGGATGGGGGGGTGGATGAAGTCAAAATAGCAGCAAGATATAGCTAGGCTGTCCATGCACACAGTCTAATAAGGAGCTGTTGGATGACAAATAGGTGACGTTTTATGGAAGCATGATTTAATATTAATACCGTAGGTATAGTCTTATCAGAGTGTTGCCATTGCTGTGATAAAACACCATGACCAAAAGCAAGGGAAGGGTCACACTTCTACACCACAGTTCATCATCAAAGGAAATCGGGACAGGAACCCAAACAGGGCAGGAGCCTGGAGGCAGGCACTGATGCAGAGAACATGGAGGAGTGCTGCTCACTGACTTGCTGCTCGAAGCTTACTCAGCCTGCTTTGTTATAGAGCCCAGGACCGCCAGCTGAGGGTTGGCACCACCCACAGTTCACAGGGCCTTCTGCCTCAATCGCCGATTTTAAAAATGCCGTACATGGTTGTCTACAGCCTGATTTCATGGATACGGTGTCTCTGCATTGAAGTCCTCTCAGAGGACTCCAGCTTATGTCGGGGTGACATAGAGACTAGGGAATACTATCAGTACTTCCCTCAGGCCCCAGCGGCTCTTGTTTCCCAAGAGGTAACACTGCTAGCAAGCAGTCAAAGTGACTTTCTGAGAATAGCTTACTGTTCCTTTTGCCACGGAACTGAGATGCTCAAACACTCAGTTCAAAGTTGGTTAGATTTTCAAACTGCCTAGAACTAATAAGATTAAAGACATTTTGGCCCTAATTTGCTATACGTTGTAAAATTTTACTGTTTTCTTTTTTATCTAACCATAAGGGATGTTGGTCTCCAACCATTTAAAATGATTCAGAAGGTTAGTTCCTCAAAATCATTTTGTTTAATGTTGAAGTGTAATTATTGTAATGGATGATACAGTTAATAATATAACAATACAAGTATTAGAATATGCTGTAATAACTGTCACAGACTCTTGTAGGTAACCATTGCTGCCTGTTACACACAGACTAGTAGCCTATAAGAGCAAGGTCCTCCTGTGTAGACCTGGCGGTACTAGCTCATTCTGCAGACCTGACAGTCCCAGCATGCTGCCAGGGGATAGTGCACCAAAATTCACGTCATAAAGGGGGGCCAAAACCACAGATTCACATCTTTATTCTGTTTGTCCCCAGCTATTTTACCTTGAAAATCTTCAAATCGATGGAAAATTACTAGAATAGAGCAGTCCAGTGTCACACATCTGGAATCCTCTCAGTGGATTCTCACATCCTCTTCCCCACCCCTTACAATCCAAGAAGAAGCCAATAGCAACATGACATCTAAGAAAAAGCTTTATTGTGTGCCTGTGTATGTAAGTGTGTGTATGTGTTCTTGTGTGGAAGCCAGACGGCCATTTGTTTCTCTCTTCCCACTGTGTAAGGCCCAGAGAACCAACTCGGATCTTCAGGCTTGGTGGCAATCACCCCTACCCTGACTTGCTTTGCTCCCCCAGGACAGTTTAATCTCTACAGTTCTCCATCTAGTGTGGAGATCTGCAGTCCACAAGTCATCCAGTCAGTGATCGCAGTGAACCATCCTTGCCCCAGCTCTAACCCAGGACCTGGGCTGTTGCTCATTTCGTTTTCTTTCTTTTCTTTCTTTTTTTTTTTTTTATTAACTTGAGTATTTCTTATATACATTTCAAGTGTTATTCCCTTTCCCGGTTTCCGGGCAAACATCCCCCTCCCCCCTCCCCTTCCTTATGGGTGTTCCCCTCCCAACCCTCCCCCCATTGCCGCCCTCCCCCCACCAGTCTAGTTCACTGGGGGTTCAGTCTTAGCAGGACCCAGGGCTTCCCCTTCCACTGGTGCTCTTACTAGGATATTCAATGCTACCTATGAGGTCAGAGTCCAGGGTCAGTCCATGTATAGTCTTTAGGTAGTGGCTTAGTCCCTGGAAGCTCTGGTTGCTTGGCATTGTTGTACATATGGGGTCTCGAGCCCCTTCAAGCTCTTCCAGTTCTTTCTCTGATTCCTTCAACGGGGGTCCCATTCTCAGTTCAGTGGTTTGCTGCTGGCATTCACCTCTGTATTTGCTGTATTCTGGCTGTGTCTCTCAGGAGCGATCTACATCCGGCTCCTGTCTGCCTGCACTTCTTTGCTTCATCCATCTTGTCTAATTGGATGGCTGTATATGTATGGGCCACATGTGGGGCAGGCTCTGAATGGGTGTTCCTTCTGTATCTGTTTTAATCTTTGCCTCTCTATTCCCTGCCAAGGGTATTCTTGTTCCCCTTTTAAAGAAGGAGTGAAGCATTCACATTTCGATCATCTGTCTTGAGTTTCATGTGTTCTAGGAATCTAGGGTAATTCAAGCATTTGGGCTAATAGCCACTTATCAATGAGTGCATACCATGTATGTCTTTCTGTGATTGGGTTAGCTCACTCAGGATGATATTTTCCAGTTCCGTCCATTTGCCTACGAATTTCATAAAGTCATTGTTTTTGATAGCTGAGTAATATTCCATTGTGTAGATGTACCACATTTTCTGTATCCATTCCTCTGTTGAAGGGCATCTGGGTTCTTTCCAGCTTCTGGCTATTATAAATAAGGCTGCGATGAACATAGTGGAGCACGTGTCTTTTTTATATGTTGGGGCATCTTTTGGGTATATGCCCAAGAGAGGTATAACTGGATCGTCAGGCAGTTCAATGTCCAATTTTCTGAGGAACCTCCAGACTGATTTCGAGAATGGTTGTACCAGTCTGCAATCCCACCAACAATGGAGGAGTGTTCTTCTTTCTCCGCATCCTCGCCACCATCTGCTGTCACCTGAGTTTTTGATCTTAGCCATTCTTACTGGGGTGAGGTGAAATCTCAGGGTTGTTTTGATTTGCATTTCCCTTATGACTAAAGATGTTGAACATTTCTTTAGGTGTTTCTCAGCCATTCGGCATTCCTCAGCTGTGAATTCTTTGTTTAGCTCTGAACCCCATTTTTTAATAGGGTTATTTGTCTCCCTGCGGTCTAACTTCTTGAGTTCTTTGTATATTTTGGATATAAGGCCTCTATCTGTTGTAGGATTGGTAAAGATCTTTTCCCAATCTGTTGGTTGCCGTTTTGTCCTAACCACAGTGTCCTTTGCCTTACAGAAGCTTTGCAGTTTTATGAGATCCCATTTGTCGATTCTTGATCTTAGAGCATAAGCCATTGGTGTTTTGTTCAGGAAATTTTTTCCAGTGCCCATGTGTTCCAGATGCTTCCCTAGTTTTTCTTCTATTAGTTTGAGTGTATCTGGTTTGATGTGGAGGTCCTTGATACACTTGGACTTAAGCTTTGTACAGGGTGATAAGCATGGATTGATCTGCATTCTTCTACATGTTGAGCTCCAGTTGAACCAGCACCATTTGCTGAAAATGCTATCTTTTTTCCATTGGATGGTTTTGGCTCCTTTGTCAAAAATCAAGTGCCCATAGGTGTGAGGATTCATTTCTGGGTCTTCAATTCTGTTCCATTGGTCTATCTGTCTGTCTCTGTACCAATACCATGCAGTTTTTAATCACTATTGCTCTGTAATACTGCTTGAGTTCAGGGATAGTGATTCCCCCTGAAGTCCTTTTATTGTTGAGGATAGTTTTAGCTATCCTGGGTTTTGTGTTATTCCAGATGAATTTGCAAATTGTTCTGTCTAACTCTTTGAAGAATTGGATTGGTATTTTGATGGGGATTGCATTGAATCTGTAGATTGCTTTTGGTAAAATGGCCATTTTTACTATATTAATCCTGCCAATCCATGAGCATGGGAGATCTTTCCATCTTCTACAATTTCTTTCTTCAGAGTCTTGAAGTTCTTATTGTACAAATCTTTTACTTGCTTGGTTAAAGTCACACTGAGGTACTTTATATTATTTGGGTCTATTATGAAGGGTGTCGTTTCCCTAATTTCTTTCTCGGCTTGTTTCTCTTTTGTATAGAGGAAGGCAACTGATTTATTTGAGTTAATTTTATACCCAGCCACTTTGCTGAAGTTGTTTATCAGCTTTAGTAGTTCTCTGGTGGAACTTTTGGGATCACTTAAATATACTATCATATCATCTGCAAATAGTGATATTTTGACTTCTTCTTTACCAATCTGTATCCCCTTGACCTCCTTTTGTTGTCTGATTGCTCTGGCTAGAACTTCAAGAACTATATTGAATAAGTAGGGAGAGAGTGGGCAGCCTTGTCTAGTCCCTGATTTTAGTGGGATTGCTTCAAGTTTCTCTCCATTTAGTTTAATGTTAGCAACTGGTTTGCTGTATATGGCTTTTACTATGTTTAGGTATGGGCTTTGAATTCCTATTCTTTCCAGGACTTTTATCATGAAGGGGTGTTGAATTTTGTCAAATGCTTTCTCAGCATCTAATGAAATGATCATGTGGTTTTGTTCTTTCAGTTTGTTTATATAATGGATCACGTTGATGGTTTTCCGTATATTAAACCATCCCTGCATGCCTGGGATGAAGCCTACTTGATCATGGTGGATGATTGTTTTGATGTGCTCTTGGATTCAGTTTGCCAGAATTTTATTGAGTATTTTTGCGTCGATATTCATAAGGGAAATTGGTCTGAAGTTCTCTTTCTTTGTTGGGTCTTTGTGTGGTTTAGGTATAAGAGTAATTGTGGCTTCATAGAAGGTATTCGGTAGTGCTCCATCTGTTTCAATTTTGTGGAATAGTTTGGATAGTATTGGTATGAGGTCTTCTATGAAGGTCTGATAGAATTCTGCACTAGACCCGTCTGGACCTGGGCTCTTTTTGGTTGGGAGACCTTTAATGACTGCTTCTATTTCCTTAGGAGTTATGGGGTTGTTTAACTGGTTTATCTGTTCCTGATTTAACTTCGGTACCTCGTATCTGTCTAGGAAATTGTCCATTTCCTGCAGATTTTCAAGTTTTGTTGAATATAGGCTTTTATAGTAAGATCTGATGATTTTTTGAATTTCCTCTGAATCTGTAGTTATGTCTCCCTTTTCATTTCTGATTTTGTTAATTTGGACACACTCTCTGTGTCCTCTCGTTAGTCTGGCTAAGGGTTTATCTATCTTGTTGATTTTCTCAAAGAACCAACTCTTGGTTCTGTTGATTCTTTCTATGGTCCTTTTTGTTTCTACTTGGTTGATTTCAGCTTGAGTTTGATTATTTCCTGCCTTCTACTCCTCCTGGGTGTATTTGCTTCTTTTTGTTCTAGAGCTTTTAGGTGTGCTGTCAAGCTGGTGACATATGCTCTTTCCTGTTTCTTTCGGCAGGCACTCAGAGCTATGAGTTTTCCTCTTAGCACAGCTTTCATTGTGTCCCATAAGTTTGGGTATGTTGTACCTTCATTTTCATTAAATTCTAAAAAGTCTTTAATTTCTTTCTTTATTTCTTCCTTGACCAGGTTATCATTGAGTAGAGCATTGTTCAATTTCCACGTATATGTGGGCGTTCTTCCCTTATTGTTATTGAAGACAAGTTTTAGGCCATGGTGGTCCGATAGCACGCATGGGATTATTTCTATCTTTCTGTACCTGTTGAGGCCTTTTTTATGACCAATTATATGGTCAATTTTGGAGAAAGTACCATGAGGAGCTGAGAAGAAGGTATATCCTTTTGCTTTAGGATAGAATGTTCTATAAATATCTGTTAAGTCCATTTGGCTCATGACTTCTCTTAGTCTGTCTACGTCTCTGTTTAATTTCTGTTTCCATGATCTGTCCGTTGATGAGAGTGGGGTGTTGAAATCTCCTACTATTATTGTGTGAGGTGCAATGTGTATTTTGAGCTTTAGTAAGGTTTCTTTTACGTATGTAGGTGCCCTTGTATTTGGGGCATAGATATTTAGGATTGAGAGTTCATCTTGGTGGATTTTTCCTTTGATGAATACGAAGTGTCCTTCCTTATCTTTTTTGATGAATTTTAGTTGAAAATTGATTTTATTTGATATTAGAATGGCTACTCCAGCTTGCTTCTTCCGACCATTTGCTTGGAAAGTTCTTTTCCAGCCTTTCACTCTGAGGTAGTGTCTGTCTTTGTCTCTGAGGTGTGTTTCCTCTAGGCAACAGAATGCAGGGTCCTCGTTGCATATGCAGTTTGTTAATCTATGTCTTTTTATTGGGGAGTTGAGGCCATTGATGTTGAGAGATATTAAGGAATAGTGATTATTGCTTCCTGTTATATTCATATTTGGATATGAGGTTATGTTTGTGTGCTTTTCTTCTGTTTTGTTGCCAAGACGATTAGTTTCTTGCTTCTTCTAGGGTATAGCTTGCCTCCTTATGTTGGGCTTTACCATTTATTATCCTTTGTAGTGCTGGATTTGTAGAAAGATATTGTGTAAATTTGGTTTTGTCATGGAATATCTTGGTTTCTCCATCTATGTTAATTGAGAGTTTTGCAGGATACAGTAACCTGGGCTGGCATTTGTGTTCTCTTAGGGTCTGTATGACATCTGTCCAGGATCTTCTGGCTTTCATAGTTTCTGGCGAAAAGTCTGGTGTGATTCTGATAGGTGTGCCTTTATATGTTACTTGACCTTTTTCCCTTACTGCTTTTAATATTCTTTCTTTATTTTGTGCGTTTGGTGTTTTGACTATTATGTGACGGCAGGTGTTTCTTTTCTGGTCCAATCTATTTGGAGTTCTGTAGGCTTCTTGTATGACTATGGGTATCTCTTTTTTTAGGTTAGGGAAGTTTTCTTCTATGATTTTGTTGAAGATATTTACTGGTCCTTTGAGCTGGGAGTCTTCACTCTCTTCTATACCTATTATCCTTAGGTTTGATCTTCTCATTGAGTCCTGGATTTCCTGTATGTTTTGGACCAATAGCTTTTTCTGCTTTACATTATCTTTGACAGTTGAGTTGATGATTTCTATGGAATCTTCTGCTCCTGAGATTCTCTCTTCCATCTCTTGTATTTTGTTGGTGAAGCTCATATCTACAGCTCCTTGTCTCTTCTTTTGGTTTTCTATATCCAGGGTTGTTTCCATGTGTTCTTTCTTGATTGCTTCTATTTCCATTTTTAATTCCTTCAACTGTTTGATTGTGTTTTCCTGGAATTCTTTCAGGGATTTTTGTGATTCCTCTCTGTAGGCTTCTACTTGTTTATTTATATTTTCCTGTGTTTCTCTAAGGGAGTTCTTCGTGTCTTTCTTGAAGTCCTCCAGCATCATGATCAAATATGATTTTGAAACTAGATCTTGCTTTTCTGGTGTGTTTGGATATTCCGTGTTTGCTTTGGTGGGAGAATTGGGCTCTGATGATGCCATGTAGTCTTGGTTTGGTAGTCTGTTGCTTTGGTTCCTGCGCTTGCCTCTCGCCATCAGATTATCTCTAGTGTTACTTTGTTCTGCTATTTCTGACAGTGGCTAGACTGTCCTTATAAGCCTGTGTGTCAGGGGTGCTGTAGACCTGTTTTCCTGTTTTCTTTCAGCCAGTTATGGGGACAGAGTGTTCTGCTTTCGGGCGTGTAGTTTTTCCTATCTACAGGTCTTCAGCTGTTCCTGTGGGCCTGTGTCTGGAGGCGTGTCTGCCTCTCTGAAGGTTTAGCTCTCCCTCCCACGGGATTTGGGTGCAGAGAACTGTTTATCTGGTTGGTCCCTTCAGGTTCTGGCAATGTCTCAGACGCAGCGGTCCTGCTGCTCCTGGGCCCTCCTCTACGGGAACCCAGAGGCTGTATACAGTTTCCTCTTAGGCCATGGATGTGGGCAGGGGTGGGCAGTGTTGGTGGTCTCTTCACCTCTGCAGCCTCAGGAGTGCCCACCTGACTAGGCGGTGAGGTCTCTCTCCCATGGGGTTTGGGAGCAGAGGGCTGCTGCGGGCCGAGATCCGTGGGTTTGGGACTCCCGGTAAACACCGGAAGTGCCCGGTCCTATAGGAATTTTGCCTCTGTGTGTCCTTAGTTCACCAGGCAGGTCTCTTGCAGCAGAAAAGTTGGACTTACCTGTGGTCCCAAGGCTCAAGTTTGCCTGTGGGGTGCTGCCTACGAGCTCTCTGCGGCGGCAGCAACCAGGAAGATCTGCGCCGCCCTTTCCAGGAGCTTCCGTGCACCAGGGTTCCAGATGGCGTTTGGTGTTTTCCTCTGCCGTCAGAGATGTGTGCAGAGTGCAGTCTCTTCTGGTTTCCCAGGCGTGTCTGCCTCTCTGAAGGTTTAGTTCTCCCTCCCACGGGATTTGGGTGCAGAGAACTGTTTATCTGGTCAGTCCCTTCAGGTTCTGGTGGTGTCTCAGATGCAGCGGTCCTGCTGCTCCTGGGCCCTCCTCTCTTGGTTTTCTTTATACTGGAAACTTTCATTGTTTTGTTTTGTCCTGTCTTTCATGACCATTACACTTTTAAAAAAATTTTAAATGTTTAATTCATTCTTTTTTATTCACTTTATATCCCAATATAAACCCCCCTCCTCCCAACACCCCCCCATTTCTCCCTCCCCTTCTTCTTCAGTAAGACCCCCTCTAGGTATCACCCCCCCCACTATCCTCCAACATCAGGTCACTGAAGGACTAGGCTCATCTCCCTCTAAAGTCACATAATAAGGGTATTTACATATTTAAAGAGTGTAGGTCATGGCCTCTTCACAATTAGGTGGAAATACATATATGTATTTGGTACATATATGGTCCTAATCTGATATTATTATGGGTGGAACCATGAGTGACATCCACCAAATTCTTCCTTTGTGATAAATATGCACTAGTTTGGGGGTTTCCTAAGAAACTCAATACCGTTCACCAGTCCCATATTCCACCATTTCAGCATCCATTCGTGATTCTTGATTGAGTCAATTATGACTGATGTGGTTGAAAATAGTGACTTTTTTTTTATTCAATTGTTCCTCCAACTTTCAAGTTACAGTTGTTCTATAAAAGAACATACACCATCCTTCTACTCACTCACCCATTCCTCCACCCACCCACCCACTCCTCCACTCATCCACACACTCACCCATCTATTCATCTACCTACGCAGCCAGCCACCCAGCCATCCATTCCTCCATCCTTCCCTTCATCCATCCACCCACCTACCCACTCTTCCACCCATTCACCCACCCATCTACCCATTTGCCTACCAAGTCGGCCACCCATCTCCCTACCTATCCATCCACCATCTATCTATCCACCCCATCCATTCTTTACCCATCCATCCAATCACCCAACTATCTATCCACCCATCCACCCGCCATCACCCAAACTGCATTCCTCTACCCATCCATCCATCCAACCATCCATCTACCCACTTACCCATCCATTTGCCACCTGTCTTAGTTAGGGTTTCCATTGCTGTAAAGAGACATCATGACCAAGGCAACTCTTACAAAGGACATTTAATTGGAGCTAGCTTTACTGGTTCTGAGGTGCAGTCCATTATCATCATGGCCAGAAGCACATCATCCAGGCAAGCACGGTGCTGGAGGAGCTAAGAGTTCTACAACTTGTTCTGAAGACAAACAGGAGACTATGATCTTCCAGGCAGCAGAGTGTCTCAAAGCCCAGCTCCACAGTGACACACTTCCTCCAACAAGGTCGCAGCTATTCCAACAAGGCTGCACCACCTAATAGAGCCACTCTCTGAGCTAAGCATATCCAAACCACCACACCATCCATCCACCCATCCATCTGTCTACCGATACCTCCCTATTTTTATCAGTAAAGTCTCACAAATTCTTCTTAGTGATTCTTCCTCATGACTCCCATTATTCAGCTCTGTGCTGATCTACCTGTCAGATCTATCTCCCATCAGTGTTACTCTTGTCTCTGGCATGGCCACATGAGTTTCTGGGTGTCACTTATTGTTTTATCCTTTAGCATATTTATGTAGATTCATGCTGATAATAAGTACACAGATTTAATAGCCTCAATGTATCTTTATTTGCATGAATAAAACAACACATTTTATTCACACAGCATTGTTTTAAGTTACTATGTGCTTGTTTCCAATATTACTTATCATCCGATAGAAAACCAGGCAGCAGAACTGTCTTTAAAATATGCCACACTAAATTATGATGATAGTGAGTTATGTGCTCCATGGAGCACAACAGAAAAGCTCTCAGCCCACTGTGGCAATTAAGGACTCCCAAAAAGAGTGTAATCAACTCCAGAGAGATAAATGAGAATCCACCTGGGGAGGGAACACAGTGTTCCAGGCTAAGGAAATGCATGCCCCCTATGGAACTGAACAAGTGTGTTAATTCCAGGCAGTGTGATCTTGTGTGTGTTAGAGTAGGATGTGGTGGCACATAGGAGTTAGACAAGAAGCAGGGTTGGTTTGTAATGGCTGCTGGAGACCAGGCCCAACTAATGACCCATGAGCAGCATTATTTAACATTGACTACTTGCTCTCATCTCCTGGGGGGACTGTCAGACACATAACAACACAACACCAGCCCAGACTATTCAAGTCAAGTCCACTAGGAGCACGCTGTGAGGAGCTCTGGAATCATAAATCTCAGTTACACACCTGGCTTCTAGGGAAAACATCATGAGAAATGATGGGACAGGGTTCAGAGCTAACCCCTGAAATGAAGGTCTTAAAGGATTCCTTTTATTTTGTAGGATTTTGAACTCAATAATGAACTCAAAATGAATGTTCTGAACTTGCTAGAAGAAGTTCTACGAGACCCGGACCTTCTTCCTCAAGAAAGGAAAGCCACGGCGAACATCCTGAGGTAAAAGCCAGTACAGCTGCTAGTGGAGTTATGTCACCGGGTTATGCTCACTGCAAATAGGTTCCATCAGATCAGAAGAACACATTTTAGACTTTTCTGGGCATCAGAGGCTGTGTGCTTGGCAGCAAAGTGTTGTCTATCATCATCTGATTTGGTGGGGGTAGTTTGAGGTCTGCTGTGCAAGGGAGACTTTGAACTGTAGCCATAATTTGTGTGGTGATGGTTTCTGTAGAACCACATGGTGAAGGAGGAGCCCCTAGGGATTCTCGCTGTGAATCCAGACAGCAGTGTGGGTGAGCTTTGTCTTCTGCTCATGAGTACTAATTACGGATCAGCAGCTCGCCTCCCTGTCATACCACTAGTGTTTCTGTGAGAGCGGTAGCACACCTGTGAAGAGGTGACACATGGTCCTTGGTTTGCTGCACTTGTCCTAGCCAGTGCTTCCAGTCAACTTCTTGTCTCAAGCTTTCCATGTCAGCTGGGTCCCACACTCAGATGAGGTTGGGTAAAACATGAACCTGACAGGTCTATATGATGAATGCTTGGACTTGGTGGACCTTACTGGAAACGTAGTTGTAACATCCAGCACTCACATAGATCAACTGATTGGGGCAGGGGGTTCTTTTCTAGTTCACTCTGCATGAGGAACACATACGCCAATGGTTGTATGTGGACATTTCAGTTATAGTTTCCCAGCTCACCCATGGATACGTCTTCTGCCCCTACTGAAGAGTGGAAAGCCTGACATCTTCCTGCCAGGGCCAATTAGTGCCCCCACCATTCTGGTTTTCAGTTTTTCCTTCATTTACAGCCTGGAAGGGACTTTTGTTTCTCCCAAGCTTGTCTGCATTGTGTCTTAGTGTAATAGATTATATCAAAAATATGTGCTGAGAGGAATCCATTCAGCTCAGTTAACTGTCTTGTTGGAAGTCCCTTCCCAATGCAACAGTGCCAAACTTGAGATCCTGGTATTTTAGCAGTTGGACCACAAGTCAGTCTTATTCCTCATTACGTTCCCAAAGGCAGACCACTGTGATCTAGAAGCTGTTAAAAGTTTAACTGTGCTCCCCCAATGGAAAAAATGACATGTTCAAGTCCTGACATCTCCTACCTCAAAATATGACCCTGTTGTGACCAACATCACCACAGATACAGCCAGCTAAGTTGAGGACATCCTGGGAGGTGAAGCTCTCTATGAGCTTCTAATGAGGCTGGTGCCATTATTGGAAGATGGCCATGAAAGACAGAGAGCTGCAGAGACTATCATGTGGAGATGGGGGACAGGAATTGCAATTTTACAGCCACAAGCCAAGGAACACTAAGAATTGCTAGCAGAACACCAGAAGCTAGAAAGTGCAAAGGAGTGTTCCTTAAGGATGTTAGAGATACACGCCCCTGCCAGTGTTTTGACCTCACATCTGTTCCGGAATCTGCACATCTCTGTTTTCTCAGTTGCCTACTTTGTGCTATTTTTCAGCCTAGAAAACTCTTAGGATCCTTTCCTATATTTTCTATTCTATAAAAACATCTAAGTAAGCTGAAATATTCCATTACCTGATCTATTTCCTGATTTCAGAAAATAGATTTCAGGTAGAGCCCAGTTTCACTGGATGAACACTCATACCCAGGAGTGATTGTTACTCATTTTCTCATTGGGTAACTAGTTCGTCAAGCTCTTTATGTTTAAAACCATTGACATTTGAAAGCTGTGTTCTGAAAGTTTATGTCCCTGGGGACATTTGACAAAATAACTGCCAGGGAAATCCTGTTGTTCACATTAGGAAAACTGTTCAAGATTGGCCAGTAGGAGGCCTTTCAACTGCAGATTCCTTAAGACTGCCTCATAGGTAGAGGTTTCTGTCTGTTCCCAAAGGTGGCCTGAGAAACCAGTTAAGTGGAGTCAATATGCACAAGGAATCATATTTACCGTTCTGGGTCTTTATTACTTATCATGCCTCACATGTTGATTCTTTTTTTGCTGAATAATGATGCAGTCAGCAAAGCCACAAAGCCAATGAGGAACGGACATTTTGTAAACAGCCTTGTGGAATACCACTGAACAGAGACCTAGTCTGGTCTTTGCTGGCTGCCACAGAGTTCAATCTTGTCTTTAAACCAATAGAACCTCCAAGTTTCTAAACCAATCTGAACTCCAGTTTCTTCATTTATCCATCAGGCCTCTGTGAGGACTTCATGATTTAACATGGTGGAAAGAGGTTAATGGAAATGATGCCTGTACCATAGTTATTAGATGCTCTGAGAACTCTTGTGGGGAAATTGTCCCTGATATCAGGGTGACATGACTTGAATGAAATTGGCTGATTTGTATCATTTTTTCACTTTCTTGGGGCTTTATCCCCTCCCACATATGGGGTCAATGTCAGAGCAGAATACAATGGCTCCTAGCTCGATGTTTAAACTATTTGTCTGTAATTGAAGTAAGAATGTTCCATTGACAGACTGTAGCCTCATTCTTTCCTTCTACCCTCATTGGTGTTTCATATTAAATACAGGATCATTCAATTAATTATACTGCTGATTGATCCGGTAGGAAGGATTGTTGTATGTTCACCAAAACCAGAAGTCAGGAGTTAGGAAGGAAAAAGCAACCCTTGCTGCAGTGGGGACTGGGCTAGAGGCCTCCATAGTTGATGAGGAACAGCTGATGTCATGGAGGATAAAAACTTACCCTATTCTGGTTACAAATAGCTCAGACAATAGAAATGTATGCATATTCCAGTAAAATATAAACACAAAACATATACTTAAGCCTATATTGCTGTTTTAGTTAGGGTTTTAATGCTGTGAAGAGACACCATGACCAAGGCAGGTCTTATGAAGGCAACATTTAATTGGGGCTGGCTTACAGTTGTAGAGGTTCAGTCCATTATTGTCATGGACGAAAGCATGGGTCTTAAAGCCCACCCCCAAAGTGACACATTCCCTCCAACAAGGTCACACCTACTAATAAGGCCACACCTCCTAATAATGCCACTCGGGGCTGAGCATATTCAAACCACCACAATTGCATTATGATATTAAAGCAAAAATCTGTGGCCTTAAGAGATGGCTCAGCAGTTAAGACCACAGTGTGAGTTCCAAGACCTTCTCCAGATGGCTCACAAACACCTCTAATTCTAGATCCAGGTATCCAATAGACTCCTCTGGTCTGCAGGCACCTGCACTCACATGCACACACACACATGCCAAAACAAATATAGACATCGTTAAAAATAAAGATAAATTTAGGAAAGCAGAAGTTTCCCTATGGCAAGGCAGCCTGTGTTTTATTGACAAAAATCACAGATAATTGTGATCTGTTGTTGCTTGCACTATTTGTGAAGAAGACCTTAGCCCAAGACTTACTTACATTTCTGATGTGGTGACTCATGCCTGTAATCTCATGCTGTGGGAATACAAGGCAAGATGCCATGAGTTTAAAGCCGACATGAGCTACATTATGAGTTCCATGTTAGCCTGAGTCATAGTATGAGATCCTGTTTTTTTTTTTTTGTTGTTGTTCTTTTTTTCGGAGCTGGGGACCGAACCCAGGGACTTGCGCTTCCTAGGTAAGCGCTCTACCACTGAGCTAAATCCCCAGCCCCGAGATCCTGTTCTTAACAGAACAAAAAGACATTTCCAGCTATTGCCCAATCAACATAGAGAGTTTTGAAGACACCCAAAATGCCACAAAATAGAAATAAGTGTAGTTAAATTCCTAGAAGACTAACTGATGGACCCAGGTCACAAAATGGTGACCCTCCAACCTGAAAGTCTCCACTAGCTTCAACAAGTAGTCAGCAGTGTTGATGAGGGAAGCAGAGTACATGTTGGAATGTTAAAGTCAGGACCCTGTGAAGGTCACTGAGTAGAAACTAACCAACTTGTCAAGCATTCCTAGGTTTATAAAATAGTCTTTCCCACTGTCTCAGTCACCTTCCAGAAACCCAAAAAGGGAAAGATGAATTTAATTTTGACTGAATTGTCTTTGGAACATGTATTACTATTCTGTTGTTGTGACAAAACACCATGACCCAGACACCTTATGGAAGAAAGCATTTATTGGGCTCACAGTTTCAGAGGGTTAGAGGCCCTGACCACTGAGCAAAAGCAGCTGGACGTCTGAGAGTTCACATCTTGATCTGCAGCAGGAGGCAGAGAGGACACACTGGGAAATTGTTTGAAACCTTGAAGCCTAATCTCAGTGACACATCTCCAACAAGGCCAAACCTCCTAGTCTTCAGACAGTCACCCACTGCTGACCAAGTATTCAAGCATATGAGCTATGGGGCTATTCTCATTCCAACCACCACTGAGAAAGTCATCTCTAGATTATATGTTGCCCGTCTTAGGCTGCCCACCATACAGCGCCTCTTTCTTCCTGCCCCACTGCTGACAGGAAGAGTGTCACTGGTGTAATCTATAAGGACTCTGGTGTGACTTTTGAAAGACTGGAGGAAGGTACAGAGAAGGGGGTTGGGATTTATTGATTGTTGCATGGGGAATCTTGAAGATTGACTTTTCAGCCTATGTAGACACTTCTCCCAGTGCCACGGAGAGAGCACAGCTGGTGTGTAATCCCGACAAGTTTGTTTGGTTTTTTTTTCACCTTCTTTTCCTCATCCTTATACTGGGGAAAAAAATCATGGCTAGCTAGAGAAACTGTTTTCAGTATAGATGCCAAGTGCTTTAGCTGGTGCCTGACTCATGATGGGCACATGATAAACCATCCTGCTTGATTTTTAATGATTTTGATATTGCTATCAATTCTTAAAACAACATTACTATAAAGCATTTATTTTTATTAATTATTTTATTTATTTACATTTCAAAAATTGTCCTCCTTCTTGGTCTCCCCTTCACAAATCCCCCACCGCATCCCCCTCCCATTTGCCCCTAAGAGGGTGCTTTCCCACTCCCACTTGCACCTCATCCCTCTAGCATCCCTCTTCTCTGGTGTGTCAAGCCTCCACAGGTCCAAGCACCTCCCCTCCCACTGAGACCAGACGAGGCAGTAGTGGGAGCTATGGTTCTTGTATGCTCTTTGGTTGGTGGCTTAGTCCCTGGAGCTCGGGGTCGGGGGTTGGGGGGTAAGTGGCTCAGGTTAGTTGATACTGTCATTCTTCCTATGGGATTGCAATCCCCTTCAGCTCTTCAGTCCTTCCCCCAACTCTAACACTGGGGTCCCTGAGCTTAGTGCAATGGTTGGCTGTGAGTATCTGTATCTGTATGGATCAGGTGCTGGCAGAGCCTCTCAGAGGACAGCCATGCCAGGCTTTTGTCTACAAGCACAACATGGCATCAACAATAGTGTCAGGGCTTGTGTCTGAAGACGGGATGCATTCCAGGTTGGGGCGATTTCTGGATGCCCCCCCCCATTTCAGCCTCTGCTTCATTCTTTTGTCCCTGTGTTTCCTTTAGACAGGAACAGTTATGGGTTAAAATTTTTCAAGGTGGGTGGGTGACCTCCACTGGGAGACCTGTCTATCTACTGGAGGTGGTCTCTTCAGGTTCTATCTCCCTGCTGTTGAACATTTTGGCTGATGTCACCCCCATTGAGTCCTGGGAACCTCTTGTATCCCTGGTGTTTGGGACTTTCTAGTGGTTCCCCCATTCGCCAACCCCCAACTGTGTATATTTCTATCCATTCTCATAGTCCTCTGGGCTTCTCCCCTGTCTTCTCCCATGTCTGCTCCTGCTCCTCTTGTTCCCCTTCCCCTTCCCTCTCCCATTGGGTTCCTCCCTCCCTCTGACTCCCAGATTATTTTGTTCCCCCTTCTAAAGGAGATTGAAGCATCCACAGTTTTGCCTTCCTTCTTGTTAAGCTTCCTGTGGTCTGTGAGTTGTATCAGTGTGCTGAGCTTTTTGGCTAGTATCCACTTATCAGTACCATGTACCATGTAATCCCTTTGGGGTCTGAGTTACCTCACTGAAGATAATATTTTCTAGTTTAATCCATTTGCCTACAAAATTCATGAAGTCTTCATTTTTAATAGCTGAGTAATATTCCTTTGTGTGAATGTACCACATTTTCTGTATCATTTTTTCCATTGAGGGACATCTGGGTTGTTTCCAACTTCTGCCTATTATAACTAGGGCTGCTATGAGCATAGTGAAGTAACTGTCCTTGGATATGGTGGAGCAACTTTTGAGTATATGCCCAAAACTGGTTTAGCTGAATCTTTAGGTAGAACTATTCCCAATTATCTGAGGAACCTCCAGATTGATCACCAAAGTGGTTGTACCAGCTTGCAATCTCATCAAAAATGGAGGAATGTTCCTCTTTTACCACATCCTCCCAGCATCTGCTATCCCCTGAGTTTTTGATCTTAGCCATTCCGATTGGTGTAAGGTTAAATCTCAGAGTTGCTTTGATTGGCATTTCCCTGATGACTAAGGATGTTGAACATTTCTTTAGGTACTTCTCAGTCATTCAAGATTCCTCAGTTGAGAATTCTCTGTTTAGCTCTGTACCCATTTTAATAGAGTTATTTGGTTTTCTGGAGTCTGATTTCTTGATTTCTTTGTTTATATTGGATATTAGCCCTCTATCAGATGTAGGATTGGTAAAGATCTTTTCCCAATCTGTTGGTTGCCATTTTGTCCTATTGATGGTGTCTTTTGCCATATAAAAGCTTTGTAATTTTAGGAGGTCCCATTTTTTTGATTGTTGATCTTAGAGCATAAGTCATTGGTGTTATGTTCAGGAAATTTTCCCGTGTACCCATGTGTTCCAGGCTCTTCCCCACTTTCTCTTCTATTAGTTTGAGTGTATCTGGTTTTATGTGAAGGTCCTTGATCCACTTGGACTTGAGCTTTGTAAAACGCAATAAGAATGGATTAATCTGCATTCTTCTACATGCTGACCTCCATTTGAACCAGCACCATTTGTTGAAAATGCTGTTTTTTTCCCCACTGGATGGTTTTAGCTTCTTTGTCAAAGACCAAGTAATCATAGGTGTGTAGGTTCATTTCTGGGTCTTCAATTCTGTTCCATTGATCTACCTGCCTGTCTCTATACCAATACCATGCAGTTTTTATCACGATTGCTCTGTAATACAGCTTGAGGTCAGGGATGATGATTTCCCCCAGAAGTTCTTTTATTGTTGTGAATTGTTTTTGCTATCCTAGGTTCTTAGTTATTCCAAATAAATTTGCAAATTGCTTTTTCTAACTCTATGAAGAACTGAGTTGGAATTTTGATGGGGATTGCATTGAATCTGTAGATTGCTTTTGGCAAAATGGCTATTTTTACCATATTAATCTGGCCAATCCATGAGCATGGGAGATCTTTTCATCGTCTGAGAACTTCCTCAATTTCTTTCTTCAGAGACTTGAAGTTCTTGTCATACAGATCTTTCACTTGCTTGGTAAGAGTCACACCAAGATATTTTATATTATTTGTGACTATTGTGAAGGGTGTCATTTTCCTGATTTATTTCTCAGCCTGTTTATCCTTTGAGAAGAGGAAGGCTACTGATTTGTTTGAGTTAATTTTATATCCAGCCACTTTGCTGAAGTTGTTATCAGGTTTAGGAGTTCTCTGGTGGAATTCATAGGGGCACTTAAGTACACTATCATATCATCTTCAAATAGTGAAATTTTGACTTCTTCCTTTCCAATTTGTATCTCTTCAACCTCCTTTTGCTTTCTAATTGCTCTGGCTAGGACTTCAAGTACTATATTGAATAGGTAGGGAGAATGTGGGCAGCCTTGTCTAGTCCCTGATTTTAATGGGATTGTTTCAAGTTTCTCTCCATTTAGTTTGATGTTGACTACTGGTTTGCTGTATATTGTTTTTACTATCTATAGGAATGAGCCTTGAATTTCTGATTGTTCCAAGACTTTTATCAAGAAGAAGTGTTGAGTTTTGCCAAATGCTGTCTCAGCATCTAATGAAAGAATCGTGGTTTTTTTTCCTTTGAGTTTGTTTATAGAACAAATTATGTTGATGGATTTGGAACATGGTTTCTGCATATGGAACCATCCCTGCATCCCATGAATGAAGCCTACTTGAATGATTGTTTCGATGTGTTCTTGAATTTGGTTTGAGAAAATTTTATTCAGTATTTTTGCATCAATATTCATGAGAGAAATTGGTCTGAAGTTCTCTTTCTTTGTAGGGCCTTTGTGTCGTTTAGATTATAAGCAAATTTTGGTTTCAAAGAATGAATTGGGTATTGTTTCTTCTGTTTCTAATTTGTGAAATAGTTTAAAGAGTATTGGTAGTAGATCTTCTTTGAAGGTCTGATAGAATTCTGCTCTAAACCCACCTGGTCCTGGGCGTTTTTTGATTGGGAGATTTTTAATGACTGCTTCTATTTCTTTAGGGTATTATGGAACTGTTAAGATGGTTTATCCAATCCTGATTTAACTTTGGTAACTGGTATCTGTCTACAAAATTGTCTACTTCCTCCAGATTTTCCAGTTTTGTTGAGTATAAGCTTTTGAAGTAGGATGTGATGATTTTTGGATTCCCTCAGTTTCTTTTGTTATGTCTCCCTTTTCATTTCTGATTTTGTTAATTTGGATACTGCCTCTGTATCCTTTGGTCAGTCTGGCTAAGGGTTTATCTATCTTGTTGATTTTCTCAAAGAACCAGCTCCTATTCTTTTTTATTCTTTGTATAGCTCTTTTTGTTTCTAATTGGTTGATTTCAGCCCTGAGTTTGATTATTTCCTGCCTTCTACTCCTCTTGGGTGTATTTGCTTCATTTTGTTCTGGAGCTTTCAGATGTGCTGTCAAGCTGCTAGCATATGCTCTCCCAAATTTCTTTTTGGAGGCACTCAGAGCTGTGAGTATTCTTCTTAGCACTGCTTTCATTATATTGCATAAGTTTATGTACATTGTGCCTTCATTTTCATTAAATTCTAAAAAGTCTTTAATGTCTTTATTTCTTCTTTGACCAAGTTATCATTGGGTAGAGTGTTGTTCAACTTCCATGTATATGTGGGCTTTCTGCCATTTTTCTTGTTATTGAAGGCCAGCCTTTGTCCATGGTGATCTGATAGAATGCATGGAATTATTTCAATCTTGTTGTATCTGTTGAAGCTTGTTTTGCTACTGATTATATGGTCAGTTTTGGAGCAGGTAACATGAGGTGCTGAGAAGAAGGTATATTCTTTTGTTTTAGGATGAAATGTTCTATAGATATCTGTTAAGTCCATTAAGTACACAAGTTCTGTTAGTTTCACTGTGTCTCTGCTTAGTTTCTGTGTCCATGATTTGTCCATTGATGACAGTGGGGTGTTGAAGTCTCCCACGATTATTGTGTGTGTTGCAGTATGTGCTTTGAGCTTTAGTAAAGTTTCTTTTATGAATGTGGATATCCTTGCAATTGGAGCACAGATGTTCAGGATTGAGAGTTCATCTTGGTAGATTTTTTCCTTTGATGAGTATGAAGTGTCCTTCTTTATCTTTTTGATTTGATCAACTTTCGGTTGAAAGTCGAATTTATTTGATATTAAAATGGCTACTCCAGCTTGTTTTTTGGGACCATTTGCTTGGAATTTTTTTCAGCCTTTTACTCTGAGGTAGTGTCTGTCTTTGTCACTGAGGTGTGTTTCCTGTATGCAGCAAAATGCTAGGTCCTTTTTACATATCCAGTCTGTTAGTCTATTTCTTTTTATTGGGGAATTGAGTCCATTGATTTTAAGAGATATTAAGGAAAAGTGATTGTTGCTTCCTGTTATTTTTGTTGTTAGAGGTGAAATTATGTTTGTGTGGGTATCTTCTTTTGGTTTTGTTGAAAGAAGATTACTTTCTTGCTTTTTCTAGGGTGTAGTTTCCATTCTTGTGTTAGAGTTTTCTATCTATTAACCTTTATTGGTCTGGATTTGTGGAAAGATATTGTGTAAATTAGGTTTTGTCATGGAATACCTTGGTTTTTCCATCTATGTTAATTGAGAGTTTTGCTGGGTATAGTAGCCTGGACTGGCATTTGTGTTCTCTTAGGGTCTGTATGACATCTGCCCAGGATCTTCTGGCTTTTAGAGTCTCTGGTGAGAAGTCCGGTGTAATTCTGATAGGTTTGCATTTATATTTTATTTGACCTTTTCCCCTTATTGCTTTTAATATTCTTTCTTTGTTTTGTGCATTTAGCATTTTGATTATCATGTGATAGGAGGAATTTCTTTTTTGGTCCAATCTATTTGGAGTTCTGTAGGCTTCTTGT
Organism: Rattus norvegicus; assembly: GCF_021556685.1. Classification (NCBI taxonomy): domain Eukaryota; kingdom Metazoa; phylum Chordata; class Mammalia; order Rodentia; family Muridae; genus Rattus; species Rattus norvegicus. Next base: position 24,830,154 of record NC_141535.1, on the reverse strand, counting down.
ATGCTCATGGGCATCTCTTTCTTTAGGTTAGGGAAGTTTTCTTCTATAATTTTATTGAAGATATTTACTGGCCCTTTAAGTTGTGAGTTTTCCCTCTCTTCTTTACTTATTATCCTTACACCCCACTGTCATCAATGGACAAATCATGGACACAGAAACTAAGCAGAGACACAGTGAAACTAACAGAACTTGTGTACTTAATGGACTTAACAGATATCTATAGAACATTTCATCCTAAAACAAAAGAATATACCTTCTTCTCAGCACCTCATGTTACCTGCTCCAAAACTGACCATATAATCAGTAGCAAAACAAGCTTCAACAGATACAACAAGATTGAAATAATTCCATGCATTCTATCAGATCACCATGGACAAAGGCTGGCCTTCAATAACAAGAAAAATGGCAGAAAGCCCACATATACATGGAAGTTGAACAACACTCTACCCAATGATAACTTGGTCAAAGAAGAAATAAAGACATCTTCTCATTGTGTCCTGGTTTTCCTGGATGTTTTGGGTTAGGAGCTTTTTGCATTTTGCATTTTGACTGTCGTGTCAATGTTTTCTATGGTATCTTCTGCCCCATACCCCTGAGATTCTCTCTTCTATCCCTTGTATTCTGTTAGTGATGCTTGTATCTATGACTCCTGATCTCTTTCTGAGGTTTTCTATCTCCAGGGTGGTCTCCCTTTGTGGTTTCTTTATTTTTTTCTATTTCCATTTTTAGATCCTGGATGGTTTTGTTCAATTTCTTCACCTGTTTGGGTGTGTTTTCCTGTAATTCTTTAAGAGATTTTTCAAGGGCTTCTACCTGTTTACCTTTGTTGTCCTGTATTTATTTAAGGGATTTTTTTTATGTCCTTCTTAAAGTCCTCTATCATCATCATGAGATGTGATTTTAAATTAGAATCTTGCTCTTCCAGTGTGCTGGGGTATCCAAGACTTGCTGTGATGGGTGAACTGATTATGCCAAGTAGCCCTGGTTTCTATTGCTTAGGTTGAGCTTAGCCTCTTGCCATTTGGTTATTTTTGGTGTTAGTTGGTCTTACTCTCTCTGACTAGAGCCTGTCCCTCCTGTGAGCCTGTGAGCCTGTGATCTTAAGTGTGTCACTCCTGGGAGACCAACTCTCTCTGCGTGAGATTTGGGTCCAGAGATCTGTGCCACAGGGTTAACTCTAGCTCACAGATGGAGACTGGAAGGATCCTGCCCCCAGTTGCTCCAGGGTTCCTGAGCCCTGTGGTCTCCTGTCAGGTCCCTTGTTTGCCAGTTATTGAAGCAAAGATGTTCACCTCACCTGTGGACTTAGGGGTTACAGCACTCATGGGAGGCCAGCTCTCTCTGGGCAGGATTTGTGTCCAGAGAGCTGTGGTACTCTTTCTTAATTTCTATCTTTACCAATTTTTCACTCAATACTGAGTTGTTCAGTTTTCATAAGTCTTGTATTTCTGTTGTTGATATCCAGTTTTAATCTGTGGTGGTCAGATAGGACGCCAGGTCTTTTTTCAATTATCTTGTATCTGTTGACCCCTACTTTCTGTCTAAGTTTGTGGTCAATTTTTGAGAAAGTTCCATGAGCTACCGAGAAGAAGGTATATTATTTCATGTTTCGGTGAAATGTTATGTAAATATCTATTAGGTCTATTTGACTAACATCACTTACCTCTGCATTTCTCTGTTTAATTTTTGTGTGGACGACCTGTCTGTTGGTGAAAGTGGGGTATGGAATTGACACCCACTATGGTTGCGTGAGAGTCAATATATTCTTTAAACTTTAGAGGTATTTCTTTTACAAACTCTGGGTTCACATGTGTTTGCTTCTGTCAATAATTGCAATATCTTATTGATGAATGTTTCCTTTGATTACTATGTATTGTCCACTCATATCTTTTGACTAGTTTTGGTTTGAGGTCTATTTTGTCAGATATAAAAATGACTACATTGGCTTATTTCTTGGATCCATTTTCCTGGAATATATTTTTCTAGCTGAGGTAATATTTATCCTTGATGTGAAGGTGTGGGCTTTTTTTCTTTTGATGCAGCAGAATGATGAATTCTGAATTCTTAATTCTGTTTTTACATCCATTCTGGTACTGTGTGTCTTTTTATTGGGGAATTGTGATGATTGATATCAAGAGAAATTAATGACCAGTATTTGTTGATTCCGTTTATTTTGTGGTGGTGGCTGTGTGTTAGTGTGTTAGTATGTGTGTGTGTTTGTGTGTATACACATGCCCATTTTTGTCCTTTTCCCCTCTTTTGATTTGCTTGTCTGGCATTATTTAATCCTTATGGTTTCTTGGATGTGGCTAATCTTTTTAGGTTGGAGTTTTCTTTCTGGTTCAGTGGATCTCAGCCTTCCTAATTTTGTGACATTTTAATACATTTCCTCATGTTGTGGTTACTTCCAACCATAAAGCTAGTTTTATTGTTACATCAGAGATGTAACTTTGTACTGTTATGAATTGTAATGCAAATATGTGACATACAGGATACCTGTGGAAAAGGTGTTTGATCCCCAAAAGGGTTGTGATCCACAGGTAGACAACTGCTGTCCTAGTGCTTTCTATAGGACTAGATTTGTAGATAAACACTGCTTAAATTTGTTTTTTACCATGGAAGTCTTTATCTGTGATGATTGAAAATTTTGCTGGGTACAGTAGTCTGGGATGACATTGTAGTCTCTTTAAGTCTATAAAACATCTGTCCACAACCTTATTTATGACTTTTCTTTGGCTGAGAATCTATTTCTTCTATTGTGTCTTCAATGGCTGATATTCTCTCTTCATTTCTTATATTCTGTTAGTGAAGCTTCTGTGTACATTCCTGTTTTTTATTTCCAGATTGCTCTCAGTTTGGGCTTTCTTTATTGATTCTATTTCATTTTCATGTCTTGGATTGTTTAAATCATTTTCTTCCACTGTTGGTTTGTATTTTCATAGTTTTCTTTAAGAGATTTCTTCAGCTCCTCTTTAAGGATCTCAATCATATTCTGAGGCTATTTTAAGGTCTTTGTTTTATGTTTTACTGTGTTGAAATACTCTTCATGGCTTACTGTGGTAGGTTTGCTAGACTCCAGTGAAGATATGTTGTCCTGACTACTGTTGATTGTGTTTCTACCCTGGCACCTGGGTTTGGGAAAATTACAATCCTGGGTTCTGATACCTAGACTTGTCTTTGTTGGGTGGGTGTTTTGTTCCTTGGTTTCTGTTGCCCACTCTGGTTCTTATGGGGTGTGTGGTATCTGTGAGTAGGGAATTTTTTTGTGATTCTGATAGGTGTGACCACTGGAATTTCCAGGTAAAATGTGATTCTAAGTATTGGGAGCTGATACTTAGGAATATGGTTGGGCTAGGTGGAGAGCTTGAGGAGGTCCACTATGTGGAAAGAAGCAGGGTAACTTTTTGAAAGCTGAATAACACTGGGTTTGAGATACACCCTCAAAAAGGAAAATGATTGCCTGCCTGCACCTGCTCTTCCAGGTTTTGCCCACAAGCTGGGAAAGAGGGTGTACTGAGGAGGCTAGAGGAGCAGTGTGGGGATGGGCTAGAGGAAAACGAGTGGGTGCTTACAGATGGGACATACCAGAGAATGAGCCCTGCCCTAGATGAATCTCCTGGGAGCAGCACCCAGTGACCTTCAGCTTCACTGTAACAGTGGTTGTTTTAGTTACAACCTTGGATTCCATATAATGATCTGGTCCCTTCCTTCTAAATCATCAGTCCTGCATATGATTTTCTGTTCTGCTTGTGAGTAGCACAGCAATCCACTGTATCTCACAGATCCAGATGCCTAAACCCTCACAGCTAGCCAAGGAAAGAAGAGCCTCCTGTTGTGTGGCCTGTCCTTCTCTTCAGAGGCTGTTGGCCACTAGCCCAAGAGGACAAAGGGAGCAGGAGAGGGGACAGGGTTTGGACAGTCATGAGTTTAGCATGACTTCCAGAGACTGCTGCAGCAATACAAGTCTACTTTATATTTTGGGGATAGAGGATATACAGGCTTTTAGGGGTATAGGAGCAAAGGGCTAATTTTCCATAACATCATGTGAGTAAGAAGGGAAGGGGGATTATTGTTATAATACAGAATCTAATTATCATGTGATCAGGAAGTCAGAGCAAGACCTGTATGCTGAGTTATGGTGTCTTTAGAGAGCTCTGCACAAGGTCACTTTTCAGACAGGGCCAGACACCTGTATTCAGGGACACTCTCCAGACAAAGTCACTCTCAGACAAAGACAGGAAAGCCTTCTGAGAAAGGAAGTACTCCATTTTTGTCTGTATTTGCAACATTAATAGCAGGGTTCTCTAATAGTGCTGTAGCTTTCTGGCATATCCATTTTTTCCTATTCAGAGAGAATGCTTTATGTATTTCCTTACAGGGCTCTTTCACAAGATGATCAAGATGACATCCACCTAAAATTAGAGGATATAATTCAAATGGTAAGTTTAGCCACAGTATCCTTGAAATGAGCAAACTCATGCCAACTCAGTTGCTGTTCATGTGTCTGCCTATGAAGCTGTATGAGTAGGGCCTTACTCAGCACAGGACCCGGCAATTGTTTGGTAATGTTAATATTGGCTTTCATATTTTTGAGTTTGCTGCCTTTCTCCTTCAGAGACAGACTCTAGGGAAGGTCTTTATGTTCTGCAGATGCCCTGTGGTTCACTGCTTCATCATCTTTTCCAGACAGACTGTCCAAAGGCCGAGTGCTTTGAGACATTGTCAGCCATGGAGCTGGCTGAGCAGATCACTCTCCTGGACCACATTGTTTTCAGAAGCATCCCCTATGAGTAAGTGTCCCATCTCCTAGCAGACAGTAGCTGGCATAGAAGCTGCCGTTCCATCTAAGGTGTCCATGTGCACTCAGCCAGGCTCAGAGGTGGGAGTCTCCATCTCAAGGTGCTTAAGCATGGATTCTTGTGGTCTCAGTTCAAGTTGGGCGTACTGACTTGGAGACCCATGAGATGGTCTTGGTTTCTCTTTCCTCTGTATGAAATAAGATTACCAGAGAATGTGAATTTCTCTGTACTTTTCGGTTTTCAAATTACAGAAAGGTCACGACAGCTTCAAAGGTAGTTCTTAATCCTGAGTATATGTAAATCCCCATGGGAATCTTATAGGAAATATAGTCTCAGATAAAATTTTCCTGTGAAATTCTGATTTTAGTAGGTTTTGGTTGAGATCCAGAAAATTGTCTTTTCATGAGAACCCAAAATAGTTTGGAGGGGTCCAAAGCTTCACTCTGATAAGCAGTGACCCAAGGTAATGTTATAATGTCTAGTACAGGTCTTCACCTACCTCAGTAAATTAGTATTCCATGGCTGCCCCACTTCTTTATTTTCTCTTCTATACAGTGTGTGTGTGTTGTGGGGAGGGGGTTTTTAAGCCTCCAGCAAACACACTGAGTTGAAAGATCAATAAACAGATCTTTGTTTAGACAAATAACAACTATTAACACACATTATCCACAATAACTGGTAACCACAGTTAGTAATGGAGTGGCTGGGGAAGATGCAGAAATGGGCTCCTTGTCATATATAAGACATCCCTGATGTGGAGGGGTGAGGTCAGAGACGATGGAAGAGACAATTAGATGTGTATCAATGTCAGAAAAACCCAAGAATACTCGTGGAGACTGTTCCTTAATGTGTTTTGTCTTCTCGTCTGGCTTCCCAGCATTTGTAGACCTATTCATGAACATGGGAACAGAGTTGAAATGGCAATCTGGCTGCTGCCACTCCTTCTTAAAGGGGAAAAATATCCATAGGAGGGGATATGGAAGCAAAGTTTAGAGCAGCGACTCAAGGAATGGCCATTCAAAGCCTGACACACATGTGGCCCATATATATACAGCCACCAAGACTAGATAAGATTGATGAAGCTAAAAAATGCATGTGGAAAGGGACCGGATATAGACCTCTCCTGAGAGACACATCCAGAGCATGTCCAATACAGAGGTCAGTGCTAGAAGCAAACCACCGAACTGAGAACAGGACCCCCTTGGGGGGAATTAGAGGAAGGATCGAAAGAGCTGAAGGAGCTTGCAAACCCATAAAAACAACAATGCCAACCAACCAGAGCTTCCAGGGACTAAACCACTACCCAAAGACTATACATGGACTGACCCAGGGCTCCAACTGCATATGTAGCCGAGAATAGCCTTGTTGGGGCACCAGAAGAAGGGGAAGCCCTTGGTCCTGCCAAGGTTGGACCCCCAGTGCAGGGGAATATGGGGGGGGTCAGTAAGGGGGATGTATAAGGGGAATACCCATATGGGGGAGGAGGAGAGGAGGGGATGGGAGCTTATGTACAGGAAACCGGAAAGGGGAATAGGATTTGAAATGTAAGTAAAGAAATATATCTAATAAAAAAATTTTAAAAAGAAATAGGAATCTGGTCCATAGGTCATTTAAATGAAGCCAGTGACATTCTGAAAGTTTACATTAGGAAACACAATATCCCTTTCACCTCTGCCCCCTCACCTTCTCACTCCCCCTTCTCCTCCAGAGTTTTGAAGGTGGGCTCTTGTCTTCTCTACAAGAGAACAGCCAACTTGGTGATGGCTTTAACTGTGATCTCTTCCTAGGACTCCTGTTCCTCCCTGTGCTCTGTGTATGCCTGAAACATCTACCGGTTATTTCCAGCTGTGGAACTGTGTCCACATTTCTATGTCTACCTGTAGAACAGGAGCCAAGAGCAGAATCAACAACAGCAAGGGCCAATGAAATTTGCAGGAGGATTCAGTTTCTGCATTAGAAATGTATGAGAACAGTTTCCTTCCACATGGCTTTCTAAATGCCCAGGAGACAGTTCCCTCGTGCCCTATCTCAATTGTCCCATAAGTATTGAAGTCTGGTGACCTGTTCATGAATGAGGTGACTGCACAGGGAGGCCATCAGAAGCTATCCCCTTACCCCCAGGCTCAGCTCCCTCAATCTTGGAAACAGCTATTCTTCAGAGAAAACCGGGGCATAGTAGAAGGAAGAATTCTGTTCTAATGAATCTTTTTGGTCACAATAGATCTTTTGGAATCTTGACAGATGCATTTAGAAAAATTAACCCAGAGGAAGTAGCCTCCTTGACTGTTGAGTTAGTATTTACTTCATTTCTCTTATGTTACGTACATTGTCTAACTTGAGAGAAGCCTTTGACTGAGACAAAATTCCAAACACTGGAGACTGAAAAAAATCTTTTTCATATTGATATTAAGTGGTGGACAGCTAGACTTATACAAATAATTTGGAGATGGCCAGTGAAAATGGGAGACAAAAAATAGCCTGTGAATATTAACTTAAGCGTACCTGTCTAATCTGCATAACTACTCAAGGTCTAGCCATCATTTCTTACAAATGTCACTGGTCTTGTGTATTGTTCTGAACTTTCAGAGAGTTTCTTGGGCAGGGCTGGATGAAGCTGGATAAAAACGAAAGGACTCCTTATATCATGAAAACCAGCCAGCACTTCAATGAGGTGAGTAATGCCTGCGGCTGTGTTTCAGGAGGGTGGGTGCTGCAGGTTTTAGGCAACTCTAGGAGCATGAGCGTAGCTCAGTGGAGGAGCACTGTCTAGGCATATGCAAAACCCTGGATTTGATCCCCAGAAACAGAAATAAATCAACCCTGTCATAGTTTAAACAGAAATGATTGAATACTAAGGACAAGCTTAACTCTCCTCACATTCTCAAGGGGACGGGATGGTTTCCAATTATGAGAGGGCAGGTTTTGATGGTTCCCAGGTCTGGTGAGTATTCATTTGTGTGTACGATGTTGTTATTATTTTTAGCATAATCACTGCAAACTCGTACACTGACTAACCGAATGAGTAGTGGTGCTGCCCCCTGGTGGTGGCAATGAGATTGCATCAGTGTAACTTGGAAGTTATAGGCTGACCTTGGAAGGGATGCCTGCAGCATAAACTCACTAATTCAGTGGTTCCCGAACCCATCTCCAGCCGTAAGATGAGGAGTTGATTTCATACCCAGTTCATCGGTTCTGTTGAAGCAGACCTCGTCTTGTGAGAGAATAAGTAACAGCCGAGGAGGTGGCGTCAGGCTATCCAGACAAAGGGAAGCTTCCTGTCTAGTTTCAGGGCAGTATAGTATGCACAAAGAACAGCAGTGGTGTGTATACAAACAAAGGAACTGCATTGGTAAGTTAGCAGGTCACCTAAAACCAAGGTACCCAACACAGTAGTATAGAGTCCCAAGATAGAGCCAGGCACAGAGTCCACTCAGAATACGCAGGTGCTAAGTGAAGCTATGATGTGAGGAACGTGGTCCATTACTGGGGCAGCTCTCAGACTTGTTACACATAGGGTACTCCAATCGAAGATTCATCCCCAGGCTCCAGATCCAGACATCTCCCATACTAGGACAGCCACAGCCTTGTCCTCTAGACCCAGTACTCCTGTTGAGCCTGGTTCTGAGGCTTCATATGTGAGTGGTGGCATCGCCATGCCTTCGTCCAGACATAGAATCTAGAAGTTGCTTGTGTTTCCTTCCTGTCCCCTGCTCACCACTGTCTCAGCAGAAGAACAAAGGTTCAAAGGAAGAAGCAACAGAACAGAGGACCTGATCGTAAATGAGGAAAAAGGGGCCTCTGGAGACAAGAATGACAGTTCAGCAGGGTTCTTAGATGCTAGGTTGAACAGCTAAACAGCTCAACAGGCTGTATCCTAAAGGTGAGAAGAAACCACAGAGATATTCTTGTCAGGGAGTGCCATAGTTATATAGACACTCCAGAGCAGTCACCCCTGTGACACTTCACGCAAGGTGGTGAGATGGTTCAACTGGTTGGCCAGTGACCCCTCTGCTCTGGCAATTGCAGGTGCAGGTGCAAGTACAGGTGCAGGTGCAGGTGCAGGTGAAGGTGCAGGTGCAGGTACAGGTGCAGTTGTAGGTGCAGGTGCAGGTGTAGGTGCAGGTGCAGGTGCAGGTGCATACCGTTATGCCCAGCTGCTTTCAAGTATGCAAACTCACGCCCTCCGGCTTGCACAGCAGGTGATTTATCCACTGAGCCAACTCTCCAGCCTCAGAATAAACCTAGCTTGGCATTTCACCGTATGATTTTTACTTGCTCACATATTTCCCTCTGCTCCTTATCCCTCATAGCTGGACACAGAGTACCTTATGGCCAGCTTTCTGTCACTATATTGTATCAGTCAGCTTTCTGTTACTATAATTAAATATCTAAGATGATGAACTTAGAAAGAGAAAGGTTTTATTGGCAGAGGAAACCCATCAGGTCAGATTGGAAGCAAAAGGCTAGAACAGGAAGGATCATAGTTGCCGCGATCCCCTTCACGACATGACTCCTTGATGGACAGACTGACAGTGCACCTTCCCACAGGACCCACTAGGGACCAGACCATTGACACATGGTCGATGGGGACATCCAACACCCAAACAGATCAGGAGCATGAATTTTTTATCCTTCTGTTCCAAAGGCAAAGGTGTCCTAGCCCACTTCCTGAATAATTATTGGAATAGCATCCTTTATTATCAAATGATTGATTTAAAACAATTACAAATTAATAATTTGTTAGAAATTGTTAATAAGTTAATAAAAGTTTATCAACAAATTATTGACTAACAAAATCACCTTCTGCCAACAAACTTGATTCTATGTCATTCTCCACATTAAATCTGAACAAGTGATTAACCCTAGTAGGTATTTTAATGACTTTCTATACAACACTCAAAGGTACTGTAAGAGCCTATATATCTTCAAAAAGTTGGGGTACCCATCAGATTTAGTGTGTGGATACCAGACTCTCTCTCTCTCTCTCTCTCTCTCTCTCTCTCTCTCTCCCCTCTCTCTCTCTCTCTCTCTCTCACACACACACACACACACACACACGCACACACACACACACTCACACAACACACACACACACATGTGCACATACACATGATAATGATTATATTCTGCCCTTTTCCATGTTGTTACAAAAGTTGAGCTGCTTCAGATGCCGTTAGTTACCACAGTCCTTAAGCTTTGGAGTCTCTTTGGTTTTTGCCAGTGAAATTTCACAAGAAGAAAGTGTGCTTTCTTTTTCTACACTAAGTGATTTTCTGTTTGAGAGCTGACCCGTTTAGAATTCAGACTAATGGAAACTTCTGGTTTCCTGGAATATGTCATCTAGACACAGTTGGGGGCAAAGGAATATGGCTCCTCAAAGAGTGACACTGTGGTCTGCAGTGTGTCCTTTCCTTGGTACTTAGCTCACTCCACCGTATTCCCTTCTTGGCAGGGACTCCTTAGAAACAATTACTCATTTTATAAGATCCAGGTTCCTTCAACCCGCTGGATTCCCAAGAGTCCCTGCCTTTGCTCTCAGGAAGAGCAGGTGTGGGTGGCTTGCTGTTATCATTATCATCGTAGACTCCAGAGTCACTGGGCTTTGTACCACGACATAATAGCCTGCTTTGCTTGTGTGCTCACAGGCCACTCGGCCATTTATCTGAATGCATTGTGTTGGCTCTTAAGACAGCTTGCCTGGTCTGTTTGATTGTCTTAGATGAGTAACCTGGTGGCCTCCCAGATAATGAATTATGCTGACATCAGTTCCCGTGCCAATGCCATTGAGAAGTGGGTAGCAGTGGCGGACATCTGCCGATGTCTACACAACTACAATGGTGTGCTGGAGATCACCTCGGCCTTAAACAGAAGTGCCATCTACAGGCTGAAGAAAACCTGGACCAAGGTGTCCAAGCAGGTGAGCCTCGGTTGTGCAACAGGAGGAGATGGGGGAGAGAGAGCCTCGGTGAATAGTGCTAATTAGGAAATCATTAGTGAAATGAGCAGTGCAGTTGCCAAAGGAAGGTGCCAATGGATAATTGCCCTGCTCTCACCGCTTAATTAATTCCCCTCCGGTGTGTCTCCAAAACACTCATTAAAACATTTCGGGGGACAGCCTCAAACAATATGGCTGTCAGTCACAGCTCATTTCCTGAACTCTCTCTGGAGGGAAAGTGAGCCCAGAAGTGCCCAGTGAAGTCTGCCTGTCCCGAGACTCCACCAAAGCCTTCATCCCCAGAGGCCTGGGTGTTCAACCTTTCCTATGTCATTCTGGGAGCAGCTTCAAATTTTTGGCTTGGTGTCTTAGGCGTGCAGACGTGACTGTTGGCATTCTTCAGTTAGATTTAGCTTACCTCTGTTATTGACTCAGACCATTTTAATAATCAAGCCATACTGAGCTCCTCCCCTCTGGCCTTTTCCTTGGGTGCTGGTGAGGCTTGGAGAGGCTTGGCGTCTACTTGTCTATCTGGAAGACTTGATCTGGACTACAAGACTGTCTCCACCTCTGACCTAGTCCTTCACAGGTTGGTCATAGGTGCAGGCTTTTATGAATTGCTTGCTCCTTGGTGTGCATAGTCCATGACTGTTCCCCGGGAATTGGGCTAGCCTTATCTTGTCTACTCCCATTGGCTCTGCTAATAGTCTGAGCCTAGGGTATATCTCACCATAAGCTATCTGCCAGTGGTGACCCAGCATGTGAACTCTTGATTATTGAATCACTACATTGGTCCCCACAAAGGGTCTTGTAAGATTTTCCCAGGCTCCTTCACACTGCCTTAATGCCTCTTGGGAGGAGATCTGTACCATGCACTCTTAGCCTAACCTTTGGTGGCACTCTGCTATATACCTTGATGTATATATTGTGATAGACACTTTGCTGTACACTGCCATCGAGAGCATTGAGAGTGGCATCCCACAATGCTTGTGTCTCAGGGACCAAATGAGCATGAATGTGTTTCTTCATTTCTGCTGCTGTTTCTTCAAGACTTCGGTCCTACTGCCCCAAGGGCTCAAGGACCTTTCAGATGAGCTCATTCTTTCTTCTCTCTTCACTTCTCTCTCTCAGCCTTCTCTCTAGAGCAGGAGTTGTTTTAGAATTCTCTGGGTTGCCAGACACTAGGCCCTCACAGTTCCCATCCACCTTATTCCTTGGTAAGATGACAGTGCTGAGAATCTGAACTTAGATCCTGAGACATCTCTGGCCAACAAAGCCTGGAACGACAAATAAAAGCCAGACATTTAAAAAATAGTGGTGTGGTTCCTGGTTGCTGCCCCCACGGAGAGCTCGTAGGCAGCACCCCATGAGCAAACTTGAGCCTCGGGACCACAGGTAAGACAAACCTTCCTGCTCCAAGCAACCTGACTGGTGAACTCAGGAGACACAGAGGCAAAATTCCTCTAGGACCGGACACTTCTGGTTTTTAGCAGGATTCCCAAACCCACGGATCCCTGCCCGCAGCAGCTCGCTGCTCCCAAACCCCGTGGGAGAGAGACCTCACCGCCTGGACAGGTGGGCACTCCTGAGACTGCAGAGCGGAAGAAACCACCAACACTGCCCACCCATGCCCACATCCCTGGCCCAAGAGGAAACTGTATACGGCCTTTGGGTACCCTTGGATAAGGGCGCAGCAGCAGCAGGTCCCCTGCGTCTGAGACACTGCCGGAACCTGAAGGGACCGACCAGATAAACAGTTCTCTGCACCCAAATCAAGTGAGAGGGAGAGCTAAACCTTCAGAGAGGCAGACACGCCTGGGAAACCAGAAGAGACTACACTCTGCCCACATTACTGATTCCAGAGGAAAACACCAAACGCCATCTGGAACCCTGGTGCACGGAAGCTCCTGAAAGGGCGGTGAAGATCTTCCTGGTTGCTGCCCCCGAGGAGAGCTCGTAGGCAGCACCCCACGAGCAAACTTGAGCCTCAGGACCACAGGTAAGACAAACCTTCTTACTCCAAGCGACCTGCCTAGTGAATTCAGGACACAGGCCCACAGGAACAGCTGAAGACCTATAGATAGGAAAACCTACACGCCCGAAAGCAGAACACTCTGTTCCCATAACTGGCTGAAAGAAAACAGGAAAACAGGTCTACAGCACTCCTGACACACAGGCTTATAGGACAGTCTAGCCACTGTCAGAAATAGCAGAACAAAGTAACACTAGAGATAATCTGATGGCGAGAGGCAAGCACAGGAACCAAAGCAACAGAAACCAAGACTACATGGCATCATCGGAGCCCAATTCTCCCACCAAAGCAAACACGGAATATCCAAACACACCAGAAAAGCAAGATCTAGTTTCAAAATCATATTTGATCATGATGCTGGAGGACTTCAAGAAAGACATGAAGAACTCCCTTAGAGAAACATAGGAAAACATAAATAAACAAGTAGAAGCCTACAGAGAAGAATCACAAAAATCCCTGAAAGAATTCCAGGAAAACACAAACAAACAGTTGAAGGAATTAAAAATGGAAATAGAAGCTATCAAGAAAGAACACATGGAAACAACCCTGGATATAGAAAATCAAAAGAAGAGACAAGGAGCCATAGATACAAGCTTCACCAACAGAATAGAAGAGATAGAAGAGAGAATCTCAGGAGCAGAAGATTCCATAGAAATCACCGACTCAACTGTCAAAGATAATGTAAAGCAGAAAAAGCTACTGGTCCAAAGCAAACAGGAAATCCAGGACTCAATGAGAAGATCAAACCTAAGGATAATAGGTATAGAAGAGAGTGAAGACTCCCAGCTCAAAGGACCAGTACATACCTTCAACAAAATCATAGAAGAAAACTTCCCTAACCTAAAGAAAGAGATACCCATAAGCATACAAGAAGCCTACAGAACTCCACATAGATTGGACCAGAAAAGAAACACCTCCCAACACATAATAGTCAAAACACCAAATGCACAAAATAAAGAAAGAATATTAAAAGCAGTAAGGGGAAAAGGTCAAGTAACATATAAAGGCAGACCTATCAGAATCACACCAGACTTTTCGCCAGAGACTATGAAAGCCAGAAGATCCTGGACAGATGTCATACAGACCCTAAGAGAACACAAATGCCAGCCCAGGTTACTGTATCCTGCAAAATTCTCAATTAACATAGATGGAGAAACCAAGATATTCCATGACAAAACCAAATTTATACAATATCTTTCTACAAATCCAGCACTACCAAGGATAGTAAATGGTAAAGCCCAACATAAGGAGGCAAGCTATACCCTAGAAGAAGCAAGAAACTAATCGTCTTGGCAACAAAACAAAGAGAAGAAAAGCACACAAACATAACCTCGCATCCAAATATGAATATAACAGGAACAATAATCACTATTCCTTAATATCTCTCAACATCAATGGTCTCAACTCCCCAATAAAAAGACATAGATTAACAAATTGGATACGCAACGAGGACCCTGCATTCTGCTGCCTACAGGAAACACCTCAGAGACAAAGACAGACACTACCTCAGAGTGAAAGGCTGGAAAACAACTTTCTAAGCAAATGGTTGGAAGAAGCAAGCTGGAGTAGCCATTCTAATATCAAATAAAATCAATTTTCAACTAAAATTCATCAAAAAAGATAAGGAAGGACACTTCATATTCATCAAAGGAAAAATCCACCAAGATGAACTCTCAATCCTAAATATCTATGCCCCAAATACAAGGGCACCTACATACGTAAAAGAAACCTTAATAAAGCTCAAAACACACATTGTACCTCACACAATAATAATAGGAGACTTCAACACCCCACTCTTCATCAATGGACAGATCATGGAAACAGAAATTAAACAGAGACGTAGACAGACTAAGAGAAGTCATGAGCCAAATGGACTTAACGGATATTTATAGAACATTCTATCCTAAAGCAAAAGGATATACCTTCTTCTCAGCTCCTCATGGTACTTTCTCCAAAATTGACCATATAATTGGTCAAAAAACAGGCCTCAACAGGTACAGAAAGATAGAAATAATCCCATGTGTGCTATCAAACCACCACGGCCTAAAGCTGGTCTTCAATAACAATAAGGGAAGAACGCCCACATATACATGGAAGTTGAACAATGCTCTACTCAACGATAACCTGGTCAAGGAAGAAATAAAGAAAGAAATTAAAGACTTTTTAGAATTTAATGAAAATGAAGGTACAACATACCCAAACTTATGGGACAAAATGAAAGCTGTGCTAAGAGGAAAACTCATAGCTCTGAGTGCCTGCAGAAAGAAACAGGAAAGAGCATATTCAGCAGCTTGACAGCACACCTAAAAGCTCTAGAACAAAAAGAAGCAAATACACCCAGGAGGAGTAGAAGGCAGGAAATAATCAAACTCAGAGCTGAAATCAACCAAGTAGAAACAAAAAGGACCATAGAAAGAATCAACAGAACCAAAAGTTGGTTCTTTGAGAAAATCAACAAGATAGATAAACCCTTAGCCAGACTAACGAGAGGACACAGAGAGTGTGTCCAAATTAACAAAATCAGAAATGAAAAGGGAGACATAATTACAGATTTAAAGGAAATTCAAAAAATCATCAGATCTTACTATAAAAGCCTATATTCAACAAAACTTGAAAATCTGCAGGAAATGGACAATTTCCTAGACTGATACGAGGTACCGAAGTTAAATCAGGAACAGATAAACCAGTTAAACAACCCCATAACTCCTAAGGAAATAGAAGCAGTCATTAAAGTTCTCCCAACCAAAAGGAGCCCAGGTCCAGACGGGTTTAGTGCAGAGTTCTATCAGACCTTCATAGAAGACCTCATAACAATATTATCCAAAGTATTCCACAAAATTGAAACAGATGGAGCACTACTGAATTCCTTCTATGAAGCTACAATTACTCTTATACCTAAACCACACAAAGACCCAACAAAGAAAGAGAACTTCAGACCAATTTCCCTTATGAATTTCAACGCAAAAATACTCAATAAAATTCTGGCAAACCGAATCCAAGAGCACATCAAAACAATCATCCACCATGATCAAGTAGGCTTCATCCCAGGCATGCAGGGATGGTTTAATATACGGAAAACCATCAACGTGATCCATTATATAAACAAACTGAAAGAACAAAACCACATGATCCTTTCATTAGACACTGAGAAAGCATTTGACAAAATTCAACACCCCTTCATGATAAAAGTCCTGGAAAGAATAGGAATTCAAGGCCCATACCTAAACATAGTAAAAGCCACATGCAGCAAACCAGTTGCTAACATTAAACTAAATGGAGAGAAACTTGAAGCAATCCCCCTAAAATCAGGAACTAGACAAGGCTGCCCACTCTCTTCCTACTTATTCAATATAGTTCTTGAAGTTCTAGCCAGAGCAATCAGACAACAAAAGGAGGCCAAGGGGATACAGATTGGTAAAGAAGAAGTCAAAATATCACTATTTGCAGATGATATGATAGTATATTTAAGTGATCCCAAAAGTTCCACCAGAGAACTACTAAAGCTGATAAACAACTTCAGCAAAGTGGCTGGGTATAAAATTAACTCAAATAAATCAGTAGCCTTCCTCTACACAAAAGAGAAACAAGCCAAGAAAGAAATTAGGGAAACGACACCCTTCATAATAGACCCAAACAATATAAAGTACCTCGGTGTGACTTTAACCAAGCAAGTAAAAGATCTGTGCAATAAGAACTTCAAGACTCTGAAGAAAGAAATTGAAAAAGACCTCAGAAGATGGAAAGATCTCCCATGCTCATGGATTGGCAGGATTAATATAGTAAAAATGGCCATTTTACCAAAAGCGATCTACAGATTCAGTGCAATCCCATCAAAATTCCAATCCATTTCTTCAAAGAGTTAGACAGAACAATTTGCAAATTCATCTGGAATAACAAAAAACCCAGGATAGCTAAAACTATCCTCAACAATAAAAGGACTTCAGGGGGAATCACTCTCCCTGAACTCAAGCAGTATTACAGAGCAATAGTGATAAAAACTGCATGGTGTTGGTACAGAGACAGAGAGATAGACCTATGGAACAGAATTGAAGACCAAGAAATGAACCTACACACCTATGGGCACGTGATTTTTGACAAAGGAGCCAAAACCATCAAATGGAAAAAAGATAGCATTTTCAGCTAATGGTGCTGGTTCAACTGGAGGACAACATGTAGAAGAATGCAGATCGATCCATGCTTATCACCTTGTACAAAGCTTAAGTCCAAGTGGATCAAGGACCTCCACATCAGATACACTCAAAGTAATAGAAGAAATACGAGGGCAGCATCTCGAACACATGGGCACTGGAAAAAATTTCCTGAACAAAACACCAATGGCTTATGCTCTAAGATCAAGAATTGACAAATGGGATCTCATAAAACTGCAAAGCTTCTGTAAGGCAAAGGACACTGTGGTTAGGACAAAACAGCAACCAACAGATTGGGAAAAGATCTTCACCAATCCTACAACAGATAGAGGCCTTATATCCAAAATATACAAAGAACTCAAGAAGTTAGACCGCAGGGAGACAAATAACCCTATTAAAAAATGGGGTTCAGAGCTAAACAAAGAATTCACAGCTGAGGAATGCCGAATGGCTGAGAAACACCTAAAGAAATGTTCAACATCTTTAGTCATAAGGGAAATGCAAATCAAAACAACCCTGAGATTTCACCTCACACCAGTGAGAATGGCTAAGATCCAAAACTCAGGTGACAGCAAATGCTGGCGAGGATGTGGAGAAAGAGGAACACTCCTCCATTGTTGTTGGGATTGCAGACAGGTACAACCATTCTGGAAATCAGTCTGGAGGTTCCTCAGAAAATTGGACATTGAACTGCCTGACGATCCAGCTATACCTCTCTTGGATCCAGCTATACCCAAAAGATGCCCCAACATATAAAAAAGACACGTGCTCCACTATGTTCATAGCAGCCTTATTTATAATAGCCAGAAGCTGGAAAGAACCCAGATACCCTTCAACAGAGGAATGGATACAGAAAATGTGGTACATCTACACAATGGAATATTACTCAGCTATCAAAAACGATGACTTTATGAAATTCATAGACAAATGGTTGGAACTGGAAAATATCATCCTTAGTGAGGTAACCCAATCACAGAAAAACACACATGGTATGCACTCATTGATAAGTGGCTATTAGCCCAAATGCTTGAATTACCCTAGATGCCTAGAACAAATGAAACTCAAGACGGATGATCAAAATGTGAATGCTTCACTCCTTCTTTAAAAGGGGAACAAGAATACCCTTGGCAGGGAATAGAGAGGCAAAGATTAAAACAGACACAGAAGGAACACCCATTCAGAGCCTGCCCCACATGTGGCCCATACATATACAGCCACCCAATTAGACAAGATGGATGAAGCAAAGAAGTGCAGGCCGACAGGAGCCGGATGTAGATCTCTCCTGAGAGACAGCCAGAATACAGCAAATACAGAGGCGAATGCCAGCAGCAGACCACTGAACTGAGAACAGGACCCCCCTTGAAGGAATCAGAGAAAGAACTGGAAAGCTTGAAGGGGCTCAAGACCCCATATGAACAACAATGCCAAGCAACCAGAGCTTCCAGGGACTAAGCCACTACCTAAAGACTATACATGGACTGACCCTGGACTCTGACCCCATAGGTAGCAATGAATATTCTAGTAAGAGCACCAGTGGAAGGGGAAGCCCTGGGTCCTGCTAAGACTGAAACCCCAGTGAACGTGATTATTGGGGGGAGGGCGGCAATGGGGGGAGGATGGGGAGGGGAACACTCATAAAGAAGGGGAGGGGGAGGGGTTAGGGGGATGTTGGCCCGTAAACCGGGAAAGGGAATAACAGTCGAAATGTAAATAAGAAATACTCAAGTTAATAAAAAAAAATAGTGGTGTGTGTGTGTGTGTGTGTGTGTGTGTGTGTGTGTGTGTATGTGTGTGTGTATGTGTGTGTGCATTCATGCATGTGTGCATGATTGTGTGTGTGTGTTTGTGTGTTTGTATTCATGCATGTGTGCATGATTGTGTGTGTGTTTGTGTGTGTGTATTCATGCATGTCTGTATGTGTGTGTGTTTGTGTGTGTGTGTGTTTGTGTGTGCGTTTGTGTGTGTGTTTGTGTGTTTGTGTGTGTGTGCGTATGTGTGTGTATGTAGACACGGACATATGTGTGTAGGGATTTAGGGATGTGTGTGCACATGTGTGCGTGTGCATGCATGCGTGTGTGTGTGTGTGTGTGTGTGTGTGTGTTTGCGCTTATACACGCGCAAAGAACAAAAACTTCACTTAAGACACCCGTAGATTCAACGGCAGTCATAGAAGTGATGTAGGCTCTTCTCGTTATGCAGACCCCTTCTCTCCGCAGAAGCCTGACACATAAATACACACTATCCCAATCAGGAAATAAGTGAGCAATTATTTTTGTTGAACTGGCTGAGATTGGTGTACTGTGCCAAGGTTTCCTTCAACCTTTAAGGAAGTTCTGGGCCTTCTCTATAATTGACTTCAGTGGCAGTCTTGATTTCGAGAGAAAACATGCAATGTGATGATAATTATGGAAGAGAGATTCTGAGCTCAAAATTACTGTTGCAAGTTCCATGGTAACAGATGCAATGACATCACATTTCAGTCAGTGTGGGAGTCACTGGCTGTGGCTGTTGGATTGTTCACTAGGGTGGTACTGTGCACAGCCAAGTGCCTTGATCCAGTCACCGTCAGGAGGGCCTGGTCACAGAGGGGCCTGCCTACAAAAACTTTGACAACACCATCTCCCAATTGCAAGTCTGATATCAGTTTGTAAGAGCCCAGAAAGCCTGTGGAACTCTCTAGATCTGTGGTTGTGGAGGAGACTGTACTTTTGAAGCTTCATTGGACCACAGCCAGTTCCAGACCAGGAAAGAGGCACTTTGAGACCTCAGAAATCTGGATGGGGATAACCACATCTTGGATTGTTCTAGAAACGAATCTATGCCAAGACAAGATTACACAGTCTTCAACCTAGGCATGCCAAGTGCTTCTGATAGTTAGCCATGGAGGATCAGGCCCCACCGAGACGCCTGTGTGTTTCCACCAGCAGTAGGTTCTCATCCAGTCCCCCAGCGCCACACTGCCATTCTCTGGAATCTATGGAAGAAACTCCCAACAGCCCTATTAGGTCTTCATAAAGTATAGACATAAACTTCCCTCACAAACTGATGAGCAGAATCACTAAAAAAAGAAAAGATTTCGAGCGGAAGATATTGTTTAGTCTACATCAAAGCAGGCAAGTGAGTTCTTTCATGGTTTGGATATTCATACTGAAAAGATTCACTACAGCCTGGGAGTATACCTCAGAGGTAGAGTATTTTTCCAGCATGCGCAAGGTCCTGAGTCAGATGCCAGCCCTTCAATAGAAGAATGAGATTGGTCCTGAAATCCCTCTTAGGAAAATTCCCCCTTCAAGACACCCATTCACCACAGGCTTACGTTCCTCAGTCTTCTTTGCATTGCAATATTTCCCTTCTTTATGTTTTTCCTCACTCTGGGTCCAGGCTGTGTGTTCCTTCCCATCTTCTTTTAAGCATCAGATGGCATCAGCACCTGCCACTGAAGAAGGGAGCCCACAGGGTGCCCTGCAGCAACCCAGTCTCATCGAATTCCGTGTTCTCTTCACAGACGTAGCTTCTTTTCTTCTTTTCTTTCTAGACAAAAGCTCTGATGGACAAACTTCAGAAGACTGTCTCGTCTGAAGGAAGATTTAAAAACCTCAGAGAAACTCTCAAAAAGTATGTCTAACTTAATCATTATGACTCACTTCAAGAATGTATCGTACGATCTATGTGGTAGTCACACATGGCCGACTCCCTCTGGGGCTGGGGAGAAGAAACAGAGAGCAGCTCCCATCATTGTAGTGTTTGGAGAGTTTTGCTTTTCACTTGGAATTCTGTGCATCTAGCGAACAGCTTATGGAAGTAACATGGTGTGTATGGAGACTGTAAGTCTAGTGAGCATATTACAGGTGTATGTTCCGTCGTGGGTAAGGACGTGGTGCATGTAGTGAGATTCTTACAGAAATACCATGGCATGTAGGGATTCTGTGCATACAGTGAGCATCTTACGGATGTACCATGGTTTATATAGATACTGTGCATACAGCAAGCACTGTTGGTTGTACCAAGGTGTGTAAGGATACTGTGCATATAGTGAGCATCTTACAATACTGTGAGTATAGTAAGTACTTTAGAAATATATGGACTATATTCCAGATAGGAAGATATGACCATAAGTCGAATCCCTCTTAATATGAATTTCTTAATTTTGTATTTCTTAATCTAAATATAATAATTTACTGGGGTGTCTTTCATCTAAATATTCCAAAAGCAGTTTATTACTATTATTTATTTTTGGTTTTTTAGATGTAGATTATTCTCTGTATGCACATGCACGCACACGCGCGCACACACACACACACACACACACACACACACACGTTGGGAGGGGAGAGTAAGGTCTCTGTTGCTTGCAAGTGGTTTTCTTGTGGTTTAACATGTGTGCTTGGCTTCCTTTGGGAGAGCATTAGTCTTGTGCCCCACTACTGGCAATCGTAGATTCGTTGCTATTACATCAGAAACAGCAATGACAGCCTAGCAAGTACTTGCTAAATGTTTACACACTGCACATTAGCTGTTCGCATATCTTTCTTAAGCTTCCCATCAAACTTCAGAGACTAGCTTTTCTGTCTCAGTATCCCTGAGCAACTGATCAAGTGGGATTCAAACTCTGTTCCCTCTGCACGAGAAGACAGAGCCTTAGCCTTGGGCCTCACTGGAAAAACCAAGTGGACCCACTTTGCCCAAACAAGTGTCTCCCTTCATCACTTCAGTGTGTAGCTATGACGCATATTAAGTCTGCATCTTCTAAAGCACTTCCACACTGTTTCACGTGCTGCAAGTTCTAACTGTGTGTGTATAGAGTAAGAGCCACTCTTCCTTGCCTTGCAGCTGTAACCCCCCAGCTGTCCCTTACCTTGGGATGTACTTGACAGACCTGGCATTCATTGAAGAAGGGACACCAAACTTTACCGAAGAAGGCCTTGTCAATTTCTCCAAAATGCGAATGGTAAGGGGCCATTTTGTGATTGGCCTGTGTCAGTGACTTCTTGGCTTAGAGGGAAGAGGCTAGGTAATAAGGCAGTGTTCGCTTCTACATCTTAAGGTAGAAGAGAGGGCAGGGACAGCTCTTGACAGCCAGTTAAAGAGACATTTTGGTAGACACTTCTGCTTGCCGTCTGAGTCCAGGCTGTTGGGAATAAAGGTCCAGAGATGGTTCTATAACACTGAGCAGTATATAGATGCATGAGTAGCCTTGCTAGACACCCATGTTCTGAACACCAAGCTACAGGCTCAAAACCCACAAGAAGCAGCACCCAGAGCTTCTCCCTGCCCCTAGCTTGAGGCCATTCTGAGGCCATCCACAGTCAGCTAACCTGATGTTCTGAGTTCAAGAATATCTTCTTGTTTGCTTTCCTCTTGGCTCCTCAAAGGTACAGGAAGTGATCAGACAGAGCTCCTTCTACATTATAGAGGACAGGACGTGGGGATACCATCCTGGGAGAAAGTACTACGAGGCAGAGGGGTACTTCTGAGTTGCCTATTTTTTTCCCCATTAGATATCACACATCATTCGTGAGATACGCCAGTTCCAGCAGACCGCTTACCGCATAGACCAGCAGCCAAAGGTAACACTGTGTGTGAGAACTTGCAAAGACAAGTACAGAAATTAGTGGCCCATCAAACCACATGGATGAGCAATGATCAGAAGCTGCCTGTGGCGAGGACCTAAAGTAGGAATGACCAGCAAGTGTGACTGAGAGAAAGGACCAACGCATCCACTTGAGTTCATCACTCAGCCTGTGTCTTGGGTTCTAGCCCTCTCTCCTCCGTACATTGCCGGGGCTTCCATCCCATTTCAACCTCTCCAGGTCACAAAATCCATTTTACAAACTGACCGAATTTTATAAAATAAAATAATAAAGTAGCAGTTTGCTTCAGTTTCTTCCTCTAAATTGGCTCTTTGGTTCCTCCCAGTGATGGACTATACAGGATAAGGTGAAATAAACCCTCTCTTCTCAAAGCTGCTTTTGGTCATGATGTTTGCCATAGCAACTAAATCAGCCTAGAGCAGTGACTTTATGTATTTGTCACATTATACTCATAGGGGTTATGAGCATTCAACAAGAAGAAACGTTTCCATAGAAACGCGTCCTTACATCTTCACTGGCAGTGCCGTTTTGTTTCCCTATTCCTGGTATCTGTCCCATGCACGCATGAACAGCAGGGAGCAAGCTAACGGGATTTCACCCTGTCTGTGTTGCTGTGAAGTGCACCTCTGCGTGGCCATCATCCTAGGCTGCACTCTTAAAGCTGTAAGCCATGAGAGCTCCGTGTGCCTGTGTTACAGAGGAAGCAAATCCCAATGCGTGATATGAGTGTTTATCACTGCAAGTTTAAAACTAATACTGTAAATATGTATAAGGCGTAGAAACGCCCAGTAACGCCATCGGAGATCACGTATGCTCTCTAGGATACTCACTGAGACCAGAGGTTAGGAAAGGACTACTTTTATTATAATTAGATGTCCATTCATGTTTGTTTTACAGAAATGTCTCAGGGAAAGTGTTGAGCTGTGCCAGATGAATTCAGAAAATGTATAGTTGATCTCAGAGGAACATCAGCTGAAGTCTCTCTCTCTCTCTCTCTCTCCCTCTCCCTCTCTCTCCCTCTCCCTCTCTCTCCCTCTCTCCCTCTCTCTCTCTTTCTCCCTCTCTCCCTCTCTCCCTCTCTCTCTCTTTCTCCCTCTCTCCCTCTCTCCCTCTCTCCTTCTCTCCCTCTGTCTCTCTCCCCCTCTCTCTCTCTTTCTCCCTCTCTCCCTCTCTCCCTCTCTCCTTCTCTCCCTCTCTCTCTGTCTCTGTCTCTCTGTCTCTGTCTCTCTCTCTCTCTCTCTCTCTCTCTCTCTCTCTCTCTCTCTCTCTTTTTCAGGTCATACAATACCTGCTTGACAAAGCCCTTGTCATAGATGAAGATACACTCTATGAGCTGTCACTCAAGATTGAACCTCGACTCCCTGCCTGAAGATCTGGCCCTGTCCCCGAGACCACTGGAATTCCGTGGAAAGTGGGTCACGCATGGCACAGGGGGGAACCAGAGGGACAACGCCTGCCTCCTTTCACCACCAAAGACGGAACCTAACTGTAATTCTGTCTCCAGCAAGAGTGAAGCCCTGCTGCATGGGCCAAAGGCAGATGCTCCAGGCTTGGGTGGGAAGGTGTAAACGGTGAAGCCTGGGGAAGCTGATGGCACAGTTTGCGTAAGGGGTACAGTACGGAGACGCTGGTAGCAATTGTAATGAAGTGGAATGAAGCTAAACCTTCCCTGCCCTGTGCTCTGTTAGAACTCAGGGACGAGGTCCCACAGAGAAGGCCTGCAATGTTTCTTTGTCACTCTACCAGCCTGGGCACACCTCTACCAACGCCCTAGGACTCAATTGCTTCTGTCACAGCTTCTTTATGCCAAGCATCATGGCCAGGCTGAAGCTTCCTCTCTAGGCCCAGCACAAAAGCAGTTTCAGCACGCAGCATGTGCATGGCTCTCAGTGCGTTCTACGTGCATGGAGTGGTGTCCTCTCAAAATGGCCGTTTTTACCCTTTAGGCAATAGGACAGGAAATAAAAGATTAAAAATGCAGTGGATTTGTGGGTAGCATTTCCTTAATGACAAGTATCCAGTGTCCCACAGGCTCGAGTGGGGGCTTCACTGAGAGATTGGTGGCCCCAAGAAGCTGCCCCCTTGGAGAACCAAGCATGGAGGTCTCAGTAAGATGCATGCCCATGTCAGTCACCTGACCAAACTGTGGAATGTGCTGTGAAGAGAAATGACTTTTACTAAGGAAACGTAGGCCTAAAAATCACCTTCGCTGGTTTCACTTATTTTCCTTTCCCCCAAATTACCCCAGAACCTTTTTCTGTTGTGTACAAACCCATTGGGGTTCATTGTGAGCACTGGCTATACTTTAAAAAAGAGCATTTTGTGGGCTTTTCTTTTTTCTTTCTTTTTCTGTTGGAGAGCTCACACTTGCTTGTGCTGTTGGCAGACAGTCCTTTCTCCTGTCTCAAACATCTTTGTTTAAAATGATTTTGAGATCATTCTGCATAAAAGAAAAAAAAAAAAACTCTAAGTGCAGGGGTAATGGCCCGGAGCACACCACAGCTCTTACCGCATAAAAACCAAATGAAGGGGGTTTCCTTGCACCCCAAGCCTGGATAAGTGGCCTTGGTCTCCTCACAATGGTTTGTTGTTAAAGGAATGGGGGTCTCCTCGACTGCCTCCCTCTCCTAGTCTCAGGAAGACCACTGCTTTAAAAGAAGGCAGCGAAGTGGGTAATTATTCTTTGAGCCTAGTGGACTGGGCATTTTTCCCTTAGAGGAATGATGCTTATTGATGCTGACAGTGGTGACTGACCTGCCTGCTATTTCTCCTCTTCCCTTGCATTTTAATTGCGTGGTAGAGCTAACAACGAGCTGGTGCTTTCCACTTGTTGGCTTAAGCGCTAGCATCGGTGATGTACCACAGAGCTAGCAAAGGCACATTTACTGCAAGCATTGGCCATCCTTGTATATAACTGCATAGAGAAATACAAACTGAGTGAAAAATATTTACAGTATATGAACTCCACTCCAAAAGTCTTTTCGCTGGTTCCTATTAGCCGACAGTGTAGCACTAAGTCCCACGGGGGGCACTTACAGACGCGTTCTCCTTTTTGTTCATTTATTTCCTGAGTTGCTTGTTTGTCCTCTTCGGTTTCGGAGAAGAGATCATTGCATCGTGGTGCATGATGACAGCATAGGATGTTGGACGCTAACTGTGCATACCTTGTGACTTGTTTCTCCGTGTTCGGAGGCCAAACAAGATCGTAGAGAGAAAAAAGCAAAGGTCAGCATTCTTGAGAGGACCACAGCATACCAACTTCATGAAAAACACCACTGGGAAAGGAGTACCCCCATCGACTCCGACCCACCCTGCTTCCGCTCCACCCCGTCCCTGCCCTTCAGGGGATGGCTCTGTGTGCACATTGCTCAGGAGTTTGGGCTCCTATTTCCCCAATGTTGTATTCCAGAGGCCAGTGCAGCCATTCTTAGTTTAAAAAAAATAAGAGGAAGGAATTTCTAATGCCCCTCATCTGTTGAAACGCAGCTTTTCTGGGGAGCTTGTTCACAGTAGAATGTTGGGAGTGCCCCCAGTGGTCATTGTGGGTACTGCCATCGCTTTTTACTCCATTTCTTCACCTTGTTAGAGCTAAAGATCGTATGTGGGTTAGCCAAGGCAGGAATGCACATTTAGAAACAAAACACCTCCACTTGGTCACATTTAAAACTCACCAGAGCAATTTGTGATTTTTTTCCTGTGATTGTTGAAAGCCCCTGTTCTTTGAAGCTTTCTATGTACTTGTAGGATGCGACGCATGTGCTCCAGTCTGTGTCTGCCAACACTCTGCTTTAGGAGACAGATTCCTAAGAGCACTGGGAGTCCGGCTTCCAAAGATGAAGAAGTGAACACGTGTACTGAAACATTAACAGGAAATCAACCTGCTTTCATGCTTTCAAATTAGTGCATCATCTCGCTAGTCGGTGGCGTGGCTGTGAGGAAGGATTTGGGGGACGCCCAAGACATCTCCACACTTAGTACAGAAACAAATCTCTTACCGAAGCCCTCTACCATATGTGACAGTTGCAGGCTTGAAGTATAATCCTGTCAGTTTTTGTTAGCAATTTAACAGGGGAATATAAAGAGGGGGTTTTAAGCTGCTGTGGAAATATTTTGGAGTGTCCCTGACACAAAGTCCCCTTTGCTGTCTGTTTCTGCATCTCAAAGTACTACACACAAACATGAAACTCACAGACGCCGGATCATCCGCTGTGAGCCGTTCAATGTGAGCATGGGCCCTTCCCCTTTCTTTCACGTTAGGTGAGACCAAACGGTGGGCGAGCAGACATTGCATCTTACCTAAAGAGGAGCGCAATACAGCGGTCGTTCCCAAATCTGTCAGCTTTCACATTAAAAAAAAAAAAAGATGTTTTAGCTTTTCTTTTCAACTTTAATGTCATTCCCCAACAAAACATCTCTTGTTTTAAATGTTTCCTTGAAATTTAAACTGCAAGCATTACCATTCCTACTGTGGTTGGAATGGCATGAGAGATAATATACCATACAATGATTTTAGCCCAGCTGATGTCCGCAGCTGGAGGAGACTCCTGAACGGAATTCATTCATTTCCATCTCTGTGAGAAATAAGACTGTAAGGCTGGTGACTTTTACACGCACCTCTATGGTTCCTGGAAATCCGACTCTAGTCGGTGGAATGTAGTGGGTATTCTTTCCTTACCTTAAAGTGGGAGAGAACAGAAATAGAGAAGAACCTTTTGTTGTAGGTGCTGACATGTGAGCGATCTAACAAAGTTTCCACTTCTGCTGACATTTCATTTGGGGGCATGGCATTAAGGTTACTGTTGATTGTCCTTGATCCGGTCTGCTCTAGGACAACACTCACCCTGTTTCACAATGTCGAACCCTTGTCTCTGCACATTTCAGTTTGAACCAGAAAGTCGGTGATGAAATAGCACTGGGCCAGACATGAGCCTCAGCACAGCTCTGCACTGCCCACCGAAAAGTATAAGCCAGTGTTTACACCTCTGAGTCTCACTTTTCACATCTGCAAAATGGGATTAATCATAATTCCTGTGCTGTCTACCTCACTGGGCTGTCCTGAGGATCAAAGGGGTCAGAATGTAAACTGTAAAGTGCTGTACGGTTGTGAGGTGACCGACTGCCATTCTCAGCTCTCTTTTGCAGAGGAATTAAATGTACTTATTATTTGTGTGTGTGTGTGTGTGTGTGTGTGTGTGTGTGTTTCTATGTGCGAACACATGTGATGGTCAGTGAAACGCATTGTTTGTGTCTGGCTACTTTGCACATCTGCTGTCATTTGTAACTCTAAGGGGGGATCTGTGTTGTGTCCAAGCACTTGCCAAGTGAGGTGTAGGTTATGCCGATATGCAAATTAAACGTCGCCTTTCTTCAGTACTCAGCAGTCTCGTGGTTTCTTCATTTACATCCTGTCCCACTGTTGACAACGTCCTTCACGTCAATCGACTCCTGTATATAAACATTCTTTTCCTTCTACAGTTCAGGTACACAGAACACCCAGAAGAACCCATTTTGCAGACTCAATTACTAAGCAGAGGATTGGAGGGGGTAGGGTCCTCTAAAAAGATATAAATGACCAGCTTGTCCCAGTCAGGTTCTGCTTCTTAAATCTGTCCCAGTCACATCCCCAGCCCATGTCTGCCTGCTGCTTCCCGACGGAGAACCCACCCTGCCCAGGCAGCTCATGTCCTGTGAGGACAACCTCGAGCTTCTGAGCAGGCTTCAGAGACATCCAGTTACTACCAGCTCTCACGTTCAGGAACTTCTGAGCCATCTCCGGTTGCATCGCCTTTAAAAACTTTATTCATGAAAATGTCACCATCCTGTTACGGTTGAAGGCTATTCTATCATCCTGGGAACCCCAAGGTTGTGGTGTTTACTAGAAAACCCTGTTTTCAGTTGTGCTGTGGCTTAGCCTTAGCACACACCTTTACTCCAAGAGCTTTCCATTTGAGTATTGTAAACAGGATTCAGTGAGGCCAAGCACAGGTCAAAAGGCAGAGCCAGCAACTGTTTGACAGGAAGTTAACACAGGATAATTAAGAAAAAAGCCAGAGAGTAAGAGGGAGTTGGGAGGACAGATAGGAAGTAGAAACGAGGGTCATTTGGTTTGAAGGAGTTTTTTTGAGGTGGTGAGACAGGGGCATTCATTCTGGGATGTGGGGTGAGGAGGAAGGTCAGCTGGATGCTTTCTCTGCCTCTCTAGCAGACTTTCACCCACTCCTGCCCACCCCCAAATTTAGACTTTTGTCCATTTCTAGAATGACTACAGCACTTACATTGTCTAATATATGTGAAAAAACACAGAAGTTCTCCTGACATCTAGAGTTGGATCAGGGTACAGCGGTTGAGTTCAGGGACACACTACACATAGAGGTCCCTTAACTCTTCTATAGTTGTGATCTGGACCAAGCAGGTTGAAGGGACACAGGGCCAGGCAGGTTTCTCACCTCTTCCTGCCTGGCCACCTCACAAGCCAATGTTCATGTCTGCATGGCCCCATCTGGAACCTGCTCTACCCACATGCCAGATAGAGTCAGGATCAGCAAAGGAAGGAAGTCCAGAAGAGAATTCCCTTAAAGCAAGTGACATAGCAGTTGGACACTCTCTTCTGTTCTAAAGCTAGCCACACAGCCACACCGGCAGGAGCTTGAAGGAGCTGCCTTGGATGAGAATGGGATAGAAGGAATTCAACAGAAACTGTGTGAGATGAGTATTCAGAAACTTGTAATAATGGCCGCTGTACATCCCTTGTAGAGGTTTCTTGTCCATTACAGCCTCTTTATCACAAGCTTAGACAGGAACAGAAACTTACTTTCTCAGCAAGTCCCACAACTTCTGACCCTACTCATTAAAATATAAATGTAATTTGTAAATATGAGCTATGAAGGTAGGAGTATAGAGGGATTCCTAAATGTTGATTGTCAAAAATTAAGGGGAAATAAATGGAAGTATATATACATTCACACGCACACACACACATATACATATACACACACATATATATACATATACATATATATATATATATATGCCATTCTTTAAAAATCTATGCCACCCTCCCCAAAACCTTGTGGTATTCTGGATCTGAGAGCCAGGCTGTGTCAGGTCACTGGAACTGACTTTGAAACAAATATGTGTACACGGGCTATTTTGAGGAGAACTAAGCTTCCACTTCCCCACTGCCCCGAGCCAGCTACAAAGTTCAGCCCGTTATGTCCCACGTCCACAGCTTCATACTTGTGGTACCAGAGAAGGCCACTGGGGCCCAGGAACTGTGATCCAAGATGAGAGAGTGTGCCAATTGGGTCTGAGATTCTGGAGGATCATGAAGTCATTGTGGCTGGCTCCAATGGGACAGTTTTAATGACACAACAGAAAAGTCTAGAAAATATCTGAGTATATCACACATTTACAGGGAGTGCATTTGATAAAAGAACAACTTCCTGATCGGTGTAAGCCATGTCTTAGCAGACAGCAAGTGCACAAGTTGACTAGGCTGTAACTGACACACAGTGGTTGACTCTTAAGCACACACTGGAGAAAATAACATGAAAGACTGCATACACATACCTCCCCCTGTCCCCTCCCAATCTGCATGGTATGCAAAGACTGAAAAAAAGGACCTTTGCTGTGGGTCAAGTTTAGGGACACTTTGACTAAGAAGAACGCTGACCTACCTAGGAGACCAAGACTCTTGTCCCCTTCCCCACTGTCCAGCAACTCTCTGAATATGGCTGTGCCCTAAGAAGGGAGAGAAAGGGGTGAGCTGGTGATGCTGTATGGCTGCAGAAGTTGGGTACGTGATAGCCAGGAGAAGCCAAGGCAAGCTCCTTTGAAATGGCAGGGCTGCTGTCCAAAACCCGGGTGGTCTGTTACTATTCATAGGCACCTTTGTTGGCGGACGTCCTGGGAAGCTATTTTTAGCAGGGACATGATCTGCTGGGCCGTGTGCTAGTCATGTAAGCCAGTGTGAATAAAAGTGGAGAGTCTAGTTCAGATATCCTGATCTTGAACATGAGAGTGATGTTCATTGATTGTCCCTGAACCCAAGTCCCAGACAACAAGCTGTGAGGAGGCCTTCCTGGTTGCTTCTGGTTCTCTTTCTAACAGCTGGAAATAGATCACCTGAGACTTCCTCTCAGTCTTTATTCTCCAGGGCTAATGCCCTTTCCCCTCCAAGAGAAATGTTTCCTAGCAGTGGTTTCCTCTGCTGGCCCTTGAACCCCAAGCTAGGACTGCCCCCCATCAGGTGAGCTACAGGACGGAACTCCCTCTCAGAGCAACAATTGTCTACAGACCAGGCTGGCAAGCCAAGTCAAGGTCTGCCTGTTCAAGGGAGAGGCAAACGTTTCGTAGAAATGGCAGGTTCTAGAAAGGACACCTGGTCTAGTGGTAGAAGAGCCAGGGGCTGGCCTTCAAGGACACAGCTGGGGGAGCCTGTGTGGCTGGAGGTCTTATGTGTGATTGGTCGAGAAGGACTCTTCAGCCCCGCCCAGCAGAGTAGCCTTTTCTAGGCTCATCCCCAGAGGCTCCTGTTACACTTCTTGGCTGTGTGCACGCAGCAGGATCTGGACACGACAGACTCCTCCAGCTTCAAGGTCAGTAGGATGCTCAAAATGCTTGATTTCTCTAAAGAAGGACAGTACTAGACCCAATTATGGTGAGCCTTAGCATATGGGACCCCCAACCACACAGAAAACACTTACTGGGAAACTGAACCAGAGAGAAATGGGAGTGTAATGTAGCAATATGGTTGCCCTTGCCTGGAATTACGTTTTTCCCTGGTCGTGAGCACTGGCAACTCAACCAGAGAACCCAAAACCTTAGCTTGCAATGCCTCTGTTACATAGTGAATTGAGAAATTCTGTGGAAAAAAAACTAAATGTGGGATTTTGACCCTAAACTTGAGGTAAGTTTAGAAGTTACAGTTTATTCTCTACTGATTTGCAGAGACCAATCCACTCGGGTCCGTGTCTGGCAGTGTTTTTTCTCAGTTGCATCAAAAGAGGTGCCTGATGACTTGGCATGAGCTAGCTGGAAATTTTAAGTTGTTTTGAGGCTCTCCGAAAGAGCAAAACTGGTTCCTGATGGGCTGGGTTCCATTTAACTGGTTAATGCTACTGCCAGAGATTCACTCTTGCAAGGATTGGTACACTGAGAATGAGCTACATAAAGCCCCATCTCTAGAAGGAAAATGAAAAATGGCTTCATATGGCTAAGTGGCAGCCCACCCCTTACATACTTGCTTGGTTCTTGGGGAATGGTCGTTGTCAGCCTACCCTTGTATGTGAAGTCCATGCCTGGAAGTTCTACTTTGAATGTATGAAAAGCAGCACCGGCCCACAAACCAAAGCACCCTTCATCCTCAGTGTTCTCCGAACCTTCCAAAACCATGGCCAGGTAATATGACCAGCACCGTGCTCTCTGGGCAGTCAGTACACTCAGGACACCGTCCTGTTAGATAAACTGTATACTTCCTGCGAGGCTGCTTTCCCAGTGGACATTTCTCACTTCCTGTCCCATCTGTGCCCTTCTAGTCTGTCCTTTCATAGAGAACATGGCATCAGAGGTGGCAAAGAGACTGCCCACTGTTGGCTGCTGAGGCCTTGCCTGCCATTCACACTGGGAGGCACCTTATCCAAAGCCTCAGTACGTAGAGCCAATCATGTCTGTGAGCTAAGCTATTCACAGCTTTGTGGCAAAATCATGGTGTCAGAGCATGGGCGGGGGACCTTGGCAATCTCTCTTTAAAAAAAAAAAGTATCAGAGGCAAAGCCAGGAAGTAGGGATCAGGGTTTGGAATGAGAAGGTATGGAGGGGGTCAGAGATAGAACAGAGCTGACTTAGTCTAATACCAGAGGCCCCAAGTTCCCATCTCTGTCAGAGGAAGTGCAGAGGAGGATCCACTTGTCTTCCTTGAGGTCACATGTGGTATCTGTGTCTGGCATTCTGGGAGTTCTTGTCTGTTGAGCCAGGTCCCCCCAACAGAGCGAACCTTGAAGGTGACTATTGGAGGTCATATGAATCCCTGCGTCATCAGAGAAGATGACATCCCACTTGGTTACAGCTGTTCAGAGGACAGGGTGGCCTTTAGTTACCCATTCTCTTGAAAGATAATTCTGAAAGGACGCCATGCCTCTTTACAAATGGAGTTAGAAAAGGTCTCTATGTCTTTGGCTTATGACTTCTTACTTGCTGAGTCAGACAGAGAAGGCCGGGGTGCCCATTAGGGTTGACCTTGCATCCTGTCACGTGAGGTAATTGGACCCGTTTGCTGTCTTACAGCTAGAAACCCATAGTCATTTCTGCTTGCCTACAAGACTGGCATCATGGGAATTTCTGTGCTGGAAAACATCCAGTACATCCTCTGTTTGGGGGTGACTCTGTTGGCAGCTGACATGTGGTTCCCCACTACTTCTGCCTTTCATCTGTCTTCTAGCCTGGTGAAGCCCAGGCAGATGGAGGTGGTGAACAGCAGGGGCAGAAATAACTCTGATTCAGCAGAAAGGCACACACAGTCCCATCTCCAGGGCACGCAGAGGGAACAGCAGCTTCAGGAGTGGGGTAGTTCGTCCTGTTACAGAACCAAAGGGAAAGCTGGGAATCTGAGACCCAGTTTGCCAACTGGAACAGAAAAATAAAAAAAAAAAAATCACACACAGCCCCTTTAGCACTCTGCCTAAGCCTGTTCACTGTGGCTTTCCTTCTTTGCTGTAGAGAGCAAATGAACACAAGCCCAATGCCTTAATCAGGCTTAGTCAAGCTAGGTTCTTATACAGTGCCCCCCCCCCCCACATAAATTTTTCCTGGCTTAGAGTTTCAAAATTCTACCCAAATGCTATAAAAAGCATACTTTTCAAACCAAGAGTATTAAAGCTGTTCTACATTAGGGAAACAGCCTCTCCTGGTCAGAGATATAGACAATCAATCCCTCCTCCTCCTCTCCTCCCCCTCTTTTACGTCACCCCATACAGAAGGATAGAGGATGAGAAGAGAAAGAAAGAAAGACCTCCAAGAAAGGCAGGGCCAGTGCAGTGTTCCAAGCTAGGCTTGGCAGGCACACCGAGTGCCTAATGTCAGAGCAGAGTGTGCACAGAAATGTCTGGAATCCTAGGCATTTCTGTAGAAGCCTGAAGAAGGGAAGAGAACAAACTTCAAATGTTCTGGGAGTCAGCGAAGAGTTACGTGCTCCAAGGTGACAATCCTGGTTCTTGGCATGGTTGTGGAAAAAGTGTTTCTGGGCTCTTGGAGTGACGTGGGGCACACCTAAGTCCTGAACTCATGAGAGCAATGCTCTTTTGATTGCTGGCCAAGGCTGGACTGTAGGTGAGGTGCTGGAGTCACATGAACCTGGGTCAGAACTGGTGACAAATTTGGCTTCAGGTTGTGACACTTGGATCTAGAAAAGGCCACTTGACTTCCATTCAGCCAAGTAAAGCTTACATGGCAGGTTTCTTGTAAAATCTAACGATGCTTGTCTCACCCTTTGCACCACTGGGCTCAAGTGGGAACTCAGTTAAAGACAAGAAGAAGAAGAAGAAGAAGAAGAAGAAGAAGAAGAAGAAGAAGAAGAAGAAGAAGAAGAAGAAGAAGAAGAAGAAGAAGAAGAAGAAGAGGAGAAAGAGGAGGAGGAGGAGGAGGAGGAGGAGGAGGGGAAGGAGGAGGAGAAAGAGGAGGAGGAGAAGGAGGAGGGAGAGGAGGAGGAGGAGGGGAAATGAGGAAGCTTGACTACATGGGCAGGGTTGAGAAGGTATTTCTTGACAGAAGTGAAGAATCCTAGCAGCAGGTCAAAGTTCAAAAGGATGAGGAAACCACAGCTAGGAAGCTGTTGTAGACACTGCCAGGACAGAGATATGGGATGAGTGAACCCATGTGGTTAAACTCCTCTCTGAGTGGTATGTTGGTAGTCAAAGGAAAATCAGCAAACTTTAAAGTATGTGACAGGTGGATTCTGGGATGTCATCTTGTCCTTGGATAAATGAAATGAGACAATTCAATGAAAATCTTAAAACGATTATTGAAAAAGCTGAATGAATAGGCATCTGAGGCCAGCTAGCTAGGTATTTAGTATTAAGATTGAGGAGGGAGTAGAGAAGCTCAACCCTAAGATGTTAGGGAAAGGTCCCCATTCACTTAGTGACTGCTGCAGCCTGCTCCTTCCTCTGCCACACTCGTCACAGAAAGGAAGCTGCTGAACCTCCCTGGACAGCGTCCATACACTGCCTGGCAGCTGCCTGTGTTTGGGAAACCAAGTCAAGACATGCATAGGGCATGGCCACTTGTGCAGATGTGCAAATAGATGCCTGGATGTTTTCACATGGACAATTTTATGCTTATCATTCTCCTCCTATATCACGACTGTAGATGTGCTTAAGTGATGCTTTCCAGGAGAAAAAAGAATGACTCAAATATACAGCTGTGGACTAACCCATTAGTGTTTCATGAATAATCTTCAATAGCATTCTTGATGCTCACACAAAGCAAATATGTGCGTGTGTGTGCATGCGTGTGTGTGCGCGCGAGTGTGTGTGTGTGTGTGTGTGTGTGTGTTTACCTTATTACTATTACAAAACCATAACTACGTGTACTCGTTCGTGTGAGAGTCCCTTTTTCTCTTCCATTTCGGAATGAGTCATAGAATGTGTGTCTAGAAAAGCAGAGGCAACAGCTGCAGCGTCTTCTGTATTCTAAGCACACAGCACACTTACCATGACCCTTATCCCGTGTGCTGGCTGATCCTGGCTCCTTTGCCACTACAGAGTTGCCCTGAGATCCTTCTACCTCTGTCTCGTGTCCTGAGGGTTTCATTTTCCTCCCGAGCATAATGCTGGGATAATCAGACTGGATGCTTTTGTGTTACTGGTTGTTTCTTGCTTCGTCTTCCAGGTCGGCCACAGCGATTCACAGAGCTGTGCAGGTGATTCTAAATCCAGTCAGCCACCGAGGACCCTCAGTCAGTGCAGATGGGGGTGCATATAAGGGCAGCACTCACTCCTGACCTCTGGCCTCCTTCATGCACCTCATCTAGACTCAGAAGGATCCTTTCAGTACCAAAGGAAGGCTCCACCCTTCTGTTCTAGTCAGGGCCTGAGCCTCTCAATGAGCTGGCAGCTATGTATGCCCTGGCCTGCGGATGCCTCCTTGTTCCTCTACAGGATGCCCTACAGCAGGGAGCAGACCAGAAATGTCCCTGTGGCTGAGTGATATCAAAGTGCTGGACTCTGGAGGAGTGTTGGTAGAGGACAAGTGCCCCTGCCTGACCCGTCGTCACATCCAGAACCAGGGAAGCCTGTGTCCTAGGATAATGAGGAACAGACATCCCAAGGCTTTATCTTCCTGAGTAGAATGAGGAAGGGGCTAGGTGACCCGATGAAAAGCAGGGAGTCCGACTAAAGGATCCCTAAGAAGAACTAGATGTGGTTCTACCAAGGTGCGACAGTTGCCCAGCTGTGACCTTGCCCGGTCACCAGGAAGTCTGGGTCGGCAACTTGCACCTGTTTTAAGTGAAGGACCTGTAGACTCTTACCTAAAACAAAGCCCATTTTCTGATGCTGGGGTGTTTGTAGAGGGGTGTGTGTGTGTGTGTGTGTGTGTGTGTGTGTGTGTGTGTGTGTGTGTGTGTAGGGTGTGCAAACACTCTCTGGAAAGCATCTAGAAGTGGCCTTTCCGACTTAGTGCAAGGGAGAGCGTCAGGTGCTAACCCCTGCTTAGTCCTGAGTGAATCCCTGGCACCATTCTGAAGTCTTGGTGTGGCTTGCTACCTCACTCTTCAGCCTCAGTGCTTCTATTAATCACTAACGTTTGAGAAAACTAAGATATGTAGCCAACTGCTATAGAACTGTGCTCAGACTCAGGGTCTGTTGCTCCAAGGCACATGCCAAACCCTTGTCAGCTCATGGTCATGAGCGCTGTGTCTCTGAGCTCTCTCAGAGGATGGCTCAGGAAGGCTGCCAGGAAGGAAATTTGAAACAATGTAGTAAGTAGATGACTACCGTTCCTCCCAGGTGAGTCCAGGCCTTACCAGTGAGGGATGCTTATCCACTCATCATAGGACATTTGCAAAAGCACATTCCCTCTGGAATACCTCACAGATCTCCTGCATTCAATCTGCTCATCGTGTCCCCCCACATCCCCACACCCCTGATCCGCCTTGCCAAAGCTGCTCTCCAAGTTCACCACAGAAGTTTCATTATTTACCACCCAGGTTTAAAGGTCAAGATTTGTACCAAGGGTTCATTCAATCCTCACAACTTCTAGGAGCCAGAGAAGCCCAGGTTTTAGCCATCTCAGAGCTCCTTGACACTTGAATCCCTCATCACATGACTCCAGGGACAGGACACTTGTGTAGAACACGAATGGCAAGGCAGACTGCCTGCTGCCGTGAATCCCAGCTCTACTCCTGCAACAGCGTGGTCTCTGGTGCGTTGCCTTTCTCCACTTCCATTCTCTGACCTGTGAAGCAGACACTGGAGGTGTCTGACAGGGTTGTAGAGATTATGAAATGGGATGGTACCCATCAAACCTTAGGATCATGAGCTTAGCATAGAGTATGGGAGGCACGGGCATTTGTCCTTCCATTTAAGAACTATGTAGAAACTGCCATGTGTAGATTGTTAAAATTTTCAAATAAGTTTTTTTTAAAGCCACATTCCCTGCCCGCCACCCTTCTCCCTTTGTCTTCAAGAACTGTATTACCACCAGTGAAATATATCATTGTCATTTGCTCTGCTTGACCTTGAACTTCACAGTCGGCTGACACTGTCCCAGCCTGTGGCCAGTAGTTTTCCTTTGGAGGGAGCATTAGAGAACACGCTCTGTCTCTGTTTCCTCTCCGGATGCCTAGAACCATGAGGCTCTGGAGAGACTTTGGTCCATTTTTATCCCCCCCGTTACTCTGCTGTGAAAACCCCAGTTGAGAAAAACTGCTCATATTCCTGAGGGACCAGAGAGGACAGAAAGCAGTTAGGCATCCAGCAGCTCTGGTCCTGGGAAGCCGAGGGAGTCATCTTCATCCGAATCCAGTGATGGCAGGATTTTCACTTAAATGAGTGCCTGGTACCGAGTGGATACTTGGGCTGTTTGCTTTTACCTTAGTTGTGTGACCTTGAACTGTGAAAAATCTCTGTGTCTAAGTTCCTTGTTCTGTGTATAATCTACCTAATTCTGGAGGCTGCTGTGGAGATGGGCCCTTGAAAGTATTCTCTACTTTTGTTTTCCTTCCTTCCTTCCTTCCTTCCTTCCTTCCTTCCTTCCTTCCTTCCTTCCTTTCCCTCTTTCTCTTAAGATTTATTTATTTTATGTATATGAGTACACTGTAGCTATCTTCATACACACCAGAAGAGGGCATCAGATGCCATTAAAGATGGTTGTGAGCGGAGAGACAGGAGAGAGAGAGGGGAGAAGCCATGGCAGGTGATGTTAAGATTCTGCTCTGTATATTTACAGGTTGTTATCAATGTTCTTAAGGAATGGATGGTACCGGGCTTTGTATGTTTAAGTGGGCAATTATATCTTACCAATTGGGTCAAAAAAAAAAAAGGTGGTTATGAGCTACCATGTAGTTACTGGGATTTGAACTCAGAACCTCTGGAAGAGCAGTCAGTGTTCTTAACCACTGAGCCAACTCTCCAGCTCTACTTTTGCGTTTCTCTGTTATTGACAAATGAAAAGGTGTTATAATAATTACTGTTAGGCAATACTGAATGTGTGCTCTGGGTTTTGGTTTTTTTAAAAAGCCAAAGGAGAAAGCATGTCTGTACTACAGCTAGACTAGTTAACCTGGATAGCCTACCGAGCTCCATGACACCAACTCAGGCATTCAGTAAGAATCTATCCAGTGTGGATGTGGATGTGAAAGCCAAGAAAGCTGCCTCCCAGCTCTGCCTTCCCTTGGAGATAGAGGGCTCGGTCTGAGTGATTTCTCATCCTGCCAGCACTCCCCTCCTCTTACCTCACACTCTCTAGCACACCAGAGAGTTGGGGAGACGTAATCATATTCTCTAGAGCAGAGGAAAGGCATCCCTTTGCTTCTTTGGGGCATTTCTTTTTCTTAAAAAAAAAAGGTATGCCTTTGTTTCTTTGAAACATATTGTAAATATTTTGTAAACTTAAAGTAGGTGCACACCTGTAAGTCCCTTTAGAAGCAGAGGCAGGAGGATTGGGGATTCACGGTCAATCTAAGCTATAGAGCAAGACAGGGTCTTGTCTCAAAAAGATTCAACAAAACCAAATAAGGCTGCAGCCAGTTTTGTGACCCAGAACCATCACTCTGAACACAGACCTGGAGGAAAACCATCGCCAGTGGAAGCTGGCCTTCCTGTTTAGAGTGGGAAGGTAATGTCTTAGGTGCCTGGCTCTAGAGTCATAGACTTACCTGCTGCGTACAGAACTAACTAAAGACAACTATTCTTTGGATAAAAACGACTAGCTAACACACATGGCATCCTGGTCTTGAAATGACATTTGGATGACTCCTGTGGGACAATGATGCCACCAAATCCTCTTCCCTGTTTCATTGAGCAATGCCTAAAATGGATTCTGTCTGCTTAGCTGTGTGAAAGGGTGAGACCACTTTCTTAATGGAATCTTTTTAGTGGAGGCCCTGAGACATGTGTTACTGGTTAAGTATTTAGTAATAATACTTTAATTTTCCTTCCCTATATTTTGTGGAAGACAATTTCTGAGGAGGCAGGAGACATAAGTACTGTTTCCTCAGCTCTCAGTACTTGTTACTCATCTGTCTCCAACACCATCTTCCTGCTCTGTGTGAGACAGAGACAAATGACGAACATGATACCGTTGAAGATGATGAAGATGATGATGGTGGTGGTGGTGATGATAAAAAGGAAGGAAGACCGGGAAAAGAAAAACATTAATCTCTGTG
Source organism: Rattus norvegicus (assembly GCF_021556685.1). Classification (NCBI taxonomy): domain Eukaryota; kingdom Metazoa; phylum Chordata; class Mammalia; order Rodentia; family Muridae; genus Rattus; species Rattus norvegicus. Next base: position 24,790,767 of record NC_141535.1, on the reverse strand, counting down.
CTATCCTGGAAGGCTCTTTTGGCTGTAGTGGTAGCCAGGACACTGACAGCCTGTTGTGGCTGATAGTTAAGAGTCTAGACTGGACATTCTAGCTGGTAATCAGCTCCTAGACATGAGAACCTGAGCATGGAAACACCAAAACCCACACCTTACCTGTCTGTTGTTATGGGCAGAGAATGTCAGAATCTATTGTGAAAGGGATGCAAATTAGTTTGGAAGCAGGGCCTGGTCTTGTGAGGTAACAGATTTAAGAATGAGAAATTCTCAAAAAAAGAAAAAGAAAAAAAAAGGAAGGAAAGGAAAGGAAAAGATAGGAAAGGAAAAGAAAAGAGAAATTCTCAAAGCAAGGCAGCTGGCCAGATATAGAAGCACCCTTGGGAATGGATGTAGCAAGGTCCTGTCTTCCTTACCACCATGAGTGACACCTGAGCGGGACGCTTGGGAGGCAGGAAGCATCTGCCTTCTGAAATTGGGCAGACGCTGCATGTAAGCACAGCCATGAGTCTCTAAATGGCAAGATGACCGGATGTCCACATGCCTAGACAATTTCTCACCATGCAAACATCATACACTACTTCCATAAGACTAGATGCTAGCGTAGTGGTTCTTAACCTGTGGGGTCATGGCCCTTTTGGAGGTCAAAAGACATTTTCAGAGGGGTTAGCTAAGGCCATCAGAAAACACAGATATTTACATTATGATTCTTTTTTTTATTATTAACTTGAGTATTTCTTATATACATTTCGAGTGTTATTCCCTTTCCCGGTATCCGGGCAAACATCCCCCTCCCCCCTCCCCTTCCTTATGGGTGTTCCCCTCCCAACCCTCCCCCCATTGCCGCCCTCCCCCCCCAGTCTAGTTCACTGGGGGTTCAGTCTTAGCAGGACCCAGGGCTTCCCCTTCCACTGGTGCTCTTACTAGGATATTCATTGCTACCTATGAGGTCAGAGTCCAGGGTCAGTCCATGTATAGTCTTTAGGTAGTGGCTTAGTCCCTGAAAGCTCTGGTTGCTTGGCATTGTTGTACATATGGGGTCTCGAGCCCCTTCAAGCTCTTCCAGTTCTTTCTCTGATTCCTTCAACGGGGGTCCTATTCTCGGTTCAGTGGTTTGCTGCTGGCATTCGCCTCTGTATTTGCTGTATTCTGGCTGTGTCTCTCAGGAGCGATCTACATCCGGCTCCTGTCGGTCTGCATTTCTTTGCTTCATCCATCTTGTCTAATTGGGTGGCTGTATATGTATGGGCCACCTGTGGGGCAGGCTCTGAATGGGTGTTCCTTCAGTCTCTGTTTTAATCTTTGCCTCTCTCTTCCCTGCCAAAGGTATTCTTGTTCCCCTTTTAAAGAAGGAGTGAAGCATTCACATTTTGATCATCCGTCTTGAGTTTCATGTGTTCTAGGCATCTAGGATAATTCAAGCATTTGGGCTAACAGCCACTTATCAATGAGTGCATACCATGTATGTCTTTCTGTGATTGGGTTAGCTCACTCAGGATGATATTTTCCAGTTCCAACCATTTGCCTACGAATTTCATAAAGTCATCGTTTTTGATAGCTGAGTAATATTCCATTGTGTAGATGTACCACATTTTCTGTATCCATTCCTCCGTTGAAGGGCATCTGGGTTCTTTCCAGCTTCTGGCTATTATAAATAAGGCTGCAATGAACATAGTGGAGCACGTGTCTTTTTTATATGTTGGGGCATCTTTTGGGTATATGCCCAAGAGAGGTATAGCTGGATCCTCAGGCAGTTCAATGTCCAATTTTCTGAGGATCCTCCAGACTGATTTCCAGAATGGTTGTACCAGTTTGCAATCCCACCAACAATGGAGGAGTGTTCCTCTTTCTCCACATCCTCGCCAGCATCTGTTGTCCCCTGAGTTTTTGATCTTAGCCATTCTCACTGGTGTGAGGTGAAATCTCAGGGTTGTTTTGATTTGCATTTACATTATGATTCTTAACAGTCGCAAAATTACACGTATGAGGTACAATGAAAACAGTCTTGGTTGGGGGGTCACCACAACATGAGGAGCTGTATTAAAGGGTCTCAGCATTAGGAAGGCTGAGAACCACTGGGATAGAAGTTGATGACTGCATGGCTTCTTGATGCAATCAAAAGACCAGGAAACATGAGATGAAGTGAAACTTTCACCTGATAGCATTGCAGTTGAAATATTGACTAAACCTAGCAAGCACAAGGCCCTGGGCTCGGTCCCCAGCTCCGGAAAAAAAATATTGACTAAATATATCATAACAAATAAAAAGAACAGTGATATAGCCACTTATTACCAAGTATTCCGTCTTGTCAATCATTGTATGCCATGCTTTTATATTTGTGGGAGCCCGTGTGTTTATGAAGGGATCGCCACAGGTATGTCTATGATGTGTCACACAGTGCTATGTCCTTATGAGGAACACTGCATCACTAGGCAATTGGAGTGGTTTGGCTACAACCTTAATGGCCCACCATCATCCCTGTTAACCAGTGTTGACCACAGCATCCTTATGTAAAGTGTGACTGGGATTCTATAAAGTTAAGGAGGGGATTCTAACTGATCAGCTAACCATGCTCAGGAATGGTTGCCAATAGAAGGAACTTCTTGGGCTGGAAGAATACACTCGTTACCAGGACCATACAATGAACAGGGATTCCCTAACGTGAAGGGAGACGTGTGAGAACTGAGCTCACCAGCAAGATGAAAAGTACTGTGAGACCCAAACCAGCCTGTGAGTGCCAAGAGAGCAAAACACCCCACCGGGGTAGAAGGAAACGTTGTTCACTGAGACACCAGGTTACAGCCGGGTGGGGCAGAGAATAGAGGCACGAAAGTCCTCATTGAAAGAACATCGAGAAGCCCAAAAAATGACAATGCTTTGCCAAGACAGCTCGGTCTAATTTCCCTCAGAGGCCCAAGAGTAAAAATCAACATTTAGAAGTAATAGAGAGATTTTAAGACCGCAAATGTTCTAGAGCCAATCTGAATGTCAGGCTGACAACTGTGTCCTTAGCAACAGTCTCCAATGGCAGGCCCGAGTGGCATATGCGTGAAGTGGATGTGATTTTATGAAATTGTGAAAGCCATCGTGTTTGGCTCTTCCTGACAACCCTTCATCTTGTTTCGTGGTCTGAATGGGTCTGTGACCCTGGGAGAAAGGCATGAGATTTTGTGGATCTAATGTGGCTCTCTGCGTCTTCTCAACAAGCACAGGGTGCCAGGCTGTTTAACTAACAAAATTAAAAACAAAAGATGAGTTACCCAGATGTCACATGCCAAGGAAATCATAAGTCATTGTCACATCTAAACGCACATCACCTGCTCTTCCCACCAAGCCCCAGGGTTCCCTGGTGTGGGCTTTCATGACCTTGAGAGTAAAGAAGACATCAGTCTCCTTGCTTGCCTGCCCTGGTTGGAGCAGGTACAAATGTGCTGAAGGTTCTAAATGCCTCTGCCTGGATGCAATGCCATTTACATTTCTTTCCCAATCAGGTCTGTCCAGCATCAAGGCCTTGGACCCTCTGTTTCCCTTGCCTGAGCTTTATTGAAAGTAAGCATCGTTTGAGATCCCCTGGATAATCTCTCATTTGTTTCCTTTCCAGCATCTATCCACACATATCATTATTTCATTTGTTGTGCTTCTTAACCATCATTCCTAGAAAACTTAGGAGTCCCCAAAGAACACATTTATAACTGTGTCATCTTGTCTCTGCTGTCTATCAAGGTACTTGACACTTAGGAACCCCTCAGTCAGGAGTTAGTCCCTGAACGAACTGCATGCTTCCTATTGGGCTAGGACACCAGAGCTAGGCCACCAGGGGTCCCAGGACATACTGGAATTTATATGAATGAATAAGTAAGTGTTCTCTGGGTAGGTACCATGAGAGACCTAAGGCTAGAAAACAGGGCCAGTCTGAGAAATGAACAGAGCAATTTCTGAAGCAGCTGGCTAGCATTGTGACACAGGCTACAAAGCAATCCTGGCTGACTAGAGCTTGTTGTACAGTGGAAGCTCTGTCCTATCGTGTAACTACTCACCATGTGCCAAAGAGGAAGCTGACTCAGAGACTGCTTCAATAACACTTGGAGCTGTAACTGTGCACAGCAGAGCAGTGTGCTGCCTGTCCTGCTTTTCAACTACCAAGTTTAGGGTCGGTTTGATAAAGATTTCACAAGACTGGCTACGGATCTCAGGGGAGCAGAATGGCCATTCCCAAATCAAAAAGTCAGAGAGACAATTGGTCCAACCTCTCCCCCAAGTTTGTCAGTTGTTTCTTTAGTAGCAGAACTCAATTATTCCTATAAACCTTAGCAAAAGCAAACGATAATAAAAAAAAAAACAGCAGAAAACAAAAACAAAAGAAACAACAACGAAACAACAGCACCCCAAACCCCAGACAGAATCAGAGAAACAGGAATTATTCACTTCACTAAAGCTTGAGTTCTATGCTAAGCACACAAGGAACTGCAGCTTGGAGTTTAGCTGTCTCTCAGGACTGCTTCGCTTGCTACCATCAAGGCCTCCCCTGCATCAGTAACACAGACCACACAACTTAATGGAGTACTGGAACTCTTAGAAGTAAATCAGATCAATTATTTCCAAAAACGAAGCTTTGGGTGTAGTGACATACCTAAGAGTGGTATTCTGAGGCAGATGCCCACCCATGGGCCAGCCTCTGAGGAAGGAATTACCAGCTGTTTCCAGGCTCTCTGTAGAAATCACTCCTTCTCTGTCTCTCCTAACTCTACTTCTTCAGAAAACCTCCTGCCAGTGAGTGCCATAGGTAACTAAAAGGAAGAAACCCACGGGTAAAGAGATTTGCCACATCTGTAGACATGAACATGTCTCCTGGTATCTTAGGGACAGCATGCTCTACCTTTCTCTTGGACCCCTAAGGCTTTGAGGGCATTTGGTTATGACTTTCTTCCCTTTGCCGAATTTACAATCAACCTCAGAGCGACATTTGTCTCTCTGCTTAGGAAGCAGAACCGAGAGCGTGACCGCATAGCGTTAGTGTAACCTGCTGTACATGAGGGCCAGGACGCCTTACCACATCTCCACATCCTTGAAGTTTGTAAAGAATCCTGGCAGCACCGAAGCCCTGTAGAGGGCGGAGAAGTCTACGTGAAATGGTCAGCGTCTGGCCATTTCAAGTCTCTAGAACAACTTCGAAAAATGACTTGTCACGATGATTTTAGACATTCGTGCCATCATTATGATGCAGGGAATTGTATATGGAATTAGTGTAGAAAATAAGGCGTCTGGTAAGTCATTTCATAGGCCAATGTAGAAAAACAACTTCATAAATGTTTAACGTCTTTGATGCTTAGTAGAAATTTCCTGGGAGAAGCCTGGCAGCTGGAAGCTCATCAGTTCCCAAAATTCAATCATGGAAAATTCAATCACGTAGAATTGTATGTACTGACACACCACACCCTACTTGAGGTCTAACCTTCGCCGGATGGCTACGGCTTTCAGTCAGAGTGGTACACACCAACAAACTCTTTGAAATAACCAGCTCACCGAAGCTTGAGGTATCTTGAGGTAAAGACCCAGGGATATGCCCAAGGCTAGAAGAACCCATGCTGTCCTTAACTGGACATCATAGACCACACAGTGGGAAAGTACTGAGGGGTGCCTTTCACTGTTGTCCACTCAGAGATTCATGCTAAGAGGCTCTTGATGGAGTCCTGAGAGGCTGCCTGGCCCTCATGACTTCTGAGCAGCACCATGTGCACCAGGATTCTTCTGTGCATATTTAATACTGGCTTTCCTGGTTTGTTGAGAATCATATAAGAGCAGGTTGACATCTATCTACGTTTTCTTCTTTACCCGCATGTCAGCCTTCCCTTCACTGGCATGTTCTTTCTTGAAGATTTTTTAGTAGGTCCTTTGTTATTGATTTGTTATTTATCTGTACTTTTTTTTCATTCTCACATGAAATAAGTTCATTGCTTCTTCATCTCTAAACAAATTATTTCCTGGGTGCATTACTACAAAATTAACTGATATTTACAATTTCCTCGTAACTGAACTGTCTTCTTTCTGCTTCTAGTATCTTTGCGTCTGATCAGAAGCATTTGCTTAGGGATCCTTTTCTTGGGTGTTTTATTGTATTATACTATGTGTCATGCGCTTTATCCATCTTGGATGGTGCTTAGCCATTTCCTTGAGACATCCCCTCTCTTTCCTCTTGTCTCTTCCTGTGACTTCATTCCGGTTTGTATCTAACTTTCCCATTGTAATTGTCAGTCATATTCTCTAGCCTAGGTCTCAGATTTTCCTTCTTTGTTCAACTGTGCTGTATCCAACAGTTTGATTTTATAATTTTATTCTCTTTCAAGTTTTTTTTCTTTCTTACTCTTGGTTTATTTGTTTAGACGGGATTTCACCACATTGTTCCGGATAGCCTAAAATTCACTATTCAAACACAGAGCAATGCTCCTAAGTGTATAGATATGTATGGACCAACATGCTTGGATATCTTGGCCATTCCTAATAGTCTCTTGGTGCTTGGTCATAAGTATAACTCTCATAATAAGTTTTCAATAATGTAATAATTATAAAAGCTTTGTTACTTAAACATCTATCTAGAGCCAGTCTATGCTCTTGTCTGGCAGTCCCACAATCTTCAGTCATAGAAGGCCTAAGTCTGTTGTTATTCTCTTTTGTCTTCCTATTTATACCTTTTTGTATGATTGGTAATCGTTGGTTGGGAGTTTGTTTAATCTTAATCTGCAAGAATCCAAAACCTAAACCAAATATGATATTTTTAAGAAAGATTTTGAGTCTGCTTCTGCTAGGAGCCAAGGGATGAATTTTTGTTAAGGTTGAACCACTTGACCCCCTTTCAGGAGTCCCGCCACCCTACACATACTGCTGGCACCTCAACCTTTCAAGTCAGAAGGACAATCACTCTTAAGATAACCCAAATGCGTTTGCATGTTACTTTGAGCTATGACACAAGTTTGTATGGGGTATGTAAAGTGGGACAATGATCCTCAGAAATTTTCAATACCTCTTGAAGTCCAGAAATCTATCCTATTCAGAGTCTGCTTGTGTAGTTGGAAAGTCCAAAGTACACTCAGTTTGTCTAATATTTAGAAATATATAACTGTTGTTGACTTTTCGCTATAATTACTGGAGAAAACGGGGTGAGCATTCAGAAAGTCTGAAACAGATAAATAAAACAAGCAGTCGTGCTCTCCCCTGGAGCTCTTCATGCTGGGTTCAGAACTGTCTTATGATGCTATCTGATATGGCTTCTTTGCTTCCAGACACTCAACCAAGAAGAAGGATGGCCAGTGCCTTCTCTAAGTTGCTAACTGGCCGAAATGCATCTCTGCTGTTTACGACACTGGGAACCAGTGCCCTGACCACGGGCTACCTGTTGAATAGGCAGAAGGTATCTGCTGATGCCCGGGAACAGCACAAGCTCTTTCCCCCAAGGTGAGTCCTCCTGGCTTTAAAAGGACTCAGAATGTCAACTAGAAGAATGTGATCTCTTCTGTTGAAAACTGTCAGTGAAAAATCCTTCTTTCTTTCTTTATTTTACTCTTAATCTCATTTTATGGGTGTTTTGCCTGAGGGTATGTCTATGCACCATATGGATAAAGTGCCCACAGAGGCCAGAAAATTGTCAAATCACCTGGAACAGAAGTCACAGGCAGTTGTGAGCTGCCATGTGAGTGCTGGGAATTGAACTTGGGTCTTCTGGAAGAGTAGGCAGTGCTCTAAACTGAGCCACCTCTCCAGTCCCTGGGAATCCCTTTTGCCTTTCTAAATGGCTAAGTCAAACTTAAAAATCAGGTTCTTTTCAAACTAATTAAGCCTAGTTACCTAACAAACACAAAGGAATAGATCGTCATTTCTGCCTGAAGCTTGCCATCTAGTTAAATAGGAATAACAGTGATAGCTTGCATTCGTTGAGCACTTGTGTTATGAGACTATCTGGTAACATGTATGTTGGGTCCTTTCCCATGGGTTGTGATTCATTTTAGCAACTTTTAGAATTACTAAGTCCAAATCCATGCACTTAGTGCAGCCACATGCAAACCAGGCCCCTTAGGATGAGACCCATGCTTCACTCACTGCTCTACTGTGTCCTGGGAAATGTGATCACAGTATTGATTTTAAGTGTGATCATTAAAGGACATTTTGGACAGGATGTGGAGGAGTGGCATGCAGAAGGTGAGGACCTCACTGTGTCCAAGTCACTAGTGCAATTAATGGTTTGAACAGTATGATGATGCCCTAGGACTCCATGTAGATTGGGGTAGAAGAGAGAAAACAACCAAGATGTCCCTCTGAGATTCTGATAAAATTGCCGTCTCTGAGGGAATCAGAGCAACCGTGCACCCCAGGAATCACTGAGGGAGAGACCTGCGCTTGAGTCTATGGTACTCTTCTGTTCATATTCTTCAAACAGTACATGGCCAGGATAAGACAGCATCCAATGTAGTGGCCTTCTGTGTGTTATTCTGACAGATATTTATCAAATGCGTGAGTCTATGCTAGGCACTGTTCTGAAGACAGAGGCCAGGTCTCTGTTGTCATAAAGCTCTCTCTATAGCAAAGCGAGCAACATTTAGGTAGTTCTCTCTCTTCTCTTTTCCTCCTCCTCCTCCTCCTCCTCCTCCTCCTCCTCCTCCTCCCCCTCCTCCTCCTCCTCCTTCTCCTCCTACTCTTCCTCCTCCTCCTCCTTCTCCTCTTCCTCCTTCTCTCTCTCTCTCTCCCTCCCCCTCTCCCTCTCCCTCTCCCCCTCCCTCTCCTCCACACACACACACACCACAGACCCTAGAGACCAAACTATGACTGTCATTGTATTTTATCACCACTACTGGGTGGAGTGGAGGAGGAACCTGCATGTTTTCAATTCATTTTCCGACTTCCTTTCCTCTTTTCCCTTTGTAGCTTCTGTAGCATCACAAGTTTCCTACCATGCAGGACCAACCATGTCCTTTTCCCTAATCATCACCAGCACAGGTTTTTCGTAAGCCTGGCTTACTCAAGCCAGGACATGTAGGCCTCTCTTTCTAATTTTCCCTCTGTTCACTGGACCAAGAGAGCCTGGTTAAAGGTCACAGAGAAACTGAATCTTTGATAGCCCTTACCTGGGCACTACTGAGCACAGCCTCTCTCCTCCCACAGTGCAGACTATCCTGACCTTCGAAAACATAACAACTGCATGGCCGAGTGCCTCACCCCAACCATCTATGCCAAACTCCGAAACAAGATGACACCCAGTGGCTATACCCTGGACCAGTGCATCCAAACCGGAGTGGACAACCCCGGCCACCCCTTCATTAAGACTGTGGGCATGGTGGCTGGTGACGAGGAGTCGTATGAGGTAAGACTATGGGCTGCTGATTCTAGAGTTGGGAACTACCTTGCATGTGGGTGAGGTGTACTATCGTGGGCTCTTTATCTTTCTTTGGAGTCAGCTTTTGCATTCTCAGGAAGGACTCCAATAAAAGAAGTCAACTCCTTTAGAACCACTGGGAATCCTTTCTGGGATTACGAGATGTATAGCTTCCTAGGGATGATGCTTTCTTTGCTAACATGCCATTGTCCTTCCTCAAAGAGAGGTTAGTGGCATGACAGAGCTCTCTAAGCTTTAAAGGCTGTGTTGGTACAGAAAAATTAAATAAAATCGAATGGTGTATATTCGTCAGAAATACATTGAAGTGTTTGTTTCGGGAATTATTGGGTGGACTGTGGGTCTATAGTTTGGAGACTTATCTTTCTATTACTGTAGCACAAATTCCTGGGTTCACCAAGTTTCTTGGATTCTTGGTGCTGAGAAGCAGTGTCTGCTGGTAACAGAACTCAGTTCTACATCCATCTACACAGAGAAGCTTCTTCATTGTAACAGAGTCCCGCAGCCTGACTCCCTCAGCTCTTTTCACTCTTCTGTCATAGAACTAAATCTCAGAAAAGCAGCTGTCAAGGGACAAGAAGGGGCAATCTGAATAAACAAAATGGCAGTCCATTAGCTTATAACAGAGACTCAGACTAAAGCTGCCTCTTTGGTCCCAATGTCCTTCTTCCCACTGCCCATAGCATCTAAGGCTGTAGAGTAGTCTGTAATGAAACACAGCTTCTCTTGGCTGTATTTGAGCTAAAGACTGCCCATGCCTATGTGGTTCATTTTGGTTTGGGTCTAGACAGGTCCTGATTCGGTAAGGGACCCTTGCTTTGTCCAGCTGGGTTTCCCGACAGACTTCATGCTTTCCTTTGAGTCTTACAGCTCGATTTTTTCTTCTGATCCCAAAATGTGCTTAGCCCATGAGCTGGTGGCTTCTTTTAGCTCACAAAGCAGAAAATGAGTTCTTAACCACCAGATTTTCTCACCTAGTGGTTTGTCAGAATCCTTAGGGAAGAGATTAAATACAGAGTCCAGCACCCAGTTCTCTCTCAAAAAGGAGGTGCCACAGAACAATTGTTTGTGTGTTTGTTTCTTGTGTACATTTATTCTTTCCATTCTTCTCTATTAGTCTATGCATGGTAGCATTGAGAATTTCAAAGAACGCCATCAAACCTGACCCTTGAGCCCTCAAGGAGAAAGGGGACAGGTGAAAGCAAGAGTCCTTTGCTGACAGGCGAGCCAGTTATAGAATATTCTTGCTTGTAGGTGTTTGCTGACCTTTTTGATCCTGTCATCAAGTTAAGGCACAATGGCTATGACCCTAGGGTGATGAAGCATCCTACTGACCTGGATGCATCCAAGGTAGGCTCCAGGCTCCACTTCTTTCCCCCATAATGCAGGATTTCCTGAATTCACAGGCAGAAGCGGGAAGCTAAGAGCTGCCCCCTCAATGAAATGTACCTGGAAGGTCTAAGATGCCCTACCTCCATCATGTACCCTGGGGGTGGGGGGAAGGACGGTTAATAACTTCCTTTAAGACACTCTGGGGGACAATTAATTGATGGGGACTTTAAACTTTCCTACAGAATTTTACCGCAACTAAAACCACCTACTCCAAATCCCACCTTAGTTAAGATTAAGCCCCAGGGTTGGAGGTCTGTCTCCAGACTCCCTGTGATGCAATGCCGTGAGATTTCCAGGCAAGCTGTGGGTCAGGGGACTGTGCTCTGTGGCTGCCATGGTGACCCTCCACTCTGCTCCACCCGGCAGATCACTCACGGGCAGTTTGATGAACGCTATGTGTTGTCCTCTCGGGTACGCACTGGCCGCAGCATCCGCGGGCTGAGCCTGCCTCCTGCTTGCTCTCGGGCAGAAAGAAGGGAGGTGGAGAATGTGGCCATTACTGCCCTGGAGGGCCTCAAAGGGGATCTGGCTGGTCGCTACTACAAGCTGTCTGAGATGACAGAGCAGGATCAACAACGGCTCATCGATGTGAGTAGGTGAAAAAAATCACCCAGTGGCTACCTGGAAAGAGGTTGGAGCCCCACTTCTGACTATGCCCCACTTACAGTTAGTCCGGCAGGGCTGAAACTGGCCTGGGTCTTCTCAAGAGGGAGCCCGCGTATCACCCCATCCTAGCCCATCAAGTCACTGTAGGACTAGGTGCCACTTCCACTGACGCCAAGCAAGGCAGTCCAGTTAGAGGAACAGGACCCACAGGCAGGCCACAGATTACGGGACAGCACCCCTCCAGTTGTTGAGGAACCTGCACGAAGACCGAGCTGCACATCTGCTACACACATGTGGAAGCAGCTAGATCCAGTACATGTGAAGCTTTAAATCGTGTCAAGCCATGGCTAAAGTCTGAAGAGGAAACTCCAGTATGCTGGGCTTGGCACGGGAGGGTGGAGGTGATTGGGGGCTCTGCCTCCTGCCACCTATGAATAAGTGAAATCAACCAGTCATGGAAAGAAATCTACTCCTGCTTAAAGAAAGATGCCAGTGCCATACCCTAAGAGAACTCTGGAGGCTGAGAGGATCCGGGCAGGAAATTAAGATGCTTTCTCTGACTGGTTCAGCGCCAGCCGGAGCTGCCTACAGGCACTCCTTGCTGCCTCAGCGCGCCTGGCTGGCTCCAGGGTAGATAAAATGCAGTCCTTTTGGGTTTTGTGAAACAGGGTCTCAGTATGTAGTGTACGCTGGCCTCAAACTCACTCCTCTTGACTCAGCCTCTCAAGTGTTGGACTCGGGTCCTTTTATTCCTCTCTATGACAAATTTTAAAGGGGCGGTTATTTTCAAAAATAACGTTTATATAAAAATCTGAGAAAAGAAGAAAAGAGAGTCCTTTATCTCAGAAGACATCTGGAGCATCCCCTTTCCGAGCCTCACAAGGCGGCTATCTAGTTGGCGCTCCTCTATCTTCACTGTGTAGACTCTGCCACCCTCCCGCCTGCCACTACCGAGCAAGCCTGTATCTGTCTTAAGCAGCCCTCTGGCTTTCGGTTTATGGACGAGCTTCCCTCTGGACAGTGGCTTTCTCCAACTAACCTCTCCTGTCTCCAGGGGCTCCCGCTTGTTAGAGATTCTGTCTAGAAGAACCTCTACTTGATATCTCATCTCGGTGTGAGCTCTGGACATTGGTGTTTTTGTTTTTAAAAGCTCCCAAGGTGCTGCAGCTCACAATGAAACCTGAGACACACTGCCAGGGGCCTCTTCATCTGTCAGTTGAAACTTGATCACCTGGCCCATACCTAGGTTCACAGGCTCATCTCTCTGCTTTGTCCCTTCTGGCCCACAGGACCACTTTCTGTTTGATAAGCCAGTGTCCCCTTTACTAACATGCGCTGGGATGGCCCGTGACTGGCCTGATGCCAGAGGAATCTGGTATGGTTTTGACATTTTTTTCTGTGTGTTGAGGGTCTCAGATCACCTGCTTCTTCTAACCTGAGGTTGCTGTGAACTGCAGTTGACAGCATGCCGGGCTTGAGCGAAATGGGGGAAGCCAGGTATAATTGAAAACTGTGTGTGTGTGCATGTGCGTGTGTGTGCGTGTGTGTGTGTATCTGTGAGTGTGTTTGAGCATATGTGTATATGTGAGTGTGTTTGAGCATATGTGTATATGTGAGTGTGTTTGCATGTGGGGGGAGTGAGTGTATATGTATTTGTGTGTGAGTGTACATGTGTATGTGTGGTGTGTGTCAATGTGTATATGGTATATGGGACTGTGCGTATATGTGAGTGTGTCTGAATGTGGGGGGAATGTGTGTGGAGTATATTGTATCTGTGTGTGTGAGCATATGTGTGTTGTGTGAATGTGTGTGTGTGTGTGTGTGTGTGGTGTGTGTCAATGTTTAAGTATGGTATATGTAAGAGTGTGTGAGTGTGTGTGTCTGTGTGGTGTATGTGTGTATGAGTGTGTATGTGTGTGTTGTGAGACTTTTTAAAAGAGGCAGAGGAATGTGAGCGGGCTTGCATGAATAATGCATGGGGGCAGACTACTCAAAAAAGATACTTCAGATTAGTCAGAGAATCTGTTTGTGGACGTAGGACAATTGAACACAAAATGAAAAATATTGATAATTTAAGACAAAAATATTGATAATTTAAGACAAACCCTGAATGGAGAAATGGTTGCCTGGTGTGTCCAAATCCTTCCTAACAGTCCTCAGCCTGACTCGGCTCCTGTAGTAGGTTATCCCAACTCTACCTAAAAGGACCTGAGGAGGGAGATTCACAAGAAGGCAGACAACCAGGGCTTATGTAGCAAACAGCTGTGAACTCTTGGGGTGCAGGTAGAGCTGCCAATTATGCTTTTCAAGAACCACAAGCTTTGGCTGAGTTTCTTAGCTGTCAAAACAGCCCCTGCCCCGCCCTGGTATCAGGACTAAATGCTATGCTAGGTGAACTTTTGCCTCTGGTTTGAGGAACGAAGGGAAGGATTGTACTCTTGTGGGCGTAAAAACACTCTCGGCATGGCTAATGGCTGGGTTTAGTCTTATTCCCCATTCTGCGAGGAATTACTCTGTGTTACTTGCTCAGGCACAATTAAGAGATAAGGGCCATCCAGGGAATGGGGGAGGTGAAAGGAAGCAATCAGGCTACAGAGGTAATGAGACTTTCCATGTGTTGAGATAAACGCAAATTAGCAGTCAGCACCACATTTCTGTCTTCGTTAGGCATAATTATGACAAGACATTTCTCATCTGGATAAATGAAGAAGACCACACCAGGGTGATTTCAATGGAGAAGGGAGGCAATATGAAACGCGTATTTGAGCGATTCTGTCGTGGACTAAAGGAAGTAAGATTCCATCAGGGGCTTCTAGATAATTATCAGAATAAAACCTCTCTAGTTTCGATATCTGTGCATGTATTTTACATTTTTTATTATTTTATTTTACATGTATGAATGTTTTGCCAGCAGTAATGCCTGTGTACCACATGCATGCAATACCCGTGGTGGCCAGAAGAGGGTGTCTTCGGATCCCCTGGAACTGTAGCAGCACATGGTTGTGAGCTACCATAAGAGTGTTGGGATCCAAATGAGAAACTCTGGAAGAGCTACCAAGGCTCTTCGGGAAGGGCCATCTCTTTAGCCTTGCTATTTTCCATTTTAAAAAAGATACCTTGGTAATTTCCAAAGTGGGACTACTTCTCCTAAGAATCAAATCTTCAGAGTAGAATTTCCCAAAAGGGGTAGCTTTTCTCTCTGGGCTTGGGGGGGGGGGGGGGGGAACTGCGGTTTACTGGCTATTTCCTCTGTGTATTCTAAATGTGATATAAGGACAGAAGGAGCAGATGGGGTGAATGAAATGGGATAGGTAGAATGGTGTGGGGCTTGGATGATACACAACAGAATAGATTCTCACAGGTTTATCTGCAGAGAATTCCTATGCTCTCCTACAGTCTTTGTATAAGAAACAGTATCGACGGCTTAAACTCTTCTAGGGACTATGTTAAATGTTTTTACGTGGCCACATTTAGGAGGAACCACATTTATACTCTAATAGAAGAATTACCAAGTACAAGTCCCGTGTCCACCACAGTTTCATTCACATGCTGTACTGGTCTCTCTGCCTGGTGTTTGGGATGACCCGAAGGAGCAGATATTTGAGAAGTCTGTCGTTTGCTCATTGTTACTCCGTCTGTAGGTGGAACGACTAATCCAAGAACGAGGCTGGGAGTTCATGTGGAATGAACGTCTAGGATACATTTTGACTTGCCCCTCGAACCTCGGAACTGGATTGCGAGCTGGTGTCCACGTTAGGATCCCAAAGCTCAGCAAGGTAACGGCGTGTGACCAGGGGCTTTGTTGAGTCCCTTCAGGATCAGCTCAGATGTGACTTCTTTGCAGGAGAAAACATCAGTGTTCATTCCTTACCCCTGAGCTTTGGCACCTTCGCCAAAACAACGATTAAAGGGGTGGAGTCTGGCTTAAAGTCTTTTGCATTAGTTAGCATAAAAGGATCCGCCCAGGACTAGGGGATGGTGCTTCAAAGCTAACACTTTTGAGTCTCCATCACTTAACAAATCAGGATAGGTGTGGGGCTGCTCTGTTCTCTGGGTTCCTGTCACCTTGTTTTTACATCTGAGCATGCATGAGAAGACCATGGCCTGGAGGGAGAACTTAGATAGCACAGGTTGTTATGCCATATTTGTGCGATTTGTTTTTGGTTTTTTTGTTGTTGTTGTTCTGTTTTGTTTTTCATTTCTTATTCATATTTCGTGCAGTCTGAGGGGAGCATGTGGTACACAGAGGAAGCCATTGGACAATTTCCGGGTTCTAAGGATTCAAGTCCGGCCATCCTGCTTAGCAGCTCCTTTGCTCAGTGAGGCTGCCAGTAGGGGGCGTTGTGTGGGGGGACACTTAGGGCATTTTCCTCATTTCCAGTCACTGTCCCCTCACATTCTAGACCATGAGAAAAGGAGAGAGCATGTGGGCGTGTCCACGGGTGTAAGAAGAGAAGTGGTACACTTCACTTCTGCTCATTCTGGTGGCAAAAGCTTAGCTAGCAAGGGCTGCACCTTCAGCTCCAGTGCTAGGGAGAGAGGTAAAGTAGTCCTGATGGGTAGCTAGTCATTTCTGTTACAGCACACAAAATAAATCAACGAAGCTTAAACAATTTTAGAAATGTGCAGCCTATCAAGAAGAAGGTATTCATTTTTTTTGTTATTCGAAATTCCAATGTTAAGAAAATGATTTGAAGTGATTTCACTCTGTGATTTTAATTATAACAAGAAGCTGATGTACGGATAAATAGCAAATATACAAAAGCTTGCATTTGTATGCAAATACATCTGTGTATTTTTATGAAGATAAACTGGGAGTCAGAGGCTGACAAGTTCAACTGTAACTCTGTTGACTGACTCTGGGCACGCTATCTCTCCTAGAGCTATTTGGTCCGTCCGCTGCAGTTCAGGGGTTAGTATAGATAGCTTCAATTGTCCCCTACGAGTCTATATGTTAGGAACATAATCACCAAATTCATATACCAATGGCATGTGTGACCTCAGGAGGTAATTAGGATTTCTGAGATCTTAGCATTAGTGTTTACGAGAACACACATATTCTAACTCACTGTGTGTGTGAGACCTCTGCCACATCATGATTCAACAACAAGGTCACCCTCGCCGGATACCAAACAGGTACCAGCGTCATGTCCTTGGACTTGCCACCCTAACTGTGAGCCATTATTTATAAGTGACCCAGTGTCAGGTACTTTTTTTCCTTTCAAGACAATATGTGGCTTTAGCTGGCCCGGAACTCCTTGTGCAGACCAGGCTGGCCTCGGTATCACAGAGACCCACCTGCCCCTGCCTCTGGAATCCTGAGATTAAAGGCACTCCCTACCATCCCCTGGTTAAGGTACTTTTCTTTTTATAGCACCAGAAAGTGGACTTTGATGGGGTGAAAGTGTCCACGTCATTAGATGCTGGAAGACTTTAAGCCCAGTGCCCAAGTGCGTTGTCAACAGTTACTGTCCCTTTTAGCACATTCAATGACTTCAACAATGTCCCTTCTCCCAGGATCCACGCTTTTCTAAGATCTTGGAGAACCTGCGGCTCCAGAAGCGTGGCACAGGAGGCGTGGACACTGCAGCAGTGGCCGACGTGTACGACATTTCCAACATAGATCGGATCGGTAGATCTGAGGTAAAGTCTCTCTCACCCCGAGAGATACGTACTAATGAGGTCAGCCTGACAGAAGCAGCCTCAGCAGCCTGACTACACTCACCCACTCCCATTTTCCCCAGAGCCAGACTTAACCATTCATTCTAGTGTTTCTCTTGCATGGAAAATAATGCAAGAGAGAAACACAGTCCCTTCTGAGCACTTGTAGGGAAGTCAGGGAACCAGCAGGACTGTCGCTGTAGAGCAGCCCCCTGAGAGCTGTGTCAGCCATCTGCAGCAAGGGCAGTTCCCTGACGCGCACGGACAGCAGTAGTTTATCCCGGTGGACTCAGAGAACAGGCGTGCTGTCGCTCTCAGAGTGGGAGAGTGTGCAAACCTCTCTCGACTCTGAAATTCCCTTGCCGAAGATCCTTAACAGTTCCTAAGGCTTCAGTGTAGCCTATAAGGTCAAGGGACTTCTGTGATACAGCAGTTTCATTGATACGTGGGAGCCACAGGCGAGAAGAGTTAGGAGAACGCGCTGGGAGCGTGCGGCTGCGTACTGAGTACTCATTGATAGATACCACAGGGGGTTTCTTCAACCCAGGACACGGCCTCAGGTCACGAGAGTAAGTTTGAAGGGCCACTGTATACAGTTGTCCTCTCAATTTACAGAGTAACTGTCAAACAGAACTTAGTGTTTTACTGTAAATTTCTAGGGGATTTTATAAAAGCTAGTAAGTCTAAAAATATTTTAAAAGCATATATTTTATCCAGCAGCCCTCATTACCATTTTAAATATTATCTTAAGTTTCTTCGTACTCTTTTTAATAATTGTTTGGAAAACTTTAAGAGATATTATAACACACATTTGTATTATAGTATGTTCTACAATTCATGAATACTTTAGCCTAACAGTAAATATTATTAAATAACATGACTGGGGATGGAGAAATACCTTTTCAAAAAATTTTGTGTCATTTTCAAAATAAACAAACAAAAATTCAAAGCAAAACAAGAAAAAAAATACTTTGGTATCCAAAAGCATGGTTTTCGGGTTGGGGATTTAGCTCAGTGGTAGAGAGCTTGCCTAGCAAGCTCGAGGCCCTGGGTTCAGTCCCCAGCTCTGAAAAAAAAGAAAAAAAAAAAAAGCATGGTTTTCGGTGACTATATGGCAAAGACATTCCATTATATGCTTAACATTTTCTGATTGGCATTTTAACCTACTTTCTGTATAACTTGAATCAGGGCTCTAGACAGAATATAATCTTATGAAAGGACTCAAGAAAGCTAAATATGACCATGTTCCTTTCTATAAGGTTAAAACAGAGCCCACCAGAAGGAAATAAGGGCCCACCTCACCATACGCCATCCAACACAGGACCATGGGCTCATCTAGACGTAACTGGCTTTCCAGCCCAACCTTCCCTCAAGGCCCTAGTTTCCTTCTGAGTGAAGAGCAAGTGAACGGGAACTGAGCTCCATCCGATGTGAGGCCTGTTCCACCCACTGTGTAAATAAGGGTGTCTGTCTCATGAACACATTCAGTGCTCAGAGGGTTGAGAAGCTGGTCAGAATCTGGATCTGAAGACCACACATGGATGTCATCATGCCATCTTCTGTACAACAGGCTGATGAAGGAAAGTACACGGAGTAGTTACTAGTCAGAGTAATCGCTGCTCTCACAGCAGACCCAAGCTTAGCTCCCAGTACCTACACGGTGGTGCAAACTTCTGTAAGAATCTCATGTCCTTTGGCTTCTGTGGGCACTCGAATGGATGCAGTATACATAAACTCTTATCAGGCACGCACATATACACATGTTAAGTAAAACAATAATAAATAAATCTCAAAAAAAATGTGTGTAGCCAGGAGAGATAGCTAAGCAAATAAAGGTGTTTGCCACACAAGCCCGATGACCCAGGCTCAACTTTAGAACACATAGTAAAATGACAAAACTAACTGCCCACATTGTCCTCTGATGTCACATGTATACCTGTGCTCTCTCTCTCTCTCTCTCTCTCTCTCTCTCTCTCTCTCTCTCAAGCTTTCCTTTGTGTATGAAGAGCAAGTGAATAGGAACTGAGCTCCCGTTCTCTCACACACACATACACACACACTCACACACACACTCACACACACATTCACACACACACTCACACACTCCACACACACACTCACACACACACCACACACACTCACACACTCACACACACTCACACACACACTCACACACACACACTCACACACTCCACACACATTCACACACACACTCACACACACTCACACACTCCACACACTCACACACACACACTCACACACTCCACACACATTCACACACACACACTCACACTCCACACACATTCACACACACACACTCACACACTCCACACACACACACTCACACACACACACTCACACACTCCACACACATTCACACACACACACACACTCACACTCCACACACATTCACACACACACACACACTCACACACTCTTTCACACACACACTCACACACACACTCACACACTCCACACACATTCACACACACACTCACACACACTCACACACACTCACACACTCCACACACTCACACACACACACTCACACACTCCACACACATTCACACACACACACTCACACTCCACACACATTCACACACACACACTCACACACTCCACACACACACACACTCACACACACTCACACACTCCACACACATTCACACACATTCACACACACACTCACACACTCCACACACACACTCACACACACACTCACACACTCCACACACATTCACACACATTCACACACACACTCACACACACTCACACACACACTCACACACTCCACACACACTCACACACACACACTCACACACTCCACACACATTCACACACACACACTCACACTCCACACACATTCACACACACACTCACACACTCCACACACACACTCACACATACACTCACACACACACACTCACACACTCCACACACATTCACACACACACACTCACACACACACTCAGACACACACTCACACACTCCACACACACTCACACACATACACACACTCACACACTCCACACACATTCACACACACACACTCACACTCCACACACATTCACACACACACACTCACACACTCCACACACACACTCACACACACACACTCACACACTCCACACACATTCACACACATTCACACACACACTCACACACTCCACACACACACACTCACACACACACACTCACACACTCCACACACATTCACACACACACTCACACACACTCACACACACACTCACACACACACTCACACACACACTCACACACACACACTCACACACTCCACACACACTCACACACTCCACACACACTCACACACACACACTCACACACTCCACACACATTCACACACACACACTCCACACACATTCACACACACACACTCACACACTCCACACACACACTCACACACACACTCACACACTCCACACACATTCACACACACACACACTCCACACACATTCACACACACACACTCACACACTCTCTCACACACACACTCACACACACACTCACACACTCCACACACATTCACACACACACTCACACACACACTCACACACACACTCACACACTCCACACACACTCACACACACACTCACACACTCCACTCACATTCACACACACACTCACACTCCACACACATTCACACACACACTCACACACTCCACACACACACACTCACACACACACACTCACACACTCCACACACATTCACACACATTCACACACACTCACACACTCCACACACACACTCACACACACACTCACACACTCCACACACATTCACACACACACACTCACACACACTCACACACTCCACACACACTCACACACACACTCACACACATTCACACACACACTCACACTCCACACACATTCACACACACACACACTCACACACTCCACACACACACACTCACACACACACTCACACACTCCACACATTCACACACACACACTCACACACTCTCTCACACACACACTCACACACTCACACACTCCACACACATTCACACACACTCACACACTCTCTCACACACATACACACACACTCACACACACCACACACACTCACACACTCACACACACTCACACACTTCACACACACTCACACACACACTCACACACTCCACACACATTCACACACACACTCACACACTCCACACACTCACACACACACTCACACACTCCACACACATTCACACACACACTCACACACTCCACACACATTCACACACACACTCACACACTCCACACACATTCACACACACACTCACACACTCCACACACTCACACACACACTCACACACTCCACACACATTCACACACACTCACACACTCCACACACATTCACACACACACTCACACACTCCACACACATTCACACACACACTCACACACTCTCTCACACACATACACACACACACTCACACAAACACTCAGTATTTTTTGAGGAAAGGAATATTGCAAGTGAGGAAAACTAATGATTTTCAAGTATAAAAAAGTTCTCACAGCAACCCCACCCTAAGGAAAGCTTGAGAGAAATCCTTATGCTATCCCTCCACTTGCACACCTGACCCCAGCCTCGGGATGCCTCCCCTCACACAGATGCCCCCATTACAGTAAAGTTCTGCTGAGCAGACGGTTCACACGTACACCAACACTGCTCTGTCCACAGGGCTCGTCAGGAGCTTCCACTCGAGCTAATGCCTCCTCCTTCTCTCCATTATGTCTCCTCCTTGTGACTCTCTCTCTTCCGTCCCTCCCCCTCCCCTCCCTCCCGCTCCCCTCCCTCCCCCTCCCCCCCCCCAGGTTGAGCTTGTTCAGATTGTTATTGACGGAGTCAACTACCTGGTGGATTGTGAAAAGAAGCTGGAGAGAGGCCAGGACATCAAGGTGCCGCCTCCCCTGCCTCAGTTTGGCAGGAAGTGAATTTAGCCTGCCAAGGTTCTGGGTGATGTGTCTGCTGGTATGACAGACACAGGAAGTCTCTGCTCTGAGAGTTTTTGTAGACTTGAAAACATGTAAAATTGTAGGTACTGCTATTTTACAATAAAACTCTCCTTAATATCCTTGGGTCCTGTCTCTGATTTTTAATAATACTGAGAAGGCCCATATGCCAGTTACAGGCAGCGAGAAGGAAAGGTCTCAGGGCTACATTTGGATAAACGGTCAACTGTCTAGATGGTAACTGTGAGCGGCCCCATACCAATGCCTTGTGGACATCACTGGAGATGAAGAGCAGATACAATAATTAATTGTTCAGAAGTCTGGGCAGGGGGAAACTTGTTGAAAAAGGGAGTTCACTTAAGGACAAGCAGAGGCCGTGTGTTGGTTTGTGCCTGCTGCTGCAAGTTGGCCCTGTCACCTGTGTCTGCTACAAACTCAAGCAAGCCGAGCCATAGGAAAGCTTTGTGACTACAGAAGGTAGTGGCAAGTGCTCTGGTTTCAGCTGCAGGCAGGGAAACAGGCTAACACGGAGGGCGCCTAGAGCCTAAGTCCGTGACGAATATTTAGCTTTACCCGGTGGTGCTGGCTTCGAGCAAGGGATCTGTCCATCACGGACCATGTTGAACTGATTGCTCCAGAGTCTGCAAATTGGATTCCCAGACCAGACTGCTTTCTCCTCCTCCTTCCCTGCTGCAGGACCTGCAACCTGAAGGAGGATGGAGGTGGTGGGAGCTGTCAATCACATAGCAACTACGAGACATAGCAATTATGAGACAAATGTTAGCTTGAACCACAGGACTGGGATCGGGTTGCATTTTATATTACGTCACCATTGCGTTACAGCGCTGTCAGATAATCTGTCTCCACGTATGTTCCTTGAGTTCAAGTGCAGAAACAGACAGTGAGTAGTCCTGGTGCTAGTAGGCATGACTCTAATTTTGGAGTGAGGAATTTTAATGTGGTAGGAATTCTGAAAGCAAACCGAAATGATAACGTTTGAGACACCGTGCTAAGTATGCTGAATGAGATGTGGCAGGCAGTTGGTTTAACTGACAGGTGAAGCATGAGGAGGGAGCCCAACTTCAGGTGACGGGCAGACATGGCCAAATCCAAGAACCACAGCACACACAACCAGTCCCACAAATGGCACAGAAATGATATCAAGGAGCCCTGGTCACAAGATTACAAATCTCTTAAGGGAGTTGACCCCTAGTTTCTGAGGAACATGCACTTTGCCAAGAAACACAAGAAAGGCCTGAAGAAGATGCAGGCCAACAACGGAAAGGCAGTGAATGAGAGCACGAGCAGAGGCCATCAAGGCCCTTGTGAAGCCCCAGGCCATCAAGCCCAAGATGCCAAAGGGCTCCAGCCGCAAAATCAGCCGGCTGGCTTTCATCACTCATCCCAAGCTCACAGGAAGCTGATTTGAAGCTACATGGCCAAGGGTCGTAGGCTCTGTTAACCAAAGCCCGAGGTTCAAACCAAGGCAGAGGCCAAAGCTCCAGCTAAGGCCCAGGCTTCAGCTCCAGCTCAGGCTCCCAAGGGTGCCCAGGCCCCTGTGAAGGCCCCATAGAAAAGGCTCCTGCCAGTGTGAAGACAGACGGACGGCTGTGACACACCTACCTACACACTATGTGCAGATGGCCAGTGTCCGTTGATGCTTTTACAAATAAACTTGAGGCAAGAAAAAAAAAAGAAAGAAAGTAAAGACTAATGGTTGGGTCTCATTAGCTGCACACCCATGTTGCGGGGAACGAGTTCTGACCTCTCCACTCAGAACAGTGAATAGTTTAATCTCCAGTTTCTTCTGTAATTAATAAGAGGAGTTATAGTTATAGCTACTTCATTAGGTCTTTAAGGAGATTAAAAAGACTAGCATTTGAAAATTTTACTCAGAAGTACTCAATTCATCATTTACATATTTGCTAAATAAATATAAAAAGTAAAAATTATTATTATTACCTCTGAATACTCCCTTATCATCAACAATGGTAGTCCCTCTTCTAAAAGCTTTTGTGAGCTACATTATAAAGGAAGGCAAAATCATATAGCTAAAGTGATATAAGCAGGAAGGATCTAAAGAGATTTGATATATATGCCAACGTTTCCCTTCTCAAAAAAAAAAAAAAGAGAGAGAGAGAGAGAGAAAGAAAAAGAAAAAGCCCAAACAGTCCATGTTGTGTGTGCTTGTGGATGGAGAAAGAAAGCAAGCCTTTAATCTGTCATCTCACGAGACAGCCCCAGCAAGAGCAGAACCAGACAACAACACTCTCCCTTTTCATCGCTCCATGGTATATATAATTCATTTCTGGGCCACAGTGACATTTGCATTAAATGCTCATTTGCTTTCAGACCTTTAGAGCTAATCTTGACGTCACCTGGCTCACGCATCCTCAGTTACGTGGCTGCTTGTCAGTGTGTTACGAGGAGTGAGTTCATGTGTGACCTTACTTCACAGAACAAACCTTCCATTCTGAATGAATCAGTAAAGCCAGGTTTACCAGATATCCCTGAACATTTGGTCTATAACTTAGCCTTTTTTAAAGTTTTTCCTACTTTTCTGATACATATTTCTGACATCTTTAGACAATGTATTGATTACACAATCATACAAATACTACATATGAGAATATCCACTCCTCCCAAAAGTTGCCAAGCATTTAGAGATAGGATTCTCTTTACAAAGTTTTGATGAGCTAAAGCTTTGTTACAAGGAACAAGCACATTGGCAGTGTCTGTTATGGTGGATGTTATAAGAGATGCTGTATGGGAAAAATGAGGTAGAAGGACTTGTACTGGAAGCCATGACTTCCAGCTATGTAATCACATCACACAACTGCTTTTTAATCACACCAAGATCCTATGCTGTCAGTATCCACGTAGAGGTTCAGAACCACGGGGCTTGAGACAGGGTTCCTCTGAGTAGCCCTGGCTGTCCTGGAACTCAGTAGAGCAGGTTGGCCTCAAACTCAGAAATCTGCCTGACTCTCCCTCTGGAGTTTCTGGATCAAAGGCGTGCGCCTCCACCGCTGAGCTTCTTGGAGATTTTTAAAAGTGTGCTGTCCCCAGCGTCTGACCAGGAAGCAGCTATCACCTGAAATCACATCTGCACTCTTTTGTGGGGAGGGAAATGTGATCCCCTCTCCTGAGCTGATGCAGCCCACCCTAAGCAGGCCATTCTTCATGCAGGTTAAATACCACAGAACCTAGGTGTGTTTTAAAGGCAGCCACAAGAACTTGATTTGAGAGAGATATCCAAAAGACAAGTGGAAGCTCTTTGAGTGTGAGAATAAGAGTGAGGTAACCCAATCACAATGGTATGCACTCACTGATAAGTAGATATTAGCCCAAAAGCTTGAATTACCCAAGATACAATCCATAGACCACATGAAGCTCAAGAAGAAGGATGACCAAAGTGTGGATTCTTCAATCCTTCTTAGAAAGGGAAACCAAAATATTCATAGGAGGAAATATGGAGACAAAGTTTGGAGCAGACACTGATGGAATGGCCATTCAGAACCTGCCCCACCTGGTGATCCAGCCCATATACATACAGTCATCAAACCCAGACAATATTGCTGATTTCAAGTGCATGCTGACAGAATCCTGATATAGCTGTCTCCTAAGAGGCTCTGCCACAGCATGACAAACACAGAGCAACCATCCATGGAACTGAGAATGGGGTCCCCATTGGAGGAGTTAGAGAAAGGATTGAAGGAGCTGAAGGGGCTTGCAACCCCATAAAAACAGCAATACCAACCAACCAGAGCTCCCAGGGACTAAACCACCATCCAAAGAGTTCACATGGACAGACCCATGGCTCCAGCTGCATATGTAGCAGAGGATGGCCTTGTTGGGCATCAATGGGAGGAGAAGCCCTTGATCCTACAAAGGCTGGACTCCCCAGTGTAGGGGAATGTCAGGACGGGGAGGCTGGAAGGGATGGGTAGATGGGTGGGGGAACACCCTCTTAGAAGAAGGGAGAGGGGAATGGGGTAGGGAGGTTATGGATGGGAAACCAGGAAAGGGAATAACATTTGAAATGTAAATAAATAAAAAATAACAAATAGAAAATAAAACAAAATAGAAAGAGTTTAGTCCAGCCAATATGAGGAGGAAAGAAAGCTGAGCAGCCTCAAATCGGTGCTTCCCAAAATGCTGCCAGGGGGTCTATGTTTTACTGTGAACAACAAAGAAGGTTGCAGCACATCGGTTGCTATAATTACAGCAGCTGGTACAGGTCACTGATTGGCACTTGGTCTCTTGTACCTGCCTACCGGTACATTTTTGATATATGCCCAAAGACAATTTTTTTAACCTAATTTTGTCTTAAATGCAGAATCTTTACTAGGATAAATGCAGAAAGCAGTAACTACAATTTCTGCTCTTTAAAATTTACAGCCTATGGGGAGAAACATTTTACATTAGGACCCCCTACACACATACATGAATTTGTAAGTAAAGGTTTTGTCAGTGAGACTTACCCTACTATCTGAGGTGTGCTCCGATGATTTTCTAGGCAATATAGTTTCATTCTTTTCCAGTTTTGAAGATGTCTCAGAGTCTGCAGTGCCCAGAGCTGAAGAATACACTTAGTATTCATGCAAGACTCTGTGTTCAATACCCGGTGCCTCCCTCCAATAAAAATTCTAAATGTAATCTAGTATTGATTTGGAATATATTAAAGAGATGGGAGTCTTGCTTGGAAAGCATAAACCTAATTACTTGGCTCGATAAACATAACATTCTCTGTTTCTCTTTCTTTTCTTTAACTCTTTAAGGGTTTCCTTCCTCTCCTTTTTGATCTCCACGCTTTGTGATGAAAACTCTACAGTTGGGCACAAAGTTAGTCCTTTGTGTGTGTGATGTGTTATCCTCCCTCCCCCCAGAGCTTACAAGACTTTTTAGCAATGGACCTCTGATGTGACTCCCTAGCAGGGAGAAAGGTGGGCCCAAGGGGTTCAAGTCTGAGAGAAGACTGCAGCAGAGAAAGGCGTCCAAACCTCTGCTTTAAAATTTCTCTCAGGTTGTGGCCTGTTGTTCTTCTGTGTGGGAGACTCTGGGTGCTAGCAGAGAGCATCTCTGGGAGTTGGAAATCAGGGACCAAGTCCTAGGCAGTACAGTACTGAGAGATGCTGGAGTTCAGACACACCCAGAATGGAAAGATCTTGGTGACTATTGTGGGCTCTCAATTATGCTCCCGCAAAATCATGACCTAGAAGGAAGCATCGTGCATGTGTGTGTGTGTGAGTTGCAAAAACCCACACAGCCCTGTCAACAAAGCTACAGAAATTTAACCTCAGAGTGAAAAATGAATACTTTACAGCCCGATAGCATAAACTAGATTTTTTTATGATTTATCATTCCAACAGTTTCTAGCATAAAATTATAAATGATTAACTTGGGTAAAGCTCATGAAAGGTGAGCATTTCGTGGCTTAACTTGTTTGCTGAAAAGAGACATGGACATGTCCACATTTAGTCCTATATTTCATTATGAAAAAAATGGCTTAAATTCTCCACATTTTGTAAAATCCATAGTCTATTCATCTGAGAAATTCTAGGAATAGAATAGAGAAAACACAAAAAAAATAAAAATATTTTACAATAAAAGTAATGAGAAGTCAATAAAGGGACGATCTTAAAAGCAGCAAATGTGTATTACGACGCAGATAAGTATTATTGTAGACCTTCAGCAGGCTAGCTAAAGACAACGGGATGAGATTTTTATGTACTGAAAAAAATTCATTAATTTTCAATAGTAAAGAAAATTAATTTTAATGTTTGGCCTTATGAGTGCTGGCTTCCATATCTGAATGTGTACCAAATGCATCGGGTACCTGAAGAGACCAGAAGGGGGTGCTAGATTCCCTGGACATAGAGCTGTTGTGTGGGTGATGGGAACTGAGCCTGGAGCCTCTGCAAAGGGAGTAAGTGTTCTTAACCACTGAGCTCTCTCTCCAGCCCTCTCCCTAACGAGGCATGGGACTGTTTTGTGATTTAAAAAGTGGTGACAGGCATGGTCTGATTGCAGCTGGAAGCAGGAGTCAGGGTGACTGCAGAGAGTGATACTAGAAGAGTTAGGTCACAAAGGTGACAGCAGGTGTGAGCTCCTATCTAGAGGCAAGGGTGAAGTACACGGAGTGGCACAGATGTTAAAGTAAAATTAGTAACAACACAAAGGGATGCTTGGAATCCGAAGGTGGGAGCTGGGAGGTCATGGCAACAAACACTTTAGTAAAGGAAGATACATGAACAGTGTCCTACAATTCTCTCTCTCTCTCTCTCTCTCTCTCTCTCTCTCTCTCTCTCTCTCTCTCTCATACCCACACAAACCTGGGAATCAGGTAGGTGATTTTACTCTCCTTCCTGCCTTCGACTGCAAAGCCCCACTCTTGTCCCCAGCCCTGCAGAAGCCTGTCCTTCCTGTGTCTCCATTCCCTAGGGACTCCACTGAACTTCATGGCAGACAGTTTTCCTCCTTCCAGTGGGCCCTCACTGTTCCCCTCTAACCCATCCTCATGTCTTTGTGTCATTCCCTAATAGCTAGAAACACATTCTACCTTGCCCCCTACCCCTATGGCCTCACAGGGCAGGGACTAAGAAGCACCCTCTAGGGGTTGGGGATTTAGCTCAGAGGTAGAGCGCTTGCCTAGCAAGCTCAAGGCCCTGGGTTCGGTCCCCAGCTCCGAAAAAAAAAAAGAAGCACCCTCTACCAGGCAATGCCCCGCACCACCTAGGATCCACAGAAAGCAAGGAATGAAACAGTCACCTAATACAAATGAGACCAGCTATCACACCTATACTCACAATCACCCTAAACCCAGATGCCTAGACCCTAGATCAAAGACACAGTCATTAACACCCAGGATAATGTGATGCACCAGAGCCCAGTAACCCTACTACAGTAGCCCTGGGAAATGCAATGAAACTGAAGCACAGACACGGACTCCAAAACAGCATCATGAATATTTTCAAGGATGCTAGAGAGGATGTGAACAAAGCCCCTAGCGAAGTCTGTGAAAACAAAAACGAAGAGTGGAGTGGAAGGATGGGAACAGCCCAACACACAAAATTAGTAATAGATCATTATTCCCCAAACTGAGGGAAAACCGGAAATGGAAATTTAGGAAGTCCAGCAAACATCTCAGAAGTAAACCTCACCAACAAAGTACAAGAGATGGGAAAGGGGACCACTGTCATTAAAGACAGGTTAAAGAAATGGAAACTTTGGTCGAAGAAAATGTTAAATCTAAAAAAGTACAGACATAAAATATCAAGGAAATCTGAAACACTAGGAAAGACCAAATCTAATTATAAATAATAGGAATAAAGGAAGGGGAAGAAACTCAGGCCAAAAGCACAGAAAATATTTTCAACACTCATAGAAGAAAATTTCCCTAACCTAATGAAAGAGATGCGGATCAAAGTACATGAAGCATACAGAACAGTAGAGAGGACAAGAAATAAATTCCTCTCAGAACAAAATAATCAAAACACTAAACAAACAGAACAACAACAACAATATTAAAAGTCACAAAGGAAAAAGACTAAGTAACAGCTAAAGACAAACCTACAGAATAACCCCTGACTTTTCAATGGCGATTCTAAAAGACAGAAGGGCCTGGATGGATATTGTACAAACTCTAAGAGACCACAGATGCCAGTCAAGAAAACTTTCCAATTACAATAGATAAAGAAAACCATACCATAATAGGACCAAATCTAAGCAGCATCTATCTGCAAATCCTGCTTTACAGAAGGTGTTCAAAAGAAAACTTCAACATGGGGAGGTTAACCACACCCAAGAAAACACAAGGAATAAATAATGCCAGGTCAGCAAATCAAAAGGGAGTGGGGAGGCAATCCTCACACCGCGACAATAAAATAACCAAAATCAACAAAGGTTGCTCAAAGGTAATGATGTAAGTTTCCCAATAAAGACACATACTGAGGATAGAGTTAAAAAACAAACAGGATTCATACTTTTGCTTTATCCCCCTAACCCTTCCCCCTCTCCTTCTATATGGGTGTTCCCCTCCCCAACCTCCCCCCATTACCGCCCTCCCCCCAACAATCACATTCACTGGGGGTTCAGTCTTGGCAGGACCAAGGGCTTCCCCTTCCACTGGTGCTTTTACTAGGATATTCATTGCTACCTATGAGGTTGGAGCCCAGCGTCAGTCCATGTATAGTCTTTGGGTAATGGCTTAGTCCCTGGAAGCTCTGGTTCATTGGCATTGTTGTTCATATGGGGTCTCGAGCCCCTTCAAGCTCTTTCAGTCCTTTCTCTGATTCCTTCAATGGGGGGTCCCTTTCTCAGTTCAGTGGTTTAATGATGGCATTCGCCTCTGTATTTGCCGTATTCTGGCTGTGTCTCTCAGGAGAGATCTACATCGGGTTCCTGTCAGCCTGCACTTCTTTGCTTCATCCATCTTATGTAGTTTGGTGACTGTATATGTATGGGCCACATGTGGGGCAGGCTCTGAATGGGTGTTCCTTCTGCCTCTGTTCTAAACTTTGCCTCCCTATCCCCTCCCAAGGGTATTCTTGTTCCCCTTTTAAAGAAGGAGTGAAGCATCTTCTTCTTAGTCATTTGTTAAGTAGACCTTTAACAAGTGTCATTCCTGGCCTCCAAACTATGACTGCAGTGTTTAATGAAACACTTTCATCACTAGACGTTCCCTGACGGTGGCAGGTGAACGAAACAACTCCATAACGATCCTCACTTTCAAATTCTAACGTTTAGATGTACATCTTCAAGTTGGAACGAGTACTTATAGAAGCCAGGAGCAAGGAGAGATTCGTGAGAAGCACTGGGAAGGAGGAAGATTTAAAACGTGTTATCTGAAAGTGGAGAACAGAAAGATGAGGGGCTGAAAAGCCTCCAAGAGGGTGGGGCCAGGACAGGGGAAAGGTGGGGGCTGGGAAAGTTCAATCAAAACTAAGGATAAGTGGGGACCGGGGAAAGTTGGTGCAACAAGGTCTGTGAATAACGCCCCCTGGGGAGAATTCTGATTGCTTGGGAGAAAATTCTAAGAGAACAGGACAAGAGTCCTCAGACCTCAGCTCTCCAAGGACAAATCTGTCCCTGGAATGTGCTTCCATTCCCCCGACCCCAGAAGTAATAAATACAAGTGGGTTTACTTTCAATTATTCATCTTACCATTATTCAGATCATGTCTAAGAGCATGGCTTGCCCTTATGACTGGATAAGCATAAATTCATGTGAATATGCCTTGCCCTCAACTGTGTACAGCGTGAACTTGTGTGAACTTTGCCATGTGACTTTGCTTGACCCCCAGAATATAAATTGTCTAATAAGCTGAATAAAGTTAGCTATTGCATGAGACGCTGGTTTGCCTAATTTCTAGGCTCCACTCGCCCAGGTTCACCCCATCAACTAGAACGGAAACAGAGAACTATTATTGTTTAAAATATCCTTAAATAGAGTTTTGATGGACCTACTCTGCAGGAGTTCACATAATTGCTCTCAGAAGCTGTAGGTTTTTAAACGAAAATCCTAGTGCTGGCTGTGAGATATTTTTCTACGAGTCATTGGGCAGAAAGCACCCAAGTGATCCCAAGTCAATGCATGGTCTTCCCATTTTTATTGGTCACTCACCAGAACTAACGCAGTGAAGGTCTATTCCTGGAGACCCCACACGCCGAATGCCATGCAGGACAGAAGGAAATCAAGCTGGAACTAGGCTGTAAGCTTTCTCTCTGTTGTTTGTTATTCATAGTGACAGATAGTTCCCTGAAAGCTGTTTGTAGAGAAAAATTCATCAGTGGTCTTTCTAAGATGTAGACCCTGAATGGTACAACGCCAATCTGCCAGGCAAGACATGTTTACTGGTGCAAAATAGTGGCTGGAATGTTTGGTGGTTAGCCAACTCCTTCCCATTACGGTTTAAGGTCAAGTTCATGCAAATGAACCCATGCCTGATACCGTAAACCTGGTCAAAAACTCATCTCTAAGGAGGTCATAGGCCCTAGGAGAGACTGTTCTAGTGACATGTCCAGCACAGCTTGGTCCTTGAACTCTGACTAGCAGAAGCAACGAAATGAAGAAAGGGACACACAGGCAGAAAAACTGGGGTCAGGTAAGGTGTGTGCAGGTACACTGATGGAATGGAGCCTACTGTTCCCCTCCCCGAGTCTGTGTGTGTATATTACACATAGCACGGGGAAGAGGGGTTAGCTACTCTCCTCAGAGGTCTCTTCAGATGAGCAGTCTCCTGCTATAAACTGGGAGGAGGAAGCTATGGTTGTTAGTTTTGTACACACTGCTCATTGTCAGTAAACTTTTGTACTTGGACCAGAGAATGATGGTTTTGCCGTGACAAGGACCAAGGCCTGAAACCCTTGGGAAATTGCTAAAACAAGGTAGCATGAGCAAGCCATGAGAAGTGAGCCAGTAAGCAGTGATCCTCTATGGTGGAGGTTCTCAACCTTCCTAATGCTGTGACCCACTAACACAGTTCCTCCTGTCGTGGTGACCCTCAACTGTATATTTTTGTTGCTACTTCACGCCAGCTATTTTGCTGCTGTTATAAATGGTAACATGAACAATTTTTTGGACATAAGAGTTTTGCTAAAGGGATCGGGACCCACAGGTTGAGAAACACTGCTCTATGGCTTCTGTTCCTGTCCTGCCTCTGGGTTCCTGCCCTGGCTTCCCTTGGTGACAGACTTATAAATTGTAAGATTAAACAAATTATTTCCTCCCCAGGCTGCTTTTGATTATTGTGTTTTATCACAGCAATAGAAGCCTTAAGATAGCATGTATGGATTGTCAAAAAAATTTCAAAAAAGAATACAACTGTGTATTCTAAAAGCAAGATTTAAAAAGAGAGTTTTAAAAATGGTTTTACAGAATATAAATGCACTGAAGTGATATTATTGCTACGTTTTCATTAGCTGTGACTGACTCCCCAACTCTCCCAAAATGCATTTGATTGTGGCAGTCAATATATGCCTTTCATCTGATGGTTTGAGGGAAGAAATGTTGAATCTTGGTGTCGCACACACAGAATCTCTCGTTTGCACAAAGCTCAGCATCAAAGCAGTTTCCGGAAATGGTCAAAGATGAGGAACAGGGGCTCCTCCAGCGCAGAAGCTGGGCTGCTGCCGACATGGACGTGCAGAGAGCTGAGGTAAGGTGAGCACTCTGTGGCCATGGCCTGATTTACCAGGAACTCATCAACACTGACAAGGCGCTAACTGCATTCAGGTGCACTTCAATCAGCACTAGATTATACCATTAAGATTAACGAGGTGTAAGAAGGCTTTAATGAATAAAAGAGGGTTGCTATTGAGGGTTTGGAATGCATTTTGTTCATCAGGCAACAAAGTAATTAGCAGTGCAATCACGAGTGCCTCTCATCGGTAGACAGGTGGAAAGTTTGTGTTCTTTAAGATGTTGTTGAAGCTACGCACATTCAAACTATTCATGGAGCATCTCCGCAGTGCTCCCTTACACGGCCTCTCCGCAGTCCTCCCTTACACGGCCTGTCAGATTAGTTTAGTTAAAGCAGACACCAACTGAGGAGCTACATTTTGCTAACCTTTTTATTTAAGAAAACCTAAGAACCAGTATTTAGCTGTTCTCCCTGTGATGCATGTTTCCTCACTACACTGCTGTGATGTTTTCTCTCTTGCAGCTTCTAAGTGATTGTTCTAAGTGATATTTTTTTAACATTAGTTTCCATACATGTTCACCAACATTTTGAGGTAGAGGCCCTCAGGAAATTCAGTAGCATTTTAGCTTGGGAAGGAAATGCTGTGTTTATTAGTTATCGGTATGTATTTTCCCATTTTCCTGGAAAATAATCAAGTGAATTAGGGGACAACCCCCAGGCAGTTGCACAGCCAGACTTCTGGATTACTTATTTTGCATTATTGTGAGTTTTGACAAATTTAATATTAGTTAAGCCCTCCATATCCTCAATTTCCTGAAGTATTTCTGTCCATGTTACTAGTCTTGCAATTCATAAGTTAGGAAGTTCTAGAACATAAGACACTCAATAAACAATAGGTATTGTAAGTATTAAAAATGTCCTAGCTGGGCAGGTAGCACAGGCCTTGGAGGCAGAGGCAGTGAGACCTCCGTGAGTTCAAGGCCAGCCTGGCCTACAAAGCAAGCTCCAGAACAGGAAGGGCTACACAGAGAAACCCTGTCTCAAACATCAAAAGAAAAATGTCCTATTGTGTAACGGCACACTCTACATTCACACTGATGGATGTTGTGATTAGAAAGAAAACTATATATGAATAAAACGTGATCATAAATTTAACAACAGATTTTTAAGTAGTAAATAAAATAAACATATGAAAATATGTTTTATGGCAATCGTGGTTTAAAAAAACAAACGACAATCTTAAGAAGGTTAAATGCCAGGAGTAGAATACATATAACAGCAACTTACCACTTTGGCCATTTTACACACACAGTTCAGTGTCACTAAGCACACCTACATTCATAACCATTACCACCATCCTAAACATGTTTTAAAAACAAATATCTAATGTAGGAAAAACAGTAACACATAGAGACCGAACACTATGCTTGTGGGTCGGCTCTTCATGAGGTTGCTGTGCTCCTCTCCAGGGTACACTGTCGCACACACACCGTGCAGCTGTGGTTCTGATGTGAAGCTCACTGCTGGCCTCCCGGTCGGGCAGTCGCGTGCACACTTGTACTGGGCTTCACATTTTCCTTCCTTATTTCCTCCTCCTAGCTTTAGCCACTGGATAACAGGTTTCTCTGGGGACCACAAGCAATTCTTCAAGCACTTCACCATCACATCCCAGAAAGAACCACACAGCTTGGTACATTTGCCTGGCTCATGAGTGATTCTTAAACTATCCCTGAGACTTCTTTTTCCCATGCTCATTTATTTGTTATGGCAGAGTTTTTAGAAGGCTATGTCTATTCTACCTTACAGTCCTCTTAAGTTACGTCACCCTACAGCATAAGTGGATGCTTTTATCCAGAGGTTTAGATTAGTGTACTGGCTGGTTTCGTGTGTCAACTTGACACAAGCTGAAGATATTGCAGAGAAAGGAGATTCAGTTAAGGAAATGCCTCCATGAGACCCAGCTGTAAGGCATTTTCTCAACTAGTGATCAAGGGGAGATGATCCATTGTGGGTGGTACCATCCCCGGGCTGGTGGTCCTGGGTTCTATATGAGAGCAAGCTGAGCAAGCCAGGGGAAGCAAGCCAGTAAGTAACATCCCTCCATGCCCTCTGCATCAGCTCCTGCTTCCTGACCTGCTTGAGTTCCAGTCCTGACTTCCTTTGGTGATGAACAGCAATGTGGAAGTGTGAGCTGAATAAACCCTTTCCTCCCCAACTTGCTTCTTGGTCATGTTTGTGCAGGAATAGAAACCCTAAGACAATTTTGTAGATTATTTATTGGTTCCCAAAGTTATATTAAACATTCGGGCTGTTTTGTGTTCACTTGGATTCCTTATAAAGTACTAGTATAATTCTCACCTCACCCCCTGGCCTTCCATGTGTGTGTGTGAGTGTGTGTGAGTGTGTGTGTGTGTGTGTGTGTGTGTGTGGTATGTGTGGTGTGTGTGTGTCATGTGTGGTGTGGTGTGGTGTGGTGTGTGTGTGTGTGTGTGTGTGTGGTGTGGTATGTGTGGTGTAGTATGTGTGGTGTGGGGTTTGTATGTGTGTGTGGAGGGGTGGTATGTGTGGTTTGGGGTGTGTGTGTGTGTATGTGTGTGTGTGTGTGGTGTGGTATATGTGGTGTGGTGTCTGTGTGTGTGAGTTTATAAATGTGTGTGTGTGTTGTGGTATGTGTGGTATGGTGTGTGTGTGTCGTGGTGTGGTATGTGTGGTGTGGTGTCTGTGTGTGTGAGTTTATAAATGTGTGTGTGTGTGGTATGTGTGGTGTGGTGTGTGTGTGTGTGGTGTGGTATGTGTGTGTGTGTGAGTTTATAAATGTGTGTATGTGTGTTGTGGTATGTGTGGTATGGTGTGTGTATGTGTGTGTGTGTGTGTGGTGTGTGGTATGTGTGTGTGTGAGTTTATAAATGTGTGTGTGTGTTGTGGTATGTGTGGTATGGTGTGTGTGTGTGTGTGTGTAGTGTGGTATTGTGGTGTGTGTGTGTGTCTGTGTATGTGTGTGTGTGTGTGTAGTGTGGTATTGTGGTGTGTGTGTGTGTGTAGTGTGGTATTGTGGTGTGTGTGTGTGTGTGTGTGTGTAGTGTGGTATTGTGGTGTGTGTGTGTGTCTGTGTGTGTGTCTGTGTGTGTGTGTATCCACCAGACAGAGTGGGAGGGTGTATTTGCCACTGGGCACTTCCCTTTAAAGTGGTATCTGACTTGCTACCTCCCTGAGTCCTCCTCTAGCTGCTGCGACATACTGTGTGTAGGTTTTCTCAAGCCCTTCTAAGAATAATCAGTGTATTAAAATCTCTGTAATCACTTTAATCCTATCATTAGTTGTTATGTGGCATTTATAATCTCGTTTGTAGTTCCGAGTCTGCATAGCTCACTGCTTAAAGGCAAGGACTCTGCCACTCCATCCTGCCACCTAACGAGGCGCTGGACAACAGTAGAGATGTTTTCTTGTGCCTTTTCTTGATGGAGTCCGTCACTCCCTGTAAATGGATAGCTCACACCCAGTATCGCTTCTTCAGACACAGGAGGAGGGGAAGTACTCACTTCAGATAATGCAAGGAAGCTTGCCAAGCTCGCCACTTCCTTGAAATGTGGTGTAAGCACTCCTTTGCAGCACTCGACTTGGAGAGACATTCGGAGAGGCAGAGAGCAAGCACAGATCAAGGCCTCATCATTTCTGCAATTAGCATTTCAATTCTATCCTTAGTCATTTTAAAGCAAAGGATTTGAAGAAAGGCCGAACCCTTTTCTGGGAACTATACAAGTGCGTATCATTCTTATTTATTGTTTAGCAACTTTCAAACATCTCCCACTAATGGTTTTGTCCTTTCAGACACTTCGGATACCTTTCCCCCTACTTCTGAAATTAAGAACTGATGCTTTAGACTTTTGTTATTGAGGAAGGAAACCAACAATGTAGGTGAAAATGAGGACCACGTGGGGCCTATCAGGTAACAAAATTCTGTTTCTAGAATTGTGTCAGCGAGTAGGAGTCACTTCTTCGGGGTGTGTTGGTTGGGAAACAGGAAGACTGGCTTTTAAAAGTATATATGCCTATGTGTGTGTTTTATGGCAAATTCCTCTGTTCTGTGTCAAAACCCCATGGTTTAAAACTTTTAAAAATGATTCTAAATTTAATGTATACCCATTGAGTAATGTTGTAAAATGGTGTTTGAAGAAACACATACGTGGGTTATTCACAAGCCATACTGCAAGGATGCTAAAACAGCCTTAAAAGCATTGCAGATTTTCAGAGAGAGAGAGAGGGGGGGGGGTGCGACAGCAGCTCTGGTCCACAGCCCACTCATGCTTCAAACAATGGGGCCAATAATCCACTGCCACCTTCTGCTACTCTGTTCTGGATATTTTAATGAAGTTCAACCAATGTCCAGAGGGTGAACCACCAAGGCAGGCACTTTCTTCATATAAAACCTCGGTTTTTCTTGTCTACTGTAAAAATCTAGCACGACAGCCTATGGTTCACAATACTGCCATGCTTTGAATGTGAAACAATACCAACAAGGGGGGTGGTGCTATTTTGGAAAGCCATGGAATATCTGAGAGGTGGAACCCACTTCTGAAGTTTATACCCAGCCCAGAGTTCTTCCCACTCTCCTGTTTCCCATCAGCTCTGACATGAACAACTGTTTCTGCCGTGTACCCTTGACACCATGAGCCGAGCTACTCTACAGTGCTTTCCCTGCCATGACAAACAAAAACTCCAAGTTAATCTTTCTTCCTTTCAGTGACAGATACTAAAGTACTTAAACTCTGAGTGATAAAAATGAGAACTCTTCAATTTGACCAAATCTGGTCCCAGCTGTCCTCTCTTGTCACTACCCTGTCTGTAGTCGACATGACTCTTGAGCAAAGCTGGCTGCCTTGAGAAAGCCAATGCATCCAGTCAGGGCCTTGGAGACTCTTGGTCTTGTGGTACTCCCTGGTCCTGACCAAGCGCCTGTCACTCAGAAAGGATTTGGGCAGGAATGGATACAGAACATTCTAGGGTGGCAGGATCTACTTCCACATAGGATGGCAGAAGCAAACTGGTTTATTCTGCCTTCCACTGAGTACAGCCACAAACCACAATGCAGAGATCAGCTAGTGCACACGTGTAAAAACTGTAGCAGCAAAACTGGGCAGCAGAGTTCCAAGGACCACCGAACCAGTAAGTCAATAATCACTGCCTTCAACTATGCCCTGGTTGCATCCACAGTTATCCGGGTTTACAAGTGGGCCCCTGGGTGGACAGAGAACCCCAGAAACCTCTTCATCCACAGGGAATGGGAGGGTCTAACATTAAGAGTCTCCCACTTTCTTTCTCTCCCTCTCCTTCCTGTTCACTTTCGTTCTCCATCTCCATGTCTCTGTGTGTCTCAGTCTCTCTAACTGAAGTACGTAACGTGGAGAGAACTGGTTTGGAGGACTTTTTGGTGTAACAGCTGTATGTGAGTCATTCATGTTCCTGTAGATAATCTTAATAAGCCCGTTTACTGAGCTGGTAATCTTTAAATCTGCCTGCTCCTTCTGTATCTGAGGTGAATAGATGTTTCTTACGCATCTCCCTGGAATAACCATGTGATATGACTTTAAAGTATGACTAAAGTATATTTTGCCAGAGGCTCTCATCCGTTGTCTTCACCAGTTGCTCTTGACTTAATACTTGAGAAAGGTTCTCCTGCTGAACTCAGAGCTCACAAGCTGAGAAAGACTAGTCGTCTGGCAAACTCCAGAAATCTGCCTGTCTCTGCCTCCCTGATACTGGGACTGCAGCAACTCATCACTAGACTAGACCCTCTGCATGGGTCCTGGGGATCCAAACCCAAGTCTGTTGGTTTATGTGACTAGTGCGTTTACTAACTGAGCCACCTCTCTAGCTCCAAAGTTATATTTTGTTTTGAAATAAACATAAAATATTGTATTTGTTGAGTAAACTTCCCTTATTCATGCTCTGGTCTTCCCGGATTTTTTGTTTTGCGTGCTTTTGTTTGTTTGTTTTGTTTTGTTTTGTGACAGCATCTCTCTGTGTGGCTGTCGGCGCCTGCACCGACACGGTACCGAGAATCGGGCGAAAGCCTGTGGGATGAAAGAAACACACACACACACACACACACACACACACACACAGGTTATTCGTGTCAAGCCAGAAGAGGAAGAGAGCCCCTGGTTTCTTTATTGACCAACTATATATCCCAAGTACACCACTTAGCAGGTATCTGCCAAGCACAGTGGGGAACCCTGGCTGAGACCTTGGTAACAAAGGACCGACTATGTGGCCTGAATAAATTAGGAAAATAAGCAGGAAGGCCAGCCTAATTCTGACTCAG
The DNA here is from genome assembly GCF_021556685.1 of Rattus norvegicus. NCBI lineage: Eukaryota > Metazoa > Chordata > Mammalia > Rodentia > Muridae > Rattus > Rattus norvegicus. The sequence continues at coordinate 24,751,305 of NC_141535.1, read as the reverse complement.
GTGAGAAGTACCTGGCCAGACTGCCAGTTGGGAACAAAAGGCTTCCCCACGGAAGGGCAGGGCTCAGCAGGGGTCAAACCTTGCTGGAGATCCAGAAGGGTCTTGTTCCGGCTGAAAACATTCCATGAATGCAAACTTCTTGTGCCGTAAATTACAGGGAGAGGCTTTTGATCCTACAATCTAAGACTAAGGCCAAACAGTGATAAAGCAACCAGGCCCAAATCCAATATGGCTCCCACAACTCCTCTGTATTTCTTTTATAAAAGACCATTAGGTGGAAGTAGTGGTCTGAGAGAGATCAGACATGCCTCACAGAGTGCCCAGCTCGGCCATGGCGAGCCACTCTTGCAGTTAGGACTACACCCCAATGGTTAGGAATGAAATTATGTTGTAACACACCATTCTGGGCTATACGTGTGTTTAAGGAGGGAGAAACTGGGCAGAGGAGCATTTGACCAGCCCGTACGTTTAAACGGGGTGTAGTCACCTCTGTCTTAGGATCCACTTCTCGAACCCCAGCCTATCTGACATAGGATCACCTTGTCGCCCTCAAGGGTCCGTGTCTAGATTGGTCAAGGGTCAGAGGAAGTTGCCCGTCGCTGAGGAAAACTACATCGGGTCATCTTCTCATTCCTCTTACTTGAGCCCAGGGGCGAAAAAGTAGGAGCCAGATAATAATTTAGGAGATTGCGGAAGTTGAGCCTCTCCCGATAAGTAGTGGGCACCTAATCAAGTACATTGCCTTACTGGTTCTCCTCAGCATGTGAAAAGAAGCACAAGGACCGTTGTTGAGCTGCTCCTGTAATAAAATTTAGAATTCCCAATTGTTAGCAACTACTCCAGAAAGTTCACCCACTGTGCTTGCCTAACAATAGATTGGGTGAGGGTAACTCCAGACACTGCAGACATAATGGCTGCAGCGGTAATGGCTGCTACAATAGCAGCGAAAATATCGAGGTCTTTCCCAGGACAGTTCAGGATCAGTCATTCTTCTCTGGAACAACCAGCAGGCAATGGAACCATGTCTGAGATCTGTACAACCAGGGCAGAGTTCCCCAGTCCACAGCAGCTTCACGCAGATTGCATTCCTGTGAAGCTACAGAATGCAAAATGACAACACCAGTTACCAGTTAAGGCAGCAAGAGTCGCCAGGGGAATGAGGGGGGCAAGGATAATGGAGTCCAGTCTTCTCCAGAAAGCAGCCGTGCACAGAGGGTCGGAGCATAGGCCACAGTGGGACGGGACACACGCAGTGGTTGACAAAAGATGAGGGGGAATCTTCCATCTTCCTCTTAAGGGCACAGGAATGACTTCAGGGACCCGATCCAGGAGAGCTGAATCTTCATGTAACCAGGATCAGCAAGTCTCACTAGCCACTCTGGCAGCTGGCACACTCTTGTAGCATCCTGTAGAAAAAACTCAAACATTCCCTCTTCCCCATATAAAATATCTGAACAGGATCATGCCAATACGTGAATCTTTCTATTTCACCTAGGCAGAAGTATGCCTAGTTGTAGGGTGCCATAAACACTCATAGAGTGTTCCTTGGCATCCAAATTTTAAAATTGGAAATAAAAGGAGTATTATTAAATAATTGTATAGCATACATAGCATACAGGGATATAACGCTCAAACTTGCTGTCTTCCAGCCTCCAGCTTACAATGCAGGTATTACAGCACCGTGCCAGCCCCTCCCATCTTAACCGCTAACAGCACCAAACTGTATCACCAATAATGCACTCTAGCATCACAAACTCCACTTAATGATGAGCCCATCAGGAGAGAGTGACGAGCCTGTGTTGGGTACTGTCAAAGGTAAGATGAAAGTCAGTTTACAAGCTTTATGTTTGTGAGCCAAAACTACTGAAGAGTGATTATGAGTATCAGAGCGGGCTATGTAATTTGTAATTCTTCCCCTATCTTGTAGTCATTACTGTTTTGACCATATTAGCCAAACTAATTTAAAGCTCTCTGACTTAAAAATCAGTTCACTTACACACGTGAAAACACTTTTCTCTTTGTGCTTATCCATCTTTATATTCATTCCATAAACATGCAGTGCCAGCTCTATGACAACCATGGGTAAAATCAGAGCCTAAATAGTAAAAAGAAGACACAGAGAATCCATTCCACTTTGGTTCCATTTTGTTTCTTATGCTTTCGTTCTGCATGCTCACCGTCGAGTCAGATATGTTAAGTGTTAAAGTGTCTGGCATTACCTTTTTCCCTACGATGACATTTGAAAATAGCATTTGACTTACAGTATGTATGCTAAGCATGACACATGTACGAGAATGCCACAATGAAACCCATTAGTTGATATGCTAACTGAAGATTAATTTAAAAGGGAGATGAAGAAATAAATTACACTGGCTTGTGGAGGAGGAAACACAAGAAACTGTTAAGCAGCTATAAGCTCAGCCTCCCTCATAAAGATCAACAGACACTCCCCACATCTCTAGGTGATGCTCGCCTCTGGCTGCCTGGCAACAACTTGATTGTCAATGTGATCTTCAGGGAGGGATGAAGACTCTAACTGCTCTCATACATTGCTTCAAGTGAATACATCTGCACAAGCTCAAACAGATGACTAGTCGGTATCTACCAAAATGTGGATGTGTAGTTTTCTCTGTGGTTTTGGATCAAATATTGGGGGAGGTGGTCACTGTGAACTAAGCAAGCACTCCCCAACTGAGCTACACATTGAGCCCTTGGCATTTTTAGACAAAAGAACAGGGCCAGAGAGATGGCTCAATGACCAAAGCATTTGCTAGCTGAATTTCAATCCCCAGAACATAAAGATTTCTAAACCTGAGACTGACCATCCTATGATCCATTTACAGCATTTTTTCAAATTGCTTAAATCATCATAAGCGTTTACTTAGCTCCTTGAGCATAGATGCATTATGTTATTTAAAGACCTTGTCTTGTAGAACTAGAGTTTTAAAAAGGTTACTCATTGTCAGAGTCCAGATGTGCAGGGCCGGACGTGCCTGAGGGAGAGCCAGAGATAGGACTTGCCGGACCAGCTACCAGCCCCAAGGACACTGACCATCCGTAGCCACCCCTCCCCTTCTTTCACTCCCCAGAAGTGAGTCATCCCCCTGAGTGAGATGAGCCACCCTACCTGCGCTGCTGAGCTGCTAGATAGCACGTACTCCTTGCTGATGTAATTTCGCGCCGAAAGTAACTGTGCACCATTTGAAATGACCAATCATGTGTAACCTCGAGAATGCCCCTAACCTCCCCTATATAAACCCCCGAGTTTGGAAGCTCGGGGTCGATTCCTCTGTCTCCTGTGTGAGATACGTATCGACCCGGGATCCCGCTAATAGGGATCTTGTTAATAAAGCTACCTCTTGCTGTTACATCAAGACCGGCTACTCGTGATTCCTGGGGGCACCTCACCCCGTGATCGGAGCGAGAGACGCAGCTCCCCGTTTAGGGGTACGCTCTTTCATTTGGGGGCTTGCCCGGGATCGGAGCATGACCCCCCGGAACCCCGAATGCCACTTGGAGGTACGTTGGTGTGAGTGTTAGAAAGTGGCCGCTGAGTGTGTGTGTGCATATGGATGTGAGTTGCGTGTTACGGATTTTGCATTCCTCGGTACCGGTACAGACGTCTGGGGGTAGAAGAGGTTTCCTACTCCGAACAGTCTTTTTTCCCTTCCTTTTCCTTTTTAGATAAGCGGAAGGGGGACGCCCCGACTCCGCAGGCTCTGGGAGATGTTCCACGAGCCGAATTTTGTCGGGAGGACCCGGCAACTGACAGTCAAAAAGATCTGACTGTGTTTAAAATCTTGGACTGACGATTGTGTTTGAAACCATGGAACTGTTTGGTTTGTTCGTTGAAGAGTTTTACTTGGTCCCCTTAGTGCTTAATGAGTAAGAAACTTAATTTTGTGGACCCCGCTCTAGTGGCGGTGTGTTGGTTGATAGCCAAAGTTAATTTTTAAAATAGTGTTTTACCTGTGCTTGTGCTCACAGCCAGCTGTGATAAGCTGGAGAAGATTTAAATTTTGCTTGGGAGTAAGGAATCTTAAAGGCGGAGTTTCAGCCAGTTTGACAGTGCGTAGCTGCCTAAAAGATCAGAAATGCTGTCAACAGGCTATAAAAAAAAAAAAAAAAAGAGGGACAGGCTATGTTAGAAATGCTACCGGAGGAACTATCTGAAAAGGCTGAGAGCGAGGTGGGAGAGGACTATAAGGAAAACAAGAACAAGAAAGGAATTTCTGACATTTGCTCACAGAAGGAGAGCACTCATTAAGAGAAGTTCTTTAAGGAAGCCTGCCTTATCTGCTGGCTTTATTCCAAGGGAGGAGTCAGTCTCCAGCACTAAATTACTTTTCTCGCTGATCATCATTAACATGGAGAGTGCCTTTGATCCTATCCCCACAGCAGCCAGTTCCTGCCCCTGTAGTCAAAATGCCCCAGGTTGGGGGACAAAAAGAGCCCCTAAAACAGTTTCAAAGAATCTACAACAAGCTGTAAAGAACTTTGTTTTGTTTTGCCAGTCAAGATTTAGAACTCAGTCTTTGGCGGTGGCCAAGGTCAGGATTAATGTTTTCTTTTCCATGGGCCTTTAAACCCAGTGAGACAGTTTGGTAAAAGGGCTGCTACTGAGGTCCTGATAGCCCCAGGTGAACTGGTTATGATTCTTTTGTCAGCCACCTGGCATCTAGCACCCAGGTTCTAACCATCTCTCCATCCTTTTGTTATTAGTTGTTACTAGAAGCCTAGTGTCACTTGGAGGCTGGTTCTCTTGAGAGGCAAACCACGGAGCTGACACTGAAGAGAGATACTCCTTGAGGGAAAATCTAAGTCTAGAGAGATAGTCGATAATAGATCGGCTGCCTCTCTGCTCGCTTTTCTGTTTCATAGACAAAGCTTGTGCTTATTTGTACAATGGCTTTTTTGTCCAAGAAGGCCTCCTGGTTTAGCTGTGTGACTAAATGCTGTTTGCCCTCTTCAGTAGACCTCTATTCTCAAGATTCTCTTGTTTTCTCACCATCCCATTTGAGATGCTTGTTAGTAACTGTTACAGGTCTTCTTTACCACTGAGGGAAGACAGAATCCTACTAGAGGCCAGAAAGAAGGTTCCAGACACGAATGGAAGGCCCTCACTTCTGCCTGTTGATTTCAATACGCCTAAAGGTAGAGAGTGCCAGGTCTGCCGCCAGGCTCCAAGGGTGGGTCTCTGAGGGGCTGGAAAATGCCCCACCAATCTGGCTAAGATAAGGAAAGGATATGAAGAGAAAGTTACAGAAATTTAAAGGGTTAAGTTAAGTTGCTGAGAGTTAGTATAAGTTACAGAAAAAGTAAGGTTAAAAAAGAAAGAGGTAAAAAGAGCAGGAAGCTAGGGAAGAGAAGAGATAGAAAGTTAAAAAGAGGAAGTTAGAGAGCTAAAGAGAGATAAAAGATGAGAGAGGAACATATACTGGCCACAGTAGTTAGGGAACCTAGGAAGATAGTACCTGGCAACAAAAGACAATTCCTGGCTAAAGATCAGTGTGCCTAATGCAAAGAAAAAGGACACTGGGTCAGGGACTGCCCAAGAAAGAACAAGAGGGGCCAATGGGGAGCTTCTTGGTCCTAGAGTGCTGGCTATACAGGGAACCAATGCTCTGTGCTCCTATCCCCCAGTGGGCCAATATCCAAAGACCTTGAGTGCAAGGGGCTACTGGCAACGAACAATACTTATGGACTGCCCGAAGAACAGTGGACCTTGGCGTGGGCCGGGTAACCCACTAGTTCATAGTCATCCCTGACTTCCCCTATCCCTTGCTCATGGGAAAATTGCTCTCCAAAATGGCTTGCGTGGGCTAAAATGGCTGGGTGAGGCCATGTGTATGCATATCTACAGACTGTGTATGTGAAGCTTAAGACCTGTCTCAGTGCACCAGTACCTGATGCTGGGAGATGAATAGCTTAGTGCTGTTCTGCCTGGAACATATCACTCCTGCCAGCTGGGCACTAACAATTATCACCCAATCCAGGACTTAAACTGTGATAGAGTGGCTGATGTTTTGCCTTTGAATAGAGTGTCCCAAGAGATGGGACCACTGGTCAGCTGCCATGGACTAGATTCTCCACCGGTTGGGGACAATCTGGTCACCTTGCTGCCCAATCCGGACCTGGAGCCACCACAGCACGAGTGTCAAGCACTGACAGAAGCCCATGGGTGGAGGAAAGACCTCTGCGACTGGCTGATTGACCCCTGCTGAAAGCCAAGGACCTTGTCCACAGACGGGAACAGTTCTCTTCATGAATGAAGGTCAGAGACAAGTGGGTGCTGCCATGGTAGACAACACGATGTCATCTGGGATGGCTGAACTTCTATCCCCCCAACACATCAGCACTGCAGATGCCTTTACCATCTCTTGGATGCCCTGGTGAAGCCAACAACTGCAAGAGACGGCCTCGATAGTCATCAGGAAGATACTGGAAGAAATCTTCCCCCAGTCTGGAGTGCCCAAGGTAATCTGGTCAGACAACGGCCCTACTTTCGTTGCCAAAGTAAGCCAGGGTGTGGCCAAGTATTTAGAGGTCGATTGGAAATTACATTGTATCTACAGACCTCAAAGTTCAGGACAGGTAGAGTAAATAAATAAAACTCTAAAAGGGACCCTGACCAAATTAAATTGACCATGGAGACTGGCACAGACTGGGTGACACGCCTTCCCTCTTGCTCTCTTCAGAGCAAGAAATACCCCTTCCAGATTCAGCCTTACCCCCTTTGAGATCTTATATGGGGCCTCAGCTCCCCTGACTGTATTAGATGATGTTACTGAACCAACATGTCATAGTGCCATAGTAATAATGATTTGTGTGCCAGGCTAAAAGACCTACAGGTGATACAGAAAGAAATCTGCTCACAGCTGACAGCAGCCTATGTCCCGGAGACCCCTGAGACATCCCATCAGTTCCAGGTCAGAGACTGCAGCTACACTGAGCCAAGACACTCGAGCCTCGCTGGAAAGGACCGCACCTGGTGCTGCTGACCACCCTGACAGCCGTCAATTCTCAGCCCTCACCAGCCATGTACTAGCTGTTGGGGCTGAGAGCCGGGACCTAGAGGGACACTCAACATGTTTGCCCTGGGTTCCATCGGGATAGGTGTGGAGATAGGCTTGATTTCTATTACGAATGATGTAACATTACATATGTTAGTACTCTTAATACTTCTTGGGACTGTGCCTCAGGGATCACAGTATGTATAAGTTCAGAAGTTCTAAAAGCTAGTCATGACCTTGGTGTATAGGCTTGGATAGTGTCCAGATTAGAATCCTCATGTTAAGACAACAATACCAAGCTGTTATGCTAGATGAAGCTGAGTTCTCCATGTAGTTCTAAGATTAGAACTACTCACAAAAAATAAGAAGTGAATGTAGAACTAGAGTTTTAAAAAGGTTACTCATTGTCAGAGTCCGGATGTGCAGGGCCGGACGTGCCTGAGGGAGAGCCAGAGATAGGACTTGCCGAACCAGCTACCAGCCCCAAGGACACTGACCATCCGTAGCCACCCCTCCCCTTCTTTCACTCCCCAGAAGTGAGTCATCCCCCTGAGTGAGATGAGCCACCCTACCTGCGCTGCTGAGCTGCTAGATAGCACGTACTCCTTGCTGATGTAATTTCGCGCCGAAAGTAACTGTGCACCATTTGAAATGACCAATCATGTGTAACCTCGAGAATGCCCCTAACCTCCCCTATATAAACCCCCGAGTTTGGAAGCTCGGGGTCGATTCCTCTGTCTCCTGTGTGAGATACATATCGACCCGGGATCCCGCTAATAGGGATCTTGTTAATAAAGCTACCTCTTGCTGTTACATCAAGACCGGCTACTCGTGATTCCTGGGGGCACCTCACCCCGTGATCGGAGCGAGAGACGCAGCTCCCCGTTTAGGGGTACACTCTTTCAGTCTGATGATTGTATAATTAATCTTGATTTTTTAAAGGATTGGGAGGTGTGTGTGTGTGTGTGTGTGTGTGTGTGTGTGTGTGTGTAAGTTCAAGTCCAGTGTGAGTTGCATAGTAAGTTCCATATATATAAAGTAATTCTCAAACACTCCTTTATCATATATATTACATATATATTTTTTTCCACTCAGTTCTGTTCCTCTAGAGAGCACTGATGAATACAGATGTTTTACAATATAAAAAATGAAGCATGTCCCTTGATAATGAAACCCTCGGCTCCTCACTTAACAGTTTTTGAATGTATATTTTGTCATCAAATGATATATTTATAATATATCAATAAGTAAAAGAGAAATAGAATAAAAATACAGTCTTTTGAATTATAAGTAGTATACCCCAAGAGTCTTACATTGGCTTGGGTGAATCGATAAAGCCTATGTAAAGTGAGTTCAAGTAGTCAACGCTCTGCAGTATTTCAGAGGAGCAGAGTACACAACTACAGACAGATCAGTTCAAAGTTTTGTTCCTTACTGCCTGTGTGACCTTGAGTGACATTAGCTTTCACAGCTTATTTCCTAATTGTTCAAAGAAGAAAGCAATGGCTATCTCCCAGGATACCAGGTAGACATACTCAGTAAATAGTAGCTATTAATAGTAAGAATACTAATGTTTCCTCATGCATCCCAAAGGACTTAATATATGATTTACTTAATCAACTACTAATGTTCATTAAAACAGAAGAGTTCCCTCACTTCCAGAAATCATATCTTCAAGGAAATTTAGCATTAAAAGGACACATTTTCTCAAAGAAACAGCTCCTGGTTTTACTGATCCTTTGTATAGTTCCTTTTTATTCTGCTTGATTGATTTCAGTCCTAAGTTTGATTATTTTCTGCTGTCTACACCTCTTGGGTGCATTTGCTTCTTTTTGTTCTAAAGATTTCAGGTGTGCTGTCAAGCTGTTAGTATATGCTCTTTCCAGTTTCTTTTTGGAGGCACTCAGAACTGAGTTTTCTTCTTAGCACTGTGTTGATTGTGTACTATAAGTTTGGGTATATTGTGCCTTTATTTTCATTAAAGTCTAAAAAGTCTTTAATTTCTTTATTTCTTCCTTGACCAAGTTATCATTGAGTAGAGCATTGTTCAGATTCCATGTGTATGTGGGCTTTCTGTTATTTTTGTTGTTACTGAAGACCAGCCTTAGTCCATGGTGACCTTATAAAATGCAAGGGATTATTTCAATCTTCTTATATCTTCTGAGGACTGTTTTGTGACTGATTATCTGGTCAATTTTGGAGAAGGTACCATGAGGTGCTGAGAAGAAGGTAGATTCTTTCGTTTTAAGATGAAATGTTCTATAAATATCTGTTAAATCCATTTGGTTCACAACTTGTGTTAGTTTCACTGTGTCTCTGTTTAGTTTCTGTTTCCATGATCTGTTCATTGATGAGAGTGGGGTGTTGACGTCTCCCACTATTATTGTGTGAGGTGCAATGTGTGCTTTGAGATTTAGTAAAGTTTCTTTTATGAATGTGGGTGCCCTTGCATGTGGAGCATAGATGTTCAGAATTGAAAGTTTATCTTGGTATATTTTTCCTTTGATGAGTATAAAATGTTCTTCCTTATCTTTTCTGATAACTTTTGATTGAAAATCGATTTGATTGGATAGTAAAATAGCTACTCGAGTTTGTTTATTGGGACTATTTGCTTGAAAAATTGTTTTTCCAGCCTTTTACTCTGAAGTAGTGTCTGTCTTTTTCAGTGAGGTGTGTTTCCTGTATGCAGCAAAATGCTGGGTCCTCTTTATGTATCCATTCTGTTAGTCTATGTCTCTTTATTGGGGAATTGAGTCCATTGATGTTAAGAGATATTAAGGAAAGTGATTGTTGCTTCTGTTATTTTTGTTGTTAGAGGTGGAATTATGTTTGTGTGGCTCTCTTCTTTTGGCAAAAAGATAGATAAACCCTTAGCCAGACTACCCAAAGGGCACAGAGACAGTATCCAAATTACAAAATCAGAAATAAAAAGGGAGACACAACAGCAGAAACTGAGGAAATTTAAAAAAATTTATCAGATCCTACTACAAAAGCCTGGAACAACAAAACTGGAAAATCTGGAGGAAATTGACAATTTTCTAGACAGATACCAGGTACCAAAGTTAAATCAGATTCAGACAAACCATCTAAATAGTAGCATAACCCCTAAAGAAAGAGAAGCAGAAAAAAAAAAAAAAGCCAGGGCCAGATGGATTTAGTGCAAAATTCCATCAGACCTTCTTTGAAGCTCTAATACCAATACTCTTCAAACTATTCCACAAAATAGAAACAGAGGGAACACGAACCAATCATTCTTTGAAACAACAATTACGCTTATACCTAAACCACACAAAGACCCTACAAAGAAAGAGAACTTCAGACCAATTTCCCTTATGAATATCAATGCAAAAATACTTAAGACAGTTTTCACAAACCAAATCCAAGAACACATGAAAATGATCATCCATCATGATCAAGGAGGCTTCATCCCAGGTATGCAGGGATGGTTCAATATACGGAAAACCATCAACATAATCCACTATATAAACAAACTCAAAGATAAAGTCCCAGAGGACTTCTGCCTTTGTGTGTCCTGAGTCTACCAGGCAGGTCACTTGGAGCAGAAAAGTTGGTTTTACCAACTTTTTACTCTCAAGTGTGTAGTTGTTCCTGGCAGCTGGCTTTTCAGCTCTCCCATTCTTACTACCTTGTACAAAGCTCAAGTCCAAGTGGGTCAAGGACCTCCACATCAAACCAGATACACTCAAACTAATAGAAGAAAAAGTGGAAAAATGCCTTGAACACATAGGCACAGTGGGAAATTTCCTGAACAGAGCATCAGTGGCTTATGCTCTGAGATCAAGAATCAACAAATATTACCTCATAAAATTGCAAAGCTTCTGTAAGGCAAAGGACACTGCCAATAGTACAAAATGGCAACCAACAGATTGGGAAAAGATCTTTACCAATCCTACATCTGATAAAGGGCTAATATCTAATATATATAAAGAACTCAAGAAGTTAGACTCCAAAGAATCCAATAACCCTGTTAAAAATTGGGGTACAGAGCTAAACAAAGAATTCTCAGCTGAGGAATATCAAATGTCCACGAAGCACTTAAAGAAATGTTCAACTTCCTTCGTCTTCAGGGAAATGCAAATCAAAACAACCCTTAGATTCTACCTCACACCAGTGAGGTAGATCTTAGAATATCTAAGATCAAAAACTCAGGTCACAGCAGATGCTGGTGAGGATGTGGAGAAAGAGGAACACTCCTCCATTATTGGTGGGATTGCAAGCTGGTACAACCACTCGGGAAATCAGTCTGGCAGTTCCTCAGAAAACTGGACATAGTCCTACCTGAGGACCCAGCTCTACCACTCCTGGGCATATACCCAAAAGATTCTTCAACATATAACAAAGACACATGTTCCACTATGTTCATACCAGCCTTATTTATAATAGCCAGAAGCTGGAAAGAACCCAGATGCCCTACAGCAGAAGAATGGATACAGAAAATGTGGTACGTTTACACAATGCAGTACTACTCAGCTAGTAAAAGCAATGACTTCATGAAATTCTTAAGCAAATGGATGGGTCTAAAAAATATTATCCTGAGTGAGGTAACCCAATCACAAAAGAACATACATTGTAAGTACTTACCCAAAATCTTGGAATACCCAAGATACAATTTACAGACTACATGAAGCTCAAGGAGAAAGAAAGACCAAAGTGTGGATGCTTCAGTACTTCTTAGAAGGGGGAACAAAATACTCACAGGAGGCAATATGGAGACAGTGTGGAGCAGAGACTGAAGGAAAGGCCATCCAGAGACTGCCACACATTGGGATCCATTCTACATGCAGCCACCAAACCTAGTCACTATTAGGGATGCCAAAAGTTGCATGCTGACAGGAACCTGATATAGCTGTCTCCTGAGAGGCTCTATCAGAGCATGACAAATACAGAGGCTGATGCTTGCAGTCAACCATTGAGTACTGAGTCCCTAATGGACAAGTTAGAGAAAGGACTGAAGTAGATGAGGGGGTTTACAACCCCATAGGAAGAACAACATCAACCAGATACCCCCAGAGCTCCCAGGGACTAAACCACCAATCAAAGAGTAGACATGGAGTGACCCATGGCTCGAGCCACATATGTAGCAAAGGATGGGCCTTGTTAGGCATCAATGGGAGGAGTCGCCCTTGGTCTTGTGAAGGCTGGATGCCCCAGTGCAGGGAATCGAAGGGTGTACAGGTGGGAGGGGGTGGGTGGGCGGATGGGTGGGGGAGCACCCTCATGAAGGCAGGGGGTGGGGGAATGGGATGGGATGGGATTTCTGGAGGGGAAACCGGGAAAGGGGATAACACTTGAAATGTAAATAATGAAAATATCCAAGAAAAAAAAAAAAAAGGACAGTTTTATTGAATTCGCCATCTAGTGTTCAAGGCTAGGAACCCACAGAAAATAAAACCTCACACTGAATTGAAATGTTAGTAATTTGGAGTCAGCTAGCTGAGGTCACTAAGTTATAATATAAGAGGGCATTATCGCACATCTTTGTTTTGTTTTTTGAGACACGTTTGTCTGTATAGCCCTGTCTATCCTGGGGCTCGATTTGTAGACCAGGCTGGTCTCAAACTTACAGAGATCTGCCTGCCTCTGCTTCAGGAGTGCTGGGATTAAAGGCATGCACAACGACACCCCCCGTCACCCATCTTTAAGCAGTTCATTTCCCAACAGCTAGAGAACTGTTTCTTGTATTTTTAAACTTTGTGGAATATTTGTGGTATTTACTATACCAAATCACAGTATTGTTCTGACATTTTCCTTTTAAGGAAAACTGGGCCCACCTTAGTTCTTTATCCAGCTAACTGATATAGTAAGGAACGGAAAACAGTTATGTGAGAGGCAATCAGGATACAGTAAAACTTATTATATAATCCGTTGTGAAAAGTATCACAAAGCATGGCCTGTCATACTATCTAGCAGGAGAGGATGCTTGAGAGGCTTAGATAAGAATAAAATCTTGAAAGTCTTGAAACAGAACATAATTGAAGAAACCGGAGTATTATGCAAGCAGAACAGCATATGTACTCCTGGTGCTAAACAAGTACGGCAACTACTTAAGAAAATGGGGGAAGGCCCTTTTGTACAGAGTTCAAATAGGACAAAGATTGTAACACCTGCTCCAGAGTTTGACTACCATCCCAGCAGTGAGAGAAGATGGAAAGGTTTTAAGCAGGAAGGCACCAATTTGATTTGGCGGTCTGACTTACGTTTTCAAAGTTCACTTGTGGAAAATAATTTATGCACGGGGCAAAAACGTCTGCCCAGATCAGCTGCAGGAATTCGGGCCAACACAGTGAAAGCTGAGACAAGGGACAGGACAGTCAGTAGAGACAAAGAAGAACAGAAGGGCCCGAGGAAGGAGATCAATATTTAAAAAGGCAAAATGGATAGGACCTGATGGAGGACTAAACGTATGACCATGCGGTTTCTCACTGAACATAACTGGGAGTGGTTTCCGGGGGGAACTAATAGGACGGAGGACTAGAATGTTCTTGAAAACCGAACCCTGGCCACAAAGTGTGAATGTTCAATGAGCTTCAGCCAGGGTAATCCTGAAGTGCCGCTCAGAACCAATAGGCGCTCCAAAGGTCTTTCAGACTTGTAGCTCAGTGACACTCCTACTGGGCTGACCTCGGCTCTCTCCTAGAGCCAATTTCACTACATTTGAATTTTTAAAGGACAGTTCAAAAGACACTGTAAGGAAGACCTTACTCCTAAAAGTCCTTTCGTCTATCTCTCCCGCTAGGCTACACATTCTCGGAGAACTTAGGCACAGACTAAGCGCTCATCATCTTTGTTTCCCGGGAGTCCAGTGCAGAGCCCTGCAAACACTATGCGACCCACAAACTTGTACAAGTCACTTTCCGCAGCCTAAGACCCATAAACACCACACGCTTCCCTGGCTTCGCCGGAAGTGACGCGTAGGGAAAGGTGCACTTCCGGTCTCCATGGCCGCGCCTTCATCCGGGTCTGGGCTTCTCTGGCTCGTTGTCTCAGCTGCTCTGGAGGATTCAGACGGGGTAAGGAGCTACATGGCCACCACCGGTTAAGGTGTGCGGGCCGCTGTGCTACTTTGGCCGGCTGGAGCCGGACTCCTGCGGGAGCTCACGAGGATAGAGCCCGGGAGCTAGTCGGATCGCCCGGCTCCGCAGTTGGGAGCCTCGCAGGCCTACTAGGGTGCCCGCGGGACGCGCTGCCCGGGCGAATGTAGAGAAGCGATGCCGCGCGTGCGGGAGCACCGGGGCTGTCCAGCCATCCCGTGTCACCCTCCTGACACCCTGAGCCTCACATCCCCGGTGTGCGGGAGGAAGACCCGCCCTCTTGGTGACCCGGGACCAGTACACTGTAAAGTGTCTTACAGCGTCACTCACCGGCCCTGAAGGCATGCTGCAGAGTGCTGGTGCCAAGGCTTTAAGTTGCCTGGCACGCAGGATGCTGCCCTGAAAGTGGCAACTCCATAGTTGGAATCATCCTTTGATTGTGTCTGGTGTATTCATTCACTGAAGAAGAAAAAGAAACCGTTCTCCGAATTGCTAGGTTGCATGCAAAGTAAAATACTCAATTTTATGTTGGAGCCAAATAATTCATCTTAAAATACACTCCTTTAAAAATATGCTCACATCTATACTCTAAATGAAAACCTCTTTATGCATATTTATTAAGGGTACACAAACAAGGTTTCTTAATATGAAGTTTGTTTTACAGTTTGAATCACTAAAATGAGATCATTGAAACTGATTTAAAACCATTGGACTGTCATGTGACTGCAGACACTTTATAGAGTGCCTTTATACATCTACAGGGAAAAGACAGACGAGACTTTTGTATGTTTACTAATGTGCTTTGTAAGTTGCTGCATTGAAATGGCAAACTGTGCAAGCAGATTGGGAGAAAGTAGACTGGGGTTTAAAGGTAGGAAAAGAAATGATTAGGAAAACAGCATGATTTGAGATGACTGTTTACGTATTTATATAAGATTGCTATTTAAAACTCATTTGTTGGCAAAATACTTTCTAGTTTTAAGCAAGCATATGTTATTTTCTTCAACTGAAATGTAACCTCTCTGATCAATGCCAAAATTACTTTAGAGAAATGTCTACACAACATACCATGTGTTCTGTGCCCATCTAAATGAAGAGTTTTAATGGTTTAAAGTTTAAAACATGAGTATATTTGATAGTAATGACCTCTCTGTATATCTTCAATTTTTAATTAATTAATTACTATTTGCTCTTACCTTACAGATTAGTTAAGTACCTCTGATCCAGCCATGACCAGGTGGGCTAGAGTTACAACTTCAAATAGTAAGAGACCCTTGTCAGCAACATCATGGGAGGACATGAAGAAGGGCTCTGCAGAGGGAGCAAACCAAAACCCTTCAAATCATAAGCGATGTCAAGTCAGTGGGCTGTCCCTTAGAAACGACGCACCTCAGGCAAAACACAAGAAGAACAAAAAGAAAAAAGAGTATTTGAATGAAGATGTGAATGGGTTCATGGAATACCTGAAGCAGAGCTCACAGGTGCTTCACAATGGACAGCTGATAGCAGCCGACAGCAGAGAAGTAAGGGAAGAAATTGCAGTGGCCTTAAAGAAGGACAGCCGGCGGGAAGGAAGGCGGCTAAAGAGACAGGCAGCAAAGAAGAATGCAATGGTGAGCTCATGTCTGTGTGTTACTTCTTTGTGTGACTAGAAAGTATTCATCTTTTCACACAGTGCGTGTTTTAACAGAGCCCAATTGGTGCAGCCCTAGTGCAGCTTTTAAAGGTTTGTTCTTTCTTAGCACATGTGCACACACAGTGTACTTGTTTAGTTGTCATAGCATTACACACGTGATAGTATTGTTAAAACAACATTGCACACGATAGTATTCCCATACAGCAGGCAGAAAACACGGTAAAAGTCTGTCCAGGTTAAGTAACAAAAGCCACTTGGTCCGTGCTAGAGATGACAGTCAGACTGAATTCAAAACCTGGGTTTGCCCTGCCACCGTCTTATGGTAATACCTTTGCAAGTAGCTGTTGAAAACAACTACTAGATACCCCAAGTTAAAGATGATTCCAGTACTTGGAAGGAATAGATAGATGTTCTTTTGTTATAATGTATAAAATATTTGTTCACAAGGAGGCCCTGTAACCCTCTCTACATGAAAACTCAGGAATCTTTAAGAAATGTGTATCACAATGATAAATGTTAGAAGGTAAGGCAGGGAACTTCCCAGATTGGGAGAGGCTGGGCACTGTGACTTCCCCTGCAGAGCCAGCACTTAACTATGGCTTTAAGAGTATAGCAACCCTCCTGTTGGAAATGGGATATAGCTGTGGGCCACTGTACCTAGGCACAAGCCATTTGTATGTGGTGCACATATGTGCAAGCAGGCAAGTGTGTGTGCGTGCACGCGCATGTGTGTGCGAGCTGTCATTCCTCAGACACCATCCCTTGTTTTGATGGGGTCTTTTGCTGTCTCTCACTGTCCTGGAACTTTCTAGTTAGACTATACAGGCTAGCCAGTAGCCCATGTGCTTCTCCAGAGTTAGGATTCTAAGTGTGCTTTGCCATACTTGACTTTTTCACATGGTGTCTAAGGCTTGAATTCAGGGTGTCACGAATGTGTGGCATGCACTTTACTGTCTGGTCCGTCTTTCCAGCCCAGAAAGATGTTTTTGAAAGCACATTTCATTCACCTTCTCCCTTATCTTTGGGTTTTTGTTTTGTTTTATATTTTGAGAAAGGGTCTCACTTTGAGCCTTGAGTGACCTGGATCTGTCTATGTAGACCCACTAGCCTTGAACTCAAAGAGATCTGCCTACCTCTGCTTCCTGAGTGCTGGAATTAAACAGTGTGTGGGCCACCACACCCTGAACACTAACATTCTACCTGATTTACTTCTTTAAAAATTATCATTATTGTTAATACTATTGCAAATAGATTCTTCCCCCATTTTCCACTCCCTCCACTCCTCCCAGTCCCCTCTCCTCTATCCACTCCCCCATTTTCCTTCAGAAAAGACTAGGCTTCCAAGAGATAACAACCAAACACAGCAAAACAAGATACAATAAGACAAGACAAAAGCCCTCCTATTGAGACTGGACAAGGTAGCCCAATAGGGGAAAGAGTCAGACACACCCACTCCCATTCTTAGTAGTCCCACAGAAACACCAAGCTGATGGCCACAGCATAGGCACAGGACCTGGGGTAAACCATGCAGGCCCTGTGCTTGCCACTTCAGCCAGTAGGAGCCCATGTGAACCCTGTTTAATTGGTTCAGTGGTCCTGGTGTCCTCAACCCCTCTGGAACTCACAAATCCTCCCCATTTCTGAGGGAAGAGAACAGATGGAAATTTTCAATTTAGACTATTCACATAATATCTGGCTGTTGGTTGAATAAATTTTTACTTTAGGGTGTATTGGGTAATATAAATGTTTATTTTTGTTTGGGTGTATGGCTTGCATATCCAGTTTGTGTGCCTGGTTGCCCAAGAGGCCAAAAAGAGGGCATTAGTTCCCCTGGAATTGAAGTTACAGACAGTAGTGAGCTCCCACTCCCTGTTGTGGGTGCTGGGAATTGAACCTGGGTCCTCTGGAATATCACCCAGTGCTCTTAATATCCAAACTGTCTGTCCAGACCTAATTCCCCGTTTTTATTGTGTATGAGCAGTTAAAATTTTTTGAAAATGGGTATAGGTGATCATAATACCAATTAGTGTATAAACTTTTAAAAAGTCTTTTCAATGTAAGAAAATAGTGGTTTGTTTTTTTTTTTTTTAATAAAACACAAATTAGTGATAATGGTTTTCGTAGCTTCTGATAAGTCCTGTCATACTTGCTCATGGTTTAAATGCCAATCTGCTGCCTTTTGACCATTTTCCACCTAAATGTGAAGTGAATTGTTAGAGTCACTAGGGCTGTTTTGTTGGGGTGTTTTGTTTGTTTTGAGATGGGGTCTTGTAATGTAGCTCTGGCTGACCCGGTAGCCTTCTGCCCGTACTTCCCATGTACTGGAGTTGCAGGCATGTGCCACCACACCTGGCCTCCACAGTTCTCAGCAGAGCCCTGGTTTTGGAAGTCATGTAGTCTGAGGGATGCTCTGAATCCCCAGCTCCTCCTGTAGTCAGTGAAGTGTCTCAGTGTCACTGTAGCGAATAAAGGTCCACATCCTTTGCTGTGTTACTGGCATGTCCTGGAATCAACGTAAGATAGATTCCCTTTTCCGTAGTTTACTTAATTGCTCTTTTAGCATCTTAATATTTATAACTTTTATAACTTCCCTCTGATTATAGCTCTGACCCCCACGTAATACTGTTTGGAGCCAATGACAGCCAACTGTTACATAGTCTCCAAATTCCCTTCCAGCTAATCACTCCATTAGAGAACGCAAGCAGTTAGACAGTTAGATAAGCAGTTAGACAGTTAGATAAGATAGCTGTTCTTCCTGTGAACTGCCAGGCCTTCAGCCTTCTGTCCTCACCAGATAGGCTGTGACCTCACTTACACTTGTCTTCCAACTAGTCCCACACTCCACTGAACAAAACATGGGCCATCACTTCCTGGTACTCAGAAATTCCAGGAAACCCCCGCCATGTTGGGCCTGAAGCAGAACCAGGCAGTACTAAGTATGCTGGATTCTCATGGCCTTCATGTTTTGAAGCAGTTGGCCTGCATAAACCTGTTCATGTTATGTCAGAGCCCCCATTTCGAGGAGATTTTCTTTAACAGGATTTGGCCAGTGATGACTTGACCTTTTCTTTTTGATAGGTTTTTTTCTTTCAAGGTGTTTGACTGTTCTGTTTATGTGAGCAGACAGGTGTTCTAGTGGTTTCTTGACCTTCCTGTTCTTGTTAGTGACTGTGGACCTGCCCTTGCCAGGTAGGTGAGTGGAGTGCATCTCGGTGCGGTCCTTAACACTGGATCTCAGGTGCCACACTTTCTTACCCACATTTTAATGATGCATCGGTGCCTCCCAGCACTGACAAACCTTGGCTCCACTCAGCTGTTGTAACCCGCCGCTTACACTGCTTGACCTCCCCCGATAGCTCCTATCTTGTGATCTGAATCACAGTGCAAACACAGAACCCAGCTTCATTCAGCCCCGAAATTTAAAAATACAAGGACTAACTAGCTGTTGTCTGACTTCTACCGAGACCCTTCCCCAAACACACCTTTTCTTTTCTGGTGCAGGCGTCTTTAGTAAAAGATGTATGATCCATACTTGCTCAATTCACTTGAACTGTTGCCACCTACAAAGCCATTTGTAATGTTGTGTCTGATATTAATAGACCCATGGAATTAAGTCTACGAAGCACTTAAGCCCCTGTGATTGAAATGGCACTTGACTCTTTGGGAATGTGGAAAGTACTTTCTTCTACAGATAAAATACTGATGATGCTTTTTCTTTTAAACTTTAAAATACAAAATAAAAATAGTTTTGATAAAATATTAGTAAAGGCAGGAGAGTAATGTAGCCATGTGGAAACTCATGTTTTGCTTCCCCAGGTGTGTTTCCACTGTCGACAACCTGGCCATGGAATCGCTGACTGCCCAGCTGTGCTAGAGAGTCAGGACATGGGCACCGGCATTTGTTACCGCTGCGGGTCCACGGAGCACGAGATGACGAAGTGCAGAGCTAACGTAGACCCTGCGCTTGGTATGTTCTCTTTTGTCTTCCTGTTTGGTGCTGAGGGAAGGTGAGCATTAGCCAACTCAGTAAAAAGATCTTTTCTGTTTACAGTGTTGTAAAGGAGTGTGACTTATACAGCTTGTCATATATGCAATAAATTAATGAGAGCATGACTCTTACAGGCGAATTTCCTTTTGCAAAGTGTTTTGTCTGCGGAGAAATGGGACATCTGTCCAGATCCTGCCCTGATAACACCAAAGGAGTCTATGCTGACGGTAAGTGCCATTACCCTCAGGACTTGGACCGGTGCAGATGGCTCAGAATTGCCATCTGATACATTTTACTTGTTTGTTAATAAATCATGGAGAAGATGAAACCTTAGTGCCTTTACCACGTTGTGCTGGAGTATTCATGCTCTGTAGTGTGATTCATTCATAAATCAGGAAAAGCCATGGCGTGATTCTCAGACTCCTTGCTTCAGCATTATTTGTGAGAAATATTAAGCATCTGTGGGTGTCTAATTTCAGAAGAAGCAGAGGATTTCTGTCTCAAATTGGTAGGTTTGAAAAGCCATGGCATGTGTTAATGTAACCGTTAGCACACCATTCTGCTAGAGACGATGCTGGGTGCTGTTCTCTCCTGGTATGATATTTGTTCCTGAAATTTCTCCTTACTCATGACATGGGGCTTCATGAACTTTCTTGTCTTTGGCTCCACTAGTGTCTTAAGAGCCTGCGGTGAGCACTTGTGTCTGAAGACCTGCAGGAGCGGGGTTGTTGCCTTCTAAGGAGAGGCCTGCTGTGTCTCTGTATTGTGTCTTGAGGTCCTGCTCCGCAAGGGTCCAGTGGAAATGCGTGGCTCTTGGAGTCAGTCTCAGCACCCCTCACAGCTCCAGGTCTTTGCTAATTAGAACTGACCTTTCTTCAGTTTGTCACCTGTAAAATGGAGATAAGGAAATTTGGTTTTATTGATTCTAAGATTCAGTCTTCACAGTCTCTTTTCTTTCTTTCCTCTTCTTTTCTTTTCTTTTCTTTTCTTTTCTTTTCTTTTCTTTTCTTTTCTTTTCTTTTCTTTTCTTTTCTTCGGAGCTGGGAACTGAACCCAGGGCCTTGCGCTTGCTAGGCAAGCGCTCTACCACTGAGCTAAATCCCCAACCCTCAGTCTTCACAGTTTTATATCTGAAATGAGAATGTATCGTGCCATCGGCTGCCTACATGACTGGCACCTCTGTTGCCTGGTGACGTAGTGACACACTTCACAATCAGTGGCACCTTAGATCCTGCTCAGGTATGGCCTTCTTCATTTTTAAAGTGTGTGCGTTAGTCAAGGGCCTCATCTGTCTCCACCTTGGCATGAAGAAGGGCCTGGGAAGTTGGCCTGTGAGCAAGAATGGCTTTGTTTGGTTCTCCAGACAGAGTATTTTGTTGTCGTTGTTGTTGCCATTGTTGGTACAAAGCAAGAGACGCGCATCTGATGCATGGGAGACAGATTATCGTGCCGCGGGGACATTTTCTGATGAGGCACTTCACACAAGCATGACCACGAGAAGGTCCGATTATTATGTGGAACACCCTTGCTGGAGAAACCACCATCCCGGAATAGTGCTTCAATCAGACAGACACGGGTCTTTTTTCAGGTTAGCAGGATAGCCAGAGGGAAGACACTGAAACAGATTTGCCTGAGTAGGTCACTGCCCCAGCTTACCCGGCAGGCCGGGCAATGGAGCTTACTGTTGGGGGCCCCTGGAGGTGCGAGCATTTACCTGGTACGAGCTGTTTCCCGGGTGAAGGCTCTGCACCTGGACTCTCCATGGGTCCCCTTGACTTCCGTGCCTTCCGTCATGTTCCTTTTCTCCACTTCTGTCTGGAGCTCAGGTACGGGAAGGAACAGCTGGGTTCCATTAACGTTCTGAAATTCGGGAATGGCAAATGAATATTACTAAGAGGAGTGGTGGTATCCCCCCTGCTTCCAGACTACCTGTGCAGTGGTCAGCGATGTGGGATCACACAACACAGTGCCACAGACCCTCCCAGGATGCTGCAGTACTCAGTGACTGTTCTTTTACTAGGTGGCGGCTGTAAACTCTGTGGCTCCGTGGAACATTTTAAGAAAGATTGCCCTGAAAATCAGAACTCAGGTGAGCTCCTAGGCCTCCGTTCATAAGGGGTGTTTCTCTCTGAACTCACTGAGTTCCATTAGTAACAACTCATAGAGGCACTGTTGACTGCGGATAGCTGCTTCCACTTCCTGTGAGCTGTCAGCTCAGTGCCGAGTCCCTGAACATCAGGTCTGTTCTCAGGGGAAGTAGGCTGGTAAGCTGCAGGACTCTATTCTGAAAGGCATCTTACAAGCGATCCTGTTTGCTCAGAATGAAATTAATTATACCAGGACTTATTTTCTTACTTAGCAAAACCGTATTGATTCCTAAGATAAAACTCAAATACAAAATTAATTTTCAACATTCATAAGCCTGAGTGTCCTCCTGTGCATTGCTTTACATGCTCCAAAATGACTGTAAAAAGCTGTTAAACTTATTAAAAATGTGTTATCAACACAGCAGCTGCTGGTACAGCTTTTGCAGTGAAATATTAGCCTTGATCATTAAGAACTTTATAAGTGTTCACTGCTGCATGCCGCAGACCTCTGAGGAAGGAGAGACCATTATTCTCTTCGTTTGCCAGGATAGATGTAATAGATAGAGAGCCTGTGTTGGGCCCCAGAGCTGACGAACAAGCTGGGCGTGTTGTGGTGCATTTGTCTTGCAGTCCAAGCACAGTGAAGCAGGAGGGGTGGATTCCTGGGCTTGCAGGGCAGTTAGCCTCACCTGCTCGTTGAGCTCCAGGCCAGTGAGAGACCCTGTCTCAATCGAGGCAGGTGGTGCTATAGAGAGACACCTGGCTGCATTCTGGCCTCCACATGCACACACATGTGCATGTGTACTCTCACATGAGCCATGTACATACATACAGGTAAGGAAAGGCAGTAGGCACCCCAGTAGAGCTTCTTGGAGGAAAAGCACAGCTCCGGCTGAGTCCTCCCAGTTTTACTTTCTTGCCCAGATGTTTCATGTGAAAATCAGCCTTGTTTATAATCCTGTCTAGAAGGAGATCATCTTTATATGGGGTAGGCAGTGAGACTGAAATGATGAAGTGGGGTTTGAATTCTCCCTCCTGGGAGGATTGCCACTTCCCGAATGGCAAAACTGACAAGCAGATGCTCGATAATTTTGCAGGTGGAATCTGTGCATTTAAAACGGATGCCTCCTCAGTCTCGCTGTTCACGGGCTCTCGGAATCATTGATACAGTGATGAACTCAGGGAAGGAGAGAGGGAGCTCTCTCATCAATCCGTCATTGCAAAGCAGCTCCTGCATTTCCCTAATTGGGATAAGAAATTGCCTGTGATACTTGGAAATCAAGGGTTCTAATCAATTACAGAATTGCTCCCTTCCCTGCAGTGATGGGGTCGTCTCTCCTTGTGATTATTCCTGTCAAAACTAGTTCCTTTCCTAAACCGATACCACTCTAAGGGGGAAGCATTTGATTACTGTTGTTTTTATATCCTGATTGCTTTTTTCTTAAATCCCTCTACAGATCGAATCATCACAGTTGGTCGCTGGGCAAAGGGAATGAGTGCAGACCACGAAGATGTTCTGGATGTGCCCAAACCACAGAAACCTAAAACAAAAGTACCCAAAGTAGTTAATTTTTGATAAGAATTGGTACAGTTGTTAAGTACCATCTCAAGGTTACTTCCCAAAGTAGGCCTTTAGAGATTAAAGCTGGCCCGTGTGGGGGCAAACTTGTATTAGAGACACGACTCTGACTTTGATGGGGGTCAGGCTGCCTGCAGTCTGTCTATTAAGGAGTACAGAGTGATTGATTATAGTCTCTAGACGTGTGTGTGTGTGTGTGTGTGTGTGTGTGTGTGTGTGTGTGTGTGTGTGTGTGGTCTGTCTGCCTGTCTCTCTGTGCCTGTGTGTCTGTCTGTATTTGAAACAGAGTCTATGTAGCCCAGGTTGGCTTCAGACTAATAACTGTGCACCAGGTCCAGAGTACTGAGATTCAGGCAATGTGACTGAGAGCTTTTTTTATCAGATGGTACTTAGAAACAGCTAAGTGCCTCTACCTGATGGTGGCAGTCACTGCTATAAATGTAAATTATGACTCAAAATTGACCCCTAAACAAAGCACATGCATTTCAGCTTGTGAATAAATATTTTGTTATATGCTCTTAATTCAGAGTATCAATTTATTGTCATAGAAATTTATTTATATGTTGTCACAAAATCTGTAATTTTTAGTGCTGAATAAAATTATATCAGCTGTTTGTCTTTGCTGAGTTGGTCACTGTTATCTCACTCTGGAGTCCCTTTAAAAACAATATTGTTTCCAAAAATAATAAAATAACTGTCTTTGTTTTTTTTTTTTTTTCTTTGAAAGACCCCAGCTTAGCAGCAGTAACGCCATTTTGCAAGGCTGTACTTAAGATGACTGGTTCAGGGAAAGGTTAGAACACTGAGTACACAGCAGCTGCCAAGCAGGATGTGTTTGGTTGAAGGCCTGGCAACAGGACGACTTCGGTTGAGCACCTGACAATGAAAAAAAGCCCCGGGAGAGGTCCCACACCCTGGTGGGGGGCCGAGTCAGTCGTTATGTTCCAAGAAGGTAGCTAAGAAACTTGCCCCCGGGCTGAACCCTTGGGGGGCCGAGTCAGCCGTTATGTTTCTGGAAGGTAGCTAGGAAACTTGCCCCCGGGCTAAACCCTTGCCATATTAGAATCCACCAATTATATCCCTGTAACCATGCATCTGCTTCTGTATGCTTGCTTCTGCTCCCCAAAATCCTATAAAAGCCCATCCTTGGTTCCGTGGGGCGCGCCAGTCCCCCGAGTGACTGAAGCGCCTGCAGGTGCCTGTGCCTGTGTATCCCAACAATAAACCAAATCCTCTTGCTGATTGCATCCTGTGGTGTCTCGGTCTGGTCTTTGGAGTTGGAGGGTCTCCATCCTGAGGGAAAGTTCTCCCTGAGAGCTTTTCATCTTTATTTTTTCGGAGCTGGGGACCAAACTCAGGGCCTTGCGAATGCTAGGCAAGTGCTCTACCACTGAGCTAAATCCCCAACCCAAAATAACTGTCTTAATAGGGTTAAATGGGGATCTGTTTAGTTTTGATACAAAGATTTAGAAATTATTAATATTAAAATCGAAGAGCACTCCGGCGTCACAGCTCTTTCTCTCCTTGGATTTCTCACGAGAGACGTTCCAGTCAGAAAGTCGGTGTGCATTCCTCAGACGGTGCTGGCCGACAGCCTGTGTCAGTCTCCCCTGTGTTTGCGCCTGCTGTAGCTGAGTGGGTGAGATGGAGGGAGCACCACCATAACCATAATAGAGTTAGAGCACTAATCAGAGGCCCATTAGCTTCTTTGTCTGACTTGATGATACATGCATATTTAACATATATTCCCACCAGCCCTGCTGCTGCCATTGTGCTGCCTCTGACTGGCGGTTCTGAGTTTCATCTGAAATTCTACCTGATTGAATCCATTTGTAACTAGAGGAAGCAGCTGTGATTAGTTACTGATGCCTCCAAAACTAAATATTTACCAAATAAGAAAAGAAACACGGCCTCTGTTTTCACGTCTGCACAGCTCAACAGTTCTAGTCTTAATAGGAGCCGCTCTTTTATTTTCAGTGAGGGAAAAACGTGATGACGAAACATTGCTCAGCATCCCAGAGCTTACGGGAATGAGCGACACTTGAAATGCCAGCCACTCCTCTGTGAGACAGTGGTGAACGTCCCTAGAGCACCTAGAGCACCATCGCCTGCATCCTGGAGGGAGCTGCGGGAAGTGCGTGCTCTCCCAACAGTCCTCACTGCAGCAGTGCTGGTGGCCAGTTTGCCGCCCAAAACAGTAAAAATAAATGACAGACGTTGAGGGCAGCATTTGAAAAGTGCACAGATGCTGCGAGGAGTGTCCTGGAGGCAAGGATGGTAGGACGGGGGAGTGATGGGCTAGCTCTTCCACTGGGAATGCCAGAGAAACTTGACATTTACTTTGTCCACCCAGCAGGCAAGCTCTGCTTGTTCTCAGGCACTGGGATTGTGGCCATGAACAAGTGAGGCCACGTGTGTCATAGTAAGCAGGCCTAAGGAGTGGAGGTGGATTGGGGAAGACATCAGAAAGGTATGTTCTGGTACGTTATCAGGATGTTTTGGGCTGGGGAGATGGCTCAGTGGTTAAGAACACTGCCTGTTCTTCCAGAGGTCCTGAGTTCAATTCCCAGCAACCACACGGTGACTCGCAACCATCTGTACTGGGATCTGGTGGTCCTTCTGGCCTGCAGGTGTACATGTAGATAGTACACTCACATACATAAAATAATGAATCTTAAAAAACAATATGTTTTGTTGACCCCCATGAGACGTAACTAGGATTCTATCTCTTAGACTTCTGCTCACCTGATTTCTAAGCATGGCTTGTACCTTTCTGTGCCAGGCTCCTGAGTACATGTAACTTGAGCATTCCCCGGTTTTCTCAGACAGTTCCAATTGGCCGCTCCACTGACGAATCAAACTCCTGCAGCCCACCTGCAGTGACAACTTGCTCAGTGCCTTTCTTGGTCCTTTGTGTTCACCACCTATGCTCCAGGTCGTGTCCTCCCTCCCTCAGCTCTCCAGCCAGCTCACAGTGTCTACTAGCAGCCCTATAGGAAATGGTCCCTTCCCTGTCCTGATACTTTTCATCCCATTGCTCTATCTTTTCTCCATTTAAATCCTACCCAGTACTTCCTTTGAAGCCCTTAGGAGAGCAGGGCTGGCATAGTCATTTCTAGATTCCCAAAGGTGTCCACGTAAAAGAACCATTCGCCTACGTCCAGTGGGTGGGTGAATGAGCGAGGTGAAGGTAATAAATGGATGATGTCATTGCTAGGAGCCTCTTCCCATGGCATAATCCAGAGAAAACTTTTGGGAAGATTTAACTGAAATCTAAATGACAAAAAGAAAAAGAACTACCATGAATACATGTAGACGAACATCTTGGAAGAAGGAAGGCAGTCAGAGCCCATGGAGGGAGAACAAGGTTGCCATATTTGAGGACCAGAGAGATGATGTGTGCTGTTGAAATGGTGGGAAGGTGCCCTTCAGGGTGACTCTGACCACTCCAGTCAAAACAGGATCATTGCTTCGAAGTGTGGTTTGAGTATTAAAGGGGCACCAGGAAGTGAAATGGAACCAAACCCTGTATTCTAGGAGCTAGCAGATTAAGGGAGTCGGACTTTGGAGCAATATTCTATCCAGCTAAATTTAGATCCAGGCGTGGTGGTACACACCTTTAATCCCACGAGACAGGCATGCAGAACTCAAGTTCAAGGTCAATCTACAGAGCAAGTGCCAGGATAGTGGAGCTTAGACAGTGAAGGAGTTAGAAAACAGAAAACTGGTGATAATGTAATAGAAGAAGGGGGGTGCATGTTCCAGCTCCTGCAAGCAGCAGAACTTGGCAACTTCAGCCATGTGAAAATTAGAAGGGACTACTGAGGCAATTGATGCTGGTCAGCTGGAGCTAAGAAATTAGTGGTGATTAAGAAGAGACCAGCATCACTGAGGTGAAATCTTCTGGGAAGTGATTTCCGAGAGCACAAAGAAGCTATGTTCCAGAGATAGCCAAGGTTGCACCTTATGTTGCAGCTGTACTTGGTAATGTGTAAGAGTCACCCAGGTGGTTCTGGTTTTGAAGGCATGAAGGGGTCATGGAGAGCAGCTGAGGCTTGGCCCTGTGAGAGGCCATGGAAGGCCACTGGTGAAAGTGCAGCCTCAGCTGCAGTTGATGGCCCAGAATTGAAGGGGTCTTGAAAAGGATTTGAGGCTTGGCACCATGAAGAGAAAGGTTACAAATATACTTAAAACTTTCAGATTTTAACAGTAAAATGAGGAAGTTGGAGGAAGGGTTATTTTAATTCACAATTTATTGAAAACGTGGTATGTACACAAACACTGGGGTTATAGCAATGAACAAAGCAGGAATCTTGGCTTTTGTAAAGCTTACATTTTAATTGAGGGTGACAGAAAAAATGGCTAAAGTATATAAGTTAGAAAATGGGAAACAGAAAACCTAGAGGTGGGGTGGGCATTCTTAGGGATGAGAAAAGGTACATTTTACATGACCTTGATACAAACAGAAGCCTGGCTTTTCCCAAGGGCTGACAAGAGATCGGTTCACTTATGAGATAGGAGCAAGCAGAGGACTAATGAATAAGTCTATAATTCAGGGGGCTTTTTATGGCCCTATTTAACCTCCCAAATAAATGGCATGCAGACCTTGTTAACAAGTGTTAAGCACTATAGCACCTACCCCTCTATGAAGTGGCTGGAAAAGGGTGAGGGGGTAAGCTAGTTGGAGAAGGTCAGGTAGGTAATAGGAATCTTCTGAGCTGTATCCATCAGTGTCTCTGTTTAGTGAGTCAGAGGTCTTGACTGGGCAAGCTCTGCAGATCTCAAGTAAGAGGGTCTGCATCCCTTTGGGAGTGGCCTTAGATAAAGCTACTCTATTACTCATATCTCTTCCTTTTCCTAAACCAGCTACCAACCCTGCTATGTGTGTCTCAGGATACTGGCAAAGACGCCAAAGGACAAGGCCATTTGCAAAACACCCTTCAAGCCTTTGGCTGCATCATGCCTGCTAGCATTCTGTTGAGGAATTACATGGCTAAGCCTAGAGACAGCTGATAAGGAACTTCATTCATTCCATGGAGGCAGTGATGGCGGAGGCAGAGTGAACATTTCTAAAGAATAAAGTACTACACAACCATATAGATCTTTGGGAGACACTGGTTATTCCTATGATATGCAGAATTGCTCACCATAAGGAGACATGACAAGATGAGAGGCTGGACTGGTGACAGAGTAAAGAAAAGAAGAGAGGCAGGAAACTGACTGATACCCAGATAAAAGAAGACAGCAGTTTGATTTGGTGTTGTGGTGATTATGTTGATTACATTTTATTTTATTTTAAAAATTTGTTTATCTTATGTATATGAGTACACTGTAGCTGTCTTCAGACACACCAGGAGACAGCATTGGATCCCGTTACAGACGGTTGTGAGCCACCCTGTGGTTGCTGGGAATTGAACTCAGGACCTCTGGAAGAGCAGTCAGTGCTCTTAACCATCTCTCCAGCTCTTACATTTATTTAAAGTGTTCGGATACTAATAATATCGTTTAACATAGAAGTGATTAGATTTGCTGGGGTAGAGCAGGGAGCTTTAGCTTGGACAGGGGGCAGACTTGTCTGTTCTAAGGATACTGACTTTGAGACGATAGGGTCATGCTAAAAGTTCAAATATGTACTTAGCTGTTAGGGTCAAGCCAGGTTAAGACTAGATGCAGAAGTGAGAGTTACTGGTGAACATTGAAAACCCAGAGACAGGTGAACTGGTGGAGTAGAGATAGGAGAGAGACCCAAGGACAGAGTTGTCCCCTAATATTACAAGGTCTGATGGAGTGGGAAAGATTGAAGAGGATGCTTCTGAGACTGTAGTTTGGGAGCAGGAGAGTGGAAAGAACTGGGGAGACTAGGAAAGGCAAGAGAGATTGTTCTGGGTTCATGTGGAGAGAGGCCAGCCCTGGTGATCAGAAGGAAGCAGAGGCAGAAGGGGCATAGATAGAACTGTGAGAAGACACTTGCTTACATACAGAGTGACGCCTTCCGGTGGGGAGGTCGTTTCTAAAGTCCATGTTCTGGACTCAAGTCAGTGTGCATTAGGAAAGGTGCCGAGAGGGTCAACAGGGCCCTGGATGTCTTCTAGTATCAGTGATCAGAGTTCTGAAGTGAGATGAGTCTACGATTTTTCCAGCTGCTCACGGTGGAAGTGAACAATTGGGAGAGACCCACCATGGTTGGGTTTTGTTGGAGAATAGGTCGAATGAGAGATACAGGTAATTCCCAGGAAGTGAATACAGGCTCTCCCACAGAATCTAAGCCAGGCGTGGAAAGGAGAGAACAGTGTCTGTATTCATCTTAACTATTTTTAAATGTTTGTTTGTTTGCTTGTTTTATCTATTTACTTATTTTGCATGCCGATCGCATTTCTTACAAGACTGCAAAACCGAAACTGAAAGATGTCCTCAGTGCGCATGTGTGAGGTTTTATATGCACATCATCCTCCCGGGGATACAGTGAGAAAGGAGTTTTTAATCTTTCTCTGACTTGTGAGGAGGGAACTGAGTTAGGACTGGGAAACGCAAAGGACCTGAGGTTCGCTCCTTTGATCAGGCACAGAGGTCCATCTTGCTAGAGGCTCTGCAAGTACTAGGAGCATCCGTGCATTTGTGTTCCTTTCTTAGGCTCTGCAAGCCTAACAAGGATGACCAGGTGTGCTGACACCACGACACAGGGTGCTCCAGACACGGGGTGCGAGGCTCTGGACCTCGTATTTTCTGAGCAAGTGGCAAACACTGTGGTCAGAGCAAAGAAGCCAGCCCCTTCCACCGACTTCTGCCAGAGTTGACAGTTGACCTGACGCCATACAGTGCCTGTCTTGACCTGTTACTCGTAACTAGGATACAGATGTCTCCAACTTTCACACACCCAGAAAGAGTGGGCAAGCATACTCAGACCCTGAGTCAGATGCCTGCCCCAATGGTTTCAGTTATTTTCAAATGACAGAAACGATTTATGAAGAAACAATGCTTTGCTTTAATAATTTACCCCAGCTTGTAAAACATACTCCTTTCCATATACCTTTTAAACACATTTTCAAAATTATCCCTTAAACTACTCCAATAAAAACGTGCTAAACTAGTTCTGGAAAAAAAATCATCCCTTCTGCCCACATTTCTTACTCTCCTTGCCCCGCTGGGATTGTGGGAGATCCTGTACTCACTCCCTGGAAATCACCTATACATCCATCTCAGTCGGCTTCTCCGACAAAGTCCCAACCATGACAGGACTATCCTGGCACTTCGCTTCCACTGTGAGCAGCTTGGAAACCGGAACTGAATGGTGTAAGGCTGTATTAAAAACATATTCTAGTTTATTTTAATCTTATTAAAATCAGTTACTTCCCACAAGTGATCACCAGAGTACTCACATTCTGATCGATTTTCACATTTCTTCCTCTAGGTCTCGTTCTATGACAGAGGTGAAGGGAAAGGTACTGTAGACAGCAGCTCAGCTGCATAAAGAAACCCAGGAAGACTAAGGAGAAACAAGGCTGCCTTTTTAACCCTAAGCCTTCCAGTCTTGTTAGAGGCACTGGAAAGCACCTTTAACATTCTGTCAAAATACCACAACACTCAAAAGGGAAAACCTTCCATAATTCCCTCTCTCTTCTTAGCCAACCCAGTTGTGGGCTTTAGTAAAAGGAATCGAGACCGGACAGTGATATTGGAGCATGAATTTGATATGTAATCATGGATGAATAAAAATGGATGTAGGGCTTGTTCAACTGTTAATATTTCTGTTTGAGTATTTATGACTAGCTAGTGACTTTATACAGTGTCTAATTATGTGAAACAGAGCACGCTTCTAATGAAACTTGCACTTAAGTGACTTCCTTTTTTGATCTTTAAAAACACGTTTTTAATGTATTCTTTGACAATTTTATATATTATACAACTAAAAATGAATATATCCACATCGGCTCTCCCACCCAGTCCCTCCTAAACGTTTCTAACACACTCCACTGTAGGCTTCATGTCCTTTTCTAAAAATTTAACTAACACATTAAGTCCAATTAGTGTGCCCATGTGCATGGGTGTGGGATGTGGATCGTGAGCAACCTGCCTCAACCACCGCCCCCCATAAAACAAGATTGAGTTTCCCTTCCCTAGGAGCCATCACCACCAATAGCTCTTTAAAGGGGCCTGTAAAATGCTTCCCCATCCGAAGTATAACATTTTCTGTCCCCGTTCCTCATCAGGTGACATCTGCTGGACCAGTCGACTGCTTGCTTCAGAATATACACATTTCCTTAAAACCTGGGCACTGTGGAGTGCGAGGTAGAAATATAGTCTTTGAGTCTCACTTGGTTTTCTGCTTTTCCTAGAATGAGCCAGAGGCTTTGTCCTTAGGAGTTGTCCAGGGCTGACCCTTTGGTGGCTACGGGTCTCTGTCTCTGTTACTCTGTCACTCTGTCTCACTGCCTCTCTGTCTCTCTCTGTCTCTGTCTCTCTGCCTCTCTGTCTCCCTACCTCTCTCTGTATCTCTCTGTTTCTGTCCCTCTGTCTCTCTGTCCCTCTGTCTCTCTGTCTCTCTCTCTGTCTCTCTCTCTGTCTCTCTCTCTCTCTGTGTCTCCTCTGTCTCTGTCACTCTGTCTCTGCTTCTCTGCCTTTCTGTCTCTCTGTTTCTCTCTGTGTGTCTTTTTTGTCTTTGTCTCTCTGTCTCTCTCTGTCTCTTTTTTTCTCTGTCTCTGTCTCTCTGCCTCTCTGCTTCTTTGTCTCCCTGTTTCTCTGCCTCTCTGCCTCTTTGTCTCCCTGTCTGTCTGTCTCTGTCCCTCTGTCACGCTGTTCCCCCCGTGTGTGTGTGTGTGTGTGTGTGTGTGTGTGTGTGTGTGTGTCTGTCTGTCTGTCTGTCTGTCTGTCTTTGGTTTGTGCTCCTTTGTCTCTGTCATTCTGTCTCTCTGTCTCTCATCTCTTTCTGTCTTTGTCTCTCTCTCTATCTCTTTCTGTCTCTATCTCTGTCTCTCTGCCTCTCTGCCTCTTTGTCTCCCTGTCTCTGTCTGTCTCTATCCCTCTGTCCCTCTGCCCCTCTGCCCCTCTGCCCCTTCGTCCTTCTCTCTCTCTCTGTTTCTCTCTCTGTCTCTCTGTCTCTGTCTCTGTCTCTGTCTCTGCCTCTCTCTGTGTGCGTGTGTGTGTGTGTGTGTCTGTCTGTCTGTCTTTGGTTTGTGCTCCCATGTCTCTAGTCACCTCAAAATCAATCCTCCCGGCACCCATCTCCCTTGCCCTGCTTTACAATCCCAAATAGCAGGTCTTCCAACATCGCATATCACTTATCCAGTTTATTTATGTATAATAAGTACATTCCAACTGCTTGCAGAAACTGCAGAGCATAGAAGGGCTTAGCAGCAAAGACCTCAGTAGAATGAGTGGAAACACATGACCCACAAGGTCAGTTCACTGTAAGGTAAAGGGGCTCAGGGCCAAACCTGACAACATCTGTTCAACTCCTGGGATCCAATGATGGAAGGAGGGAACTGGGTCCCACAAGGTGTTCTCTGATCTCCACACAGGTTAGTGGCAATGCCCCCACTAATCAGATGATCACACAGAATACAGATAAATGTCATTAAAAGGCTTGTAAGACAATGCGAGCTCAAGGGCTTGTGCTGCACAATGAATGCATTGTAGCGTTGTTTTGGACACTAGGTTTATTTTTGAAACAGCGTAAGAAGACCATAGCATGCTGCTGTCTTTTCCTGTATCATGTTCTTACAAAGACAAGGAGTCCTAAAAAGGAACACATCAATTTAGGATGTGCTGAATGACCCTGAAACAGCCAGGTGTATGGGTTCCACATCTCTGCTCAGAAGCATAGAAATGAAATCTCCTAGGAAGGTTAGAAAGAGTTGTTTGATGGGAGGTTAGGTGAAGTTGGGAAAACAGCAGGACCTGGCTGTTCCCTAAGACTGGGGTGAGCTGAAGACCGTGAAGATGACGTCTCCTGCCCGGATTCCCATTCCAGTTGGCACCAACTTTGTGTGACCAGCAGTACTTGAAAGGGGGCTGGTAGCTGAAGAGCTGCTTTTAAAAATTCATTTAGTTTTAAGGCATTTGTGAGGGTCACGATGTCATGTCAATGAATGCAGGTGGGTATAGACTATGTCCACGTCACCTAGCCAACTCAGTGTGCCTGTCACATCCATCCAGTGTGTCTGGAGATGGTCAATGGAAAATTCTAGAATTAAGTAAGTTACATGCTTTTGTGTGTGTGTGTGTGTGCGCACGCGCGCACTTTGTGTAACATGTCTAAATTAGTCCCGCCAGGAGAATGAGTGATCATCCTCACATCCAACAAATCTGTGTTTTCCCTGCCTGTCTGTCTGTCCTCTAATATCCCTGTCACAACACTTCAGTGCTCCCGTTCAAGAAAGGAGGCCAACCATAGCTTATGCCACCTCGCAGTGTCTACAAAATTCACCTCAGCTTAGCTCATCGGTACACGTAGGCACCTCATTAACTCTGCTCCCTTCAGGAAGAAGGGAGAAAGATAAGCCCAGCACGATACTGTGAGAGGGAGCTCATACTCCCAGCTTTTTACATAAGTGCATTGCTAGGATGGCTCGATTTCATTAGAGATTATTGTGAATCTCTAATTTACCAACTAAACTTCATCCAACTTATGGGAACAAACCTAGGACAAGTGACCATACTCTGAGACTCAGTTTATACCCATCCTGGGTAAGGTGGATCCTACAAACTGGAGTACACAGTATCTATGTCTTAACATGAGCAGGCTAAAGTTATTCAGTATTTCTGTTTCTGTTCAGGAAAACATTTCAAAAACTGAATTCAAAGACCAAGCCTCCGCATATAGTATTTAGAAGCTTCTTCATTTCTAGAGTCTGAAAAGATAACATACTAAGTTGTAGTTTCATATAAGCCGTTTATTACTAAATGTTTTACCTTTCAGAATTAAAGTATTTCCAGCAGTCTTTTTAGTCCTAGAATGTTCTATGCATCTACTCTCATGATATATAAATAATAATTTATAAAATTAGAATGCGGTCTAAAGTTCAAATACAGGAAAGCCTTAAGACTAAGTAAGATAAAAACTGTAACCAGTCCCAGACTATTCGAATGGACGTGTGGGATCAGGCGGAGGGACAGAGGTAGAGGTCTGGTGAGCGCACAGCAGGGCAGCCCTAAGCTGTCTCCTGCTCACAGCTCTGATGAAGAGCTCCTTCCATTTGTAAAAGTCATCCTTTGCAGGAGGCTAACTTGACACATTCTGTTTGGTCTTAGGAGTTAAGACACATCATGGTGTAGAGTGATAAATGTTGACGTCTAGGAGATAAAGTACTAATGGAACAGATAACAGATAACAGAGCTCAGTTAATATTCTCCCTGTAATATCACACTTTACGGGTGCTCGGCGTGTGCATGTATAGGAATGAACTGGCCATTTACCTGGAATATATGTAAAATGACAAGAGTAAAGTAGTTCCTATTACTAAAACTGATTAGATTCCATTATGCTTTAATGCTTCCTAATTTAAAGTTCTAAAACACAGAATACATCTTCTCAGAGACCCCTGACAAAGGCACCTGCTGTCCGTGGAATAATATTAAACACTCATCAGCTTTTAACCCATCATTTCACGTGCTATAAACTCACCATTGCAGAATACACATTGTGCTTCTGTAATCCAGAGCCATCTGTGGTAGTGTTAACTAATTTTGTGCCATTCTACAGATCATGTGAGTTGTGTCCAGGCAATTTCCAAGTGTCTGTACAGCGGGGTTTAGAGATCTTGGAGTTTGGCTCCAAGTCACCAGAACACACTTTGGTTTTTCATCTCTTCATAACTACATTTTGCTTAGGCTGATATTAAATCATTGTATGGCCCCCAAAGCTTGCCAAGTAAAAGGGCTAAGGACACACTTGAAGTTAAACACAGTAAATTAAGTTACAGGTAACTGAGAGTTGACCATTTATAACACACTTTTAAGTCCATCGTGAGTGGCGTTCTCTATGAATTTTATACAAGAGGCTGCAGCTTCCTCAATGGATTTTGACCAGCCACCAATATTGCCAGCAAAGTAAGGGAGGATGCTGTCTGACATCTGGTTCAGGTATGCTACCTGTGTTAAAGAGAAAATACAGCATGTTGAGTTTTTATTGACTTGGAGAACTTTCAAGCAAGAGATTGAAACTGTTGGTGAATGAGTCTGGAAGGAGGGAAGAGGGGGGTCTTAGAGAGGACACACGTTATAAAACTGTGACGAATAGGAGATCTGAGGGAAATTCATTGAGAATGAATTAAGGCACAAATATTTCATCAAACATACAGTGCACGAACTGCTGTCGACAGGCTGGATGAGGAACCCAGCACAAATGACCTGGCTTCTGATGTACTGTGGAGATGGAGGGACAGACGGCAGTACCACTGACATTAGTGCCACGATGTAGGTGTTGCTGAAAGAGAAGAGCACAAGTTCTAACTCTGAGGAAATGGTTGTTAGACAGATCAGTTCTGTAGTTACTGGCATTTATTAATTTAATTTTGTGATTCTGAGGATTAAATTGAGGGCCTCCTGCATGCTAGGCAAGTTGTCCAGTGCTGCCTACATCCCAATTCTTGGCACAATTCCTCTGTCCATGCAGAAGTGTGCTCTGAAAATCCTTCTGCATCAAAACCCTTCTCTACAGAGACATTCAAAGGTAGGCGGTGAGGTAGCATCACAAGGCCGGAGTTGCTGAATTTTTCTGTGCCCTAACAGGTTGTAAAGTCAATTTCCTGTCTTTTTTTTTTAATTAAAAAGAAAAGCAATATTCAAACAATAAATGGATACCAGAGCTTCGGAAATAAGTTGGGCCTTCTGCCTGCTCTAGTTCCAATCCTATTCCCTGGCTTGTGAAGGACTATTCTCATTTACCTTTTGCTATGCAGCTCTCTAGATGTTGTTAATGGATACAACCAGCATTAGCAAACACACACGCAGATTGTTATACAAATATAGTCACTTTGCAAATACAGCCCACAACTTGATTTCCCCACCTAATGATAAACACGTTGAGACATTTTTATATTTGTGCTCCCATGACATCTTTATCCTTGTTGGAGGTCGTACTGTGCTGTGGATTTATCATAATTTATAACATCAACGTCAATGTGTTTGTTCTATCCTTTGACACAATGGAACATGCTACGGTGAGTACCTCTGTGCGCTAGTTCACACATGTAGGGAAGTTGTCTGGGACACACTCTTTGGAACCCATGCTCTGTGTGGTCCACTGTACATGGGAAGGCCATGTTCAAATTCTGGATCATGGCCCTAGCACACAGTGGGTCATTTTAGATAGCTAATGCAAGGCCTTTGTGAATTCTAAGTCAACTTCTGGTTACCACTCCTCTTCCTGACTTTATTGATAACAAGGGGTAGGTCTTGAAGGTTTTTCAGATATGAAGTTTAATATCTGAGCAGAAGGAAGCCGTGATAGAATGCCCATGGGTCCTTTGCACACAGCTCACAATACATGAATGCATATCAAAATGGTTACTAAAGATTCATATATCTTAAAATATGGATGAATGTGATTGAAGACTAGACATGTCCACGATGGCTTTCTTGCCTTCATATCCTTTCATTTCTAGTCTCCAACAGACAGAGCCAGATATACTCACTCGTCCTTGAGGGGCTTTCTTTGTGACACAAGTACTACGAAGTCCTTGGGTTTGTCTCCATTTACCACCGAGCAGGTGATGTAATATATCTGATCGTCCTCACTCACCTGGTCTATGACTTCACAAGATCTGTGTGAAGAGAACAGCGTTCAAACACCTACTTCCTACCTGCCAGAAGCTCTGTTTAGTCATCGGCACGATCTCCTTCTTAACATCTGTCTTCACCTATTGTACTGACGCCCCACCCCTCACAGACACTGCTTGAAGGCTGACTTTGGAACAAACTGCTTGTTCAAAAAGAGTAATTTTGCCTGTGACAGAAAGGTGCCAGCTGACTGGCCCCCAGCTCACTTCCATCAAAACTCCAGAGGAAGGTAATAATCCTTTTACAAAATTACTTTTTTTTCTAGGAACAGTACAACATTTTGAGGGCAAGTGGGACGTAAAGCCAGTCTGAGCACTCAGGGAAAGAGATACAGTGTGCTGGGAAGAACAGAGACTTGGAAGGTAAACCACTTGCCTTTGAGTCTCAGACCATCGTGTACTAGTCATATTATGCTAGACAAGTCATATTATTATCTCATCTGCATGATGTAGATAATACGATCTAGGGGATTATTGTGAGAGCTAAGTGCAAACACTCTGTGCAGACCCTGAGCCTTAAGTAGAGACAAGTTATCTGAATTTAAATGAACTTACTGCCTTCTCCATTCATTCTTGTTTCATTTAAATGGAATGCCAAGTGAACCAGAATCGTGAGAAAAGAGTTTGAAAGAAGTTGTTGAAAGACAAGACATCTTGTCTTTGAGATGCTGCAGTGCTCTGTATCCTAGGAGGCTAGGTCTGAGCATATTCTGTCACTGCAGGGTATAGCATACAAGGCTCAGAGCTCCATAGTCATCCCTAGGACCTGTGGTGACCCCAAAACCTTTGGTGCTCAAGTCCCTTACATACACTGACACAGTATTTTTATTATAACACAGACATATCCTTTGGTATGCTCCAAATCATGTCTACATCACTTCTGTAGTGAAAATGGTATGTTGGAAGTTGCTATACTATTTAAAGAATGAAATCTGCCCATGCTTGATGCTGACACAACACTCCAATACACACACACACACACACACACACACACACACACACACACACACACCCCACACACACACTACTCTTTATCTAAAGTGTTTGTATACGCAGAGCCAGGGTCATAAATAGGTATGAACAACCACATTCCAGCAAAGTGGGCTGGAAGAGAGAGCTCCAGAGACGACGAGACAGAAAGCTGTGGGAGAAAAGTGGGTGGATGGGAGCAAGGCATGACTGGGTCACACAGGGAAAGCAGCAGGCATCATCTTCCTCCAGGACTCACTGCTGACTCAGCAGCGTCTCCCTGAGACTTATGGCTTGGCAGGAAGAGCGCTCTGGGAAGACTTTGGATACCTCCTCAAGGGCAATGAGGCTGGGCAGTGAAGCAAGAGTGTATGCTACAAAGTCTGGATGGGCCGGATCTCAGAAACAGGGACAAGAGCAGCTTTGAAGTTGTCAGTAATATCACAACGGATGTTGATCACCTATGCCAACTCAATACAGAGGAGAAACAGATGAGTGTGATAATTGTTTTGTGTTTTTAAAGTTCCAGGCAGCAGCTTAGGCAGAACAAGCCCTAAAACGTCTCTAAATTTCTGAAACAATATGCCATGCATTGAGCAGTGGAGAAGAACTACAGTTGAAGTTCTCTTTCCCACAGTGTCAGACTTGATCAAGAAAAACATTTAAATTTGTTCTTACATGTAATGGGGGTCCCATAAAGGGCGCTTTGTGAAGTCGGACAAGAGATGATAAGCCACGCGGGCTGGACTTCCAACCTGTTTTTCCACCTTTACAGATATGGCATCTTGCTCTTCCAGTGTATATATTTTTATCTGAAAGATAGAAAGAAAAATTAGAAGAGAAAAAAATTTTTTACTTTAAAACACACACACATGCATGCATGTATTTATACACACATGTGAATGGGCAGTCATATGTGTTTGCCTGTACCAGAAAAGGCATCTATCAACAACAATCTCACTTCAGTCTTGGATGCTGGTTCTGTGACATCCAAATTATATGTGGGCTAGTTAATTTGCATCGTGTCTTTGTTGATGTTGTTGTTAATGTAAAATAAAGAACAGAAGCTTTTCTCTCTTGATTTCTGTGATATTTCCTGACTCCACAAACTAAAAGCAGAGAATGGCATCATGCCCATGTCCCCTTTACCCTAACACTGGATTGCAGTGCTTTCCCAGGATGTGATGTGTGTCTTCGAGTGGCCTAAAGGGACCCAGGAAACAAACCAAGCATCTCTAGGATAGACTTACTTTCTCAATAGGACCCCCCTGGGACACACTTCTTTAGCATAAAGCATTATTTGCTTTCTGGATCCCAAGGCCAATTTCTAGTATGTAGTATCTGTTAGATAAACAGAAGCCACTTGGCATATACTAAAACACTAATGCCATTTCTGTGGCTTTGAGCCGCCTCTTCTTCCTCCTCCTCCTCTTCTTCCTCCTCCCCCCTCCTCCTCCTCTTCCTCTTCCTCTTCCTCCTCTTCCTCTTCCTCTCCCTCCTCCTCCTCTTCCTCTTCCTCTTCCTCCTCTTCCTCTTCCTCCTTCTCTTCCTCCTCCTCCTTCTCCTCCTCCTCCTTCTTCATTATGAGAGCTATGTGTTCCACTAAGAGCACATTTTTATTCTGCTCATTTTGTCCATTTCTTTCAGGGTGTTTTGAAGTTAGTGTTGAAAATTTCTATCTTATAATCATTACCATGGCAACAGGCTGTGAGAAGACAAACATGAGGTTAGGACTCCAACCACAGGAATCAGGCAGATGGAAAGAAATCCAGCCGTGAAGAGCTGACCTCTACTGAATCATACATCTGTATCTAAACATAATATCATCCTCGCTACTAGAATGAAGAAACAAGAAATCACATCTATGGCAGCTTGTGCAGCAAACAAGTGACTACCCGCTCATGTAAACACTTCCCTTCCAGGCCTTGTGTATCTTTAGTTCCGGTCTGAAAAGAAAGGCCTAGCCCAGCCTGTGAGCATTTGCTGAATACAAACAAACCCAGGCAAGACTCTACCTGGCTGCCATCAGCACAGAACCAAAAGGAGACCTGTTGGTGAAAAGCCACAGAGAAGCTTAGAGGTGAGGTGTCAACAGGCCTAGCTCTCCGTGCACAGCCAAGCCAGAGGATCTGCTTGAACGCTTGCCTTGGGGCTGCCTGCTTTGGTGAATCAGGTGTGGGGAGAGATTGTGCGATCGGCCTAAACAATTGCCTAGAGTTGTACTATGGCACACTCCTGGCCACAGTTCTATGGTAGAATCCTAACCCCTTGTACCTTGTAATATGACTTTATATGGCAATAGGGTATTTGCCAATGTAATTCACTAAACTGAGGTTGTACGGCAGTATGGTAGGCCTGCTGTGACTGATGTCTTTGTAGATAAGGGAAGTTGGACACAGACATGCTCTCAGGGATGACACCATGTGGAAATGAAGGCAGCGATGCATCTTCGAGCCAAGTGCCTGTAATCTGACTGGCATGGCTCTAGAAGCTGGGTGAGAGGTGAGGAACCAATCTCCTCAGAAGTAACCAGGGTTACATCATGATCTCAGAATACCCGCTTTCACAAGGGAGCTCCTGCAGATTCCTGCAGTGACCCAGTGACCAGTCCTCCATTGTGACCGCCTCAGGAAATTAAACCAGCAATTTTCCAGCAAGTTGCTCTCTAGCTTGCAGATATATTTTACCTTTGAACCAAAAGGAGTAGCCACCATGTAATTCTACCTTTATAGATGGAACTCACTGACTTAACCAGCACCAAGATTCATAGCGGGTGAATGAATGACATCTATTCCTCCCCTGAGAAGGTAAAGAAGGTATCAGGAAGTCCTTCTCATTATCCTGCTACCTTAACCAAGGCCACAGAGGCAAAAGAGACAAAAAGTCAGTGGTCTGTTTTGGCTCTCTTTATATTTGCCAAAGAAAAGTCACTGTGGTGGTTTGAAGATGTTTCACATAAGACTCTGGGTACTTGGTCTGGAACTGGTGGCTGTTTAGGAAGGATTAGGAGGTATGGTCTTGTTGGAGAAGGTGTGTCACTGGATAGACGTAAGGTTTTAACAACCTATGCCATTTCCAGTGTATTCTTTCTGCCTCCTGCTTGGGCCTGAGATGTGAACTCTCTTCTGTGCCTACCACCCACCATGTCTTTGCCATTGTGGGCTCTATCCCTCCAGAACATAAGTACACTAAGACATTTTCCCTGGAGGCTGTCTTGATCATGCTGTCTTATCACAGCACCAGACAGCAACCAATCCAGCCAGCTTTGGCTTCGTGAAAAGATCCTCCAAGAACAGCTACTCAAGAAGATGGCTTCCCTTTGCACATGGGAATGGAGGTAGATTCCTTTCATAACCAACTCTAGTGTTTGGGGTGACTGGACTGAGATGAAATGAGAGGAGCTCACTGAAGTGAGTCTGCCCAGAGCCCACTGGTAGATCCGCTTTCGTCATAGCAACGCTCTGCTCCAATCTCTATTTAGATGTCAGTATTGCAATGAAATGGAAATAATTAAACATTTTAGATGGTTTGCTCCAATTGATATGTCGTTGTTGAGATTTCACTGTAGACAAGAAAAGGAAACTACTTTTTATAGAGGCCTAGACCACGGAGGCACCAGGGGATTGCCATCGGTGGTAAGGTGGGCTGGTGGCACTCTGGACCTAATCTGTCCCTTCTTCAGCTTCTTTGGGATAGATTCTCTCTGCTTGGCTTTCTATACCAGGTTGTGGGGGGGGGTGCACGTCTTTCTTGTTCTTACCGTATTTTCCCTTCATTCTCAGACTTTAGATACTCCATACCTGTCAGGCCAGACCCCTCCCAGTAATTTCTTACCCAGAGGACTCAACTCAAGCTTCATGCTGCTACACAATGCCAAGAAAGCTGTCTTCGTCTTCACTCATGACATTACTTCCAAGAGTAATGCCCCTTCGTTGTTGCAGTGTTTCTGTCTTTCTGGGCCTTCCCTTGACCACGTTAGAGCTGGCCTCTGTGGGCTAAACACTACCATACCCACTGGTGTGTGAGTGGCCTCCTCTTATTCTTCTGCAATTTCGTGTGGATGTGTGCTGCTTCTAGATTGTTTTTTTTTGCATCTTACATTACTTCTAGGTATTTCTACGCTTATATATAGACAATTGCACACCCCTTAAAACCTTTAGTACTGTCTGATTGTATTATAAATATCAGACTTCAAATCCAATTACGTCAAAAATGAGAACTTTTTAAAACGTGGCTGTGGTACTCACTGGTGATCCAGGTTCTGGGGAGGAAAATGTAAAAAGACCTTGGGTTCAAGGCCAAGGGGTTCTCTACATTGTGAGAGAGCTGGGGTTGGGGGTGGGTAAAACCTGTTGGGGTGCTCAGAAAGAGAAAGAAAGAGAAAGATTTCATATCAAGAAAACAAAAGAAGGTATTTGGGCACCTTTTATGAGCATTAGAGAGAAACCAATAGTTAATTATGAGATTTGTTCCTACACTGCTGAGTCCAGTAGACATGGGAACCTGTCTGAACCTAAAGGGCCTAAGAAGACCCCGGAGGAGTCAAGGGTGAGAACAAGGAAACAACCAAAACAACAAAGAAGAAACACTCAGAAGTCAAGGTCAGAACTAAAAATGACAAAGCATAGCCTCAAAATTTACTTATACTCCAAGGTGAGAGGCCTGTCTAACTCATCCACATTGAAACACCATGGCACAACTGAAGCCATGATGGTCCAGCAGGTGCAAACTTGGACTGTCTCAGGACAGTTGGGACATCTCATCATCCTGGATTCGAATGGCGTTTCATGACAGTGAACAGCAGTCCATTTCCTGAAACATTTCCTGAAAACTGGGAATCCTGATCATCTTCCAAATGTCAGGCACTACCATGGTCTGGGAATGCAATGGGTGAGCAAAATGTCCCCTAGAGCTCGCAGTCTAGTACATGTAGGCACTGACTTGTAAGAGTCTTCCGATACCCTAAATTTAAGGCCCAAATTATACACACTTATTTCAATGTGATAATATGCGAAATTTGTAGAAGTTGCTAAGACAGATACAAAGAATCAAGACAAGGAATGTTCCTTCTTACAAGTCTTATTTATTATCTTTTTGGGAAAAAGATCATTGAAAACCTAAATTTCAATGTAACATTTAAATATCAACTCACAGCAATTGTGGAAGAAATACCAAAAGGCAGAAAAGAAGTTAAAGGTAAATTAGTCTTAGAGAAGTCATGGTGAAATGAGCTAGTGAAGCTCCTTGAGCCAGGAGAGGACTTTGGAAAAGTATGTGTCCTAGCTCACTGTGATGGTTTGCATATGCTTGGCCCAGAGCATGGCACCATTAGGAGGTGTGGCCTTGTTGGAGTAGGTGTATCACTGTAGGTGTGTCACAGTGGGTATGGGCTCTAAGACCCTCATCCTAGCTGCCTGGGAGCCA
This sequence comes from Rattus norvegicus, assembly GCF_021556685.1. Taxonomy (NCBI): domain Eukaryota; kingdom Metazoa; phylum Chordata; class Mammalia; order Rodentia; family Muridae; genus Rattus; species Rattus norvegicus. Next base: position 24,707,782 of record NC_141535.1, on the reverse strand, counting down.
GTCTTCTCCTGTTTGCGTTCAGAATAGGATGTAGAACTCCCAGCTTCTCCTCCACCATGCCTGCCTAGACACTGCCATGATGACACTTGATGATAATGGACTGAACCTCTGAACCTGTAAGCCAGGCCCAATTAAATGTTGTCCTTATAAGAGTTGACTTGGTCATGGTGTCTGTTCACAGCAGTAAAACCCTAACTAAAACACTCATCAGCGATCCTCAGGTTTGGGTAGTTGGAGGTGCAGAAGAGGGAGTAAGAGGCAAGGGGTGGGATGTGAGAACCCAGGCCTGCCAAGATGCGGGTGTGTATGGAGTGCTATAAGTCATCCAGCAGGAAGGCTCATGGCTAGAAGGAGGTCCACTTTCAGAAGCTGTTGCGCCTTGAGCAAAAGCAGCAGGGAGCCCTCAGAAGCATGGACACCATGCTAAATTTAATTTGCCGTGAACAGGAGCAGCACAAGCCCTGAGCACTTACCTTCTCCAAGGTGGTGGTGATCTCCCAACCGCTTTTGGATGCCAGATTTTTGAGAGCTTCCACATTGGTGTTACTTATGGATCCCTGAAATACACACACACACACACACACACACACACACACACACACACACACACACACACACGTGTGAAGCTCTGTGCTCAATATATAGGTCTGGGGTCAAGCGTTTTCTGCTTCAATAATGGCCAGTGTCAGAAGAGGTTTCTATTGAGCCAAAGCGAAAATGTTGAGCATAAGATAAAAAACTATCTACTGCTAATATCTAACTTCTATCTCAAAGTGCAGACAGGGGACCTCTGCACTCATCAAGTGTGTATGTGCCTAGTTCGTATCCTGAGCCAATACAGATAGATGCCCTTCAGTGCGACGTATAACAATGTGTGTGATAAGTAAACATGGACCCCACAATAGATTTTACTGTGAAAAATGTTTTAATGACTGATTCTTTTTTAATATTTACTTTCGTTTTAGGTATATGGATATTTTGCCTGTGAATGTGTCGGCACCTCATGTGTACAGGGCCTGTGGAGGCCAGGAAAGGACATCACAACTCCTGGAACTGGAGAAACAAATGGTTGTGAGCCTCTGTGTGATTCTGGGAATTAAACTTAGGGCCTCTGGAAAAGATTCCAGGCCTCTTAACCAAGGAGCCATCACCTTAGCCCCAACTAATGCTTCTTGCTCTCTAGAAGTTCAAGTTTATAAGGATGCTACTCACTGCAAATCAAGGCAAGATACCAGGTTGAACTTGGCATGCCATCTAGGGGCATAATGTCACAGAGTTCAAACCTGACAGTAGATACTAGTAACTGGTGACTTGTTTTTGGCATCATTTAGAAATGGAGGGTCATGGCAGTTCACCTTGCTATCTAACCCACGCAGGTTCAACCTGGATCTGTTAAACAAGCAGGTTTCTGCTTTTGCGATGGTAGGATGTTTACGTGAAGTATTGCAAACCACAAATTCGTTACCTTTTTGCTTATATCCCATTGTGTGCCAAGTGGGACTTCTTTCTTGTGGGAAATAACATATTTCCTGAAAAAAATTGAAATATTAAGACACAATTTTCTTATGCTTAATACATGACCCATGATGATTTCTTGATTTGAAGTCATTTAGAAACTTTCTCTTTGGCGGGTGAATCAGGAAGAGTCATTTCCAGGCCGGGCTGGTTTTAACTTCAAGGAAACATCAGGCCCTTCCGTTTCCCACTTTGTGGGCCCAAGGACACCAGGCAGCGGTTCTTTGTTATGTGGCTTGTCAGGTAGAGAAGAGCCTATGACTTCCTCATACTTACCTGCCCAGGCGAATTCTCCTCCGTGCAATAGCTCCCTGGTACCGTCGAAAATCATCCTTTACAAAAACAGTACGGCCAATCAATTTCTAAAATTTTGGTATTATGACCCTGAAGTATCCTTCCCCTGGACTAACTGAGCTTTGTGTCTCTGTGACACTTCCTGGTGATGTCTGAGTCCCCAGGTGACATTGACAGCTCTTTTCATTCCCTTTTCAAAGTAGAGAGTGTTTTAATTTCTGCTGCTAAAGTCACACAGATCTCACTCTGGGGTTTTTAGAGGAAGTGAACGTTTGCCCTGAGTTGGTCCTGGATGAGAAGACAGGTTTCCCGTGAATGGGGTGCAGCATCTGGGACGGGATGCCCACACACAACAGCAGACACAGAGAGGGGACACAGAATGCCACATGCCACACAGCAGCATCCAGCTGTACAGAGAGGTACTTGGGGCTTTCCCTATCAAAGCCCATCACCAGAGAGATACGAGGAGCAAAGGAAAGGGAAGAGCCCAGGATTTAGTCATAGAAGAAATAGACATCTTTTGAAAGCTGTGGAGGTGGTTGGCAGTGGGAAGCCACACGAAGCTCTGTGCCCACGGGTCTGATCCCTGAAGCTTGCGCAGTGACAACTGACCTTTGAAATGGGCTGGATTCTGGGAAAGGTGATGAGTTCCTCCTGGTCATCAACAGCATTGTAAATGAGAAAAGCGCTGTTGATGTGGCGGCCTTGGCCCTCGGCCCACTCCCGACAGTCAAAGGCCTCAACACGTACGCCAACTTCCACACTGCAAGGGGGATGCAGGGCCGTGGGCAAGGAGGACTGGGGTGTGGCTGGCCTCCTCTTTCACCAAGCAACAGGAGGACCAGGACCCTGGTGCTTCTCCTCTGATATCAGCAAGTCCATATAACTGCTAAAACCCACTAGGAGGATATTGTGGGAGCGCATGAGTGAGTTCCTGTTTTCTTTTCCTACTGGGATGTTAATGTGTACACACACCCACTGGCATATTTAGTTAATGGGGAAGGTGAATTATATTGTGAATATATTGTGCTCAAAACAGGTTTTCTTCCTTAAAAACCACAGTTCTATGGTTTAAAAGGATGAAGAGCTGAAGTTTGGCAGAAAACAGAGATACTCCCCGCCCCCTTTATTTTACATCAAAAAAAAAAAAGATGAAGAAGAAGAAGAAGAAAAACACTATGTGAGAGCTTTCCACTACGTACCATGAATAAAATAAAAATAGGTAGCATATAGTCTGGACTCACTGAGAACGTATAAGCATGTTAGGATGGCAGATACCATTAGAACCACCCTGGGCCGGGTGGATGTCCCAGCACCGTGTGCAACAAAACAACACGTTACAATTTCCTGAGTATGAAGAGAGCACATGCAGAACAGAAGACTGAAGTATGTGTCCACGGACTGAGTGGAGTTTGAAGGTATTGTGTTGCGGCTCCTACACCCCCCTCCCCAGCTGACAGGAAAGCACAGCTTCCGAACGGGTCTGCACTGGCACACAGCACACTTTACCTGTTCTGAAAGCTGTTGTTGACTGTGGCATTGAAATGAGAACACAGCTTACGAATGGCTCTGTCTTGGCACACAGCACACCTTACCTGTTCTGAAAGGTGTTGTTGACGATGGCATTGAAGACAAGGCGGTCCCCAACTGTGGACGGTCCCCGGAATTTAAACATATCCACGGACTTCAGAAAGGGATGCCCATGACACAGGCGGCTAAAGGGACAGGGGAGGAGAAAAAAGGAGATGACCATCTGTAATATTATCATAAACCACTGGTTTGTGGCTTCCCTAGACAAACCACGTTTTCTAAGTAAACAGCTCCCTTGACTCGAGAGAACTATGTGTGGAGAGGATCTGCACACAACCTCAGACATTTAGCGCAACAAATGGTAATCCATGAAGATGGCTCCTTGGCATCATTCTTGTCCTCAGTGGAATTAATGTTTTTTGTTGTCATTGAGTGTCACATTCATCCTGACACCTCCTGATGAAAGTCCTAGCACACTGTGACTTGTGGATTGGGGTAGGGCACGAGCAATGACCACTGACAGGCGGCCAATGCTGATCGCACTTGTTCCTTGGCTTCCCTGCTCAATGAATGTATGCACGGATCAAAAACCAAACTTTCCCTTCACGGAAAAAATTGCCTGGGTTGGTGCGTGAAAGGAGAAAGGCTACAAAATATATGTTTCACGGTTTTTTGTGCAATTTTAAAAAGGAAATCCACTTCACACCACTTCTCCTGTGCCCCCAGCCCCACGCCGGAGTCAACACTGAGAACCTTGCGGAAATGGTTGCGACTGTCTCCATCCACGCCATGATCTGCCCGCCAAATGTGTTTCCGTGGTGGTTTGCGTGGGGTGGGAGGACAAGCTCAATGCTCTGGACAGAGGTGGCCATGGTGGTGGCCGTTCCTTCCTCTTCATTACAAACGGGATCTGTGAAGTGACCGCAGAGACAGTGGGGTCAGTCACGGGACCTTGTCTGGACTTCCCTTTCCCTGAAGCAAACACAACCCTCACCCTTTCAGAAGAATGACGTTGTCCTTAAAACCTTATGTCAAGGACGTGAGTGGGTTCTGTTGTGTGGACTACCTCTGAAAAGCATTTACTTCTGGCGTTTGGTTGAGCTAACAGACCAGGAGGACCCTCCACCAGAATTCTGAAGAAAGTATGGTTTTGCTTAAATCGGGGCCTACTGTGGAGGAGAAGGGCATGGGCAGGCACAGAAGGGTAGACATTTTGATGATGGCATGTCATTGTTTTGTTGCTAATGCTAGTTTTATTGTTGCATGCCTATGCACAAACTCAAGCTGCACGTTCTAAATACGAACCATCTACCGTGTGTCAATTAAACTTCAGGAAGGCCACTAAAATAAAGAAGGAAATCTGAGGGGCCACTGACAGGATGCTGCTGTGGGGAGGAGAAAGATCTCTGCACCTCAGGGTCCATGCCAGGTCAACAGAGCTCAGCAGGCAGTGTGTGCGCTCACATAAGCCCAGCGTTATTAACAGGAATGAGCCGTGCTGGGAGCACTTTCCTCTAGTTGATAAGGGCTTGGCTCTAGGCTCCTTTAGCTCCACTTCATGAGGGGATTTTTTTACATTTATAACTATTTGGTGATCTATTTCTTTTATGTTTCCCTTCCTTCTGCTGATTATCCCAGTCCTTTGCTTAAAAATGTGGCAACAGCTCTCTCGCCCTAGATGAACTCTCAACTCTTTCCTGTAACCCACAAGCTTTCTGTCCTGGTCCAGCCCATGTGACCATCAACCTCCCCAGCCAGGTGCCACCCCTCTTTGCCATGCACACTGGCCTTTCATCAGTTACTGTGAAGAACACTGTCTTTGAGCTCAGGGCATTTCCACAGGCCCCTACAGTCTGCTGCACCTCACGCCTACCTTTTTCTATGCCTTCTCCCATTTGAGTTTTATTCCTTCCTGGATCACATCAGTGATCTCAGAGGTGCCCTCTTTCTATGAAAACACATGGTAACTAGGGCTGGGAGACAGCTCGTTCAGTAAAGCACTTGCTGCACAAACTTGAGAACCTGAGTCGGATCCCTTAGAACCCACGTGTCAAAGCCAGGTGCTGTGGCTTGACTTTATAACCCCAGGATTAGGGAGGAAGAGAGAGGAAAGTCCCTGGGGCTTCCCGTCCAGCTAGTCTAGATGAATCTGGAACTGGTGAGTTTCAGGTTCAGTGAGAGACTTGTCTCAAAAAAACTAAGGTGGCAAGTCACTGAGAAAAACACCACTATTGACCTATTTCCACACACACGAGTACACGTTTTTCATGCACACTTGCACACACATATGTACACACACAAAACTATATGTATGTATATTTATGTGTGTGTGTCTGCTCGTGTGTGTATGTGTGTGTGTGTGTATGTGTGTGTGTGTGTGTGTGTGTGTGTGTGTGTGTGTGTATGTGTGCAATGATTAGACAGGCTAATTTTTGCAATACCAGCACTAGCAAAGATTTGTTGACCGAATAAGAGAACTTGACTTTGCTGAGTTATTCCACATCGTGGTCTCTACTCTTAGTAGACTACTTCAAGGAAACGCTATGGCCATACTGCATCACACAAGAAATGACTGCTGCTTTTAGGACTTGCTTAAACAGTATTATGATCATGCAAGTTCTCCGGTTTAGTGGGTGTGAAGTAGTATACCATGTTGGTTATAATTTGCATTGCATTAAGTACTAATGAGGTCTGACATCTTTTCATATGTACGTTAGATATCCTTGCTATCTCTTAATTTAATATCTATCTCATTGGCTTCTATCCCACCTCTGAAAGTTCAATTAACAAATGCTAGGTTCTCAACACACACTCACACAGGGACACACACATGCCATTTCTATCTTATATATAGCCTGTGTGTAGGATGGTTTCTGTATTTTGAGACGGCGTCTTAGCTATGTAGACTAGGATGTTCTTAAACCCCTCACATAGTTTTAGTCTAGTCTATGCCTTGCTTATTTCCCAGTCTCAAACTTGCAGTGATTCTCCTGCTTCAGCTTTCCAAGTGCTGGGGTTACAGGCATGATTCACCATGACCAGTTACATATGTAGGTTGATAGACATTCTCCCTGCTTCTCTGCCAAGCTTTCTAGACTGTCTCTTTGTTCTTGAATAGCACACTTGATTCTCTCTCCTTTCTCGTCTAAGTAAGATGCTTACTGTGCTGTGCATTGACTCCAAGGCCTCATGTCTGACAGGCAAGCACAGGCTACACTCTATGTCTTCTTTCTCTTTAAGTTACAGTGACTTTGTTACACCACCTTCTTATAGGAGTGGTCTTATGGACCCTCTTCATCCTTTGTGGATCTGGTGTCACTTCTGGATCTTTGGGTCTTACTGATTTCAGTCTCTTGTGATACATTTTTTTTAAAGTCCTATTTCCTGGAAATTATCTGAGGACACTGCTGAAGCTGGATTAAAGTTTCTTCTCCACTGTGGGTTTTTATATCCTGTTGCTGATTGCAGTAAGGCTAGAATATGGTCCACATTCCACTAAAGTTCACTCGATCTGCTTCTGCCCAGGAGGCTAGTGGATTTCTAGCACCAAGTCTGCAAAAGAACTTTGGGATTGGATTCTCTAAGGGAACAATTTCTCCAAGCCACCAGGGCTACTGCTAAGACAGAAAGGCACCTACCAGGGCTCTCTGAAGGGGTGGGAACTGTATGTGGACTCAGGGAGGGTCCTGGGGGAATTATAGCCTCCCACTATTTCTGGGTTCACCTTTCCACCTGAGACAAGCACCTGGGTCTTCCTACAGTCTGTGGCTTTGGGTACCTACAGGTCCCAGAGTTAATGACAGGGTTAGGACAGCCTGTCTCTGCTTCTTTGGTGTTCTCGAGCCGCTGCTGACATCACTGCTTTCCCTTCCTTTATGCCTGCTAAGATGAATTTGCAAACAAACTGTAGATTTTCCCCAGATATCAAATCTATCACATTGCTCTAAACAAAACTGATTTGTTTTCTGGGTGATTTTTTAAAAAAAGACACACAAAATCATAACCTCGTCTAACTTCTGTTTATTTTCAGTTTTCTATGTACTTTTCTGAACTGGATCATGTTGTGCTATACAGGCTGGCTCGGAACTCCTGAGTTCAAGCCATCATCTTTTGGCATCAGCCTTGAAAGTATCTGGGATTCAGGTGCATGTCACCGTTCCCTGCTCTCTGATCGCAAAATTAATTTTATTAGATGAGATTCTAAAAACAGGATGAGTTAGTGCTGATTGAGACATTTTTCAGTTAAATATTGCTGGTCCAAAGGGTATCTTTTTATCCAGAAGAAAACATTAGCCTTGTTTACTTTAGAATGTCTGTAAATTATATTATAACGTGATCAACCTCTAAGTGCCTAACCATTTAACTGTTGCTTTATCAGAGCATATACACGGCTCTACTTAGCCGCTGGGAGGAAGACTTACTCTTTCACTGTATGTCTTCTCATGCTCTGTGAATTCCTTACTCTGCACACTTTCAATTTTTATATGATTACAAAATAATTGCAAAATAAAAATATTGCTAGAGGCTAGAGAGATGGCTCAGTGGTTAGGAGCACTGACTACTCTTCCAGAGGTCCTAAGTTCAAATCCCAGCAACCACATGGTGGCTCACAACCATCTGTAATGAGGTCTAATGCCCTTTTCTGGTGTGTCTGAAGACAGCTGCAATGTACTCATATATAATAAATAAATAAAACCAAAAAATTAGTAGAGGTCTTAAAATCTGAGGCGTGTTGTTAAAAACACAGAATTAGGCAGTTTCTTTTTTCTGAGGGGCAATGAAAGAACAAGTCACTCAGTTTCTGTGAAGACATATGCAACACGCACTGGGGAATCACTCCTTGGTCAGGTTAAACACATACAGGCATCAGCTATGCCCTGAATGCAGAAGTACATGGAGGTCTGTATCTTTTGCATGGAAGTGTGTCTTCCTGTAGATAAATGCCAATCAATAAGGGAAAAACAGAGCTTCCCCAGAGAACAACTCAGGTTCACAGACCTGGCTAGGGCTAAGTCTAGTTTAACACGCCTTATTCTGCAAGTGATCAAGTTCAGTGGTTGCCCATTGATTGCTTTTAATATATTCTTTCATCATCTTGCTTGGTCAATTTCACATTTGTTCTATTTCTTTCTCTCTTTTTTTTTTTTTCCTTTTCAGATCGTGAACTTTGACCTGAATTCAGGTAACTTTGTTCTAGCTCTTGTTTTCTTTCTGCACATCCAGGAGGATCAACCGGAGCAATGCTATCAAGGTCTGATTTTACATTGACAAACTACAATTAAAATAGCCCAAACCTTAATTCTCCCCAACTCCCAGTGATCCAGGGGTACAACAACATATCATCCTTTTACAAAACCTAATTTAATCTTTCCACTTTTTTTGAGGCTAAAATCACCTTGGCCAATGCTCAAACTGTTCATTTCCTTCCTTCACACCTCAAAGGGTGAAGAGCGCTTAATCAGTCTGATGTTATATTATAGGTCCCGTAGTTCAGCAGGGATGAGCTGTCCATCGTCTTTTAGAATATGCTTTCTAATTTAAAACAGCCTCTCTGAGACAGACCACATCTAATCATGCCTTGAAGTGCCAGAGCTCATTACCCTTTGAGAAAAATTGCTTTTGAAGGCTGTGGTATCATTGGTGATATGGGAGTTGGTAATACTTCCAAAGTGAAGATCAACTTGATATGACAGAGTTTGGTTAAAAGTTGCTTCCCCAGGTCCACTGAGAAGAATATAGGATAATGTATTTTCAGATAGGTTAAGTTAAATCAATGGAAACACTGTAAAAATTCTCTCTAATTCTAAACTGAAGCAAGCACTCAATGGCAATGAGACTTTTCTCTAACTCAACTTCCTTCTTGTAGCTCCTCCCTCGATCTCTTTCCCAACCATTCAGGGGTCCTCCACCACCGGGCCAAAAAATCTGGACCTTGCATTTCTTTGCTCACTGTCTACATTATTTTAAAATGATTTGTGTGCCTGCCTCTAGCGTATGAATTTTTCAAGTGAAAAGGTCTTGCATCACTTCTGCTTTCTTACGGGCAAGCATGTTCCTGGCAGGTGGTAGGCATGTAATAGGTCTGTCCTACATGGAAATAAGCAGTCCGGTGTTCTTTATTTCTGGATGCTGAGAGTGAAGGAGCCAAACGTCCACAGGACAGACCATGATCTATCCACATTCAGCTCCTCCTGCAAGCACCAGACCACCTGGCCAGCCCCTTGCTCAGCCCAGGGCTGCCTTTTCCCTCAGAACTCTTGCTCCAGAGTTCTCAAGTCAAAAGTCTGGAAAATTATCCTTGAGGCATTGATGTGATGACTGGAGAGGGTGAAGCAAATTCTTGCAACGTTTTAGATGAGCACACACAGACTTTAGAACTTCCCTCTGACATCACGGAAGAATCTTGTGACTGTTCTGTGACTTTATTCCTACGTTTCCCTTATAAATTCAGGTAGTATAATTACCCAACAACAGAGGCATTTTTAAAAAGCAATGACTATGCGGCAAGGAAGGTGGATGAAGGCAGGGTAACTGCCCAGACTCATTGAGAGCCTTGTTAAGAACTGGCATTTTTCCTGAGCCAAGACTTAGGCAGAAGCAACGAACTTTGTCATCTCCTTTCCCCTCCTGGAGTTTTCATGGTGAAAAGACAAGGTGTACTTTGGGTTGATTGACCTTTTGGCTTTGTTTTCTATTAATGGTTATCTGGTCTGCCTTGGGGATATTATCGTGGTTCAGATATTTCAGTCCTTGGGAATAAAGGCATTTGAAACACATCTTGGAAATGAGACCATCTTCGTAGAGAAAGAGACTCTTCTTAGCACTGTAATCTAATGCTGAAGTCTCTGCTTCCCAAAGTGGCTTCTGATAGTGGCTCTCACTGTTATGAAGTCAGCGAGTCATACAAGCATTCAGAACTGTGAAGAGCAGCATCAACAAGAATACTATGTTGTTTCCTTAAAGCCAACTTCTACTTCACCAATGACCATATTGACCATCCTGATCAGCCTAGAATCGAGATGAAGTTTACTGTGCTGGAAAACAGTGCCCATTGACCTTGAGGGCCACGAAGACTGAACGAGATCTATCTTCTCTCCTACCCAGTGGGTTCCCGTGTAGTTGTTCCGTGACCATGGTGATGCTTCCTGACCAGCATGAAACCTCCAGACTTCTGATACTCTACCTTCTCTCCACTCTATGCTGGTCTAGTGCCATCCTTTGCCTCCCCTTCTCTTTTTCTGTGTCCTCCTTTGGAGTCAGTGGAGTTGGAACTTCTGTGAGCCTCTCTAGTCCCCAGGAAAGCTCACTCCATCTTCTATCTTGGACTATGTTTTCTCTTGGGGTTTTAATGGCGTCAAATAAAGTTAGCAGAGTCGGAAGGGATCCATGATGTCAAAGAGCCCAGGAAACCACTGCCAGGCAGCTAAGAATGTGTATCCCATAAAACTCAGCATCACTGTGGAAAGCACTGGGAAGTATTAATAAGCTCTTTCCCCTACCTTCTTATCACAAGGCATCTTCAGCAGGCTTCTCCCTGCTTAGAGTCCCCTTCTCTGTGGAGAATGCATATGGCTCATAAAGGTCCTGAATGGGAAAGTGCGTAGTGACCTGTGAAGTTCCTTATCAATGTGTCATGGTTGTGCCCCCTCATTCTGCCATGCTACCAAGGGTTCACTTGCTAATAACCACCAAGACCTCATCTCTTCTTTCTCACTTTCTCCTCCAGAGAAATCCCACCCCAGAGGCCTAGGTCATCATGTGTGCTCTGAATAGCCAGTCCTTTTCTTTTCTACCTTCTGAGTATGTCAGAAAAACAGACCTAGCACCATCCAAGTTGCGTCGTGGAAACATGTGCTCTAGGAAAGCCCCTTCCGACACCACGGCCAGTGTGTAGACCTACTCACCCCTGAGCCAGTTGCTTTCCTTCATAATGTTGCTGAAGGTGTTCTCATGCTGTAACCGGACTTTCCTCCTCTCGGAGGCCAGACGGTGCTCCACTTGCTCTTGCTCCGTTTGAAGCAGAACAGGTTTCAAGTGAACCTAGAGAAAGAAAGTTTATCTCTAACTCTGTCATTCACTGCTTCCTTAAATCATGGATGCCCGGTGTGAATTTTGAAAAAGCAGATGCCCTACCATATGGGTTTTCACTCAAGTAAATGGAGTGTTTATCGGTGATTCTATGAAACATTCTGGTGAGAACTTTTCTTCAAACATTTGCAATTAAAAGACCAAAAATGGGCTTTGTTCTTTTTCATTTGAAAGATCCTCTTGCTTATTTTTCTCATTTTATATTTTTTCCAGTGGAATTACAGAATAGAAAATTCTATAAAGTATGAAATCAACAAATGAGGTGTGAGATTATAATGTCACTGAATTTTTATTATAATTTTTCCTGTCTTTTACAAAATTAAGACATAAAGGGGAGGCAATAAAGGCATTCTAAAGAAAACTATCTTGTCTCAAGAGATAGTCCCAATATGGAGATTTCATCAAAACAGTGTCTAACAGGCAAACAAAGAATCAATATGTTATCATAACACTTCAGCTGACCTCTAGAAACCCTGGATGCAACAGAGTCCAGATTCCAGCGCTATCAGAGATGCCCATGTGCTGACTCTATGTGGAAAGATCTTGGCAGTTCCAGGATTCATCCAGTCTGAACTTGTCCCTTCACCCAGATAAGAGTGAAAAATCTAGTGACTCTTAATGTGCTGTTTAAAGTCCAAAGCTCCCTGAGTCGCCTATCTTGGTTGTTGGAATGTGCAGATTGACAGTGACTCTGCCTGAGTTCCCTACCTCAGTTGTCAGGATTGCGTTAGAACAACAGTAGCTTTGCCTTGTCACAGGTGGTTGCATGGTCAATAGAATATATTAGGTGGCCTGAGAAATTTATACCCAGCCTCCCCTGAAATGGAGACCCTTGCATCCATCATGATGGTCCCTAGTCCACAAAGTCCATTATGTGTGTCTGAAAATGAACTTGAGAGCAAGTGTTGCCTGGAAGGTGAAGCCCTTTGAAGGTGGCCGGGCCATCCTTTCCCCTCTCGTCTTGTTTCAGTCTTGTGAGTCCTTCTCCTAATTACTTGGCCTCTTTAACTGTTGAGCCAAATCTTGTTAATCATTGCCAGTTTTATCCTGGAATGAACTCACTTTGGACAGTGATCCTGCTATTTCTTGTGGTACAGACCAAACCACAGCCTTTCACATTTCTACACGGTCTGCTATCAAATGAGAAAGTCCCAATTGGACAATTAGTTGATCTGGGAAAGGTGCCTTACAGTCTATGTTGACTGAAGTAGCCGGTTGCAGTAGCATCATAAGGCAGCAGGCTTCCAAGAGTGGCTCTTGCAAGCCCTTTCTTGTCTCTGTAGAGAAGGGACTGAGATGGCCCAGTGTGTGCCTACTCCATTTGTTCCTAAATCCAAAATGAAAGGTTTGAGGCTGGAAGGGAAAAAGACAGCCTCTTCCAGATAAAGCGGTTAATGGTGATCTATCTGCTGTCAAGTATGGGAACTCTGTACCCAGTCTCATAACACCCTCGTTCTAAAAAAACTTAAAGATTTTGAGAGATTCAAGAAGAAACTAAAGCAAGAACTCTCTTATGGCTAAGATTCTCGTGAACATAGGGTCTCTGTGATGCTCTGTCAAAGACTTCATAGGTTCAATTTATGGCCCAGAAAGTTGCTCTTTTTTAGATAATGTAAGTAGCAGATGTGCTTTTCAGTATGGAAAGCAGCACGTTTAGTATGAGGAGTGCAATACAGAAAGGACCCCAAGTGGCAAAATTCTGTGGGGTCACCTACCAGCCAGCGGTGGTGGTGCTCTAGCCCAGCTGTGCCATCAGCATGGGTTTGGAGTAGCTGCAGAGTGTGGTCAGTGACCAGCTCCGCTGGCTTCAGCAGAGACCTGGCTTTGTCCCAGCTGCGCTGGCATAGGAGACACTCTGAGGAAGAACTCAGGCATGAGGGAGACGTGAGTGGTACACCTTGCCATTGGGAAACGGTTAGAAGAAGCCACTTCCCCTACTCTCTGACGATTCTTGAATGAAATACTTAGACTATAATTTGAATTATTACATTTTTTCAAATGTGTTGGTTTCCCTTAAATAGAAGCAATAAAAAGAAACCATGGCATCCTAAATTGTGATAGATCTGGGCTCTGGCTAGCTGGGAGTTGGGCAGTGTAAGAGGACACAGTATTTCTTTCAAGAGTGTTTTCAGTCCTGGTGCCCTAAAGTTTATTTTTAGAGTTCACTAACTCAGCAACTTTGATAGTTTCCTGAAGGTCTTAAAAAAATGACAGGACCATAACTTTCAACACCTTGCCTTTCCTGCCTAAAAATAAAAAAAAGTTCAGCTTAATTTTGAACTCCATAACCCCAAAAAAGAACTAATCCAGTAAGCAATATTTTTGAGAAGTCGACATGACTTCCAGATGATTTAAAACACTGTTTTTCCTTTTTCCTAAGTTGGGTCCCTTTTTTTTTTCCTTTAAGATGTTCCTCTCCAAAGATGTTCTTGTTCAGTTCTATGATGCCGACACGGGATACTACCAATAAATATCAATGAGTAAAAAGTCTCGAGGGAGTGAGTCTTGCAGTCAGAAGGAAGTCGTTCTGAAGCAGTTGTTCCTCTGTCCCTAGCTTACAAGGAAGGTGTCTGCTCACGGGGAAAATGTACCTTTTCTTTGCCGAGAGGAAAATGTACCTTTTCTTTGCCGAGCGGTTTAACTACAAATGTCGAGAAAGCCACACAGAGGAGCTTCTGGATGCCAGTGAACTTGTCCTGGACTCTGACCTTGATACTGATCTGGGGAAGGAAAACAAACCGCCCGTCATCCCGATAGATAACAGATTCAACTGCATCCCGCACGTCTCCAAGCTTTCCTTTCAGTTTTGAAAAGACATAAGCATTTTAATTTATCTTCGTGACTACTATCTCAGCGACGATCTACACACCATGACAAATGAAACTATTCTGACTTTAGGAACGCACACAATTACCATGAAAAATATGTGGGATTTAGCTATTTAGAGTATGTTGTATCAAGCCTATTACCCACAGGAAGGACTTATTAACTTTTAGGTTAATTTTCTTCCAGATACATGTAGGTTACACTGCATATACACAACGTGATCTTACACACGGACACATCTGAATGTACTACTGTCCGTGTATTTTTTAATGTGTATATGAGATGCACATCAATGTTTGCATACATTATAAATTTATCATGTTGCATTTAAAGTTCTACATTCTAATTCTTTAAAAAGATGTCTTGCTGCAATAAACATTTTAAAATCATATTACTAGTGAATCCCTCCTCAAGAACAAGACAGCCTGCCAGGAGAGGAACTGTCACTGTTTTTCATTTTTAGTCATTAGGTTTTATACTCCATGATAATGGGTGAAGAATTGCCATGTTAGCTGCTGCTTGGTTTCCCCCGTCTGTCGTCCTCCGGGCAGTCAGCAAGTGACCGAAGTATTTTGTGAGGATGCTAAAGTGATGGCTCGTCCTCTGTCTGAAGAGTCCTGAGGCTGGCTCTGTACACTTACACTCCACAGGGAAAAAAACTCTCAGATTTGGTATAATAAACGCTCTCCTCATATCTCAGCCAGATAAGCAACACTATCTTCTAAGAGTAATGGGCAAGCCAGGGTATGTCAGTTCAGCACTGAGTAATGAACAATAAAGTGTATGTATTTCTACATCTTCGCCAGGAACACCATGTACAAAAAGAATCAATAACCCACGACTCACTTTAAGTCACTTAATTTAAATCAGAAATTTGTATGTGTGTGGCAAATCTTACATTTACTGGGTAGTAATGCACCAGATATAAGCCAATTATTCCTCACTTCTATAAATAACCCTTACCCACGTAGATTTTGATGTTAGAGAAACGGGCAAGGAAGAATAAAAGGTCAAACAGGAAAAGCACGGCTACAACTCTGGAGTGGTAAAGTTCAGACGCTGTCAGCTACCAGGACAGTGGACTGAGGTATGTGTCATGGAATCTGCTGAGTTAGGGAAGAGCAGGTGAACCGGGAGTTATACTCCATGAGAAGACGACTAGAGATGTGGGAAGTGACTATTTCTGCATATGAGAAACAGATGATGAGGGTTCTGATGCCCAGGACAGCAACACAAAGAAAAGAAACGTAATAGTCCTTTCTCACGCTGAAGGTAGTTCCCAGACGACTGTACCAAAAGGGAAACCTAAGTCTGCTGAGTTAAAGAGGCAGAAATCAAACAGATCAAGGGACCTGAAATTCACTGGGCAGAATACCAGAAAAAGAGATCTCTATATAAAGAGAGAATTCTGGAAATATGCATGGAGTCTTCTTGGGTCTTTGGGTTGATATCAATCTGAGCATGCATAGCAAAATCTCACAGGGCTAGACCAGAATAACTTCTGAGGAGCCTGCCTCACATTAGAGAGCGGGAGATGACTATTTTCAGCTCTCCCACACGGCTAGGAATGTTCTGAGTTCTCTCTAGGCAGACCTCACCGAACATTAGACATTCATAGAGCCCACAGAAGACTTCAACTTGCAAGAGGCCTTTTATTGACTAGTTTTCACTGTAAGAGGAAGAGGTGTGTAAGGGGGTGGAGACAGAGTTTGGGTAATAATATTGCAAGAAGAAGTAAGAAATAGGGTCTACAATTTTCCAAACACAACAAGAATGCCCTTCCGTCTCACATTTTGACTTTGTGTGTATCCTACAATAGCTGGTACCGCACTGAACTGAGTGAGATGGCTGAGTGGGGGATCAGCTCCTTAGTATTCGATCGTGCCTCTGACTACAGGTTCAAGGGCTTCCTGAAACTCAGCATCCGTGTCAGACTGAAGCTTTACTCTGAGCACTGGGCAGTTCTTTGAAAGCAATGAGGACATGAGCCTCAGCGGGCAGACCTAAGGAGCGGGGGCCACTCACCTCCATGCTTGTGCTGAACGCCCTAGTCACTTTTGCTCTGATGGTAACAATCTGTCCAATTCTGTTTTCAAAAAGAAAGAAAGGTCTCAGCGATCTTAGCACACCTCATTGGGCATAAAGCAATTCCCCCAACCAGCTGAAAATACGCATGTATCCAAAACTCAGATTAAAGCTAAAAGCAAAGGCCTTCAGAACAGGTGTTTACCATTCAAATCATGCTTATAAGGTTAACAGACTCTCTCTAATCAGAAACGAGCTCTTGCAAGGACAGAGTACAAGACCCCACCTACAATAGATACTGTAGCTATTCAGTGTCAATGAATTTCAGATCCGGTGATCTGTTTGTGAGTAGCTGCTGTTCCCCATAGAAAATTCAGACAGGGCAACAAGTAGACTTGTGCCACTGATGTTTATTTTAAAACCTTAGGTAAACAACAAACAGACCAGCAAGCATACAGAAACAAACCAGGCCATCAGTCAGCCTTCTAGATAGACGTGGGCCCTCAGAGCTGCTCCTCAGCCCATGGACTCCCACTGCTATTGTAACTCTGAAAACTTTGAGGTCAAGTCTTTTTCCCAAAAGGGATCCCTTCATTTCAGCAGAAGTTAAAAGCCGCCCAGTGTGACTTCCTCTGACGCCCTCATCCCGCCCGACTCCAACTGAACCACTTTGTCACAGGTCTCTCCATACTTTTATGTTTGTGTGCTCTACCCAACCCCAACACCTCGTCTCCTTCCAGCCTCTGACATCAGCTCTTACCTCCCTCAACCTTCAACCTCTCTGCTTTCCTGATTATTTTTTCCAGGCAATGAAAATATTTTAAGGTTTCTTTCTCCTTCTAAAATCATTTCTTTCCGTCCTCGTTTATCTGCGTACTTGACTTCCCTAGAAGAATCACGGGCCTTTCTAATTTACTCTGCTCACTGAATTTTGACTGATGGTAGCACTGAACTAAGGTGGAGTGAATGAGTCAGGGCTGCTGAGTTCGATGACGGAAGGTTTTCTCTGAGGCTCAGGTACAGAAACACACCGAGTCCAAAAATCCGTTGGCAACAGAAACCTTTGTCATTAAATAGAGAGCTGTTCCTCGGTGTGGCCGCAGCAGTGACAACACGAATGCTTTATAACGCGGTGCATTCACCAGGCAGCATGCCAAACGCTCTGAGTCACAGGGAACAGCCTGCCACCCATGTGCAATAACCCCGCATGGTCAACATCATGACTCCCATTTCACTCTCAACAAGGATTGGACTTAAACCGTAATGCAGACAGCAACCGGCTGGGCCACAATTCAAACCCGCTCTTATCAGAGATGAAAGCCCTGGAGACGGGGTCCTCCTCAGGCTCCTAGAAAGGATGGCGATTAATTCCACTTTAATCACAGCAGAGAGGCATGCTCAGCTGTATTAAGGACAGTCTATGAGGTAAATCCGCTGGTGTTCCTGGAAGAGTGACCATATCTACTCAATGCCTTTGTGCACACATGGAGGCCCCATATACCATATCTCTCACAGTCTGTAACAGTCCAGGCAGAAAAACTAGAAGAAAGGGATCTACATACGCACATAGATATATATCTTTAAACAAGAAATTCTTGTGTTGAAGATGAGAACAAATCAGTACTGCAGTATACTTTTCTTAACATTTAGAAGAATTTAAGTAATTTAGAGAGTGATAAAGGTCATTCAGAAACCTTCGCAGCCGAGACTAAGGTAATGAGTGACTTGGCCTATGCATTTGCATTTTGACTAAGTAGTTCTGTGTTTAGGCATCTATTCCCAATACACACACACACACACACACACACACACACACACACGTAATATAAACATGCAGCACATAAATCCATATATTGAAGTATTATCTGTAATAGCAAAAGCAATTCAGCACTTACTGACGAGGACCAATTGAATAGGAGTCTATATAATGAATGCCAAAGCACCTGTTAAAGGGATGGACAGCGGCGAGCATTGCTCCAGGGTGGTATTACAGGCTGACTCTTGTACGGAAAAGGTAGGGAAAGTGATACAATATATTGGAATCTAATTGTTAAAAATATGAACAAATACTTACTTATATTTTAATGTAATTAAAGGGGTAATTATAGAGAATAAAGATAGATACTTAAGAGAAGAAACCTTGGAAGCAGTGGGACGGAAACTAAATATACCAGGGTGAAATGTACTTTCCACATTCGAGCCTACTGTGTATAAGTGTTTGAAATGAGAAACAGATACAACAAAACTAATATGCAGTTAAAACATAGAAAGTAATTGAACTTGGTAGTTTAACTATCGGGGAGAGAGCTCTTTTGAATAGCTTCCAATGCAGCGATCGTGGTTATGTCACGTTTTCAAAATCTTGTGAGTATTTCCTGAATTACTTACAAATCATGACTAGAACTAGCTTTGGGGTAATTCACAGAGAGGAAAGGCCACAGAAGGTTTTGATAGGTAACTGATTGTTCTTACAGGTCAGAGATGAGTTCTTGCGATGCACTCTACTGTTTCTCCTAATATTATTATTGCCTGGCTTGAAATTTTCTTCATACGAGCTGCTGAAGCAATTTCGATAGCTGAAGAAGCTCTAATTTGAGTAAGACATCCATCTTGGTACCCACCAGCCATTTATCTCTGACTCCAGTCCCTGCAGATAAGTCCCCAGTAAGCTTGACTCAGTGACTTCCCACCCAAAACTGTAGAGTCATTACTCTCTACTCACTATGATGTGACTGGTTTGTTTTTTGTTTATGTAACTGGCTTATGCAGATACCCAAAGATTGCCTTGAGTTGCCTTAATGATTGAATTTGGCAGAACAGAAGAGTTTTTATTTCATTCCCAATACCTCCCCTTCCCGACAATCTCAAATTTGGATCAGAAAGTGTTCATCTTGATAGCAGCTAATTGGTAGACCATTTTAATTATAATTGGATCCAGTTTATAGTCTTTTCCTAAGTGTCACAAACTCCATAACATTTGGAGGCCCCAGCAAGATCCTTGGGAGACCCCAGACTTAGGGCTCTGGGAAAGGCCTCAAAGGGAACAAGTCCAAGGTAGACTTGACAGACCCCAGGGAACCCAGATTGCATCTGCTCCAAATTTGCAAATAAAAGGTAAGAACTGCCAGCTAAAGCCTTCTGAAGCTTGGACTGAGCAGTGAATTGTTCTGCTCTGGTTTAGAGTCCAGGTATTTGGAGAGACAAAAGGCAGGATCATATGAGATCATAGGCCTGGTTCTATGGGACAGAGGAGAGGCCCTACTGTCCTTCTGGTCTTGGTGTGTGAGTGAACGTGGCCATCATATGTCTGTGTAGCTCTTTTTTTTTTTTTTTCCTGGTTGTGTTGTACTGTCTTTTCTGTTGTTCTTTATTGCCTGTTGGATTCGTGTTTTCAAGTTTTCTTGCAGAGACGGGAATTGAACTGAGTGTAGCCAAATTGCCCCTGAACAGCATTTTTGAGAGGCACGCTGCTCCGGGCTGCCTCTATGCTAGCTCCCCATGGAGCTTGCCACTTCTTCCTTGCTTCATCTCCATCCCTCTCACTGGATCACTGACGCCTGCTGTTTAAGCCTTACAGGTACAGCAGACACTTCTCTATGCCCCGTTTACAACAATTCTTACCCCTCGCGCTGCTTCTGAAGAATATCTTCCTTTTTCCTACTTGTTATATCTACCAGATGGCTCCTGTTTCTAACCATGGAGCTCTGGCTGGGACACGACCCCCAGCCACCAGCACCATAGGCTAGGTGGTGCAGGTGCCCCTGGTGTGTAACCCTGGGAGGCACAATAAGGCCCCTGTGCGATGCCCACTGCTCCCGTGCTGCTGCCCCTGGCCTGCACCCACAATTTCTTCTCTCCAAGTCTTCTTCGTATTCTGCTTGCTCTGGTCCCTCCTGCTGATTCGGTTCCCAGGGAGTAGGTTTCTATTGGGTATGGCTAATATTAAAAAATATCGTTTTGTGTGCTGTGCTTCATTAGAAAGGTGGCTCTGAAGCTGGGGTATGGCTTCCCTCTCCCAACCCAAGCACAGTTGTTTAAAAATTTCCTCCAAAATCTCTGTTTTAGGTCAGAAGGCCATCTGACTCTAGGACACAGAGAAAACAGAAGAGATAAAAATACAAATTTTTTGGACCTTAAGACTTGTAAACTTATTGAATACAGTTAAAAATCTGTAAAATAAAAGTCTGTAAAGAAGAGGGAAACGACCTGATGCCACATTTTCTTAGTAGTTCCTGTAGGTTTTATAGTTTTCTCTTTAATGGCCTCTACATGACAGATACTTAAATTATTCTCCAGTTTAATGATTTTATAAGATAAAGAATACTTTTAAGATTTTCAGGTTATCTGCCTCCATATACAAATACATGCAAACCGGTTATAAAATAAAATCTGTCTAAAACTTCTCAATTATAACTCTAGATATGTTTGCTTAAACTTATCTGGACCTGTTAATACTCTCTCACCATAAGGAGATAACCGAGGTTATTGGACCTTCACCTAAGAATCCAGTTGCTCTGGCTGGTAAATTTATTTATTACTCTCGTATCTCCTGTTATTTCAATTTTTTTTTAAAAAGGGTTTATATAACAATTAGGATGGCTAAATGTAATTACTGATGTCTCACTCTTTGGCACCGCCCCACCCTGCTTGGTTCTTAATTACCCCTCATCCTAAGGGGGTGTTAGACAATATCCAGGGATATTCAAAACTCTTGCTAAAATATGAACTTTCTTTCTCTCAGGATCCGTAAGGCCATGGCAAGAGGATGTAGACAGAGGCATTCTATAAAATTCCAAGCTGCTCCCCACCACACACACAAAATAGCTTAAAACTTGTAACAAAAGGTTGATAATTAAAAATCTATACACATGTAACTGTAATTTGTTACCGCATGCTTGTATGCAACTTGAAATCAACTCTGGTTATTCCTTTTCAGACTAAGGAGACACCAGTCTCCAAGATATTTTGGATTAGAATGGATTTTTATATGGTAATATTTGTCCTGAAGTTTTTAAATAAAAAGCAACAAGTGTTTAATAAACAAAATATAATTGTTAAGCAAAGATTATGAATTTCTAAGGTTTACTCAAATTAACAATAATTAAATTGAAGTTTTTTTTTTTTTTTTTTTTAGTCTAGCCTCTCTGTTTTTGATTACTTTGTTAAGCTTTAACTATTTGGGTAAACTAGAAATTTATCCAAGAAATCATACAATAAATTATAATATTATTTAATGATATACTATAAAAGAATCAAAAATAAAATAAGTTTCCAATCCCTCTGTGGGCTATATTTATAGTTTCATAAAATTCCTAGTCTCTCTATGGGTTATATTTATGATTTAAAGTTTTATTTTGATTATTAAGAGAGCTCCAATTAAAAATTTTATTTTTTTTAGGCTAAAATTTTGCAAGGATAAAACTGTAAAATCCTGATCTTATTAAAGCTGCTAACTTGTTATAAACTATTAAGGATAATTAGGACATACAACTTAATGCTCAGCCATCTTATAAGTGATTAAACTCTTTAATGTGCTCAAAACTATGCATGTAATCAGGCTAAGTACAAACATAATTCATTTTCAGAGACAAGCTTTATTTGGCTCTCTTTATATGTTTCAGTGTTAAGCCTAGATAAAGCAAGTAACTGAAAACAAGCCAAGTTTGTATAGTTTATATATATACTTCATAGATAGTGGCTTCAAAGTTGTCAGAGAACTGATGAATATGGCATTTGAGGTGTTTAATGGAAAAAAAAATCTTACTATGAAAGACCGCAACTCCTAGTGTGACCCCAAGGTCTTCAAAGATGATAGGGCACAGCCAGTCTACCCAGAGTATGCTAGCTCTAACCACTGGGATTAACTGCCCCAACATCACGCGCCTCTAGGATCTGGCCCAAACTGTGGACAACAGGACACTGGAGAATGGATTGTCACACTTTGTGTAGACAAAGTAATATCAGTTTCTTAAGTTCTAGCTCTTCAGGAAAACCATTCAGGTCTTCGGGTCCTAGTGGCTGAAGAGTGATGCTACTCTTCCCCCCAACAAAGCCACTGACACCACAGGAGCCTAGGTTGACCCAATTTTAACTGATACGTAGGCCATGGATTATACTTCTGGCTGGATTTATCCTTCTCAGGGCTCTGATGGTAGCTGAAACTCTGTCAGTTGAGCAGAGCAGACAGCAGCTCCTTCCCCCAGGCTGCAGCCCCCTTGGCCGTTCATTTCATATGCAAAAGCCAGACCTTGTTTTTTTTTTTTTTTTCCCTAGTGCTACTAGGTCTCCTGCTGAGAAAGGCAGACGAGACTGCCTTGCTAGCAAGCTTCATAGTAAAGGACAATCTGGTTTCAAATGTAACTCTTTACTGCTCCTTTATTTAAGAACAGGCTCACTGTCAAATAAAATGTTCCTAATAATTTAGATTGTTTGCACACAGTAAGTGTTTGCACCCGGCAGCAGAGATTCTTAGTATCATCTATCAGGTAGGAAAAGGCCCTTCAGCATGAGAGGATAGGAAACTTGCCAAACCTCACACTACCACACATTAGATATCCAGAGTTACTGAAGAAAACAGAGACCAAATTGCACTTACGAAAGTGACGACTGGTGGACATGGGGATTTTCTTTTTACACTAAGTGTTTCTTGTTTTCTAAGAAAACACGGTCATTGACTCCAAATGAATTCAGTGCAATAAACATGAGCTGCAAATGATGCAGTAAATCCACAGGAAGGGAAGAGAACAGCACCACGTACCTAGCCGTGTCCTCAAACAGAATGTCATCCATTGAGGCTGTGACACAGGAAATCCCAGCATGCTTTTCAGCTTAAAAACAAACAAACAAAAAAGTCCAGGTCAAAGTATGCCACGTTAGTACCCCTGATTAAAAGTCTTAGCAAAAAGAAAAAGAAATACGTTGACGTAGATTGGCTTTGGTCACACATCCCCTCTCTCATTGCAGCACCGCACTGCCCACACATTCAAGGCCACCTGTATTTACGAGCAGGCCTTTGCTCTGTAAGTTGTTTCTACTGTGTGATGATTACAGTACTTTCTCCCAAATCCTAAGTTGGGAATCTTCTAATTTGAATTTTAAAACCAACGCTCAGGAAATCTAACGACTATAAGTAACAATTTGGCAAGTTTTTGATGACTCTAAATCTTTTTATATTATTACCAAGAATTATCATTCTTTTATTTTATAAACAAACATCAAAGCTATACCCACTGCCTCCTACAGCTAGTAGCTGAGTATATTAAGTCACAGATGACTAGAAGCACAGAGATCTCCTCCCACATCCCAGGGGATGCGCCTGGGTATCCAGGATGTCTTCTCCCACGTCTGAGGAGATGTTCCTGGGAATCTGAGGGTGCACACAGAGGCAGGTGGGCCACCCTCATCATTGAACATCAATGTGTCTGCATAACGACACTGTAGACGAGAGTGTTGCTAAGGGGCGGAGCAAGGGAGAAGAGGCACTCGACATTTTCCGAGGTCTATCTATATCTGCACTCGATTTGTCCAGGATTGGTTTTGATTATTGGTTTTGCTTAACATAAAAATACCAGAATTTATGCTATTTGCAACTGATTTGTTGTGAGTTTATGCCAGTTTTGTTTTTGAGAGGCATTCAGTTAAAGTCCAAACAGATTTTCATTGACTCCCCCACCCCCACGGCTCCCAACAGATTCTTTCTACAGAGACTAGGTTGGCCAGGAACTCATTTTGTAGCTCAGGATCCACTCCCTACCCCCACCCTCTTTCACCTTACCCTCTTGGGCACCAGGTTTTCAGGTGTGTATATCTTGCTTGGCTTGCTGCCTTTTAAAGAACATTTAGCTTCATTTTTAAACTTGAAGGCTTCACAGTTGATACACATTATAAAGAAGTGACAGAGAATTACACTAAATTCTTGTTCCCTGCGTAGAGTGGGTTACAATGTATGGACTAACTGATCATCTTTGGTAAGTAGAGGTGGAGAAATTAACCATTTTGGAACTCTATATAGGAGCAGCGGAAACGTAAGAGGCTAGTCAGTTATAAAACAATTTAGTAAAAGACAAGGATTTGGAAGCGTAAAACTCTAGTCTTGTTCAGGGTAGACTCAGCTTGAGGCAAACACGAGGCATGTTCAGCTGATTTCCAGGCATTGAGTGGAAATCTTACCAGTCTGCTCAGAGGCCCTGATAGAGCCACTCTAAGACTATACCCTTAGAGCCAACATTTTCCAGAGAAGTAATGAATGTTTTTTCCAAAAGCATTCGGTAAAACATTGATTTATTTAAATAGTACCTAATAAACACTCGGCTGGTGAAGGGACAGGCTGTTGAGTTAGGTTAAAATGTTCTTTTGACCGCGTACAACAATGTGATTTGCCAATTTTAAGTGACTGAAGTAATTAAAATGTAGTAACCATTAAGATAAGAATGTATCGCTCTATTGCACTTTCCAGGAGAATACCATGCTTACAGAGCACAGTGACAGACTGCATGGTGGACCAAGGAGAATCAGCAGCAGGTGACAGTTGGAACTTTACGAAGCACTTCTCACTGGCCATGCACCAAGCCATGCATGCTAGCCATTGGCCATGCACCAAACCATGCACACTGGTCAGAGAAGGTTAGTACTATCATTGGTCCCATCTTTAAATGAGGAAATTCAATCCTAGAAAGATTCAAATGATCATTCTAATGGTTTTTTGACTGTGTATAATAGGAATTCTAGGAAAGAGTTGGGTGGACAAGGTTAAGAATGCTGTCAGAGAGCACCTCACTGAACCTGGCCCCAACAGCCATACTTTCTACTACACACTTGTAGGAATCAATAAAAAGGAAAAGACACTAATAAAAGAGGCCAACATTAGGTCCCTCACTCGTGGGCATGATTACACATTGTCTTTTCTTCATTTTACCAAGGTGACTGGAAATCAGATGAATACACCTCACGTTTGCCACATTGACTCCAGCTGAGTTCACCCTGAACATGTCTAGAGTTTGACACTTCCAAATCCTTGTCTTTTTGCTGAATTCTTTTATAACTGACCAGTCTCTTTCGGGCCCATTGCTCCCACATAGAGTTCCAATGGCTCCTGTGAGCCCTTTGATTCCCCTTCTGATATGGAAGTTGTTCTCCACCAATATGAATTCAAAAGGACAACATTGTCCTGGTTCCCCTTCACACTTTCAGTGACAGTAGAAATACTTGGAGCTATTACTGATTTCCCAGGGAGATGTAAGTCCATTAGCCGAGCGAGAACAATCCATGCATTCATAATATGGCTACTGATAAGGTAAACACCGGTACCCATTCCTTCTTATCCTCAACCAATACTAATTGTACACCTGTGCTATGCCAGCATCTCTCCAGGGGGCTGGAAATGCACCCATGGCCTCAATTTCCATGAAGTGTAAAGGGAAAGCCAGAGACTGATCACGCAGATGTACAATGACAGAATGAGTTCCGTGTTCTGAAGAGATCCTAGAGCCCACGGCTCATGGAACAAGTGAAGGTTCTTGAGCTGAGATCTGAAGGGCGACCCAGAGTGAGTTAGGTGTGAGAGGAGAGTGGACAGCAAGGCTGCTGAGCAGACAGAGCGGTGGTTACCGTGAGCCTGAGGGGGGCAGACAGGGCGGTGGTTACTGCAGGCCTGAGGGGGGCTTTTGCCGCTAAATGGCAGTGAGAAGGAGGAGTGAGATGGAGTTGAAGGGAAGGAAGGCCAAGAACAGACCCTAGATGGGGTCTGGAAGCTCTTGTCTGTCATCTTTTCAGAAATGGTATTACCAGATATTGTTAGCTATCTTCTGACCTCCGCTGTGACCAATTACCTGAACGCACTGATGTAGTTGGGCCAACCAGGTCTCTGCTGCTGCCAGTGAGGTCGGTGGTAACTTTTATCACTGGCTACACTGAGCACAGCCTTTCTGGCTCCTTTTAAGACTTTTTCTTAAACATATCTGATTATAATATGCCTATATAAGATAATTTTTAAATTAATCTTGCTTGGTGATGTATGGATTCTTGAATCTAACTGTATGATAATTTTCAGCATGTTTGGGGACATTTTCTCCTTTGGGAGACCTTCTGCATATGTAAAAGCTTTCTTTTATTTTTTCATGATTGTATGAAACTTTTTGTATTTGTATGATGCTAGAGATTTAATTCTAACCCTATGCATGGTAGGCAAGTGTGCTATATGACTGGACCATAACTTTGTTTCTGTATGAAAGGTTTTATATATATTTGTTGACTTTTCTCCCAGCCATTTTTCATTTTGTAGTTAAGGATATACAATGTGTTTTGAAATTTCGATGCTATAATCCCGTTATTGAGTTTTCCTATTGTCTATTGTCAACACTTTCTATTTCATTTTCTGAGTTATTGTCTTTTTCTAATCTTTAAGATAATATAAATTTCCTTGAGTGTAACTATAATAGCCACATTAAAGCCTTCGAATTTTAATTCCAGCATCAATGTCATCTATACATTGGTTTCCACTAATTATCTTCGAAGAATAAATCATGTTTTCCAGCTTAATTGGATGCAAGGGTTTTCTATTAGCTCCGAGCTATTGTTGATTGGTTGTTGAAAGAGGGGGCCCTGATGAGCTCTTTGACAAGTGTTAGTTTTGCTTTTGTTGTTTTCCTGGAAAAGCGGGTGGTTCAGTTTACTAAATATAAACCATAGAGCCCTGTCATTTTAGAGATGGACTTGGTTCCTTCACTTTCCCTGGTCTTTCCTTGGAAATTTGAAGTCTACCCTATACATCCCAAATTCAAAGTGTATGAGACATCTGCTCAAGGACTCCAAGTAAAGCAGAGCTGTTACCCCCCTGTCTTTCTCTCTTCACATTGCAATGGATGTGCTTCCCTCAAACATTGTCCTTTGGATGTTCAAATTGGCAAACCTGCAGCTTTCTAACACACACACACACACACACACACACACACACAGAGACATGCACACACACACACACACACACACACACACACACACACACACACACACACAAGAACCACCACTACTACCACCACCTCAAAAAACCTAAATAAAGAAGAAAAAAAGAAAAGCCGGGTCTCTGTTCTCCTGAGTATGACGTCCATGTGTTTCAAACACTTTCATTCACTTCTCAGTTGCCTTAATTTACCTTTATTTGCTGTTCTCTCCAAAGTTAATCATTGTTATTGATGTGAGAAAGATTTCTGATAGGAAATACTTGACCAGGTTAGAGGAAAGATCCTTTCAACCTTTAGTAAAGAAACAAAGGGGATGTTGGGGGTGATCTGGTCGTGACATCTGTCACCCCACTGATCTCTAGGGTAGTTTCAGATGATCTGGCTGGGTGGGTGGGTGTCCCCTCCCCCCTCCCTGCCTCAGGGATCCAAGTGCATCCTTCCCAAAGCTGCACACGGGGTCAAACAGGATGATCTTCCCCTGGATAGAGGAGGACCTGTCTTCAGACAAGTATGTGTGAGTAGCTCTGCTTCCTCAACAAACCCTCCAAGTGAGCTTGTGAGTCCATTTTTAAAGAAAAAAAAAGTAAAGACAAAAAGGTGTCCGACGTGATGAGGTCAGCAACTTCCAGATGTACTTTAGATGCACTCCAGAGGTGAGACCAGAATGCAGCGAGAAGAGTTTGAGCGTCATTCTGAAATCCACGAGGCAGGATAGTAGGGCCGGAGAGTGGGCAGTGGAGTGGAGGTTGAGCACAGGGGCTGGGCTGAAGAGATTCCTCTAACATGGCGTTAGTAAATCCGAACATGAAGGGGTTGTGTATTGAATGTGTGGAGCAGGAAGACACACGCACTCATCAAGGATGAATCCTAGATAAGGGTACGGTTGTGAGTCAGGTGGCACTCGTTAAAGGTAAACATTCCAAAAGACTCACCAATACCATGGAGAAGAAAGCGTGGTCTTGGGAGAGTTCAAGCAAGAAGAGAACACGGGGGTGGAGGAGGACACAGTGAGGTTTCAAGCTTCCAGTGTGAGAGGACTGAAAGAAGAATAAGGGGTCGATGGCAGTTGTGGGGCCTTATGCTAATGCGATCGGAGCTGTTCCATTTTTATTCAACATGGAGAAAGATGTTTTGGATTCCGGCAGTGCCTTGGGGACATGGCCATGGCTTTATTTACCTTAGGGGATGTAAGTATTCAGAGCACCGGGCAACAGAACTCTGATTGGAATGATGCTAGAGAATCCTGCTTTTGCGTTACTCTTAAGATTCAAGCCCATCTAACTTGGAAAATGTCTCCTGATTGGCTCTTATTCCCATAGAGTGTTCAATATGGTCCTTATCTGATTTCACAAGCCACCTTATCATGAGGAGTCTTCATTCCTTTAATAGTAACATTTCCAGTTATGAAGTTACTGATGGCGATATAATTACTAAAGCATAGTAGAGATGATCATCTACAGTCTTCCTATGATCTAAGTCCCCAAAAGGTCAAATTAGAATCTCTTACGCCAATCGTATTCAGTGCCTTGGAAACAGGCATTTCTCTTATCAGCCATGCCAATAGTTTCTGTACGTCTTTCTTTTATTTACATATTTCTCACACCTTGTAATATTGTCAGAACCCAATTCACATCTTGTTAGAACTGTTAAGTCTGAAATCAAACAAACCAGCCAAATAAAACAAAGGGACTGTCATTGAAAATGGGCTACAGAGATAAACAAAGAATTCTCAACTGAGGAATATCGAATGGCCTGAAGCACCTAAAGAAATGTTCAACATCCTTAGTCATTAGGGAAATGCAAATCAAAACAACCCTGAGATTCTACCTCACAGTCAGAATGGCTAAGATGCTGGCAAGGATGTGGAGAAAAAGGAACACTCCTTCACTGGTGTTGGTATTGCAAGCGGGTACAATCACTCTGGAAATCAGTCTGGCCGTCACTCAGAAAATTGGGACATAGTACTACCTGAGGATCCAGCTATACCATCCTAGGCATATATTCAAAAGATGCTCCAACACATAACAAAGACACATGATCTACTGTGTTCATAGCACTCTTATTTATCATAGCCAGAAGCTGGAAAGAACCCAGATGTACTTCAACAGAGGAATGGATACAGAAAGTTGGTACATCTACACAATGGAATATTACTCAGCTATCAAAAACAATGACTACATGAAATTCTTAGGCAAATGGATGGAACTAGAAAATATCACCCTGAGTGAGGTAACCCAGTCACAAAAGAACACACATGGTATGCACTCACTGATAAATGGTTACAAGTCCAAAATCTCAGAATACACAAGAAACAATTCACAGATCATATGAAGCTCAAGAAGCAGGAAGATCAAAGTGTGGAGGCTTCAGTCCTTCTTAGAAAGGGGAACAAAATTCTCACAGGAGGAAATACAGAGACAAAGTTTGGAGCAGAGACTGAAGGAAAGGCCATCCAGAGACTGCCCCACCTGGGGATCCATCCCATATGCAGCCACCAAACCCAGTCACTATTGCTGATGCCAAGAAGTGCTTGCTGACAGGAGCCTGATATGGATGTCTCCTGAGAGGCTCTGCCAGAGCCTTCCTGATACAGATGAGGATGCTTGCAGTTAACCATCAGACTAAGCTTGGGGACCTCAATGGAGGAGTTATAGAAAGGACTGAAGGGGTTTGTCACCCCATAGGAAGAACAACAATATCAACCAACCAGATTCCCCAGAACTCTGGGGACTAAAGCACCAACCAAAGAGTACACATGGAGGGACCCATGGCCCCAGCTGCATATGTAGCAGAGGATGGCCTTGTTGGGCATCAATAGGAGGACCTGTGAAAGCTTGTTTCCCCAGTGTAGGGGAATGAGGTGGGGGGATGCAGTGGGTGAGTGGGAGTGGGAACATCTTCATAGAAGGAGGGGGGAAGGGAATGGGGGATGGGAGAAGGGGGAAGGAGATAACATTTGAAGTGTAAATACATAAAATATCCAACTTAAAAAAAAAAAGAAAATGTAGCCAAATTTCATGGGTGACTAACAGGAGAGGGTAAGCACTGTCTTAATCCATTAGGAAAAGCAGGTGTCCGTAATGGTTTGAACTATACTTGTGCTGTGTGCAGTATATGGAATGTTACCTGTGACATTAAAGTCCCTCCTACGTCGAATTCTTTCCACCTTTTTGCCCAGAGCTAGAACCAGGCAGTGGAAACAGAGGTTCAGCACAAAGGTCAGGACTTCAGAGACAAGGGAAGCTGGGGAAATGGAGAAAGGACATTGAAACTGAGGAGCGAGACATGGGAACGGGCAAAGAAAGAGAAGGTGCAAATTCCTTAAGGACAAAATCTTCACACACTCTAGAAAAATACCAGCTGCCATTGCTGCTATCAGACAGTTCGGAAGGGAGGCTGTTACCAGGGAGATGATTTGTATGGGAACATGACACTGCACTTGTTCTTAGTGCCAATAGCCTCTGGTGGAACAGCCTAAGCTACGCTCAGAATCAACTCAGGATTGATTCTATCTGGCCCCTCAGAGAGTGAGTTTTCCACTCCAAGAAGCATCTGTGAAGAATGGAGAGACCTTGGGTTTTACTTTAAGGATGATGGGAAGCTACGGAGAGGTCCTGCGTGGGAATCGGTGATATGAATTGTGTATTTAAAGCTCACTGTGTAGAGATAACAGATCCCAGGGAAGCAAGATTACACTAGGATACCAAAAGATTTTCTTCAGAAGGGAGGCATGGCCAAGTGCTTGTATCCAAGACTATAATGGGTCTAAAGATGAGAGAATTCGGCGTGGGCATAGGACATCCATGCCCTGCTCAGCCTAGGCGTTTAGTTAGAAATCCATTTACATTATAACACACTGGTTTCAAAAGCAGGGCTTTCGTTCAATCTTAATGGTAAGTTGGTCAAAGTCAGATCATAAATCATAGCAATGCTGAGGGACTGCCTTTTCTGGGGCGACCACAGCACACCATTATGGACTGGGAGGTTTGGATAATAGACATTTAGTTTCTCAGAGTTCTGAAGGCTGTGAGGTCTGCCACCTGCCACGTCAGACTGGTGAAAGCTCTCTTCCTGATGGGCAGACTGGCTCTTGCTTCAGCCTCACGTGCTTCTAAGGTCTAAAGCTTAGCCCCCTGGGATAAGGATGTGCTCTTCTCTTTAGCCCTGGTCACTTGCTTAAGCAGCACAGCTACACCAGGGAACTGTCACTTCCAAAATACAAACTTCAGGGATGGCATGCAGATGACATTCAGTCCATATTGCATGGTTTTTGTGCCCCCTACCCTCACCCTCAGTACTGAGATGGAAGTCACACCGGCCTCATGCAAGCCAGGCAGCCCTTCACAACTGGATCATACCACGAGGCCTTTGTTGTTCTAACCCCCATTCTCTCTCAGGAATATCAAGTTTCCAGTGACTGTTGATGGCAGTAAACTGAACAGAGAAGGGAATCTGGCAAAGAGCAATCTTTTACCAAGGAAGATTTTAAATCTTCCAGTTGAGTAAGAACACTTTTGTTGTTGCAGTAAATAATGCAGTTGTTTGTCAAGAAAATATGTTAACATGAGTGTGTGCGCGAGCTCGTGTGTGTGCACGCGTGCCTGTGAGATCGAGAGGTGAATCTGTGTTTCATTCTTGCGGTATAGACACTTTTTTCCAGTCTCAGTTCTACTTAATCAATGAACTCGATCTTTAGAATTTTGAATGTGGTTAAATACAGATATATGCAATCTATAAAACAAAGTCTTTGCGAGGGGGAGGTGTCATCACCTTATTTTGTGCGTTGAAAGGAGTCCTGACACATAAACGTCCGGGGACCACTGGTCTAAGTCGCTGTCAGCAGCTAACTTAGTCATCATTCTCTGGGAACACTACCCTTCAATTGCTTCCTTCCTTTTCCCACGCTCTCTCTGGCTTCCAAGCCAGCCTAGTGCATCCCCAGTTCCAGACACTTCAGTCCTTCAGGATTCCCAGACACCATCACCCCCGGGCCACGGGCCACCAGCAGCAGCCCTCCCCGCCCGACGGTGCCCTCTCGTGGGCCGCGCACCTACCGGCCAGGCAGGCAGTGGTGTCCATCCACTTAAGTAGTTGCCCGGCGCTCAGCTCGCCGCGCGAGTCGGCGTGCGCAGGCTGGATGGCCTGGCTCATGAGCACCTCGCCGGGAGCCACTGTCGGTTCCATCGTCCCGGCTGAGAGAGCTCCAGCTCCGGACGCCAGTGGCAGGCCATCCATATCCCTTGGGGCCCGCCTCTGCTCCAAAGGGCGCCGCCTGCGCCCGCCCCAGGTGCTTAGGAGGTGAGAGGTCAGGGTCCTACAAGTCACCCCGGGACTGTCGCGAGGAGGGAGAGGGAGGAAGCCAGCCTCTCCCGGAGCAGAACAGGATCGCCGCCCCAGCTCCGACCCGCACCCACAGGGCCAAGACAGGTGTTCTCTAGAATGAGGGACAATGGTCACTATCTGAAGACCTTGGCAAAGGAGGGAGCATTAGAGGGATTGCGTGCTCTCCGGAGAGTGCAGAGCCTTATGCTGTGGGAAAGTTTTAGAGAGCTTGGCTTCTGGGCTTTGTTGCTTGGTAGGTTTAGTAGTTGGCCCTTTTCCCCCATGCCAGGCATTGCAACACTTACTGCCCGGGCCTTTGTTCAAACTACCTTTAGATTCTTAGGACACTGTAGCGAATCCAAAGATCATGTGTTAGGAAACCGATTCTACTGCCAAACAGACTGAAAAACAAAGGCCCCGGGGAGCTGGAGTGTGTAAGTGCATCAGAGTCACCCAGCTAGAGAGGGCAACTTCCTGGGTTTTCTAGTGTCTCCCGACGTTTGTGCGAGACAAATCTAGGACACTGTATATGAACTCGAGGCTCACACTCAGGGCCAGCAGGTGCTATACTTTGTAGAGCAGCAGCCACTGGCTTCACAAAACTGTTCTTTTGAGGGACACAGGGACATCAAAACCCTCCAGTGGCTCCCGGATCCATGGATGGAGTCATGGAGGCCAGGAGGGGTGAGGTGGCTTGTCCGGTACTGGCTAAAACATCGCGACCAGGTGACTGGAAGCCAAGGGCCTCCAACTCCTCACCAACTCCTGGGAATATTGCTGCAGTTCCAACATTAGGCCTCTGGCCACCAAGCCTAGCCCAGGATCACCAAGGAGAGCCTGTGCCTTTAAAGATTTTTTTTAATTATTATTTTGAAGTATGTGTATGTATTTGTCTGTGGGTGGGTATACATACCTGAGGCTGGAGACATAGGACCATCCTGGAGGTGGAATTATAGACAGTTATGAGCTAGAATTGTAGGCAGTCGTGAGCTGTCTGATGTCAGAGCTGATCCATCTCTCCAGCCCCAATCCTGGGGGTTTGTCTCCTTTGTAAATACATATGTATTTAATAAATGAGGAGAAAGAGAGTACTGAGTTGATAGCTTTTAGGATCCTCTGCATCTGGCCAGTTTCAGAGTATAGAAACACAAATAAAAATAGGCAAGTATTAAGTGAGATCTTATTAGTAGCATTAAAAATGATTTTTTAAAAGAAGGACTTATGTAGCCTGGGCTGGATTTGTACTCGCCTTCCCCCCCCCCCCCCAGTATGAGATCAGGTGTATGCTGTGTTTGAAGTGCTGGAGGGGTGAGCCCAGGGTCCCCATGTGTTGGGCAAGCACCCATACCAAATGAATCACATTCTCGGACTCCAAAAGTGACTTTAACGCCAATTAAAGCTGCTGTATGAAAGATGTTCTCTTTCTGTAGCCGTCCACTTATTCAGGAACAGTGTGACTGGATCCCTGTCGTGTGTGGTAACCCCTATCGGAAGACGCCTGAAATGTTTTTATAACTTTTTATATATCTTCTGTAACGGCAAGCCTCGCCATTTAGGAATCAGTGGATTCACCACGTGTTCTCTCCATCTCCCGGTAACTCTGTGGGAGGCTTTCACTGATGTCGGACTTTGGTCACATGACTTGGTTTTCGGTGAAAAGTGAGGAGGTAGAAGTGTATCAAGTTGCACCCATAGTGACACCTTGTACTCTCAGGGACTTTTGCCGTAAGAATAATCTACACCTAGCTTATCAGCATCTGACTGGATTCACATATTCAGTCACATTACTGGTGGTCCCTGCCACCCACAGCCTTGCAAACAGAGGCACCCAGCAGATATGCAGACTTAGGAATGAATGAGGCATTAGTGCTCATAGTCAAGTGCCAGCTCGATGTGTGGGCTCCTTTGTTACACAGCAGTAACAGTGAGTTTTATCTGCTTGTGCTTGGGGAAATTTACTAAAGTATTAGAAGTAAGCCATCTGTGGGCCAAGGTGTGTTATTCTTGGCTAAAATGGTGATAGTAAAATTGTGTGCCCTTTTGTGAGTTCTTAAGAACCTTAGGCATTTTGCAAACGTTTAAGCTTAGGTATCAGAAGACACTATCCAAAAACACTGTTTGAAATAAGACAACGTGTGTCTGTATATGACTATCTAGAGGTATTTCACCAAAAAAAAAAAAAAAAAAAAAAAAAGACACGGTATGCTTAACTCTCGTGTTTCTTTACCTTTATCACCTCTTGTTTGCATGACTTGATTACATTTCATCTCCTTTGTGGTAGACACTAAGGTAAAATGTCATCGGCATGTGTGACCATTTTCTATCTCAAATACCCTGGCATGAAAGTTTTATTATTTGAAAGAAAGCCCCACATTTGTCCATTTGTGTTCAGAGATATCTTTTGGGGATTAACAGCATATGGAGAGCCAGACCAATCGTTAAAGATCATGCACAGAGCAAGAAAATTGGACAAGTAGAGGGTTGTAAATTACATAATCTCAAGACACAAGAAACTCTTCAGAGTGTTTAAGTGGGAAAACCCATCCCTCTGGAGGTAAGGTGATCTTCCACAGTTTCTACTGTTAAGAATGTGGAATTAGCCCAAAAGTTCCAAATACCCAAGATACAATTCACAGACCATATAAAGCTCAAGAAGAAGGAAGACCAAAGTGTGGGTGCTTCAGTCCTTTATAGAAAGTGGAACAATATACTCATTGGAGGTAGAGGGAGGGGGGAACATGGGAGGAAGAAAGGAGGGGGGTTGGGGGGGAGCAGGATCAGGAATGGGAGGAGAAGGGGATGATATACAGAGGGTCAGGAATTTGAACAAAGGTGTGTAGCAATGGGGGGTGGGGAACTGGGGGTAGCCACCAGCAAGTCCCAGATGCCAGGAAAGTAAGAGGTTCCCAGGATCCAACAGGGATGGGATTAGCTGAAATGCCCAACAAAGGGGAGGGGGAACCTGTAGAGACCATATCCAGAGGTTAGGCAAGCCCACCTCCCACCATTGGGGGATGGGACATTCACTCCAAACTTTTAACCCACAATTGTTCCTGTCTAAAGAAAATACAGGGACAAAGAGTGGAGCAGAGACTGAAGGAAAGGCCATCCAGAGACTGCCCCACCTGGGAATCCATCCCATATACAGACACCAAATTCAGACACTATTGTAGTTGCCAAGAAGTACATGCTGAGAGGAGCCTGATATAGCTGTCTCCTGAGAGGCTATGCCAGAGTCTGACGAATACAGAGGTGGATGCTCGCAGCCAACCATTGGACTGAGAACAGGGTCCCCAATGGAGGAGTTAGAGAAAGGACTGAAGGAGCTGAAGGGGTTTGCAACCCCATAGGAAGAACAACAATACCAACCAACCAGACCCCCCCAGAGCTCCCAGGGACTAAACCAACAACCAAAGAGTACACGTGGAGGGACCCATGGCTATATCTGCACATGTAGCAGAGGATGGCATTGTCTGGCATCAATGGGAGGAGAGGCCTTTGGTCCTGTGAAGGCTTGATGCCCCAGTGTAGGGGGATGCCAGGGCAGGGAGGCAGGCAGGAGTGGGTGGGTGGGGGAACACCCTCATAGAAGCAGGGGGGAGGGAGGATGGGATAGGGGAATCTGAGAAAGGGGATAACAAAATGTAAATAAATAAAATATCCAATTAAAAATAAATAAATAAAAAAGTATACATTGGAGAGAGAGAGAGAGAGAGAGAGAGAGAGAGAGAGAGAGAGAGAGAGAGACTCTCTCCCAGAAACAGGCCCTCAGTCAGGAATTGGAGGGCATGTGGTTTACTGCAGTAGAAAATGAAGGAGGCTTGGGGAGGAGGGCCTAAGTAGGGTGGGTGTTCAGACCATCAGTGCAACTTGTTGAAAGTGTAGAACCCTAGCCCCCTCCCAAACATCCTGTCAGAACAGGAACTTTCCCAGGAGATTCCCAGGCACGTGCAAGCTTGCTAAAGATGTGCTAGCTACTTCTCTGTTGCTGTGATAAAACACTGTGACCAAAAGCAACTTATAGAAATACATGCATTTGGGCTTGCAGTTCCAGAGGATAAGGGCCTGTTGTCATAGAATGGCAGCTCACGTCCAGATGGACGACACCAGGCCCATTTGGTCCCACATGGAAGAGGTTTACTGAGGACAACAGAGACAAGAGGGGGAAGAAAGAAAAAAAAAAGGAGGAAGGGGGCAGAAAGGGTCTGCCTTTTATTTAAACTGTGAAGTATCTGCTCCCAGGTGAAGGTGGGAGCTGAACCAAATGTATGCTGGGAATGTACAGTCATTGCCATGGCAGATCTCATTACAGATGGTTGTGAGCTACCATGTGGTTGCTGGGAATTGAACTCAGGACCTTTGGAAGAACAAACGGTGCTCTTAACCTCTGAGCCATCTCTCCAGCCCGGCTGTGAGCTTTTAAAGCCTGCCTCCAGTGATATACTTTCTCCAGCGAGGCTCCAAAGAGTGCTGCCAACTGGGGACCAAGTGTCGGTATACCTGAACCTATTGAGGATTTTCTCATGTGAACCACTACGTTACATTAGCGCAGCTGTCCCTCCCAGATGCACAGAAGTTAAGGTATACTCGTCTACCTGTATGGTTCCTTTATAAAAGATCTGTTCTAGAAGCGTCTCTCAGAAGAACAAGAGGATACCCGTACCTGGCACTGGGGTCTGCAACAATGAGTGCCAAGGTCATGTGGAGAGGAAGAGAGCAAAAGCAGCTGAGACATGTACTGTGCTGCAATGAGAAAGGCAGCCAGGAGTCCTTCCACCACAAGAGACAAATCCCAAGCTGAGGGTTGGGTTGGTTCATGTATTTTATACCAAGATTAGTTTATTAACAATGGACTCTCTTCACTTTTGGTAGAGGTTAGGAAAGATACCAGAGCAGTGCTCTCATTAAGATACTCATTTACAAAGTTGGAGTTTAAGGCTTCAATGCAAACACTCGAAACAAATTTGAAGAATAGTGTTCCATATGTTCGGGCTGCCAATGTCTTGGCCAGAGGATCTTCTGTTCTTCTTGGCCTTTGGTTGCTACTCAAGGGGTCACTGTGGTTTATGCATACCCTTTACTGACCTGTCCAGTACCTATATCTTTAAACCAACCTTTCTCCTGTTTGTATCCATGCATTCAGAGTCATCAACTTTGTGTTGAGCTCAGGACTTCATTTTGTTAGAACAAAGGCCATGGGCACAGATTCCAGGCTGTTCTCTCCCCAGATTAGGGGAGTCCAATGTCATTGCAGGACCAGGCAACTGCTCTGGGAAGTCTCCTGGCCATCACCACTACCACTGCCTGTCATTGTATTAGAGAGCACTGATTGCTCTAATCTTGAATTCTAATGGGTCATGACACCATTTTTTCAGGTATTGCCAATTTCTGTCACATTATGTTTCCTTAAAGAATCTTACATCTATACTGTTGAGAGACATTGGTCTGTGATCCTTTCTCTTTAGTTCTCCTTTTTCTTCAGCCTTCTTCTCCTTGGTTTATTTCTCCTCCCCCTCCCCCTTTCCCTCCCCTTCGATCCTCTTGCTCCTCCCTCCTCTCCCATTGGTTTATTTTGTTTTGGGAGCTTGAGTGCATGTACCCCAGGATGGCCTGATAATGCTATGTCCTAGAGGCTGGAATCAAACTTGTAGCAATCCTTCTGCCTAAGTTGCTCAAGTGTTGTGTTTACAGGGATATGTCACCTCGACCACTATTTTTTTTTCCTATTCTTTCTTTAGAATTGCCTTTTTCTGGTTTGGTTTTGGGTCGAGGAAGTTTTCTCTGGATTCTGTGACTGGAAACCTTGTATAAAGCCTAGAATTCCCTAGGGAAGTTCTTGAAACCACAGGGGTTTCTTTTGAGAAATTTTTAAATTATGGATTTATTTTTTTAAAAGCTATTAAGCTACTCAAGTAACCTACCTCTTTTGGTCATTTCTGATTTTAGAAAATTGTTGCTGTTCATCTCCAAAGGTGATTTGCCCCAGGCAGAAGCCAGGGCTGAGCTGGTGTTTTTCTCTTGTTGGGCAACA
This sequence comes from Rattus norvegicus, assembly GCF_021556685.1. Classification (NCBI taxonomy): domain Eukaryota; kingdom Metazoa; phylum Chordata; class Mammalia; order Rodentia; family Muridae; genus Rattus; species Rattus norvegicus. The sequence continues at coordinate 24,669,196 of NC_141535.1, read as the reverse complement.
CCCTGCCAGCAACGATAAGCCCCACTTGACAGCTGCCCCTCCTGACTCTTTAGTTTCACCACAGGACTCCATCTCCAGCCTTCTGAGCTGGTTCTCATGATTGTTCTTCCTTTGCAGACTCAGAGGGTCAGGAGCTCTAGGGGTGGAAACAATCATCTAGAGCTTGCAACCTTCCACATGACTCTGGGCACTAAAGCCAGGTACCTCTGTTGTAAGAAGCGTTTCATCAAAGGGATAAGGCTTACCTGGAAGCCTTTACCAACATGGTTTTTGTTGTTGTTGTTGTTTTGTTTTGTTTAACAAAGGCCATTTATGATGGCCTTGGCTCATGTCTGAGTTGGACCATCCCACTTCCTGGGCTACTTTGAGCACATCACTCAGTTGACTTGTACCGCATTAGACTTTTGTTTTTGTAAAATAGATTGTAGAGAGGATATCTTGTGTATTGTATGGATGCATCACCTGCTGATAAAAAAAAAAGGAACAAAAAACTATGGCCTATAGGAAAGGGTAGAATAGAAGGTGGGACATCTGGGAGACAGAAAGAATCCTGGGATAGAGCCCGGTGTGGGAGATTTGCTTGGGTTTGTTCAGGAAAATGTGATTAAGACAGATGCACCACAGCACAGGTAACCAGCCACGGTGGCAGAATACAGATTAGAATGAATGACTAATGCAAGTTGTGATCTTGTCAGAGAAGAGCCTAGCTATATGGCCAAGGTATTTGTCAATATATTTTGAGTTCAAGACTTATTTCTGGGAGCTTTGGTAAGGGAGGGAGAACCAGTATAACCTACAGTGGGTATTTTCCTAGTTCATGGAGTATAGTCAGACCATGGAAATTATTGTTATAAAGTATATAATTGTGACCAGTGTGATTTATTATTTATTGGGTGGTCTTTAATTCTCAAAACCATCCTACAGGTAATATCTCTTTAGAGAGTCGCGTGCAGGTAATTATCCTGAAACAAGTCACACATCCCTTAAAAATATATGAACTATTTTTATATCCCCACTTTGCAGTTAAGAAAGCTGTGCTAACTTGCCCAACAGCACATGACTAGGGATTAGTAGTAAAAGACCTGGCTCTTGCCTCAGCTGGGCTGTGATAGCCATAAACAGATCTATGGTACAAGGCTTAGGAGGTGTGAGGGATGGAAAGGGCATTTTGTTCTGCCTCACTCTCAACCTCTCCACTCCTCTATTCCCACCCATCAGCAATCATTTCAGTGCACACCCATTGGATGCTCACCTTGTCTAGGGCATATGGGCAAGCGCTACAGATACGATTCTTGCCTTTATAGAGTTCGTATTGGAAGATAGCACATGTGCATATGCTGCAAATGGGGGTTACTCTAGTCATCGGAAGATGGGGTAGTACACATGCTCGGAAAACTGACAGATTTCTGCAATTCCTCAGGTTACACACTACTTTTGATTAACTACTGGACTTAATATCAGTCTCCCTCAACTCTGTGTGTGTGTGTGTGTGTGTGTGTGTGTGTGTGTGTGTGTGTGCGAGAGAGAGAGAGAGAGAGAGAGAGAGAAAGAGAGAGAGAGAGAGAGAGAGAGAGAGAGAGAGAGAGAGAGCACATGTGCACGCATACTTAGTCACACCCTACAGAAAATTTGGAAGTACTATGCAAAGAACTGGTTTCCTCTGGACCATTTAAATGCACACTGTCAATGTGTTAGTTTGAAATTTTTCTGAACAGGACATGTCATTAGTCAAAATACACTATCAAACGCACTATCAAAATGAGGAAGTTAGCATTCATTCCGTTACAAATTAATCCTCCAAGCCCATTTGTAACTCAGCAATCGTTTTAGTAAGGCCACGTGTTACTATTCAGTGTCTCCCTCAGTCAAGGACAATTGTTTTTATTTGTATTTTATGATTTCGAAACTATTAAAGTTCAGAGATCAGTTATTTTTGTGAAATAGCTCCCAATTTGGGTACCTCGTGTCTCCTGTAGCTCCACCGAGGTTCTGTCTTTGGCGAGGACACTGTGTTAGGCTTCTATTGTTAAGATGAGCACCATGACCAAGAGCAACTGAGGAGGAGGAGAAGGTCATTTCATCTGACAGGTTACAGTCCCTCAAGCTGGGAAGCCTGAGCAGGGACTCAAGGCAGGAATCTGGAAGCAGGAACTGATACAGAAGCTATGGAGGGTGCTGCTTACTAACTTTGTCTCCACAGCTTGCTCAGCCTGCTTTCTTATAAAACTCAGGACCACCTACCCAGCAGTCTAACTACCCACGTTACATTGAGCCATTCCATATCAATCACAAATCAAGGAAATGACCCACAAGAGTGCCTCAGGTAGCCTGGTTGGGGCATTTTCTCAATTGAGGTGGTTCCCTCTTGTCACTCTAGCTTGTGACAAGTTGACAAAAACTAATCAGGACAATTGACCTCTAGTGTACTTGACACACCAATACATTACTATTAAGCTGTTAACTTTCCCTTTTTTGTTCAAACTCGAGATCTTATAATATCAGTATAAAAATATAAACCACATTATAAATTATAAGACTATAATAGTCCTTAAAATTCAAACACCTTAAAAAGTTCAGTCTCTTTAAAACATTCAAGTCTCTTAAAACCCCAGTCTCTCAAAAATTCCAGTCTCTTGAGCACAGGCTCTGGTAAAATCAAATTTAAGTTAGATGCTTTCTTACTCCAAGAGAGAACCAGGTCGCAGCCACAATTTTATCAAAGGAAACCCAAATCAGCAGTGTGAAAAACTCGGTGTTGAACTTGTGGGCTTTACTCATCATACTCTGGGCTTCAAAGGACTTGTCTCAAAGGACCGGCAGGCTCCACCACACTCCTTTGGTGATTTCTCTATGGCATTCTCCAAACTGCTAGTGTCCCTGTTGCACCTGGGCTGCCCCCTTTCCTGGTCTCTTCAGGAGGCTTTCCCTGGTCTCTCTTCAGGGACTCTGACCCTGGCACATGGTGTCAACCTTAACGCCATAACCCCAGTCTATACTAAGGATTCTACTGCAACCGAGGCTTTCCCTTCACCAGTGGCCTCTCCTGGCCTTGCCTGGTGCCAGGCTCAGCTCCCCTCCGAGACCTCTTCATGTCTTTGAAAGCAGAATTACCCAGGATGCTCTTACATGTAACCAAGTTTGGCTAGCACAAGGTCTGGCCTTGGTTCACTCTGGACCACAGCTTCTATGTGTTTGAGAAATACTTCTCAGAAGATTTTGCCTCAGTGATGCTGGTTTCTGCTTAAACACCTCAGCTACAGCTAAGAAATATCTATTGGCTCGGCAAACCAAAGATGTCACTTTTTTGGTTCGGGTCTCTTGTCACATGTTTTAATAGCACACATGCAGTCCTGGTTGAGCATTTACTTCCCTTTGAATCTTCATAACTCGGGCCTCTACCATCCGACTGCTCTCAATATTCTCATCCCCTAAGCACAGCACAGCACAGCACAGCACAGCACAGCACAGCACAGCACAGCACAGCACCCAGCTCTGAGCACTGAATGGTTTTTCTGACCCCAAATTAAAATGCTGCCACAGTCTTTCCCAAAGTGCCTGATGTGGTCCGTCACAGTGAAGCCCCTGCTATTCATAGACAGGGTGCCAACTCCTGTCTTAGGGTTTCTATTGCTGTAACAAGACACAATTGCCAAAAGCAACTTGGAGTGGACACGGTTGACTTTATCTTACATTTCCAGGCAGACGAGGAGAAAGCTAAATCAGGAACTGGAGGTGAAAAACATCACCAGTGTGAGTGGAAATTAAGCAAAGAAATGGATTTTGAAAGTAAACAAACAAATAAATGTTAGAAGTGAAAAACTCAGTGGACCAAATAAAATCACAGTGGAAAACACTAACAGCTTTGAGAAAGCAAGAGAAAAAAAAATCAGAAATTGAAGACAAGGTCCAGGAAGTACTGTATCCAAATGTCCTTAAAGAAATATAAAGAAGCGGGCACAACAACACCTTCCAAAATCTCTATGATCTAATCAAGAGGCCAAATCTAAGAACCTGTGGGAATCAGAAGGAGTTGAGATCTAAACTAAAGGCAAAGAAAATAAATTCAATGGGGTTATAGATGAAAAAAGGTCATGAAAAGAAATGGATGCTCAAGCATAACAGTAACTTTGAGGTCCCCAAACTCATAGCCAGAGAAGACTTCTTCATGATGCATTATTGTTAAGAGGCCTGGGACTACACTTCTCACTGGCAAACACTTCACGTAACAGCAGAACCCTTAACACAAGGCCCCAAAGCATGGCTGACTATATTCCAAGGCCTAGGGATAAGCAACTGTTAACAAAGGTCACCACAGTCAGCAAAGAGAAATGGAGACATTTTAAAACACATGCTGAGGCAATTCATGACCACCACGTCAGGGCTGCAGAGGACAAGAACTCACAGAGAAAGAACGATGATCTCAGTCACAAGGGCACAGGAAATGGGAGAGAGGAAAATGCAAACTTTGGAAAGTTGATCGTGTCCCGAACAAAATCCCCAATGGGAACAAGGGAGAAAGCAAAGAGAACAGAGAATAATCCAACCAACCAGAGAACAGCCAACAAAACTACAACACCCTTTAAAGTTCTCAATAGGAAACTTCTTACCCTAAATGTGAATAGGCTTAACTTTCTCATTAAAAGCTGCTTGCTTTAGAAAAAATGGCATCTATTTCTTTTCCAAAATAATGCATGTCACTGGCAAAGGTATACAGAAATTTGAGAGCTAGAGGACAGAAGTGAACATGCTGTGAAAACATAAGTCGAAACAAGCTGGCAGAGTCTGTCTGATACCTGATTTAGTTGGCTTCAAATGAAAGTAATCAGGAAAGTCAAGAAAGATGCTGCGTAGCAAGGCAAGGGATAATTCGTCAGGAAGATATGAGAGCCTTAAGTATCAAAGCACCCAACACGAGGCTCTCAGATCCATAAGATAAACACTACTGGGCATAAAGGGTCCTGGCACAATAATGCAAACTAGCGGCCACTCCCTCGTCTCATCACCGGTAGTCCATCCAGACTATGTCGACAGAAATTTCAGTTAGTCCACATCATAGAGAAAATTTCCTGAGGTACTAACAGAGTATTTTATTCGATATTCTTCCCAGCAGCCAGTGGAACTGTCTCAAAAACAGATCACAGTGTAGGCCAAAGCAAGTCCTAAATGTAAAAGAATCAAAGTAACGGATTTGGTTAGGTTGTCATAGATAGTGAAAGAAACTAAATAGCTGGAGATTGAACAATATGCTCTCTTCTATTTTTATTTATTTTTCTCAAATTTTATTGGTTCTTTGTGAATTTCAACATGAACCCCAATCTCACTCATCTCCCTGTCCCTCATACCCACCCTCCACCCTTGCAACTTCCTCCTATCAGGGAAAAACAATCTTGTTGTGGAAGCTGAAGTGTGTCACAGTGTCCCATGTTATTCCCTTTTGTCCACACTTCTTCGCTTGTAAATGTTCATTGCAATGAGTCATTTGGTCTGGTTCAAGGCCTCTGGCTTCTGCTACACTGTTCATACCTGATCCTCACTGAGACTCTTCTCAGATCCTATTGTTGTCCCGGGTCATGGAGAACCTATAGTTTTGGGACCCCTTCATGCACTCCAGTGGTTCCTTGATAGGGTAGATGTTTCATGGGCCAATTCAAAGCCAGTCCTGCTGCACCCATATCACCAGGGCAAGCTCTTCTGCCCTGCCAGTGCTGGCAGATCCAATGTCGCAGACAGCAAGGGGTGCAGCCAACCCTCCTCTCCTGTTTTCATGCCATGGGGTGGGCTTATCTATGTCCACACCACCAGGGCCAGCTCTACTGTGTTGTCCAGGTGAGGTGCAGGGTCCACTCTCCCAAGTGCTGCAGTACGCAGGGGGCTAAGCCCTGGCTCTAAGCTAAGCTCTCTTGCTCTCAGGCCCTCAGGCCCAGCTCATTCATAACCCCACCTCCAGGGTCAGCTCTACTATGAGGCCCAGCCAAGGTGCAGGGGCTGGTGAAGGGTATGGTCATCTCTCCTATCCTCATGACCCCAAGGCCAGGTCTCCCACTTGCTGCAGGTGACAAAGAGCAAGGGAGTTGAATAGCAGGGCTAGTTCTTCCATTCTCGCACCCTCAGGGCTGATTCATAGGCAACTACTCCAATGTGCAGGGCCTGCTCTCTGTACAGCAGCTGCCTGGGGCAGTATAAACCCTCCTGCTCTCACACTCCCCAGGGCCAGCTCCCCCACCCCTAAATCCCAAGCCCATATGAGGGGTGGAGCCAGTTCTGCCCAGTCATCAGATATCAATATTTTCCTGGACAGCAGCCCAAATCAGCAATGTCTGCCTAGCCTTTGGTGGTAATAGACCCCCTCCTGCCAGGCCTGTCTGGACCCCCCTCCCCCAGCCCCTGTCCCGAGTACCAGACTGGTGGTTATGTCAGACTCACTTTTCTTCAGGGAATGTTAGACTACTAATCATTCAGTCATTCACAGGTCTGAAGTCTGAGCTTAGCCTCTCTCCTCTCTGCCACCTACTGGCCCACATATAACACAGCAGCTGTACCTGCAGTGTCTCTAGGGTCAGGGAACAGCAGGACCAATGAATTGTTGAAGAAATCAAAGGGATAGTTGAAAAGTTACCAGAGTCAAGTGAAGTGAAGTGTAGTTCCTTGGAATCTTTGGAATACGACAGAGGCAGTGCTAGAAGAGAGTTAATATCTATTAATATATTCAGACAAAACACCAAAGAACAAAACATTTAGAAAAAGAAGAATAAGCCAAATCTAAAAATAGTAGATAGTAAGAAATAATAAAGACTGGGAACAAAATTAATGAAATCAAGACTGAAAGAATACAAAGAATCAATGAAAAAACTTAGTTCTTTGGAAAACTAAACATCAGCAAACTCAAAAGGCCATTAGGGAATATTTCAAGAAGGTAGAAAATATAGAGATAGGGCCTCTGGGAACTGGAAAATAGGGGTACTCAAGCGGCAAGTCCCCTGTGGTCCAGACACCGCCCGAACTTGAAGGGACCTGGTCAAAAGCTCCCTGCACCCAAATCCCATGGGAAAGAGAGCTAAACCTTCAGAGGGGCAGACACGCCTGGGAAGCCAGAAGAGACTACACTCTGCCCACATTTCTGACTCCAGAGGGAAACACCTAATGCCATCTGGGACCCCAGTGCATGGGGGCCCCCGGGAAAAGGCAGCTCAGACCCTCCTGGTTGCCGACCTCAGGGAGAGCTCAAAAGCAGCCCCCAGGGGCAACTTCAGCTGCGGGACCACAGGTAAGACCAACTTTTCTGCTCCAAGTGACCTGCCTGGTGGACTCAGGACACACACCCACAGGAACAGCTGAAGACCAGTAGACAGGAAAGACTACACACCCAAAAGCAGAACACTCTGTTCCCATAACTGGCTGAAAGAAAACAGGAAAACAGGTCTACAGCACTCCTGACACACAGGCTTATAGGACCGTCTAGCCACTGTCAGAAATAGCAGAACAAGGTAACACCAGGGACAACCTGATGGCGAGAGGCAAGCGCAGGAACCCAAGCAACAGAAACCAAGACTACATGGCATCATCGGAGCCCAATTCTCCCACTAAAGCAAACACTGACTATCCAAACACACCACAAAAGTAAGATCTAGATTTAAAATCACATTTGATCATGATGATGGAGGACTTCAAGAAAGACATAAAGAACTCCCTTAGGGAAACACAGGAAAATATAAATAAACAAGTAGAAGCCTATAGAGAGGAATCACAAAAATCCCTGAAAGAATTCCAGGAAAACACAATCAAACAGGTGAAGGAATTAAAAATAGAAATAGAAGCAATAAAGAAAGCACAAAGGGAGACAACCCTGGATATAGAAAACCAAAGGAAGAGACAAGGAGCCATAGATACAAGCATCACCAACAGAATAGAAGAGATAGAAGAGAGAATCTCAGGAGCAGAAAATTCCATAGAAATCATCGACACAACTGTCAAAGATAATGTAAAATGGAAAAAGCTACTGGTCCAAAACATACAGGAAATCCAGGACACAATGAGAAGATCAAACCTAAGGATAATAGGTATAGAAGAGAGTGAAGACTCCCAGCTCAAAGGACCAGTAAATATCTTCAACAAAATCATAGAAGAAAACTTCCCTAACCTAAAGAAAGAGATGCCCATAAACATAAAAGAAGCCTACAGAGCTCCAAATAGATTGGACCAGAAAAGAAACTCCTCCCGTCACATAATAGTCAAAACACCAAATGCATAAAACAAAGAAAGACTATTAAAAGCAGTAAGGGAAAAAGGTCAAGTAACATATAAAGGCAGACCTATCAGAATCACACCAGACTTCTCACCAGAGACTATGAAAGCCAGAAGATCCTGGACAGATGTCATAATACAGACACTAAGAGAACACAAATGCCAGCCCAGGTTACTGTATCCAGCAAAACTCTCAATTAACATAGATGGAGAAACCAAGGTATTCCATGACAAAACCAAATTTATACAATATCTTTCTACAAATCCAGCGCTACAAAGGATAATAAATGGTAAAGCCCAACATAAGGAGGCAAGCTACACCCTAGAAAAAGCAAGAAACTAATTGTCTTGGCAACAAAACAAAGAGAAGAAAAGCACACAAACATAACCTCACATCCAAATATGAATATAACAGGAAGCAATAATCACTATTCCTTAATATCTCTCAACATCAAAGGCTCAACTCCCCAATAAAAAGACATAGATTAACAAACTGGATATGCAACAAGGACCCTGCATTCTGCTGCCTACAGGAAACACACCCCAGAGACAAAGACAGATACTACCTCACAGTGAAAGGCTGGAAAAAACTTTCCAAGCAAATGGTTGGAAGAAGCAAGCTGGAGTAGCCATTCTAATATCGAATAAAATCAATTTTCAACTAAAAGTCATCAAAAAAGATAAGGAAGGACACTTTGTATTCATCAAAGGAAAAATCCACCAAGATGAACTCTCAATCCTAAATATCTATACTCTAAATACAAGGGCACCTACATACATAAAAGAAACCTTACTAAAGCTCAAAGCACACATTGCATCTCACACAATAATAGTAGGAGATTTCAACACCCCACTCTCATCAATGCACAGATCATGGAAACAGATATTAAACAGAGACGTAGACAGACTAAGAGAAGTCATGAACCAAATGGACTTAACAGATATTTATAGAACATTCTATCCTAAAACAAAATGATATACTTTCTTCTCACCACTTCATGGTACTTTCTCCAAAATTGACCATATAATTGGTCATAAAAAAGGCCTCAATAGATACAGAAAGATAGAAATAATCCCATGTGTCCTGTCAGATCACCACAGGCTAAAGCTGGTCTTCAACAACAATAAGGGAAGAACGCCCACATATACGTGGAAATTGAACAATGCTCTACTCAATGATAACCTCGTCAAGGAAGAAATAAAGAAAGAAATTAAAGACTTCTTAGAATTTAATGAAAATGAAGATACAACATACCCAAACTTATGGGAAACAATGAAAGCTGTGCTAAGAGGAAAACTCATATCTCTGAGTGCCTGCAGAAAGAAACAGAAGAGAACATATATCAGCAGCCTGACCGCACATCTAAAAGCCCTAGAACAAAAAGAAATAAATAAACCCAAGAGGAGTAGAAGGCAGGAAATACTCAAACTTGGAGCTGAAATCAACCAAGTGGAAACAAAATGGACTAAACAAAGAATCAACAAAACCAGGAGCGGGTTCTTTGAGAAAAATCAACAAGATAGATAAACCCTTAGCCAGACTGATGAGAGGACACAGAGAGTGTATCCAAATTAACAAAATCAGAAATGAAAAGGGAGACATAACTACAGAATCAGAGGAAATTCAAAAAATCATCAGATCCTGTTGTAAAAGCCTATATTCAACAAAACTGGAAAATCTGCAGGAAATGGATAATTTCCTAGACAGATTCCAGGTAACAAAGTTAAATCAGGAACAGATAAACCAGTTAAACAACCCCATAACTTCTAAAGAAATAGAATCAGTCATTAAAAGTCTCCCACCCAAAAAGAGCCCAGGTCCAGATGGGTTTAGTGCAGAATTCTATCAACCTTCATTGACTACCTCATACCAATATTATCCAAACTATTCCACAAAATTGAAACAGATGGAGCACTACCGAATTCCTTCTATGAAGCCACAATTACTCTTATACCTAAACCACACAAAGACCCAACAAAGAAAGAGAACTTCAGACCAATTTCCCTTATGAATATCAAGGCAAAAATACTCGGGGTTGGGGATTTAGCTCAGTGGTAGAGTGCTTGCCTAGCAAGCACAAGGCCCTGGGTTCGGTCCCCAGCTCCGAAAAAAAAAAAAAAAAAAAGAAAAGAAAAAAAATACTCAATAAAATTCTAGCAAACCGAATCCAAGAGCACATCAAAACAATCACCCATCATGATCAAGTAGGCCTCATCCCAGGCATGCAGGGATGGTTTAATAAATGGAAAACCATCAATGTAATCCACTATATAAACAAACTGAAAGATAAAAACCACATGATCATTTCATTAGATGCTGGAAAAGCATTTGACAAAATTCAACACCCCTTCATGATAAAAGTCCTGGAAAGAATAGGAATTCAAGGCCCATACCTAAACATAGTAAAAGCCATATACAGCAAAGCAGTCGCTAACATTAAACTAAATGGAGAGAAACTTGAAGCAATCCCACTAAAATCAGGGACTAGACAAGGCTGCCCACTCCCTCCCTACTTATTCAATATAGTTCTAGAAGTTCTAGCCAGAGCAATCAGACAACAAAAGGAGATCAAAGGGATACATATTGGAAAAGAAGAAGTCAAAATATCACTATTTGCAGATGATATGATAGTATCTTTAAGTGACCCCAAAAGTTCCACCAGAGAACTACTAAAGCTGACAAACACCTTCAGCAAAGTGGCTAGGTTTAAAATTATCTTAAATAAATCAGTAGCCTTCCTCTACACAAAAGAGAAACAAGCCGAGAAAGAAATTAGGGAAATGACACTCTTCATAATCGACCCAAATAATATAAAGTACCTCGGTGTGACTTTAACAAAGCAAGTAAAAGATCTGTACAATAAGAACTTCAAGACAATGAAGAAGGAAATTGAAAAAGACCTCAGAAGACGGAAAGATCTCCCATGCTCATGGATTGGCAGGATTAATATAGTAAAAATGGCCATTTTACCAAAAGCGATCTACAGATTCAATGCAATCCCCATCAAAATACCAATCCAATTCTTCAGAGAGTTAGACAGAACAATTTGCAAATTCATCTGGAATAACAAAAAACCCAGGATAGCTAAAGCTATCCTCAACAATAAAAGGACTTCAGGGGGAATCACTATCCCTGAACTCAAGCAGTATTACAGAGCAATAGTGATAAAAACTGCATGGTATTGGTACTGAGACAGACAGATAGACCAGTGGAATAGAATTGAAGACCCAGAAATGAACCCACACATCTATGGTCACTTGATTTTTGACCAAGGAGCCAAAACCATCCAATGGAAAAAAAGATAGCATTTTCAGCAAATGGTGCTGGTTCAACTGGAGGTCAACATGTAGAAGAATGCAGATTGATCCATGCTTATCACCCTGTACAAAGCTTAAGTCCAAGTGGTTCAAGGATCTCCATATCAAACCAGATACACTCAAACTAATAGAAGAAAAAGTGGGGAAGAATCTCAGACACATGGGCACTGGAGAAAATTTTCTGAACAAAACACCAATGGCTTATGCTCTAAGATCAAGAATTGACAATGGGATCTCATAAAACTGCAAAGCTTCTGTAAGGCAAAGGACACTGTCGTTAGGACAAAACGGAAACTAACAGATTGGGAACAGATCTTTACCAATCCTACAACAGATAGAGGCCTTATATCCAAAATATACAAAGAACTCAAGAAGTTAGACCGCAGGGAGACAAATAACCCTATTAAAAATGGGGTTCAGTGCTAAACAAAGAACTCACAGCTGAGGAATGCTGAATGGCTGAGAAACACCTAAAGAAATGTTCAACATCTTTAGTCATAAGGGAAATGCAAATCAAAACAACCCTGAGATTTCACCTCACACCAGTGAGAATAGCTAAGATCAAAAACTCAGGTGACAGCAAATGCTGGCAAGGATGTGGAGAAAGGGGAACACTCCCCCATTATTGGTGGGATTGGAAACTGGTACAACCATTTTGAAAATCAGTACCAGAAAATTGGACATTGAACTGCCTGAGGATCCAGTTATACCTCTCTTGGGCATATACCCACAAGATGCCTCAACATATAAAAAAGACACGTGCTCCACTATGTTCATAGCAGCCTTATTTATAATAGCCAGAAGCTGGAAAGAACCCAGATGCCCTTCAACAGAGGAATGGATACAGAAAATGTGGTATATTTACACAATGGATTACTACTCAGCTATCAAAAGCAATGACTTTATGAAATTCATAGGCAAATGGATGGAACTGGAAAATATCATCCTGAGTGAGGTAACCCAATCACAGAAAAACACACATGGTATGCACTCATTGATAAGTGGCTATTAGCCCAAATGCTTGAATTACCCTAGATGCACAGAGCACATGAAAATCAAGAAGGATGACCAAAATGCAAGTGCTTCACTACTTCTTTAAAAGGGGAACAAAAATTCCCTTGGGAGGGAATAGGGAGGCAAAGTTTAGAACAGGGGCAGAAGGAACACCCATTCAGAGCCTGCCCCACATGTGGCCCATACATATACAGCCACCAAAATAGATAAGATGGATGAAGCAAAGAAGTGCAGGCTGACAGGAACTGGATGTAGATCTCAGTCAGAACACAGCAAATACATAGGTGAGTGCCAGCAGCAATCCACTGAACTGAGATTGGGACCCCCGTTGAAGGAATCAGAGAAAGGTCTGGAAGAGCTTGCAGGGGCTTGAGACCTCATATGAACAACAATGCCAAGCAACCAGAGCTTCCAGGGACTAAGCCACTACCCAAAGACTATACATGGACTGACCCTGGGCTCCAACCTCATAGGTAGCAATGAATATCCTAGTAAGAGCACCAGTGGAAGGGGAAGCCCTGGGTCCTGCCAAGACTGAACCACCAGTGAACATGACTGTTGGGGGGAGGGCAGTAATATGGGGAGGATGGGGAGGGGAACACCCTTGGAGAAGGGGAGAGGGAGGGATTAGAGGTATGTTGGCCGGGAAACCAGGAAAGGGAATAACAATCAAAATGTAAATAAGAAATACCCAAGTTAATAAAAATGAAAAAAGAAAATATAGAAGAATAGTAATGGATACATGCTTAGAGATACATGACTACCAAATAAAAGGATAATAATGAGCAATTTAAGTAGCTATATAAGCAATGAGATTGAGATAGTACAAGTCTCCTAACAAAGAATTACAGAATCAGATGGAGTCACAGTTGAATGTTATTAGACTTTTAAAGAAGCAGTAACATCAATGCTTCTCAATAGAATTCATTAAACAGGGAAGGAAAGAATACCATTCTATGCTACTATCATTGCCACGATACCAAAACCAGATAAAGATAGAGCAAACAAGTAAGTGCAACAATTATAACCCAGTTTCGATGATGATTATAGAATACTGAATTCTTAATACAATATTGCAAAATTAATTCAGCAATACATTAAGATCATATATCGTGATCATGTTGGATTTATTCCAAAGATGCAAAGATGGTTCAATATGTGCAAACCACCAAATTAATTTAGCACTTAAATAGAATCAGGAAGAGAAATCCCACAACATTTCAATAGATGTAGAAAAAAAACTGGGCAAAATTACTCTCCTGTTATTATACAAGCCCCCAAAGAAACTGGCACTGGGAAAAACATATGTCAACATCATACAGACTAAACATTACAGTCTACATTATACCAATGGGAAGAATTGGAGAGCATTTTCTCTAAGATAAGGAGTAATAGAATAGTTTCTGTCACTATTCGGTATTGTGCTTAAGGTTCTAGCTAGGATAGTAAGACAGAGAAAGAAAGGATACAAACAGGAAAGGAAAATGCCAAATTTTCCCAATCTGCAGATGATATGACTCTACTCAACCAGAAACATCTCCAATACAATAGAAACTTTCAGCGAAGCATGGAAGAAAAGTCTTCATCAATTATACATCTGGTAGGAGGGTTCATATCTAGAATCTATAAAGAACTCAGGAACCTAAATCATCGAATCAACAAACAGGCGTCTGAGCTGAACAGACAGCTCCCAAAAGAAGACGTATGCATGACCAATACATATGAAAAATCTTATTCCTGGTCATGAGTAAAGTGAACATTACAGTTACATTGGGATTCCGTTTCATACCATTCAGGATGGCCATTACAAAACAAACAAACAAACAAACAGACAGACAGACAGACAGACAAAACAAAACAAAGCAGCAAGAAATGCTAGTGAGAACGTGAGGAAGGTCAAGCTAATGAGATACTTGTAGAACATAAACTGGTCCAACCACCATAATATCAATAGGAGGTATCTCAAAACTAAAAGTAGAACCACTGTATAATTCAGCTCTAACACCCTTGGTCATACAGCCAAAAACGTCGGAGTCAGCAAACAAGAGTGACATGCTAACACTCATGCATGCTGCGTATCTCCACACAGTAGCCGAGATATAGACTCGGCTTAGAAGGCCATCCACAGACGAAGGACAGAGGAAATGGACGCGTACAGCGGAGCTCTGTTTGCCTACAAAGAAGCACATTTGCAGAAAAATGCCTGACATTCGAAACTACTGTGTCAAGTGAGATAAGCCAGGCTCAGAAAGACAAGTATTATGTCTTCCTCCGTATGAAGAATCTAGACTCTCCCAAGTCTCACTTTTTTCTCTCCCTGTGTGTATGATTTTATTGTCAAAGTAGGACATTTCTTTCTGTCTTACTGGAGAAGTTGGCTATTTAGAGAAGATTCTCACCAGTTTTGTTTGGCTTCCACCTTCCAGGGATTAGAGCAGCCCTTGGATCTACATTAGATCCAAGGTTAGAGCAAGAACTGTCCAAGGACACTTGGATAATTTGCCTCCGGACATTTCTTTTCTTTTTTAATTTTTATTAGATATATTTCTTTATTTACATTTCAAATGGTATTCCCTTTCCTGGTTTCCTGTCCATAAACCCACATCCCCACTCCCTCCCCAATATGGGTGTTCCCCCATCCACCTCCCTTACTGCCCCCCAACATTCCCATGCACTGGGAGTCCAAACTTGGCAGGACCAAGGGCTTCCCCTTCCACTGGTGCCCCAACAAGGCTATTCTCTGCTACATATGCAGTTGAAGTCCTGGGTCAGTCCATGTATAGTCTTTTGGTAGTGGTTTAGTCCCTGGAAGCTCTGGTTAGTTGGCATTGTTGTTATGGGGTTGCAAACCCCTTCAACTCTTTCAATCCTTCCTCTCATTCCCCTAAATGGGGTCCTGTTCTCAGTTCAGTGATTTGCTGCTAGCATTGACCTCTGTATTGGACATGCTCTGGATGTGTCTGCCAGGAGAGATCTATATTCAGTTCCTTTCAGCAAGCACGTTTTAGCTTCATCAATCTAGTTTTAGTGGCTGTATATATATGGGCAACATGTGGGGCAGGCTCTGAATGGCCGTTCCTTCAGTCTCTGCTCTAAACTTTGCTTCCATATCTCCTCCTATGGATTTTTTTCCCCTTTCAAGAACGAGTGGGAGCATCCTAATTTTAATCATTCTGATTCTTGAGCTTCTTGTGGTCTGTAGATTACATCTTGTGTAATTCGAGCTTTTGCGCTAATATCCACTTAACAGTGAGTGCATACCAAGTGTGTTTTTCTGTGATTGGGTTACCTCGCTCAGGATGATATTTTCTATTTCACTCCACTTGCCTATGAATTTCATGAAGTCACTGTTTTTGAAAGCTGAGTAATATTCCATTGTGTAGATGCAGCACATTTTTTGAATCCATTCCTCTGTTGAAGGGCATCTGGGTTCTTTCCAGCTTCTGGCTTTATAAATAAGGCTGCAATGAACATAGTGGAGCACGTGTCTTTTTTATATGTTGGGGCATCTTTTGGGTATATGCCCAAGAGAGGTATAGCTGGGTCCTCAGGCAGTTCGATGTCCAATTTTCTGAGGAACCTCCAGACTGATTTCCAGAGTGATTGTACCAGGTTGCAATCCCACCAATAATGGAGGAGTGTTCCTCTTTCTCCACATCCTTGCCAGCATTTGCTGTCACCTGAGTTTTTTTATCTTAGCCATTCTCACTGGTGTGAGGTGGAATCTCAGGGTTGTTTTGATTTGCATTTCCCTGATGACTAAAGATGTTGAACATTTCTTTAGGTGCTTCTCAGCTATTCGGCATTCCTCAGCTGTGAATTCTTTGTTTAGCTCTGTACCCCATTTTTAATAGAATTATTTGATTTTCTGGAGTCTAACTTCTTGAGTTCTTTGTATATTTTGGATATAAGGCCTCTATCTGTTGTAGGATTGGTAAAGATCTTTTCCCAATCTGTTGGTGCTGTTTTGTCCTAACCACAGTGTCCTTTGCCTTACAGAAGCTTTGCAGTTTTATGAGATCCCATTTGTCGATTCTTGATCTTAGAGCATAAGCCATTGGTGTTTTGTTCAGGAAATTTTTTCCAGTGCCCATGTGTTCCAGATGCTTCCCTAGTTTTTCTTCTATTAGTTTGAGTGTATCAGGTTTGATGTGGAGGTCCTTGATCCACTTGGACTTAAGCTTTGTACAGGGTGATAAGCATGGATCGATCTGCATTCTTCTACATGTTGATCTCCAGTTGAACCAGCACCATTTGCTGAAAATGCTATCTTTTTTCCATTGGATGGTTTTGGCTCCTTTGTCAAAGATCAAGTGACCATAGGTGTGTGGGTTCATTTCTGGGTCTTCAGTTCTATTCCATTGGTCTACCTGCCTGTCTCTGTACTAATACCGTACAGTTTTTATCACTATTGCTCTGTAATACTGCTTGAGGTCAGAGATGGTGATTTCCCCAGAAGTTCTTTTATTTAGGAGGATAGTTTTCGCTGTCCTGGTTTTTTTGTTATTCCAAATGAATTTGCAAATTGTTCCTTCTAACTCCATGAAGAATAGGATTGGAATTTTGATGGGGATTGCATTTAATCTGTAGATTGTTTTTGGCAAAATGGCCATTTTTTCTATATTAATCCTGCCAATCCATGATCATGGGAGATCTTTCCATCTTCTGAGATCTTCTTCAATTTCTTTCCTCACAGACTTGAAGTTCTTGTCATACAGATCTTTCACTTGTTTGGTTAAAGTCACACCAAGGTATTTTATATTATTTGGGACTATTGTGAAGGGTGTCATTTTCCTAAGTTCTTTTTTTTCCTTTTTTTAATTAGGTATATTCCTTTACTTACATTTCAAATGTTATTCTGCTTCCCGGTTTCCTGTCCACAAGCCCTCATCCCCTCCCTTCCCCCTCCCCCATACAGATATTCCCCCCACATATCCCCCTTACCGTCCCCCCATATTCTACTGCACTGGGGGTCCAACCTTGGCAGGACCAAGGGCTTCTCCTTCCACTGGTGCCCCAACAAGGCTATCCTCTGCTACATATGCAGTTGGAGCCCTGTCAGGCCAGGTATAGTCTTTCAGTAGTGGTTTAGTCCCTGGAAGCTCTGGTAGGTTGGCATTGTTGTTCTTATGGGGTTGCAAGCCCCCCATCAATTTTTTCAATTCTTCCTCTAATTCCCCCCAAGGAGGTCCTGTTCTCAGTTCAGTGATTTTCTGCTAGCATTGACCTCTGTATTGGACATGCTCTGGCTGTGTCTCTCAGGAGAGATCTATATCTGTTCCCTTTCTGAATGCATTTTTTAGCTTCATCAATCTTATCTAGTTTTGGTGGCTGTATATATATGGGCCACATGTGGGGCAGGCTCTGAATGGCCTTCCTTGAGTTGCTGCTCTAAACTTTGCTTCCATATCCCCTCCTATGGATATTTCCCCCTATTTAAGGAGGAGTATTTCCCTAATTTCTTTCTCGTCCTGTTTATCCTTTGAGTAGAAGGAGGCTACTGTTTTGTTTGAGTTAATTTTATACCCTGACACTTAGCTGAAGTTGTTTATCAGGTTAAGTAGTTCTCTGGTGGAATTTTTTGGGTCACTTAAATATACTATCATATCTTCTGCAAATAGTGATATTTTGATTTCTTCCCTTCCAATTTGTATCTCTTTGACCTCTTTTCGTTGTCTGATTGCTCTGACTAGGACTTCGAGTACTATATTGAGTAAGTAGGGAGAGAGTGGGCAGCCTTGTCTAGCCCTTATTTTAGTGGGATTGCTTCAAGTTTCTCTCCATTTAGTTTGGTGTTAGCTACTGGTTTGCTGTATATGGCTTTTACTATGTTTAGATAAGGGCCTTGAATTCCTGATCTTTCCAGGCCAGGACTTTTATCATGGAGGGGTTTTGAAGTTTTTCAAATGCTTTCTCAGCATCTAATGAAATGATCATGTGGTTCTTGCCTTTGAGTTTGTTTATATAATGGATTACATTGATGGTTTTCATATATTAAACCATATATTAAACCATACCTGCATCCCTGGGATGAAGCCTACTTGATCATGATGGATGATCGTTTTGATGTGTTCTTGGATTTGGTTGGCAAGAATTTTATTGAGTATTTTCGTGTCAATATTCATAAGGGAAATTTTTCTGAAGTTCTCATTCTTTGTTGGGTCTTTGTGTGGTTTAGGTATAAGAGTAATTGTGGCTTCATAGAAGGAATTCGGTAGGGCTCCATCTGTTTCAATTTTGTGGAATAATTTGGACAGTATTGGTAAAAGGTCTTCTATGAAGGTTTGATAGAATTCTGCACTGAACCCGTCTGGACCTGGGCTCTTTTTGGTTGGGAGACTTTTAATGACTGCTTCTATTTCTTTAGGAGTTATGGGGTTGTTTAGATGTTTATTTGTTCCTGATTTAACTTTGGTACCTGGTATCTGTCTAGAAAATTGTCCATTTCCTCCAGATTTTATAGTTCTGTTGAATATAGGCTTTTGTAGTAGGATCTGATGATTTTTTTCTATGTCCTCAGTTTCTGTTGTTATGTTTCCCTTTTTCATTTCTGATTTTGTTAATTTGGATACACTCTCTGTGACCTCTGGTTAGTCTGGCTAAGGGTTTATCTATTTTGTTGATTTTTCTCAAAGAACCCACTCCTTGTTTTGTTGATTCTTTGTTTAGTCCTTTTTGTTTCTACTTGATTGATTTCAGCCCCAAGTTTGATTATTTCCTGCCTTCTACTCCTCCTGGGTGTATTTGCTTCTTTTTCTTCTAGAGCTTTTAGATGTACTGTCAAGCTGCTGACACATGCTCTCTCCTGTTTCTTTTTGTGGGCACTCAGAGTTATGAGTTTTTCTCTTAGCACAACTTTCATTGTTTCCCATAAGTTTGGGTGTGTTGTATATTCACTTTCATTATATTCTAAGAAGTGTTTAATTTCTTTATTTCTTCCTTGACCAGGTTGTCATTGAGTAGAGTGTTGTTCAACTTCCATGTATATGTGGGCTTTCTGTCGTCATTGTTATTGAAGACCAGCCTTAGTTCTTGGTGATCTGATAGGATACATGGATTATTTCTATTTTCCTGTATCTGTTGAGGCCTGTTTTTTGACCGATTATATGGTCAGTTTTGGAGAAAGTACCATGTGGTGGTGAGAAGAAGGTATATCCTTTTGTTTTAGAATGGAATGTTCTGTAAATATCTGTTAAGTCCATTTGGTTCATGACTTCTCTTAGTCTGTCTACGCCTCTGTTTAATTTCAGTTTCCATGATCTGTCCATTGATGAGAGTGGGGTGTTGAAATCTCCTACTATTATTGTGTGAGATGCAATGTGTGCTTTGAGCTTTAGTAAGGTTTCTTTTATGTATGTAGTTGCCCTTGCATTTGGAGCATAGATATTTAGGATTGAGAGTTCATCTTGGTAGATTTTTCCTCTAATGAATATGAAGCGTCCTTCCTTATTTTTTTAATGACTTTTGGTTGAAAGTCAATTTTATTTGATATTAGAAGGCAATTCCAGCTTGTTTCTTTGGGCCAATTGCTTGGAAAGTTGTTTTCCAGCTATTTACTCTGAGGTAGTGTCTGTCTTTGTCTCTGAGGTGTGTTCCTGAATACAGCAAAAATGCTGGGTCCTCTTTATGTATCTAGTTTGCTAGTCTATGTCTTTTTATTGGGTAATTGAGTCTGTTGATGTTGAAAAGATATTAAGGAATAGTGATTGTTGCTCCCTGTTATTTTCATTGTTAGAGGTGGAATTATATTTGTGTGTCTCTCTTTTGGTTTCATTGAAAGGAGATTATAGTCCTCCTTTCTGTATGGTGTAGTTTCTCTCCTTGTGTTGGCCTTTTCCATGCATTATCCTTTGTAGGGCTGGATTTGTAGAAAGATATTGTGTAAATTTGGTTTTGTCATGAAATATCTTGGTTTCTCCATCTACGTTAATTGAGAGTTTTGCTGGATACAGTAGCTTGGGCTGGCATTTGTGTTCTCTCAGGGTATGTATGAAATCTGCCCAGGATTTCTGACCATAGTCTCTGGTGAGAAGTCTGGTGTCATTTTTATAGGTCTGCCTTTATATGTCACTTGACCTTTTTTCCCTTAATAGTCTTTCTTTGTTTTGTGCATTTGGTGTTTTAACTATTATGTGATGGGAGGAATTTTTCTTCTGGTCCAATCTATTTGGAGTTCTGTAGGCTTCTTTTATGTTTATGGGCATCTCTTTCTTTAGGTTAGGGAAGTTTTCTTCTATAATTTTGTTGAATATATTTACTGGCCCTTTAAGTTGGGAGTCTTAACTTTCTTCTCTACCTATATTCCTTAGGTTTGATCTTCTCATTGTGTCCTGGATTTCCTGGATGTTTTAGGCTAGGAGCTTTTTGTGTTTTATATTATCTTTGACAGTTGTGTCAATGTTTTCTATGGTATTTTCTGCCCCTGAGATTCTCTCTTCTATCTCTTGTATTCTGTAGGTGATGCTTGTATCTTCAAATCCTTGTCTCTTCCTTAGGTTTTCTATATCCAGGGTTGTCTCCCTTTGTGTTTTCTTTGTTGTTTCTATTTCCATTTTTAAATTCTGAATGGTTTTGTTCAATTCCTTCACCTGTTTGGTTGTGTTTTCCTGTAGTTCTTTCAGGGATTTTTGTGTTTCCTCTTTAAGGACTTCTACTTGTTTACTTGTGTTTTCCTACATTTCTTTAAGGGCCTCTTGACATTTCTGATGGACCAGAAAGCTTGTGCTACTCTGGGAAGTCTCTGGTGAGGGTGCTGCGGGCATGTGTAGACTGATGAGGATTATGATGGTCTGGGTTGGCCTGCTTTGAGTCTGAATGGATTAATACTGTTAAAAGGCCAGAGTCATTGGCCGCCTTCTCTTGAGCTCTCTCTTTCTGCAAGTTGAGTTACAAAGCAGCACTCTGCTGAAGTGGGAGGACTCCGGTCAGCAGTAGCTGATAGCCAGTGTTCACTTCCTATGTCTGAGCTGATCTTCCTACACCAGCTCAGCTGAACCTGGAGAAAGGGTTCAGACAGCTGACATCTGCTTGAAATGCATGAGGGAACTCCAGTGAACATTTCTGAGCCAAAGCATTTTATTTCTGATGTGTTATTTAAAAAAAAAACTTAATTCATAAGTTACTGCAAACTGCCAAGTTTGTGAGAAAAGTAAGCAGCCCAGAGAATCGGGAGGGAAGGATCCATTCTCTTCCTTGAAGGCCTGTTCTTAGAAACTGTGGATCCATAGTGAGATCCAAATGAGGGCCCACACACCATATGTCTAGATGCTTAAAACTATAAATGAAGTGAGCAAATTGTTAAATAAATTCCATCCTCTCATCTTAAAAAAAAAATCTTAAAAATACACATTCATGGTAACAAAGTAGAAAGTTGGTGAAATACAAAATACAACTGAATTAATTAGCTTTACATAGTGAGCTTAGTTGATGGGCTGGTGATGTGTAGTGAGTAACTGTTTTCTGTTGTAGGAAGTTGAATATCTGGTATGTGCTGCTGTTGCAAATGCTATCAGAATTTCCAAGAATCTTTTTGCTCAGGAATGTTAAGTGGAAAAAGAAAGAGGCAAGAAGGGAGGGTGGGGGAAGGGAGGAGAGGAGGGAGGAGGAGGGAGGGGAAGGGAGGAGAAGGGAGGGGAAGGGAGGTGGCAGAAGGGAGGGGAGGATGGAGGGGAGAGGTGGGAGGGGAAGGGAGCGGGGAGGAGGATGGGGAAAAGGAAAAGAAGAGCTTTACTTTCCTGGGAAGTATTCTGGCTGCACCTCCGTGTGCCATCTCCGCTCCTTCTCCCACACTCCTGCCCTACACTAGCTCTCCACACCTCTTCTCTCCCCTCTGAGACCCTCTCTGATTCATCCCCATCCCCACCCGTGTACTTTTTTCCTCCGACACTGACCACACTTACAAACTTACTAAAATGAGACAGTTCTCTGCTGGCTGACACACAGCGAACAATACAAGAGCACTGACTAGGAGCGTAGGCAGGTGTCCGCATCAGAGTGGATATTTAGGGTCAAGGCCAGCACCACAACAGTGCCAAGTGCTGCATCCCGAGAGCTGGAGTATGCCTTGGGTGGTTTAATGGATTTAGATGTGTTTGCCTGCAGTGTATATGGAGACCCATGATAGATAGAGGGCCCTTGTGCCATGTATGCCACATCAAAGTTTATGCCCAGAGTCAGATACTTGGAAAACAGTGGTGTAAATCTAACTAGCCACGAAGGTTTATCCAGGTCCAGTCTCCAAACTCTAAACTATACAAGGATGCAAACAAGAGCCAACTGTTTCCATAAGTCTAACCAACTGATTGTTTTCAATGATTTACTCATTAATTTTATAATTAATTAATTAATATTGATAATATAATAGCAGGTGTTGCTGTCAACAGTGAGCAAAGCGTTCTCAGGGAGCCCACACTGTAGTGAGGGAGGACTGAAGGTGCATACACAGACAAACTAATGAGCTGTTTAATAAGGTAATAATTGTTACGGAGAAAACAGCTGGGAATGAGGTTGGTTGGGCATGGCTGCAGCTAAAGGCCATTGGCAAGCTTTCTGGTGAGGTGATGTTTGGGCTTAGGAGACAACAATGAAGCATGAGACAAGTTAGACCACTGGTTCTCCCAGTGCTGAAGGGCTAGACAGAAACTGGCTTTTGTTGTTTGATTTTTGAAACTATAGCTTTCTACTAAACCAGCATAATTCCCAACTGCACTCTAAATATTTATTTTTATACCCATAAATATGCTTGCAACCTTCACTGAAGGACAGACAGACTTACAGAAAAACCACAGCTGTTCAAAACGAAGAGAACAACTCTCTGGGTGTCTTAGTCTGGGTTCCTATTCCTGCACAGACATCATGACCAAGAAGCAAGTTGGGGAGGAAAGGGTTTATTCAGTTCACACTTCCACACTGCTGTTTCATCTCCAAAGGACGTCAGGACTGGAACTCAAGCAGGTCAGGAAGCAGGAGCTGATACAGAAGCCATGGAGGGATGTTACTTACTGGCTTACTTCCCCTGGCTTGCTCAGCCTGCTTTCTTATAGAACCCAAGATTACCAGCCCAGGGACAGCATCACCCACAATGGGCTGGGTCCTCCCCCCTTGAACACTAGTTGAGAAAATGCCTTACAGCTGGGTCCCATGGAAGCATTTCGTCAACTGAGGCTCCTTTCTCTGTGATAACTCCAGCTTGTGTCAAGTTGACACAAAACCAGCCAGTACACGGGGTAATCATAGGGTGTCCAGTCCCAGTGGATACATCTGTGACACAACTCATGCACCCAAGACTTAGGGAACATTGCCAAAGAAGAACATTGTAACCACCAGAGGACCAGGAGATCTGCCAGGAAATAGATCTCCTCAAAATAACAGAGAAGCTTTATCCATGATGTCTCAACAATATGGCCGCCCAAACAAGACCCAAACAAGAACAACACAAACAGACGTGATGTTGGAAGTGGGAAATCTCATGGGTGCCACCCCTAGATAAAGAACTATAGGCAACTAAGGGATTCTGAGAACAGGAGAAATGATCCACCCCAGGGGACAGCAGCTGGAATACCAAGTGGTCAGCCCTGAAACTATGTACACACAAGGAACACCAAACACGCTATGCAGGTCGTATTTATATTTCCATACATATGTAACAATAAAGAAAAAGAGGCCAGAAATTAGAAGGAAGGAGGATATGGGAGGCTTTGGGGGAGGAAGAGGAATGGGCTGGGAATGATTGTGTATCTGTGTATGTGTGTGTGTGTGTGTGTGTGTGTGTGTGTGTGTGTGTGTGTGTGTGTGTGATGCCTAGCTCAATGGAATGATATTTTAATTAAAAAAAAAAGGCTAAAACTACCACCACCACCAAAACTTGTTGCAATCTCAAGTGCCTTGGCCCACTGCAGCCTGGCACTCAATGCCCAATACAGATGTGCAGGCCAGTTAGTGTAGTCTGGTTTGGATCTCGAATTTCCCTCCAGAAAGAACTGAGTGACCAGGGTCTCTGTAACATCTAACTTTCTGCTCCTCTGCCTTGAATAAGAGCAAAGTACTAAAAACTAAGAATCTTAGAGACTTCTGACGAGCTGTTTTTACTATAATATATTTTAATATAAAAACAAGTTGACCAGACATGGTTTTTAAAAGCTAAGTAAACATATATTATGATTCTTGGAAAATATTTTTAAGATCTAGAACTAGAAAATGCCAGAAAGTTTTTCATTTTTTTTAAATCCCTCAAGTTGTAACTTCTTGGCCAGACAGTGTACATCACAAGTTGAGGTTCTTAGAGGAGAAAACCTTACTTATGCATTTGAGGAAAAGTGTGTGTGTGTATGTGTGTGTGTGTGTGTGTGTGTGTGTGTGTGTGTGTGTGTGTGTGTGTGAGAAAGAGAGAGAGAGAGAGAGAGAGAGAGAGAGAGAGAGAGAGAGAGATTGATTGATTTGGGGCTTGGTCTAGGTCATAAATATTTAATTTAACTTAGAATAATTGTAAAATGTTTCTTTCAACATTTTGAAGTATAGAAAGGGATGCTTAGTTTTTATTTATTATTAACATTTACAGCAACGTTTACCATGCTATATATGTGACACATGATTTGTATTTATTATTTTGTGTAATTAATACAATACTTTCAGGGTTAGTTCAGGGTATTATGTTAGTTCCTATGTAATTTTAATTGCAGAATTTTATTATATTTTAAAACATTTATAAACAAAATATCTTTGTTTTAAGTTGCGTTTGAAATGGTAGGGCACAGGTTTTGTTGAAACAGGTAAGCTTATCCTCTATCTATCTTTCTCATATCTATCATCTATCTACCTATCTACTTATCATCTATCATCTCTGTTTATCTATTGATTATGAAAAAAACAAAAAGAACATAATCATAACCTTTTAAAGAATCTTTGAAAGTAAAAACACATTTAAAGATTTTCTTGATTCTAAACACTTCCTCTTTCTCACTCTATATATAGTTATAGCACAATTATATAGTTAAACTAACACAAAAACTATGTGATAACTTGTACGTGTTTAGAGTGTAGAACCTTAACTGTGCTTCAGACTATTTAAGAGGAAATGCCCTTCACAAAGCACAGACTAACAAATGTTGGAGAGAAAGACTATGGAAGAGTCATTCTAAGAATCTCTCATGCAACCTGGCAAGTGCTACCTCTTCTTCACCTAGTTTCAAATTATACAAAGTCTGGTGTTTAACCAACAATGTCGTTTTTAGATATTAGGCATTTTAAACAAGACATTCTCATTAAATTCCTTCCTGCAATGTCTTTTTTCTTCTTCTAAATTTGAATGTAAGGCATTAAAATCACATTGCTATAGCAGCAATATCAACATGGTGACCTTCTCCCTCCTGGGGAGCACTGACATTTCTTACAAACAAAAGAAGGAGCAGAGAATCTTCACATAAACAGCATGGTTTTATAAACTGTATCTTATATGTTAATAATTCCATCCTTGAAATGCAATTAACTACACAGAAGGCCAGATGTTTTGGAGCCTAAATAAAACCTTTTTGATTTAGTTTTACTTTACTACACATAGTAAAACTAAGAATGGGATCAAAGGGACAAAAATTTGACTCATAGACTAAGCATTTTATGAAATTTCTTGGTAAATATTGACTGGACTTAGCTCATTTGGGCAGAGCAAGACTTTAATCATGTCTGATTTCTTGGTAAATATTGGCTTATTTAACCCATTTGGGCAGAGGATAACTGTAATCATGTCAACTGTCTGAGAAAACTGCTAAGTTTAGACTAGTTCTATCTCTTTTTTCCCCTGTTCCCCGCTCTGACTTCTTTGGAAGTTTCGATGAGAACTAATGACTGATACAGAATAGCAATGTCAACAATCACAGGACATTTTCAGAAAACAATGCGCTTGACCCTGGTTATTACTGGGCCAAGGAAGATCGAATGCTCTTCATTGTTGACACTGGGAGATATTTACAGCATCCTCCCTCGACATGGATGGCATCCGACACAACACTGTTGGGATTGGTATCAAATGAGATGAACAGTAAGAAGAGATACGTTGTCACCGCTGTATCCTGAGTTTTTGTGCTTGAGAGATTTTCAGAATCGATGTTCTTATTTGAGAGTGGAACCAAGTGGAGTTCAGTCAGAACCCAGGGACCAAGAGCTGACATGATGATCAGGGGTGATGTTGTGGCTTATTGTTCTCTGACACCCTTCTCACCAGGGCTGATGAGCATTTACTGATTTTACTCTATATCTGGGGGTCGTGTGATGTGTGTGAATGCATGCATACATTCTTATGCATCTGTGAGCACGTACATAAACATGCATTTGGAGGCCAGAGATTGATGTCAGGAGTCTTCCTTGATCAATCGCTATATTTTAAGGCAAGGGTCTCTCACTTGAACCCAGAGCTAATTTGCTAGTCTGGGTGTGTGGCTTACTCTAGGGATCTCATTTCTGCTTTCCAAGTGCTGAGATTATATGAGCGTGGCCATTCCTACCAGGGATGTATGAAGGTGCTGGGGCCCTATGTTCTGTCCTGATGAAACCTTTTTCCAAGAACTATCTCTGAAGCAAGCCCCTATTTACCAATGCTAAAGTGATAATATTTAGAATGATTTATGGGGCTGGAGAGATGTCTCAACAGCATTGTTCTTGCAGAGGACCCACATCTGGTAGCTGCCTATAACTCCAGCTCCATAGGATCTGGCATGAAATCTGACTGTCTCAGAAACACACATGAACATGCGTGCTCATGTGCATGCACGCACGCACCCACAAATTTAAATTAAATTAACATTGTAAAAGGAAAAAGAGAATAATTCAACTTTGAATTTGGCCCTGAGACCCTCACCCAACCATCAGGCATGGAAATAAACTGAATAAATGAAAGTATTTGGTTGAAAACCTTGACCTAACATGGATGGGCAGATCATATCTGTGAAAGCAACTCAAGCCAAGTTGCTGTGCGGGCTAAAGTGGGCTCATGTACTTACATCAGCAGGCGTTCAGAAGACTCGGATTCACATCAGCGAATGATATTTAGGCTGCTTGAAGAGATGAGTGTGAATCCCGATTTACCCCAAAGGCCAATGATTAGATAAAGAGCCATGTCCTCTCCTGCTGACTTCCATCATTTCAACACATGGATTCTATACTGAAAATTTAACAGATAATACTGCCACGCTAATGACAAGTATGCTAATACTCGAATTATTAGTAGATAGGTTGTGCAGTGTAGCCAAGAAAAAAAATAACAATTTAAGAAAGAACTGAATTAACACACGCTCTACAAGGATAAATATAAAATGAGTTCATTGTTTCCAGTTTATGTTATAAAGCACTTTCTTCCCTTAAAAACTGCTAAAACCAGAGAGCTTGGTAAAATATATTTTTTAAAAACTCAGATGTACAGCCTGTATAACTCCTAATATAAAGCTGATAAAAGATGATAAGTTGGAAGTAAAGTTTCCTACAGGTCTGTGGATCTCTGGGAGATATAGGGAAAAGAGGCACAGGGGGCTGCCTTTGTTGAAGTGAGCTGTGCACATGTGTGTCACTGCTCAGAGGAGCCACCTGATGCCTCAGAATACAAGAGATGTGACAGGTGCTTACTAACACTGCTCCTTAATGGGCCTCTGGGGACCAGGTGGAGGGATGCCTGAGTAGGAAGGCATTAAGTTCTGCTGTCCCCTGGCTTGATTACAAACAGTTAGAGATCCGTGGCAGAGATGAGTTAGCCCCAGAGAAAACATCTTAAGAATCTTTGGAGATAATGGAGAAATGGCATGACTTTGATCAAATACAATTCAGTGCAGGAAAGACTGGAGTAATTGCAAAATGACACCATAACTTGTCCCAACAAATTAAGACCTGTACTGACTTAGTTTTTATCTTACAAATATTTCAAATAAAGACAGAATTTCATGCACATTAGTACCTACATCACATTGTAAACAAATAATAAATACAAGAGCCATAGAGCCATATGGATCTTCTTAATTACAATTATGAATTACCTCTTCCATAATTCTATATCACACCTCAGTTAGAGAACAAACTTCAGGCCAGGCCAGTCCACCTGGGGCATGGCCAGCAGAGATGAGTTGCATACAGTCCTCTGACCTTTATCTTCTGGCCCATAGTTCTCTCTGCTTTCCTGAGGAGACTTGCAGAGCCCCAGGAGAATCCAGCTTACATTCTTCCCCAGGTAATCTCCTGCCTGCCGGGTCTACCAGGGGCACAGCCAGCAGAGGGGCCACCTGAGGCACAGCGATCAGAAATGAGCAGTGTGCTGTTTCCTGAGATCCACTGTCAGGCTCATGGCTCTGCCTGTCTCATTGAGGAGTCCTGTTGGCATCTGGAACATCCAGTCAACACCAGGGACAATGGATGGCTAGAAGGTAACGTAAAAGCACAATCATCAAGAACCAAGGGCAATATGACACCACCAAAGCCCAACTATCCTGTTACAGCAAGCCTTGGATATCCTGAAACAGAGGAAGCACAAGAAGATGACCCTAAATCCAATTTTATAAAGACGACAGAGTCCTTTAAAAAGGAAATGAATAATCCATTAAAGAAATAAAGGACCGCCGGAACCTGAAGGAAACAGACCGGATAAACAGTTCTCTGCACCCAAATCCCGTGGGAGGGAGAGCTAAACCTTCAGAGAGGCAGACAAGCCTGGGAAACCAGAAGAGACTGCTCTCTGCACACACATCTCGGACGCCAGAGGAAAACACCAAAGGCCATCTGGAACCCTGGTGCACTGAAGCTCCCGGAAGGGGCGGCACATATCTTCCTGGTTGCTGCCGCTGCAGAGAGCCCGTGGGAAGCACCCCACGAGCGAACTTGAGCCTCGGGACCACAGGTAAGACCAACTTTTCTGCTGCAAGAAAGCTGCCTGGTGAACTCAAGACACAGGCCCACAGGAACAGCTGAAGACCTGTAGAGAGGAAAAACTACACGCCCGAAAGCAGAACACTCTGTCCCCATAACTGACTGAAAGAGAGGAAAACAGGTCTACAGCACTCCTGACACACAGGCTTATAGGACAGTCTAGCCACTGTCAGAAATAGCAGAACAAAGTAACACTAGAGATAATCTGATGGCGAGAGGCAAGCGCAGGAACCCAAGCAACAGAAACCAAGACTACATGCCATCATCGGAGCCCAATTCTCCCACCAAAACAAACATGGAATATCCAAACACACCAGAAAAGCAAGATCTAGTTTCAAAATCATATTTGATCATGATGCTGGAGGACTTCAGGAAAGACCTGAACACACTTAGGGAAGCACAGGAAAACATTAATAAACAAGTAAAAGCCTACACAGAGGAATCGCAAAAATCCCTGAAAGAATTCCAGGAAAACACAATCAAACAGTTGAAGGAATTAAAAATGGAAATAGAAGCAATCAAGAAAGAACACATGGAAACAACCCTGGATATAGAAAACCAAAAGAAGAGACAAGGAGCTGTAGATACAAGCTTCACCAAAAGAATACAAGAGATGGAAGAGAGAATCTCAGGAGCAGAAGATTCCATAGAAATCATTGACTCAACTGTCAAAGATAATGTAAAGCGGAAAAAGCTACTGGTCCAAAACATACAGGAAATCCAGGACTCAATGAGAAGATCAAACCTAAGGATAATAGGTATAGAAGAGAGTGAAGACTCCCAGCTCAAAGGACCAGTAAATATCTTCAACAAAATCATAGAAGAAAACTTCCCTAACCTAAAGAAAGAGATACCCATAGGCATACAAGAAGCCTACAGAACTCCAAATAGATTGGACCAGAAAAGAAACACCTCCCGTCACATAATAGTCAAAACACCAAACGCACAAAATAAAGAAAGAATATTAAAAGCAGTAAGGGAAAAAGGTCAAGTAACATATAAAGGCACACCTATCAGAATCACACCAGACTTCTCGCCAGAAACTATGAAGGCCAGAAGATCCTGGACTGATGTCATACAGACCCTAAGAGAACACAAATGCCAGCCCAGGTTACTGTATCCTGCAAAACTCTCAATTAACATTGGAGAAACCAAGATAATCCATGACAAAACCAAATTTACACAATATCTTTCTGCAAATCCAGCACTACAAAGGATAATAAATGGTAAAGCCCAACATAAGGAGGAAAGCTATACCCTAGAAGAAGCAAGAAACTAATCGTCTTGGCAACAAAACAAAGAGAATGAAAGCACACAAACATAACCTCACATCCAAATATGAATATAACGGGAAGCAATAATCACTATTCCTTAATATCTCTCAACATCAATGGCCTCAACTCCCCAATAAAAAGACATAGACTAACAAACTGGATACGCAACGAGGACCCTGCATTCTGCTGCCTACAGGAAACACACCTCAGAGACAAAGACAAACATTACCTCAGAGTGAAAGGCTGGAAAACAATTTTCCAAGCAAATGGTCGGAAGAAGCAAGCTGGAGTAGCCATTCTAATATCAAATAAAATCAATTTTCAACTAAAAGTCATCAAAAAAGATAAGGAAGGACACTTCGTATTCATCAAAGGAAAAATCCACCAAGATGAACTCTCAATCCTAAATATCTATGCCCCAAATACAAGGGCACCTACATACATAAAAGAAACCTTACTAAAGCTCAAAACACACATTGCACCTCACACAATAATAGTGGGAGATTTCAACACCCCACTCTCATCAATGGACAGATCATGGAAACAGAAATTAAACAGAGATGTAGACAGACTAAGAGAAGTCATGAGCCAAATGGACTTAACGGATATTTATAGAACATTCTATCCTAAAGCAAAAGGATATACCTTCTTCTCAACTCCTCATGGTACTTTCTCCAAAATTGACCATATAATTGGTCAAAAAACGTGCCTCAACAGGTACAGAAAGATAGAAATAATCCAATGCATGCTATCGGACCACCACGGCCTAAAACTGGTCTTCAATAACAATCAAGGAAGAATGCCCACATATACTTGGAAATTGAACAATGCTCTACTCAATGATAACCTGGTCAAGGAGGAAATAAAGAAAGAAATTAAAAACTTTTTAGAATTTAATGAAAATGAAGGTACAACATACCCAAACTTATGGGACACAATGAAAGCTGTGCTAAGAGGAAAACTCATAGCGCTGAGTGCCTGCAGAAAGAAACAGGAAAGAGCATATGTCAGCAGCTTGACAGCACACCTAAAAGCTCTAGAACAAAAAGAAGCAAATACACCCAGGAGGAGTAGAAGGCAGGAAATAATCAAACTCAGAGTGGAAATCAACCAAGTAGAAACAAAAAGGACCATAGAAAGAATCAACAGAACCAAAAGTTGGTTCTTTGAGAAAATCAACAAGATAGATAAACCCTTAGCCAGACTAACGAGAGGACACAGAGAGTGCGTCCAAATTAACAAAATCAGAAATGAAAAGGGAGACATAACTACAGATTCAGAGGAAATTCAAAAAATCATCAGATCTTACTATAAAAACCTATATTCAACAAAACTTGAAAATCTTCAGGAAATGGACAATTTCCTAGACAGATACCAGGTACCGAAGTTAAATCAGGAACAGGTAAACCAGTTAAACAACCCCATAACTCCTAAGGAAATAGAAGCAGTCATTCAAGGTCTCCCAACCAAAAAGAGCCCAGGTCCAGACGGGTTTAGTGCAGAATTCTATCAAACCTTCATAGAAGACCTCATACCAATATTATCCAAACTATTCCACAAAATTGAAACAGATGGATCACTACCGAATACCTTCTACGAAGCCACAATTACTCTTATACCTAAACCACACAAAGACACAACAAAGAAAGAGAACTTCAGACCAATTTCCCTTATGAATATTGACGCAAAAATACTCAACAAAATTCTGGCAAACCGAATCCAAGAGCACATCAAAACAATCATCCACCATGACCAAGTAGGCTTCATCCCAGGCATGCAGGGATGGTTTAATATACGGAAAACCATCAACGTGATCCATTATATAAACAAACTGAAAGAACAAAACCACATGATCACTTCATTAGACGCTGAGAAAGCATTTGACAAAATTCAACACCCCTTCATGATAAAAGTCCTGGAAAGAATAGGAATTCAAAGCCCATACCTGAACATAGTAAAAGCCATATACAGCAAACCAGTTGCTAACATTAAACTAAATGGAGAGAAACTCGAAGCAATCCCACTAAAATCAGGGACTAGACAAGGCTGCCCACTCTCTCCCTACTTATTCAATATAGTTCTTGAAGTTCTAGCCAGAGCAATCAGACAACAAAAGGAGGTCAAGGGGATACAGATTGGAAAAGAAGAAGTCAAAATATCACTATTTGCAGATGATATGATAGTATATTTAAGTGATCCCAAAAGTTCCACCAGAGAACTACTAAAGCTGATAAACAACTTCAGCAAAGTGGCTGGGTATAAAATTAACTCAAATAAATCAGTTGCCTTCCTCTATACAAAAGAGAAACAAGCCGAGAAAGAAATTAGGGAAACGACACCCTTCATAATAGACCCAAATAATATAAAGTACCTCGGTGTGACTTTAACAAAGCAAGTAAAAGATCTGTACAATAAGAACTTCAAGACAATGAAGAAGGAAATTGAAGAAGACCTCAGAAGATGGAAAGATCTCCCATGCTCATGGATTGGCAAGATTAATATAGTAAAAATGGCCATTTTACCAAAAGCGATCTACAGATTCAATGCAATCCCCATCAAAATACCAATCCAATTCTTCAAAGAGTTAGACAGAACAATTTGCAAATTCATCTGGAATAACAAAAAACCCAGGATAGCTAAAGCTATCCTCAACAATAAAAGGACTTCAGGGGGAATCACTATCCCTGAACTCAAGCAGTATTACAGAGCAATAGTGATAAAAACTGCATGGTATTGGTACAGAGACAGACAGATAGACCAATGGAATAGAATTGAAGACCCAGAAATGAACCCACACACCTACGGTCACTTGATTTTTGACAAAGGAGCCAAAACCATCAAATGGAAAAAAGATAGCATTTTCAGCAAATGGTGCTGGTTCAACTGGAGGTCAACATGTAGAAGAATGCAGATCGATCCATGCTTATCACCCTGTACAAAGCTTAAGTCCAAGTGGATCAAGGACCTCCACATCAAACCAGACACACTCAAACTAATAGAAGAAAAACTAGGGAAGCATCTGGAATACATGGGCACTGGGGAAAATTTCCTAAACAAAACACCAATGGCTTACGCTCTAAGATCAAGAATCGACAAATGGGATCTCATAAAACTGCAAAGCTTCTGTAAGGCAAAGGACACTGTGGTTAGGACAAACCGGCAACCAACAGATTGGGAAAAGATCTTTACCAATCCTACAACAGATAGAGGCCTTATATCCAAAATATACAAAGAACTCAAGAAGTTAGACCGCAGGGAAACAAATAACCCTATTAAAAAATGGGGTTCAGAGCTAAACAAAGAATTCACAGCTGAGGAATGCTGAATGGCTGAGAAACACCTAAAGAAATGTTCAACATCTTTAATCATAAGGGAAATGCAAATCAAAACAACCCTGAGATTTCACCTCACACCAGTGAGAATGGCTAAGATCAAAAACTCAGGGGACAACAGATGCTGGCGAGGATGTGGAGAAAGAGGAACACTCCTCCATTGTTGGTGGGATTGCAGACTGGTACAACCATTCTGGAAATCAGTCTGGAGGTTCCTCAGAAAATTGGACATCGAACTGCCTGAGGATCCAGCTATACCTCTCTTGGGCATATACCCAAAAGATGCCCCAACATATAAAAAGACACGTGCTTCAGTATGTTCATTGCAGCCTTATTTATAATAGCCAGAAGCTGGAAAGAACCCAGATGCCCTTCAACAGAGGAATGGATACAGAAAATGTGGTACATCTACACAATGGAATATTACTCAGCTATCAAAAACAACGAGTTTATGAAATTCGTAGGCAAATGGTTGGAACTGGAAAACATCATCCTGAGTGAGCTAACCCAATCACAGAAAGACATACATGGTATGCACTCATTGATAAGTGGCTATTAACCCAAATGCTTGAATTACCCTAGATGCCTAGAACAAATGAAACTCAAGACGGATGATCAAAATGTGAATGCTTTACTCCTTCTTTAAAAGGGGAACAAGAATACCCTTGGCAGGGAAGAGAGAGGCAAAGATTAAAACAGAGACTGAAGGAACACCCATTCAGAGCCTGCCCCACATGTGGCCCATACATATACAGCCACCCAATTAGACAAGATGGATGAAGCAAAGAAGTGCAGACCAACAGGAGCCGGATGTAGATCGCTCCTGAGAGACACAGCCAGAATACAGCAAATACAGAGGCGAATGCCAGCAGCAAACCACTGAACTGAGAATAGGACCCCCGTTGAAGGAATCAGAGAAAGAACTGGAAGAGCTTGAAGGGGCTCGAGACCCCATATGTACAACAATGCCAAGCAACCAGAGCTTCCAGGGACTAAGCCACTACCTAAAGACTATACATGGACTGACCCTAGACTCTGACCTCATAGGTAGCAATGAATATCCTAGTAAGAGCACCAGTGGAAGGGGAAGCCCTGGGTCCTGCTAAGACTGAACCCCCAGTGAACTAGACTGTTGGGGGGAGGGCGGCAATGGGGGGAGGGTTGGGAGGGGAACACCCATAAGGAAGGGGAGGGGGGAGGGGGATGTTTGCCCGGATACCGGGAAACGGAATAACACTCGAAATGTATATAAGAAATACTCAAGTTAATAAAAAAAAAAAAAAAAAAAAACCTCAAGTCTTTGGGGATAAAAGAGGTGTGGCCTTATGGAAGGAGGTGTGTCTCTGGGGTGGACTTCAAGGTTTCAAAATACCAAGCCAGGCCCAGTGCCTCTCTGTCTGCATCCGGATATAAAGCTCTCACCTACTGCTCCATGCCTGTATGCTTTCTGCCATGATAATCATGGATTAATCCTTTGTGGTAGTTTGAATGTGCTTGGCCCAGACAGTGAATATGCTTAGCCCAGACAGTGAATGTGCTTAGCCTGGGAAGTGGCACAATTAGGAGGTGTGGCCTTATTGGAGTAGGAGTGTCACTGTGAGGGTAGGCTTTGAGAGACCTTCTTCCTAGCTGCCTGGAAGTCAGTCCTCTCCTGTTTGCCTTCAGAACAAGATATAGAACTCTCAACTGCTCCAACACCATGCCTGCCTGGACACTGCCATGTTTCCCACCATGATGATAATGGACTGAACCTCAGAACCTTTAAGCCAGCCCCAATTAAATATTGTCCTTTATAAGAAAAAAAAAGAAATAAAGGAAAATACAATCAAACAGGTGGAGGAAAGCAATGAGAATGTCCAAGAATTGAAGAATGGAAATAGAAGCAACACAAACTGAGGGAATCCTGTAGAAGGAAAAACCTAGGAAAGAACAGGAACTACAGATGCAAGTGTCACCAACAGATACAAGCGATGGAAGAATCTCAGGCATAGAAAGTACAATTGAAGAAATGTATACATTGGTCAAAAAAATGCTAAATATACAAAGCTCATGACATAAAACATTCAAGAAATCTGGGACACTATGAAAAGACCAAATCTAAGAATAGGAATAAAAAAGATTCTCAGCTACAAGGCCCAGAAAAATACTTTCAACAAAATCATAGAAGAAAATTTCCCCAACCGAAAGAAAGATATTCCTAGATACATACAAGAAGCTTACAGAGCCCCATATAGATTTGACCAGAACAGAAGACCTTCCCACCACACAATAATTAAAACACTAAATGTACAGAGAACAAAGAAAGAATATTAAAAGTTGCAAGGGGAAAAGACCAAGAAACATATAAAGGCAGACATATCAGAATCACACTTGAATTTTCAATAGAGACCCTAAAAGCCAGAAGGGCCTGGGCAGATGTTTTGTAGACTCTAAGAAACCACAGTTGTCAACCCAAACTGCTATACACAGCAAAACTTTCAATCACCATAGACAGGAAAAACAAGGTATTTCATGACAAAACAAAATTTAAACAATATCTAGCCATAGATCCAGCCCTTCAGAAGATACTAGAAGGAAGACTCTAACCTAAGGAGACTAACAACACCCAAGAATACACAGGACATAAATACCACCCACCCCAGCAAACCAAAGGAAGGGAAGCAAACACACACACACACACATACACACACACACACACACACACACACACACACACACACACACACACCACCACCACCACCACCACCAAAATGACAGGAATTGATAATTGATTGTCATTACTATCACTCATAATCAATAGACTCAGTTCCCCAATAAAAAGACATGGGCAAACAGACTGGGTGCAAAAAACAGGACCCATCATTCTGCTGCATTCAAGAAACACATCTCACCAAAAAGAAAAAAGTTATTACCTCATAGTAAAGGGATGGGAAATGATTTTCCAAGAAAACAGACCCAAGAAGCAAGCTGGAGTAGCCATTCTAATATCTAATACAATAGACTTTAAGCCAGAATTAATCAAAAAGAACTTCAATACTCATCAAAGGAAAAATCAACCAAGATAATGTCTCAATTCTGAATGTCTATGCTCCAAATACAAGGTCATGCACATTCATAAAAGACACATTGCTAAAGTTTAAATCACACATTGAACCCCATACATTAATAGCATGATACTTCAACACTTCACTCTTACAAATGGACAAGTCATCAAGATGGAAACTAAACAAAGAAATAATGAAACAGAGATTATGAATCAAATGGACCTAACAGAAATCTACAGAACATTTCACCCAAACACAAAAGAATAAACCTTCTTCTCAGCATCTTACAGAACCTTCTCCAAAACTGATAATATAATTGGTCACAAAGCAAGCATCAACTGATACAGCAAAATTGAAATAACCCTTTGTATCTAGTCAGACCATCACAGATAAAAGCTGTACTTCAACCACAAGAGAAATAATAGATAGCCTACAAACCCATGGAAACTGGACGACTCTCTATTCAATGACTGGGTCAAGGAAGACATAAAGAAACAGACTTTCTAGAATTCAATGAAAACAAATGCACAACATACTGAGGCTTATGGGGCACAAGGAAAGCAGTACCAAGGGTATTTCATAGCACTAATGTCTTTTATAAAGAAATTAGTGAGATTTCACACTAGCAACTTAAGAGCAAACCTTAACACTCTTGATCAAAAAGAAGCAAACACATCCAAGAGGAGTAGATGGAAGGAAATAATCAAACAGGGCTAATCAATAATTAGAAAGAAAGAGAACAATTCAAAGAATCAGCAAAACCAACAGCTGGTTCTTTGAGAAAATCAACAAGATAGACAAACTCTTATCCAAACTAACTAAAAGGCAGAGGGACATTATCCAAATCGACAAAGTCAGAGACTTCTCAGTGAAAGAATCTTGAATGGTCAAGAAGCACTTAAAGAAATGTTCACCATCATTGGTTATCAGGGAAACGCAAGTCAAAACAACGCTGAGAGTCTATCTTACACTTGTCACAGCGGCTAAGATCAAAAACTCAAATGACAGCACATGCTGGCAAGAATGTGGAGCAATTCTCCATTGCTGGTGGGAGTGCAGACCTGTACAACTACTTTGAAAATTAACTTGGTGGTTTCTCAGAAAATTGGGAATAGTTCTACTCCAAGACTCGGCTATACTAATCCCGGGCATATGCCCCAAAACGCCCCACTATACCACAGGGACACTAGCTCAACTATGTTAATAGCAGCTTTATTTGTAATAGCAGAAACTGGAAACAGCCCAGATGTTCTTCAACAGAAGAATGGACATAGAAAATGTGGTACATTTATACAATGGAATACCACTCAGCTATTAAAACAGTGGCTTCATGAAATTCACAGATGACACTTGAAAATAGCATCCTGAATGAGGTAACTCAGTCCCAGAAAGAACAACCGTTCTACCTTTAGCTATAGACCCAAAGAAACTAAGTAACAGGAGGGCCTAAGGGAAGATGTTTGATTCCCACTCAGAGGGGAATGAGAATAATAGGGGAATAAAACAGGTATCAGAGGTGGATGGAGGGAGGGACCTTGGGGGGAGGGATGATGAGGGGATAGGCATGTGAGCAGGTGTTGGGGGGACAGGAGAGGGCAGGGAGAGAACAGAAACCAGTGGGGGGCTATCTCTGGGACTAGCCAGAGATCTGGGATGAAGAAAGCTCCCGGGGGTCTATGGGGGTGACCCTAGTTGAGACTCCTGGCAGGCGGGGATATGGAAACTGAAGTGGCCACTTTCTGTAGTTGGGCAGAACTTCCATTGGAGGGAGGGGGACATCAACCCATTCACAAAACCTTAGACCTTAAATCTGTGCTGTTTACAAGACAGTCAGCGATTAAGGTGGAGCAGGATTGAGGGAATGGCCAATTACTGGCCCGACGTGAGACCGGTCCCATGAGAGAGAGCCAGCCCCTGCTACTATTAATCACGCTCTGCTTGCAGATACGAGCCTAGCATTGCTATCTCTGAGGGGCTTCACCCAGCCGCTGATGGGAACAGATGCAGAGACCCACAGCCAGACCTCAGGTGGAGCTCAGGGAGTGTGTGGAAGAGTGGGGAATGGGATTGAGGGAGCTGGGAGGGTCAAGGACAGCACTGAGCCCCCGGGGGCTCACAAAGACTGAACAATCAACTGAAGAGCGTGCAGGGGCTGGACTCAGGCCCGTGCGCATCTGTAGCAGATGTACAGCTTGGTCTTCATGCGGGCTCCCTAACAACTGGAGTGGGGGGAGAGGGAGACTTTGACTATGAGGTCTACTATTGGATTCCCTTCCCTTACCTGGACTGCTGTTGGTCCTCTGTGGAAGAGGATTCACCTAGTCCTACTATTACTTCCCTCACCAGGGTGGCACTTAACAGGGGGCTTCCCCTTCTCTAAGGAGAAGGGGAGGGATGATTGGGAAAAGAGCTTGTGATGGTGGGACTGGGAGGAGAGGAGGGAGGGGAGCTGTGATTAGGACAGGAAGTGAATAAATTTAATAAAAAATAAAGCTACTAGATTTAACAAAACCCCAAAGAACAACAACTCCAACTGCAGGCACTATAGAAAACAAGACTCAAGACGAAATGGGGGGGGGGGGGAGATTCACTCACAACAAGTCCATCTTTACTGTATTAGAGTTCAGGTAACCAAGATAATGCGTTATTGGGTAACTAATTTGTTCCCTGACCAGTAAGACTTTTCATTTGTTAAAAGAAAGAGTTTTGGTCCCTTTTTGGAGTTTCCTTCCGCCCCCATTCATTTATCCTCTGGCTGTAAATGTGGTTTGAGCAGGAGTCCTTGGGAGGCAGGCTGTAGAAATTTTGGCTGCAGGAAACAGAGTTTTACTCAAGTTGGGCAAAATAAATACAATTCTTTGTAGAACAATGGTGGAGACAGGGCTGCACCTGTCGTGGTATCCATGGTCCTCTGCAGCAACATCTCTCATCTTCTGGCTCATCCTCGGACTGCAGAGGGCAAAGGAAACCACACAGCCACTTTAACCTGCCAGTGCTTCGGCTCAGAGGATCAAGGGCATTCAGACATTCAAACAGAAGACGAATTTCATGATTGTTTGCATTTCAAATGGCACCATCTATGCTTTCCAATGCAATCACTTCCTCATACAAACAACGCCCAAAGTAGGTTTTCCCACATCTTTATCTCATAATTAAGTCTGAAGGAAGTTTAGTGTACTCTTTTTAGCAGAATTATGGAGAGTAAAAATCTGTAGACAATTGTTAGTGACCATCTTGAACTTTAGGCAAATTCTGCAGATGTAAGTAATTATCATCCTTTAAACAAATGTGGGAGTGAAAATTCAACTTGTGAAGTAAAGTGGAGTTCAGGTGCTGGAATTCATGAATCCCCACGCATCTCCATTTTCTCTTGGTAGAGCCTTGTTAGTGGGTTTTAAAGTTTTCCTTCAGTGCCTTCTTTCCCAACCTTGTTTCCTTCAAGGCTTTTCTTCTGGATACAGGTTTGAAGTGTTTTAGTTGCTGCTGATTGTGTTTGAAAAGTTTAAACCATGAAGCTTGGGACCATAGTACACCTCGCCATGGAGAAAGCAATAGCAGCAGTTTTCCTGTTCGGCAGGAAAAGCATCATCCAGGAAGGCTGGGTGCAGGCAGTCTCATGTCTGTCCCAGTGTCCTACTCAGGTGCAAGAACAACTGCTTCTGCTACTCAACAGGGAAAGATTGGACTTAATCTCTGGTCTGCTCAGAACTCTTCTTCAGCTGGAGAAGCTCCATCTCTTCCAGAGCTGTCTATTCACAAGGGGCAAGCAGAAGGTCAAGTTTGGGCCCAGTGTCAAGAACTCAGCTCATAGGAAAGTTGTTAAGAGACAATGCTGCCAAGTAAACCACAACTTTATGTACTTTGAGAAGTTGAAATGCACACGGAAAGCCTTTTAGAACATAGACATTTATAATCTGATTTCAGGTTTTCTGAAGTGCCTCCTGCCTGATCAAAACAGCACCAGTATTTGCAGTTACACAAAGGGGAGACAATGACATTCCTTTTTGGCAAAGGCACAGTTCAACAATTGTCATACACAGACACGCCATGCAAATCTCTCTAGAATGCACAACCGTAGCAGGAAGTACACTTCTCCACGAGGTTTAAGGTAACCTGGAAAGAGATGGAATGAAAGACAGTTCCTGTTCTACCCAGACCACTTCCCCTGCAGGCTGATTAAACAGACTCCGTCTAGAAACACTCATGGCCGCAGGGTCTCAGAAGCCCAGACTGTGAACATTTCAGTTTACACTGAGCTTCAGCTGGACCAAGAAATCCTGCAAGTAAACATCCTTCTGCACAGGGACTTATGGAAAGACTTATTTAAAATAGTTCTGTAAAATTTATTGGATTTTAAACTTTAAAGACTCAGTATTGAGAACTTTGTTACAATCTGGCTTTACAGAGATAGTTATCTTAGAAATCCTGGTGGTGGATTTAACAATCTATCTTTGGTACAGAAACACCAATTTTGGTTGGCTTGTTTGGTCCACAAGTGTTTAATAACTGTTACACATAAGTTTGCATTTCCACATTAATTTGGCCAATGCTTTCATTTGCACTGACTGCTCTTATATACAACTAACGTGTTATCTGTTTAGTATTATCTTTCCCCCACAAATTTATGTTTAGCTCTCCAAGAGTTTATTGACTGAAGAACTGTGTGTAGACAAGTGCTCTAAATGAAAACGAAGTAGGTGGTTTAGACCTGACTGGCAAATGCCTGTCGTAACAGCAGGTTGAGTTCTCAAAGCCAACGTCACTCCCAATGCTTGACACATGTGTTCTGTTAAAACAATCTTGAGAGCTTTAAGTTATGTATGCAGTGTCCTTAGTCCTCAGTGAATAATGGCTAACAAGATGGTGAGAACAATGAACAAAAAGGTATAGTGCATACATTTGACTCTTTAATTCATAAGTCAATCTCCTGAAAATATATGTATGCACACATACAACATATATACACACATATGTATAAATCAATGACGCCTGGCTGTTTATGGTACTGATGCTAGTCCTATAATGTATGGGAATACCTTTATTGAAGGATGCTTAAAAGTAAGCTTTCATGTCTTATTACACATTGAGTTCCATCCATATTCTCAGAAAAAGTTGTGGCTGCAAATGCATGTGTTTGGGGTGAAATTGTGAGGCTGCTCTTTTCCAGAGTCACAGCTACTGCCAAGCAGAGGCCCCTCCAGAAAGGTTTTAGGGAAGATCTGCAAATTGCATTCTTATGCATATTGTCTTCTGACTACAGAGCATTCTAAAAAGCTGTAATATACTCTTATTGAACTGTGCTGGAAATAAAACTTGTAGAATGTAATAGTTGTCCCGTTTTTGATGTAAAGAGGTTTTCTTTTCCCTTCACCTTAAGTATATATTAAACCATGGGAAAACACAACACCTGATGCAGATGCTCTAGGACCAGGGGTGTACATGTGCATGTCTGCCTCTGCGTTATGTTGGCTGTGACCTGTCTGGGCAAGGATTACTCTGACCCTATACAATGCTTCTGCTGTTAGCAACCATCTGCAGACAATCAGAAACAGTTTAAATCACAAACTCCAGGTCAGTTCTTGCCTCCCTGACTTCCACCTGTTTTGAACTCAAGAACCTGTCAGTTGCTTTCTGTCTACCCTTCAGACTCCAGACCCTTTGGAGTTTAAAAAAGTCAGCAGACAAGCTTCACGGGGAAAGCTTGGTTCACCCGTCTGGTCAGTGAGGGCCACACTTCTTTCTCTAGCATGTATGAGTGTGCTGCATCGTCAGGCTGAGACATCCCATCTATATCAAAGCCACAGCCAATGAGGTGCACTGGTGTTGAGCGCATTACCTATAGGTGGGGTTCTGCATTTCCACTGCTTTCCAGGGACAGATTCTCAACACAATTAGGAGTCGCCTTCTCCTTCTCAGTAGAAGGGACCGACTTTACCACCTTTCAGGTAGATGTTAACGGCAAACTGAAGTGACCATCTGCACTGGGCACCGTCGAGATCAAAGTACTACTGCATGGTTCCTCTGAACAAACGCCTCTGTTCTGACACTGTGCGTATTCTACTTGAAATAAAATACAGAAACCTCACTCCTTAAGAGCTATCCACTTGGTAACAATATTTGGAGGCAAGGTTGTTATCTGACCATACGGAACCAGCCACTCTCAGGTGCATGTAAATCCTTCACCTCTCCAGATTCCTGATCTCTATCTTGGGTAGAATGCCCAATTTACTTCAGTGCACACTTGTTTACGTTACAGTCCGACTTCTCACTCAGGAAACACTGTGCTGTCTCCGTGCAAACAATTTCCTCTACTTTTCCAATAAGTACTGAAGTAAAGGATAGAAATAAAAAGGTAGAAACTGTAAATCAAAAGCTGCAATTTTATCAATTAAATATGAAGACGTGCCAACTTACGGGGCATTTATGTACATCTTTATGGTGACTTTTTGCATTACACAAACAGCTCAAGTACTTTTACAAAAACATTAAGTGATAAATTCACTTGAGAATAACAATGTACATGTGCACAAAGATATATACACACAAGTGCTACGTTGACAAGTGTGTGGGTTACCTGGTGCCCGTTCCTGAACGGAGAGTCGTAATTACCGAGTCATCCCAGACTTCAATTATATTTATACACAGATTGTGCATTTATAAAAACCTTACAAATAACTCTATTTTCCAGGAAGACATTGTAACAATTTAACACGTGTAGTAAGAAAACATTTTAAATTCTTAAAATCACAATTAGATAAACAATTCAATAATCATATGGCTACCATGAATAAAGAATTCTATGTATAAGGACTTCTCAATCTTTACATCTGAAACAGTAACATGTCCTTCCAAGCATTTGCCTAACGGAGAGTTTATAGCTGTCTTAATGCAAGGAAAGTAAGTATTTTTGAAGTTTGATCTAAATCCACACACAAACTTCAATCAGTACTTTGTCAAGAAAATCTCTAAAGTATTGTGAAGAATTTAGATCTCCGCTCAAATCATGTAAGATGGGCAGATGATCTGAGGTGTTGTTTCCAAACAGATGGTTGACTACATTTAACCAACACTGTTCCAGAGACACAGCATACTATGCAGACTGTATAGACTCCTATCAAAGACCCAGACCTCACCCTCAGGTCACATACTGGGACCGCTGTCACGGAGGAGAAAGTGAAATGCAGTAACTGAGAACAAATATTTATATATTTTTCTCAAGGACTATTAACACTTACCTTTGCCATGGTAACAGCCCATCTTGCTTTAGAAATAAAACACTAAGTATTTTAGAAGCAGATCATAAGATTCCAGTGACTGGGACAGTCAAAGTGAAGCAAACATTTATCCTACCAATACCTAGGAAACGTATACATGAGAAGGCCCAGTCCCACATTAAATGCTGTAACATTTATATATTTCATTTTTCTACTGTATTTCATTTTAAAATGCAAAATATTCACATTTAAACTTCATACAGAAATGATTCTCTTACTTAAGAAAACAAATTCTGTAAGTTACCAAGGGAAACTCAACAGAGGAAACCCTTGGGACTCAGTCAGCTGAATCTCTCTCTTCATAATAGAGTCTAGAGAAGTCACTGAAAGTCTCAGGTGTGTGTTAATCATTACGTCATCCTAACTGAATTATGGTTCATGGGTGAAGTTAACGGTTTAGATGATGTCAATTCAACTTCTTATACTGTAATTACTGCATGATTTCTGACACGCTTAGTATGATGTCCAATGCTGAGAAGCTAAATCTGGGCCTGGGACACTACTCCTGCTGATATATTGT
This sequence comes from Rattus norvegicus, assembly GCF_021556685.1. NCBI lineage: Eukaryota > Metazoa > Chordata > Mammalia > Rodentia > Muridae > Rattus > Rattus norvegicus. The sequence continues at coordinate 24,624,283 of NC_141535.1, read as the reverse complement.
CCAATATACAGAATCGTGGTGTTCTCCTCTCTTGCCATCCCAAATAACTTCTATCAGATATATTACCACTGAAATAAAATGTCAAAAGAAAAAGATGTTTACTATCTATCAACAGTGCTATATAAAATAATACGATCTCAGTAGAAGTGGGGTTTATGAGCAAAATTTATGTTGCCATCCCCCAACACATGCACACAGGTATACACAAATGTCGTATGCAGAACTGAGGTGGTATTAACAAATTTGCCACTCTTACTTTTCCCGTGTTTCTGGGCATCTTTCTCAGACCAGGGGAGACTGTTACAGATGCTTAAAACTGGAAACATTGTTTTAAGCAAGCATGGGCTTTTGGTTCTCATGTCAGAGAAATGTAATACACCAAGAAGGGAAAACTACAAAAGACTAATTGGCATTTGTTAAAATGCGTGACTATTGTCTGAACACACCAATCTCCCCTCTCTACACCACATATTCGTGAGCTACTTGCCTCTGTTAATGTCTCAAGCAAAGGAGAAAGAACTACAGCACACGAAACACAACAGGGAACAGTGTCAAGAGAACATTCAGATGTCGCGTGGCTGTGATCTGTAATACTGCTTGTGATGAACAGTAATAATCAAGGAATGAAAACTGAAAACGTTTTCCTCAGGAAAACTACCACCAGTACTATATACACTGTGCAGAGACGACAGCTGTGAGGCTGAGAAGGGAGAGCTGTTCAACCCTTGCATCTTGTCTCCTGGGATGGAAGGCAAGCATGGAGAAGCCGTAAGCTAACCCAGGTCTGATATACTGAGAACTGTGCACAGTCCCTGCCGAGGGCACAGCCCCAGGCTGCCGAGGGCACAGCCCCAGGCTGCCGAGGGCACAGCCCCACAATGTGGAGAATGATGTAGACAGCTGTGGGGCTACTCACATGCCAACGTGAACTTACTCCACCTGCTGTCTTCAAAGCTCAAGACTGTTTACCTGAATGGTCCTTTCAAATGCAACCGAGTTCCGGTGCCTTACAGAACATGAAAAGAGAGGTGGAACAAATTTTCTCTATTTAATTTCTGTAGGGACAGGTGTGTCTGAGTGCTTTCCTCGGCTGAAGGGGAACAGAATTTTTCTCTAAATTTCTGTAGGGACAGGTGTGTCTGAGCGCTTTCCTTGGCTGAAGGGAGCAGAATTGATTTGTTAGTCTTTCGGCAATCGAGAAATCTTAACCTCAGATTTTTAGCCGTGAAATTCCTGTTCACTAGCAATTGAACCCAAACTGGAATATTTTCAAAGGAGCACTAATTTTCCCATTAAGTTTGTGGTTTTACGAGATCAGTGTACCCAAAAGCCTTTTTTTTAAAACACAGGGCATCTTCGCAGTAAGACAGTCAGATGGTTAAGAACCACACAGAACTTAGACTGACTTGAGCTTTCAAACATTAGTGCGTTAGGGAGGGCAGGAAGAGGAACAGGATTCATGCTCACAATGATTGCCCAATCTCAGATTTGATGGGTGCATGCCATGTCCAATATATGTGAGTATTGCTGATTTCATCATTATGTGCTGAAATATGCAAAAAAAAAAAACCCAAAAAAACCCCCAAAACCTCTGGCAAGCAGCATATACATCAAGACAGCATGAATGTGTCAGTCCTGGTAGAATGCTTAAGAAAATGTTGGCTTTTCTTACCAGGAACACAATAAGTGTTAAATAATTAAGATCTACATAAAAATCAATGTAGTTTTAGTGTTTACCCTTTGGGTAACAAAGTTATCTGGCTAAAGAAATTAAGCATTCTTGTATTTTCTAGTTTGTGAATGCAGTTTTATCTTAAAAATAATTTTTACGGTTTTAATGAATTTACAAATTGGGACCAGGTATTTTTAAAACTGAGTTCCAAGAAAGTAAGGAAATGAAAACAAAAACAAAACCATCTTACTTCTTAAGAAACAAAACAGGTTAGAAGTAGCACACGCTGCTTATATCATTATTAACACGCCATTTATGTCATTTATATTCTAGAACTATTCCCAAAGAAGGGCATGCAAAATTAGTTCCATGATTTTTGTGTGTAAGAGGAATCATTTGCTTCCCTTCTCAGAACACAAATGACAGAAAGGAAAGGTTGGTCGTGATGGAGAGCAGAGTGAGCAGAAGTCCAGCACCCTAAGACCGAGATTACTGAAAACAGTTTAACTCTGGTAAACTGTGGTTTATGGTCGTATAGAGAGTGAAAGCTGCCACTGATACCTGTGGTTCAGGTGAATGCATGAAGCGTCATCCTCAGATTAGCTCCACCTGAGGGTAAAGACTTCCTGTGCCAACTGCCTGAGACAGGTTCCTGTAGTCTGCTGGTACAAGGCTGCTCTCTGGTGCAGTTGTAGGCCAACGCTGTGCTATAAACTATGACTCATAAGTGTCACCTAGATCTGCAGGGTAAGTTAATTCTTTATCCTCCATGCTCCCAGCATCCCTGTAATGCCCAGCCAAAACTGTCCATTTTCAGGAAGAATGAATCAATGTGGATTTGAAAGAAATTGATCATCTAGAACCACGTGCAGGCAAACAGTGTCAACATTTATAGCCCCAAAGGAAAGGGAGGTGTCCTCTCCCGTCAGACTGGGCAGTACTCGCTAGCAGGGTGGAGATCAGTGGACATTTGTACCTCAGCTAGACCAGCAAGGATCATAGAGGTCTCTCTTAGAGTATAAAATAAACTCTCTATGCTTTTCTTATGGGGATTTAGTGTTTGGGTACAGGATTAAATGTAATCCCACAGATGAGGGAAATGCCATGCAGCAGGGCGCTTTTGTAAGGAAGATAATTAAAAACTGTCTCTTTACTGCCTTCCAAACTGTCCGACACACAATGGAGATCTAGCCAGCTGCAGTCAACACAAGTTATACAGATAATCTGCCTCCCAGTGCAAGTCCTCTGACCCCAAAACAGAGTGGACAGGGCACGTACACTGCCAACTGAGAGCAGGGACATCAGTTCTGCTCCAGCAGGCAAGCTACTAGGTGAGAAAACCAGAAACGCTGCAACCCTCCAGTGTTCTCATTCTCTGCTCTCTGCCCTGAAAGCCTCAACCATGTCAGTGTGTCTGTCTGTTTTCAAGTGTCTGGAAATGATCATAGGAAATCTGAATAAAAATACAGTACCATTCCTCACTGTATATTATTAAAATTTTACTTCTAGATCCCTGGGAGAAGCTGAAACTCAAACAAGTGGTTTTGCTATCACTTTTGGATTTTATTGTGTTTAAGAATGTGTGCTAAAAGTATGGTAACCTGTGTCACTTTATTGCTACAGTGTAGGTAACTTGAATTAGCTAATCATTTCTGCATCATTAAGACAAACAAATCAAGAAGGAACTCAGTTTAAACAGTTACTGCAGAAATGTACTGCGTGAGGCCCTGCATTTTCCTTACATACAAAGCAGCACACTACTCTGCACAGAAGGGAACAGAACGCTTGGTTGGACATGAGGACGAAGACACTGTCTCTACTCGGTACACTCTGGGTTCACAGGCAACTTGCTTCAGACACAGTGAATGAAAGCTCTCAAATAAGCAATTTTATTCCTATCCATGATTGCAGACATTTACAAAACCATAACATCTGAGTTCACCTTAAAAAATAACTTATATAAAGCAGTGATGTACACAGCACAAAATAGTTCAGGAAGGGCAGGAGCAACCTTTAATAATTAAAATGTAAACGTGAAAAAAAAAAGGATGGAATAAAAGTCCCTACTTACTTCTACTTAAGATGTCATGTGATAATATCTTACAATGTCCTGTGGGTCAATGCACGTATGCATATATGTGCATACAGATCTGCACATACGATGCATTCTCTTCCCCACACACACACAGATAATCACCGCAGTTCAGTTGGGGCAGCTAATGGGCAGCTCCGTACAGTTGCTTGAATCACGTGTGGACCCGCTTTCTTCTCAAAATAGGGGAGAGAGCAGGAACTAAAAGGTGGTCTGGTTGTCTGAGATTCCGTTGTCTAACTGTACACGATGAGTAGTTTTCTTCCGTAGTAGTTTTGTGATGGGCTGACTCACGATGGTTTTCATGAGGGGACGCGGTAATGGATCACACACTCATGGTCATGCTGGGCGAGTACTGCAAGGACAGAGAAGCCAGTGCTTAAAAGTGATGCCAGTATGGGTCTCCTTGGTACAGAGGCCAAGTGATGAGTGTTGGTTTCCACAGACATTTAAGTACACACTTTTAACCTCAGGAAAATAAGGAACCGTAACGAGCTAGTGTATATGGCTTTACTTAATTTAAAATTTTATATTATTTCCTCTACAAAGCCTAATTAATCATTTCCCAGGACCTACCTAGATTATTATCCAGTCCTCAGACTCTCCTTCCAAGGGGTTTGAAGACAGTTGTAACAATCTGGGCAACTTAAGTTCAAGGATGCATCACAGTGAAGAAGTCTGAGGCCTAGCCTTTGCTAAAAAATAGCCAAGTGAGTGGGGGACTTCCCTGAACTCTCCTTTAGTTTGTTCCCTTTTATAACAGCCTTTCTGACAATATCAAGTCTGGGGAGGACTCAATATAAAATCCTTCAACTATGTACACGATTCAACACACAGAAAGTGCTCAGTGAACAGTCATGTAAGGAGGTCTGAGCAGCTCTGCTGAGTCTGTGAAAACACCAGATGCTCTGATGTGTTAACACAGAAGCTACACATGCGCGCGCGCGCGCGCGCACACACACACACACACACATACACACACACACACACACACACACACACGGCGGCCAGGACTCCAGCATCAGTCTAGTGCACACAACTCAGCCTAACAATATGATGCAGTTGACAAGTCACTTGGCTGAGGCCGACCCTGAGCACAGCACAGCTCTAGATCATCTAAATAGAGATGACGCCTCTTGCAAATGCTAACAGTCTCCAAATGAAAATGGCTTCTAGATCAAAGTAAACACATGGACCCTGCAATATTTTAGTTTGATGGAAAGCCTGCAAAAAGCACTTCCAAGGATTTAATGTTATATAATGATAATGTCTCAGGATGAGAGACGGGTACAGTCCAAAGGTCGGGCTCCACACTGGGGAATCCAATAGAGACCTGTGGCTAAGTGGTCAGTGGGACATAACCTTTTAGAACGTTGGTAGAAAGGGGAAAGCGGACGATCCCAGGAGGCTGGGAGGGACGAGGGCACAGGCCAAGGTTCAGAGGAGCTGCAGTACGAGGAGCTCCCCGTGAGCGCACTGAGAGGGCCCGGCTGGCCCTCTAAACCAAATGCACTGTTCGCAGGGATTGCAGAGAATGCCATGGGGGAGGGGGTGAGGCTAGAAAAGGGTGGCTGGGTCACAGGGGTGCTGCTTAGTCTTTAACACTGGCTATACCAAGGAGAATCTGTTTGTCAGTGAATAGCCTTGAGCTGTTTTAGAAGAAGGAAGCTAAGTTAGGTGGTTTACCTGACTCCTGTGTTGGACAGTAGGGAGCACTGGGCAGGAAGAAGAAAGGGCAGAGGGAAATGATGTAACTGTATTATAATCTCAGAGAATAAAAATGCATTCAACTCAGAAAAACAAGGCAGGATGAAAAAACCAACTCAAAATAAGAGCACCACCCATCATACATAAGGGGTTCCCTGGCTGGAGTGTGTGCACCCAACTCCACGGCAGTGCGACAAGGCTTCACGTCACCGGTGACTTCAGCACCCGACTCTATGGCAGGGTGACGAGGCTTCACGTCACCAGTGACTTCAGCTGCAACTTCTTACTCGCAGCCTTGGACTAAACATCAGTCACACACTAGAACTATATACAGTTACATATAAAGTACAGAATACAGTGATATTCAGAGACAAGAACAAGCAGGAAGAAAAGATGATGGGGCTGGAGAGATGGCTCAGTGGTTAAGAGCACTGACTGCTCTTCCAGAGGTCCTGAGTTCAATTCCCAGCAACCACATGGTGGCTCACAACCATCTGTAATGGGATCTGATGCCCTCCTCTGGTGTGTCTGAGGACAGCGACAGTGTGCTTATAAAAAATAAATAAATACATACATGCATACATACATCATTTAAAAAAAAGAAAAGATGAGGGTGCGCCTCTACAGCAAAGTAGGCAGAGACATTTGCCATGCTTCCCACAGCCCTGAAGCTGATCTGAGGACAGGGACAGGCGTGTGTGGTCCGGCTGGGCCTGTGCTGATAGAACTCTACTCCATCCTGGCCAGCACATCAGGTGCCAAGTATGTGGCTTCTAAGTTCTTGAAACGGAGACTGGAAGTTGTGAAGTAAAGTTCCATGTGTTTAGTGTTGCTAGATCACTGGCATTATTTCAGAATAAATGGCTTGCAGAGTGGTGCTGTGTCAATGACTGAAGCCGGGAGGTAGGATGGCTTCCTGCAGAGCCCCACAGGAAATGCTCCTGGGCTAAACTGCAGACAACCTGACTGTGCAGTCTGGGCAATTTGGATTTTCTGCATTCTAGAGTCCTTTCTTCCTAAGTATCATTCCAGCTCACTCATATATCACATGATGTTAGGGAAAACTGGAAGATCCTTTTCATTCTAAGATATGTTACCTAATGATACACACATTCTTACTCTGTTGTCAGGTGTTTTCTAGCTGCATGAGTCTTTGTTAAAATGAATAAAATATATAAAAATGAATTTTATATAAAATGTCTTGAGAAAACTTACAGGAAAGAAAAACATTGTTGATATATCAGGAAGTTAGAAGAAGTCACTTTGCCTATGAAAGAAACTGAAGGAAAAATATTAGGTGTAGAGAAACCGAGGGTCAGGAACCAGCTCCGAGAAATAAAACGCAGAGTTTACTAGAACCTAGTTAGGTAGATGTACTGAGTGGCACGCACAACTGCAGAGCGACAGGCACTGTCTCTGGCACAGACTGACGGGAGGCACTCCTGCCGGGGCATCCCTGGCCATGTCTCATGTTCCTGTAAGGCTGGAGATTGCTCACTGCCAGTTTCTGTTACTGAAACAGTTTTAAGAAAATGAAATGGAAGGGAATTATAAATTCTAGGAAAGCTCCCAGAATGGCAGCAAAAAGGAGTGTTTCCAGGAATCACCATCTTCCGAGTACTGACGACGTGGTTCACATTTTCCCAGAAGAGAGGGATGAGTGCTGAATGGCTGCCACAGTGAGAGACAGTCTCCTGGTGTATGGTGTGGACTCACGTTAGTGTGTGCGCTGTGCTGCACTGATACACAGTGACACACTGTATGGTTTGTACTACAGTGCTGTGAAGTCAGGTCCTACTGTCTGGAACTATGCAGTTAGTCTGGCTCTCCTAGGTGGGTAAAATGGTCCCTGTAGTTATTGACAGCACTCTGTGTTGAAAAAAAGTAGAACTGAAGCTATTATTTTAAACATATACCTATTTTATCTGTTTCTTAAAGTATACTTTGAGATAGCAGGTCCTAACATGAACGTGTAGAGTCTTTTCCTTCTTATCACCTAATTAATGTTCTACGAAATCCGTTAGACATAGTCGTTAAATTTGCTGGAAGAATACTTTAGATCACACCACTTTCTAAATCTTGGTTTCTATAAATATTTTTTTTCTTAATGAGAAATAAGGAGTAGTTGCACTCCTCTGAATACAACATGAAGTAACTTAATGTTTCTGTGACCACTTAAAGTTTCCTAAGAGTAGCAGCAGTGGACAGGGCACACAAGTTGGGAGGTCTGTCAGTCAGCATGTCACTGTTGAATATTGTGGTCCTAACAGCACACCTGCTAATCTGATAATAGACTAAGGTCATAGGAAAACATTCTTCAAATTAATCCAACTGCTTTCATGTCTTTTGAGCTGTTTTTGTTTCTGTACCATGTAAAGCAAGTATTTACAGCATGTGAACACTAGGGGGCAGCTTTGTGTCTTGAATGAAGGAGTCTTGTTCATTTGACCCTGCCGATTGTGTTTGCAGTGCTAGCTTTGTGGATTTTGGCATGTTGTTTTGATGTAATTAAATCAAGTAGCATGTCGGGAGTGCGTGGGTTACTATCTAGTATACAGTGAGCACTGAACAGTTGTTTCCTCTGGCCTTTTGGTTTAACCTCTGGGGCAAGAGTAGCAGCCTCAAGCTGCTAAGCACACAAGCTCTACGCCTTAAAATCCAGACTGTGAACATTCAAACTGGGATCTTTGGGTTCACTATTTTCTCAGATACTGTACAAATAGAGTCACTGGAGAGACCTCATTCTACCATGTCCTTAAACCCTGTGCTTGTCAGCACAGAATTTTGTCTATCTTCCTCTCCATTCCCTTCTTGGTCTACTTTAAAATACATATTAAAAAAGTGTGGAGACATTCACATACAGGCAACACGAAGTGCAGTCAAGGAACTCCACAACAGAGCACATGGAACTGTCAGGGAAAAGTGGGGCTGGGGACAGCAAAGAATTGGAGGGGAGGGATTGGGGAGACAGATTTGATCTAACATATATACATGTATAAAATTCTTGTAAAAACCGTGGTAAATTAAAGCAAGCCACAGATAAATAACAAAGACACCAGCTGCAGTTAAGTGAACTCGCCTTACTAGACAGACCAGAGGACCAAGTAGCCAGCAGGATTGAGTACATGTGTTCTCTAGACTGTGTTAGCCATCAATCGCCCTTGTCCCAACCCACTGTGCTCAGTCTCCAACCATCAACCAGGAAGAGGAGGCAGTGTCTTTGGCTGTTATCAGCTCATTTCCCTTTTGGGAACTCTCCTGCTAGAGCAGGAAAGGGAAGGAGGAGCCATAGAAAGCCTTGTTTTCAACTCCGCCCTGTAGTTTGAAGCTCCTTCTGAGTTCAGGGCAGCCTGGCCAGGAGATGGGCCAGGAGATGAGAAAACCAGATGCTCTCAGCCCCTCCCACTCCAAGTGTCCATTCATCCAGCTGCTCTCAGCCCCTCCCACTCCAAGTGCCCATTCATCCAGCTGCTCTCAGCTCCTCCCACTCCAAGTGCCCATTCATCCAGCTGCTCTCAGCTCCTCCCACTCCAAGTGCCCATTCTTCCAGCTGTTCTCAGCCCCTCCCACTCCAAGTGTCCATTCATCCAGCTGCTCCCAGCTCCTCCCACTCCAAGTGTCCATTCTTCCAGCTGTTCTCAGCCCCTCCCACTCCAAGTGTCCATTCATCTAGCTGCTCTCAGCCCCTCCCACCCTAAGTGTTCAATCATGCAGGCAGCTGGCTCTTCTGCTGGGATTTAAGGGTGAAGTGGGTATTTACTTTCTGCTCTCTGCTTCTCTGCTCTCCTTGATGGGCTTTCTGCATTTGTGTCCCCTTTCTAAGGGCGAAAAACAGGAGTTCTGATGAATATGAAGGGGAGGGGAGGACGCCTCTTGTCCATGCACTTAGTTAAAGTCACGTGGAACTTTCAAAAGTTTACTTTTAATCCCTAATACCTCTTATCTTAGAAATATCCAATTTATGCCAACCCCAGCATTTATTTAAAAATATTTTAATTTAAAAAGTGATACAAGTTACTTATGCTACCATGTGATATTGTGATGCTATGTTGGAGAATGTTCAAACAGGGCTAACCACACCTATATCCTTAAATAATGCCATTTTTTTCGTAGTACAAACAATAAAGTTCTTCCTTTTGGCCTTTGTGAAAGACACGGTACGTCATCATCGTCTCTGCACTCTGCAGCTCCCTTCTTCATGTCTCTCCACAGCCCTGCCTTTCCTGATCCATCCCACTAGGCTCCAGCTTCTTGTAACTCACAGCTGCACCAACTGTGGATGTGACTTCAGGTGGGACCATGTACCCAAATGCAGGGGGGGGGGATTTAAGCAAGAGTAAAATTTGTTCTGAATACACAATAACCAAAAATAAATGCAAATTCAAAAGCAAAGGTGTCATGGATGCCAGCAGCTCTGGCAGCCCTCGCTCAGGCGGGTGCACTGGGAAGCTTCGGCTGTCACAGCAGCCCAGTGCAGGGTACGGTGTTGTGTATTTTGAACTGTTTTTGCCACATATACAAGTTTCACACAGTAACTTGATTATGGAAAACAAAAATATTTCCTCTAGTCATTCAAGTGTCAAATTAGTGTATGTTAGGATAGTAATTACCATGTGAGAATGTCTAATTTTAAAAATTTCTGCTTGAGTTGGTGACCTTAGGTTGCTAATAAAATGACTAAATGGACCTTTGTTTGGTTTTTGACAGACTTCCGACCATTTATGAGATGGTCCTAAGCATATACCAGCTTTTATCACATGTGTATGGGAAATACGTCTTTATGTTTCTGACTATAAAATACAAACCATTCAACTCTGACAAAGACAGCACTTGGGAGGCAAAGGCAGAAAGATTTCTTTGAGTTCAAGGCCAGCCTAGTCCAAATACAAGTTCCAGGCAAGTCAGAACTACACAAAGAACACGCAAATATTCATTCATTCATTCATTCATTCATTCATTCATTCATTCATTCATTCATCCCCCCATACACACACCACACACACATTCATTTTATTAGATATGGATGTTCTGTGGATTCCTTTGCTTCTTGGTTTCAACCTATAGTCTCCACTGGAAATGATGCTGACTCTGCATGTTGGCTATAAAAAAAAAAGAGGTTTTTTTTTTCTGCTCTCTAATTTGCTTTATTTATATGATTGATGAGGACAAGGAAGAAAGATAAAATTACATGTTTAATCAATTGTAAACATAAGTACACATCAAAGAACTGTTTTAAAATGCATTTCTTTATGTTTTATTACTAGTACGTGCTTGATTTGTGCATTTGTGTGTCTGTTTTACACCTACATCCCTAAGGCTGCAAGCGGAACATCTAAGGAGCCCATCATGACCAGCATCTGAGCGGATTCTGTGTGAGTGAGCCACTCGGTGCTGACTTTTTGTGCTTTTTATGTCTTTTAACACACTGTCCTCGAGTTTGGTCAGAGTTGTTAATGGAGTGGTATCCATTACATACATGCTCTATTTTTGATCCACAGTTTACTTCACCCCTTTGCTGCCAACAGTGTACTATAGAATGCATACATGTTAATCCAAGAGATGGTCCTATCTGTGAACATGTGTTACTAGACCTGTACTCCTGAGGACATACATGCTATCCTCCTCACTCTGGAATACTTTGTTTCTTAATCTAAAACTTTGCAAACAACACAGTAAGTGAACTGAATTGACTTGTATATACCTCATTAAATTACATTACTGCTGAAAGAATTAAACAAAAGGAGATAAATGTGTTTTATTAGATAAAATAAACATTGAAAATGACTGCCTTGTCCACATTCCTGAGGCAAACCAAAGATCAAGGTTCTAAAATAAATAACTGTTGTAATTTCATGTGTGGCCGAAAGTGTGTACTACCTCTTGATTTTTCCTGCTTACTCACTGGTGTCTAGGCTATCTCGTGTAATTTTATCTACCTTCCCTGCCCTCACCAATCATATAAATAAAGCAAATTAGAGAGCAGGAAAAAACACCTTTTTTTATAGCCTACATGCAGGGGCACATCATTTCCAGTGGAGACTATAGGTTGAAACCAAGAAGCAAAGGAATCCACGGAACATCCAGCCCTGGACTCCATGTTGGAGTCACTCTGCACTAAAGTAGGCCACTGTTAGGCATGGGTCAATCTCTGGTACAGGCTGAGTCAGGCAGCATGGTAGCAAGCAGGACCCGCGTGCCTTTTGTCATCTGACAGATCCATGGGTCCTATGCCGATAAAGCTCACTTGGGCTCTGCAACATGTTCTATAATCCAGCTCAGTGGTCCCAGCTCAGAGCAGCCCCTGAAATCCTTAACTAGCCCTTTTCAACCCCCTACCCACATCCTCACTCCCCCAAATTCTGAGTTTTGAGGGGCTCTAGGAAAGTTGAAAGAATTCCTTGAGTGTTTCTGGAGTGAAATCAAAGGTAAATGTTATTTCATTACATAGTAACTCCTGGAGAATAGCAGTATCTTGTTCTGTGTCCTCCAGTGTCTAGCATACTGCCCTGCCACATATAAATCATTATAAGCTGTTTGCCAAATAAACAAATGAAGTATGTAACTTCACGTTTGTCCTGTACACATCTATGGAGATAACCTAGAACCCTACAATAGCACTTTAAAAATGCCACAGGCTTTGGGCTCAGGCTGACAGACCACCAATGTGACCTTCACTTCATCAAAGTCACAACACATGTAGACTATTGTCATGTCTGTCTATGACAAAATCAAGAACAGATCTGACTTTGCAGTGCCCTCACATTTTGCTGGAAGGTAGGGCACATTAAAGAGGTAATGTGCTTTTCGTTTGATTCATGACAATGGATGGTCTCTACAAGAAAATCGGTATTATGGTGATTGCATAAAATTGCATTTGAAGATTCTTTTGACTTTTAGAAGATCTACATACTGAACACCCTCTAAACATCAATAACATGTATACATGTAACTGAACATGTGTTCTGATAGGAGAGCTCAAGACTACCTGTGCACAGTGACATGGTCAGGGGATACTTACACTTTCACTCTGAAAGGGATTTAGGAAATTGCCCCCCATTTCGCCATCATCCCTTGGAGTGCCCGGCTGGTTACTCAAGCTCATATTATTGGGAGAATTCTGTAAATAAGATTCAAAAGAGAAGTCACTGTAGAAGATCTTCATCTCCCTCGTGCACTGTAGAGTTTCAAACTCTGAACGGGCAGCAGCAGCAGCACCACTCTGAGGACAAAACGTGCTGCTGACCCGGCCTCTTCCTCACACTCTAGGTCACACTGTGGACCAGAACAAGTGGTAAAATTTTGCACATCAAAGTTTGAAAACAAGAAAAACCCTGAAATAATGGTGACTATTACTCCGAGAATCAATGTTTATTCAATTCCTCATCCTCAGTTTATAGGTTTTCAAGAACTTACGTAAAAACAAAGTCTCCTAGCAGGAGGCTGATGAGGAGAGCCTACTCGTGGATAAGGCACAGTGGATGATCACTCCCTTAGTAATTTTACTAATCCAACTTTGAAAGGTCATTGCTGTGATAGATATTTCCCTTTAATTCTCTGTGCATATTAGAGATTATTTTATGTGAGTCATAAGGAAGAAAGGAAGGTCATTCAGAAAGACAGACACCATAGGCCTGGAAAACTGTGTGCTTTCAGAAAGACAGCAGACTGCTGTCGATGCCCCTCACTACTAGTTTAGCAGGACAGTTCCCGTGCAGGGTCTCCAAGACAGAGCAGCTGCGATCAGCGGTCCTCACAGTTAGCGGGGCCTTTGGAAAGACCTGTTTAAGTTTGCTTGCCTTATCATTACAGTACGCTTTAAACTATGTATGATATGCCAATAGGAAATGCAGAATGACATTTACATCATGTTTATAGAGCCCTGTAATGGAGACTCAAGGAGTATTTCAAGTTATAATTAATCGAGTTTAAAAAATTCGGATCAAACACTTATTTTTAAATGAAAGAAAGATTTTTTTAAAGATTATTTTGCTCTGAACCATATGGCTTATATTTCTGTTTGGAATTAAAAAAATACTTAGAACATTTTTTGATTTACTACAGCAAGTTCTATCCAAACATTAGAGTTTTATGAATGAGTTCCTAAAATAACATTTGCTTTAACAATATGGCCAATCCGTAAGCAGAGGCAGGCAGACTGCTGGCATGAATGCAGCTCGTAACTTGTCTGACTGAGCCCCATGCAGGGAAGATCTCAGAGTGAGCTCTGGAGACCAGAGGAGCTCTATATGCTTCAGAACTAGACTTCCGCAGAGAATGAGAACGCCATCATTTCTTATAAGTTTTCCCTCTGAAAACGTTAGCTACCCACGAATAAAGAAAGGCAACTGTACTTTGAAGTAAACCCGACAACTTTATTTCCTTTAAAAATTTTTTAGATTCATTATTTTAGATTCATTAATTACTAGAACTGGTAATTAAATAGTAAACTGTGCTTTCCAGGAATGATATTGCTGACTGTGGTGGTCTGAGTGAGCATGTCCCATAGGCTCACAGATTTGAATACTAGGTTCCCAGGTGGTGGAAGGTTTGCTTACAGAGAATAAGGAGGTGTAGGCTTGTTGGAGGAGGCACACCACTGGGGTCCCAAATTAAACACCTCCTTCCATATGCTACCTTTTTGGTGGTGACTGTCACAGCCACTGAGGAGTAACTGAGATACTTACTCTGTGTGCAGACTTCCTCCTAGCACTCGGGTGACTTCGATCTCTGCTGTGTTTTTTCACACTTTTTTAATTCTAAAAGTTTAGTGAACTTTAAGCATGTTGGTTTTATTTTAATTAATCAGTTAATAATTAGTATTTTTGTGCTGGCACTTGAATCTACAGCCTTGCATATGCCAGGCAAATGCTCTACCCTAGATCCCAGGCACTGCTTTGTTATCTAGAGTTAAAAACATCAAGTCCAAGTTACTATTTCTACTTTCCATGCCATGTCTTCATAGCATGGAGGCTCAAACTCATGTTTTTGCTTCTGTTTTTAAGGTAGAGGATCTATAAGTAAGCTGAAAGGAATTTTAATCAAATACTACATAAGTGAAGTCAGTATCAGATCTTTAAACCCATTTGTTAAAAAGAAACTGAGCTGTTCAGAATCACACTGACTGGAGGAAAATGCAGGCAAAGGGTACCTGGCCTCTCAGACTGGAATTCCAAACCACTCAGGATCGGTGAGTGGACACATCATCTGGGGAGGGGAGCATGACAGAACTTAGGAAAAGACTGTTTTTAGCTGTTTTAATCATGTTGGTGACAGTTTTTATTTCAGAGTATTGGCACATTACTGTGTTATTTCTAATCTAAGATTCGACTTTAAAATATAATTCAGATTTTACTGATCCCTTAGCAAAGGGATTCTATTCATTTCCGCTTACCCTTTCTCTAGGTTTGGAAGAAATTCACATTGTATATGTAAAACGGGGTTAGATACAACCTCAAGGACTCCTCTCATTCTGCCTTTACTTGAGGTCTGGGGGCAGAAATCAGGTTTCTAGACTTGCACTCCAAGTGTCTTTACCTGTTGAGTCATTTTACTGGCCAGTCTTCAATTTTTATCTAACAATTTTTTAAAAAAATACTCCCTTAATTAGCAATTTATTGTTTCTTCTATCCTCAAAACTTGACCCAAACTTTTGAAGCTTTTTCCAGTTTGGCCTGTTCAGTTTCATGGAGTACACACGTGTGTGTGTGTGTCTGTGTGCGCGCGTGTGTGTGTGTGGTCTTATGTGTGTTTATCTTTGGCATCGGAGCTCAGCATGAGGCCTTGGTACACGGTCTAAAGTGAATGGAGTCCTGTGTGGGTAGAAACCATGTGAAGATGGAGAACGATGGAGAATGATGGTTGCTTTTGAACTCTTGCTTTGAAAACAGACCTTATAGACTTCTCACAGAGGTCAGTTAGTGTTTGCTAAAAACCTGTTCATTCAAGTGTCTGTAGAAATTGTACAGCTTGGTAACCAAACTCCTCAGGTCCAATGTCAAAGCTGCAGTTTAGAATATTTTAGGCCTGAAGTCTTAGACTGAACTGTTTTACAGCTCAGGTAATCTTATTTTATTTTATTTTTTGTGGTGCCAGGAACTTTAAATCATTATACAAATATTAGTGACATAAAAGCATAGTTGTCCTACTTACTGATCTACAGCAAACTTCAGTCATTTTAGTGTTAGCTAATTTTAATTCTCATCAAACATGCTAAATATACTTGACTCTCAGAGAACTACTTTAATTTCATTATGATCTATTTAGAAGTTATTCTTTAAAAATATGTAAATCATCTTACAAAAAGATTAATTTTATGCATTCAAATAGTTGAAGGAGGAAAAATGCAGACACATTTACTTTTCCACATGAGTTAATATAATTTCCTTCTAATTCCTTTCCTACTGTTCTGAGGACTAGAAGAATGCCTTCTTATCAAATACTGTCTAACGATGGCCGGCAGGATCAAGTGGACATACAAATGCAGTGTTCTTACTCCACAAACAGCCAGCCTACCCAAAGGATCTATTGTCACATCTCTGGAGATACTTGGCAAACTTTTACAGCTTTTCAAAAGATCATCCAAACTGTCAGGGTAGCTCACTAGGTAGCATCAGAACATGATTAAATGGGTTATCACATTTTCTTTCTCAAACATTTTATATATTCGTATTTTAATTGCTAAGTGATCAAATCTGAAGTTCTATGTTCAACATTTATATTGAAGAACAATATTAGAAACCCTCATTTAGTAACGTTAGAGTTCCAAAACAGAGAACACATACTCACCTTGGAAATACTGTCCATGTCTCCTGAGCCTGAGCAAAGTATGAGAAGATGACCATCGTTAGATAGACAGCGTGTACAGTGGAAACCGCTGAAGGGGCGGGAGCTACCACTGACAGCCCGGAGCCAGCCGCTGCTCCTATCCCTGGGTCCCAACAGCAGAGCAGGGGCAGGACTACAGACCCCTCGGAGATCCTTAGAGGGACCACCCACATGCCTGGCCTAGTTCAAACACTGTAGTGTTCATATAATATATACACATCTGTATCGTATAATAAAAATGATATTGTAAAGTTGATAAAATTTAAGACAGACATTTCTAGGAGTATCTGACAATACTGTAAACCACATTCTAAACCAAATATTAGAAAGCATTTCATTAATATTAGAGATAGCTCTCCATATACACAACAGAAACTAAACATACCTTAAAAGATGTGCCACATTTTAATTTTGATTCTTGAGAGACATAGGTAATAAAATTATACACCTAATAATTAATAATCCTAACTTTGTCACAATATCAGTTTTATTTTAAACTATTTTATTCTTAACAATTAATCTTATTGTAAAATGCTGTAACATTTTAATAGCAGCATAATTGACATGAAGGGCTAGCATGGCTTCCTTGTGAGTAAAAAGGTCATTGTTCCATACCCTATGCACAGTGCTCTACTGTTACATGATAATAATTATAATAGTGTTCACTGTAGAAAGTAACAGACTAGTTGTCAACCATTGTGGAAACTTTTGGATGTTTGAATCTAGTAATGATGTAGCCAAAGTTTCTAACTATGACCAAACACTCTCTTTTTCCACTAATTCTCCAAGTTGACAGATTGAGGGTAGCATTTTTGGTAATGCACTGAAAAATCAAATTCTATGATGGTGCTGTCCAACTGAGCATTGTGGGAAGATGGCTGTTTCTCTGTGACATTCATTATGGTAGCCAGTAAACTTAGGTGTGCCTGCTGTACACAGGTATGTGGCAGTGTGCCTGAGGATTTGAATGCTAAATTCTAACTTTAAATCAAATAATTATATGGCCTATTGGTACATATAATTGCCACCATAATCAGACCATTCATGTCAACAACAACAAAAAAATGAACCCAAACTTTGAAGTCTAGGAAAATTAAATATGGGCCATTAAAAGCACAAAAGCTTAACAATGTATTGTAAATAATTTCTGAAACGAGTTAATACAGACTTTCAGAGACATGGGGGCAGGTTGCTGATCTTGAGTATGGGGAAGGACAGCCCAGATGAGCAGAATTACATGAGCCTACTTGTGTAACAGGAATGAAAGCCCTCTGACAGCTCTGGCCCACTGTCAGCCTTCAGACTAGCTTATGACCACAAGCACATCGCTCTTATATCTGCTGCCCAGGAACACCGTGTGCTAAGAGGCCTAGTCGGTTTGTTTTACTTCTCTAGGTCTCGTCATTGCAGATATTTTGTTCACCTTACAGATACTTGGCTCCATACACTAACAATGCATCATACATGAAGCACACTGCTATCTGCTGGTACACGTGATCTTGGCTCTATCCTGAAGGCAGGTACAGATCATAACGGAATTATTAGTATTATCAAAGCTGGTTACTATTTTAAAATGAGGCAAACATTAAAATACACAACAAAACTAAGGAATTATCATAATAGCTAGTTTCCCTGATATTATCTTTACAGTTTGGAGATAAATCCCCTGTGGGAGGACAGAGAAGCCCTCTGCTCTAGGCAGCACTGTACATGCTGAGCAAAAGAACAGAACTCCTCTGGCCACAAGACACTTACGCCTTCACAGGTTGGTATTGATACTCATGGGGCACACTGCACAGAACAACTCTCTCTCACACTCCTGATTTTCAAGTGTTCCCCAGTTCTCATAACCCATACACTATGGGTTATACGTCCATTCTGATGATACAGAAGAGCTTTGCAGTCCATAATACCCATGGAATAAAATTAACACTTTATTCTGAGTTCATTCTATCTATCTAATGAAAAGGCCGAGCCTTACCTAAAGAGCCGTTCATGTGGTGGGACTCCATTCCTCCTAATCCACCCATGGGACCATCTGATCCAGGGCCCATTGGAAACTGCTTTTAAAATGAAGAAGGTAATTGTGACTACATGGAAAATGACTTTAACATTATTTATTAACATTGCAGAGATTGCCCTGGTTATCCCAAGGTTTGGAGACTCCACGATACACGTGTAGGCTGTGGTTTCTTTAACCGCCTTCCCCACCTCTCTCATCTCTGTTGTGGATGCTAAGGTTAATTTTTCTGTCCACTTTTTTTCTCTCAGGGGAAGAAATATGGAAAGCGTATACTGACGCGAAGATCAGCATTCCACCTCGAGAGACTTCCTCCTATTCTCCTGGTGCAGCTCTTGAGAAGCCTCAGGTGGTACCGGCTTATTACAAAGAACATTTTGGTTGAACCATGACGCCTGTATCAGGGCTTCCTTAGAAGGGAATACACCATTGTCTGAACGGGCACGGGGGCAATTCCATCCTGCAGGTTAAACATGTTTGCATACTTGGAGCTGACATTATGTACACCATGCCAGCTTAGAGCAGACACTCCGCAGCAGCTCTGGTCACACGTTTAAGGCATCGAGACTATTTCTTTTCAAGTAAAATCTTAGCAGTAAGCAGTTGTGAGCAGACATGCTGGGGTAGTAGGGTTGTGATGGGATGTTCCAGGTCAGCTCCCTTTCCTTTCCTGACTCCTCTGGAATGATTCCATGCCCCATCCTAAGGCAAGTGGTCTGTTATCACCTCAGGTGTGAAGGTAAGCCTACTGAAGTCAGCATTTCCTTTTAAATGTTCCCAAATTAAAACCATATTCCATTACATATGGGGTGCAGTACTGACTACAGGGTGGTAACTAGAGTAGGGATGGTTAGGAAGCATACTAGCCCTCAGCACCAGAGCACATTAACCAAGAAAGGTGGGGAGGGAGTAGGGGAAAGGAAAAGGAGGAGCTGGGAAAGAGGGAGGCAGAAAGACAGGCAGGCAGGCTGGGTGGCTTAGGGGGAAACTGTTCAGACAAGGCTGCCGCCAGTTCTGTGCAAACACAGAGTCTTCTGCTCCTGTGAGGAAGCAGAGTTTCTACCACACCTGAGAACCTCAGCTCAATCCCAGGATTCCCACAGTAGATGGAGAGGACAGGCGGTTACAAGTGGTTTCGGACAGCACGCGCACACACACACACACACACACACACACACACACACACACACACACACACACACACACACACGATATATCCCCACCACCAATGAGTGAGAAGATGTTCCTGTGTTCCTTAGTTCTTTTAGGGCGAGGCTGAGAAGTTAGACTGTGAGCCCAACAGCCTCGAATGTGCTATGTTCTACTCTTTTCTCTGCCTCTGTAACTGTAAAAGGAATTTAATATTTTAAAAGACTCTAAGACTAGACACATGTAAGTTTTAATTACCTTAACACAAAAATGTATTTGCTGACTTTTTTCAATTTTAGCTACCCTGTATAACCCATGACATTTGTATTTATTTGGATCATTACTATATGGTAGTACAAAAACATTTAAAACTTATATTTACATTAGGTCTGTTAGGCCCAGGAGGTACTGCATTCATTAAAGTATACATGTTGTCTCCCGAATTGGTTGAATCTGAAACAAAACATGACCTAATTAATATCTCTACTGAAGCCATCACAAAACAATAATCACAGGCAATCCTGGCATATACAGAAACTGACAGCTAGATACGCACCTGACAGTCACTACTAATGTTTGGAAACAAATACTTGGCAGTCATTTCTGACCCAGACTTTAGTGTTCTAAAGTCATAAATTACAAACATGATGAGATGTATAATTATTTCAGTAATTTAGGTCAACTGAATATTACTTTAAAAACAAGCAGTGCAATATTTTCTTTCATAAAACATGGATTAATTTTCACTCCATAAATGACAACATATATATACATCAGACAATTTTAAAACTTCATATTTAGTAGCTTCTGATTTCCAGAATTTTCTTAGCTTTCCTATAAAAAAGAACATTGAATTTTAAGATAAAATTGGTATAATATACTGACTTAATTTCAAAAGTGAGATTACAACAAGACAAGAAAAAGAAACTATCTTGCTTAAAGTCGAAGCCAGATTCCTCTACTATGTTTTCTCTCCCTTTAGAGATCCTCTCATTTTACAGCTTTGGCTGGCCTGGAACTCACTTGGTAGACCAGGCTAGCCCTGAGTTCACAGTAATCCTCCTATCTCAGTCTCCTGAGTACTAAGTTACAGACATGAATGATGACAGTTGAATTTCAAAAACTTTTTGATAACTTATTTTAGTCCTTTTATTAACTGCATATATTCTGTATAAATATATGCAAGCTTTTACACTATTCTAAAACTTAGACTTCATGCCGACTAGCAAATTCTAATTAAATGCCCACATATATTTTTGAAGTAAACCTAGAGTCAAAGTAAATTACTTTACATTGAAGAAGCATCGGTCATGAAGCACGGTTTTCCATTTTCTTAGTTATAGTTTACTTAGCTGTGGAACAGTAGCTCTGTTACTTGGAAGTACCTGGAAGCTGCATTCTGTACTGATCCGAGAGGGCAAACATATGCTTTCTCATAGGAGTGGCCTAGGTAGAGGTATCTACTGTTTCTGCCCCTCTGTGAAACCACTCATTAGACCTCAATGGCCTGTGACTTCAGTGTGTGCCACTTAGAGTGAGTGAGACATTATTCACTGATCACTTATTAACAGTGATCTATGAGTCTTGGGGCTAGATTTCATGTTTGAGACAGGGTCGCATGATGTTACCTGGCTGTCCTGGAACTCACCTTGTGGACCCAGATGGTCTCAAATTCATAAAGACCCACCTGTCTCTGCCTCCCAAGTGCCGGGATTAAAGGTGTGTGCTGGCACGCTCAGCTGGATTTGACTTGTAGAGTAGAACACTGCACAGTATTCTATGCAGTCCCTCGCACTGACCTTGGTTCTGAATACAAAGTGAGGTCCCAACCTACCTTGTGGCTCTAACTTGTTCATGTTGTTATTTATGAAACATTTCTGCTGTGTCAGTCAGGTCACTTATTCCTTCTTGCCTGCCACCAGCCTTGCCCGCCTTCATTTTTACTGCTGAACCTCTTCTCGTCTGCTGTCACCTACTAAACGTCTAGTCACTAGACACCAAGACTCATTCCAAATGCTATTTCTTTTCTCTCTTTAAAAATATATTTATATTTTTTTTATTGGGCATTTTTAATTTACATTTCAAATGTTATCCCCTTTCCTGGTCTCCCGTCCATAAGCCCCCATCTCATCCCTCCTCCCCCTTCTATGAGTGTGTTTCCCCTCCCCAACCACACCCCACTTCCTGCCCTGACATTCCCCTGCACTGGGGGTCCTTCCTTGGCAGGACCATGACTTCTCTTCCCATTGGTACCCAACAAGGCCATCCTCTGCTACATATGCAGCTGGAGCCATGGGTCTGTTCATGTGTACTCTTGGGTGGTGGTTTAGTCCCTGGGAGCTCTGGTTGGTTGGTATTGTTGTTCTTATGGGGTTACAAACCCCTTCAGCTGCTTCAATCCTTTCTCTAACTTCTCCAATGGGGACCCAGTTCTCAGTTCAGTGGTTGGCTGCAAGAATTCACCTCTGTATTTGTCAGGCTCTGGCAGAGCCTCTCATGTTCCTGTCACCATGTACCTCTTGGCATCAGCAATATTGTCTAATTTTGGTGACTCTGTGTGTGTGTGTGTGTGTGTGTGTGTGTGTGTGTGTGTGTGTGTGTGTGTGTGTATGTATGTATAGGCTGGATCCCCAGGTGGGGCAGTCTCTGAATGGCCATTCCTTCAGTCTCTGTTCCAAATTTTGTCTCCGTATCTCCTCCTATGAATATTTTTATTTCTTCTTTTAAGAAGGACCGAAGCAACTGCACTTTGGTCGTCCTTCTTCTTGAGCTTCATGTGATCTGTGGATTATATCTTGGGTAATTTGAGCTTTTGGGCTAATGTCCACTTACATATATATTTAAATGAGTGGTCTGTCTGCAAGAACACCTGCATGCCAGAAGAGGGCATCAGATTCCTCTATAGGTGGTCTTGCGTTACCATGTGCTTATGAAAACTGAACTCAGGACCTCTGGAAGAGCAGTCATTGTTCTTAACCACAGAGCCATCTCACTGGCCCCTCAGATGCTATTCTAATACTCGTTTCCCCTGAGGTTTCTGATTATACATGCTCTCCAACCAATGCAATGTGGCTTGCTTCATCAGCTAATGCTCTGTTAAGTCTTCCGTTCTGCCCACAACTGGCTATCAAGAGGTCATCAGAAGGAAAGGGACTATGTCTTACTTCCCTTGTGTGTCTCAAACAACAAATTAGCATTTAATCTGTCTAAAAAGTTCTATTATATTTTAGAAAAATTTTTGATTTCTTTTTAAATATATGAAAACTTAAAATGGATTTTATCTTTACTTTTGGTGAAAGAAAAAAATGAATTACAAATTTAAATATGCAAGAGATGAATTTATCACTAAGACTAATTAAAATATAATTTCATCCAAAAGATAGAAAATCATCAAGAGGAGTAAGGACAGTGTTCTAGGTAATGCCTGATTCTTACAATAAAGTGTACCTTGGGGCTGAGGACCAGCTCACTGTCAAAGGCTGAGTCTACGAAAGTACGCCCACGAGGCTGGCCAGGTGGAAAGGTCGTCAGGTTACTTATCGCCTGCTGGGAGCTGGGCCCTCGTCTATAGTGACATGAACACCAATCCCACGCCACCTTCTAAATTACACCTTAACTTCGCAAAGTGAGAATGACTGCAGGGGAGAAGATTAGTTCATATGACTTCCTCTTTGATGGAATCTGCTCCATTTTCAATGTAGACAGTTTAAAAATAGAGATGACGACATGTTTATAGATAGAGAGAAACCAGCAAAGTTAAGGTAACATTTTGTATTACCAAAGTTGGTTTTAAATAAAAATTATAAGATAGGAAATTATTTACTGGCATTATTACTAATAAAGGTTTTTAAACTTCTGTATATCTTAGAGTTAATTCTAAGTAATTAAGAACATTTGACTTTACAGTGAGCCATGCTAAAATTATTTTCAATTATAAATATTTCTCATCTATTTTATTACCAAGAAAGTGAAAGCCTTAACTTTATTTGGAATTTAATCATTTCACTAATGTTAGGATAAGAATGAAAATTAGTTTGTTTAGCGACTGAGAAGAGTAAATGAACATCCTCATATAAATATCCTGGATTATACCTTGAGTCATTTATAGTATTAGGGTTATAGAGTCAACTCTTAAGAGCCATCTAATAGCCTTTGATACATGTTCTATATAATTTGATAGATCTTTGACAATTTAAATTCCATTCATTAGTCTTTAAACTAATATTTTGTTTGAAATTCTCAAGAGGGGAAAAAAGAAATGCTAATGCTACTTGAAAGAATTGTGTTAAATTATTATGGCTTTGTTAACTAATAAACTCCTAGACATGTAGAGTAAACAGTACTGTAAACATATCCATGCTTAGTCAGATAACAGATATGTGAGTGGGGTCAGTTGATAACCTAACAGGTTAATGCCTTTTAAAGTTTTACTCCTGTAGACTTTTTTTCTGAGCGTGGTGGGGATATGAATTCTTTTCAGTTTTCAGGGACTTTTAGTAAGTTAATAACTGGGCAATTCATGTAAATCAAAACAGTGCTCATAGTAACTCCATTATTCATACAAGATGAAATCTCTAAATGCTTGACAGCACCAATGCTGTTTAAGAACTAGACTTCTTTCTACTTGCTCCCCCTACTCTTTTTGATCATGCTGAGAAAATGAAAATTCGTAAGTTTATTAAAAAAACAATTCCTGTACTCTGTGGTTTTATCCTAGGAGTCAAAAGTCCATGTAGCTAGTCTGAATTACATACCTGCTGGACTAGGCATGATGGGTGTTCCTGGTGGTCCTCCACCTCCTGGAGGACCCTAAATAACCACACAGAAGTTTAGTAAAAATAAAGCATTTCATTAAACAACATAAGGAAAAGGTTACAGTTCTCTCTATAGTCACCCAAATTCAAAAACAAAGCAACTATATTTCCTCTGTAGTTCATTTTCTTGATGCACAATCATCTCAATATTATGCAAAACATAATTTAGCTTAACTATGTTGAGACTGTCTTGACAAGTTTACAAAAACAATGAACCTGTGACACTGGCTTATTACTCATGACTTAATCCCATCACCTATAATGAGGTTAAGCAGAAATTACTTAACAGGCCTTTACAAAGCAACAAAATACGAATACTTCCTGTGTATTTTGCTATAATTTCCTTACACTCTGTGTCACTGGCACTTACTAAAACTGTAAAGACGTTCACAGAAGACTCCTAGGAGACCCCACTAGGTGTGACCGACTCACTAATGCTGTTTCTGTTCTCTGTCAGCCTGAGGAGCAACAGGACACAGCAGCTCCACTTCCGTGGGAAATGGGATGCACTCCTCGCCCTGACCAATGCTCCGGAGGCTGCAACCCCACAGCCAGCTGCACCAGGCAGGAGGCAGAGGTGCAGTTAATTCTGACAACTAAATGCATCATCTAGGCAGCGAGTCTTAGAGTTTTTTTTAGGAGCTCCATGCATAAAATTAGCTCTCCAGAGACTTAAATATTTACTTTTCTTTTGAGCGTATACATACAACCTAGCAGTTACTTCAAATAATGTATGCATTTCCCATTAAGTAAACAATAAAGTTTCTTTTAAAATAAATGTATATTCTTTAATAAGACTTTATCAGGCTTATTAAGTGACTTTAAGAAAGTTTTATCCTATTTTTTCCTTTTCTCTTCCTTCCCTTTTCTGTTGTTTCATACAGAACTCTGGCTTGACTAGCTTAGAAGAACGCTGAGTACTGAGAGCGCAGGCCGGAGCGGCCCTGCTTCTCTCTAGGGTAATGGATAGTCTTTCTGTAGCTGAACTGCTCACTGACTTGCATTCCCAAGTTCAGCACACTCACTGCACATAACCTCTGCAAATCACCCTCGGAACGGCTTCCTAGTTTACCATTTTATCTTCTGTTAATATTTTCTCTTAAGTTTTGTAAAATAAATTATCCCTTATGGTGTTCTTTGGTAACGAGGGACATAAGAGAGGCAATGGCCAAGGGTCGTTGTGACGTTAAAAGAGGTGGTCCAAAACCTGGTAATTTGGCTTCAGGTTTACACGAATTAATGAGAAAAGATAACATGTAATAGATGCTAGCAAGGAAATAGCTTTTTTAAATTTCTAGGAATAGAAAAAAAAACCTAAAAGGTCCTTCTAAATTATTTGTTTACTCTGCAGTCTAACCTGGTTTGTGGTTGGGATAAAGTGTTTTCATAGCCCGTATGTGTGGTGAGTGGGCCCGGGCAGGGGCGTGCACACTATTCTTGTGAAGAACTGCGAATTCAAGCATATCTTTGTATAGCTGGGAATAGCTCTCTTCATGATTGGATGGAGAGTACTGGAGTAGCTTCTAGAAACATATGCCAAAGTAAAACAGAGTACCGAAGGCAATTCCAGCCAGACTGGTAACTGTTTCCCTAATGAACATCAGCATATGTGCTGAGGCTGGCAGATGAAACGGCTCAAGATGCTCCCTCCCCGGTCGATACACAGGGCTCTGCTTAACATCTGGGCAACCATTTCACTACTCAGATAAACTGTTACACCAATTCTTATGAGCAAACAAACCCAAATGTACTTACTACGTAGTTCCCAGGAGACGCCGAGGAGTAGGGTATCTGGAACATGAGCAGGACACAGACACATATTTTGATTCATGTGACCACATGAGATTGAATTAAATGAATTGTCTTCTCTTTTATCAAGTTTAAACTGCATCACAAAGTATAGTAAAACACAAAGGAATTTATATCTGTGTAAGTGCCAAAAAAATCCAAGCAACTATAATATTATATTGAACTCACAAGAAAATGTAGATTTCAGCCTAGAGGAATTCAAAATGATAGTTTAAATTATATAGGCTTAGGTCAGTTGTATCCACTTGGTGACACTAAAGAGATATTCTATAAATAGAAAGATATATATTCTAATCCAGCTAAAGCCAGGGAATCGCAGATTAGTGTCCTGTGCAGGTAACACTTACTGCTGCTTTCCCGTGGTTCATGTGGTTCTCACACTCCTCGTTTAGTTAACATCAATGCAATACATTCAAAGGAATTGATGTCCAAAGACTGATAGATAGCTCATGAGGCTCAGGTCCAAACAAGAGGCTGTTTTCCGGGTATGAGAAAGTAGGCAGCATTAAGTATTTCCTTTCCAATAAGCCCACGAGTTCCTGGCATGATACAGCCCATATGCTTTATTCTGAGAGGAGACAATGATGTGTCTTCCTCAAATGAGGGAGTCAAGGCCAGAGTAAGCTCTTCTGAGTGGTGAAATGGATCCTGTACTCTGAATGGCTGGCCCTTCACCTGCTGTAACGGCATGCTAGTGTGAAATCATAAGTAAGGAAGTATAAAAACCACAATTTCCCCTTCAAAATACTTGATGATTTTGGAACTATTTGGCATTAGGCTGTCTGAAAGGGCTTTCTCCTTTTGGTGTTCTTGCCTTTTGTAGGCACAGACCACATGTCAGCAGGGCCTCTACTTGGCTGTCTGTAGGGTTGAGCTAACAGACCCAGGGCTACTGAAGGCCCAGTAAGCAGTCAGGGGGAGGGGTCACTTCCCCCAAACACCAAGGTGTCTCACAGCACTGAACTTGGACTTAACTTGGTCAATACATGACTTTGGTTTCTTGTGCCCTTTCAGTTCATGGCCTATCCAAACGCTTTCACTGCCTTGTTTTTAGAGACACATATTTGCCCCTTTGTGGTGCTGACATCCTATCAGTTCCTAGGATGAACCTCATCTCCCAGCATCTTCAGCACTGGTCAGTGTTTTCCTACTCTGATTTGTTTAACACCTTTCTTGCAAGCTTGCAAGACAGAACTAATTATCTTTATTGTTATCCCCAAAGTATTACATTCCTGAACTTTATAAGCCATCACCATTTCTCTTCTCTTTTTGAGCATTCAGAACCTTTTTACTGAGGTCTGAACAATCCCTTTGCCTGACATCTTTCTTGCTATTCATGCTTTACAACTTATCCTGCACTCATGTCAGAGTATTTCTCATTACACTCCTGGTTCTTACTTAATTATTTCTTTGTTTATAACTAAACTACCTCTGTGTTCTTCTGTAGCCTGCAGTTTATTCACCTTTTAAATCTCTTAGACCCATTCTTCTAATGCTAGGAAACTGGTTCCTATTTCTCTGACCCCCTGGTCATTGCCTTCTGCCTTACAACAGAGACTTCCTAGAGGAAGGCAAGGGACGAGGACGGTAAGATCACACGGCAGCTCACTGCAACACGCGCCTGCTGCACACTGGCATCTTCACATTTTCCACAGGTCCTGATGTGTGAGGGATGTGCACATAAACCTAGTCAACTTTTAGGACAGAGAAAAATTCTTGAGCTGTATTTACCCTCTTATTTGGTATAAATATTCCCATTTGTCAGACTTCAAGTTACCAAATGGTTTTAACACAAGCTTGTGAAATTTCTGAATGAAAAGCAAGTTCTGAACTTCCGACTTAGTTTCACTCTTGTGAGCTGGCTTCAGAGCTCTTACAGCATCCTGAGTGTGCCTAGCCCTCCTGCCATACACCACAAGCATCATTTTCAGGCTGGCATGCCACTGTTTACAGATTATAAATGACATCTACTGTCCTAGAGAGAAAAGGCAAACAATGCCCCTCTGTCGTCTCTAAGGACAGCCTCCCCAGACTCCCCATCCCCCAAGACCTCAGTGTTCCTCCAGGTAAGATAGAACCATTGTTTCTAAATACTTTAAAAACTTTATCTCATCTAGCTGATCCATTTATTTCCATCTTTGTTTAGACAAGGTCTTCCATTTTAGCGCATATATACACACACACACACACATATATATATATATATATATATATATATATATATATATACTATTTCTACATTATGTTCTTCAGTTTTCTGATTAATTCAGCATTTGGGCTCCTACTCTTGGCTCATAACTGAACCTGCACTTCTGAGAGTTGCCAGGAGGATCTAATAGCACAGCATGACGGACATACATTACACCAAAACAGAGAAATACCATGTTCCTGAGCTGGAAATCTGGGTACAGAGGAAGAAGGTACAGATGAGGAAAGATGGGGAGAACCGAAGGAAAGAGAGGGAACGAGAGGGAGCACAGCATGCTCAGGGTGGCTGTTACACTGCAGGACTCACATGCTGGGTAGTAACTGATAAGGCCACATGATTGACCAGGAATGAATGCATGCTCTAGGAAATAAGAGGTTCATACTGTTATATGCATGCTTTAGTGATGTGACTCTATGAGAGCCAGGCAAAGGGAGCCAAGCGGACACTGTGCCATCTCAGCCGAGACACAGCAAAGGGAGTGGAGGGTAATGCCAACCACAATGAGCAGGGCTGGAGAACTGAGAGTCGCTTCACATTCAATGACAAACGTGTCATAATTCCAGTTCCAGAGAGTCCTCTGGGCACTTCTGAACTTCATGGGCTGCTATACACATGTGATGCTCTTACATCCACTCAGGCAAGCATGTGTGTGCACGTGTACGTGTGCACACACAATGCTGTATGTTATTTATTTTGTTATATAAATGTAAGTATTACATAAATATATATAAAATATTTTAAAACATGTTATAATAAGATCACAGAGCTAGTGGGTCAGAATCATTTAACTCCACAAGCTGATAAGAAAATCAAAGGTCACATATGTTGCATGATTAAGCTAGAAAGGAATTCTGCACCGTAATATTCATGATTGCGGTGGTATGAATAGGGTTAAAGATGCAACTTCTGCTTTTAGAATGACTGGTGTAATTCCAGTTACACCTTTCTCCCGTAGGAAAGTATTCAATTACCTTCCAAGCACTGGTGGTGGGGGACAACAGCACGTATTATGCCAGTGGAAAGTAGGAGCCAGGTTTTAGTGCCCTTTTTTTGAATTATACAAATTTGTACTGTATTTTCCTTACAGTTGATCACTTCTTTTCCTTAAAGGATTTACTCCTTTTTTTCTCCTGTCAAATCAGTAAACTGGTCAATATAATGCCATGCAAAAGATCTGGTGCTGTGACAATTCCTTGTTCTAATAACAACCCCTTTCATATTTTCTAGTTAAGTGTACTTCTTTATTTTGACTTGACTAGGGTTGTGTGGGTCCAGGAGTAGGCACACGACCTAGGTCAGTTCATATTTAGACATCTGTCTGCTTCATGAAGTAGGGCACGTGACTCTAGCTCAGTTAATGGTTCCTTCCAATTCCTTTCTGTAACAGGTAAGGGCAGTTTTTTGAGTCCACTAAAGCTGCAAACCTATCAACCTGGGCTGACACACAGCCTTCATTCTATCTAAAACAACAAGGGTGACAAAAAAGAACACAGTTTTTGAACTCATGGAACCTGAGTCAGATTTAAATCAGGAGTTTTAGAAATCTTAAGGACTGGGAGGGGGTTGGAGGAGTAATGAAAACGGTGGGATGGAGATTTGAAGGGTGGATAGATAATGATGACCAAACACGTGTGAGAAGAGATCACTATGAATTTGGATAATTTATATGAGTGAATAACCACCATGAAACATAAACTGGGAATTTCCATAATGAACATAATTGCTGGGTGAAAAAGCTAACATCCTAATTTGTAAGCTATTCTAAGATACACACCCTTCAATAGTGGATCCCAGCCAATCTACCCCCTGAACTGGGGGCCTCCGCTACCTACATTTTGTCCTCCATCATCAATCCTGTCCAAAAGACCTATCTTTTCTCCTACTTCCCCTCTTCTCCTCTTGGACCCAGAAGCCCCACCTACTCGCTCAGTGACTGGCTCCTTGAAATCCTTTGAAGTTCTGAATTAGTCCTAAATGTGAGCTGTGCTTCAGACTCACTTAGCGTTCAGGCACCTGCCGGGAACAGACGTACCTGTGCGTAGCCAGTAAGGTGCATCCCTTCTCTGTCAGCGCCAGGGACTGCCTGGCTGTCACTCACCCTTAGCTCAGGTATCCGTGTACTGTGCACTGTACAATACACTACCCAGCAGGCTTGTGTCACACACTGAAATGCTTATGATTTCAAAGATGAAGAAAACCTGCTCCAGGATCATAAAACTAAAATAATTTTAAAGCCCAATAGTCTAATTTCCAACCTGTAATCTCATGGAGAGAAAAAAAATGAATTAAACCACTGTCATGAAAACATGAGCCAAACTCCCAGGATGTCAGACACACATGTGCAGTAATGGCACCTTAGCTGACAGGCACAGGTGCTACATGGATGTGTGCCTCTGGGTGCGAGGACCACAGTGCACAGATAGTAACTCCCTGAGACTCCTCTTCACTGGCAGCCCAGTGACCGTATAGGTGTTAGAAAAAAACCCAAGCCTGTTACATGGACTGCTACACAAACTACTGCAGTACACTCAGGATTCCTACCTTTACTTCTGAAAATCTCAAGTTATGTGGCATAAAACACGTTCATGTATGAAATTAAAAAACACATAATTTCAAAAATAAGATACACTTTTTTTCTAGAAGAATATAAACAAAACTGTTTTTTGAGCAACTACTTTAAATGGGTAACACAGCAGACCAGGTAGCTCTCAAGAGCAGTAAGCTTTTCCCTGCTAACCGTTACAAAGTGCAAAGTATGTATACTCACTGAATTGGCATTTGTTGGGTTTGGCCACGGTCTACCACCACCTGGACCCCTACAAAATGATATGACAGATTAATTCAACCCGAGCCTCAGTGGCTGCACAGCAGACAGCACTGTTTGTCACGTAGTTACCATGCACCATCACAGTCAAGCTCAAGAATCACTTAGTCATCTTAATGACCTTCCCTTGAATGCAAGAAAATTATCCCATAAAACAGCGTCATGTGTAGTTAACTATTGTACATTTTTATAAATGAAAATGGAAGCCACCTATGCTAGTCTATATATATATGCTACTAAATAACTTTTAGTAGTTTTAGAGTAAAAGGGATCAAATACAGATAACATAACTGAAGACCTGAGTGTGAGCCCCTGAGTACCATTCAGATGAAAGCACTTGTAAAGTGTCTACATAAACGACTCTTAGATTACAAGTAAGCACTGTGCAAACCAGCCTGCTTCCATGAGGTCACCGTTAGTGCTAACGGGGACCTAGTCCTGGGAAGCACTGAGTCCAGCATTCGCCTCACTGTCATGTATGACTCTACCCAGTTACTAAGCCATTGGTACCATCATCTGCCAGAAAAGGATGGCACACTTAAAGGACATGCTCTATATTATCGCTCTATAAATTTGTTATTAGAATATATAATGATGTGATACATAATATATACATTTAGATTACAGCTTTCTCGATGTTTCATAATTTTAGTTAAAGATAGAGAGAGGAAGTCTTAAAATGGAGATAGTCTATATCAATATATTGCTTCATTTTAGAATTCAGAAGAATGTTTTCTATTTTAAACATTATAAACAAAATTAATGCCCAGTTAATTAAATCAAATTCATATACCTGGGCTGTCGTGTTAAGTGCATTTGAATAAATATTGTTTTATGAAAAGTAGACTATTTTCAACTTCCCTTCTTCTATTAGGTTATTGAAAATTCCCTTTCTAGTCACTAATCACTAAGGCCGTGGAATATTCCATTTTTAAAACGTCCTTTGAATGGCCTTTTCCTTCAGCGTCCTCTGAGGGGCTCTGCCAGCACCTGACTGAGACAGATGCAGATACTTAGAGCGAGCCACTGGGCTGAGCCTGGGGAGCACGATGGGAGAGTTAGGGAAGGACGGAAGGAAGAACAACGCTATCAATTAACCAGACCCTCAGAGCTCCCGGGACCAAATCATCAACCAAAGAGTACACATGGGCCAGCCCATGGCTCCAGCTACATAAATAGCAGAGGACTGACTGCCTCATCTGGCATCAGTGGGAGGGGAGACACTTGGTCCTGTGGAGACTTGATGCCCCCAGAGAAGGGGCATGCTACAGTGGTGAGGTGGGAGTGGGTGGGTGGGTAGGGAAGCAAAGTGGGGGGGATAGGGGGGGTTCTGGAGGGGGGACCAAGAAGGGGGATAACATTTGAAATGTAAACAAATAAGATGAATAATAAAAAGTCCCTTGAATCTAGTAATCTTAAGTCTAAAGTAATAAACATTAAATAAAAACACTGTCCAAGTTCCCTACTATATTAGTAGCGTTTGCTTGGAATCCTTACAACTACTTTAGTTTGAGCTTGGTACTCCCTAGGGGTGTAACAGAGGGAAGCGTTTTAGATCCCTCCTCAGGCTCTGTTCCAAAGGCTTCAAGTGGAGTCTCTCCTGAGGTGACAGGCTTATAATGGGTTACCAAACACTTCTGAAAGATGGTTTACATACAGGATTCCATGGCCCGACAGACACAGAATGAGGGGAACAGGATGTCTGCTGATCAATCAAACATTTGAGTAGGACAATACAGCCACACAGTTTGTCTGACGTGTCATATAATGTAATCAAGAAACTGAGAAATAGTTGTCTTGAAATGTTCTAGAAAATGCTCAGATCATAGCAAAGTTTAGTACTGCGACGGTAGTGATGTCTTAACTTTGAATGTGATTAGCCTACAACATGGTCCAACAGGTAAAGGTGCTGAGCCCGCCCCCTGCTCTAGCTCCGTTCCCTAGGCCCCACCTCTGAGCCCCATACACACGCTGGAGCATGTGCATCAAAGTCAATGTATCTTTTAAAAAAAGAACTTATGAATAAGATATATAAAATGTTTAATGTAAAATATGTCTAACAGGGCTGGAGAGATGGCCCAGCGGTTAAGAGCACTGACTGCTCTTCCAGACGTCCTGAGTTCAAATCCCAGCAACCACATGGTGGCTCACGACCATCTGATCAGATGCCCTCTTCTGGTGTCTGAGGATATAGCAACAATGTATTCATACACACACACACACACACAAATAAATCTTTTTTAAAAATCTAAAAAAAACTGTCTTAAAAAAGAATATCCGTGTTAAAATATGCCTAATATTAAATAAGAAGCTAAATTAAAAGTCAGAATTTTAATTTAATTAAATAAAACAAATTCTTTCAATTTTTTTTCTTTTTTCTTTTTTTTTTTTTTTTTTTTTTTTTGCCAGGTGCAATGGTATATGACCATCCAAGACTTCCAGCACTTGGAAGGCAGAGGCAGGTGGATCTCTGTAAGTTTGGGGCCAGCCTGGTCTACAAAGTGAGTTCCAGGATAGCCAGGGTTACACAGAGAAATCCTTTCTCAAAATAAATAAATAAATAAATAAATTCAATAACATCAGTTAAATGTTATATTTATTATAAAGAGAATCATTTCAATTGCTTATATTAATCTAGTTCTAGAATACTGCATTTCATATTAAATTTCATTTTAATATTGTAGGAAATTATATTTGAACTCATTTAAACACACTAAAAGATCCTACAGGTATTTCAAACCAGTGGTTTTAGAGAACAACTGAGCAAGCAAGTAATCTCCACTCGCTCTGAGGCTGAGGTAGTGTTTCACAAACGTTATTTTGAATGAAAGTTAGGCAGATGAGCCCTGTTTAAAGGCAAAGAGGAAAAGGGAACGGAAAAGATGATCGTATTTTTGGTAAGCATCTATCTGGATGGACCCTAGGAATCATGATTACCAAGAAGATGAATCTCCTATGAAAATCTCTCTCCTAAATAACCGTTTGGGTCCTTGCAGAGCCATGTTCTGTGAACAGCAGGGTGGCGAGGCTAAGGCACAATGCTCCAGGCAAGGAGCAGGTCTGGCGCTTGTGGAAGCCTGCCGACTACTCACTTCACGAGCACTCTGCCACCGGCACGTCCTCTCAGGGTGATCTGTAACGTATTTGAGAATATTCGCATTTGGGCCACAGTTTGTAAATTTCACTTTAAGGCACTCCATGTTGGGTGTTCACTTGTAAATGTGTTATAGGGTGTCTACTCTGCATGCCACTGAGCTGTGCGGTTTGTCCTGAGTCCCACCACTGCAAGCTTCTTCCAGATGACCAATTTTCAGTTTATGAACTTTCGTTAATGAAGTTATTTTTGTTGGGGATGTTTTAGTTATGAAAGTTGTGGTGGCAGGCGAGAACACAGTATTCCACCCGTTGGTGCCCAGGCTGGCCTTTCCACTGCGTTCCGCTGTCATGGTAAACAAGCAGTGGCAAGTAGAGAACACCACGCTTTATCTTCCAATTTTAAGTGTCCAACAGGGTTTTCTTTCTTGTTTTCCTTTTAAAATGGCATAAAGAAAGCCTTAGATTCTATTTGAAAATTTGGGGGTGGGGTGACATGATTAAAGATTGTTAAGTAATGATGTGAATTTTAATTCAATTTATAAATATAATGAAGGTACTGTGTATATCTCTGTTTTAGTCCACCCTTGATTTTCTGGGGGTAACGGCAATGCAATTGCCCTTTCTGATTAGAACTTCATTAATTACAGTTTCCATGCTAGAGAAAAATATTTATTATGCCTAAATATATATATATGTATTTTTTCATTGTCTCTGACAGAATCCTAGTTTACTAAAATTGAAAAAAAAAAAAACAGAAACTCTAAAATAGAAGGGAATAGTAACAAAAACTGGGAATAAGCTTGTATAATTACATTCTCTTTAAGAGCTATAAAACATTCTATAAGAGGAATTATCAAGACTACTACTTAAGAAGTCCAAATAGCAACCCCCCCCAAAATCCTACTATGAGCTTCAGCCATATTTTTAGTTTTTACAGTACATGGAATTAAAGAATATTCACATGTGAATACATCAGCGCATATATGGGAAGAAACTAGATAATTTTTGGTACTTATTTGAGCCTCTCAATTCATATGAAAATAAAGTTTTCGAGTTGATTAAAGAGCTTACTTAAAGCCAAGTACGATACCAAACTGTATTAGATATGTTCTTATCAGCTGTTACAACCTGGTTGATCATAACATTCAAATTTTATAAAATATATTGACTTTTAACTTGAGAATCTAACTTATGTTGCATATATTTTCTGTCCTACTGGTAAGAGCTCCAGCTTTGACATGAGCACAAAATATCATTCAATCCTACTGTAGCAACCATAATAAAAGGGCGAGCCTTTGAGGAGTTCAACAAGAGCCAGTTCATGTCTATCCATTTTTATTACAAAAGTAAAAGGATGTTGTAGGAAAATTTGACCTACTTTTCTTCCTGTTCTGTTAGTTTTGAGTCTGCCTGGTATCTACTTATTAACCTATTTTCAGTTTTAGTAAAAATTGCATCCTATGAAAATGGTTTCAGAAGCTTAAAAAAACCCTGCATACATCAAAAGAGCTTATTTCACAGTGTGTCTTCATGCCACTAGATGATAGCAGGGTTGTTTCATTTAATATGTAAGGAGCTAAAAGCAGGCAGATGGGAAGTGAGGTTGGGAAGAACCTCACAGGCCTGCATGGAGCGCACTAGTCACTTCTGATGTGTCTCCTGAGGCTACATCACCTCGGCGGGCTCTGGTCCTCTGGTGAATTCATAAAACCATTAACACGATCTACTGTATACAGACAGGCTTTGAGGGAAGGTTGGAGAATGCAAAAGAAATAAAAATTCCTTAGCAAATTGCACTGCAACAGAAACAAACTACTCTTTTGTGACTGGAAAACAAACATGTGCAGTTTGATCCTTACCCAGGTACACATTGGGTTTTCAAAGAGAATCAGCCCCGTGCTGTGTTCTTTAACACAGAAAATTCTTTTGTGCTGAAAGTGGCCCCATGACACAAACACAGACATATTTTGGGGAGACCTCTTAACTGCACTGTCGGCTAGCACAGAGAACTTATCAAGTATCATCTTCTGTAGAGTCAGTACATAGTTCAGGTGTCTGCATCCCTTCTTAGTGTTTATATAAATCTTTATGAATCAATACATAATTATTAAAAAGCAACAGGCTGAATGTTGTGGATTATGGTACCTAAAAAACAAAAACAACTGAAAGTTGCATTGGAAGAGAAACCTGATAGGAAGGCATGAAGATGAAGCGAGACCGCACTCCCGTGTAGGTCACTTCATACAGTAAAGACACTGTGCACTGAAGCTGCTAACAGCTCACGTAACTTCAGAAGACAGAACAGTCACCAGACAGAGTAATAAGCATTGCTTACATGTTCATTCCAGGCATTCCGGGGCCACCTAAAGCATTCAGTGGGGGTCTCATTGCACCTCCATAGTTCTGTAATGATAACCAAGGGTCAGACTACCACAAAACAAAAAAACAAAACCAAAGAGGAGGGGGGAAAGAAAGGAGAGCAGGTTAATGATTTCCCTACGCAAGTGCGGACTGGATAAGGCCTGTGTATCATTCTCTGAAGGGTCCACTCTTGTATTTTTGTTTCTATTTTAACACAACTACTTTGGTCAATGCCATTTAAAAGTTCTATGAATACAGAAAATCATTGGATCATGTTGAATGATCAAGGTATGATCAAATTATAACATTTAGCATATTTTATTAATATCTAATATCTGTAAATTAGTTACTTTTTCAAATAAATATCTCATAAATCCAAAATTCTGTTTTTAGATAAATTATTAATCCAACGGGTTTGAAACTATTAGATTAGAACAGTTTCATGAAGTCTGAAAAGAAATACAACAGGTAAACCCAACCCAAGAATGCTGACCATAAATAAGCTTCTATTCAAAGTAAGATATCCACCATGGAAACGCACTCTTTGCAAACGCCAACTATCTGAAAACTGAAGCATATGGGAAATACTCACGCATGGCTTATGTGACCCCATAACTCTCATCAGAACCTACTGTGTGCACTAAAGGAGAAGAAAGGCAGCTCAAAGGCTTTTATCTGCACAGCGTATTTCATGTTAGTTGACAATAGTTGTCAAATGTGACTTTTCCGGTTACCATATTAATACATTTGACACAGTTAGTGACTTTCACATTTGGTTTCCTGATGCTAATCTTCTTTTCACTGTTCTGTTCCAGCTACATTGCTGGCTTCTTCAGTTTTGACCAGTTTTAACGTTGCTTTTCTTCAAGTTTTAGCTACAGTATTATTTTCAATAAATGTGCATTCATGTAACCTTATCTCTTACGGTCTGTTCAAACACTGCTATTCCTTAGGATCCCAAACCTCCTCTATCATGTCTCATTGAGTTCCTAGATTATATTCGGGTTGACAGTGCTGCTTCTGCCTGGCTGCTGTCCATGCTGGGCACACACAGGAGAACACACTGTCATGTGCTGTGGCTGAAGTTCTTTATGTTTACTCTTTCACAGTCCCTTAGCATCACCTACTACATAACAGCTCATGCTAGAAGTTTCCAGACATTCTATCATGGCTTTCCTTTTTAAAAACGCCCTATTGGTCATGTGCAGAGTCTGCTGACTGCTGTACTGAATGCCCGGGATGCTGTTCTGCCTCCCAGTGGGAAGGCTACTGTGTTACCTTAACTGGGCTTTTCTCCATGGTTGATTCTGTATACTTCTGCAGATATGTTCTCTAAATCACAGTATGACCCAAGTCACTTAAAAGTTAAATGACCCAGATTACTTTTCAAATAAGCCCAAACTCCTCAACGTGTCCCCATAAGGTCTTCACAGCCCAGCCCAGCCTACCCTTTCTGCTTTTATTTCCTACATTTTTAACATTTCCCAGTTCTATCCCGAGCCTCCTGGACTTTCCAAAGTAAAGATGCTACACTTTCATAGCCATGTTAACTCATCCTACAGGGACATTTGGAGGTGGTGGTAAGAGGACAAGGAAGTGAGTCAATGAGAAAGTCCCTCAACTCTAGGTAGAATGGCATTCTGGACAATGATGTCACTCAGTCTCCCGCCTGGTGCCCCTCCTGTTATTATTTGCGTTCTAGATCAGGAGATACGCTTTACACTCAGGTGTGTAAGCAGGAGGGACTCACTCTAACCACACCGTCTGCGGTTAAACAAGCAGCTAATAAGGACCGAGCGTCACATGCCTGAGGTGAAATGGGGCATGGACACCTCACAGCAAGTCTGCACTTTTCTCTTCATCTGTGAGTTTTAGGAAATCGAACATTCCACAGACATTCCTTGGAGCTTGTATCTCTACTGCTATAGCTTCACGGCCTCTCCAACACTCTGCCTTTGGGACACAGGGTCTTCCTACATAGTCCAGTTGGCCTTGGGTTTGAGATTGTCCTGCTTCAGCCTCTGGAGTTCAGGAAATACAGGTGTATGCCATAGGAGCAACTCTTTTATATGAGCCACCGATTCTCTTGACCTATTTCCTTACCTGCAATACTATTAATTTCCATGTAGATTTTTGTTAGAATAAATGAGATATAAATTACCAGAGTGTTTGATGAATTAAAACATAAAACATGGCACTTGCTACTTAAAAACTGTAGCTGTTAGTTTTATTCATGGATGCTAATAAAATGTAACCGAACCCCTCATGCCCCAGGTTTCAACTCTAAAGCCTCACTTCTCTGCTCATATGATTACTCCTTGAATAATTACATCAGGGGACACACTTCGTTTTCTAGGCTTTTAGTAATGCAGCTATATTTCGCGCTCAGTAGTATGCATCTTCAGACTGAAATCCTATTTCATTAACCTTGTTATACTCAACAGTCAAGTCAAATGTCTGATACACAGTAGGCCTTCAATAAATGATGAGCTAATTAATCTGAATTGTCATAGGAAGCAAGCGGTTATCTACTATAATACATGGTTTAGAGATATAAAATATTTTCACTTTGTGAACAATATTCTAAATCACAAAGTAACCAAGAAGAAAAAGAGAGTAACCTTTCCGAGTGGTGTGGTCTCACCAGGACAGAAAGGGATGAGCTCTTTCACCTAAAGCTCATGACACTAGCACGATTCCACTTGGGCTAATCTCTCCTCTGATGCAATGTTCCTCACAAAATGGCATTCAGACTGTCTGCTTGGAGACTTTGACATGTCTTTCCTTGACTGGACAACTTAATTATGAGGAAGTTTTATCCTGTAGTAAGCAGAATTCCACATTTTAGGTTGTATTTAGATGTATGGAATCTGTTGACATTTATCTACCCCAACTATCTGATTTTTAAATGTCCCTTGTATGTAGCTTACTTACACTTCAAAACTGAAATAGCTGTGTAATTTAAGTGGCTTTTCCCATTAATCCCATGGAACTTGTTGATATTAAGGACATAGGTTAGCTACATAACTCAGAGAAATAAAGGAGAAAGTTATTTTGAATATAGTATCAGAAGATATTTTTCTGATGAAATAAATAATTTTGCCTTTCTGTTGGAAGCATATTTAAAATCACTTTCTGCTGTCCGTAGATGGAAACAGATTATAAATATGCCTTGGCTTGGGGTAGGCATTTCTGTCTTCAGCCACAGATACACATTGACCACACAGTCACTCTGTCTGTGCGCACCAGAGGACTTAAGATTCATTACGCTAAATATATTTCTCTGTTTCACACTTACGTTGTTCCCAGAAATGACTATCTCACTTCATTACACATACCTTAAGGTCAAAAACCACAGAAGTGGCATTTATAGAAAAGTTATGGGGACCAATCAGTAGCACAAGACTTTATCCTAGCACTCTAGGGAAAGGCAGAGTTCGAAGTCAGTCTGGTCTACAGAATTAGTTCCAGGTCAGTCAGAGTACATAGTGGAGACCCTGACTCAGACAAAATGTGTGTGTGCGTGCATGTGTGCATGCGTGCATGCGCGTGTGCGTGTGCATGTGTGTGTGTGTGAGAGAGACTGTCTGTCTGTCTGTCTGTGCATAAGGCTACAAATACCACTCCAGAGCCTATTCCAGAAATGGGGCAGTTTACAGGTGGCAGCTACATAGTAAAATGTCTGTTTTAGGAATACTTTCCATTATCTTTCAGTTTACCTTTTTTGATGTGTGCATTTTACCTGGCAGGTTTGATACGCAGTGACTGTTAGGAGACTCCTGCCACTCTAAATGATCTTACATCGACTTTCTCTCCTTCCTGTCATGAGCACTTGCTTTTGTTTAATGCGTGGTATTTATAATTAATTTTCTGTAATCCCTTTTTGTATGGTGTAACCTTTTAGGTTATTGTTAGTATTTATGGTTTCTGAAGTAAATTTTACCAAGGTGCTTTATTTCCTCCATGTTAATAGAAATAGATAAAAAGATACTGCTAATACAAATAGAAAAAATAAACTATCTGATTTTGCAAAGGAAGTATTCATGTTTTCTTTTAGTGTGCCTTTTCTTTTGGAATTTTACATAAGATCTATGTGTCCAATGCCATCAGCCCCAAGGTCTGTCAGCACTTCAGTGCATATGCTAAAACCCAGCAAACACATCTGTCTCATCAGGAGGCGGCACCCCAGCCTCCTTCCAGGTTGATGGTCCTTACCTGTGGTCCTAAGGGCACCATTCCTCTTGGGGGAGTCATTCTCTGCATCGGTCCGCCCATATTTGGATGTCCTGAAGGAAGTAGGAAGTGATTAGCCACAGAGCAGCTATGAGCCGTAGGCTGGAGGCTGGACCATGGCGGACCTGAGCACTGCCACCAGCTCGGGCTTTTGTAATCATCATTTCCAGCTCTGGCTATCAGCTACTCTTTATGGTTCTTAGCTAAAGTTTTCTTCCTTTTCCTTAGTGAGTTACTTCTGCTACAGCCTTTGCTCCTGTTTCTTTAGACAATTATGTCCTGGAATACAGCCTTAGCTATCCATGGCACCTACATATTGCCCAGGCAGGAGCGGGCTACTGGGGCTGCTGAACGAATGAAGTCACTTGTTACTCTGTGTGCCTCCCTTTACGTCTACGGAGTCCTCATCTGAAAAAGGAAAGGGCTGGTGACTGTAATCACTTAACTTCCTACTTGTCCAAGGCGTCACAGGCTTTAGACACTTTATACTCTGCCTCTCATGTCAGCACCTCTGCTCTGTCATTGTCCATAAGCTAGAGTAAGCTAGAAGTACAAACCATTTAGTCATGTTGCTATGAAAATACAGCTGATGAAATCATGGAATATTTATATCGATCAAGTTCTTAATGAGTTTCCTCACTAGTCCAGCAAATCAGTTTCACTTTTACTTTAATTACCTTGTTGTCGTGTTGGGTCCATTCCACTGGGGAGTAATGGCTGACTTCCTGGGACACCTCCAAGTGCCTAGCAATTTAGAAAAACAGAAATAAAAAGTAACATTGTAAGTACTTATAAAACATGTGCTTTAACATTTTCCCTCTTTAAGTTTCTTCAACTATAATATGCATCTGAGTCTCCCAAGAACTTTTGACTTCCCATTTAGCATTAACACAAGATTTCTGTTGTAAAAGACATTCTGGTTTTGGCTGACAGAGGTGTGGCAAACCTTCAGTCAGATCTCTGTGAGTTCAAGGCCAGCCTGGTGTGCAGAGCTAGTTGATGGCCTAAAGAGACCTTGGATGGATGGATGGATGGATGGATGGATGGATGGATGGATGGATGGATAGATAGATAGATAGACAGACAGACAGACAGACAGACAGACAGACAGACTGATATAGATAGAGAGCCATGTGTGGTGGGAGGCAAATGCAAGTAAATCTCTGAGTTCAAGGTCAGCCTGGTCTACAGACTAAGTTCATGGATAGCCAAGGCTACAAACAAAACAAAACAAAACAAAACAAAACAAAAACTGTCTCAAAAAAAAGAAGAAAAAGAAAAAGTAAAGAAAGGAAGGAGGAGGAGAAATTCTGCTTCATTCCATCCTGCACAAAAATATTTGGAAACAGTATACAGTAAACCATCCTGTTTCTTCCTTACAAGTACAATGGCATCTTCAAATCTTAATTCAATTTATAAAGGATACTGAAATACCTTTCTATAAATTAAACTTAACTAGAAAATATTATTAAATTAAATATTCAAATATTTAAAAAAGAAATCTATCAGCTCTGCACCCAAAACTGGAGTCTCCTTAAGTGTTATCATGGCATGTAGCAAAGGACTCTCTTTCCCCATCACTTGTTTTCAGTCTTGGATTTGTTGTTTGAAAGTACAGCCAATGTACTTGCTGACCACACACTTGTAAGGGTATTCCAAAGCTGTTTAAAAATCATTTCTTATGTTTTCTGAGAACATAATATAATTATATCATTTCCCCCTTCCCTTTCCTCCCTCTAAACTGTCTCATATACCTTTCCTTCCTCTCTTTCAAATTCATGGACTCTATTTTCAGTAATTGTTTTACACATACATACACACCACACACACAACATACATAATGTGTATGCAATTAATTTAGAAATAATTACACTTGACGTGTGTGTGTATATATATACACACACACATGTATGTGATGTATACATATGGTGTATATGTGTGTTTATATATACATATATATGGGATATAATTATTTCTAAATTAATTATGTATTCCTAAATACATAAGTATAAACTGCTCAGTTTACACAGTGTTACTTGTAAGTATGTTTTCAGTGCTGACCACTTAGTTTAGGATGGTTGATTGGTGTGCTCTTCCTGGGGAACCCTCAGCACTCCTTAGCTTCCCACGGTCCTCTGCGCAGGGCCTTCTAACTCCGCCCTGTATACGTTAGCCTGTCTGCTGGTGCCATCCCTGTGTTAGCACAGTGCACTCACATACTAACTTCCACCCATACCAAACTTAAGGACTTTCTCTATTCATGCTTTTAATTAGTGATATGAAATGCCAACTATTAAAAAAAGACAAAACTAAACTAAAATCATCTCTCTTTCTAACAACTGACATCTTTGAGATCTGTTTGGGATCAACCTCTTACTTTCTCTTGGAACAAATCTTACAATGTAGAAGTTCCTCATGAAGCGCTCTCACAGACGCCAACCCAGAGTCCTCAGAGTCTATGCTAACCTCTGTGCTGCCATCCCCCACATCACTAATCTTCTCTGAGAGCTTTGGAGAGCAAGTGCGGATATCAAGCCTCGGTGTCTGAATATTTCAAGTCAGGAAATCATCCAGATGCAGCAGTACCTCCACTCGGGCCACAAAGCTGGCCTAAGCTTTGTCATTTCTCCCATTTCTTTCCAATACCAGCATGAAACATGTGCTGCCTTTAGCTGCCATGACTCTTTCTGCTTTTCTAAGCAGAAATAACTGCCCTTTTCCCTGTTCATGCCAATCCTTGTCTATCACTCCCTCAAAGGTTGTAAGAAGAATAAGCGTTGTATTTTATGGATGTCTCTGATACCGAGTGTTACATATCATCCATCAATGGTTGTAA
The DNA here is from genome assembly GCF_021556685.1 of Rattus norvegicus. Taxonomy (NCBI): domain Eukaryota; kingdom Metazoa; phylum Chordata; class Mammalia; order Rodentia; family Muridae; genus Rattus; species Rattus norvegicus. Next base: position 24,580,637 of record NC_141535.1, on the reverse strand, counting down.
GAATAAGCCTTGAGCTTTAACATGGTCACTCAGATGTTCTTTTCATGAGCTGGACTCAGATCGATCATGTTTTCTTAATTGGAAGGAATATCACAAGGGGGCTATGATGCTCTGAGTACCATGTCTGAGGTTACAAGATGTCAACTGACCCTTACCTTTGACCATAACCTTTGTTTCTCATCTGTGTTGGTACTTGCCAGATTTCTACATCGTAAGATCATCATCCCCCGCACTTGCAACTGAACGTTTTATTATCAGAACTAATATAATATCAGCATCTCATTCCTTATGCCCCACTCCTTTGTTAGATTCATTACTAATCCCTAACCACTGAGATAGTCATATGGAGATAGTCCCCTGCCTCTCTGTTCACTGGCTGGCAGTTAGTGTAAGGAAGCTAAACCCATTCATCTACTTACTTCCTACTTATGAACCCCTATTTTATTCAGTGGGTTATAGTTTGTATAGTCTGTCAGTCATATTCCTTTGTGAGTTTGGTGTATGTGTATATGTGTGCATGTGTACTATGTGAGTAGTTGTATGGTATATTTATAAGGTAAAGAGCAGTTGAGGAAGACAGCTGATATCAACCTCTAACTCCATACACACACAAACACAAATATACAATACAACCACTCACACAGATACAGAAGAGTGTGTGTGTGTGTGTGTGTGTGTGTGTGTGTGTGTGTGTGTGATGCCTTCTTCAATTGCTCTCCACCTTATATTTTGAGACAAGGTCTCTTGTTAAAACTAGCTCACCAACCTATGTATGTGCACAATAAATCCATACTCTGTACATACATATGCAAAAAATTCACTGTACATTATCCATTCAACAGTCAAATTCCAATCTGATAACTTGGATTATTTTTTCCCTCTTGTCTAGGATTGTCAGTATCTTATCCAACAGTAAGAAGAGTGGCATTTATTCTTGACAATTATTTTCTTTTGCAATGAATCAGTGTGTTTATCTGCCCAATATAACTCATCTTCCAAGCACACTCCCTTGTATGTCCATGTGGCTCTGGTGTGGCCTCAGGACACCCTTGTGTAGAAGGAAGACACAACAAGAAAAACTCCACATGATACAAACTATTGAAGAGACTGAACAGTGTACTTCAGAGTTATCTACTTACTGACATTGATACAATGAATAATGGATCACTGAAGAAATCTGAGAGGAAATAAAACTTCTTATAGTCAAACAACAGTACAATCTATCACCCCTTGCTACAGAGCCAAGGCAGTCCTAAAAGGGAAGTTTATAGATCTAGGGGCTTATATTTAAAAAAAAAGGAGACATTTCAAATATCCTAATAATGTACTCAAAATTCTAGAATAAGAAGCCAATCTCAAACCCAGCAGATGGCAAGAGATAGTAAAGATTGAAAGAAATGAATTAGAGATTATAAGAACATGCAAAACCAAAGATGTCAGTCCTTTGAAAAGTCAGTAAGTAGTACTGCAAACCCTTAGCTAAACTGACAAAAAGGGGTAAAAGCTACCTATAATGAACCTTTAACCAATATTACACCAAAAGGAAAGATTACTGATATGATTTTCCCTGAAAACAGGAAGGGACACTTTCACTCTCTTACTCTATATATTGCTGTATGTCTTACTATAATATTAAGATGAGAAGAAGTTACACAAGGAACAAAAATAAGAAAGGGATACATTAAACTAATCCTATCCATACTTAAAAGATCCTAGAAGGGGTTGGGGATTTAGCTCAGTGGTAGAGCGTTTGCCTAAGAAGCACAAGGCCCTGGGTTCGGTCCCCAGCTCCGAAAAAAAGAACAAAAAAAAAAAAAAAAAGATCCTAGAAAACTTAAAAGATCAACTAGGAAACTTTCAGATCTAAGAAACACTTTTTTAAGTGGAGTGTTAGGACACAAAATCAATAATCATTAGCCTTCATATGTATGACCATGAACGCCCTTAGGGAAATGACACCCTTCATAATAGTCCCAAATAATATAAAGTACCTCGGTGTGACTTTAACCAAGCAAGTAAAAGATCTGTACAATAAGGACTTCAAGCCTCTGAAGAAAGAAATTGAAGACCTCAGAAGATGGAAAGATCTCCCATGCTCATGGATTGGCAGGATTAATATAGTAAAAATGGTCATTTTACCAAAAGCGATCTACAGATTCAATGCAATCCCCATCAAAATGCCAATCCAATTCTTCAGAGAGTTAGACAGAACAATTTGCAAATTCATCTGGAATAACAAAAAACCCAGGATAGCTAAAACTATCCTCAACAATAAAAGGACTTCAGGGGGAATCACTATCCCTGAACTCAAGCAGTATTACAGAGCAATAGTGATAAAAACTGCATGGTATTGGTACAGAGACAGACAGATAAACCAATGGAATAGAAGACCCAGAAATGAACCCACACACCTATGGTCACTTGATTTTTGACAAAGGAGCCAAAACCAACCAATGGAAAAAAGATAGCATTTTCAGCAAATGGTGCTGGTTCAACTGGAGGTCAACATGTAGAAGAATGCTGATGGATCCATGCTTATCACCCTGTACAAAGCTTAAGTCCAAGTGGATCAAGGACCTCCACATCAAACCAGATATACTCAAACTAATAGAAGAAAAAGTGGGGAAGCATCTCGAACACATGGGCACTGGGGAAAATTTCCTGAACTAAACACCAATGGCTTATGCTCTAAGATCAAGAATCGACAAATGGGATCTCATAAAACTGCAAAGCTTCTGTAAGGCAAAGGACACTGTGGTTAGGACAAAACGGCAACCAACAGATTGGGAAAAGATCTTTACCAATCCTACAACAGATAGAGGCCTTATATCCAAAATATACAAAGAACTCAAGAAGTTAGACCGCAGGGAGACAAATAACCCTATTAAAAAATGGGGTTCAGAGCTAAACAAAGAATTCACAGCTGAGGAATGCCGAATGGCTGAGAAACACCTAAAGAAATGTTCAACATCTTTAGTCATAAGGGAAATGCAAATCAAAACAACCCTGAGATTTCACCTCACACCAGTGAGAATGGCTAAGATCAAAAACTCAGGTGACAGCAAATGCTGGCGAGGATGTGGAGAAAGAGGAACACTCCTCCATTGTTGGTGGGATTGCAGACTGGTACAACCATTCTGGAAATCAGTCTGGAGGTTCCTCAGAAAATTGGACATTGAACTACCTGAGGACCCAGCTATACCTCTCTTGGGCATATACCCAAAAGATGCCCCAACATATAAAAAAGACACGTACTCCGCTATGTTCATAGCAGCCTTATTTATAATAGCCAGAAGCTGGAAAGAACCAAGATGCCCTTCAACAGAGGAATGGATACAGAAAATGTGGTACATCTACACAATGGAATATTACTCAGCTATCAAAAACAATGACTTTATGAAATTCATAGGCAAATGGAGGGAACTGGAAAATATCATCCTGAGTGAGGTAACCCAATCACAGAAAAACACACATGGTATGCACTCATTGATAAGTGGCTATTAGCCCAAATGCTTGAATTATCCTAGATGCGTAGAACATTTGAAACTTAAGATGGATGATCAAAATGCAAATGCTTCACTCCTTCTTTAAAAGGGGATCAAGAATACCCTTGGCAGGGACTAGGGAGGCAAAGTTTAAAACAGAGGCAGAAGGAACACCCATTCAGAGCCTGCCCCACATGTGGCCCATACATATACAGCCACCCAATTAGACAAGATGGATGAAGCAAAGAAGTGCAGGCCGACAGGAACCGGATGTAGATCTCTCCTGAGAGACACAGCCAGAATATGGCAAATACATAGGCGAATGCCAGCAGCAAACCACTGAATTGAGAATGGGACCCCCGTTGAAGGAATCAGAGAAAGGACTGGAAGAGCTTGAAGGGGCTCGAGACCCCATATGAACAACAATGCCAACCAACCAGAGCTTCCAGGGACTAAGCTACTACCCAAAGACTATACATGGACTGACCCTGGACTCTGACCTCATAGGTAGCAACGAATAGCCTAGTAAGAGCACCAGTGGAAGGGGAAGCCCTTGGTCCTGCTAAGACTGAACCCTCAGTGAATGTGATTGTTGGGGGGAGGGTGGTAATGGTGGAGGATGGGATGGGGAGCACCCATATAGAAGAGGAAGGGGAGAGGGTAGGGAGAAACCAGGAAGGGGAGTAAAATTCGAAATGTCAATAAGAAATATTCAAGTTAATAAAGAAAAAAGGGAAAAAAAGGAAATGTAAATAAGAAATACTCAAGTTAATAAAGAAAAAAAAAAAGAAATTAGAAATATCCTATTCATAATAGCTCCAAGAAGGAGCTAAAAATAAACCCAATTAAGGAAATGAAAGACCTTTACACTGAAAATGCTGGAAAGAATGAAAGAAAAAATATGCTAGACATGGTGGTTTGAACAGGTGTGGCCCCTACAGATTCATATGTTTGAGTGTTTGGCCCATGGGCTTGGCATTAGTAGGAGGTGCAGCCTTGTTGGAGGAAGTGTGTCTACGGGGGGGGGGGGGCTTTGAGGTCTCTTGTGCTCAAGCTCCACCCAGAGTGGCTCTCGGTCCTTTCTGTGCCTGAGGATCAGGATGAAGAACTCTTAGTTCTTTCTCTAATACCATGTCTACCTGGACTGCCATGCTTAACACCATGATAACAGACTAGACCTCTGAAACTGTAAGTCAGCCCCAATTAAATGTTTTCCTTTATAAGAGTTTGGTCATACTGTTTCTTCATAGCAATAGAAACCCTAACTAAGAGAGTAGATAAACACAAAGAATTTTTATGGTCTTGATTGGAAAATGCCATGAATTAATATCATGAAAATAACTACACTACCAGTAGTCATCTACAGATTGACTGCAATTCCCATCAGGATTCTGATATCATTCTTCACAGAACTATTACAATGAAATCCAAGAATTCATATAGAACTATAATAGACTATATTTCTGGTTGGTTTTATGTCAACTTGACACATTAGAGTCACTTGGGAAGAGGTAACATCAACTGAGAAAATATCCGCACTACACTGGCCCATAGAAAGCTTGTGGGGTAATTTTTGATGATTGCTATGGGAAGGCTCAGCTCACTTCAGGCAGTTAGACATCTGGGCTCATGGTCTGAGATGCGGTATTCAGAGAAGACTGAACACTCTGTGAGGAGAGCAAGCCAGTCACCAGTACTCTTGCATGGGTACTGCTTTGGTTCATGTGGCCAGGTTTGAGTTCCCACCCTGACTCTTCTAGAAGATGACTATAAGCAGTAAGGTTCAATAAACGGTTTCCTCTGCTACATTGTTTTAGGTCACAGGGTTTAGTCACAACAGAAACCCTAAGTCAGATTAAGTTGGCCCTAGGTGTATGGCAGACCTAACTATGTATTTTGGGACAGATTGTGTTGGGATCCTATTCTTTGTGCTGGAAAAGCCACTGAGTGCTCAGAGCTCAGTGGGCTGTTTTGTGAGAGCTATGTTGATGCAGATACCAAGAGCAGTGCAGCTCATGGAGACCTGCCTTGTGGTCTTTCGGAGGAAGCCACCTGGCCATCTGAGTGATACTTTAGATGAAGGATACGTGGTTCTAGTCAGCCATGGATGAAGAATTTGTTGTGATTTCCAAGACACTTTGCTTTGTTGGGACAATCAATATTGGTTAGCTAGAACTGATAAATTAGCAATTATTAAAGGAGAGACAAGCATCACTGAGGGAAGTGTTTCTTCAGGATCAGCACACAAAAAGTATGGATCAGAGCTGGCCAAGGTGGTACCTTGCTGGCAGCTGTACGCAGTACTGTGTAAGAGTTCCTAGACGGCACCTGTTTTAAAGTAATGAAGAAGAAATGAAACTTGGCACTGCCTGTGTGGCGAGGGCTAGAGCATTCAGGAGAGGCCACTGGTGAAGGTACAACCTCAGTTTCAGTAGAAGCCACACGCTTAAAGGGCTCAGAGTTCCTGAGGGGAGGCCATCAGAGGTTACTGTAAGCTGGCAGCCATACTGCACTGGAGACCCGACATTTTGGAGATGTGAGTACCATAGGACAGCTGCCAAGCACAGCAGCCACTGCAGAATAGAGCTGGCCTGGATGGAGGAGACCAGCTGTGTGAGCCAACAGTGGCAGAGCTGAGAAGAGCCTTTCAGAGGGGCCCAGGACATTCTGAGGGATGAGTCCTGGAGCTTCTGATACTGACAGACTTCAGTGTTGTATTGGCTGATTGTGACTGTGTTGTGGCTCTCCCCTCTTTGATTAAGAAAGCATGTGACTTGTTTTTGATTGTATAGGAGTCTGCAGTCAAAAGACCTTAGAATTTAGAAAGACTTAGAATATTTTATACTTGGATATTTTAGAGAAACTTTGGGTATTTTATAGAAATTTTGAACACAGAAAAAAGAGTTTGGACATTTTAAAGAAACTGAATTTTTAAAGTGTTTAAATTTTGAGGGGCTGTAAGACTTTTGAAAAGTTGTGATGTTTTATATTGTAATATGAATGTTATACTGTCTTGAAGCCAAATTGAAAAAAAAAAGATTCTAGTTGAATGCCATGTGTTAGTATGCTAACCTCACAAAAGGTCAATTGTACTGGCTAGTTTTACATCAACTTGACACAAACTAGAGCCGTTTTGAAAGTAGAACCTGAACTGAGAAGACACCTCCGTCAGACTGGTCTGTAGGCATGTGCGTGGTGCCTGATCTTGATTAATGATCGATGTGGGTGGGCCCAGCTTACTATGTGGTATAGTTGGACTCCGGACTAGTTGGTGATCCTAGGTGCTATAAGAAAGCAAGCTGAGCAAGCTAGAAGAGCAAACTATCACTTAGCATTCTCTCATGGCTTCACTCCCTCCTCTGACCTCCCTAGGGATGGGCCATGACTTGAACATGTGGTAGGGAATAAGCCTTTCCTCGTCAGGCTGCTTTAGGTCACATTTGAGAGCACAGGAAAAGAGAACCTAAGACAACCAGGAGAAGTGACCAAAGTGACCCTCAATGGAAAGAGCACAGCTGAGGATGGCCTGCTAATGACAGCCGTATACAGGGCTATGGAAAGGCCAGCCCACGGAAAAGGACGGAGGACCTGGGAATAAGAGAGCAATGCTACAGACCAAGGGGCCTGATACTCAGAGTTTATAAAGAACTGCAAAAATTAAACCATGACATCCCTCAAAAGACAAAACACCCCCCCCAAATTCCTGCTATCAACAAATGGGCTAGTGAGTTCTCAAAAGAAGGAACACAAGTGGCCAGTAAATATTTTTAAAATGTCCAAAATCCCTAGTCACCAGGGGAAGTGATTTAAAACTACCTCGAGAGACCTCTCCCTCTGGTGAGAATGGCTATCACCTAGAATTCTGACAAACACCATGGCAAGGCTCCTGAAAGAGAAACCTTAGTTCATCCTGATGGAGTGGGACTCAACACAGACACTATGGACTTGAGGTGGAGGCTCCTCAAAACGATTAAAAATATAATTACTGAGTGGCTACTCCCATATCCTAGCACAAAGTCCTTACACATCTTTATTTATTGTTATTCTATTCATAATAGCAAGGAAACAGCACCATCCTAGAAGTCAGATAAAGGGATTAAGACAAAGCAGTACATGTACACAATGGAGTATTACTCATCTGTAAAGAAAAGTAAAGTCATGGAATCTGAAGGAAAATGGAGACTTAGAAAGTATAATAGTAACTGAGGTGACTCAAACTCAAAAAGAAAAAACTATGTTGTGTCTCATATGAGAATCATGGACTATAATATATGTGTATGTAAACATGTGGTGTGAGGTGGCCTGGGTGTGTGTATAGATATAGGTCATGCGCAACAAATACCAAGAGACTAAAGGACCATGAACATTGGTAGTAAGAAGGTCTGAGGGTGGGCACAGGTCATGCAGAGGCCAAAGGGACTGGAGTGGGAGCTATGAGGGAGGATCAGGTTCGCAGAAGAAGGGAGGAGATGAGAGGGACAGAGAGCTTACTAAACACACCTGGTTAAGAATGACGTAAGAGATCTAATACTCTGTATGCTGATTTAAATATGAAGTCTAAAAGGATAAAATGGGTTGCTAGTAGTTTAGGCACTGCTCTATGAGGTCACTGAGAATGGTGCTCATATCTATGATCTGTTCAAGTGGTTTTTCCTAAGGCAGATTTTGTATATACTATTATATTTTTTAAACTAAATACGGCACAATTCATTCTTAAAATATATCTAAGAAAACAAAGGATAAGATTACTTCTGAAGTACACTGTACCATAAATGTTAACACGATCATGACTTGATCTCAGAAACCTATGTTGTATCCACAGTGTAAGCTTTTCCTGGGAAGAGAATGTACACCCTCCCTCCCAAACATACTGACTCCTGCCCTCTGCCCTAGCCATTCCTTTCCACTGAGCAGGAGCCCCAGGTGCTCTTCTCAGTGAGAGGGAATGCTATGAAGGGTGTGCAGCCTGAGCCAAGAGCAGCGTGGCTCATGGTGATTTCAATTTATAGGTGACTTTGTCTATTTTTCCTCTGCCCATCCAGATCTCACTATGCAACCATGGCTGACCTTGGACTCATGGTCATTCTCTTGACTCGCTTCTCAAGAGCTGGGATCACAACTGTCTAAACAGCTCTTTCCATGCTTCAAATGTCGGCTGATTTTTACATATCTGAGAAGTCATTAGCCGTTTTGGGATTAACTTATACTTAGTGTCCACTTTATCTGTCTTCTTCCCATTACTGGAATTATGCTAAATATTTTACAGGGTTAATTTTATTCAAAGTATAATATTTTATGTTTCTCTATTTATATACCTGTGTTTTCTCTAATCACAAGTAGAAATAATGCCTGCTTAATATAAACTGCAGAAACAATGAAAATTTCAAATGGCAAAATCACTCATAATCCTACCTCCCGGGAATAAAGTCTGTGTCCCATCATCTATTTTTCCCAAGACAAGTACATGTGACGGGAGAAGGCGCTCACATACTGACATGGCTGCCATGCTGCATTTACATGTTTCTGTCCCTTCGCCCTTACAGTAGATTTTATCTACAGTATCTTTTAGTATACACACATGATTTTGCTATTTGGGTCATACTTTCTCCAAATGCTCGTCTACTATTTGACAGATATTTATAAATGAAGATTTAGGTATTATATTCTGATGCAGTATCAAATTTAACCTTAGCATATAAAATGGACAATCGGGGCTGATACATGTAAGCCCAGCTCACATACGTATTTTAAGAACAGTGAAAATTAAGGCAATTTAAAAAATCCGAAGACAATAGCTTAGTCTTGGTGCCATGCACCCATGTTTCTAGATTGCTTGATTTTCTAACAGTTTTGGATAAATACTATGGGCTTTTCTGTTCAGGAAGTTTATCCATGAGAGATATTAAGAGCTGCATCTCCTCAGGTTAAGAATGCCTCAATAGCTGATGGGGCACCTTCTGAAAGCTGCATCAATTCCAGCATAAAACTGTGAGCCATGTATACTTTGAGGACTTAATTTTTGTTTCTTGAACCTTTTCATACACACTTATTCTCCACACTTTTGCTAAATAACTTCTGTCATTTTGGACACAGCTGCCTATTTTCAACACATCGGTGCCATAACATAGCTCATAGAAATGAATAGAATAAGCCATTGTAGATTTAACCCAGAACCACAAACTATGTCAGACAAGCTGAGATATGTACTCTTATAATTAGTATATATGAATGTAGAGGCCCTGTTCATTAAAGAGCACCTTTTACATATTCCAAATGAGTAGCCAAAATCACCCAAACAGGTGCTTCACTTTTATTTCTACTTTGTATAATCTACTAAGCAGAAATATTTTTATCATACTACAGTCAACTTAAATGAAGCATAAACATAAAATGTTAATATAGTTGTTCAATGGACATTATGGTTAGTCAACAAAAATTACACCAATTCTGCCCTAATTAACACAGAGCAAAATTGAAATGTTTGCTTGCACAGTTCATGCTCCTGAATATATCAAACATACCCTGGGATGGCATTATTGGAGCTATTAATGTGATTATTTAAAAATGGTGTAAATGAATATTATTCTATGTTTGAGTAACAGATGTTTGAATTAATATAATTGAGTCCAAGTGTGTATGGGGGGGACAGAGGGGTCACTTGTAAAAGAACATAATGTCCAAAATGCATCAACAGAAATGCTGTCAAACTCTGGAGGAGAGCACCCTCACACTAAGGGTCTGCTGTGGTTGACTTCTGACTACTTCTTTTAAAAACCAGTCATTACATAAACTTCCAAACATCACACTCTATCTCAACTAAGCCTCAGAAGGTTGAGGCAGAAGGATCAAGATTTTGAAGTAACAACCTGGGCTATTTGGTAAACTTTGGTCAAAAACAAAAATTTAAACAGGCTATATAATATAGGTTGTTTCAACTTGTAATGTAGTTTGTTAATTTCTATAGATTGAGACTTAACTCAGTATCGTGTGTGTGTGTGTGTGCGCGTGTGCGTGTGCATTTGTAGTGTCTGTGCATATGTGTATGCACATGTGTGTGAGTTGATGTGTGTGGATGCCCATGTGACCACATACATAGGCATAATGCTTTTTTGGACAATATAAAGGTTATCCTTGAGTTCTTCTAATGCTGATTTCTCTGCCCTCATATCTTATTTCAATCTGGACACAATAGTGTAATGCCAAGGATCTCCTGTCTCAAGTTTATGTAAACAATTCTTGCCATTTATTCTCTACCTTAAAAGTAAAAACTGATCACTCAATGGCAGAATGACTTCTGCTGGCCAAGAAAGGGGGAAGAGAGGAAAGGAAATTCAGATATGCCATGAAGAGGAATGAGTTCTTGAGAGTGCAACAGAAACATGGAAAGCCCTAAATGCAAGTATCATGGGCTTCTTGGCCGGGAGGTAGCCAGATTAGTTTAGGGGACTAATATAAATCAACTACCTGCCCAGAAACCGAGGTGAAGCTTGAACATCAGACTTGGGCTCTTTGTGTTGTGTTGGGAACTAGCTAAGACTGTGAAGACCACATCATTTCACTATATACATTCATATTAAAACCATTTACACACATACATATTGAGGACAGAGGTTGGTGATGTGTGTCTTCTTTAATTGTTTTGTACTTTACTTACTGAGCCAAGGTCTGGCCAATGGGACTTAAGTAGTCCAGCCATCCAGCTTGCTTTGAAGATTCTTTTATCTGTACCCCCAGTGTCAGGCAGTAAACCTGATCACCAATTAAATCCATCATTTAGATGGGTTTGGGGAATTCAAACTAATGTTTGTCCCATAGTATCTTATATATGACACTGAAATTGCATCAAATGAATTCTAATAATCACATCATGTTCTCATTTTTATTATAGAATAAAGGTATTTTAATACTATATATATTCATATTCTAATATAGTTTCCTAATACAGATTTTTAGGACTCTCTCAGATCTATGCAATATAAATATAAATCTAGGGATGGAATATTTGAAACAACATGAAGACTCCAACAGAAGGTATAATATTTTATTTTTAAAAATGAAAATTAAAATGCTTAGACCCATATGTAAGTATAACTATCTGTTCAAACATACTGGTTCATCTACAGAAAAAATAAGACTTCCACATGTTGGCACTTTCTTTCCTATTCCATGGCATGTTCTTTGATCCGAATAATTAAAACACATTCGATCTGCAAGTTCCCAAAGCTCCAGCCACCAGCATGAGGACTGCTGGGCACCAAGTCATTCTGGATAAGCCCACGATGGTTTCTCCTTAAGTTTCCTTCTGTTCTGGAGGTAAGCCTGGGTGCTAGCACCCAGACACAGATAATACCAGTAAACCAGGCAAAGACAGCATAATTCATTCCTTCCTTCCTTCCTTCCTTCCTTCCTTCCTTCCTTCCTTCCTTCCTTCCTTCCTCCATCCTTCATCTTCCTCCTCCTTCCTCTTCTTCTTCTTCTTCCCCCTGCCCCCGCTTTTGGTTATTTGAGACAAGGTCTGTGTACATAGCTCTGGTTGCCATGGACCACACTGGCCTCATACATCCCTCCAGAGATCTGCCTACCTCTCCCTCCCAACTGTTGGCATTAAAGGCATGTGCCATCATGCCTGGCTCGGCATGATTTCATAAGAGTCTGGATAAGAGAACCAAAATTCTATTGGTATAAGTGTCTTAATAACTTGCAACTTTCTTATTCCATTTTTGATAGTGAAAATGTATGAATCAAAGGAAAAGAATAGAAAAGTGAATTTAAAACAATTTTATTTTATTTTGAGATAAACATGACAGAGCAAATGACACACTGTTAATCATTTCTTCTGGTACTACGGCATGCATCCCACCCACATCCTAAAACTAAACTGTAACGATGTGCTTTATTCTTTTAGTAAATAAGAAATTACGATGTTGATTAAATGAGAACAAACATTTAGAAACTTAAAACTCTTGAAATTAAAAATTATAAGATTCACTGTTAAATATTTAGACTTAGCTCTTCGAGAAGCATCTAAGTACATATCTGACATGCTATCATAACAAGGCGCAATGTATATGCACGTGAAGATAAACCAAAGTATACTACTGATGACTTCACTGAAAGAATGATGGTCAGCATTTATTGAAACTAGCTCCACAAGTCAGCCAAGCACCTTCTGGAGAGAGACAGCAAACACCGCAAGGTTGCAAGGCACATACAATATGACTCCTCAAATACCTGAAGGTGTGTAAGTAGTCACAGATAAAGCATGAGGATTTGTATGTTTCTGTCAGCCAGCAAGAGGGTCAGCCAGCACAAAGTCTGGCTAAGCAACAGCCTTCAAGGAGATTATACGTCACCAGAAGTAGCAATTAGTGGGGATAACAGACAAGGTTAGATTTTATACAAAAAGAAACACTTCTGATATTGGCAAGATCTTTTAAAAAATTTAAGTAGCACATAAATCTTACCTGATTAGGTATTCTCAACGGGGGCCTTGGGCCTCCAGGGTACCGAGGTGACATAAAAGGCTATTAAAGACAAACAAACCAAAAATCAGAAGAATATAAAACACAAATTTAAAAACAAACTACTTGAAAAATGTAGAATTAATACAATTCATAATCAATTCATTTTCCTATGTTTCCAGCAGGACAAAAGCTTTCAAGAAAATTGTCACTTTGCCTTTTATTTTGGAGAATATCTGGGAATTTTCCTCAGAAAATATGAACACATCAAAAATTATTAATCACAGCAATTAAGAATGTAAATTTCTGAAATGAGATCTAATTGGCAACAAGAGGATGAAGAAACAGGTAAGTGCGTCCCCATAGCTATCAGGTGAAGCGGCTATTGCAGTATACACGATAGGTTCTGAGTGCATACTTTCTAATAAACTATAAATATTATCAGTTTCAATAAAAATTAAAATTATCAAATTTATCCCTCTACTGCGATTCTATACAAGATTGCAAAGAACTTTGTTTTCTACAGGCCATCTGTAGTCAAAAATACTCTGATGGCCTTTCCCCTTCTTGAGTTTGTTATATGAGTAATTATAAACTTTAAAGGTAAAACTTCTTTCCATAGTCTGTAGTATATATACATTTAAACAAAAGGAGAATGGTCTTTTTTAAAATCCAGGTTAATTTATGTTGTTGGACGAATCAAAGGCTCCTCTAACGGGTTAAGTCTTTGGTAGGAAACTGAGTATCTAAGAGTATCGATAGCAGTGCCTACAGAGGTGAGTGTCAGAACTTGATTACTTAGTCTCAGGTTGCTTATTTCTAAAATGCTGTGAAATTATTTAAAACTTCTATTTTATTATTATTATTTTTATTAACAACTAGCAGAATAATTTTGCTTATTTATATATTAATACCTAAATATGGTTTTCACATATAAAATAAGCAAGTACTTATTTCTAATGGGTTATATATTAATTAAAATATTAATAGTTTAATATATACTGACAATCAGTTTAATAAGTGGCAAGTAGATTAAAAAGGTTTGCATACTCAGCTTATAACATTTTACTAAGTGAACCCTGCATTTATGTCTTTTATAAATAAGAAATTTGGTCTGCAGCAATAAAATCAAGAAATGTCTGCCATGCAGATGTTTCTGTAGTGTCTGCTGCCATCTAAGGAGCTAGGAAATGAAGTTTAGCTGAACAGACAGCTTGCTCTACTCCTTGTGTCACTGGAGACCGTCTTACCGAGCAGACATGGTAGACTGTTGAAGTAATAGAGTCACCTCCAGCTGCTAAAACTTAAGGAGACTTCCCTCCTTTAACAAGGTTGACTACCACACACTTAGCTTCCATAGACGTGAGCAGAGTTAGCCCTCCTCTTCAGTGGAGAAGCTAAAGTGAACTGGTAAGCAACGTATGTATTATGACAGCTAGACACCTATTCCAATATTCAGGTTCTGCTCTTTTCTTTTCGAAATCATCCAATTTTACTTACATAATTATAATTTTAAATTCTGGACTCAATTTAGGTACAGTATCTAAATTTTGATAATTAGATGCTATATTAATATGCTATTATATTAATAGTTTTGTAATAGTTGTCTTTCTTTACATGTTTCATGATATATTCACAAATCCAAGGTGTATTATCAACTTACTGAAATACAAAGAAATAAAAGAAGCTTACTAGCAATTCCCACCTACAATAAAACACTTGGACATGGAGTACAGGCCCAGAATGTGAAAAGTCTCACTGATCACAAAGTGCTGGGCACGAACAACTATTGGAAATAGAGTACTTAAGACTGGACTGTTCACCTAATGTGAAAAGAGGCAACAATGTTAACTTCACAGATTATCTGATCTCTGAAAGATTGCAATATGAACCCCTGAATTTGGATGAGATGATCTATGCTTTTCTACTGACTTAGCTGCTATGAGGGAGTGTCACTGTATGTGGTGGGTAGGGATGGACAGGGCCCTGTAAAATAATGTTGGGAGATAGAGAAAGACTCTGTTGTAGACAGTTTATTTCCTCACGTGCCTTCTTCCTCCATTCACTTTGTGTTCTGGTAAAGGAAGGAAGGATGGGAGAGAGGAAGGGGGGAAGGGCAGGAGAACATAGGTGACAAAAACTACCTCATTTATATTTTTAAAAAGATTTTTATCTAAATTATTAAGAATGTTTTAGTGAAAGTATTTTTTTAAAAATTAGTGCTGGTATAAATTCTAAATATTTAGACAAAAGCTAACTATAACACAGCTAGACAGACACGTAAGTCTTGTGTGTCTAATGAGTTAGCTTACACAAACAGAGCAGTGCAGTATCAAACTGTTTGCACTGGATCAACTATACTTCCCTCCTAGTAAGTCAGTTCAAATTCTGCTATGCTAAAATGCTGATCTAGGCCGGAGATTGTGTACTATAATATTAGTTACATGTGTTAATATACATGATGATACTCTCTGAATTTGTAATTCAGGACAAACATGTTCTTCAAAGACTCCTTAGCTCTGGAAAGAAGATCATTCTTTATTTCCGAGGCAGGTTTTTTTTTTGGTTTCATTTTGGTTTTTTGATTTAAGTAGGACATCAAATCCCTGGGAAAAGTTATTTATAATATATATGGGAAAAGTCTGTGTGTGAGTCAAGAGCCTGACTGCTAGCTTTTGCAGCATCTCTGATTACTAGGATGGCCTTGAGCTACAAGCTCTGGAGGCCAAATTTTTCTTAACCTTGAAATGAAGAAGTTGGACCAGATTCTGTTTAAAATCCTTTATAAAACAAGGGATTCATGATTCTGAAGGAAGTCCTTTCTACTTTGCCTTTAAAGTCAAAGATTAGTATAGTGTACAGCTGCAGACATTGCAAGCGTGGACGAGTTGGGAGGGCTAAGGACAAACGCGTTTTCAAAGGCACGAGCCAGATTTATCAGGGGGTTGGAGAGAATTACCGTATTTTCTAGGGAAAAGGAACGAGCTATTGAAGATCAGCTGGGGAAAGAAGAGCACTCCTAGTCCAAGGGCACAGCAGATGGAATCCCTCATTTGACAAGGAATTCTCTGAGCATTCGCAAGGCCACGGGTTATAGGTGATCGGATCTGCTAGTGAACTAAGTAGACAGAGATCCCCTCTCTTTCCTTGGGATTCATCGAAGCTCACACCTTATAATTAAACTGAGAAATAATTTTCCGGACGATGCTCTGTGCATCTGTCCTCTAGTTTGGAACAAATAGAATGTTTTCTTTACCAAATGTCAAGTACCAATGAAAGCTCGAAAACAAACAAACAAACATCTTTCATCTGTACCTTCCCTGAAAGCCATATTGTGTCACCCTAATGGGTCAAATGTTGTCCTCAGTGACTGAAAATCTAGATGATCATTTTCAGGTTTCCTCCAAACTGGTCCACACGTGGGATGAGGTTCTCTGTTGCACATGACAACTTGGCTTGTATCCTAACAGGAAAGCTACTCTGGTAAGCAAAATGCTCTCTGCCTGCTCCTACTATTACCATGTGCTTCATGTGCTCCAGGTGTTTGTGTCTCCACAGAACTCCCATGGTGAAACTGAATCCCCAGTATAAAGTTATTTGAAGATGGGCTGTAGGGAATCTTTCTGGAGCTTAGAACTTTCCTGAATAGTTTGCTGTTTTTAAAAAGAAGCAGAGGGTTAACTGCTTTCCCTCCCCGTGTGAGGGGCTTGTGACTGCTCCCTGAGAAGGGAAGGGAGCACAAGGCTGTTTGGAGTCGTGGTTATTTTATTTTTGGAGATGGGGTTTCTATAGCTCAGATTAGCCTCAAGGTTGCTATGGAGCTAAAGATGACTTTGAATTTAGGATTCCTAGGTCTCATCCCCCGGAGGGCCGGGGTTTTAGGTGTCTGTCACTATGCCAGGCAAACTGTGTGCTAATAGATGGAACTTACTTCATTTATACATAGAGACATCCCACTAAGTGAACTATCTATCCTAAGCCCAACTCTGTGCTATTTTCAATATAGCAGCCCAGACCAACTAAGCCTGAAGGAAATGGGCTACGAGAAAGTAGGAAGAACACAAACACAGCTATAAAAAACCAGTAACAGAACGGCACGTGACAACACCTGGCAGGAGCACATGTACCATGCTCACTGCCACCAAGGGCCTTCCAGAGAGTAGACTTATTTAATAAATGTCATTATGTTTGAATAGATTATTATTTCATATTCCACCAAGAATTATTTGGAATAGTTAAACTGCTTTTCTAAAAGGAAGATTATCATTTATTCCTTATCCTTTCTGATACATTATAATAAAATCGACCTATAAAATATTTTAGTATGCTTTTTTGAGACATTTTTTTGAGACATTTTAAAGCAGAAGGCTTCACTCTTTAGAATTCATTAAGTCAACCTCTTTTTGTAAAAGGAAATCAAAGATCAAACTTCTGAATTGCCATTTTAGTTTTGCAAACTCTGACTCTACTCCAGGATTAGGAGTGTAGACTATGTATACGCATCTATCATCCTCAGGGCCAACCAGCCACAAACAGACTGCTTGACTTTGCGTTTCCTCATGGCCCCAGCCTCCGTGTGAGCATTCCCTTCATGTGGCCTTCTTTCCCCCAGCCACCACTCAAACAGAAAAGCTGAAAAGGCAGAGGCATCTCCAGTAAGCAAGTTAATTTAGATATAAAGACTAATTAGCATATGGTCTTGATTCACCATTTCACTAAAAGAAATGCGCAACTGAAAAAATTTAATAAGCTCTTCCTCCTTTCCCTTAGATGTTCTGAGTAGCATTTTTATAATATTTAGAGCTTGGGCATGTTTAATTTTGTTTATAAGACAAACGCTGACATAGACTAGAACACAGGTGGAGTGCAGTAAGTGGACATGGTATGGTTGCTAGAGTGTTATCACTGTAATAAAACTGCTCATCAAAACATGGTAACTTAGGACGCTCTCCAGGAAAGGCAATCAGCAGGCAGCAGTGCCGTACAGGGAGGAGGTGCAGAAGGAACCCTGGACTGTTTGGCGGGCTCCTCACAGGAGTCAGTAACTAAGTTGTGAACAGCACTGACAGGAGGCTCAGAACTAACTGGAGATGGAACAGAGCTGGGCTGTTCTGTATAAAATCTCACTTCTCTTATATTACAAAGACCCAACATTTCAGTACTAATCCTGAATATTCTGTCTTCTTAAAATGTATTATCTTTGGCAAAAAAGGCAGATAAGAAAAAAGGTTAATTTTTAAAATGTAGTTTATATACCACAACATTTAGATAAAAATATGAGATACAAATGAAAAATGCTCTGGAAACAAAGTTTTCAATAGTTTTACTAATCATGTAATGATTAAGTGTCTATATGTCTTCGTCCTGACAATCCACTGCTTAACTAGTTTTAATCTTTTCTCTAGTTTGGTCATTGTACTGTATTAAGCAGGTCCTGCGTGTCTAGCATAATTCTATGACATAGGATTATTCTAGAATCTATAAAACATACTTTTAGAAAATGAAGAATATATCAGGATATAGTTATTCAAAGTTCTAGCAATTAATTCAAAATATATTCACTACAAGGTTCAACCAAAGGATAATATTCTTTTAAAAACAAAATACTATTTTACATATCTATTTTATGAATTAAATTCTCTTGATATGGTCCTTCCTATGTAGATTTCTATTCTATATATTACTCCTAACCACGTTTTTAAAATTGAATTTAAATATATTAACTCTTTTTATGCTACCAATAATGAACATTACTAGGAAATATTTCTTTGAAAATCATTAGTAGAGTGCAACAGTTTATCATAGTCATATTTATATACAAATTGTTTACACATTTTTATAATTCCATGCAAGGCTTGGGTTTTCCATAGCAAACCAATGATGTATATGTTATATATAAATAAATCTAAAGAGTGCTTACCATTTCCTCATCTTATTTGTTTAGTTTCCCCTCTGTTTTTCATGAACATCTCCATCAGACACCACCGACACCCCAGTGAATAAGACACTCTTGATTAACACATTTTAATTCCAACTGGTACTAAACTAATTTAGCTCACCAATGACACACTTGTGCTGGCACATTCTGCTGATCAGCATAAGTATGTAGTTTATCTCCCATGCATTCTAGACATTCTATCCTCATCAACACTTAATTAAAATAACTGTAAAGCAATGACAAATCTTGTCTCTTTGATGTGTTTTTGGCAAGCTAATCCCACAGAGCAGTTAGAAGCAGGATGATTATTTGTGGATTTATTCTAAACATCCAAACTGGTCACTTACATATGGGCCTTTTTAAGAAGATGGGAGTGCTTTCTCAAGCTTTTATTACCACACAATCATTGCATATAGCTGTGCCCCACCCCCAGACTTATGGATTGTGGATCGGGAGTGGGCTGTCCTCATATACTAAGATGCACATAAATGATTGAACAACGTTCAGTAAAATTTAGTACTTCAATTAAATCGATTTATATCTATGAGTATACACATACACTTATTTTCCGTGTGGTAGTAAGGTAACAACAGACCAGTTGCCTTTACTACATGTCTGATTATGAAAATAAATAATTGATATTTCTAGCTTAGGATAGAGTACCAGGGTGACTCAAATTAAAAGCTAAAATTTTTAGGTAAATGACTGGAGCTAGAAACAATTATCCTAAGATACTGAGATAACCCGGATCCCAAAGACAACTTCTGTACATTTTCCCTTACATGTGGATGTTAGCTCTTAGTTTTAGACAGATGCTTCACTATGAGTAACAACAGAGGCCGGGTAGCTAGTAAGGGAACAGGGGAGAGGGGAAGATCTTCCTAGAATGGGGAGATAGAATACATTGCTATAAAGAGACAAAGGAGAAACTAAAATAGGAAGATGGGGTGCAGGGAAAAGGAGGGAAGATGGGGACAAGTAGCACTAAAGGCCTTCTGAACAGCCATATGGAAACCTGCTATACAGAAGCCTCTGAAAGTACACATGCATATGAAAGGAATTTAAACAGGATCCCATATACTGCGGAGACGATGCCATATCTAGACATCTTATACCATCAAGTAAACCTTCAGTGTCAGGAATGGCCTGTATCTTGTTGAGCTGTTGGCCAAAGAGATCACTTTGAGCCTTCCAAATGTAACCAAATATTGGCAAGGCTTTTGGTTATTCTTGATAAACTGCTGGTAAGGCACTACTGCTGAAGACACAAACTTACTCATGTCATCAAACATGAAGATATTGATCTGGTACCCAATTAGAGCCCCACTCCCAATGACTGGACTAGTAGTCATTGTATGAGAAACTACTTTGTATGTTATTAGAAAAGAAAAATAATCACCAATTTCAACAGCTGTTATGGTTTGTACATGCTTGGATCAGGGAGTAGCACTATTAGAAGGTGTGGCCCTGTTGGAGTAAGTGTGGCTTTGTTGAAGTATGTGTGTCACTGTGGGTGTGGGCTTTAAGACATTCATCCTAGCTGCCTTGAACCAGGCCTACCTATGGATGCTGCCATGCTCCCACCTTGATGATAATGAACTGAGCCTCTGAACCTAAGCAAACCCAATTAAATGTTGTCCTTTATAAGAGTTGCCTTGGTCATGGTATCTGTTCACAGCAGTAAAACCCTAACTAAAACAACCACCTACAAACTGTTGCAACTTACAACAGTGACCTATCTGCAGGATGTAGTGGTGCCACAGTGCCACAGCTGTTATGGAAGTAACCACTCTTTGATTGGCTTTGAGGCCCACTCAATGAGATGGAACCAGTACATGATACTACTAAAATGACTAAGAACCTGAGGCTAGATGGGTCATGGGTCTAGGAGAAAGCCCAATGCTATTATTCTCCTAAAGGAACATAGCAATAAAATGACTCCTAATGATGCTACTATACACAGGCATTGTTCAAGCCTCATCAATAAAACTTCTTACAGTAGATGAAAATCAACAGAGATCTGCAACTGAAGACACAAAGAGGGAAAGCCTGTGAAGCACCCAGTCCTAAAATAGATGTCTTCATCAAACCCTCCCCTCAAGGCTCAGGGAGATAGGCAGAAGAGGAGGCAGGAAGACTGTATGACCCAGAGGGTGAATTACTCCAAGGAAATAGCATCTTTCAGATACAATGGAACTAATGACAATATGAACTTAGAGACTGCAACAACACACACACCACCTCACAAGTTCAAACCAGTCGAAAACCCAGCATATCAGAGAAGGGGAAATGGAGACAAAGTCCTATCTATAACCAAGAATCTGTCTGCAGCTCATACCTGCTAGCGAAGGGAAATCAGTTTCCACCAAAGGAGTGGCAGTGAATACAGTGACAACACTCTAGGCAGGCCCTATGTCTGGGAGTACTTAGGCAACAGAAAACAAACTCCATATTCGTTTGTATTCATTTGTTTGTGTGCTTTTTGTTTTGTGTTTGTTGATTTTCATTCTTGTTCACTTTTTATTTTGTGTGTCTTGAATTTCGTTTTGTGTTGATTTGTTGGTTTTGTTTTTGTTTTAAGAGACAGAGAGCTGGAAAGGGAGGGGGAGGGAGGAAGGGAGGGAGGAAGGTGTAGAGAGCGGCGCGGCGAAACAAAGATGGCGCCGACATCCAGCCTTGTCTGGATGTTGACAACTTACTGCGCATGTGCAGGCTTGTCCCCTTGCTAGGGAGGCCATACGATAATGAGATGTAGGGCGCCCTCTAGTGGTGAACAGCGGTACTGCACATGTGCTGTTTATGCACCAGGTGTCAGTTGACCGTTAATATGCTAATGAGGTGATTCATTCTCTGCCAATCCCTGGAGGACAAGTAGTGGGGTGATCCATGCCCCACCAATCCCTGAGAGATAATTAGCATACTGTAGTGTACGTAAGTCGAGCGACTTTGCTGCTCGGGGTCCCTGTTCAAGAGAGCTGTAACACTAAGAAGAGCTGTAACACTAAGAAGAGCTGTAACACAGTAAAGGCTTGCTCGCAGAAGAATCCTGTTGCCTCGCGTCGTTCTTGCTGGCGGGACATTGGGCGCGCGACAGGAAGGGAGGGAGGGAGGGAGAATGAATGAACATGAACTTGGATCCTTCCAGGATCTGGAAGGAGTTTGGGGAGATTAAAGAGTTTGATCAAAATATATTTATAATTTTTTTAAAAGCTAAGTTTTTTTCCTTGAGTTTGTTTATATAGTGCATTATGTATATTGACCCATCCCTACCTCCCTGGAATGAAGCCTACTTGATCTTGGTGAATGATGGTTTTGATGTGTTCTTGGATTTGGCTTTCGAGAATTTTATTGAGTATTTTTACATTGATATTCATACGTGAAACTGGTCTGAAGTTCTCTTTCTTTGTTGGGTCTGTGTGTGGTTTAGCTATTAGAGTAACTGTGGCTTCATTGAATGAATTAGGCAGTGTCCCTTCTGTTTCAGCAATGTGGTGAGATACAAAATTATCTCAAACCAGTAGCCTTCCTTTTTACAAATGATACAGGCTGAGAAAGAAATTAGGGAAACAATACCTTCACAACAGTACCAAATAATATAAAATATCTTGGTGTGACTCTAACCAAGCAAATGAAAGATCCATACTACAAGAACTTCAAGCCTCTGAAGAAAGAAATTGAGGAAGATATCAGAAGATGTAAGATCTCCCATATGCATGGATTGGTAGGATTAACATAGTGAAAATGGCCATCTTGCCAAAAGCAGTCTACAGATTCAATGCAATCCCCATTAAAATTCCAACACAATTCTTCACAGACATGGAAAGAACAATTCTCAACTTCATATGGAAAAACAAGGAACCTGGATAGCCAAAACAATTCTCAACAATAAAAGAACTTCTGGGGAACTCATCAGCCCTGATCTCAAGCTGTACTACAGAGCAATAATAATAAAAACCCACACAGTACAGTATTGGCACAGAGATAGACAGAATCAACGGAATAGAATTGAAGACCCAGAAAAAACCACACACACACACACACCTATGGACACTTGTTTTTTAACAGAGGAGCCAAAACTATACAGTGGAAAAAAGAAAGCATCTTCAATAAATGGTTTTAGTCTAACTGGCAGGTGGTATGTAGAAAATGAAAATAGATCCATAGTTATCACCTTGCACAAAACTCGAGTCCAAGTAGATCAAGGATCTCAACATGAAACCAGATATACTGAATCTAAAATAAGGGGAAAAAGCCTCAAATTCATTGGCATGGGGGAAATTTCCTGAACAGAGCACCAACGGCTCGGACTTTAAGATCAACAATTGATAAATGGGACCTCAGGAAACTGAAAAGTTTCTATAAGGCGAAAGACACTGTCAATAAGACAAAATGGCAACCAACAGATTGGGAAAAGATCTTCACTAACCCTACATCTGACAGAGGGCTAATATCCAAAATATTTAAAGAACTGAAGAAGTTAACCACCAAAAAAAAAAAAAAAACCCAATTTAAAAATGGGTTATAGAGCTAAAAAGAATTCATAGCAGAAGAATCTACAATGGCTGAGAAGCTCTTAAAGAAATGCTCAAAGTCCTTAGTCATCAGGAAAATGCAAATCAAAAAGACCCTGAGATTCTACCTTGCACCAGAATGGTTAAGATCAAAAACTCAAGTGACAGCAGATGATAGCAAGGATGTGGAGAAAGAGGAACACTCCTCCACCATTGCTGAGATTGCAAACTGGTAAAACCACTTTAGAAATCAATCTGGTGGTTCCTCAGAAAATTAGAAATAGTTCTACCTGCAGACCCAGCTGGACCACTCCTGGGCACATACCCAAAAGATGCCCCACCACATCACAAGGACACGCGCTCCACTGTGTTCATAGCAGCCTTATTTGTAATAGCCAGAAGCTGGAAACAGAATGTCCTTCAAGAGAAGAATGGATACAGAAAATGTGGGTCCTTTACACAATGGAATACTATTCAGCTATTAAAAACGAGGACATCCTTAATCTTGCAGGCAAATGGACAGAACTAAAAAAAATATCATCCTGAATGAGAAAACTCAGACCCAAAAGGACATGCAGGGCATGATATTAGCTAAAAAGTACAGAATATGCAGGATACAACCCAAGGCTATAAGAAGTGTAAGGAGCAGAAAGGCCCCAGTGAGGATGCTTCAATCCCACATAGAAGAGGGAAGGGAGGGAGGGAGGGACCTGGGTTGGAAAGGGGATGGGGAGGGGGAAAGGGGAACAGGACCAGGTATGGGGGGGGCAAGAGAGAAGCCCAGAGGGCCAGGAGAATGAATAGAAATAAGCGCTCTTGGGGGTGGGAAATACTAGAGACCTGTGAGGTGAGAGACTCTCAGAACTCAATGGGGGTAACCTTAGCCAAAATGTCCAACACTGGAGAGAGGGAGCTTGAAGAGTCACCTCCAGTAGATAGACAGGGCCTCAAGTGGAGGGACTGGATTACTAGGTCACAGCCAAAACTTCTGACTCAGAATTGTTTCTGTCTAAAAGAACTACCAGGAACAAAAGTGGAGAAATGACTGAAGGAAAGGTGGTCCAATGACTGGCCCAACTTGGGATCCATCTGTGGGGGGTGGGGGGACTACCAAGGTCTGACAGTATTTCTGATGCTGCGGTGTGCTTACAGAAGGAAGCCTGGCACCTACCAGCAGCTGACTGAAGCAGATGCAAAGACTTATACACCTAACCACTGAACTGAAGTTGGGGATCCCAATGGTTGAATTAGGGGAAGACTGAAGAAGCTGAACTATCCCAGACCCCAGGGAGCTCTCAGAGACTCAACCACCAACCAGGAGCATACATGAGCCAGTCCAAGGTCCCATATAGCAGAAAGGCCCATATAGCAGAAATCTGCCTGGTCTGGTCTCAGCGGGAGAAGGTGCGCTTAACTTTGAGGCTCCAGGGAAGGGGGAGGTCTGTTGGGGAAGGGGGCACTTTCCTGGAGGCAAGGGGGAGGAGGAATGAGATGAGGAACTGTGAGAGGAGGGACCATGAAGAGGGGGCAACAACTGGAATGTAAATAAAACAATAAAAAAATTTTAAAAAGTTTTTATTAAAGCTAAGATTTAAGCAATACTTTTAACTTTTCCTTAAAGAGCACAAATTCACTCCTCTTTGACATTGCGTGACTTATATTTTCATGTAAAGCTGCTCTAGCTGAGGGTATGGGCCATATACCCTTTACCTTATTCTGCAATCAATGCACAAAGAACTTAGAATGCTGCACTTTGATCTCTCTGGTATCTTATATTCTTGTCACATTTCTGCTGATTCAGCAGTAGTCTGTTGAAAAGTCTATGCAGAGAAATTAATGTATCTGTTAACAAACTGGCCCTGCTAGACCTCAGAGGTAGTGTGCTTGCCGAGCATGCTTGAGGCTGTGGGCTGCACTCTGAGATGCACACATGACACAGCACTAAATTATAGTACTGTAAGTAGAAATTACATTATCCTATAAAATAAACATAATCCTTATCTATGTGCCAATCTTTAAAGGTAATATAGATTTTAACATGTACATTAATGCATAGACAAGTTTAACTCATATATTAGATGCTGGAAATTTGAAAAATGAGAAAGAGGGAGATTGAAGTTGCCTAAGGATTTCTACAGCGGCTGAGGCACGAGGCCTGGAGCAAGTGCAAGCAGGAGTAACCTGTCTGGCCTGCCCTGACAAGGAAAGGGAGACTGGGCGCTGCACCCAACAGTTCTGCCATCAGCCCTCTTGACCAGCGTGTTTCTAATTATGTGTATAATTACCGTGTAGGAGTCAGTGTGAAGTCCTGAGGGCCAGCAGGAAGAATGGAAACAGCAACCTTGAGAGGCAGGAGGCTGGGAGGACCTTCCAGAACATACCAGAGACCTGGAAGGGGAGAGAGATGAAAGGCCCTACAGTGTGGAGAGGAAGCTTGTATAGCCCACCTCCAGCAGAAAGATGGGGCATCTAGGGAGGGATGGGGCTGCTATCCCACAGTCAAAATTCTGATGCATAATTGTTTCTGTCTGAAAGAACTGCAGGGATGGATATGGAGAAGGGCCTGAAGAAAAGAAGGTCCAGTGACAGGCCTAAAGGGGAATCCAGCTCAAGAGGAGGCCCCAAGACCTGACACCATTACTGAGGCTATGGGGCATTCACAAAAAGTGACCTATATGACTGCCCTCCAAAAGACCCAACAAGCAGCTGAGTCAGACACAGATATTTGCACCCAACCAATGAACAGAAGCTGCTGACCTCTGTGGTTGAGTCAGGGAAAAGCTTGAAGAACTAAGGAGGAGGGCAACCTTGTAGAAGGACCAGCAAATCTCAATTAACCTGAACCCCAAGATCTCTCAGACACTGGACCACCAACCAGGCAGCAAACACCAGCTGATATGAGGGCCCCAATACATATACAGCAGAGGGTTGCCGGGTCTGCACTCAGTCAGAGAAGATGCACCTAACCCTCAAGAGACTGGAGGCCCCAGGGAGTGGGGAGGTCTGATGGGGTGAGTGGGGTGGGGACATCCTCATAAAGACTAGGGGTTGGGGTGGGGAGGTGGGGAGGAGGTATGGGATGTGGAACAGTGGGAGGGTGGACTGGGAGGGGAATAAAATAAAATCTGGAGTGTAAAAAAATAAAAATAAAAATAAATAATAAAATGAAACCAAACAACAACTACCATAAAACTAAGAATTCCACCCTATCCATCTATGTTGAGCTCTTGACTTTGGAGAGTAAGGAGAGGTGACAAGACACGTGCACTGGTTTCAGATGGCCCATCTAACTGCCAAGAGCTCACTCATGAACAGCTGGGTTTCCAGCAGACATTCTCCTTCTATCCCAAGTGCAGGACAGAAGTAGACACCCAACAGTCCCTCTGTTGCTCCCTGTCTGTCTAGAAAATGCAGCAGGGCCTTTACTTGTCTGAATTGTAGCTTTTAAAGCCTCCTTAGTTATTCAAGCTGAGAAATTTAAGTTCATTCTGTGGCTGAGAGCAGAAACTGTCACCAGGACTGTGGCCTGCTGTCTGGCAACCCTGCCTTTTCAGGCGTTTTATCTGTGCACCAGGGAAGGACTTGTGCAATCCTCAGTCTCTGTTCTTTAACACTCAAAATGAACATTTCCAGGAAACTTTCATTTTTACTGCTTGTGCTTTGATGAGTAAGCAATATTCCCTGTCTTCCACTCCACAACTGTGGAGAATTTAACCGGGAAATACTATTTCCACCATCTGACTTTTACCACACACATACTCTCTGTTCTCTCTTGTACAATATTAGATATTATTTCTTAATGTTAGTCACACATAGGCATGTCCAGTTACTAACTGGCATTTCTAGTACCCTACTCAACAAAACCAAGAAATGACACAACTAAACCTCTAGTCCATCAAGCTCTACGAGAGCGTGCACAACGTCTGAGAGGGGGAAGGGCATCTCCAGAATTACAACATTTCTAAAGACTCGCTTCTGGAAGAGCATCAGGGAAGGAGGAAAGGCAGATCACTGAAGGAGGGCATAGCAGGACTGATGTCCACGAAGACTAGAAAGGACCTGACGAGCTCATGATGCCTCACGCTATGAGGGACCGGGTAGCTGGTACTGATGCTGGTGTGGCTGACTCAGGAAGACTGCACAACAGCAGAGCACAGGACATAGATTTAGGCATCTCAACGCCTGGGCTTATTCACAGGGATCAAGTAAATATTTATCTCCAAGAAACTACCCCAGAGATGGTAGAAAATATTTTGGGGGCTGTGAGATGCTCAGCGGTTCAGGGCACTGGTTGCTCCTCTAAAGGATCTCAGTTCAATTCCCACCACCCACATGGCAGCTCAAACCTGTCTATTACTCCTGTTCCAGGATTTGACATCCTCATGCAAACATACACCAACACACATAGAAAAATTAAGAAATGAAAAAAATTCTTAAAAAAATTTCAGTTTCTGCTCTCTGAAATGTTTTATTTTTTAAAGAATTTATATATTCTCTCTCTCTCTTTCTCTTTCTCTCTCTCTCTCTCTCTCTCTCTCTCTCTCTCTCTCTCTCTCTCTCTCTCTCTCTCCTTAAATTCCAGTGCATCTTGTGGGCAGAATAAACGTTGGGTTGAAGGTTTTGGGGTTAGGTTGATGTCCCTTTCCTTCTACTGGAAGTCCTGCCTGGCTAGAGAAGGTGGGTACTTTAGTCTCTGTATCCCCCACTGGTAGGAACCTCAGCTACGGTCACTCCTATAGACTCCCTGTAACTTCTCCCATCCCAGGTCACCACCTAGTCCCAGAGATGCCAAGATTAATGGAGTAGCCACTGGTTAATGACTGGCTCAACTTGAGACCCATCCCATGGGAGATGTCCCCTGACACTATTAATGACACTCTGCTATGCTTGCAGACAGGAGCCTAGCATAACTTGTCTCCTGAGAGGCTTCATCCAGCAACAAACAGAAACATATTGAGACCCAGAGCCAAACTTCAGGTAGAGCTTGGGGAGTCTTCTGGAAGGGTTGGGGACAGAATGAAGGGAGCCAGAGGGGTCAAGGACACCACAAGAGGACCTACAGAATCTACTAACCTGGGCCCATGGGGGCTCACAGAGACTGAACCACCAACCAAAGAGCTTGCAGGGGCTGGACCTCGGCCCCCTGCACATCTGTAGCAGATGCACAGCTTAGTCTTCATGTGGGTCCCTAACAATTGGAGTGGGGGCTGTCTCTGACTCTGTCGCCTGCCATTGAATCCCCTTTCCCTAACTAGACTGTCTACTGGGCCTAAACGGGAGAGAAGGGGTTTAGTCCTGCTAGGACTAGATATCCCACAGTGGGATGGTGCCCAAGGTGGGGTTCCCATCTCTGAGGAGGAGGGGAGAAAGAAATGGGGAGATTTGCAGGGGCAAGACTTGGAGAAAAGGAGGGAGGGCTGCGAAAATTGGGATATACTGTGAATTTAAAAAGTAAATTTTGGAAAAAAAATCTAATTTCAGTTTCAAGAGAAAAACTTTGTTTTGCTCATGTTTTAATTTTTTCCAAAGTATTGGCAAATTTGTTTTACTTTGAATTCCCCACCCAGTTGGTTTATGTGATCTATATTGAGCCTTTTCTAGTCAATAACCCTGTAAAGATATAGAAATTTTCCTACTACCCATCTTTCTTCTTTTTCTTTCTTTTATTTTTCCCTCCCTCCCTCCTTCCTTCCCTCCCTCCCTCTCCCTTTTCATTCTTTCTCATTACCACTATGTCAAAGCATCAGGTCAGCTGGCTACAGTGCATTGCGGCTGGACTGTCTTTAGAAAGCAGATGCTACCATGCAGACATGGTTACATTGCCACCAGATGGCAGCTTTACCATTGCTGCCCCAGTCCTGCAAAGCGACTGGCAATCCTGTGGCTATGTCTTCTAGCACAGCAGAGTTCTGATCAACTTCTATGAAAATTATGGATGAGCACTGGTACTGAAACTAAATTACTGAGTACACTTACTGTCTACATATATTTACAACTGTAATCAGTCCAAAAACCTTACTTTTACTAACCAATATCAATATATTACTAGTTTTTAGCACTTTCTGTTAAGGAAGCTAAAGATTTAGCAACTATAATAAATGTATCAAGATAAAAAACTGTAGCAAAATATAATACACAGCAAAAATGAACAAGTCTATATTGGTTTATATTCAAATTAAACAAATATTTACGAGTGTAAATCCTACATTAGCTATAGGCTCAGGTATGATGAATATTAGAAGGAACACCCATTCAGAGCCTGCCCCACATGTGGCCCATGCATATACAGTCATCCAATTAGACAAGATGGATGAAGCAAAGAAGTGCAGGCCGACAGGAGCCGGATGTAGATCGCTCCTGAGAGACACAGCCAGAATACAACAAATACAGAGGCGAATGCCAGCAGCAAACCACTGAATTGAGAATAGGACCCCCGCTGAAGGAATCAGAGAAAGAACTGGAAGAGCTTGAAGGGGCTCGAGACCCCATATGTACAACAATGCCAAGCAACCAGAGCTTCCAGGGACTAAGCCACTACCTAAAGACTATACATGGACTGACCCTGGACTCTGACCTCATAGGTAGCAATGAATATCCTAGTAAGAGCACCAGTGGAAGGGGAAGCCCTGGGTCCTGCTAAGACTGAAACCCCCAGTGAACTAGATTGTTGGGGGGGAGGGCGGCAAGCGGGGGGAGGATGGGGAGGGGAACACCCATAAAGGAGGGGAGGGGGGAGAGGGATGTTTGCCCGGAAACCGGGAAAGGGAATAACACTCGAAATGTATATAAGAAATACTCAAGTTAATAAAAAAATAAATAAATAAAAGGATGACCAAAAAAAAAAAAAGATTGTATCATGCTTTTCAATAAAAGATATGTCCGGTTACTAGAGTGGTTAGTAAGGTCCAGTTTGTATTGTGGATGTTTTCTGCAGTAAAGAGCAGGAAGAAGAAAAACTACAAGAGTCTCTCAGAAATAAGACGTGGCCTTCACCTGATGCTCTACACATTACTGTGAGGCATGGGAATCTTTATTACACCCTGCATAAATACTAATCTTACAACAAGAGCACGTCTGTCCTTCCTTTATCTCAGTCACACTGGCTACTTGATTATTGTGACCACTGTACATAAATGAGAAGACTACTTAAAATGGTCTGAGGAAATACTGCTGCCTACTTCAATAAGGCTGCAGCCATTAATGCCTTGTCTATTTTTGAATGAATGTGCATATATAAAATATATATTCATAGGTTGACACCATTTATAATTAACATTTCTTAGTAAACCATGAAACTGTTGAATTAAGCCACATGAGATGTATTATTATATCTTTTTCTACTAAAACCAAACAAGGCTGCTGGACAGTCCTATTGCCTTTCCTCTGGCAACAATTAGTCAGTTGTCTTGATTTAAGAACACGGCTCTGAAGTCATCCACTGGTTTCACTATAGGTGTCACTGAGGTTTCTTAGGCTAATCGCGCCTCTGACAGACTCTAGTAAATAAGTATCTGTCTTACTTTAGATGGCTTTATTTTACTACATTGACACTTTCTTTCACATGTCCAGCTAACCCTACTAATTTCATGTAATGGTCTCTTACTAAGTAAGAGACATTCCCATTTAAATAACAACAAAATTTATGGCTTGGATCAGAAATGCTTCCCATAGGTTCAGTGCTCAGAGGTGGTACTGTTTGGGGGTCATGAGGTCAGGAAGTCAGTTTGACTGACAGAGATGGGTTGCTGGGACTTTGGGGATTATAAAACACATAGCCATGTTCAGTTGTTTCTAA
Source organism: Rattus norvegicus (assembly GCF_021556685.1). Taxonomy (NCBI): domain Eukaryota; kingdom Metazoa; phylum Chordata; class Mammalia; order Rodentia; family Muridae; genus Rattus; species Rattus norvegicus. The sequence continues at coordinate 24,549,447 of NC_141535.1, read as the reverse complement.
TTCCTAATTCCTGATCCACTAAGATGTGAATAGACACATAGCAGGCACCTACCCACACGGTTGGGCCACCACTGCTGCCATGTTCCCTGCAGAGCTAGACTGGTTCCTCTCAAACTGTGAGCCAAAGTAAACTTCCCCTCTATCAGGTCTCTCCTGCCAGGTATTTTGTCAATGACAAGGAAGTGACTAATAATGTGGTTACAAACTCTCAAAATGAAAGGCAACAATCTAAGGACTATCTTTCATAAATGACTGGAATATTAATCACAGATAGTGATTTTAGGGTTAAAGTTAGTTGCATTTGTTTTGAACTCCTAAGTTTAGAGATTTTAGTAATGTCACTTGCTAGTGAATTTAAGTTATACCAAGAGGGTGGAGAGAGGAAGAGAGAGAGGGAGAAGGGGAGGAAAGGAGGGAGGGAGGGAGGGAAGGAGGGGGCTGTTCCTTGGTGTAAATGGGAATAAAAGAAGTACATGTGCCTGTTTAGGAGGACTATTTTCAGTGTAATTTTTACAGTATGATTATAGAGTGCAGTTCAAAACTACTTATGTTTTAACCTACGAGGCTAATTATAAATTATTTACTTTATTCATTTAATCCTAATACTTTAATCTCTTTATGGTCAACTCTCATTCCTGCTATGCCCAAATAAGTTTTGCATTTCTCCCTGGGAATATGAAGTATTCTCACACTTTACCTAACTATAAATTGCAGGAGAAGTGATAAGCCTTTCAGAATCCAGCTGCTACAAGAAGTTGAGAGGGAAGAAAGCTGCTAAGAGCTCCTCTGAGTGCTGGTGTCCATGTCTAGGCTCACTTCTTAGAGAACCCTCTCTTGCTAGCGAGCCTTCCGGAAGCAGTCACAGGAGGAGCCACAGCCTGCCCTTCTATGGTTGCTTGCAATGTAGCCCTTTCCTAGAAAGAACCTGCCTTACTGGCTGTGCTGAACATGGGGTGTTTTCATCTGCGAACTCAGAAAAGATTCTCTTTCCTAAAGCTTCTAGAAGTGGACCATTCTCAGGGGAAAATGCCTGCATCGTCTGGTTATTGTCACACTGCTACATAGGAAAGGCAGCCTCTGTTCATTACCTCCATGTGTCATGTCTAGGCTGGCTTCATACTGAAGTACAGGTCAAATACTGCAGAACCAATACTAGCTGGTCAGGAAGCCCGTCAGCTGGCCTCATCACTGTGTCGCTGAGACATAGCAGCTCTTCAGTATTTACTGAACTTTTCAGTATTTTAGAAACATTCAAAAATCCTGGGTGTATGTGAATTTTGAAAAACTGGGGAAAGTCTTTGAGGTGAGCTGAAATATTCCTCTTGGATGAACAGAAATAACTTGCATGTATACAGATGTTTCCATCTCCGATTTCCCTTTACATTGATAAAGATATTGCAATTATTCAAAGATTCGAAATAGAAACTCAGTGTCTTCCTTAGTTCTTGCAACTTTTTCTCTTTTGTGCCTAATTTGGGCAATCAACGGAGGCTTTTCAGACATAATTACTGTTTGTTTCTTTCTAACCCTACTGTCCCAGATCTTGTTAGAAAGACTCTTTCTTGAGCTCTATTTCCTAAATAGTCTCCACTTTTAGACATATGCTTCTGTGACTGAATTCTGGCTAATATTGTTGAAATTGTGTTTCCCTTCAAGGTGCAAAGGCAAAGATATTCCTCTTGACAGCTCATCATGGTCTTTAGGATTAGGTTCAGACCCTGGACTGACTACCTTCAGGCCCTCGCAGGCCATCACCAGCCATTCGCCTTGTAACTAGTCAAGATAGAACTGGCTTGTAACACCAGGTTTCTACTCCTTCCCCTCTGGGTTCCTGTCATTATTTCTTTCCTGGACTGTTCTTCCTTCTCTCTGCTTCCTTTGCCTAGCTCCTCATTCATCTTACAATATTAATTTTGATTACAGTTTCTATGTTGACAATGCTTTTCTCACTATACCTTTCCCAAGACTGAGTGTGATGATCTAATTTGCTACAAGTGTACATTCTATAAATTTAATGTCTATTTTCAAATTTTCCCATACTTAAATCACTTTTCTCGGTTCACCACTCTGGGCTTCTTGATGTCAGGGATGTTATAAACATGTTTATCACAGATGCTCGAAGTCTGAATCAATTGCACCACCAGGCCACTGCCTTTCTCTACGATCTGCTGGATCCTATAAGCATGGCAAACAGACTCATGCTCTTCCCCACTTCATGTGTAGGACCCTTTGCCTCCTCCCTGCACTTTCTGTGTGTGCCCTGCACACATCAACGCTGCTTGCTTCATTGGTAGCATACTTTGGCTATGAGCCCACTTTCTGATGTGCCTTTCCTCTGATTGTTTTGCTGGGCAGTTTTTCTAACCCTTACTCATCTCCAACTCTGGTGGACTTAATCATTTTCCCTTCTTGGCCACCACAAAACGTTTCACTTTACTTTTTCATTTTTAAAGTTGATTTTTTTTTTTTTGGTGTTGTTAACACAAAGAGCCTCAGAAAGCTGTACACTGTATGTGCTGAGTTTAGATGTCACAGTATCTGGAATCTAGGGGTACCCAGTCATGAATTCTATCAGAATAATTTAAAGAAAATCAAAGCTTTTTTTTAACTACTCTTACAAGAAAATGGGCAAGCAGGGAAGGGAGGTTTAACCCTGAAAAATATGAAGAAGACAATGTATACTTCATCAATATAATGTAATAAATATAATATAATGAATATAATGCTCTAGTGCAAAATCTTGCTTCTTCCCCAACCAACCTTCTCTTCCAACAGTGCCGCTGGTGTGCTCCTGTCCACTAGACAGACCTCTCCAACACACTCCTGCCCCTACCCACTTCAGCAGGACAACTAAGTGTGTAAAACAAAAGTAAATGAGCTGAGACACGTCACAAGTCGGTCAGCTCTCCTGAGAACACGTCACAGACCGGACAGCTCTCCGAGGAATTTCAATGGAGACTGTCTTGATTTAAAGTCCTGCCCCGTCACTCCCTGTGAAAACCATTTATCTGTTCTGGTATCTCCATCTGCACTGTGAGAACCAGCAACCCAAACCTTAGATGCTGGCTATTGCAGGAACTGCAGCCTATGTAAAGCATGTAGACTACAGTAACGCGTAACACACAGAAAACAGTTATTCAGTGTTAGCTGTCACTACCATTGTCTTACGAGGTGATTGTTTGATAACCAAGAGTTATCCGTAGGGTCTCAGGGTAGAATGCAGCTCTAATAAGACTCTGGCATCCTTCATACTCCAATAACAATAAGAGCAGCAGACAAACAAACATTCCCTACACGTGCAGGGCTTGTTTGAGATTCCAAATGAGATCGTTCAATTCTATGAGGCTATTTTGCAAAATTATTTACAATTTAATCTCTGCATTTTCATCTCTGTAAGTACCTTAATAATGGTGTGAACTGCTAACCAATGGTTATCAAGGATTTTGAAATATAAACCAAAATATCAAGTTGGCTCATAGGTGCATACTATATTAACAAGATAGTGTGTTAGATACTAAGTACCGTAATGTCCCCACCACTAATTCTTAACTCCTGAATTCTTAATTTTCTCAGTGTTATAAAATCAACCACAAAGAAAGAAGTCTTCAGAATTTACATTGGTATGTTGGTTTTGGTTAGATTTCTATCAGATTTAAGGTAAAGATCTATAAAATTAAAAAATGATGTATTATAGCTCTAAAATCATTACTGTCATTGCTAAAAGGAGCAAATACTAAAATTTTAAAATGATAAATACACAGTTGAAAATCTGATCTTCAAATTTTATATAATTATATTAATAAATATTCCAGCTAAAAACTACAAAGGTGATTTCAAATATTTGATACAGACTATAATTTTTATTACGTGAATAGATTATGACTTGGCTACTTTTGGAAATACAGCCAAATCTTGATTATTCTTAGTTCACAGAAATACACAGTTGAAAATGAGTGTTTTCACATTAAAGATGTCTTTTCTCACAAAGTGTTTACTACGGCAAACTTATTAGTCTAATTCGCACTTTGATTTCTTTTCTTTTTTGATCAAATGAAATGGTTTGATATCAATCATAACAATAACAGCAGAGGAAGGAATGTCATAAATAAGGAGTCTGAGCAATCAAGAGTTGGCTGTACAGCGTCACAGTCACCTTATGAATCAGCTAAAGGAACTCTGACAGCCTCCCTGCCGTATTACCGCGAAACCACACCCAGCAGGAGTTCCTCTGCCTTAGCATTCCTAGTCAAGACTCTGAGTACCTGAAAGAACCCTGGTGGCACGGGGCCTACGGGCATGCCATCTCCTGGGGGCATGTTTCCTAGCACGGGGCTGGGAGCTGCTGCAGCACTCTGCAAAGAATAAAGGAGAGACAGAGCTACATCATTACAGAGAAGGCACAGGACGAAGGAGTGAGGCCTTGCAGGGTGGCTGCTTTTGCTCTCCTGGGGACAAAAGCTGCTGATAGCCACTCTACAAGTGCCCTGAGGTTAACAGTGTGATAAACAGTGTCAGGGGCTTGTGCAGGCCTGTAGAAATTCCGTGAAGACACGGATCTTTCATTAGATGACACATTTGATATATATTAAATGCTGAGAGTAATGTGACAGATGATAAAAGTTTAAACCAATGCTTAATTTACGGTACAGACGTCTGAAATGGCAAACGTTAGCAATGAACATGCAAACAGGTAAAAGTCTGTGTGTGGTGATCGCAGGGACTGGGAGAAAGACTTTCAGATTATACTTAAATATGTCAGAAGCAGGTAAAATTAATTCTCTGCCTCCAGATAACCAGATTTTAGTCATTTTACTATGTTATAATCATTACCCAAAACATAAAGTATAAGGTGGGAAGATGAAAATGCAAGTAGGAGACTGAAGAAAAATTAGATTTGAAGACACTGGTCTCATACAAGTGATTAAAAGTATTAAATTAAAAATTTCAGTTATTTAATTTATAAAGTTTTCATGAAATCCTAGCATTTCATTAAACAGGGATATGAAAAAATAAAACCTTTGGTTAAGATTCTTTGTAATCAGATAAGGGCTATAGTTTTTTTTTATACACATTGGTACACATGAATCTGTTCTGTAACTATCAATTTTATTTTTCGATTTCATCAAAACATTTAAAGTCCTAAAAATACTCAAGAACGGACCAGATGGGGACATAAACTAGTACCACCTCTATGGAAGAGCATGTGCAAGGTCCTGAAAACAAACAAATCAAAACAGAGACAGAACCAATCCAGCAGTGGGCAAGCTCGCTACCATGTATAGACCCAGAGGAGATACAGGTATTGTGGAGAGGTGTCCACAGTCGCTTACAGTAGCTGAGAGATAGAGTCAACCTAAATGGTCACCGATGAAGGATACGGAGAATGAGGCCCATACACACAATGGGATTTTATTTAGACCTAAATAACTGTGACAGCATGGATAAGCAGGGCAGAAAGACTGTAGCACACACTCTTACAGAGATGTGGGGTGTAAAGAGCTGACCCCAGAGAGTCAAGAGTGGCCAGTGGCCCATGGAGGGTAAGGACAGTAAGCAAAGGTGCCGTGGAACAAGTGCAGCGGCACGGCCAGCTAGAGAGGAAGGTCTGCGTTATATTACAGCAGTAACTGGAGCTGGCAATAGCTGAAACAGTAGCAAGAGAAGATGCTCAATGATTGCACTACAAAAGCACCAGGGAGCCTTAAGATACACCAGTTTGATATTTAACAGCTTTGCTGTGAAAAAAAAAAAATCCAAGTAGGTCCCATAGTTAGGTACACGCTGTCCCACAGTTATGTACATGCTCTTCCCACAGTTACATGCTATCCCACAGTTACGTACATGCTGTCCTGCCTACTGTGTACCCTATGCATCCACCCATGTACTCAGCCCATAGACAATATGGTATCTTAGTGTGTTCTAGTGCATAGTTCCTGGCTTAAAAAAAAATGTGTATTCCACAGTACTTGAGGTCATTGAGACCAATGATTTTCACAGTTCCCTCTCTAGGCAGAAGTGTGACATATTGTTTACTTATGTAACTACAGCCAAGGGCTCAAATACAAAGGAGGAAGCTGCTGGTTCTCATGGATTGCATGAGCATGCTCAGAGGCAGGCATGCATAAGACAGACCTACTGACTACTGCCTGACACGGCCCTACCAGCTCTTGCCTCCTTTCATTTTCTATAGCATCTTTTAAAAATGAAAGCAAACTGATTTTCCATATAACTAAATGTGTATAATATTTTAATACGACATTAGAAGGGACAAATTTACAATCAACAACAGCTAGGAAATAGGATTTGACCTCTGTCCTTGAGACTGTATAATTCAAACCTATTTTTTCATCAATTCTTTTTGCCCAAAAAGTATATTGGTAGGTTTTCCCAATATTGAGAAAATAAAACAGGTTTATTGTACCAGCAGGTAAAGAATGTAGTATTAAAAAGGTAAAACACATAGTTAAGTATTTGACGGATTATTTTTCTCCAGACTACATTGTCTCATTGTCTATAGGCATTTGCTAGTTTTTCCCTGAAGGATCTTCATAATAATCCATAATATTTTCTGACTGTAGAGTTATTTTATAAGTTCTGGAAATACTCCCTTTCGGGGTTTGTCGCTCCAGTCAAGGACTTTTGAGTGCGGATGCAGCAGCAAATGCAGCAGAAATAAAACCACTGCTTTAAGGTTTACTCCTAGCAAGTGGAGAAAGACAATAAACAAAACAAATAAAGGAGAATATCTGTTTGTGACCTGACCCAAGGAGAATGGAAGGAACAGGGTGGATCCCTCACACTCAAGAAGACAGGGCTGGCGATTCTGAAAGCCCAGTGATGGGACACACCAAACCTGGACCAGACTTCAGGGACTCCTGATGGATTCAGAGGGCTGTTTATTATTTTTGTGTTTTCTCTCTCTGTCTCTCTGTCTCTCTCACACACACATGTGCACGCGCACGCGCACACACACACACCCCTGATTGGCCTAGAACTCACTGCATGCACTGGAAGCTGCCCTTTATAGCTGCAGTCCTCCTCCTGCCTCCCCAGTGCTGGCATTACGGTGTCTGCTGCCATGCCCGGCATTTACTGTTGCTGGACTCTCCTTACATTTCAAAACAGGCAAATTCCTGTACAAAGGCACGAATGGGGATTCTGCACCTCCAATACTCATGCTTTGCACACAATAAGGATACCCGAAACACCAGGATCCTGCTAACTAGCTGAGTTACGGCACATGGCCCAGTTAGTTACTTATTTGGTGTAAGAGAAAATTTCAGCCCGCTTTTAAAGATACGAAAAGAACACAAAAGTAGAAATTGAGCAAGGCACAAAGTGCTAGACCAGATCACTGTGATCTGTACAAAGTGCTAGACTGGATCACTCTGGTCTGCACTTTACTCTAAGCCATACTAGTCACTCACTTTTGCTAGGCTTTACTAGCAAGTTATGCTATGTGACTCAGCCTAGGGCACCATTTGGTCCACTCTCAAATGCTATCCTGTTAATATCATAGAGGTATACTAAGTGGTCTGCAAGTAGTGTCAGATACTAAACCTCCAACTGATACCACACGAAGTGTGTACAGTATCAATCTAAATAATGTAAATATTAACTCTGTAAAGAATCAAGCTATGTGGATTACAGCTTCTCAAAGGAAAAAGTTAATTTCTCGAACAAACTTGTTTGATGTTTACTTCTAACACATGAGACAAATTTAATCCACGATCTAAGAATGAACAGAAACTTATAACTGGGCCTATCCCAGACATGTGTAGGAGTTTGCATAGCTATGTAACAGGAATAAACAGGATAATTACATTACAATTCCAACAAAGGATTAAACTCACTGGCAGTACTGACTTCTCACTAGAGTATCATGGGATATCCTTTATTATACAGTGCTTGGGGTTGATTTTTATAGCAGCTTTTCTTAATGAAAGAAAAACACACACTATGACTTTACAGTATTTCTTGTAGCTAACTGAATCAGGAAGACTTCCATTTGGATGTAAACATGTGGTTTTAGTGTCTTCTGCTGGATTCAATTACTTACTTTCATATACACTTTATTTTTTCAGATATGTGCATCTTAACACATTTTGTCAAATCATTAGTTTTGCTATTTGAATGCTGTAGAGAGAAGGAGTTCCACATACCTCTAAGTGGTTTTTAAAGCGTAGAAATTAAACTAAAAAGATTTGCTCTATCATAAAATAATCAGCTTTTATTAAGATTGTATACATCAGTAATTGTGCCTTTGATTTACTAAGATAGGGAACCAGGTCCTAAATACATAGTAAGAATCAAGATCTAAAATCCGCATTTTGTGGAACAGAAAAATATTAAGAATATGAAAAAATAAAGCAGGGATATGACTTAGAAACTAAAACGAGTTTAAAATAAACAGGATTATTGATTTTATTATGTCATCGCTACTATTTTAAGCCTCTATGATTTCGATTATGTCTTTTCCCAGATGCATGTGCTGCCAATGCGAATGAGGTAAGAGGTAGCACCCTTAAGAGGTGATGGGGATATGAGTTCTCCCTTTCTAACAGGTCTTAAAAGAATGGGTGAGGGAGTTCATCCTATGTGGTCTTCTTCTGCCTTCCTCAAACAAGGGCAGCGCAGTGACGTCTCACCACTAGGTGGCAGTGCTCAGCCTCAGCCTTCCTAGTCTGGATATACAGGCACTCTACAGAAAACCTCAAAACGATGGTGGTAGCTGTCTGGTATTACCAATTATAATTCAAACACACTTAACCAGTCTGATTACTTGCTGAAGATAGCTTTATTATATTAAGAAATCTTTCTATGTCTGCCTAGTCCTGTAAAACAAAAAAACAACTTTCAAAAAAATCAGGCCTAAGAAAAGAAACTTTCATTTCCACTTGATGGACATTTGGTTTTCTCCTGAGAACAGAACAGGAGCGATCCCACCCTGATAGCTGTCTTAAGTCATCACTGTAGTCCAAGGTAAGCCCTGTTGGGTGGTCAGAGGAACTCTTGGTAAGGAGGTAGTGAATTTTATTTGCTGGTAGATAGGAGACTTTGACAACTACATTCTTCTGACATGTTTTTTGCTAGTTTGTGTTTTTTAAATGTGGGCATCACATCTGCCCTTTCAAAACATTTTTTTGCCCTTTCAAAACAAATTATTATCAAATTTCTCAAAGTGGAAAAGAGGCCTGGTCCCTCTCTAGGCTCTGGTGTTGGGAGTCTGGATTTGGCCCTCGTCACTGTTTGGAGCCTAAATGTTGTAGACATCCAGTTTCTGCTGTACGGATAAGTCATGTACTGCACAACTGCAGGGCACCCAGCAGCCCTGTCTCTCCCTCACCTCAAACACTGCCCACCAGTGGGGACTGGCTCAACAGGCTTTGTCTTTTGTTTTTTGTTTTAACCCTGAAGTAAATTATCCTTCCCTCCATTATCTTTCCACAAATTGATTATAGTTTGCTTTTTTCTATTTTACTAATACGTCTATTTTTTAAAAAATAGTCTACTTGTTAAAATTTGTTGTCCATTTTTAAACATCTCATATAACTTAATCTAACTTTATTCCGTTTTCTCTAATAAAGACTATAAAGCAATTAATTTTATGTTGAATTACCTTTGTATCTGCAAGGTCTAATGTTGGTGTTCACTACCTTTTTAATAATCTGAATGCAATTTTATTTTGATGATTAATAGAAATAACTAGAAAGCAAAATTATACTGAGTAGATGAATTGTGAAATAAAATGAGAACAATAGCTAGCCTCGTAGATGTCAGCAAAGACACTTTTAATCTACTCACAAATGGTTGGATGGTTTAGTTTTAAATTTTAGTTTCCTAGCTAGAGCCAAGGTAAGCCATGTTACACACCTTCAGTATCTAGGGGGATGCTAATAGCATGTTTTAAGGATTTCCCACTAACAAAACATCAACCTTCTCTTCTATCTGCTGCCTTTGTCTCTGACTTTCTCTAGTTTCCAGACCTTATTCTCTCTTCAAACCACGACTACTGCTTGTCCGTTTCTCCTTGCGTGTCTGCCAGTGCTTGGCCAGGAGGCTCACACAGGAATTCCATGTCTGTGAAATGGGCACAGATTGAGTGCAGAGAACCTACACTTCCGGTGTACCAAGTGCAAGCAGACAACACTGGAGTGAGAGCTTTAAGCTTAGGAGTTTGTTCTAAGTGGCTACTGTAGATGCAGGTATATGGTTTTAATGACTCCTACATCTCTAAATTACTACTTCCTTTCTGAAAAGTATTACTCAAAGGACATTTGGAACGTAATTCTAAAGATCTCTGGAATTTACTGATGTTAACCCGGTGTAGACTATGTATTTCCTAATTATATAAGTTTCATTAAATCAATCTGCTGGTTAAGTAAATGAAAATAAATCCCATATTAAACCCCACTTGCTTCTGTGGCCCATCTGCTGTCATAGCTCTACAAGTGGCCTTGCATCTTGGTCAGGCCAATCGGTTTTCTTCATTTCGCAGGGGCAGTGGCAGCGCTCACAGGGAAGAAGATGCCACATAGTGCATCTCTTTCTGTAGCCGCCAGCTGGGTCTTTAACCCCCTTCTGCTCATCTACAAAGTAATGGCGCTCTGACTGGTAATGAACGACCCACCAATCCTGTCTAGACTCCTCCTCAGCCCTAGGGCAGGAAGCACGAGCACACGCACGCACACACACGCATGCACACACACGCACACGCATGCACACACACGCACACACAACGGGAAGCACCATCCTGTTGCCATGCAGATGGTGCCTACTTGGCCTCATGTCCTGTTGCAGAGTGAACAGGCCCTGATCTCGGTCCAGAACTGGAACAGTGTCTATTTCCTTCATTTACTAGGTTGGTTCCCTTCCTACCTGACTAATGTTTGAGTGTTGCGGTGGCTTAAACTAATATCCCACAGTTCTTCCCTCACATCAGTTCAAAGAGAAACAGTAGCGAACTGGACTTTTACCTCTTCTGGAGCCCACACAAGTGGCGGCCAGTCCTTGGATCCCAATAGTTACTCCACTTATGTTTCTGCCACATCAGCCTGAGACATACAGGCCTTCCCACCTACATTCCCTGCAGTCACCCTAAACCATGGCGGCGGCGGCGGCAGCGGCGGCAGCAGCAGCAGCGAAGATGACGATGACATCACCACAACAACTTTGTCATCATCGTGGGTTAGGGTGACTGAAGGGAATGTGGGTGGGAAGGCGACTTGCATACATCTCTACACGTGCCCGCTGTAAGCTCTCCATGGTACATGTACTTGCTAACAGTGGTTTGCTGCAGAATGTCTTCATTGGCTTACTCCACCATTGTAGAGTAATCTTGTCTTAGAATCCAAGACATACTTGTTCCAAAAATACTCCCATAGCCCTGCTACGGAAGCTGTTCTTCTGAGAAGTCTGAACAAACCACAACTCTGAAGGAACAGCTCTGTATTGACAGCGTGCACTAAATCCCTGGCATCCTTACTTCAACACTGATCTTCTCCCAAGAAGGTAACCATAACACTCATTTACGCCTGAGCTGACTGACATAAGATGTGGACAGCAGTCCCTGTCCGAAAGCCGAGCACTGAGGAAGGCTAAGCAAGAGGATGCTGGGAATTCAAGGTCAGCTGTGCCACACAGCAAGACCACAGCTACAAGACATTTAAAAAATCAAACAAACAAACTCCTCAAAAACATGTTTTTTTTTTTTGATAGATACAAAATATTAAACTCGAAGGAGAAAATTTGAAGCCAACAGTTCTCAAATCTCTCCTTAAATAGCACTGCTAGCATGGGTCTGAAGAAAGCACGAACGAATAAGCTATGTCAAGTTTTACCCGCAACAAATCAGGAACATGAGCAAGCAGAAATTTAATGGCTTTTTAAAGCAAAACACAGAATCATTTTATCATAACTTGGAAGATTTCTATCACTGAATATTTTTAAAGGTATTTAGAACATTTTATCTTTAATAAAGTTAGCACACATAAGCAGAAACCCAAGAATGTTTAAGGGGGTAAAGAAGACAGCTTACAAAAAGGCACAAGATGAAAATAAGTTAGTAAATAAAAATACGTGTTTCCATTCACTCCAAGCCAAAGCAGTAACTAAGCCACTGAGCCTGCTCTCACATGCAAGCTTGCGCCCCTCCTTTCTCTCAGTGTGGAGTGACTGCTTATCTCTGCTACTGGGTTTTAAACTAGTTAATTGCTTCACAGAGCCCAATCAACAACCACTATAGTTTAGCACATAAAAACACATAGATACAGGATAACTTTGTAGAGAGCCTTTTAATCTGTATATACTTTAAAAGGTAGTTATAAATTACTTTAACAAAGATCCTAAAAATAGATCATATCTATACAAAATAAAATAAACCCAACTGAAAACAGGAAACTCTACCAATAATTGGTTCTCCCTTTTAGAACACAGAAATAAAGTGGTTTTGTTGTTGTTTTGGTTTGGTTAGATTAGGCTTCGGTTCTTTGGTTTTTATTTTCTTTTAAGTGTAATAATGAGTTGTTTTAAAAGTAGACTCTTGTGGGACAATGTCTGAAACTTAATTTACCAAATGGTTCTCTTTCTAACTCTATGTTAGTGTGATCTATAGTAATCCTGGATCTTCCTTCCTCACGGTGATGCTTATGAAGCCCAACACAGACCGCTGATGGCCTTATGAAAAGAGACCCATCCAGTCCTAACCTAGAGGGAGGCTGTGCCTGAAACTGTCACGCTGGGTGCGAGAGTGTGTTCTCATCCCTCAGACTGCCACCTGAAATGCTTAGAACAATGCTTTGGACTCGTCCTTATACACTGTGTCACATTTTATGATATTCTCATGCTGAGAAGTAAGTCTTCATCCTTAAAGAGTATGAATTTCCTTTTTATAAGCAGATCAAATTCCTTTAGTACAGTTCTAGAGAAACACTGAAATAAGGCTGGATGAAAGATTTTTGAAATAGAAAATTAAACATATATATGTGTGTTTGTGTGTGTGTGTATATATATACATATATATACATATATATATATATATGAATGACAGCAATGGGTTCGTTATGGCATCCTCATACTGTGCGCTCTCCTGTCCAGAGCCTCAGTCCCTACTTTACCCTACTGCCCTGCTGCTGTGCCTTCCCCACAACACCCAGCATCTACTCTCACACACGTATCTCACTGCCCACCTCATCTGATGGTCTTTCTTCCCCTTCCGACTTTCATGATCTAAACACCAGCAAACAGCAAATCAGGCCTTAAGGTTCCTGCAGCCCTGGCGATACTGTACTGTAGCACTGACATTATATTTCAAGCCTGCTTTCTAACTGCAGACTGTCCTCAGAGGGCAGGCCACTATTCTTTCTTGTGAAAGCAGCACTTATTCTGAGCACAAGCTCAGTGAGAGCTGGCCAAACTAAACCTGAGTTTATTATGTGACATTGTGTTTTTTACTTAAATAACTGCTCTATCGTTTACAGATAAGTAAGTATCCAGATTCTGAAGTAGCACATGACATTTTACACCACGCAGGAGTATCGAGTTCCTGCAGGAAACGACAGAAGCCAACTTAATCCGTACTTGTCTTTCTTACTTCCTAAAAGTTGCACAAAGAAGAGTAACTGTATAAATCATCTAATCTTCATTTTAATATTCCCCATAGATGATGACCATGAATCAATGGTGCTATCACATATACAATATCCACTTATAGAATCATTTCATCTGGGGCGGACTCTGAGTACTAAAGATGCCCATATAACTCATCTTTAAGATCAGGGTCTAATATATGGTGCCCAGTCATAGTGAGCCATTAGTGAGCATGGTCTTAAACACTGCTTATAGATGAAGCCATAAAATAATTATTTCTTTCACTGTAGAAACACAACGGATAGGTTACTCAACTGAAGCAAATTGGATGCTTTAACACAATAAAAGTTAAAGCAGAAAGAATTAGTGGGCATAGAAAGCATTTTTACTCATCAAAAGGAACAATTCATAAGCAAATTATAACCTTTAATTCATGTATGGGAGTGGCTAGAAGACCAAGGAAACTACAGACACTAAGACACTGGAACCCCAGGGAGGGAGACTCAGGGAGGCTAGACACTGGACACAAGTACACATACACACATCTGTAGCCAAAGTTGACACACCACTGTAACAGATACATAACAACAGCATTCCCACAAGCAGAAACCAACACACTTCCCAGCACTCTCTCTATCTTAGCCTGGCACTTGCCAAGCAAGCAGAATGGATATAAGAAGATATTTGGTACTCGGTAACACTCTAAAGTAACAAGCAGGAGAACCTAGTATGTATATATAGATAAAAGCACAGCTAGAGGTAAAACAAACCACACAGTGTTTTTTCTGACCACATAAACAGCGCTGAAGTACAATATAAAGAGAGATATCTCTGAAGGGAACATCCCTTTAGATTAGAGACAATTATTCTAAGGCACTGGTGTCATTCTTCAATAACATGTTGTGTTCGTTACATATTCGCAGCTCACTTGGGTTCTGATGCCTAAGCAGAGACACTGTCACCAGTCTTCCACACAGTAAGACCAGGCTAAATCTCCCCACATACACAGGAGACCAAAGGCCTCCTCACAGTGCAGGCAATGTGGGACAGAGCATGTAAGACCCTGTGAGCATGCACAGAAAGAAGACAGCTGTCAAATGTTCAATGAGCTTCACTCAAGTTTGGATAAGCTAAATCTTCAAGAAAAAATAAGTTTGAAGGGAACTTTTAAAATTTTGTATTAGAAGAGTAATGCTACCAAGCCCTGAGGAAGCAAGCCTGTTGACCGGAAGAAGGCAGATGTGGACTCCCTGGTGATAGGGAGGGCTGGCCATGAGGAGACGGTCAGCAGAAAGTCCGAAGATCAGTGTGCACAGTTCTCAGTGAGCGAGCCAGTTCCTTCCTCACAGGAACTCAGTGTTTAAGACCCTCAAGAGCGAGGACAGGGACATTTCCCCAACAGTACAAAGACGCAAGACGAATGAGAAAGAAAACAAAAGTGCATCACATTTAGCATGGGCTGGGCTGTTAGGTTGGACAAGTAGACAGCAGAAACCATGATGCAGACATGAAAACACTTAGAGCCATAATATCATGGGCAAGGACTAGAGACCCTAGAGACAGCCAGGACAGGCTACTCGTAGGGGTGCAGCCTTTTGACACCCCAGCTTACTACAGATGCCAGGACTGGAGGACAGTCAATGAGGACAGTGAGCTGTGGAGCACAGCCTGCCTGCGATGGTGAGCTGAGTGGCTGTGAATGGCTGTGCTGTCTGTGACTGCATGGCAGAGCAGTGCAGTGGGGCTGCTCAGGTCCTCTGAACCAGAGGATCAGAAGGCCCAGGATGTCGACAGTGAGCTTCTATACTACTGAATTCTGTTTCCCTTCAACCTGATTATACATGTGCCCTTTCTCCTCTCTTGGAATACAGGGGGAAATATAGAAATACATACATATAAAAGTATATGTGTGTGTGCGTGTGTGTGTATACATGCATTCACATGCACATGCGTGCATGCACACACACACACACACACACACACACACACACACGCACACGCACACGCACACGCACACACTAATTTTACAGGAGCCCATAGTCAACATTCTTTAGACTTTCAGACTTTGTGGAGCTTTAAAGAAACTCTGGATATGTAAGAGATTAAACTTCTATGGTATGTCAATTATTAAAAACTGTGGTCCTTAAACAGTTGGAATGTGTTTTATAATTTTATGTTGGTAATAATTTTTAAAAAATTAAAAGGGGGCAAGAAATGACCAAGCCAAGCCTCACATAATATAGCATAATGTAAAAGACACAGTCAAAAGCAAGACAGTAAGAATGTGGATCCTCTGTAACTTGTGTTACTAAAGCTCAGCAAAGATTTCTTCCTAAGAAAATGTCCATGCTGACAGCATTGAGCTGTACTATTGCTCAGAGATTCAATGAATGGACTTAGAGAAAGCATTGCAATAGTCTCTGGCACAAAATATGGGATCAATAAGTATTAGCTATTATTACTGTCATCTGATGTATTATCAGCTGTTTCAGAGGTCAGAGGGACATGACAGCTAAGGCTGGAAGAACAGAAGTGGGTGAATAAAGAGCGCTGACATTTTTGCCATTCTTACTACAACAGTCAAGATTTACAGTATTCTTTCTATAAACTTATTTGAGCAGTCCTGCTTCATATCTTTGTGTATCTCTACATTTTCCCCCAATCTGCACATATTTCTAGGTTTCTGGTATTTATTTATAAGCACAAATGTGTCTATATCTTTTTTCAAATGACTTTAAAACAAATGACCCTATTTTATTTCTTAGAGGATAAATAACAGACAACCCAGAACAGCATTAAGAATGTAGTATTATAAAGTTTCCTCTACCTTGAGTATTATTAGTAAAGTAATCATGGCTGATGAGTCTGACAATCACCTTTAAAAAAAAAACACTGAAAACAAAACAAAAAGCAGAGCAGACTATGCAAGAAATGTGGGGCAACTAAAAAAAGTATAATATAAACTATAATATAATCAAGACAGATAGATGATGTAGTATGTTGTGGTAGGTTGAATGTGCTTGGCCCAGGGAAGTGTGGTCTTGATGAGGTAGGTGTGGCTTTGTTGGAGAAAGTATGTCAGTGTGGAGGTGGGCTTTGAGACCCTCCTCCTAACTACATAGGAACTTGTCTTCTCTTGTTTGCCTTTGGATGAAGATGTAGAAATCTTAGCTCCTCCTGAACTGTCTGCCTGGATGCTGCCATGTTCCCACCTTGATGATAATGGACTGAACCTCTAAACTATAAGTCACCCCAATTAAATGCTGTCCTTTATAAGAGTAGCCTTGGTCATGGTGCCTGTTCACAGTGGTAAACCCTAAGATAAAAATTGGTATTAGAATGTGTATTTGGTTGTACCAGTCTGCAATCCCACCAACAATGGAGGAGTGTTCCTCTTTCTCCACATCCTCGCCAGCATCTGCTGTCACCTGAGTTTTTGATCTTAGCCATTCTCACTGGTGTGAGGTGAAATCTCAGGGTTGTTTTGATTTGCATTTCCCTGATGGCTAAGGATGTTGAACATTTCTTTAGGTGCTTTTTGGTCATTCCATAATCCTCAGCCGAGAATGTTTTGTTTAGCTCTGTACCCCATTTTTAATAGGGTTATTTGGCTCTCTGGAGTCTAACTTCTTGAATTGTTTATATATATTGGACATTAGCCCTCTATCAGTTGTAGGATTGCTAAAGAACTTTTCCCAATCTGTTGGTTGCCGTTTTGTCCTAATGGCAGTGTCCTTTGCCTTACAGAAGCTTTGCAGTTTTGAGATCCCATTTGTCGATTCTTGATCTTAGAGCATAAGCCATTGGTGTTTTGTTCAGGAAATTTTCCCAGTGCCCATGTGTTCAAGACTCTTCCCCACTTTTTTTTTCTATTAGTTTGAGTGTATCTGGTTTGATGTGGAGGTCCTTCATCCACTTGGACTTAAGCTTTGTACAGGGTGATAAGTATGGATCGATCTGCATTCTTCTACATGTTGACCTCCAGTTGAACTAGCACCATTTGCTGAAAATGCTATCTTTTTTCCATTGGATGGTTTTGGCTCCTTTGTCAAAGATCAAGTGACCATAGGTGTGTGGGTTCATTTCTGGGTCTTCAATTCTGTTCCACTGCTCTATCTGCCTATCTCTGTACCAATACCATACAGTTTTTAATCACTATTGCTCTGTAATACTGCTTGAAGTCAGGGATGGTGATTCCCCCAGAATTTCTTTTATTGTTGATTATAGTTTTTGCTACTTCATGAAATTCATAGGCAAATGGATGGAACTAGAAAATATCATCCTCCATGAGGTAACTCAATCACAGAAAAATACACTTGGTATGCACTCATTGATAAGTGGATATTAGCCAAAAAGCTCAAATTACCCAAAGATGTAATCCACAGACCACAGGAAGCTCAAGAAGAAGGATGAGCAGCTATGGAAGCAAAATTTAGAACAGTGACTCAAGGAATGGCCATTCAGAGCCTGCCCCACATGTTGCCCATATATATATATACAGCCACCAAAACTAGATAAGATTGAAGAAGCTAAAAAAATGCATGCTGAAAGGGACCAGATATAGATCTCTCCTGAGAGACACAACCAGAGCATGTCCAATATAGAGGTCAATGCTAGCAGCAAACCACCGAATTGAGAACAGGACCCCCCTGGGGGAATTAGAGGAAGGATTGAAAGAGTTGAGGGATTTGCAACCCCATAAGAACAACAATGCCAACCAACCAGAGCTTCCAGGGACTAAACCACTACCAAAAGACTATACATGGACTGACCCAGGGCTCCAACTGCATATGTAACAGAGAATAGCCTTGTTGGGGCACCAGTGGAAGGAGAAGCCCTTGGTCCTGCCAAGGTTGGACCCGCAGTGCAGGGGAATGTGGGGAGCAGTAAGGGGGATGTATAGGGAGAATACCCATATGAAGGAGCTAATAAAATTTTTTTTAAAAAATGCAAAAGAAGGGGAAAAAAGAATGTGTATTTTGGGACTTTGGATTTGGAAAGCTGTGGAAAGGCTTTTAAGTGGGGCCTTCTGGGCCATTCCAGTAGGAATATGGAAGATGTTGTGTTGCAGTAAATATTAAAAAATAGCTAAACCTTTTAACCTGTTCTAGCGCTAGCACCCATAGGGCTACATGGCAGTCAGGGGTACCTTTATCACAGCTGCTCCACACTGCCCCCAAGCACTCTCTAACCCAGGCAGTCCACAGGCTGTTCCAGCATGGCACCTTGACACTCTGGTCCCTGGAGTTAGTTCTGGCACCCACGGGGCCACATGGAACTAACTGTGATTTATGTCAGTTCGTATCTCTCCCGGCAGCTCTCCACTAGCTGAGGACTCTGGTCTCAGCTACTCAGTAAAATCAAGACTCAACAAACTGCAACCCAACAATAGGATCTATAAGTTAAATTCTCAATCCACAATACAGCCACACATAAACTCACAACCAATTGATAAAGATATAAACCACCCACTGAGATAAGATGAATTGACCTACAGAAATCCATCCCTATAGAAATATTCGTAACAACCTGTATCTATGTGGAGATGCATGGCCAGGATTGTGTACGTCTGCCTCCATGTATTTTCTCCCCCTTTCTGCCTCTCCCTTTCCTTCTAAAAACCTCTGTTCCTGCCTCCCTGCCTTCTCTTCCAATGTTTTATCTTGTGTCTGCCTTCACCTGCATAATGACATCAACCTACAATGGTGATGCTGAGGGTAATTTGAATTGTATAGGCCTGCTGGCATGAGAGACTTCAATGGAGAAGAATGGTAGGAACGTGGACTAGAGACTGTTTTTGTGATATTTTGGTGAAGAACATTGCTGGATTTTACCACTGTTCATAGAGTATGGCTGAGGCTAAGGTGAAGAGATTTAAATTAATTGCTTTGACAAAAAAATTCTCAAAACAGCCTGGCATAAATCCTGTTGTGTGGTTACTAAAATTCACTCTTATGAAGAGCTTTTTAATGAAAAGTAGCAAGCTTAAAAAGAAAAAACATATATATATACATATATATATACATATATATATACACATATATATATATATATATATATATATTATGTTTCAAAATGTAAAAAGGCACCAGGACTGTAATGGAGCTAAATCCTGTGTTCAAGAAAATAGATTACGGGTCTTCCTGGTTGCTGCCGCTGCAGAGAGCCCGTGGGCAGCACCCCAGGAGCGAACTTGAGCCTCGGGACCACAGGTAAGACCAACTTTTCTGCTGCAAGAAAGCTGCCTGCTGAACTCAAGACACAGGCCCACAGGAACAGCTGAAGACCTGTAGAGAGGAAAAACTACATGCCCGAAAGCAGAACACTCTGTCCCCATAACTGACTGAAAGAGAGGAAAACAGGTCTACAGCACTCCTGACACACAGGCTTATAGGACAGTCTAGCCACTGTCAGAAATAGCAGAACAAAGTAACACTAGAGATAATCTGATGGCGAGAGGCAAGCGCAGGAACCCAAGCAACAGAAACCAAGACTACTTGGCATCATCGGAGCCCAATTCTCCCACCAAAACAAACATGGAATATCCAAACACACCAGAAAAGCAAGATCTAGTTTCAAAATCATATTTGATCATGATGCTGGAGGACTTCAAGAAAGACGTGAAGAACTCCCTTAGGGAAACACAGGAAAACATTAATAAAGAAGTAGAAGCCTACACAGAGGAATCGCAAAAATCCCTGAAAGAATTCCAGGAAAACACAATCAAACAGTTGAAGGAATTAAAAATGGAAATAGAAGCAATCAAGAAAGAACACATGGAAACAACCCTGGATATAGAAAACCAAAAGAAGAGACAAGGAGCTGTAGATACAAGCTTCACCAACAGAATACAAGAGATGGAAGAGAGAATCTCAGGAGCAGAAGATTCCATAGAAATCATTGACTCAACTGTCAAAGATAATGTAAAGCGGAAAAAGCTACTGGTCCAAAACATACAGGAAATCCAGGACTCAATGAGAAGATCAAACCTAAGGATAATAGGTATAGAAGAGAGTGAAGACTCCCAGCTCAAAGGACCAGTAAATATCTTCAAAAAAATCATAGAAGAAAACTTCCCTAATCTAAAAAAAGAGATACCCATAGGCATACAAGAAGCCTACAGAACTCCAAATAGATTGGACCAGAAAAGAAACACCTCCCGTCACATAATAGTCAAAACACCAAACGCACAAAATAAAGAAAGAATATTAAAAGCAGTAAGGGAAAAAGGTCAAGTAACATATAAAGGCACACCTATCAGAATCACACCAGACTTCTCGCCAGAAACTATGAAGGCCAGAAGATCCTGGACTGATGTCATACAGACCCTAAGAGAACACAAATGCCAGCCCAGGTTACTGTATCCTGCAAAACTCTCAATTAACATAGATGGAGAAACCAAGATATTCCATGACAAAACCAAATTTACACAATACCTTTCTACAAATCCAGCACTACAAAGGATAATAAATGGTAAAGCCCAACATAAGGAGGCAAGCTATAACCTAGAAGAAGCAAGAAACTAATCGTCTTGGCAACAAAACAAAGAGAATGAAAGCACACAAACATAACCTCACATCCAAATATGAATATAACGGGAAGCAATAATCACTATTCCTTAATATCTCTCAACATCAATGGCCTCAACTCCCCAATAAAAAGACATAGATTAACAAACCGGATATGCAACGAGGACCCTGCATTCTGCTGCCTACAGGAAACACACCTCAGAGACAAAGACAGACATTACCTCAGAGTGAAAGGCTGGAAAACAATTTTCCAAGCAAATGGTCAGAAGAAGCAAGCTGGAGTAGCCATTCTAATATCAAATAAAATCAATTTTCAATTAAAAGTCATCAAAAAAGATAAGGAAGGACACTTCATATTCATCAAAGGAAAAATCCACCAAGATGAACTCTAAATCCTAAATATCTATGCCCCAAATACAAGGGCACCTACATATGTAAAAGAAACCTTACTAAAGCTCAAAACACACATTGCACCTCACACAATAATAGTGGGAGATTTCAACACCCCACTCTCATCAATGGACAGATCATGGAAACAGAAATTGAAGAGAGATGTAGACAGACTAAGAGAAGTCATGAGCCAAATGGACTTAACGGATATTTATAGAACATTCTATCCTAAAGCAAAAGGATATACCTTCTTCTCAGCTCCTCATGGTACTTTCTCCAAAATCGACCATATAATTGGTCAAAAAATGGGCCTCAACAGATACAGAAAGATAGAAATAATCCCATGCGTGCTATCGGACCACCACGGCCTAAAACTGGTCTTCAATAACAATCAAGGAAGAATGCCCACATATACTTGGAAATTGAACAATGCTCTACTCAATGATAACCTGGTCAAGGAAGAAATAAAGAAAGAAATTAAAAACTTTTTAGAATTTAATGAAAATGAAGGTACAACATACCCAATCTTATGGGACACAATGAAAGCTGTGCTAAGAGGAAAACTCATAGCGCTGAGTGCCTGCAGAAATAAACAGGAAAGAGCATATGTCAGCAGCTTGACAGCACACCTAAAAGCTCTAGAACAAAAAGAAGCAAATACACCCAGGAGGAGTAAAAGGCAGGAAATAATCAAACTCAGAGCTGAAATCAACCAAGTAGAAACAAAAAGGACCATAGAAAGAATCAACAGAACCAAAAGTTGGTTCTTTGAGAAAATCAACAAGATAGATAAACCCTTAGCCAGACTAACGAGAGGACACAGAGAGTGCGTCCAAATTAACAAAATCAGAAATGAAAAGGGAGACATAACTACAGATTCAGAGGAAATTCAAAAAATCATCAGATCTTACTATAAAAACCTATATTCAACAAAACTTGGAAATGTTCAGGAAATGGACAATTTCCTAGACAGATACCAGGTACCAAAGTTAAATCAGGAACAGATAAACCAGTTAAACAACCCCATAACTCCTAAGGAAATAGAAGCAGTCATTAAAGGTCTCCCAACCAAAAAGAGCCCAGGTCCAGACGGGTTTAGTGCAGAATTCTACCAAACCTTCAGAGAAGACCTCATACCAATATAATCCAAAATATTCCACAAAATTGAAACAGATGGATCACTACCGAATACCTTCTACGAAGCCACAATTACTCTTATACCTAAACCACACAAAGACACAACAAAGAAAGAGAACTTCAGACCAATTTCCCTTATGAATATCGACGCAAAAATACTCAACAAAATTCTGGTAAACCGAATCCAAGAGCACATCAAAACAATCCTCCAGCATGACTAAGTAGGCTTCATCCCAGGCATGCAGGGATGGTTTAATATACGGAAAACCATCAACGTGATCTATTATATAAACAAACTGAAAGAACAAAACCACATGATCATTTCATTAGGTGCTGAGAAAGCATTTGACAAAATTCAACACCCCTTCATGATAAAAGTCCTGGAAAGAATAGGAATTCAAGGCCCATACCTGAACATAGTAAAAGCCATATACAGCAAACCAGTTGCTAACATTAAACTAAATGGAGAGAAACTCGAAGCAATCCCACTAAAATCAGGGACTAGACAAGGCTGCCCACTCTCTCCCTACTTATTCAATATAGTTCTTGAAGTTCTAGCCAGAGCAATCAGACAACAAAAGGAGGTCAAGGGGATACAGATCGGAAAAGAAGAAGTCAAAATATCACTGTTTGCAGATGACATGATAGTATATTTAAGTGATCCCAAAAGTTCCACCAGAGAACTACTAAAGCTGATAGACAACTTCAGCAAAGTGGCTGGGTATAAAATTAACTCAAATAAATCAGTAGCCTTCCTCTACACAAAACAGAAGAAACAAGCCGAGAAAGAAATTAGGGAAACGACACCCTTCATAATAGACCCAAATAATATAAAGTACCTCGGTGTGACTTTAACCAAGCAAGTAAAAGATCTGTACAATAAGAACTTCAAGACACTGAAGAAGGAAACTGAAGAAGACCTCAGAAGATGGAAAGATCTCCCATGCTCATGGATTGGCAGGATTAATATAGTAAAAATGGCCATTTTACCAAAAGCAATCTACAGATTCAATGCAATCCCCATCAAAATACCAATCCAATTCTTCAAAGAGTTAGACAGAACAATTTGCAAATTCATCTGGAATAACAAAAAACCCAGGATAGCTAAAGCTATCCTCAACAATAAAAGGACTTCAGGGGGAATCACTATCCCTGAACTCAAGCAGTATTACAGAGCAATAGTGATAAAAACTGCATGGTATTGGTACAGAGACAGACAGATAGACCAATGGAATAGAATTGAAGACCCAGAAATGAACCCACACACCTATGGTCACTTGATTTTTGACAAAGGAGCCAAAACCATCCAATGGAAAAAAGATAGCATTTTCAGCAAATGGTGCTGGTTCAACTGGAGGTCAACATGTAGAAGAATGCAGATCGATCCATCCTTATCACCCTGTACAAAGCTTAAGTCCAAGTGGATCAAGGACCTCCACATCAAACCAGACACACTCAAACTAATAGAAGAAAAACTAAGGAAGCATCTGGAACACATGGGCACTGGAAAAAATTTCCTGAACAAAACACCAATGGCTTATGCTCTAAGATCAAGAATCGACAAATGGGATCTCATAAAACTGCAAAGCTTCTGTAAGGCAAAGGACACTGTGGTTAGGACAAAACGGCAACCAACAGATTGGGAAAAGATCTTTACCAATCCTACAACAGATAGAGGCCTTATATCCAAAATATACAAAGAACTCAAGAAGTTAGACCGCAGGGAAACAAATAACCCTATTAAAAAATGGGGTTCAGAGCTAAACAAAGAATTCACAGCTGAGGAATGGCGAATGGCTGAGAAACACCTAAAGAAATGTTCAACATCTTTAGTCATAAGGGAAATGCAAATCAAAACAACCCTGAGATTTCACCTCACACCAGTAAGAATGGCTAAGATCAAAAACTCAGGTGACAGCAGATGCTGGCGAGGATGTGGAGAAAGAGGAACACTCCTCCATTGTTGGTGGGATTGCAGAGTGGTACAACCATTCTGGAAATCAGTCTGGAGATTCCTCAGAAAATTGGACATTGAACTGCCTGAGGATCCAGCTATACCTCTCTTGGGCATATACCCAAAAGATGCTTCAACATATAAAAGAGACACGTGCTCCACTATGTTCATCGCAGCCTTATTTATAATAGCCAGAAACTGGAAAGAACCCAGATGCCCTTCAACAGAGGAATGGATACAGAAAATGTGGTACATCTACACAATGGAATATTTCTCAGCTATCAAAAACAACGAGTTTATGAAATTCGTAGGCAAATGGTTGGAACTGGAAAATATCATCCTGAGTGAGCTAACCCAATCACAGAAAGACATACATGGTATGCACTCATTGATAAGTGGCTATTAGCTCAAATGCTTGAATTACCCTAGATCCCTAGAACAAACGAAACTCAAGACGGATGATCAAAATGTGAATCCTTCACTCCTTCTTTAAATGAGGAAAAAGAATACCCTTGACAGGGAAGGGAGAGGCAAAGATTAAAACAGAGACTGAAGGAACACCCATTCAGAGCCTGCCCCACATGTGGCCCATACATATACAGCCACCCAATTAGACAAGATGGATGAAGCAAAGAAGTGCAGGCCGACAGGAGCCGGATGTAGATCGCTCCTGAGAGACACAGCCAGAATACAGCAAATACAGAGGCGAATGCCAGCAGCAAACCACTGAACTGAGAATAGGTCCCCCATTGAAGGAATCAGAGAAAGAACTGGAAGAGCTTGAAGGGGCTTGAGACCCCAAAAGTACAACAATGTCAAGCAACCAGAGCTTCCAGGGACTAAGCCACTACCTAAAGACTATACATGGACTGACCCTGGACTCTGACCCCATAGGTAGCAATGAATATCCTAGTAAGAGCACCAGTGGAAGGGGAAGCCCTGGGTCCTGCTAAGACTGAACCCCCAGTGAACTAGACTATGGGGGGAGGGCGGCAATGGGGGGAGGGTTGGGAGGGGAACACCCATAAGGAAGGGGAGGGGGGAGGGGGATGTTTGTCCGGAAACCGGGAAAGGGAATAACACTTGAAATGTATATAAGAAATACTCAAGTTAATTAAAAAAAAAAGAAATGTATATAAGAAATACTCAAGTTAATTAAAAAAAAATAGATTACGGGAGTGGTGACTTTGGGACAAGGGCCCACCCAGTTAAGTCTAGGTTCAGGGATGGTAGTACAGGCCTTTAACCCAAGAGCCCACCTAGTTAAGTCTAGGTTCAGGGATGGTAGTACAGGCCTTTAATCCAAGGGGATAGAAGCAAACACATCTCTGAGGCCAAAGCCAGCCTGGTACAAAGCAAATTCCAGGTAAGAAAAGCTTGGGTCCAGGTGGTATGTGGTACACGTTGTAATCCCAGCATTCAGGAGACAGAGCCGTGCAGACCTCTGAGTTCGAGGTCAATCTCCAGAGCAAGTTCCAAGACAGCCAAGTTTAGGTAATGAAGGAAACCATCAAAACCAGAAAGCTGTTCGTAATGTAATAGAAAGGAGGGCTAAGTTCCAGCTCCAGCAAGCAGCAGAACTCAGCAGCTTCAGCCATGTGGCTCTGGCTTTAGAATCAAGAACAGAAAGGACTCTGGAAAAACTGATGCTGGTCAGCTGGAGCTAAGGAATTAGCATGATTAAGAAGGGACCAGGATCACTGAGGTGAAATTTTCTGGCAAGTTTTGTTCTGAGAGCACAAGGAAGCTGTTTTCCAGAGACAGCCAAGGTTTTACTTTTTATAGCTAGACTTGGTAAAGTGTATGAATCAGCCAGGTGATACTGGTTTTGAAGCCATGAAGGGGTCATGGAGAGCAGCTGAGGCTTGGCACTGTGAGAGGCCACTGAAGCCCAATAATGAAGGTACAGCTTCAACTGCAGTTGATGACCCAGGACTGCAGGGGTCCTACAAAGAAGGTGAGGCCTGGCACCAGGACAGGAGCCTGTGAGAGGCTATTGGTGAAGCCTGGTTGCAGCGAGTTGGAGATGCCAGTACCATGGGTTGATCACCAAGAAGAGAGCATCGGCAATGGAAAGGAGCCAACCAGACCAAAGAGTGTTACAGAGCGTAGAGCTGGGGGAGGTGAGAGGTCTACATCTACATCCAATGGCAAACAGGAGAAGACTGGTTCACATGAGGCCACCCCTACAGTGACACACTTCCTCCAACTAAGTCCTACCTACTCCAGCAAGGCCACACCTAATGGTATCACTTCCTGGGTCAAGCATATTCAAACTACCACATGAGTGAGGCAACAAAAACTGAGTTCATCTTAATTACTATCAGTCACCAAATTCCAAAACCAGGAAACACAGAACTCCAACCATTATACAATAAAAAGTATATTATGTTTAAATTGAAGAAAATAAAGGATTTTTAAAAATACTAAAAGAAGTGAAACATGCTTTCTGTTCCCCAGACCAACCCCCTCAGGCTTATTCCTAGCACTGCAACAGAACACCAGCTGCAGCCTTCCCTTTCACAATGCTCATGGTCCTGTAGATCCCAGGGACATGCCCTCCCCTTCCTGCTCCCACTCTTCCCTGCATCCCACCCTCCAACACCAGCAGGCATTCCCTGTGAAGACAGCAACTGATCAGGCCAGGAAAACAGGCAACACACAGCCACCACACTCTGAAAATCAAGAGAAGAAATGTAAATCAATGAACAAAACATCTACCCAACAAAGAGAATCCCAGAAACCAGCACCTAGACCTATAATCATATCAAACAGATGCCTAAACTCCAGCGTAAGAACATAACCAGTAACAGTTAGGACAATATGTCTTCACCACAGCCCAGCTCTCCTACCACAGCACGCCCTGAGTATTCTAACATACCTGACACAAAAGAAAGAGAACTTAAAACAAACTTTATGAAAACAATAGAGGTTCTTCATGAGGAAATGAATAAATCCCTTAAAGAAAACCAAGAAAAAAAATTGAAAAATTGGAGGAAATGAATAAAACTGCTTAAGACCTATAAATGGAAATAGAAGAATAAAGGAAGCAAAAAAAAAAAGTGTATTCTGGAAATGAAAAGTTTAGGAATTTAAATAGAACTACAGAGGAAATCTTTAACATCAGAATACAAGAATAAAATAAAAGAGAGAATCTCAGGCATTGATGATATAAGAGAAGAAATTATATAAGAAAATGTTAAATATAAAACATTCCTGACACAAAACATCCAGTAAATCTAGGACCCTATAAAAACAACAAACCAAATAATAATAGGAATAGAGGAATGAGAAGAACCTGACTCAAAGGCCCAAAAATATTTTCAACAAAATCATAAAAGAAAAAAATTCCTAACCTAAAGGACATATGTATAAAGGTACAAGAAGCTTACAGAACAATAAATAGATAGGAGCAGAAAAGGAAGTCCCCTCCCCACATAATAATCAAAACACCAAACATATAGACTAATTTAAGAATATTAAAAGGTGCAAGGGAAAAATATGTAGGCAGATCTACTAGAATTTCATCCAACTTCTCAGTGAAGATTCTACAAGCCAGAATGTCCTAGACAGAGGTACCACAGACTCTAAGAGACCATGATGTCAGCCCAGACAACTATGCCCAGCAAAATATCAATAGATACCATAGATAGAGAAAATAAGGATATTCCATAATAAAGTCAAATTTAAACAATATCGATCTATAAATCCAGCACTATAAGAAGATGCTAGAAGGAACACTCTAACCCAAGGAGTTTAAATACACACATGAAAACACAGGAAATAAATAATCTCACACCAGCAAAAGCAAATGAAAGAGAACACATACACACTACCACCACCACCAAAAACAACAGCACATCAACAACAACAACAAAAAAATCAACACTCATTGGTTATTGATATCTCTCAACATCAATGGTCTCGATTCTTAGTAAAAAGAGAAACAGAATGGATTCAAAAAGTGAATCCATCGTTCTGCTACATACAAGAAACACACCTTAACTTTAAGAATAGACATCACCTCAGGATAAAAGATTATAAAAACATATTCTAGCCAAAGAGACCTAAGAAACAAGCTAGTATAGCTATTTTAGTAACTAAAAAATTAGACTTCAAAACTAATCAAAAAAAGACAGTAAATGACACTCAATATTCATCAAAGGAAAAATCCACCCAAATGACACTTCAATTAACATCTATGCCTCAAACACAAAGGCACCCAGTTTGTTAAAACAAATACTTAAATCAGATATTGACCCTCACACACTCATAGCCGGAGATTTCAATACCTCACACTCACCAATGGACAGGTCACCCAGACAAACAGAGAAATATTGGAGCTAACAGACATTATAATCCAAATGGACCTAACAGATGTTTACAGAACATTTCATATAAACACAGAATAATACAGCTTCCTTTCAAGAGCTTCATGGATCTTTCTCAAAAATTGACCACATACATGGTCATAAGCACATCTCAACAAATACAAGCAGACTGAAATAACTGCCAGCATTCTACCAGACTACTATGGATTAAAGCTGAGTATCGGTCTCTATAGAAACAACAGAACGACACAAAGCCATGGAAACTGAACACGTCTCTACTAAATGAAAAATAAGACAAGACAGAAATAAAGGAATTAAAGACCTTCTAAACATGCTGGTTTGAATATGCTTAGCCTAGGGAGTAGCACTACCAGAAGGTGTGGCCTTGTAGGAGTAGGTGTGGCTTTGCTAGTTTAAGGTCATTAGAAGCTCAAAATGACCTGGGGGAAGTCTGAGCTTCCAGTTGAACTGAATGTTAGTTGTGGCTCCTGGCTGGAGCACTCCTCCCTCTGGAACCAAAACTTCCAGGCCAGCAGAACTTAGGGCTGCAGGAACAAGAATCAAGAAATTCCCTAGCTGGTCATTAGGAGCGATAGTGAGTGGAACGATTCCCTTTTCCACCTCACTTGATTCCTGGACTCGTGGATCCTGGCTATGGTGGAAAGTGGACACTAAATTTCAATGAAATTGAATACCGAGCATACTCAAATGTATGGGACACAATGAAGGCGGTGCTATGAGAAAATTTCAGAACACTAAGTGCCTACAAGAAAAAAAAAAAAAAGAGGATGATATTGTACTAGTAATTAAACAGCACACTTGACAACTCTAAAAAAGAAGTAAGCATACACAAGAGGGGTGAACCACAAGAAATAATCAAACCAAGGGCTAAAGTCAATAAAATAGAAAGAGAACAATAAAAGCAATCAATAAAACAAACAAAAAGCTGCTTCTTTCTTCAGAAGAATCCACAAAACAGATAAACGCTTATACAAGCTAACAAAAAGGCACAGAAAGAAGATCCAAATTAACAAAACCTGAAATGAAAGGGGGGCATAACAACAGACACCGAGGACATCCAGAGACGTCACAAGGACATGCTTTAAAAACCTGTATGCTACCTAATTGAAAAATGTAAAGGAAACATAATTTTCTCCACACGTACCACTTACTGATGTTAAATCAAGATCAAATAAACAACTTAAATAAAACTGCAAGCCCCAGTGAAGCAACCATTGAAAGTCTCCCAACTAAAGAAAGCTCAAGAGCGGATGGTTTTAGTTAAGAGTTCTATCAGAGATTCAAAGAAGAGCTAATATTAATCCTCTTCAACAGCCCCACAAAACAGAAACAAAAGGAATATTGCCAAACTCACTTTATGAGACCAGAGTCACATTGATACACAAACCATATAAAGAATCGACAAGGAAAGAGAATTACAGACCACTTTTTCTTGTGAACATAGATTCAAAAATACTCAGTAAAATAATTACAAACTAAAACACCCTTTTTATCCACCTGACAAGGCTGTGATTCCATTAAGTGATTCTGTGAATGTCTGTCTAGTACAGTGTTAAATCTAAAACCCAAGTGGTTGGTTGGTTTCAGTATTAGAGTAAGCTCAATTCATATAATCTAGTGAAATTTGGGGTAGTATTATTCATTATACATAGCCAAAAACATTATCTCATTCATGCTATTAGGTACCACCTCCACTTCTGGTTTTTGGTACTTGTTCTTAACTTCCTCTTTTAAAAGTTCTGGAATGTCTTGTTCCTTCTCCCTGTCTTGATGGTTTCAATTTTAGAATGATTTCTCATCCGGTTGATAATTGATTGTGCACTTTACGTCTTATGGCATTCAAATACTAAAACAATAGGGTAAACATCCCTGACCTTTTTTTAAAAAACAAACCCAATTTAGACTTCCATGTACAAGCCATAGATGTCAAAGGGCTGTAATCCCACCTGGTGGCATAGCTTGTGTAACAGAAAAGAGTGTGTATTTAGTAATGACATCAGAACTCTTTAAGAAATTGCAGCCTTTAATGTACACTCTGCAGGGGTGTATAGTCAGTATGGTACAGGGATCTTGTAAAGTCATCAAAACTTGCTATGAATGCTA
The DNA here is from genome assembly GCF_021556685.1 of Rattus norvegicus. Taxonomy (NCBI): domain Eukaryota; kingdom Metazoa; phylum Chordata; class Mammalia; order Rodentia; family Muridae; genus Rattus; species Rattus norvegicus. The sequence continues at coordinate 24,518,395 of NC_141535.1, read as the reverse complement.
ATTGCCATTTGAGTTCTCTAAACCACTCTTTAGCAATTATATTTTTTCTTGATTGTATTTTTAATGTACTTTTGTAGGTTAATGTTATTAAGCAGATGAAAGCAGGTATCAGAGAGAATGAGGCCTGTCATTGGACAAGAAGAAGGATGGGCGGGAGAAAAGTTTTAGAGAGGCAGAGGAGGCCCGAGGGAGGTGAGGGAGCTGAGAGAACATGGCGGCAGATGTTCAGATTCCTCTCTGCATGTATTACAGGTTGCTATGACTATCCTTAGGGGATGCGTGTGTACAGGACTTTGTGTTGTCTAGATGGGCAAATTACATCTTATCTATTGGGATCACAAGATATTGTGAGGTGTGTTCTTTCCTGTGGCAACTTAATTGAGTTCAAGAGAGTGTATGGTTGCAGGATGTACTGAGCCCTTCATAGAATTGCCTGGTAGAAACCAGCCAAGAGAGCCGTGAGTGAGGGTGGGGTTGCCTGACAAGGCGCCATGTTGGAATGACTGGAGGACAGTGGGTCAGAAAGGAGGTGAGGGCAGCATGGAGCTGCTGAGTTAAATTAGCAGTAGTTCCAATGGCCCGCTGGGGCCAGAGCTAGCAGGAGACCTCCAGGGACACGTGAACCGTTCCATCACTTTTTTATTTTTACCGCAACATACTTTGATGTTTATGCTGATGAATTTTTATGTACTTTTGGTGATGTTTACTCTTACAAATTCTTCTGACGTCAGAAAAGTGCCATTGGTTGTTTGCAATCTCATTGTGTAGTCACCTACCACAGGCTTCCACCTATAATAAAGTAATTAATACTGTGCAAAGGTAAAACACTTCTGTTATAAAAGCAGTGTTTGGAAAACAAGAAATTATTAAAAACGGTTACAAAATACTAGTTAATTTCCTTTTCCAATTTCCTACCCTCTAGCTTTAGTTAGCTAAAGGGTACCAACTTATCATTGAAAGATTTTTAGAAAAGTGTTTAATTCTTTTAATACACTCAGAACTAAAGTGTCTGTATGCCTTATTAAGTGCAGTAAGTTCTACTGGGTACAGAGACAAATGTGATCAAAGATGGAGAGGACCTTTACCCCTGAATCTCTTAAGCTGTATGATGCCCCCCACAAAGAAAAAACAAAACAACAAACAATCAAACAGAAAGAGTAGCCCTCCTATACACAGATGCCAAATGGACTGAGAGCAAAATCAAAAGCAATCTTTGCTATAGCCTTAAATAATGTAAAATATAGTTAAAGCCAATAAAATACGGAGGGGTAACTCTAATCAAGCAAGCGAAAGACCTGAACATTAGAAATGTCAAATCTTTCCAGAAAGAAATTGAAGAAGATATCAGATGATCACCCACACACACGGACTGGTAAAAGTAACATAGTAAAGATGACTCTTACAGAGAGCCATCTCTAGATTCAATGCAATTCCCATCAAAACCCAACTCAATTCTTTACGAACCTTGAAAGGACAAGTCTCAACTTCACATGGCAACAATCTGACATAGCTAAAATGACTCTGAGCAACAGAGGAGCTGCTGTTGGCCTGAAGTGTTACTAGCGAGCTACATGGTAAGGCCTGAGTGGTGTGGCACAAAAAGAGGCAGGTTGATTAATGGAACTGAACTAAAGACAGATACAAATGCACATACCTATGGATACCAAATTTTTAAAAACAAAGTCCAAAATACACACTAGAAAAAAAAAAGAGAATCTTAATCAAACTATGCTGGTCAAACTGGTTTGTATATAGAACAAAGCAAACAGATCCATATTTGTCATCCTGTACAAATTTCAAGTCCAAGTGGATCAAAGATCTCAACATAAAACTACACACACTGAACCTTAGGTGAGAAAGTAGGAAACAGCCTTAAATGCACAGGCATAGGAGACAACTTCCTGAACAGAACACTGACAGCACAGGCACTAAGATCAACAATAAATAAATGCGACATTACAAAACAGAAAAGCTTCTGTAAGGCAAAGGATACTGACAAAAGTCTAGAGAATGGGAAGGATTTTCACGAGCTCCATACCAGATCAAGGACTAATATCCAAAATATATAAAGAAGACTACTATTATCAAAATAAAGCACATAATCCAATTAAAAAGAGGTACAGATTTAGACAGAGACTTCTCAATAGCGGAATCTCAAACGTCTGAGAAACAGTTAAAGAGATGGACATATACCCAAAGGATGCTATTTCACACGACGACACTTGCTCAGCCATCTCCATTGTGCCTTTCTTTATAATAGCCAGAAACGGAAACAACCTAGATGCCCTCGACAGAAGAACGGATAAACAAAAGCCTGCATTTACATGATGGATTATTACTCAGCTGTTTAAAACTGGTATCAAGAAATTTACAGTCAAATGGATGGAAATAGGAAAAAAAAAAAACCATCCTGAGTGAGGTAACCCAGATCCACAATGATAAATACGGTATGTACTCACTTAGAAGTAGATATTAGCTGCTAGTAAAATAATAACCCAGCTACACTCTGTAGATTGTAACCGAGAGGTTAGGTAAAGAAGAGAGGTCTAGGTATATGCACGGATCTCCCTAGGAGAGGTAAGAAACAGATTTTGCTGGGTTGTGTGGGTTGGGACGGGAGTGGGAGGGAACAAGTGGGGTTGGAGGGATGAAATAGTGTGGGGAGAGATGGTTAGAATGGGGGGCATTTGGGGGGTGTGGAAACCTAGTGCTGTGGAAAGTTCCTAGAATCTATGAAGGTGGCCCTAGTGAGGACTCCCGGCGATGGGAAATGTGGAGTCGCACTCAATTCGTCATCTCATGCAGCAAGACAAGGCTTCCACTGGTGGGAATGGGTTGCATTTGGTTGAGTTATTGGCCAGGATGGTCCTGTAGAGATCACCAAACAAGCCAGGCTGATGCAATGATGTGGTTGCTCTCAGCAAACTGACAGTGTGGCCCCACTAACAAGGATAACATCCATACAGCTTCACTGAACATGGAGAACTCAAGCTGGTGCCTGCATGGAGCCTTCTCCCTTGTTCTAGTCTCTCTGGTGCCAGAAGGCAATCTGCAGGCTACCAAAAGAGCAACATGGACACCAATCCAGCCACAGAACCTCTGATGAACAATTCCTCCTGTCTCCAAGATGTGCTAGGGCAAGGGTGACACAGAACTTGTGGTGCCTGCCAGATATGCTGGGATAAGGAACCTGTGGGGGTGGCTAACCATTGTCTGATTTAACTGGAGACACACTCCGGAGAGGAAGTCCATGCCTGGTGCTGCTTTGATGGCTAGGAATTGGAGAATGGATAACTCAGATACCTAGGGTGCCTGAGGATACCAAATATAGGGGAGGAAGCGAGGGAGGGAGGAGAAGGGAGAGGGGAAGAGAAATGATTCCCAGTGGGATTCTGCTATGCTCTCAGGTTAGTGTTTTGTCCAGTTGTCACCAGAGAGGCCTCCTCTAGGGCAGCAGGTAGGAACAGACGCAAAGAACCTCACCATGCATTCTGTAGAGTCTGGATTGGAGACCTCCATTGTGTCCCTCGCCTCAGAGCTCAGGGAACCCACAGAAGAGGGAGAGGGAAGATTGTAGGAGTCATTGGGAATAGAGGACAGCAGGAAAACATGGCCCACTGAACCACCCCAGCGGGTGCAGTACAGGCGCACAGGGTCTGAAGAGCAAGCTCTGAGCCTGCAGGGGTCTGCGCAGGTCTGCTGCCTGTGAGCTGTAACTGTTAGCTTGGTGTCTGGTGGGACTTCTAACTGTGGGAATGGGTACGTCTCAACTATTTCACCTGCTCTCAGAACTCTTTTTCCTCCTCATGTTGTTGGGTTGCCTTGTCCAGCTCTGGCATGGGGGCTTTTGCCTGGTCTTACTGTATTTTGTTCTGTCATGTTTGGTTGATCTTGGAGGCCTGCTATTTTCTGATGGGAGATAGATGGGGAGTGGATCATGGAATGAGGAGAAGTGATGGGGGGAAAGAGGGAGCTAGGAATGGAGGGAGGGGAAACTGTGGTGGAGATGTATTGTAAGAGAGAATATGTAAAAAAAAATAGAAAACTACATATCTATAGAGAGAGAGAGGCAAAGGTTATAATTTGGTCTGAGTAGCAGCAACTGTCCAATCAAGAAAAGACTAAGTGTAAGTAACTATTGAAAGGGTCAGGTTCTAGAACTAACATACAGAAAGAAGGCGACTATTTCCTATGGACTCCGCCATGGTGAGCAAGAGAGGTTTATATAAAATACAGCAGTATTTACTTTAATACTCAAAGATGGTGTCTTAGTCAGGGTTTCTATTCCTGCACAAACATCATAACTAAGAAGCAAGTTGGGGAGGAAAGGGTTCATTCAGCTTACACTTCCACATTGCTGTTCATCACCAAAGGAAGTCAGGACTGGAACTCAAGCAGGTCAGGATGCAGGAGCTGATGCAGAGGCCATGGAGGGATGTTACTTACTGGCTTACTTCCCCTGGCTTGCTCAGCTTGCTTTCTTATAGAACCTAGGACAACCAGCCCAGGGACAGCACCACCCACAATGGGACCTCCCTCCTTGATCAATAATTGAGAAAATGCCTTAGAGTTGGATCTCATGGAGGCATTTCCTCAAGGGAGGCTCCTTTCTCTGTGATAACTCCAGCTTGTGTCAAGTTGACACAGAAAAGCAGCCAGAACAGATGATATTCAAGTACAAATCTAACAAAGTATGTCAAAACGTGTGTTAAGGACCATTAGAAAATGGACAAAAGAAATTTCCAACTTTATGGTAGAAAAATTGCTTTTGAATTCTATGTTCTACATAATCCCAATTCAAAACAAAATCTTAGCAATTTGTTCTGTGAATATGCTGAGATGATTGTAAGGTTTATATGAAAAGACCTGGACTAGTCAAACATTGTTCAACACACTGAGTAACTCACACAACCTGAATTCAAGAGTTGCTACACACACACCACCCAGGACAGTGTGGTGTTGGCCTTGTGGAGGGCAGTGACAGCAGATGTACACATTCAACTGACCATAGACAATGAAGTCAAGACAACAGAATGACAAAGGACAATGTTTCCAACAATGCTGACACACCATACGTTAAGAAACACAGTACCTTATGACTGTCATGAAAGTTAATTTAAAATATGTCAGAGATCTGAGTATAAATGGCAGAACTATAAAATTGCCAATCTCCAAGAGGCTAACAGGAGACAAACCATGTGCCTCTTTGGATATGGTGCCAATGGTGTGGTCCCTTGAAAGATCTTACTCCTTATAGGGCCTCAGTCAAGTTAAATGTTTTCCTTTACAAAAAAACACCACAAAAAAGAATATTAAAGATAGCCACATACCAGGAGAAAGCATTTTGAAAACCATACTTGGTAAGTGAGAAGCACAAAAATCTATAAATTAACTCTGCTAGATGAGACACAGTGACACCACTGAAGGTCACCACTGATGGTCAGCCCTGCACTGCAGGAGGAAGGGCAGCACTGCACTGATAGGCAGAACTTGACTTCCTCCCTTCAGTTTATCTGTCAGTCATTCTGTTCTAACAGTGTCAAGCACACTGCCCATTAGCTATGCTGTGATCATATCACTGACATATTTAAATATCTTCTACAAGTCTCAGTTATCTTAATTGTCATTTTTTAATCTTAAAAAATTCACGGTTGGGGATTTAGCTCAGTGGTAGAGCGCTTGCCTAGCAAGCACAAGGCCCTGGGTTCGGTCCCCAGCTCAAAAAAAAAAAAAAAAAAAAAATTCACTATGTGCCACGAATCTAAGCAGGGTTTAGGGTGTTATTTCCAGAGTCGCCTGCCTGGCTGTCACTTCTGTGCCTTATATGGATCTGCTTTCCAGCCCCAAACTGTAGCCATTTGCAAATAACAGTGAATACCTCAGTATCTCTGTATCAATGGTATTTGGTAGTATGTATACAAAGAAAAAAGGAGTTATCTGCATAAATTTCATCAATTAATGAGTTCTTACTAAGATTAAAATTTTGTTTTACTGATCATTTATTTCAGCTACGTACTGATATTGTTGACATGTAAAATACCTACACATGTAAACAACTCAGTATGCTCAGGCACCAGTATACACTCACACAGCTATCACTACTAACACGCTAATCACTGTTGGTAATATAAAAGTATAGGATTAAGTACATTTAAAAGGTCAAAGCTTCAAACTTTCTCTCTCTTTCTCTCTGTGTGTGTGTGTATGTGTGTCTGCTTGTGTGTACAGGATAGGAACACTAAAACAGGGAAATGTGCTGACCAGATACCATAGACAGAAATGGGTTATCCTTTTAGTGCCCCACAGGTGCTCAACATGACAGGTTACTGCTTAGACTCTTGGCTAGCCCTCCAGAACATGATGGTAAGACCCTGTTGCTGAAGACACCTCATCTTCAAGCCATAAAGCTTGGAGAAATCAAGCTGGTGTTTGGTTGGGAGTTTCCCTCCGACTGGTTGGCTTTCATACTGCTAGAATGGCTGTGGCCATAGTGGGATAAGAAAGGTAATCATTATTCTCAGCCAGCTATGAGCACAGTAACAACTAGTCCAGCAAGACACATGTCCACCAGTACAACAGTGGCAACAATGTCCTGAGAACAGCCAATCACTTTCTGACTGAATTTAACACTCAATCCATAAGCTGAAAGTGGTACCCAGAAGTTATCAGGACCAAGAAGTGTGGCTAGGCAGGTCCTAGGCCCTGGGGGTAAGAATCTGCTACTACTATTCTGCTAAATGATACAGTACTGAACCAACTCTCAATGACTTATTGTTATATTCGTACTACAACATGAGTTAGAGCATCTCTCAAGCTTCATCCAAGCAGTAGATAGCAATTAATACAAGGAGACACAAGTGGCCAAGGTGTAGTGTTCAGTGCTAAATGGGACAACTATATCACATCTCTCCTCTCAGAGGCCAGGTATCACTGTAGAAGAGGGGTGCAAAGCCTGTAGGTCCAGAAGCCTTGGGTAACTACAACAAAGCAGTGGCTTTTGATACAACATATCAGTCACACATTAACACACTTAGTACACGATACCTGTGCAAGCCAAGCCAGACAAAATCCAAGCACTGAGAGGGGAGCTGAACATGAAATCCTACTCCTAGCTGAGGGGATATTGGTAGTTGACAGCTGCTGGGAGAGAGTCAGTTTTCTTTACAGGTTTGACCCTAGTGCCCTAAGTCTGCCCGTGGATGGCTATACACTCAAGAATATGGGCAGCACAAACTGTACTTAATGAGGACACAAAGATGGGTGGATAGTGATGTAAACTAGACCTGGGGCATTAATATAATCAAAATATACAGTATGCAACATAGTATGAACAATGTTCAAAACATTTTATTAAGGTGTTTAAGTACCATAGTCTTGCATTAAGTGGGTTTTGTAATATCTGTTTTCTCCTGTGTTGTTTTCCTAGTGACAACTCTTCTTTGGAAAGGACATCCTGTCTTCCTCCTTTTTGTTACATGCACCCATGTCCAGATGCACAGCTCAACTGAACAAAACAATCCATTGAATACTTATTCTTTCCTTGCTGACGAACCAAATTTCAATGTAAATTCTGACCCTTGTTATTGTAAATAAACATTAATACTTAATTTTACCTTATATCTAAACATCTGCTGACATTTGGAATGCAAATCCGTGTTTCTAAAACTATTTTTGTTCATGGTATTGTCTGTTAATAACTTTTTAATTTTTATGTTTGCACATTGACTGTTTCTAGTCTGCATTTCCCTCCTAGGAACCACAGCAGCCTTCCCACCTAGCTAATCTACCCAGGGCCTTAGACTTCCTTCCTAGAATTTGGTCAAAGTACATAGAAGAATGTGAGAACAGGTGATCCGATGATTTACCAAATGATTCTTATTAGGGAAAAATTAAAAGCCACATTTTATAAAATGTTTAAATGGTGGCTTAAGATCATTCTCATCCATTTTTTTATTTTTAGTTTTATTTTACATAAATTATGTAAACTTCAAAACAATTTTTTATCTGTGTGGGATGGGACAATTTGATTCTTTAGCACACACTGTAAAATTATCAATACTTTTTAACTTAAGACTGTAAATTTGATTTCAAGATTTTGTTCCTTATTTATACTTCAAAAAATTGTGGATAAGAGTTTATCAATTTCTGAACGTCTACAACACTGGCATTATAATTTACTCTAAACAACGTATGAGTCCTAGGAAAGAGAAAGTGTAATGCTGTGTGGTACTTTCCTGTCTTTTAACATCTATATCTGATTTTTAAAAGGAAAATGCATCAAGATCTCTTAAGTTCCCTGAAATGTTTAACTAGCTACGAAACTACTGAGACTGCTATGCTCTCGCTCACGTGACTTTCCCAGTGGCAGGAGATTACGAGGGAGGGAAAGTCCAGATTACTCTCTTTTGTTTTGTTGCAGGACAGAAAGAGTGGCAGAAGAGAAATGCAAATTTGGATGATTTATTTGTTTCTACTTAGCCTGTGATTCAAGCAGTTAAAGTTTTAATAATTATAAAGAGCAAAAAAGAGAATAAATTCATGTCTGATAAACTTTTTTTGTTATCCATTTGGACAACAATCTATTAACCACCACATAGTTTATTTTTCTCTGAAAGGATGACACTGACTACTGACCAGAGCTGCTGAGGGAGGGAGGCAGCAGACTGCCGGGGCCACAGCAAACTGGGGGAATTCAAGAGCTGGTGAGGGCCGTACAACTGCCCACCATCCCGGGAAAGTGAATTCTCCTCCTCACCTATTGTCCGACAGACAGTGTACCTCCCTACTCGGCTATTCGAAGGAAGTGGACATATGAGTCATACTCCTTCCCTCATGACTCCCATCTCTACAATGACCTTTCATGGTCTACTTTCTTTTAGACAGCCAGAATATTGACATAAATCACAAAGGATGGGAGATCGCTCCTAAAAATGAGGAGAATATTCCAGAAAAGAAATTTATTTTAAAAGGAAAGGAGAGAGGGAAAGATCCTTCTGAAATATTGGTGTATTTTTCCTTACTTCATACAGAACAGGATTTAAAGCACACCTGTGAGGATAAGCCAAATATCTGATGTCTGACGAACAGAGAGTGTACAGTCTAACACGTGCAGTACTCAGTCCTGCAGAAGGTTACGCTACCACAGCTGTCTTTCACCTTTAAGAACAGCTCGGGAGGGGCCACTTTATTCCATGAGGACTCTGCCCCATCTCTGTCTCTACTCAACAGCAACAGACAGGTCGGCACTTCAAACCATACCCATAACCACAGACAGCACTGGGGAAAGCAGGAAAACCACAAGTTCAAGTCCAGCCTGAACTATGTGCCAAGGACCTGTACCATTTCCCAAATAGATTATCAACATAGATCCCCACTGAAATAAACTTCCAAAGTTACAGAAATAAGTGAATAATGAAAATGTGATATGTCTGCACAAATGGATGATGTTCAGATTATTAATACAAGTAAAATTATGAAATTTGTAGGTAAATAGATTTGTAGGTAAACTGATAGGGCTGAAAACAATCCTGAATGAAGTGACACAGACTTGTTTCCCTCACCTGTGAATCTTTGCATCAGACATGTGCTTCACTCACAACACTCACACATATCTCTATCACCCAAACTTCACCACAAAAGCTTCTATTTTCAGTGGATGGTGATTAATTCAGAGACTCCTACCCGAGGACACAGAGGACACGTCCTCTCTGAGGCTCAGAGATCGTTAGAGGAGAAGGGATGGAAGGAAGGTAGAGCTGGGGCGTCTTCAGGGCAGCCAAGCACACAGTGAAGGCAGAAGGAGGCCCAGCATGGCTGGGGAACGGGAGGCAGGCACACAGCCCTCCCTTAGCTATGGAGCACTTTGTCGCTGTTAGTGACAGCCCCAGGAAAGGGACCCTCTCTAGGTCAAGACCATAGAGTGGGGAACATTTTCAATATCGGAGAGTAAATTGGCCTTGTAAGCGTTTTTCCAAAGACACAGACTCAGGTGGATAGGGAAGGGGATGGATCTGTGAAAAGTTAGGGTGCGTTGACTATGATTAAACCACATAATGTAGAACTTAAGGTTCGCAAAGCAGGAAATGAAAAAGGAAACTTGTCAAGACCATTATAGAAACAGGTGCCTTCTAGTTGTTAAATGAAAAATAAAAACGTAACAAGAAAATCATCATGTAAAATTCCATGACAGAACCATCACATGTGCTCCTCGTCATCACATGTGCTCCTCGTCATCACATGTGCTCCTCGTGCTCCTGCACAGCAGCAGGGATGAGATGGCAGTGTTTGTGTCAGAGCTGAGCCTTTTATGGAACTTGATATCTGCATGACCAGTTTACTGATGCTTTCCTCTCTTCCCCTTACAAACCCTCCCTGGCTTTTCTCCCTCTGCTTTTCATTCATGACTCCTTCCTTCCACCAACTGGTTTTTGGCTGAGACCACAATTTCAATAAAAAATAAAAGCTGCATAGTCAGGAAGGAAGCTAACAAGCTTCCTCTCCTCAAATGTCATTAGTGACTTCCTGAATACAGGAGAAACACATTAATTAAAAACATTAAAGGAGGGGCTGGTATAGGCAACAAAAACAGGTTCCCATTCATTCTGATCACAGCCAGTGTGAACTCACATTCATCCTGATCACAGCCAGTGTGAACTCACATTCATCCTGATCACAGCCAGTGTGAACTCACATTCATCCTGATCACAGCCAGTGTGAACTCACATTCATCCTGATCACAGCCAGTGTGAACTCACATTCATCCTGATCACAGCCAGTGTGAACTCACATTCATCCTGATCACAGCCAGTGTGAACTCACATTCATTCTGATCACAGCCAGTGTGAACTCACATTCATTCTGATAACAGCCAAGTGAACAGTGAGAAGCCATCTGGGTATGACACCTTGCACACCCATGCACAGGGGAGTACTTGACAGAGTGAGGCTCATGGAGCTATCACACATTACAGTGACTTCTACAATCTCCTTCAAAACAATTCCATGATACCACAGACTCAACACATTTCAGTATCAAGACACTTCTTGCAAATATATTTTCCTGAAATTTTATTGAATATAGTTTCTTATAATTTGAATTACATTACCTATAATCAGTGGAAAAGGCTAAAATTTTTTTCTTTCCTTCACACACACACACACACACACACACACACACACACACACACACGTCTTTATATATGGGTATAATTTAAATGCATGATTACTTTTATTTAGGACTACATAATTATTATTTATATATTTCATTGACACATGTTAAATTTCATATTTTGCAGCCAGAACAGTATGTATATACCTTATACATTCTGTTCCAAAACTCATTCTTTAACGATTTAATTCTTTTTTGTATATAAATTACATAAACCCTCCTAGCAAACATTCCAACTACCGAATCACGTGCTTTTAGTTTGTATTCAAAGGGCAAGCAGAATAAGGTTTTATTTATTTATTTATTCTTATTTTTATCACAGCTTACAAGAGTATTCCCTTGTGCACAGCTAGGCCCCAATCTTAAGATTGCTCTCAACAATTGATTTTGTATTAGATAGAGAAAAGAAAACATTATTTGTACTAATTTGAATAAAACACCTAGATGAAATTTTTTAAAAACTAGTTTTTCTTACTTGTCAAGGATTCTTAGCATCATATAGCCGCTGAAATCAAGCCAATGCTTGTCAAGATTCATTGAACTTTAGGGCCGGCACCAGGCTGGGACTATAGTGCAGATGTAAAGACAAACTCCCGCAGTAAACCTACTTTAAGTTTCATCTGGCTAATAACAGTTCTCCACTGAGGAGATTATTTTCTCTGATTCCCAACTTGGGTTTTCCTAAATAAAATTTGTTTGGCTCTTCGTGGGCATGGTAATGACTGCTAAAGAACAAAGCCCTCTGCATCTGTATTACAGACTTACCTACACAAAACAACTGCCATTTCACCTCACAATCAACCACTGACAGGACACAATGCAGAACCGGTTAACACTGTGCTCTTTTTGTGGGAAGTATGCTTCAGGAGCGCAGTCCCACGGCCAAATGCTAGTTAAATATAGGGGGTGAAAGGCCTGAGGTGTTCTTTTTTTTTTTTTTTTTTTTTTGGTTCTTTTTTTCGGAGCTGGGGACCGAACCCAGGGCCTTGCGCTTCCTAGGTAAGCGCTCTACCACTGAGCTAAATCCCCAGCCCCTGAGGTGTTCTTACAGAGACTAGGAAGATGGTGAAAATGTTCTCTAGCTCTTTGTGACTGACCAGCATTTTCTTGTACATCCTGCAGTAAGGTCTGACTGACCAAACTCTTCCACACGCCTGGCTTTACTCCATGGTCTCACCCTGGATAAATATCAGTTGGTTTCTGAACAACACAGTAATGCACGATTCACTGTTTGACACATAAAATGAAAGAACAAGTAAGGAAAATCAGGTGTAAACTCAGCATTCAAAACTAACTACTGATAAAATCTTCATATGATTTTAAAAATAAGTATTAGCCTAACATATAACTTAGTCATTTTCATTCAGTAATACATGCTCAGTATCTTCTAATTCTCTTCTGGCCTTCTTCTAAGTTACTCCCAAAGGCTTTACAGCTTACTGTTGTAAACAGGAGTGGATACCTTGCATTCTTTTTGCTGTGTGTGTACTTTATAGTTTTCTGCACTTTTCTCTAAGGGCTGTGTCTCATATTTAAATAATGGTATGTATCTGGGGCTACCATCTCAATATATTCTTTATCCATCCTATTGTGTAAGTCTTAAGTCAGTTTGGCTCTTACAGCACATTCTAAAACCTAATTTGCTTAAATGTAAATATTTTTCACAGATCTGAAGGCTAGGATGTCCAAGATCAAAGTGTTAGTAGATATAGTGACCGATGAGGTCTGTGTTCTCTATTTCTAGATGGGCGTCTAATCATTCCACATGTATATGGCAGCAGTGCACACAGAGCTCCCCTTCCATTTCTTTTATTAATGAGGTGATTAACCATGACACCGTTGTGGTCATGAACTGCCTAATCCCAGCTGCCAGCCACAGCCCGGCATTCACATGGCATCACACTAGGCTTAGGATTTCAATTTTACGGAACATGCATTCAATCCACAGCCCTCTACTAAGTTCATAATTAGTGAACGCAGACTTAGCGCTCTCAAGCCAGAGAAAGGATGCTATTTGCATAAATGAACATTCATATATACATGCTGTCAAAATGCAAAATGTTGCATGTTTAAGCCAAATTTGTAACAGAAATTGTCTAAGATTTGACTACCCTTTTTGTAATTCACATGGCTGTCTAAACAGTAGTGTGCTTTAGAGAGGAGCCACCTGCATTATTTAAGAAGAGAACCTTGCAGCGCAAGGCCCTGGGTTCGGTCCCCAGCTCCGAAAAAAAAAAAAAAAAAAAGAACCAAAGAAGAGAACCTTGCTTCAACTTGTGTTTTGCTTTATGCTTTTTTCAGGATACCTTACTCTCTCTTTGTCAAACGTCTCAAGACCAAACTAGTAGTCATAAAATTATTTATTCAGTGGAGTGGTGATATTTACTGTGGAGTCAAAATGAGACATATGGACCTCTAACCAGTGCTGTGATCGCTATAACTATGGAAAGAAAGTTTAAGAATTCTAAATGTTCTTGAGAAGATGTTTACAAGACATACATATAGCAAATAATAAAATTTCTGCTTTTAATTGTGTATTTCTGAAATTCCAAATTAATTTTCATTATCAAATATCACAAGTATGTTTCTAAAATCATTGTTTCTTTTAATATATGTTAGTACAGGGATAATTCTTCCCTTTAGATTCATGTGAATGTGTCAGTTTTCAGATACAGCTTAAATCAAAATCCTATGGTAAACCTCAAAAGACTTAAAATGGTTTGTCAAACTAATCTATTCTGATAGGATTTATAGTTGCTGTAACATACCTAATACTATCAAAGAAGCTTTTATTTGTTAAAAAGCAAAACATTCAATTCTTTTATGCTTTCAACATATACAGCATAAGTCTAATAATTATCCAACTAAAATATTATTTCCCTTAAAAACTAAAATGTAAGAAACTTTATTAACTAAAAATGTATGATGTGTCACGGTGAACTGAACACATTTCAGATTTAGTTAGAAACAAAGTTACAATGGTTTTAGATTCATATTATTTCTGGCTTTTAAAAACAGATGTGAAATTTTCAAATGTATGAATAACTATCAGGTGTTGTAAAGTACCAGCTCCTCCCTTCAGTAAACAGTCATTGTTCAGATCTCTGGCCGGGTCTGAAGTTAGAAAGGGGCTGAGCAGAGGTTACCACACTTGGCACAACAGATATGCAAAGAGGGGCTGAACTGCTCCTGCCAGAGAAAGAGAGATCTTTGGGAGAATCTCAGACTCTATCCACACAGAAAACACACTTTAGAACCCCAGGTTGTGGCAGAAGTGCTCCAGACTGACAGGGTAGGACATCACCATGGGAACCATCCTCCCTCCCACTGCCCTTCTTCCTTACTCTTTCCATCCTCTTCCAAGAGAAGCAGCAGGGAAAGCCTGGGAACAGCCCCTCTGAGGTGACAGAGGAGTGCTTCCTAAGACCTGTGACTATGGAATTATGTTTCAGAAGTTATTTTCAGTAGGCATTACAGTAGATAATACCTTCTAACTTTTTGTAATATGACATGTAAAAGTGCAAACATTTAAGGCATATGATATTTGATCTATGCTTACTTCGTAAACTGGTGAGCACCATCAGGTAACTGTCATATCCAGCCAAGCCCACCAAGCTACCTGTCTGAGGAAGCAGCACATTAAGTATGCACATGTTTCCAGGACAGAACACTGTGCTGACAGCTGGACTCCACTGGGAAGGGTGAGATTATTAAGCACAACTACAGCTTTTACAAAATAAAATAAAATAAAATAAAATAAAATAAAATAAAGAGGCTGGCTCTTCTCTATCACAATGCTCTCAAGGAGAAACCAGCATCACTACCATTTCATACATTCTCAACCATTGAAAGGAGATACGAGAATCCTTTTAATCAAACAATGCTTATCTTGTTAGTATATGTCAAAAATACCTAAGAAAACTCTTCATTGAAATCTTACACCATATACAAACTCAGCATATAACACAACAAAATGTAAAAACATGAAACTTCTAAAAGAGAACAGAGAAATAATAATCTGTGACCTTGGTCTTCATAAACCAGACTTTATAAGAAACTATAATCACTGTTCTTTGAATAACACTATAAATAAAACCACAAAATCATCCATACAGAGGCAAATGAACCAAGGCCTAGAAATAAATCCATGGGTACATGTCAAACGACTTCAGCAGGAATACAGCAATACTCCATGGGAAAGGACAGTAGTCTCTTAGACAAACTATGCTAGCACAGTGGATGTAAATGCGTGAGAATGGGGAGGTAAGATGGCTCAGTGGTAAAAGCATTTGCAGCAAAAGCCTGAAAACCTGAGTTCTTCTATCCCAAGGTCACATGTCCCATGATGGAAGGAGAGAACCAACTCACAAAATACCACATGCATGCACACTCACACACACTCTCTCTCTCTCACACACACACACACACACACACACTCACACACTCTCTCTCACACACACACTCACACACACTCTCTCTCACACACACACTCACACACACTCTCTCTCACACACACACACACACTCACACACTCTCTCACACACACACTCACACACACACTCACACACACTCTCTCACACACACACACACACTCACACACACTCTCACACACACACACACACACACGCACACACACACGGGGGGGACTGGATTGAAGATTTAAACACTGTAAAACATGACACTGGTCATCATTAATTTCATGGATGTACACAGGAAACACAGACCTCAGAATCCAACTCAGTGAACAACACCACACTAACCGAAGAACACAAGGTACACAGCACCGCACTAACCAAAGAACACAGGGTACACAGCACCGCACTAACCAAAGAACACAGGGTACACAGCACCGCACTAACCGAAGAACACAGGGTACACTCGGCAGTGTGAGAAGGGAGCACACTGAGCAGAAGAAAGCATCTGTAAAAGAGTTGACATCCACACTATGGATGGACAACATACATACATGAGGTTGCAAAAACTAATCATCCAATTAAAATCGGTTGAGAGACTTTAATAAACATTTCTCCAATGAATAAATCAAGATGCCCAATAGGTCTGTGAAAGTTTTCTTATACATAATCTATCCAGAACTGAAACTCATCTGTGCTCTCATGGCATTTATGTGTACTTCTACTACAGATTCATTAAGTCATAATACAGTTGAGTGTGCCTTCATGGAGCCCATAAACTCCTTAAGAAAGAACCAGTGGGGCTGGAGAGATGGGCTCAGTGGTTAAGAGCACTGACTGTTCTTTCAGAGGTCCTGAGTTCAAATCCCAGCAACCACATGGTGGCTCACAACCATCTCTAACTGTGGTCCCAAAATGCCCTCTTATGTTGTGCAGGCATACGTGCAGACAAAACACCCAGAACCAAAGAAATGAATCTGGGAAGAAAGGGAGGGAGGGAGGGAGGGAGGGAGGGAGGGAGGGAGGGAGGGAGGGAGGAAGGGAGGAAGGGAGGAAGGGAGGGAGGGAGGAAGGGAGGGAGGGAGGAAGGGAGGGAGGGAGGGAGGGAGGAAGGGAGGGAGGGAGGGAGGGAGGGAGGGAGGGAGGGAGGGAGGGAGGAAGGGAGGAAGGGAGGAAGGGAGGAAGGAAGGAAGGAAGGAAGGAAGGAAGGAAGGAAGGAAGGAAGGAAGGAAGGAAGGAAGGAAGGAAACACCAGCATCACTCTTGGCACTCTTAGCACTTGCTATGGCTAGACTACCTTCCCTAAAAGTTCATGCTAGAAATTTGATCCTAAAATTCTTATGTAAATGGCGTTTGAATGAGGTATTTGGCAAGTGTTCAGAATTAGGAGGAGTAGTGAGTACTAATGCCCATGGTGGCATGTGTACATTTATCAGAAAAGAGATTCGATACAGCATGCTTGTTCTATCTCAGCATGTGACATTCTGTGCCGTGCCGTGACACCGCAGGAAGGCTCTTACCAGGTGCTGTGCACATGCAGGTCCCATACCCTGGCTTTCCAATCTCCAGAACTATAAGTAAGAGTAAGCTTCTCTTCCTTACAGATTATTCAGTGTCAGATAGTGTGTAATAGTAACCAAGCCACAGTAAGATAGCACCTAAAATAGTACATGTTTTATAGTAAACACTTTAAAAATAAGATAAAAATATACATTACAAGTCTTAGTAAAGTGATTAAATAAATGTGGCTGAGTGAGCCTTAAATTTATAATACCTCATGTATTTGGGAAGTTTCTAGCTACTATAGTCAATATCCTTCTTAATCAGGTTATAAAGAAAGCTAAACTCCCATTCATACTATAATTAAGTTCAGAATAATATTTTCATTTCATGGATCACTTAGTAGAGAAAAGTCAAAGGAGGAAATGAAATCCCGAGGACAGCCACGGTTGTGGGGTAGTGGAACCTTTGATAAGGTTGAGCGGGTTCAGAGACCCTGCTACCTAGGCACTCACCTGGAGAGTAGGCCTCTCCTTGCTCCCTACCAAGATTCCCGGCCCAGAACATGTGACCACGTTCTCCATAAAGGGGTGAGACAATGGTCATACAGTCCAGAACAGGTTCTCCATGCCAATGAGAGATCTAGAGACCGAGGCTTTAGCCAATAAGCTTCCCTTCCCAGACACTCCTTCCTGCAAAAGGTGTTTACTCTCTGGTCCACCCTGAGGAGGTTATGCTATGCACCCATTTGCCACAATGAACAGTCAATAAACAGTTTAGAACCAAGGACTGTCTCTCTCATCAAGAACTGCCACAGGGAGCATGGAGAAAGCCTTCGTCTACAGAGTTGTGCTGCTTAAGTCTCCCACAGGAGACATTTGCAGTCTGCCCTCCTGGACTCACTACCACTGAGCTACCCTGGCCCGGGCTCACTGTCGTCAGCATGTGGGTCCCTTCCATTCCCAGCTCCCTGCAACTTCTGGTGCAGTCTGGATGTCCAGGAGTTTGGGGACACCCCCCAAACCCACCCCAGGCTCTTCCTCAAAGGTGACTGGACGCCCAGGAGTCAGGGAACCCCAGCTTTGGCCTCAGACTATGTCATTTCTTACTCTGGCTGATGCCCCCACCCAAGGTTGTGTTCTCCCACTCCTGAGTGCCATCAGTGGTCCCCACAAGCCCAGCCGTAGGGTAAAACATAGTCTAGTTCAGCGTTTAATCTGTCCAGATGAGTCCCACACCCCGGCGGCAAGACAGAACAGCCAAGCAGGCACCCCAGTGAGCACCTCCCATTTCACCTGCCCAAGAGCATTCTCACACTCCGGCAGTGAGGTGGAATAACTGACCACATGGAAAAGAAAGTGCTTTAATCCCACAATATATGAGTACAAGCGACAATTATAACCCACAGGTAGAACTTGTGGGGTTTGCTGACGACACCTTCCTATCCGTGTAACTCTAGTTCAGACTGAGACAATAACTGTGCTAAAGAACACTGACTTTTATGATGCTGATCTAGGTCACATACGATATTCAGATTCTACATTTATTCTTATGGGAAGAAGGTAATGTACTGTGTCCCACAGTTTATTTGGGACATACATGCTACTCTTCAGATAGAAGATTAGATGAAGTGAAACAGCTGCCTATCACAAACATAACTACCATTATAAAGTTATGTAAACTAAATTTCTAAAAGTCAATCATTAATCTGTATAATTATAAATATGTAAATATTTAAAACGTTTGCTTTACTCAAGGACATCCTCAGCTCACAGTGAGTCTGAGACCAGCTCAGGATAATCAAATCATTTTATAAATTCAGTTTTATTCATGTGACAAGCAAAATTTTTTTTCGAAACAACAAATCCACATTTATCTTGTGTAAACATCACAGGAGACCTACCTTAGAAGAGTCTATGCTAGGCTTGGACTGATAATCATGCACATGAACATGCCACACCCAAATGACAGGGAATCAATGCAGAGCACAGGAGAGAAGACCAGAGAGGGACGGGAGAGGAGACCAGAGAGGGACGGGAGGGGAGACCAGAGAGGGACGGGAGGGGAGACCAGAGAGGGACGGGAGGGGAGACCAGAGAGGGACTGGAGGGGAGACCAGAGAGGGACGGGAGGGGAGACCAGAGAGGGACGGGAGGGCTCGGGGGAAGGAGCATCTCAGGGCCTATTCAGTACTAACGTCTCAGTGACTTCTGGATGTGAGAAGACAGAGCGAGGGATGGACTTGATGGGTTTTCAGAAAAAAGAACGAAAATGCTGTAAGGACACCAGCTCTTTTTAATACTGCCCAATGTATTTCCTGAGATAAGAAGGAATGGATGCGTTTTAAAACTTTAATTTTTGTTTTTGAATGACAATATTTCACTATTTTATATTACATTTCTATGAGTTCTCACAGCATGCCCTATAGGCATGATAGAGAACAGTTTTGAGAAAGGGACCTTTCATTTTTTTTTTCTTTTTTTCTTTTTTTTATTTTTTTTTATTAACTTGAGTATTTCTTATATACATTTCGAGTGTTATTCCCTTTCCCGGTTTCCGGGCAAACATCCCCGACCCCCTCTTATCGGTGTTCCCCTCCCAACCCTCCCCCCATTGCCGCCTTCCCCCCAACAGTCTAGTTCACTGGGGGTTCAGTCTTAGCAGGACCCAGGGCTTCCCCTTCCACTGGTGCTCTTACTAGGATATTCATTGCTACCTATGAGGTCAGAGTCCAGGGCCAGTCCATGTATAGTCTTTAGGTAGTGGCTTAGTCCCTGGAAGCTCTGATTGCTTGGCATTGTTGTACATATGGGGTCTCGAGCCCCTTCAAGCTCTTCCAGTTCTTTCTCTGATTCCTTCAACGGGGGTCCTATTCTCAGTTCAGTGGTTTGCTGCTGGCATTCGCCTCTGTATTTGCTGTATTCTGGCTGTGTCTCTCAGGAGCGATCTACATCCGGCTCCTGTCGGTCTGCACTTCTTTGCTTCATCCATCTTGTCTAATTGGGTGGCTGTATATGTATGGGCCACATGTGGGGCAGGCTCTGAATGGGTGTTCCTTCTGTCTCTGTTTTAATCTTTGCCTCTCCCTTCCCTGCCAAGGGTATTCTTTTTCCTCATTTAAAGAAGGAGTGAAGCATTCACATTTTGATCATCCGTCTTGAGTTTCGTTTGTTCTAGGGATCTAGGGTAATTCAAGCATTTGGGCTAATAGCCACTTATCAATGAGTGCATACCATGTGTGTTTTTCTGTGATTGGGTTAGCTCACTCAGGATGATATTTTCCAGTTCCAACCATTTGCCTACAAATTTCATAAACTCGTTGTTTTTGATAGCTGAGTAATATTCCATTGTGTAGATGTACCACATTTTCTGTATCCATTCCTCTGTTGAAGGGCATCTGGGTTCTTTCCATTTTCTGGCTATTATAAATAAGGCTGCAATGAACATAGTGGAGCACGTGTCTCTTTTATATGTTGAGGCATCTTTTGGGTATATGCCCAAGAGAGGTATAGCTGGATCCTCAGGCAGTTCAATGTCCAATTTTCTGAGGAACCTCCAGACTGATTTCCAGAATGGTTTTACCAGTCTGCAATCCCACCAACAATGGAGGAGTGTTCCTCTTTCTCCACATCCTCGCCAGCATCTGCTGTCACCTGAGTTTTTGATCTTAGCCATTCTCACTGGTGTGAGGTGAAATCTCAGGGTTGTTTTGATTTGCATTTCCCTTATGACTAAAGATGTTGAACATTTCTTTAGGTGTTTCTCAGCCATTCGGCATTCCTCAGCTGTGAATTCTTTGTTTAGCTCTGAACCCCATTTTTAATAGGGTTATTTGTTTCCCTGCGGTCTAACTTCTTGAGTTCTTTGTATATTTTGGATATAAGGCCTCTATCTGTTGTAGGATTGGTAAAGATCTTTTCCCAATCTGTTGGTTGCCGTTTTGTCCTAACCACAGTGTCCTTTGCCTTACAGAAGCTTTGCAGTTTTATGAGATTGAAAGGGACCTTTCATTAAACTCAGAGGTGATGTCCCCTCTTGGCCCAGAGTTCTCTGTGTTCCTCTGTCTTTGCGTGTGACTGCTGAGAGATAAAGTGTACCTGACACAACTCTCTAACTGCCAATCCATCTTCCTAGTCCTTAAATATTATTTTTAAATTTAATTTTCTTTTGGGCTAATGAAATACTTTAACAAAGGTAGACAAAGATAGACTAGGTACAGGGGATGAAAAGTCAGTTAACTAATTTTTTAAAATATAATTTACACAAGAGTATATGTTTATGTGTGTGCTCTTACACACACACACACGCACATATACACACACACACACACACATACACACACACACACACACACACACACACACAGTATGAATACTAATAGCATGAGAAGGCCCCTAAACTGGCCTGACATTGCAAAGCAGAAAAACCAGATGAATGATTTTCTCCTATCCTAGTTCTCCATGCCAAATCCACTTTGTTCCATGGAATTGCCTCAGAAGAGTCCTGTAATCACCCCATCACAGCGGTGTGCAGCCTGTGCTGAGGACAGGCGGGAACTAATCTGTGAGAACTTGAATGGCACATCGGGCTGCCTTTGCTAACACGCTGGCAGACTCCTCTTGCAGGTAGTGTAACAGCTGTTGCTGAGTGGTCCCAGTCACCAGAGAATTCCATTGAACAGTTTGATATCATTGCCTGAATTCAAAGTGACACCAAATTAAATCTTGTTATGGTAATGATCATCACAGGATAAAATGGGTTAGGAGAACAAGCCTCAGTCTTCAGAATTAATTAAATTATATCACCCTTGGCTGGCAAATCTCAAGCCGTACTTAAACATAAAGCTATAGTGACTTAAATGTGATAAAATATTTATTAAAATATCATCTTAAGAGACAGAAACATAGCAGAGGTTAGGAGCAGTTGCTACTCTTCCATATGACCTGGGCTCAGTTCTCTGCACACACACAGTGGCTCCAGAGGACGCACCACACTCTTCTGTCCTCCGAAAGCAACAGGCACACATGTGGTATACATACATGTATATGTAAACATTAATATACATAAGATAAAATATATTTTAAAAGTTAAAACATCATTTTGAATAGATAACTTAATAAAATGGTATACTTAATTGATGTGCTACTTACATATCAAGGGGATACAAAATAACTTTCTTCTTTTCAATGTGTATGAAATAAACTTCAGTTTTCATAAAAAATTATGAAAAATTCCTATAGAATTTTGGAGAAGTTAAAACATAAGATGTGTACACACACACACACACACACACACACACACACACACATACACGCGCGCACACACACCCCTCTCTCACACAGATAGGAAGAAGAGGGAAGTCCTTACGGCTCCTTCTAATATTGCTGTAGGTGTTAAAAATTACAAAGTAAGCAAATGTCTCAATTAGCTCTGGATGACCAAGAACATGAGCAGTGTCAAAGTCCTTGGAATTAAAGAGCTGAGGTAGGTGAAATCACGTGATTACAGATCTTTCCTTAGAAGAAGTGCTCCTTTGGTGTGTGTTTGTTTGTTTTGAGACAAAGTCTCATAATATGACACAGGCTATAACTTTAAGCTGGGCTATAATCCCAGAACTTGGAAAACATACAAGGGGATCAAGGGTTTGAGATTAGTCTGGATTATATAGTAAGATTCTCACAAAGAAATTCAAGCAGAAAAAAAAAGAAAGAAAGAAAAAAAGAAAGAAAGAAAAGAAACATTTCCTATTGACTGTGGGCAATGTTTATCATTTAATTTTTCAGTCATTTCATCAGCAATGCAAGAAGTGAGAGATAAGCAACCCCACGCCACAGTCCAGTCTAGATAGAAGCGCTGTACTCGCAGGCCACAGACCACCAGGCTACTGTGTGGATGGCTGCTCAGTGTGCACGGCAACCCTCCCCCCGACAGGGTATCTGTCTGCTGAAGCAGATGAGCTGGCCTGAGTCCACTCTACAAGCTCGGTTACACTCATGAAGAGTCACCCAGAGAAGTGGTCTGGAAACGTTACATTGTTGTTAAAGACACTCAAAACAGAATTGTCAGGGAAAGATTTCAAGCACAGAATTAATTTTAATTAATTAATTTTGGTCAAAGCCACTCCAGTGCCACCACTACCACATGCCATCCAATCTATATTTGAATGTTTTTCTGCATTCAACTGAGCCTGCCCAAAGCCCTGCCCATAGCCACTGAGAACCTGTACCTGGTACTGTGCAGCACAATCAAAGGCTATTTCTGGTCTTTTTTTTTTTTTTCCTTGACTTCACTGTAACATACAATTCCTTAAATTCCTAAGTATTCAACATACTTCCTAGATAGTGGAAACGTCAGAGCTTATATGTACTGTACATGTGCAGAATACACTGGGGCCTTGTCTTGTAAGTTTACTTTGTAGAGCAGCCTTTACTTCACTTTTGTGTGGCACTTTTCTTTTCCTGATGACTGCTCAGTTATTCCTAGGACAGATTAAAACCTTCCCTTAGTTTCTGCCAGGAACCCACAACTCAGGCTTTGCTGTAGCAGTTTCCACATTCTAAATATTGTTAATCCCACTGTTCGTTCTCTCTCTCTCTCTCTCTCTCTCTCTCTCTCTCTCTCTCTCTCCCTCCCTCCCTCCCTCCCTCTCTCTCCCCGTCTCTGTCTCACTCTCTCTCTTTCCTTCTTTCGACTATAGCAGGTCACTAAAGGTGCAGATACAAATGTCAAAATGTACTTTTAGCCCTCTAATGCACCTAGAGTAGTCAACATTTTCCTCCAAAGTCCTGTCCATGAGAAAATCAAAATAACTATGAACGTAGTTTTTCTTACAGTAGTGAATTATATTAAATTTCCTAAAATCTCCAGTTATAGTCTTCCAAAAGACTGTTGTCTGGATTTACATTATACATGTTTTAATTTTTATTTTAAATACAAATTGGCTTTATTGGTGTCTAACATTTCTAATTATTAAATATTCTCAGAAGAAATGGGTGTGTTCTGATGTGACCTGTTGGAAATCCCATGAATATCGTGCTTCTCATTGTTCTAGCGCCTTCCCTCCCAGAAGCCTCTAGGAACTGCAAATGACTTAGTGCGAGTGAGGCACGACTATACGGGGAAGGTCCCTAGTGGGAAACAGATGCAGCTGTCAGCTGCTGGCCATGACAAGCCACCCACTGCGAGGTACACTGCTATGTTTTGCCATGTTTTCTAGCTTCTATATCGCCAAGAAGCTGATTAGTTATGTTATTATTTTTGTGTGTTGTGTATGTGTGTGTATGTATGATGTCAATACTGGGTGTCTTCCTCCGTCAGTGTCTACCTTTGTTTTTGAGAGAGGGTGACTAGATCAGCTCCTGAGTTAACTCTGAGGACCCATGTGTCTTTGGCTCCCACCTCACAACCCTAGCCCTGGGGCTGCAGATGTGCAAAAGCCCCCACTCCCAGCATTCATTTGGGTGGTGATGATGATGTCACTATATGGACTTAGGCCTCTATTCTTAAGTTTTACCAACACTTTACCAACTGAGTCTCTAAATACAATGCCACACTAAGCAGAATGAAGAGAGTAGCCTGTTCTATTACGTCCGCCTCCATCTATACTATTCTGTATTCTATATAGGTCTGGTGACTAACTGCACATCTATATTCTAAAGAACATAATTCATGGCTTTCTAGAAAAATACAGAATAACCAATTAACCCAGAAATAAATCTGGGTAACTTCAGAATGTACTTCCTGCAGGCCTCTTCTAGGTTTTATAGCAATAGTTTAGAGCCTCTGGGACAAGTGTTAGGAAATAAATCTGTTTGGGTTGCTAATGCCAATGAATTCCTTTGTGGAACCCTCAAACCACAGGAGTTATCCTATTCAGAGGCTATAATTCTCTTATAAGATGTGCTTCCCAATTAAGAACCACATCACAGGAAGGCATGTCAGTAAACATTACGGCTGCACAGATAATCCAGAGGGAGATTTAAATGGCGATTACGAAGGTAGCTTATTTACACTAGATTTACAAATCAGCCAGAGCAGGCCAGCAGCAAAGACACTGCCCACCGCTATACAACATAGTAAAGGCTTTGCAAGAGCCACAGGAGCAGTGTCCTTTGCTGAAAAGAAATGCAAAAATTATTCAAGGTATGAGTGAAAATCATTCTTTTCAGAGCTAAAGCCCTGCCTTCCCTTGCTACAAAGGCAGAGTTATAAATATCACAGATGACTTTTAATGTCTTATGTCATTTCTAGCATGTCTAGAATAGCACTCTAAGAAGACAACACCACCTCCAAAGCCTGAGACACATAACGAATACGTCAGGAGTCCAGGGCAAGGATGTATACACAAGTGTTATCCCGTCCGTCATCTCTGACTCAGCAACCAGACCTAACAGGTTCACAGAGGAGGAGAGGAGGAGAGAGCCTCTTTCCCACTCCCCACAGGTCCACCGTGTCACAAAAGATAGTTTACACAGCCAACAACAGAAAAGAACACTGCATGCCAATGGACCCGAAGAACATAGACTCTAATATGCTTAATAAAACACTTGTAAGCAGAATACAGATATGTATCCAAAAGGATATAAAACATGACCAAGTGACTTTTATCCCTGAAATAAAGGGATGGTTCAATATAAGCAAATCAATAAATGTAAAAAATTTGCAAATAGACCTGGGCATACCAGGAAGCACTGAGCCAACACTGCAGGCCTGTGTGGTACAGGGCTACTATAGTTCTTACTCCTTGGGAAATGGCGAACTATATGTCCCTCAGTGGAGCCCGTACCAGACGATGTGCCAGCGGCCTACGCCTTCTTCCTTTGAGAAAAACCAACCATCACGTCAGTCACTGTGACTCCCAGAGCTGCATCCCAGCCCAGGACGTGGTCTTGCAGAGTGCAGAGCACGGCTGATGGACATGTCCTGCTGTGCTTGCTTCTCGCCACTGGCCTTTGCTCGTCTCTGTAGTTGGCTGGTGGAGGTTGAACCAGGAGGCTGGACAACTCTGTTGATGACAGTTTCCTGTGCTGTGTTCAACGTTGGCCAGGCACTATTTCCCTTGGAATCTTTGGGCAGACAAACATTTAACCATCCTACCATTCAGAAGATGTCACTGCTGATATAGCATGTGCCAGAGCACTACAATGAACAGATACGTGACAGAGAGACGTGGAACAGTGTGACACTACGAAGAGAGGCAGCTCTGAAGACTGACAGTGAAGAGGAACTGCCTGGTGCCAGTAGCCTGCACTGCCACCTGAGGCCACAGTGATGTCCCAGCCAGTGTTGCCACTGAGGGCCATGTCTGGGATGGAGACTCTGCAGTAGCAGGGGTCTGTGGAGATGTCTGTGGTCCCTTTTACCACCAAAAGCCATGCGTACAACCCTGGTCTGGGCTGCTGCCTGGGGCTGGCCAGCTGCAGCTTTCAGGGTGACCTTGTATTACCCTTGGGCAACACATTAGACAGAGCTGACCCTGGTGGTAGGGGTTGAGGGGGTAGGCCTGCCTAAGTGCAGGAGTGCAAAAACACAGTCAAACACAGAAAGAAAGAATGAAAGAACAAAAAGAAGAAAGGAAGGAGGGAGGGGAGGAGGGAAGGAGACAACAGCTAAGAAATATTTCCAAAAATGTTCACAGCCCATCGCAATTTAAAAAAATGTAAACCTAACAATTTTGAGATTTTTATCAGTCAGGATGGCAAAACTTAACAAAATTAACAACCAGTGCTGGAGGAGCTGCAAGGGGAAAGGAACCCTCACTCACTGTTGGTAGAACTGTAAACGGGTTGGCCACTCTGGGAATCAGTAAACAGAATTCCCAAAGCCGAGAAGTAAGTGTACTGCATGGCCCTGCTACCCACTCCTTGGCTACCCCAAGGCTTCCATGTCCTATTGCAGACACTTGCTCAGCCATGGTCAGTGCCGCTCTGCTCATACGACCCAGGAAACGGAAAAACATAAATATCCTCCAAGTGATACACAAAGTGTGAGCCAAATGGTGGTACACATATGAGACAGAATGCAAATGAGATAAAATTATTAGTTCTACGGGAAAAATTGATAGAACCAGAAAAAATTAGAGTAAGTGAGGCAACCTAAACCTGAAGAGACAGCCAAGAGCCAGATGTTAGTACAGACCCTGGAACACCTCAGGGATCAGAAACGTAAAGCGTGTGTGTGTGTGCGGGCGTGTGTGTGTGTGTGTATGTGTGTGTGTGTGTATGTGCGCGTGTGTGTGCGTGCGTGTGTGCGTGCGTGTGTGCGTGCGTGTGTGCGTGCGTGTGTGCATGTGTGTGTGTGTGTGTGTGTGCGTGCACTACCTTTATGTCAATCTGACACAGTTAGAGTTATTTAAAAGAAGGAAACTTCAATTGAGAAAAAAAACTCCCTTATAAGAACTAGTTGTGGTGTCTTCTCAATTAGTGATTAGGGGAGGATGGCCCAGCCATGGTGGGCAGTGCTATCCCTGGGCAGGTGGTCCTGGGTTCTATAAGAAAGCAGGCTGAGCAAGCCATGTAAAGCACTCTTTCCATAGCACCTGCATCAGCTCCTGCCCCCAGGTTCCTGCCCTGTTTCAGTTCCTCTCCTGACTTCCTTCAGTGATGAACCATGATGTGGAAGTGTGAGCCAAGCAAACCATTTCCTTCCCGACTTGCTTTTGGTCAATGTTTCATTGCAGCAATAGAAACTTCAATTAATTTTCTTTTTAATGAAAACTTCCTGTCTATGCTGATAATGCCACCTCCAAGATCAAAGACCATTAACAAAACCCTCAAAACAAGCAATGAGAAGCCCTCTTCTAAACTGCTCATTGGGGTTGTCCAAAAGACCCTTAAAACATTATTGACTATTGCCACTACCCTTCAGAGGTGGAAGGTAGGTCTCCATTGCTAAAGACAGTATGCACTTCAGATTCAGTGTTCAGTCTCCTGTGGCTAGAACGGACTTAAATGCTTCCTCCAAAGGAGGAAAATGACCAAAAGTCCTACTGGCTATCGTGCCTATGAACCGCAAACACCAGGATAGCAGGATAACCCTAAGGGTATGGCAGTGGCACATATACCTTGGTGGTAATCAACAGAGCTCTAATTGGATTAAGCCCCATACACCAAGACAGAAAACATCTGTACTGGAAGTCTAACCAGCTGCCTAGGGCTAGTGATGTAGTGGATCTTCCAAAGGAACCTACAACCACCACGTTACTAAACTAGCATAATCAATAATAACTATAACTATTTGCCCTTATACCTAAAGATTAGTATAGTTCTCGTTCCTTCTCAAGAAACATCACTGCAACAGAGACCACTATAGAAAACAACAACCAAGCAAAATGCAGAGTTGTGGAATCCACTCTTAGTGACTACTTCTGTAAAACAACTTCTTGATAGACTATGGCCAACTAAGTTTACCAACAGAAATACAACAGAGAGTAAGGAAACAGGAACAAACTGAGAGGAGATGAAGTTATTTGCTAGAAAATAAATGGTACATTTATAGTTCCCGTTATAAAAATCACATTTCCATATACTTAAAAAATATTTATGGTGGTCCTCTCGCTGCAGGGAGACTTACTCCTGTTCTTCTGACTGCTGCTGCCTCTTCACTCATCAGGTTTTTGCTTAAACAGAACAACTGCCATAAAAGTATAAGGTACAAAGCAGCAGATATTTAGAGCTAAGAGTGACATTTCAGATCATTTAGATGAATCTCTTGATTTTACACTCACTCGATGTCAGCTCAAGCCCGGGATCCATCTGTGTGCTCTGAACACTGGAATCCAGGGCCTGTCTTATCAAGGACATGCTCTGGGATCATTTGCTCATGCTTTACTCCCAGCTTTGAATCTCTGGTCTGTGGGAATCTTATTCCAATTACTATCTATCTCATCCACGTTTCCCCTTTTCTGCAATTTAAAGACACAGACGATAAGACTTTAAATTGTGACTAACACTAGTATATCAGGTAACAAGCCATTAGCATACTTAGAAGAATCAGAGGAATGAACTGCATTTCCTTTTTGATTAATTGGTTCTATACGTATAAGACATAGTATACATTTTGTTTCTTGTCTTTTTCTTTAAATCTCAGGTATTTAGTATTTTAAAGACCATCACAATGAGCATAATTCTATATAAACATTATCTTTACTATGTTTAATAATATGCTGGGATAATAGTGAAATCAGTAAATGAGAACCATAGAACCAGCATTTGTTGCTAGCATATGTGTCACTGTGTGTCCTTGCCTCACACTAACAGAGCATCTTCCCCTCATATGCACATGGGATTTCTAGGGATGAACCCTAGAGAAAAAGCTTTCCTTCATTAGTACCGTGGCACTGACAGATCTATACACAAGGAAGTGTCCTCAGCCTGAAACGCACCAAGCCATTAAAGACAATGTACCAGAGTTTGCTCTTATTACGTTTATTTATTTGCCTGTTTATTTCCTAATGAGAGAGAGAACAATAAAGGGTGTGTATTTGGGCAGTGGGGAAGAGTTGGGGAAGAGAAACCATAACCAAATATATTGCACGAAAAAAAATATTTTCAATAATTTTATATAATCTACTAGGAGTTCCATAACTCACATAAACAAAGTACAGCATAGTACAGAAATCCAATTACAGAGTTGGGAGACTAGACACAAAAATACTCTTCTTTCCTAAACTCCACTTCAGTACTTGAAGCTCACACTGACACTGACATGGAGGGCCAGCTTGCATCTGACCCACTGCTGCCCATCTCACTGAGTCGGGGTGACCTGGTAAGGCCCACAGGCTTAAACAAAATACATTTGTCACAGCCCTCCACTTCTGTCCTCTACAGTATCTCAGTTTGTTTCTCCTAAAGCTAGATCCCATCTAAAACTTGTAGAGTTAAATAAAATCTATTAAGTTTTTAAAATATTTTATTAATTTACTGAGAATTTCTTACAACGTACTTTGGTCATATTTGGCTACAAGTCCTCCCAAATATACCCTGCCATCCTACCTTGGTTACTTCCTGTCCTCTGTTTATTTAGTAATCCATCAACTTCAATTTGTGTTTTTCATGGAGTGCCTATACATATTTAATGGTAGTAAATTTCTACAATTCTGTTTTAATATCTTACATCATGCTATTAACTCATGAAACATGTGGGATTTAAACCTACAGAAAAGGCGCATTTCCCATATTTTTTTAAAGCAACCCTCATTGCAATATAAAAATTTTAAGGGAAAAACAAAAGAATATTTTTGGTTTCATGGAGCTTTCTGTAAGCCCTATGAAATAGTATGCTTTAATAATACATTAAACATCACTTATAAAACATTAATTCCTTTTAAAAAGCTGAAGGGCTAACTGGCCACTGAACTGATTGAGTAGTTCTTTCCTCCCAGATTGAGAGATTCCATCCTGCAGGAAGTTCATTAAGAGAGAAAGTGAACTCAAAGCAATTTCCGGAAGTCTCTAAAACCGACCAGATTCACCAGGCCTCTCCATTCTCATGAGTATATAAAAAGAAAAGATTTCTGAGATTTATCCCTCTCTGCCACTCCCACTCCAAGCCCAGCAGGCTAGAAGAAACAGAGGCAGGGGCATTCTGAACTGCCTGGAGGAAACTGACCAGTGAGTTGCCTGAAAGGTGCTCCCAGGAACTGGGAGCTCCCCAGTGTGCTGGGCATTTACTCTTACAGTGTGCCCCAGGTCCCCAACTGTGAGCTGTCAGCCACGCTCATGGGGGCCTTGGTGATTCGATTCTTTGAGTTATTTCTGTCCTCTTTAAGTAACCCCTCAAACCTCACTGCTTCACCAACTTGATCTTTGTTGGTGGTATCTGTACTTTTGTCTCTTGTGGGATCCCTATCTGGGATGAGCAGACATGTGCTGTGTCTCTCCACAGGAAAAGTCTGCCCCACAACACAAGGCAAGGTGAAAACAATCAGAAATTAAGAGAAGGTGTCTCTGAAAATTTAAAATTATATTTTCAATGTCTTCGTGCAAAAGAGGTAAATTTGTAGAGCATGTTTAATATGAATTTAATGGCCATATGTTTTAATTAATTTGAAAATTGTTGTTGGCAGTGGTCTGAACAGAAACTGGCAAAGGTCTCCATCCACCAGGTAGTGTCTCGGGGCTATTTGACAGCTTCTGTTCCCTGCTGTGAAAGCTTTCACTGCATTATGTAATGTGTGCATGTGCTGAGGGGCCAGTGCTTTTTCTCACTGTCAGCCATCTGACACCACAGAAAGCACAGCTTTCAGACCCAGAATATCCCCACACCTGCTCCACAGTGGGTGAGGAGAGAAACAGCTAAACTGAAATGTAGAAGTCTGAACTATCCTGAATGGAATCTGCTCCTTCTTAACACGAAGTCCACCTTTCCTCTGCTAACTCCATTCTTGTTTCTTGATGCATGGAATTTCCACTCTGCTAACAATTTTTCTTTTTCCTCATTTTATATTTTTGGGACGTGTGCTAGTTAGTTTTATATCAACTTGATACAAGTCATTGGTAAGGAGGGAGGCTCAGTTGGGAAAATGCCCCTATAAAATCAGACTATAGGTGAGCCTGCAGAGCATTTTTAAATCAGTGATTGATGGGGTAGGACCCAGCCCGTTGAAGGTGTTGCCATCCCTGGGCCAGTGGTCCAGAGTTCTCTAAGAAAGCAGGCTGAGCAAGCCGTCTGGAACAAGCCAGTAAGCACCCCTTCAAGGTATCTGCACCAGCTTCCACCTCCAAGACCCTGCCCTGTTGAGTTCCTGTCTTAACTTCCTTCAGTGATGAATGGTGATTTGAAATCATAAGTCAAACAAGCTCTTTCCCAGCTTGCTTTGGTCGTGGAGTTTCATCACAGCAATACAAGTCTGTCCTAGTCAACTAGGACAGGGTGTCACCCAAAACAGTCCCTTGCTTCCCTAGTGTGTACATTTAGACATTTTTACTTTTTTCTGACAGTTTGAACTTAAATGTCTTAAAGATAACAAACATCAATCAACTTGTCAAAGTCATCAGAGAAAACCCTTGATGATTCATGACTCTATTCCTGCTGAGTTTTCTGCTCTTCTCCCCCAGAACACTGATGTCTGACTGCTTCCTGTCTCTGACAACACCGCTGACTCCTTTGTTTTGTTCTTGTTGCCAAACCATTAGTCTCCAGGTATTGTATTTATCCAGTGATCTCTCAAAAATATTTGTTTCCTAATACTTTTCATGAAGAAATATGAAGGGTTTTTTAACCTGTCAGATTCATGATTATTTACTTTAATTCTCTGAATATACACTAAAGTCATGCTCACACCTATTTCTCTTTAAATCAGTCTGGCCCTTTATCTATCATATGGCTCTGGAAATGTTTGATTTTTTTTCTAATAATTAAATCCTATTTCTACTTGCAACTTATCCTTTGAAATCTTACCTAGGCTTCATTTTTCTTTTTTTTTTTTAATTTTTTTTTTTTATTAACTTGAGTATTTCTTATATACATTTCGAGTGTTATTCCCTTTCCCGGTTTCCGGGCAAACATCCCCCTCCCCCCTCCCCTTCCTTATGGGTGTTCCCCTCCCAACCCTCCCCCCATTGCCGCCTTCCCCCCATAGACTAGTTCACTGGGGGTTCAGTCTTAGCAGGACCCAGGGCTTCCCCTTCCACTGGTGCTCTTACTAGGATATTCATTGCTACCTATGGGGTCAGAGTCCAGGGTCAGTCCATGTATAGTCTTTAGGTAGTGGCTTAGTCCCTGGAAGCTCTGGTTGCTTGGCATTGTTGTACTTTTGGGGTCTCGAGCCCCTTCAAGCTCTTCCAGTTCTTTCTCTGATTCCTTCAATAGGGGACCTATTCTCAGTTCAGTGGTTTGCTGCTGGCATTCGCTTCTATATTTGCTGTATTCTGGCTGTGTCTCTCAGGAGCGATCTACATCCGGCTCCTGTCGGTCTGCACTTCTTTGCTTCATCCATCTTGTCTAATTGGGTGGCTGTATATGTATGGGCCACATGTGGGGCAGGCTCTGAATGGGTGTTCCTTCAGTCTCTGTTTTAATCTTTGCCTCTCCCTTCCCTGCCAAGGGTATTCTTTTTCCTCATTTAAAGAAGGAGTGAAGCATTCACATTTTGATCATCCGTCTTGAGTTTCGTTTGTTCTAGGGATCTAGGGTAATTCAAGCATTTGGGCTAATAGCCACTTATCAATGAGTGCATACCATGTATGTCTTTCTGTGATTGGGTTAGCTCACTCAGGATGATATTTTCCAGTTCCAACCATTTGCCTACGAATTTCATAAACTCGTTGTTTTTGATAGCTGAGTAATATTCCATTGTGTAGATGTACCACATTTTCTGTATCCATTCCTCTGTTGAAGGGCATCTGGGTTCTTTCCAGTTTCTGGCTATTATAAATAAGGCTGCGATGAACATAGTGGAGCACGTGTCTCTTTTATATGTTGAGGCATCTTTTGGGTATATGCCCAAGAGAGGTATAGCTGGATCCTCAGGCAGTTCAATGTCCAATTTTCTGAGGAACCTCCAGACTGATTTCCAGAATGGTTTTACCAGTCTGCAATCCCACCAACAATGGAGGAGTGTTCCTCTTTCTCCACATCCTCGCCAGCATCTGCTGTCACCTGAGTTTTTGATCTTAGCCAATCGCACTGGTGTGAGGTGAAATCTCAGGGTTGTTTTGATTTGCATTTCCCTTATGACTAAAGATGTTGAACATTTCTTTAGGTGTTTCTCAGCCATTCGCCATTCCTCAGCTGTGAATTCTTTGTTTAGCTCTGAACCCCATTTTTTAATAGGGTTATTTGTTTCCCTGCGGTCTAACTTCTTGAGTTCTTTGTATATTTTGGATATAAGGCCTCTATCTGTTGTAGGATTGGTAAAGATCTTTTCCCAATCTGTTGGTTGCCGTTTTGTCCTAACCACAGTGTCCTTTGCCTTACAGAAGCTTTGCAGTTTTATAAGATCCCATTTGTCGATTCTTGATCTTAGAGCATAAGCCATTGGTGTTTTGTTCAGGAAATTTTTTCCAGTGACCTAGGCTTCATTTTTCTTGATAAAACTTTGTTATGATTCACCTGTAAATCTACGTTATCTTTCTTAGGTCTACTAAGAACTAAATGCTAATTATTATCATCATAATTTATCACCTCTAAACAGTGCATAAGACAATGAACATTTTCCTTCTTTCCTCACAATGTTCAACACAATGTCTAATAATTTAATATAAATATTTAATAATTATGGAATGATCATCTTGTCATATCATTGTGAATGGATGACAATGGAGTATAATTACTAAGGGCAGACTGTTTCTTTAGTGTCAGGCATATGGATATTCCTGATAATTATCTCTGTGTAATCATATAAACAATATGCTAATAGACCAGAGACTCGTTTAACTGTCTTCAAAATAAAAGAAAACATGTATTCAAGTATGTTAACGCAGTTGTATATGTAGAAGCAGTTTTAGTTCATTTATCATCATTACATTGCACTGATACACTGGATTTTTATAGTTATTTACATCCGTAACTTAATAACAAGGTTGCTCTATCTTCTGAAACTGACATGGTAAATTTTTCCATCTCTCCATCATAAAGTACCTTGTATTGCATTATATTCACCACTCAATTTCTCAAACGTTGAGTGATTATTATCAGGACCAAGTTGCAAGGGTTTGTAGTAATTATTGATTTTATCTTGTCTTTTTTTTTTTCTGTAGTACTGAGCACTAAACCAGGGACTCACATATGCCAAGCGAGTATCCTACTACTGAGCTATATCTGCAGCCCGTCATTCTGATGTTGATGATGGGTTGATAATGCTAGCTCGGTATCAGCTTGATAGTAATGGAAGACAACTCTTAAGGCTGTGTAAGGGGATGTAATACTCATCATTCCTCATGAGAAAATTCCTGAGAAAAACAACTGAGAGGGGAAGAATTTACACTGGCTTCCCATTTCAGAAGTTTCAACCATTCCATGGCTGTCCTGCTATGCTACTATGAGCCAGTGATGACAGAGGCCCACAATGGAGAGGGCTGAGTGAAGTGTGCAGTGAAGCAGACACAGCCAAAAAAGCAGAGAATGAGGAAGAAGGCCTGAGAAAGATACAGTACCCAAGAGCAGACACATGACAGCTTACAGTCTCCCTCAACAAGCCCTACATCTGCAGAAGTTTCTCCTTCCTCCTGCCAATGCTATGAAAGGATGTCCCATGGGTGGATGACTTCACAGGTCTCATGCCCGCCTGCTAGGAGTCAGACCAACAGGAACGCGCTGACTGGATGTTTCATAGCTAAACCATAACAGGAGGATTCAATGTGGGCTGTATTTTATGTCTGCTTCCACTTGCATTCCTTGCACATGTCAAGACAATTCAAAGTTAATTTTAAATGTATCTATTCAGTTGTGCATAAGTAGATCTTATGAAAGCATACTACCTTTACTTATACTCAAATTTCCTTCTGTCTTAAAAGAAATATAAGTGGAATTTTAAAATAGTCAATAAGATTGTCATGCTTTTAATTTTATGAAATTAGGTATCAATTTTGTTAAATCTGAGTTATATTACACATTGTTACTAAATTTATACACAAATGATAAGGTCTAGATGTTAGGACTTGTATAATATGTGGCAAGTATTAGTTGGCTGTTTTTAAAAGAAAAGCACTTATAGGCAGGTTAGAAATTATTCTAACTTTTTCTTTTTCTTTTTTTTTAAAGATTTATTCATTTATTATATATAAGTACACTGTAGCTATCTTCAGATACATCAGAAGAGGGCATCAGATCTCATTACAGATGGTTGTGAGCCACCATGTGGTTGCTGGGAATTGAACTCAGGACCTCTGGAAGAATAGTCAGGTGCTCTTAACCACTGAGCCATCTCTCCAGCCCCTAACTTTTTCTATTACAAACAATGTACTGTTCTTTTATACAGGGTCTCACAATATAACCTGGACTAGCCTTGAGCTCTGTAAAAATCTACTGCTTCAGCCCCAACATACTGGGATCATAGGGTGAACCACCACCCATGGCCTAGAAAGCACAGTCCCTAATGCTATACCCTACTTACACTGCAAAGGACAGTGTGTATCAGGGGAATGTGGTTAAGATAAAACATACTACTTAGAAATATTATTTAAGCCAACTTAAAAACGCTTAGATTTTAGTTTCTATATATTAAGAAGAAACAAAAATGATAGGGAAATACTAACAGGACACAGTATTTTGCTATTTTAAAATGACTCATGCTAAACAGAAAAGTCTTTTTGATTCCATGCTAAGAACAGAGTGAGGAAGAGTGTGTAACAATGAGAAGACCCAGAGTAGGTCGAGTCTTGCCCATTTCTTCACTGCTTTCTGTCAGTCACTTTGTTATAATTTTCATTTACCATGTAAACCATTTTAAAATATACTCATAACTGGTGTCTTAGGGATCTGTTCCTCGCTGTTCCGCCTTTCTCCTTTGCCCATTTCCTCTTTTTTCTCACATGGTCTCCTTTACCCTCTCTTCTTTCTTTCCCCATCACGGCTTTCTGTTTCCTGGATTCCTTTTGCCTATGGTTCCTGCCTTCGTTTTCACTATATAATATGCATGAAAAGGATCTACAACAATGACAATTTAAAATACAACTTAATCATAAACAACTTTTCTGAGTCTCCTGCATAAGTCAGTATTGTTTTGTCACACTGACCTACATTGTCCAAGTACTAAGTATGTCTGGGATTCCAGTGTGGCAACAGGGGGCCATGAGAAGGGATATTTCACACAACAGCTGTCAGTGTAGGTGTCCCCTGACTCTTACTTGAAAATTACAAACAGAGTAGCCCATATAGTCTGGACACATATAATTCCTATATTGTGAGGAAATTATGAATATAAGTGATAAATTAGAGAATTAAAAATGCTGTTTTTATACAGTTATAAAACATAGTTATATAGTTACAAAGAAATATAGTTATTTCCTTGTTTGCTTTTGGTTCAACCTAAGTGGTTTAATCATATGTGAATCATATTTACAATATGTCTGATCTAGGACAATCAATTCATTGTAAAATGAGATATAATAATATTTACCTGTTGAGGATTTTAATAAAAATATAGTGAGCCCTATAGTGTGTCTAGCCCCGTCTGATAACACTGGAACCACTTAACAGTATTAGCTGGCAGATCTGCTACTACAACTGTAACAAGTCCTTTTATTATATATTAAACATCCTCTAAGCCAAAATCTGACATTTAAAATGTCCCCAAATGTAAAACTTTCTTAATGCCAAAATGACACCCATAATGCAAAATTCTACATGTGATTTAATGTAATAAGTTGTAGTTAAAATATGGACAGATTAAAAATACTGATGAAAATTACTTCCAGATGGACACGGAAACTGGCTCAGTGGATAAGACTTGCAGCCTGTGTGCAAAGATCTGTACCTTATTACACACACAGAGAGGGGGGGGGAGGGAGGGAGGGAAGGAGGGGGAAAGAGAGAGATTGATTGATTTATGGGCACTCACCATAGCTGAGAGGCAAAAGGATGATCATAAGTCTGTCTCAAAGCAGTCAGGTGGAGAGTGACATCAAAAGACACTCAGTGTCCTACTCTGGCCTCTGCACATGCTCACATGCATGAGTACACACATACACACACACACACACACACACACACACACACACATGCATGTGCACCCTACATATGCAACACACGTGCACACACATATACACACTCATATATTCATAACACACAAAACAAAATAATAAAAAATGCCTCCAGGATACTTAGTCAATTTGCATGTTTGCGCATGCGTGTGTGTGTGTGTGTATGTGTGTGTGTGTGTGTGTGTGTGTGTGTGTGTGTGTGTATGGTATCATGATTAGACTTGCATGCTGTTCCCCAAACATTTCATTATGTGTGTAAAAATAAATATTCTCACCTCCAAACAATATCAAATCTGAAACACTCTTTAGCTTATCCCAAACAACAGCCTGGTTCTCATAGTGGAGGCTCTCTGTCCTGTGAGCTCAGACTTAGCACTGTGAGTGGCTCTGTTTTAAATATCTGTATGTATGTGAATAAAAATGCAATCTAAATCTTAAAAGCAAAGTTTAAACAACATGATCTCCATTCTAGTTATAAGTTCTAACTATAGTTCTAACTTGAAATGCTTTTAAAGATAAATCCGTGGTTTTGAGGGATATGGGAAGCGCAGCAGGAGACAACAGTGACTAGCTCAGTCTCAGGGCCCACCAGCTCATTCCGGATTTTTCAAAAAAGGCTTCGAAAGAGCTGAATCTCAAAGTAAACCGGCATCCCTTGGGGCATAAGCTCAGTTTACCTAAGCATTAGGCTAAAGCTCGGGCTCTATTGCCTAGGAAAAGCCAACCTCAGAAAACAACAGTAATTCCCCTTTGTTTGGAGTTGACATCTATGTGCTGCTGGTTTTTCTCACCTTGAGAAATTTCAAAGAAATACTAAAATTAAAATAAAACAGAAACATTTCTTGATTTTTATGGTATCCATACTTATTTTTTATGATAAAGGGGATATATATCTATTTTAATGATTTAAAAAGTTTAATGGCCAATAAATACTCTTATAATGCTCATAAAAATAATCTTCTGAAAGTTCCTTTCTTGAACCAATGCAACTATCATCAGGTTTTCTACTAAGCTTTTACTAACATAAAATTTATTTTTAAGATTCACTTTCACTTTTAGAAGACATATTAATCACACAAATTAGAATATAGATTCTCTAATAATGTGAAAATTTGATAATAAACATTCGTCAAATCAA
Organism: Rattus norvegicus; assembly: GCF_021556685.1. Taxonomy (NCBI): domain Eukaryota; kingdom Metazoa; phylum Chordata; class Mammalia; order Rodentia; family Muridae; genus Rattus; species Rattus norvegicus. Next base: position 24,479,537 of record NC_141535.1, on the reverse strand, counting down.
AATTATCCCTGCCCCAGTTTAACAATATTAATTAAAATGAGTAACTAGTTAACAGGAAGAACTGCGGACACTAACTTACCACAAACACAGGCGCTGCATGTGTGTACTTTCCCCTAACAGTTCAAAGCAGCCACTGGGCCACCTGAAGAGTCAGTGTGAGCGATGGGCTGCCTGCAGAGTGAAATGCAGGCACCCGGCACTGTTGGCACTGCTGGGCGTGGCGGCCCATGCTTGCACCCAAAGTACTGGCAGGAAGAGGCAGGGGAACTAAGTCCAAAACCATATTTGGGATTTGTAAACCAGAGCAGGCAACATGACACTCTTTCTTAAAACAAACCCAAGAAGGATTCATTTCCATACATTTCTCATTAGAAACATGGCTACTTAGTGTCGGCTACAAGGTTACATAACTATGATGGACACATAAGATTATTGCAGATGTATACAGAAACAATGTCTAAGAGAGTTTCTTAACCATCTAGCAAATGTGATACTTTTGTTCCTATTTCCCTTCCAAATGTTCCTGTCATTTCAATAAATAATCCTTATACTTATTTTCTAGTCTCTTTATTTCATATTGTTTATATAATTAGGATTAATATGCCAGATATTAAACAGAGCAGTCTCTAGTCTTGACATTTTTACTACAATAACTGTATTTCAGTAGTTCCTATATTCAAAAGCCCAGTTTGATGCGTGTGAATTGCAGTAATTATACTACTGATATGTCTAACTTCTTCTGCCATCCAAATGTTCTGCACGCAGCATAGGTCTGAAGAGCTTGCCATAAATCAGGCAATTATAAATCCATCAATAAGTAGTAGGTCTTTTTTTCCCAGGAAGCAGCACAATAGTTGAATCTTTGAAAATTTTTAAATTTTTTCTAGAGGTTTACTGAGGACTTGTTTACTGTCAAGTGGTAATAGCTTATTTAATATTGCCTGAACTATAAACTGTAATCAGTAGAATCAGAGAACTTGCTCCATTTAGACAAATAATATTTCCTTTATGATATTCTAGAAATTTCTAGGAAAATGGCAGCGGATAAAATGAAGTGATTTCTCTCTCTTGTTAATACCAAGAAAGAATATTTTGCTCTAAGGTTCCTATCTGAACCCGAGCCTTAGCAAATGTGAAAGGAAGAGAAAGCACTATGCTCCAGACACTAACCTTAAAAAGGCTGACATGTAAGTATGGAATGTGGATGACAACTGGGAACACTGGAACAATTTGTATACTCAGAAGGCAGTAAGGATGCCATACTGTGCCTAGAATATACAGAACACAAAATATCAAAGGATGGCAGGTAAGCCCCTACATTTTTAACTAATACAGTTAAAATTTAATGTAAAAATATATTTTTACTAGAAGAAAATTCTGAACATAAAGAAAACAGGAAAGTCTATGAACAGAAGGGATTGAAATCAGATAAAAAAGATAAGTAGAAAAAAGAATAAAAACAAAACCAAGCCTTTACCGAGGACTTTAAAGCAACAACAACAACAACAACAATAGTAAAAATCTTTGAATGAGTTGAAAACAGGAAGCCATTGTAGCCCGTCCACCTAAATCTTGATAAAAATAAATGCACTCATGGGTACAAAAAGTAGAAAAAAACCAAAGCTGTCATCACTTGTTCTTCAAAGATACAGTCTACATTTGTAGACTGCAGCAACCTGAAGAATGAAGGTCTTAACTCTCTGTCTAAAAAAGTTGGAGGAGGTCAGTAGATGGGTGGTGAAGCTAGAAGAAAAGAAGAAATGACACCAAGTGGCTGGCAGTTCAATAGTAGCACAGACTCAACATGCATGACGTCCTGGGTTCAGTCTCGAGCAACAACAATTAGCAGCTTCCTTTCCCCGCCACCGTGTTATTTTTTTTTTCTTTTTTTCGGAGCTGGGGACCGAACCCAGGGCCTTGTGCTTGCTAGGCAAGCGCTCTACCACTGAGCTAAATCCCCAACCCCATCGTGTTATTTTTAACATGTGTATCATAAAATATGTTGGATCTGCATGTCTGTGATAAAAGAAGAGATGTTAGAAAGAATTATCAGGGCCTCACCAAAGAACGATTTTTAAAATGATTTATCAGAAATAAGGAAAGTAGGGCTGTGGACCTAGGTCACGTGCACAGCCTGACACGTACAATGGGTGACAAAAGGCACAGTGTGACTAGACTGCTCGGACGTAGGAAACTGAAGCCTACCACAACCACCAAAGGAGTATTTCATCAGAGAATCTGCCTAAAGGAAAGGCAGACACCTGCAGGGGGACACAGGACATACAACGCAGCCGTGATTGTGGGAAGGAGCTTCGAGAACACTCAAGCTGTTGAGATGTACTCAGGCTTAAAACCCGTAGCTCCTGAAGACTGAGTACGAACCAGCTGGAGACCTCAGAACTCCTTTGAGCCACAAACACCATGGAGATGTTCACCAACTCAGAGGCTAGTCTCTACCACTTCACAAAGTACTCACAAGAAAAAAATGGATAGAGCAAGAGAATGGGAAGAGACTTCCTTGGATATCAGCTCTCTCCAGGCACCATCTTCTCTAAGATGTACAAGGCTTAAGCTGCTGAAGGAACAGCAGAACACTGGACGCTCTCAGAGCACAGGTCGAGATCCACACAGCAGGAAAGGTTAAAATAAACAAAATCTGTCCCACCTGAGAAACTTAGGGAAACACCATGATCCAAGACCTCACCTACCACTGAGCAGGAAGTACTTACCTGAGACAGGGAAACAGGCTGTGCCCAAGACTGAGACTGAACCAGAACAGAGGCAGTGAACTCCATCCCACCCCCACTGCCAAGCCAGCAAGAATCAAACAAACAGAAATGTTAGAGCCAAAAATCACAACTCAGTCCAGAGGATTAATCTGCCATCATGTGCATTAAACGTGGCACAAGTCTATTTTCCAAGCATAATTTTACAAATGTTTTGCTTTCAACCAAACATACAAAAGAGCAGGAAAGAACACACATGTCTAAGAAATGAAGCCAAAGCCTGACAACACAACTGGAACTAACGGGCCTGAAATGTAAGATATCCTTAACAAATGTACAGCCAGGGAACACAAATAAGCAAAGAAAAGAGGTTCTCGTAGAAAGCCTTGAACACAGACATGGCAAACAAGTAGAGAAGGAAACGATAAAGAATTAAAGTGGAAAGCAGCGGAGGTGAGGACTGTGATTGACCAAGTCATCAGCAAACAGCATTATGGAGAATCAATGATGTAAAAGCTCAAACAATAGTGGAGAAGACCAACACTCAGAGGAGCGGTGTGGGTGAGTGTTCCCAGGCCTTTGCTTCACTGCTGGACTGACTGAATAGAGAGTGCAGTCATTGTCGTCCACGGTGCACACTCTGAGGACCAGGCTCCAAAGGTGACTCCACGCCCACAGTTATACAGGCAGCCCTAAATAAATTCACTGGGCCTCAGAAGAAATCATCAGAGTGAAAGGAGAAAGAGCAGGTAGAGTGCAGCACGAGAGCAGGAGAATAGGGTATATATGTGGAAAACTGGCAAAGGCATTTCTAATTGATAGGAAGGGTAAAATAAACAAAACCATGAAAGTAACATATTCCCACAGTGAAATGAAAGTAACATATTCCCACAGTAAAATGAAAGTAACATTCCCACAGTGAAATGAAAGTAACATTCCCACAGTGAAATGAAAGTAACATATTCCGGGGCTGGCGAGATGGCTCAGCAGTTAAGAGCACTGGCTGCTCTTCCAGAGGTCCTGAGTTCAATTCCCAGCAACCACATGGTGGCTCACAACCATCTGTAATGGGATCCGATGCCCTCTCTGGTGTGTCTGAAGACAGCTACAGTATGTTTACACAAAACAAATAAAACTTAGAAAAAGAAAAAGGAAAGAAAGTAACATATTCCCACAGTGAAATGAAAGTAACATTCCCACAGTGAAATGAAAGTAACATTCCCACAGTGAAATGCAAGGACAAGTGAGCAGAAAAGGTTATCTAAGAGTATCACACTTACAGACACACCTCCAAAACCAAGAAAAAAATGACAGAAAAAGACAAATTACAAGACTTACTCATGGCTCTCTGTGGGAAATATGTGCTGTATAAGCCATAGGCCCTTAGTGCAGATCCCCAGACCCACAGCAAAGCTAGGGGTACAATAAGAACTGTGACAACCACTCTGGAAATCAGTCTGGAGGTTCCTCAGAGAATTGGACATGGTACTACCTGAGGATCCAGCTATACCTCTCTTGGGCATATACTCACAAGATGCTCCAACATACAACAAAGAAACATGCTCCACTCTGTTCATAGCAGCCTTATTTATAATAGCCAGAGGCTGGAAAGAACCCAGATGCCCTTCAACAGAGGAATGGATACAGAAAAAATGCACATGCTTCAGTCCTTCTTAGAAGGGGAAACCAAAATACTCACAGGAGGACTACAGAGACAGAGTGTGGAGCAGAGACCAAGGAAAGGCCATCCAGAGACTGCCACACATGGGGATCCATCCCATATACAATTACCAAACCAAGACACTATTGTGAATGCTAAGAAGTGCATGCTGACAGGAGCCTGATATAGCTGTCTCCTGAGAGGCTCTACCAGAGCCTCACGAATACAGAGGCAGCTGCTCGCAGCCAACCCTTGAACTGAGAACGGGGTCCACAACAGAGGAGTTAGTGAAAGGACTGAGGTAGCTGAAGGGGTTTGCAACCCCATAGGAAGAATGTTATCAACCAACCAGACTCCACCCCCAGAGCTCCCATGGACTAAACCACCAACCAAAGAGTAAACATGGAGGGACCCATGGCTGCATATATGGCAGAGGATCGGCCTTGTCAAGCATCAATGGGAGGAGAGGCCCTTAGTCCTGTGAAGGTTTGATGCCCCAGTGTAGGGGAATGCCAGGAGGAGGGAGTCAGGAGGGAGAGGGTGGTTGGGTAGGGGAGCACCCTCATAGAAGTAGGGGGAGACGGATAGGATGGGGAGGTTCCAGAAGGGAAACCAGGAAAGAGTATAACTTTTGAAATGTAAATAAAGAAAATATCCAATAAAAGAAAAGAAAAAAATTAAAAAAGAAAGATGAAAACAAAACAAACACGTGTGAAATCTCAGTGCTGGGGAGGCAGAGCTAAGATCCCCGGGGTCTGGGGCAGTTGATCTGCACTGTACTGTAGGGAGCGGCGCAACAAAACGAAGATGGCGCCAACAGCCAGCCCCAACTAAATGTAAACAACTTACCGCGCATGCGCAGGCTTGTCCCCTCGGCAGGGCAGCTGTATGATCCGGCGCCCTCCTGTGGTGAACAATAGTACTGCGCATGCACGGGTTTTGCACCTGGTGTCAGTTGGCTGGTAATATGCTAATGAGGGGGCGGTACCATGCTGGTGAGGTGATTCGTTCTCCACCAATCCCTGGAGGACAAGTAGTGGGGTGATAGTGGGATGACAGTGGGGTGACCCGTGCCCCACCAATCCCTGAGAGATTATTAGCATACTGTTGTGTGTATAAGGCGAGCAACTTTGCCGCTCGTGGTCCCCGTGTCAACAATGAAGGTATCCTGCAGTAAAGGCTGTTGAGAAGAATCCAACTGTGTTACGTCTTCCTTGCCGGCCAAGGTGGGCGCGACACTGTACAAACTGCAAGCTTCAGGTTCTCTGAGAGACCTTGTCTGAAAAGTAAGGTTCAGTGCAACAGAGGGATGTGCCGAATCCCACCCTCTGGCCCTCCATGTGTACACATGGGCTGTACATGGACATGATACCCATCCACTTTTCCAGGATCTCCTAAGACAGAAGAGCTAAGAGTTTTTTCAAAATCAATAAAGTATACCTACTTTTACCTATATTAGAGGTGTTTAATATAGTTTAATAGTTAGACATAAAAATTTGTTTAGAGTTCTGCCTTTTCAGAGATTTGGAATTGTCAAGTCTTACTTTTTGCTTCTGGGAAGAATGGTAGGTTTTTGCTGATTCAGTTCGCTTAGAAACCAAGTTGCAGACCGTTGATGGCAGTGGGGTAAAGTCTGAGGCCTCCTCCTCAAGAGAGGACTCTCCAAAGACATGTGCCATGAGCCTCCTACCCTATCTAAGGCCAGAATAAGCTCCCTGAAAGCCAGCTGAAGCCTCCTACCCCACTACAAGTCAGGCCAGAATCCTAAACCCCAGAGGACCCACAGCCAAACTGAGGCCACACACATCTACAGAACTCCAGCTCTGAACGTGGGCAGAAACCCCTGTGCAACCAGAGGCACCCATCCAGATCATCAGAAGTACAGGTCATCAGAAATCCAGTAGCCAACTTCCGTGGACAGCATCTACTCAACCATGGTCCACCTGAGCAGGAAGAACAGAGGAAGCGCTAACTGCTTCTAAGTCCATGTGCCTAGGCTCCAGTGTAAGACACACACACAAAGCACAGGCAGAGTCAAGCCATCCCCATCCCAACAACAAACACAGCTGAAGGACAAGAAAACAACCTTAAACAAACTGCATGACAATGCGAGGAAATGAGTGAACCCCTTAAGGGAACTGAGGGAAAATTTTTAAAAATTGAAATAAATAATAAACAAAGAAACAAATAAATATGACAAGAAAGCCAAGAAAAAGCAAGCAAACATGTGCAGGAAGCAAATAAAACTGTTCGAAACTTAGAAACACAAACCAAGAAAATTTCTGGAAATGGAAAAATCTAGGTAAGTAAATAGGAACTTTAGGCATAAGATGGAAGAGAGAATCTCAAACATTGAACATGCGGAAGAAATAGATACATCAGTCAAAGAATAAATCTAAAAAACAAATTCCTGACACAAAACATCCAGTAAATCTGGGACTCTATGAACAGGCCGTATCTAAGAACAATAGGAAGAGAAGAAGACTTCCAGCTCACAGGCACAGAAAATGGTTTTCAAAAACTCATAGACATTTTTCTCAACAAAAGGAAGGACACGCCTATAAAGGCACAGGAAGAGAACAGAAAACCAAATAGATAGGACCAGAAAAGGAAGTCCCCTCACCATGTATTAGTCAAAACAATGCATGTACAGAACAAGGAAAGAATACTAAAAGTTTCAAACGGAAAAAAGACCAAGTAACGTACAAAGGCAGATCTGTCAGAATTACACCCCACTTTGCATGGAGACTGTAAAAGTCAGAAGGACTTGGACAGATATGCTGTAGAATTTCCACAGATGGCAGTCAAGACCACCATACTTGGCAAAATTTTCAATTACTGTAGATGGAGAAAGTAGATATTTCATGATGAATTCAGACTTAAGTATATTTATCCACAAAACTAGCCCTTCAGAGGTACCAGAAGAAAAACTCCAACCCAAAGAGGTAACTAACACCTACAGAAACACACACACACACACACACACACACACACACACACACACACACACACATACACACTCATGACCAAATACTACAGGAAAATAACAGGAATAAATAATCATCGGCCCTTCATATCTCTCAATATCAATAGGCTCGATTCCCTGATAAAAGATACGGACTCACAGAATGGATGTGAAAACAGGATCCCACCTCTGTTGCATCCACGAAACTCGCCTCGGCATCATAGATAGACATTAGCTGAGAATAAAGTGTGGAAAAACACAAGAAGCAAGCTGGTGTAGCTATTCTAATACATAACAAAATAGACTTTCAAATAAAATTAAACAAAGAGATGGGGAAAGACACTTCATACTCATCAAAGGAAAAACTCCACCAAGATAATGTTATAGTTTTCAACATCTATGCCCCAAATGCAAGGGCATGCGCATCTGTAAAAGAAATATTACTAAAGCTTAAATCACACATCAAACCCTTATATCAATAGTAGGAGACTTCAATACCCTACTCTCACCAATGGACAGGTCAATCAGACAAAAAAAAACTGAAAAATAATGACACTAACAAACATTATTAATCATAACAGATATTTACAGAATATTTTACCCAAACACCTCATGAAACAGTCTCCAAAGTTGACCACATAGTTGGTCACAAAGCATGTCTCTCAAGAGATAATACAAACATACATACATACATACATACATACATACATACATACATACATACCCACTGCATCCTGGTAGACCACCACAAATTAAAGCTAACAGCAACAACAGAAAGCCTACAGACTCAAGGTAATTGAACTGCTTTATACAGAATGACTACTAGATCAAGGCAGAAATAAATAAAGACTTCCTAGAATTCAATGAAAATAAACTCACAATATACCTAAACTTATGGGACACAATAAAAGTGATACTAAAAGCTCACAGCGCTAAGTGCCTTCACAAAGAATTAGAGAGATCTCATACCAGCTTAACAGCATACCTGAAAGCTCTAGAACAAAAAGAGCTAAGTATAACCAAGAGGAGTAGATGGCAAGAAATAATAAAAAATAATACAAAGAATTAATGAAACCAAGAGTTGGTTCATTGAGAAAAAGAGCAACCTGTAGCCAAAGTAAAAGGCAGAGCGAAAATATCCAAACTAACAAAACCAGAAATAAAAACAGTGATTAACACAGATGCCAAGAAAATCCAAAGAATCACTAGGCCATCCTTCAAAACTCTGTACTCAACAAAACTGAAAAATCTAAAAGAAATGGGCAATTTTCTCTAGAGATACCCCTTGACAAACTTAAACTAAGATCAGACATACAAGTTAAATAGACCTGTAACCCCCAAGGAAATAGACGCCATCACTAAAACTCTCCAAACAAAAAGTTCCCAGGGACAGAATGATCTGATGGTCAATTCTACCACATTTTCAAAGAAGAGCTAATATCAATACTCCTCAAATTATTCCACAAAACAGAAACAGAAGAAATACTGCCAAATTAATTTTATGAGGCCACAGGCACCATGATATCCAAACACAAAGACGCAACAAAGAGAATTTCAAACCAATTTCCCTTAAAAACATAGATGCAGAAATACTCAATCAAGTATCTGCAAACCAAGTCCAAGAACACATCAAAAATATTCACCATAAACAAGCAGGCTACACCCTAGAGATGCACAGATGTTTCAGCATATGACAATCTGTCTGTATTCAATCCAGCATACAAAGAAACTTAAAGAAAACCCCATATGGAAAGGACAATGACGAAATCCAATACATCTTCCTGGTAATCTTAGAAAGATCAGGGATTGCAAGAGACATACCTAAACATAATAAAGGCAATTTATAGCAAGCCTATACTCAACATCAAATTAGACTGAAACTTAAAGCAAATTCACTAAACAAAGAAACATGACAAGGCTGTCCACTCTCTAAATGTCTATTCAATATTGTACTTGAAGTTCTAACCAGCGCAATAAGACGACTAAAGGAGATCAAGGGGATTCAAATTGTATAGGAAGAAGTCAAAGTATATATGATAGCATACAGTAAGTGATCCCCAAGATTCTACCAGAGAACTCCTACAGCTGATAAATGCCTTCAGCAAAGGGGCTAGACACAAGATTAACAGAGAAAAGAAAGCAGTAGCCTGCTTATATATAAATGAAAAGGGACAGAGAAAGAAATCTGGGAAATAAAACCCTTCACAAGAGCCACAAATTTAAAATGTAGTACAGACCTAAACAAAGAGTTTTTAAGAGGAATCTTAAATAGCTGACAAACAATTGAAGAAATGTTCAAGTCCTTAGCCACCAGGGAAGTGCACATAGAAACAACCTCGGGAGTCCATCTTATACTTGGAGAATAGCCAAGACCCAAACCACAAGTGACATCTCATGTTGGCACGGGAAACTCTACTCCAATGCTGGTGCGAGTTCTAATTTGTATAGCCACTCTGGAAATCAATATGGTGGTTTGTCAGAAAATTGAGAATCACTCTACCTCAAGACCTAGCCATACCCTGCTAGGCATATACTGAAAGGACGCTCTATCTACCACAAGGACACTTGCTCAGCTATCTTCATAGCAGCTTTATCCATACTAGCTAGAAACAACCTAAATGCCCCTCAACCAAAGAATGGATTTACAGAAACGTGGTTCATTTGCACAACAAAGTAATTAATATTCAGCTGTTTTAAAGGGGAAAATTACATTATGAAATTCGCTGGCAAATGAACTGAATTAGAAAAATGTATTCCAGACCCAGAAAGACATAGTTTGTACCTGCTTTTAAGTGGACATTAGCTGTGAAGTAAAAAATAATGCTACAATCCACAGACCTCGAGACGCTAACAAGGAGAGCTTAAAGGGGCACTTAAGGATCTCCTTGGAAAGGGGAAATAGCATCAACTTTATAGGTGGAACAGAAGTAGGTGGGTTTAAGAACAGGAGGGATCGGGTTAATGGGGATGGAGGGAGAGAAACTGAGAGAAACTAGTGGAATTGGGAACATTTGGGGGATGAGGTAGAAACCTAGTACAATGGAAACTCCATGAAACCCAACAGAGTAACACTAGCAAAGACTCCTAGGAATGGGGGCATGGTCATCCTCTGTAACCACGCAAGGCCTCAAGTGGGGGAACTGTAACACAAGCCCAGCCACAAAACCTCCAACCTACTTTGTCAGGCCTGCAGGATATACTGGTCCTGGAGCCTAGCATAACAGTCAGAGAGACCAGAGAGGTATCATCCAGCAACTGATGGGAATGGAGACAGAGTCCACAGCCAAGTATTAGGTGGAATGTGGAGAGTCCTGTGGAGAACAGTGAGGAAAAACTGCAGGAGCCAAAGGGGTCAAGGACACCACAGTCCACAGAATCAACTGACAGGTCTCGAGTGGGCTCACAGAGATCAGGGAGCCTGTATGGTCCTGACCAAGGTCCTCTGCATGTATCCTATGGATGTATAGCCATATTGGTGTTTTTGTGGGACTCCTAGCAGTCGGAGAAGGTGCTGTCTCTGACTCCTTTGCCTGCCTTTGGGACCTTGTCCAGTTTTAATATAATAATATGTATCTGGTACTATTGGATCTTTTTATGCCATATTTAGTTGATAGTTGTCTTAGTCAGGGTTTCTACTCCTGCACAAACATCATGACCAAGAAGCAAGTTGAGGAGGAAAGGGTTTATTAAGCCTACATACACTTCCACACTGCTGTTTCATCACCAAAGGACGTCAGGACTGGAATTCAAGCAGGTCAGGAAGCAGGAGCTGATACAGAAGCCATGGAGGGATGCTACTTACTGGCTTGCTTAGCTTGCTCTCTGATAGAACCCAGGGATGGCATCATCCACAAGGGTCCTCCTCCCTATTTCCTCAACTGAAGCTCCTTTCTGTGAAACTTCAGCTTGTGTCAAGTTGACGCACAGAACCAGCCAGTACAGTAGTCCTGGGTATCCTGTGTTGTGGTTTGCCCTGGAGTTATCTGTATTTTGATGCTAATTCCACTGCCCCAAGGACAGCTGCCCTGTCACTACTCAGGATACAGGTGACTTCACTGAACCACCTCCCATTGAATTTGTAAAGTACAGGTGAGAGCTGGTACAGGACAGAAGGAGGCCTGTCACTGGAGGAGAAGGAAGGTCGGGCGGGAGAAAGTCTGAGGGGAGGGGAGGAGACTGGAACGGAAAGGAGGAAGAGACAGGGGGGACAAAGAGAAGCAGCCGCTGGTGGACAGCATGGAGGCTGAGGTTGATTCCACGCTGTACCTTTACAGGTCGTTATGAATGTTCTTCAGGGATGGATGTGTACAGGACTTTGTATGTTTAGGTGGGCAATTATATCTTATCAATTGGGTCAAAGGTTATTGTGTTGTGTTTCATATAGTGATTTAAGTGTAAGAAAGGGTGTGGCGACTAGTGACACTGGGTTACCACGGAATTGGGATATGTGCTTCTGGCAAGATATCTAGCAGACATACTGAGGCACTGCAGTGCCAGACCTAGTGGGGGATAAAAGACGGCATTTTATTTTTTATATTTTTACAACAACAATCCTGCTCTTTTCTGAGAAGGGGAGAAGAGGGGTTGAATCTGGAGATGAGGGTTGGGTAAAGATATATACCTCTCTATGTCAACTTTGCAACTACCCAGCTCATTCCTGAAGCTTCCTTTTGAAATCAAGCAGGACACCTCGAACCTTTTTGCAGGACTCTCAACATGTGCACTGAGTGGTCACCTCTTCCTAGGCATTACAGAGCGGGGAAATGCAGAGAGGGACATGGCTCCCGTGTTCTACACTTAGGACCCTTAACGAATTCTCAACTGCTGAGCTCCTCTGGGCAGCTGTCCTTTCCCTGTGCAGACTGGGTTTAAAGCTCCCCTCCAAATGTTCCCACAGCACTATGTCCACTTATTGCCAAGGGCAAGTTCTGCTGAGATCACCTGTTGACTCGCTTCCCTGTCTAAGCAATCTCTTCCTGGGCTGAGGTTCTGTCTCCATGCTCTCTCCTTAGCATGTACTACAGTGCTTTGTGTCAATAATAAACATATTTTTAATTAATGAAAATACAAACTAAAAATTGAGATGGCAAAACTTGAATGTTAAATAATAATACACGATATATAGAGTAAACGCTGGATGAATCAGTTACAGCACTATCTCTCAGATATTTCTGTGGCCATAAATATGCATATTATGCACTTAAGGCCCACAACATTAACTGTGTGTTCTATTTTGCTCATATTTTAGTTTCAAAATAAGATTCACACCAATCTTCCATAATGATTCTGGCATTGTGTTAAATAATTCAAAATTACCAGAAATAATTGTAAGGAACAGCTGCATACATAAGAAGAAACAGGAAAAGATACAAGCCAGAAATTACGTGGTAATTAAAAGTTTTGAAATACAAACTATCTAAAGGAAAAATACTAAATTCCTTACAAGATGTTTTCCTTATTTTTCTTACTGTAGCAACAAAACAGCAAAATGAATAAATACTAGAGCAGGCAGGAAAGCCATCTTTCCTTAAGAAATGCTTCCCTTACAACTTCATAGCCATTCTCACTGAATATTCTGAACAACAGAAAATAAAAACAAACATGTACTTAACACAAAAGTGAAGGGCACTGCACTCCCACCTGAATACCTGAGACTATGCAAACTAGGCACTCACACTGCAAACCCCCACTGGGCAGAAATGAAAACAAAACAAAACAGAAAGCTAAGCTCAAAGCATTCTTTACTAATAAAATAATTGTTTATCTTATTAGTAGATAAATCCTGAAAGCTAATCATTATACATCTCTAGTGTATATTGAGATGTAAAGTAAATAAATAAATTAATGAAAAAGGAAAAGAAAACCTAAAAGAATAACAGATTAAATAGACAGATATAAACATGGAAAATAAAGACAAAGGAGGCACACTTGCTCTGTATCTTGACTGGTGTAGATTTGAAAATATAACCCATGATACAAGTCACATCAGCTTAAACACACATACTGGAATACATGTAAAAGCATGCAAATCCCAATAAAACAGTAGAACATCAAAGAGAAGTGTATCAAAGTTGATATTCCAGTAGGATTATCATATTAGTATTGTGTAAGGTGTTACCATGAGGGCAAATGTTTGAGGTGGTAAATCAGATCTGTTAGTATTTGTACAACTGCTACTGAATCTATCAATATATGAAGGTTGTTTAAAATATCAATCTTCTAAAATCTGCCCTCTGTTCAGAAAATTTCATGTCTATTCCAAAACAAAGCACACTTCCTCCTTCTCTACGACTGCCAGTCTCTTCTTAATTAAACACCTATTCTACCAAGTATGGGGATGTGTGACTTTTCAGCATTCTAGAGGCAGAGCAGGAAGATCTCTGTGAGTTTGAGACCAGCCTGACTTATAAAAGTAAGTTCCAGGACAGCCAGAACTACACAGAGAAACCCAGACTCAAAAAAAAAAAAAAAAAAAAAACAAAAACAAAAGCAAAACCAGAGCATTTGTCCAAAATCAGGGTCAAATCCCAGTGAAGCTGAGGTGCAAATGAAGTTCTTAATCTGTGCTCTGCTTAAGCTCCTTTCATTCAATGTGAATACCTGTGACTAAAGAGCGGATATCAAGCCTTCAGTACACCAAAAATACCCATGTAACTCAGAGACCAAATCTATAGACATTCCATTCAAAGTCCTGGGGAGAGTAGGGCATGCATGGGATGGGAATGGCCAGCAATTATTCTGAGATGCAGTAGGGCAGTAGGATGCATGTAGCCAGGACCTACCATCTTCAGACTGATTTTATCACAGAATGCTGCCTGGGTTTTGAAAGGGATAATTCCAAGCAGATAGAACCACGGGGCAAGTACTCTAGAGGACAAAGCAGAAGTACAAGGCTCTTTCTGACAGCATCATTCCCAACACTCTAGTAATTATAACTGAATCATCAAAATTAGCTAAGAGAAATCTGGTTACAGATGTTTTTGACAACAGGATGACAAAACCACACTACGTAGAGCATGCAGAGTGAGAGATATCACTGCCTGTATATTTAGAAAAGGTAAAAACACAAAAGTGATATAAAAAGATTGGCCATGATCAACATGACTGAAATTTCAACCAACAATTTTTCAAGTGATATATACATATATATAGTGATAAATAATATATATTTAAAAATAAATATCACATCTCACAAGACTAGGGATACAATTCTGTGGTAGGATGATTGCTTAGCATGAGGGAGGCCATGGGTTCAATTCCTGGCACCATAAAAATATAAATATACAGTTCCTTCTGGTCTGTACCTATATCTGAAATGGATCCAGGGCTCTGGTTCTCCACCCACTCCAGCAACACCCAAAGAAACCTTGATACCGAGGAGTCTGACACACCAGGACCTCAGGTGAGGACACAACATCTGGAGGGCTCTGGCTCCGTACCCACTCATACAACACCCAGAGGAAGCTTGACCATAAGGAGCTCTGACACACACACAGAGGATCACAGGACCTCAGTATCACAAAGCAGATCCAGGACTCTAGCTCCCCACCAACTCCTACGACACCCAGAGGAAGCTTGACTCCCAAGATCACAGGATCATAGAGTTTAGACACACCATGATCACAGGATCACAGAGACAGCTGAGCTCCTAGGAGCTCTGACACAATCAGGCTTACAGGAGAGGCGGGCCCTAGCCAGAGACAGCAAGTCCAGTTAGCACTAGAGATCAGCAGATGGCACAAGAATGTAAGCAACAGAAACCAAGGCCACTTGGCAACATCAGAACCCAGTTCTCCCACCACACCAAGCCCTGGATACCCCAGCAGGCCTGAAAAGCAAGATTCAGATCTAAACTCTCATCTCATAAATATGATAGAGGACTTCCAGGAGGACATAAATAATTCCCTTAAAGAAATACAGAAGAACACAGGTAAAAAGTAGAAGCGCTTAAAGAAGAAAAACAAAAATCCCTTAAAAAGTTACAGGAAAGCACAGCCAAACAGGTGACTGAATTGAACAAAACAATCTAGGATCTAAAAATGGAAATAGAAACAATAAATAAAAAACCTCAAAGGGAGACAACTCTGGAGATGGAAAATCTAGGAAAGAGATTGGAAGTCATAGACACACAAGCATCGCCAACAGAATACAAGAGATAGAAGAGAGAATCTCAGGTGTCTTAGTCAGGGCTTCTATTCCTGCACAAACATCATGACCAAAAAGCAGGTTATACGCTATTCAGCTTACACTTCCACATTGCTATTAAAAACAGTGACTTCATGAAAGTTGCAGGAAATGGATGGACCTTGAGAATATCATCCTTGAAAATATTTGTGAGGTCAGCCAGTCACAAAAGACACACATGGATATGTACTCACTGATAAATGTATATTAGCCAAAAAACTAAATAAAAAGCTCATAATACTCACAATAACAACTCACAGACATATGAAACCCAAGAAGAATGAAGAACAAAGTGTGTATGCTTCAGTCCTACTCAGGAGGGGAAGAAAATAACCGCAGGTTCTGGGAGGGAGGGAGGGAGGGAGGGAGGGAGGGAGGGAGGGAGGGAGGGAGGGAGGGAGGGAGGAGGGGTCAGGGGAAAGGGAGCAGGTGTGGAAGAAGATGGGGGAGAAATACAGAGACAGAAAAATGAATGGAGGTGTTTAGCAGTGGGGGAGGGCGAACTGGGGGTGGCCACTAGAAAGTTCCAGATGTCAGGGACCCAAGAAGTTTCCAGGTCCCAACTGAGATGACATTAGCCAAAATACCCAACAAATGGGAGAGAGACCCTGTAGGGACCATATCCAGTGGATAGGCACAGCCCCCAGTTGAGAGATGGCCACCCACACACCTCAAAAATATTGATCCAGAATTTTTCCTGTCAATAGGAAATGCAGGGACAAAGAATGGAGCAGAAACTGAAGGAAAGGCCATCCAAAGACTGCCCTACCTAGGAATCCAGCCCATCTGCTGACACCAAACCCAGACACTATTGCTGATGCCAAGAAGAGCTTGCTGACAGGAGGTTGGTATAGCTGTCTTGTCTTCTGAGAGAACATGACCAATACAGACGCAGATGCATGCAGCCAACCGTCTGACTGAGCATGGGGACCCCAATGGAGGAGCTAGGAGAAGGACCGAAGGAGCTGAAGGGGTTAGCAACCCCATAGGAGCAACAACAATGTCAACAGATCATAACCCCCAGAGCTCCCAGGGACTAACCAACCTGACATCAATAGGAGGAGTGGCTCTGATCCTGTGCAGGCTTGATGCCCCAGAATAGAAGAAAGCTAGGGTGCTGAGGCAGGGAGGGCTGGGGGAGGGGAGAGGAGAGCACTCTCGTAGAGGCAGGGGTGATCGGGGAGGGGACAGAGGACTTAACTGGGAAGGGGGATAAGATCTGACATGTAAATAAAATAACCAATAAAAGAAAAAAGAAAAATATAAACACAAACACATACACACATGCACACACACACACATGACACACATGCACACATGCACGGACGCACAGTTTTTCAAAAAGCCAAGAAGACTAGAAAATTATAATTATTCATTATGTGGGGTCTCTTTTTATAAAAGATGATAAGCTTATCTGAGTCTTGCTTTTGTTTATGCTAGCTAATCTTTCTAAATTTTGCCTATTGCTTCTACTCTATTACGGTATTTACTTGATAAAATACAATGAGTATACTCAAAAATAATGTTTTTCTAATATAACAGCTTAGTGCTGCCGTATCATTTACAGGCAGTCCGGACTTGAGAATGAACCTACTTATCATTATAACTATTTTACCACACTGTACATAAAAGGAAAAACATGCTATTACTTTACCTGTCTGAAAAAACAAACATGAAAGCATCCCTCCTTAGTGGTTCGAACACTCGACAGGTTGTGTAGAATACGGAAAGCCAGTCTGACAGTTCTAGGCCAAGATAGTGACCAGTGAGAGAAGAGAGTAGAACTTGAACTAATCTAATGAAGGACTAGGGAGGCTCGCCTCTCTCCACTGGAGGCTGTAGGAAAGAGGGGATCAGAAATATGTTGGAAATAATAACATGCACCCGGGTACTAGGCAAGTGCTCTGCCAACGAGCTACGTCCACAGCCTCTGTCTTGTTTCATAAAAAGAAAACTTCACTGTGGCCTGCTGGAACTTGTGAGAAGCTGGTGACTAGTTAATACATTTTTGACTTTGAAAAGAAAGTGTCCTTGACCAGGAATCCATTTAAAGAGGGGTGGTGGGGCACCCAAGCACTTAGGCATCTAAGAAGACTGGCAGTCACTTTTATTCTGAAAGTGAGTGCAAAGCCAGCAGATAGATGCTCCATCTGGGCGCGCACTCTCACGCAGGACAATCTAACTGCTGCCTGGGCAGGGCGGCTCTCCTATGAAAAGACAAGGTCCACTAAGCAACATCTGCTCCTAAAAACTCATGAACTCCAACAAAACCAACCCGAACATTCTTCAAGAACACAAAAGCCTAGCTTCTCTCTGCGTTCTCCAGGAGACCCAGGAAATGAACAGTCTGATGAGAAACCACGGTGAAAGGCTGTCAAGAGAGCTGTGGCAATAATGAGGTCTGAAGGAATACTGCGTCTACAGAACCTGGCAGCATGTCTACCTCAAGCTCACCTGGATCTGAACCTCACACAGGAACTTGTAATGCCCACCCACTCCTCATTCCACACAAATAAATAAATACATAATTACAAATGTAGAATTGTAAACAAAGGGTAAGTTCCCTTTATGTTTCAAGCATAAAATCCTATTAGGATCCTAACACTCTGCTGACCTCTTTCTGTTTTTGATAACCCCAACATTTCTCTGTGGAGAATGATATTTAAACCTTAGACATAAAGAAGAAGTAGGTAGACCCTATAGGAGAGAATTTCTGATCTGTTGTTGTTGTTCCTGTGAAGCATGCTCATGCTCATGCTTATGCATACATGATGGGGGCACGCCTGCTGTAGAACACACATGAGGGTTGGAGAGCAATGCTGTAAGTAGGACTGGTTCTCTGTCCACTCTTCCCTGCACTGCAGGGACACCAGGCTTGCACTGTAATCATCTCTCCCCACTGAGCCATCTCACTAGCCCCAAGGGAGGAAGCTGTATCAAAGGGAAATAGAAACCTGGAAATCAGTCTGGAGGATCCTCAGAAAATTGGACATTGAACTACCTGAGGACCCATCTATACCTCTCCTGGGCACATGCCCAAAAGATGCTCCAACATATAACAAAGACACGTGCTCCACTATGTTCATAGCAGCCTTATATAATAGCCAGAAGCTGGAAAGAACCCAGATGCCCTTCAACAGAGGAATGGATATAGAAAATGTGGTACATTTACACAATGGAATATTACTCAGCTATCAAAAACAATGACTTTATGAAATTTGTAGGCAAATGGATGGAACTGGAAAATATCATGCTGAGTGAGGTAACCCAAACACAGAAAGACATACATGGTATGCACTCATTGATAAGTGGATATTAGCCCAAATGCTCGAATTACCTTAGATGCACAGAACACATGAAACTCAAGACGGATGATCAAAATGTGAATGCTTCACTCCTTCTTTAAAAGGGGAACAAGAATACCCTTGGCAGGGAATAGAGAGGCAAAGATTAAAACAGACACAGAAGGAACACCCATTCAGAGCCTGCCCCATATGTGGCCCATACATATACAGCCACCCAATTAGACAAGATGGATGAAGCAAAGAAGTGCAGGCCGACAGGAACCGGATGTAGATTTCTCCTGAGAGACACAGCCAGAATACAGCAAATACAGAGGCGAATGCCAGCAGCAAACCACTGAACTGAGAATGGGACCCCCATTGAAGGAATCTTAGAAAGGACTGAAATAGCTTGAAGGGACTTGAGACCCCATATGAACAACAATGCCAAGCAACCAGAGCTTCCAGGGACTAAGCCACTACCCAAAGACTATACATGGACTGACCCTGGACTCTGACCCCATAGGTAGCAATGAATGGCCTAGTAAGATCATCAGTGTAAGGGGAAGCCCTGGGTCCTGCCAAGACTGAACCCCCAGTGAACGGGATTGTTGGGGGAGGGCGGCAATGGGGGGAGGATGGGGAGGGGAACACCCATACAGGAGAGGGGAAGGGGTTAGGGGGATGTTGGCCCGGAAACCGGGAAAGGGAATAACAATCGAAACGTAAGTAAGAAATACCCAAGTTAATAAAGATGAGGAAAAAAAAGGAAAGAAAGAAAAACAGAAAAGAAAGGCCTGGGCTTCTAGGTAATGTAAAGGTGAGCCAACAGTGCTGGGCATGGGGAGAGGGGAAGAGGGCAGTAAACAGTAATGAAGGGAAACAGTAATGCAGGCAAAATGCTCTGCTGTGCTCTCTCTTGCTGTGACAAAGACCACAACTAAACGCAACTGGAGGAGGAGAGGGTTTATTCGGTTTATATATCACTTATATCACCACCCATTTAAGAAACCCAGGGCAGGGACTTAAAACAGAAACCTAGAGACAAGAGTTAAAGCAAAGGCCATGGAGGAATCAAGCTTCCTCTACCTGCTTCCGTACAGCACCCAGGATCACCTGTCCAGGGGGCACTAACAGGTGGGCTACCTGCCTCCATCAGTCATTAATCAAAAAAATAAAAGTAAAAATAAATGTGCCACAGATATGCCTATATGCCAATCTGATGGAGGCACTTTCTCAACTAAAGTTCCCTCTTCCAAGATGGCAAGTTGGCAAAAAATGTAAAAAGAAAGGAGGGAGGGAGGGAAGGTAAGTAGGTAGGTCAGGTGAGTCAGCTAATGAGACAGAAGTGACACAATGTTGCAATGCTCCTATGGCAGAATGGACATCATAGCAGTTGTTCATGCCTTCAACAATTCATTATGAGTTCAGTAATTTGACACAATATATATTTTTAGTTTTTAAGTGTGTGTATGTCCCTAAAAAACATATTTTAAAGGATAATAATATGCTTTGGCTATGGATCTGTTCAAAATTTACACTTGACTCTTGTTATTTATTTAACTGACAGCTTAATATATGCTTCCTGAAACAGTTGCAAGGAAGAAATAATGCTAATACACTAAGATATCTCTCTATTACTACAAGTTCCAAAACTTGAAGAGAAAAGCCAACGCTCATTTCTTTTCCTACAGATACTTGTGTCTATCCTCACTCTAATAGAGAACTACTTTCTAAAATACTGCTAAGGCATATTAGAAACCACTCGGGCATTGATGCAGTTTGAACCTTACACCTTACGTCAGCAACCTTTGGAATATAAGAGACCCAAGCCATAACATTAGCATCACGGAATTTGTATTGCTGTCCTGAAACATAGAACACTCTGGAAGCGTCCTGACACAGGGACAACCTGACACCTTGTAGAGTATAGGACATGCAAATGAGGCACATACTCAACTCTAACCAGCATTCCTCACTGACTTATGTAACTGTCCATCCGTCTTCATGATAGTTCTTCCTTAAATATGAACATCTTGGAACAAGGGGAACACTCCGCCACTGCTGGTCTTAGTGCAAACCTGTACAACTATTTTGGGAATAAACTTGGCAGTTTTTCATAATATTGGGAATAGTTTTACCTCAAGACCCTGATATACCACTCCTAGGCATATTATACTCAAAAGATGTTCCACTATACCACAAAGACACAAGCTCCACTATGTTCATAGAAGCCTTATTTATAATAGCCAGAAACAGGAAACAACCCAGATGTCCCTTAATCGAAGAACGGATACAGAAGATGTGGTTCATTTACATAATGGAATACTATTCAGCTATTAAAAACAAAGATACCATGAAATTTCCAGGTAATTGGATGGGAATAGAAAAGATTATCCTTAGTGAGGTAACCCAGACGCAGAAAAATAAACATGGCATATACTCATAAGTAAGTGTTAGCTGTAAGGAATAATCACGCTACAATCTACAGACACAAAGAAACTAAGGAACAAGGAAGGTTCAAGGGAGGATCCTTGAATCTCACTGAGAAGGAGAAATAAAACAGACACTGGGGTAAAAAGAGGAGAACGGTGGGAGGCGGAGGGGAGGAAAACAGGAGAGACCAAGTGTGGGGAGGATGGAGGGAGAGAGGACTGAATTGGGAAGGGAAGCGTGCATCTCTGGGAAGAGCTAGAAATCTAGGGTAATGGAAACTCCCTGGAATCTATGGGGTGACCCTAGCTAAGATCCCCTACCGATGGGGGCTAAGAAACTTAAGCACCCACCTCTAGTAACTATGGAAGCTTTCTAATGGAGGGATAAGGACACCAACCCAGCCATCAACTTCAGACCCAAAATGTGTCCTCTATAAAATATACAGGGATAAAGTTGGAGCAGAAATAGAGGAATAGCCAACCAATGCCTGGCCCAGCTTGAGACTCATGCCACGAGAGGGACCCTGAAACTATTAATGATATTCAGCTGTACTTGCAGCCAGGAGTCTAGCATAACTGTCGTCTGAGAGGCTTCACACAGCAGCTGATGGTTTAACAGCTGCAGAGACCCACAGCCAAACATTAGGTGGAGCTCAGGGAATCCTCTGGAAGAGGGGAAGAAAGGATTGAGGGAGCCAGAGAGGTCAAGGACACCACAAGAAAACCTACAGAATCAACCAACCGAGCCCCAAAAGGGCTGGTAGAGACTGGCCCACCCACAAGAGAGCATCCAAGAGATGGAGCTCAGCCCTCTGGATATATGTACCATGTGTACAGCTTGGTCTTCATGCGGTGCCCCTAGCAGCAGGAGCAGAGGCTGTCTCTGACTCTGTTGCCTGCTTTGGGATCCTTTACCAGTAACTGGGCTGCCTTGTCTAGCCTCAATAGAAGATCCATCTAGTCCTACTGCAAGTTGATAGGCCAAAGGGGTTGATATCCACAGGAGGCCTCCCCTTCTCTGAGGAGAAAGGGAAAAGGAGGAAGCGAGGGGAGAGGGAGGACTGAGAGGAGAGAAGAGAGGGAAAACTGTGATTGGGACATAAAGGAATTAAATTAATTTTTAAAAGACATGAGCAGAAGCATTGGAAGTAGTTCTCCTTGACTGACAACCTAACTGGGGTTAGAACACTGCCTAGGTGACACATCGGCATGCACACTGTAAAGTAATTCTACAGAGTTGTAACTGAAGTAGGAGATCCACTCTGAATATGGGTTACACCATCCCAGGAGAAGAGATGAGATATTGGTCAGAAGTGCAAAGCTTCAGTCCTGTAACATACAGAAGGCCTGGAGTGGATACAGAGCATGTAACTAATGACACTGTGTTTCATACTTACTGCCCAAGAGGACACTTACGTTAAGTACTCTTAGGGCAGTGCAGGGAAGGAAGAAGGAACCCTTGCAGGGGAGAACAGGCACGGCACTGCCTTGAGGACGCTGTAAACGTACGCACCCCTCAGTGGCAGGGGCATATCAGTAATGCTTTGGTACAGTGTTTTAGCACAAACAATGGTTCAAAGGTATGCTTGCTCAGTTTGTCGGACTTCTTTTACTATGTGCCCACCCATGCAAAAACAAAGGTACCTTTCATTAGAAAAAGTGCATGCCCAATGCTGCAGAAAAATACCTCTACATAGTACAGTTCATATTTCATTTTCCCAAAAATTTTTATTGTCCATTTTAAGAAGAGAAGTAAAAACTTACTAAAAAGTGAAAATGGTTTTAAAGAACTCTCCTGAATATAAAATTGATAGTCACTACAGATATGTAACTCATACAAATTATGTGAAGAAAACCTAAAGTGATACATGACCCAAATATAAAAGATAATTAACATTTTAGTAAGGGGGCTACACTCATTATTTACCTTCTTAAGCTTTTATCATTTCATTTTTAAAAAAATAGTCATTTCACTTGAATCATGTAGATAAAAGCTAATAAAAGATGAAGTAGGTTTTAATCATCTGACAATTTATAAGTAAGCTTATTCTAAAGTCGTTAATAAATCTGTTTATTCTAAAGAATTCAGCCATTGAAAACATGTAAGTCAGAATGCTTCCTTGGGAACTACCATAAGGTCGTCAGGAAACATTAACTATCAGGTGGAAAGATTGCGGAACAGGCTCTAAAACCTGTGGCGCATGGAATGTTAGAGGTCACTCTGCTTCTCTTTCCCCTCTCTTCACCCAAGTCTTTCAAACCCCTTGCATGCATGAGATATGAACTAGACAGATCTACTTCAGAAACTGTACTATTCAAGAATCAGGAAAGACTCATGAACGTTTCTGTAAGTGAATTACAGAAACTAAAGAGTTTGCAAAAGCCCAGCAATTGTAGCAGACACTCAGGAAGTCCCTGTGCACGAAATCTACTGGGAGCAGCTGTGATAGTGGGAGGCGCTTGCTTTTCCACCTATACTTGTAAAGTCAGGCTCTAAAGGAGTTCAGTGGTCCCCGTAAAGTCTCGATGAAAACAGTAGGGTGGCTCTTGCCACACTATGGCATTAGTTTCTTGTTTTAAAGATTTACTTGTTTGTGCATGTGTACATGTATGTGCAAATGCCATGTGTGTACAGATGTCAGGGGTTGTCAAATAACCTGGAGCAGTTGTGAGATACCACAAAATTAATTAATTAGCTAATTAAATTAATTTTTAAAAAGAAGGCGCTGAGAACCACACTCAGGAGATGGCTCTGGGAGACCAGCAATTCCTCTCCATAACTGAGCAATCTCTCTGGCCCCAATTAGTTTCTTAAGCTGTACGTGGAGATATTAAAGCTTCTGTAATGCTAGAGCACTGGCTCTCGCTAGTGACTTCCAATGTTAAAACTTAGTAGGCATGAGTGTAACTTAATGGTAACCCCAGTCTGTACACGTGTCTCTAGGGTAAGGACAGGAAAGATGAAGAATCCAGCTGCCCAGACCCTTGGAACCTGCCTGGTTGACATGCTGTTTTCCTTTCCCTCCTTACAAGGTGTCAGAGAGCAAAGCCACACTGCTCAGGCAAACACTGCTTGGAGCCCTGATTATTTGCCTGCCTCTCCCTTTTCCTTGTGTTCTCCTTGTCCCAGGAGCTGATGAGTACAACTGGTGTCAGGTAAGGTGACCACGGCAAGCCACCCGTCAGGGTGCAGACCACCTCCTACCCAGGAGCCTAACTCCTTACCTCTGCAAACCCTCTGCCACCCCTTTAGGGCCTATGAGTTTTCTAGACAAGTCTCCTAGTTTTCCCTTTAGAAGAACAGGTATGTTTCTCTTTTGAGATCTAGTTCCATTTTTCAAGATTTTCCTGCAGATGATGCTTCCCTCATCACCAAGACATGCTTCCCTCTGGTTAAGTACATGTCGCCAGGTATTTCTTTAGGCTCCGGACGTGACTATTTTCAGAAGAGGAAGGCAGAATTTCCTCCATCTCAGATTCAATTGATATTTCTTCTCTAGTTAGCTACACAAGAAGACCCCTCCCAGGACCATCTTATATGTAAACTGTTTCCTGAAGACATTTTTACCTCAATAGAATCTGATTTCTAAAGTAAAATTTGTATTTATAAGGCATAGTTAAGCAAAAGGGAATCTACTGCCTTTAAGAATCTTTTTAAACCACATTTTTATTTTGCTTAGAATTTTTAAGTCTCTTCTTTAATATTTCCTTTAATTCAAATAAATTTTATTTAAGAAACTGAATTCTGTAGAAGTGGTAAAAATATTCTTTATTTTTAATTCAGTATTTTTTAACTTCTCTACAAGAGTATATTATTTACATGGAGCTTAAGATGATTGTTTTGAAAATAAAGAAATACTGTTTCATTTATGCACATTTGAAATTTCAGACACTGGGAATATAGTTCAGTAAGAGAGCACTTATCAACCATGTGTGAGGGAGGCCCTGGGTTGATCTCCAGTTAACTCCTCCCGCCCTCTCGCAAAAAAAAAAAAAAAAAAAAAAAAAAAAAGAAAGAAAGAAAGAAAGAAAGAAAAAGAAAAAGGGAAAAAAGGTGAATTTGGACAGACTGTGATTACAAAGTTGCATATATCTGCATGTATGAGTCACATACGCCTAAGGGTGAGTGCCTTTCATGCTGGGACTCAGTCCCACTCTGCGCTGTTTCAGCAAACATCAACATCCTTTTCTGCTGCTGTTTTAAATTATGAGATATACAGGCACAGCTCTTAAGTACCACAGAAAAAAGTTAAGTGGCCCAATATGTCTTTTAAGTGCAGTGATTAGAAAATAAAACCTGGCAATGACACTTTGTCTTCAAGTGTATGTTCTCTTACATAATCATGGAAGGCTTTTGCTTCGCTCGAGTGTTCACAGGTTTCCCGTCTCTCTGGAGCTGCACAGTAGAGATCCCAAAACACACTGAAAAGTAATTATGGAACATTAAAAAAATCATTAATATGACAGGACATGAAATCACAGTTCAACAACATAAGACACTTAACTCTCATGCAAACCCTTTCTCCTTCAGAACGGGTATTTCTCTGAGAGATTTAGGATCAGGCCAGGTCCTTAATGCCAAAACTATATTTTACCTAAACATTTTTCTAAAGTGTTAGGCATTCTCCTAGAAGGAGAAAGTAATTTTAAGACAGTATGGTTTTGTCTGGCCCTGAGGATCAAACCCTGATAAGTTGCTGGAAACCTTTGTCCTTATAATTGACTGTTCACATGACTGACGATTAGCTGAACGAATGCTTCAGCCAACTTTCACATGAAGAATAAAAATATAAATGATGTCCTTCTGTAATTAATAACAAAAATGTTGTTCCTTTTGTGTAAGGCAATTTTATCACCCAGCTCACAGGCCCCCACCCTAGCCAGCACATTGCATTAATCCAGCAACATTTTCCTAAAATCTCCATTGATCCTTCTTCAATTACCAAAATAGGTTAATAATTTTGCAACTAATCACCCCAATTCCTTTCCTATAATAATTAAAAAATTATACTTTAAGAAAAAGGCCCTGGTCCCCTTTCCCACTGTCAAGTTAGCTCAGCATCACCACAGGCAGAAGTTTGCGGCCTCCTGGGCACAGGGTTGACCACGTTACCCCATCTTTCCAAGTCTACACACGACCTCCACTTCGTCCAGGTTCACTTCACCTCCACATCCTGTACAAGGCCGTCCCTTTAGTGTGGAGCAGGCTGGAGGAGACAGAAGTCTGTCTTTCCCTCCTTGGGGAGAGCTCCACTTAGCAACAGCCTCCCAGGAACGTCTGAGAGAATGCAGCTCTCAGAGCAGGGCACACACACTGCTCCGTAAAGATGCACTGCAGACCAAGCTTTAGTCTGTGAGGGCACAGCAGCCTCTGACCTTTGACACCTCTCAGTCTTGCTGGTCCTCTCCTCAACAAGAAAGAAACACAGCAGCCTGGTAGCGAAGAGCATCAACGCAGCGGACTGCCTTCAAGAAGGGACGCAAACAACTGAGCAGTGTCACTTCCAGTGTCTGAGGTAGGTATTATTCCTTTTCCACTACATAGAAAAGAATTTACTTTTCCTTCTTATTAAAATCTTAAAGTAAGAGAGAACTATAAAGACGATAATAAAGACAAAAGTAAGTTGAGTTCAATGTCTTGACCAGAATGAAGGCTGTGGGTGGCCTCCCCAGAGCCCAGCAAGATAGAGGAATGAGAGTCACAGACACAGAGAAGTACGCTAGACTCCCACATGGAGGTGTGCGATGGCCTGAGTGTGCTGTGCTTGCCGGTTTGCAACTTGCTAAGGAAATGTAAAGCCCTAAAGCAGTGTTTACTCAGCAGTCACAGGATATGCTACACAGCGCCATGATGGGCAGCTCGGAATGTCCTTACGCCCAAAGCTCCATTTCCTACAACTGTCCTAAGATGTCTACCAAAAGTCATTCTGTAACTTTTAATTTTGTTTGTTTTTCTCTATGTGACATAAAGTTACCTAAACTGTCCTCAACTCTATGTAAGCAAGGATGGCCGGGAGCTCCTCTGCCTTCAGCTTCTGCCTCCCAAGTGCTGAGCTGACAGTCATGCACCAGCACACTCTCTTGGCTATTACATTTAAAAGACCAGATTTCACAACTACTGCTCTCACTGACTATGTCCTAAAAATGATTACGAATCTTTATTTACACACATGAATATTTATCTTATAGCAGTGACCTGTTTACTTCTGTTTTGTCGCTAACAAATTTAACGGGCAACCAAAAGTTTACATGGTCAGGTTTGCAGATAATTAGCAAATTAAAATATAAAATAAGGTTATAGATGTTACTTTAGAGGACTTTTGTCTTCTCTAATAAAGGTTAAAAAAATGCCTCACCTAAAAACATTCGTCTGCCCCACAGATTTTTTAGTCATAGGTAGCCTTGTTCCAAGCCACCTTGTAGGTAAGTGTATTCTTTCCATGCTACGCTGGCTAGTTATGGCAACATGGCACAGACTAGAGACACCTGGGAAAAGACAGCCACCATGGAGGAGCTGCCTCCTTTCCACTGTCTGCTGCGTTCCTTAGGGCATTGTCCTGAGTGCTGACTGAGTGGAAGGCCCTACTGGGTGAACTAAGATTACTGAGGGAACAGAGGGAACCGGCCATGAGCAGCTCCTCGTCTCAGCTCCTGCTGAGACCCTGCTCTCACCTTTCTGGCATGGACTGAGGGTAACCTAGAGTACGCCACATAAGCCTTTTCCTCTCTGAGCTGCTTTTGGTCAGGTCAGCAACGGAGAAGCAAACTGGGAGACTTGGATTCACATGGTCTACTCTGTGGGGTCAAAGGTTATCCAGCCAAGATAGGCCAGGGAAACAATGGGAGAAAAGATACCAAAGAAAGCTCATAAAATAGGATGTTTTATTTTAGAAACTGCATTTCATAGTTAAGTCTAGAGTAATCTAAGACATAATTATGAAATTTTAAGAAATAAAATTACAAAACCAAAGAGAGCAAAGTTCAGCACCAGACTATGCATGTTTTAAAAAGGCATCATCTGCTCTATAGCTATGTTTGTTGAGCTCTAATAAATACAGGTGGAGAAGATGTTCTAAAACTTTATTTTCTCCTAAGGCTCAATCATGTCAGTAATATAGGCCATTAGCACTCTGACTGTCACCCTAATGTTTGGGACCAAGGGACTACATTAACAACCATAAAGCACCAAGAAGGCCAAAGGACACGGTTTTGGCACTGATGCATGCTTGACTAAGGAACAGTGCACAAACTTCTTAACTTCTCTAGTCTTAGCTTATAATTTAGAAAATAAGGTCATTAAAGCAAGATACTCTGTATTAAACCCTTCATGAACTGAAAAAACAAACTTTGAACTACCTTTCCTTCTAGTAGTCTTTAAACTCTTATCTGGGTTATGTATACCATATACTGCTGTGGGAACAAAAGGCACACCCATAGCACGCAGGGGACTGAATCTTAAAGCAGTGATGAGCTGATATGAAAGTCACTGAACTGCTAACTCTCTTAAAATATAAAAGTGGTATTTAATACATCATTAAAACTCACAAATGCCCCATGGGCTCATATAGTGACAGTGAATTTATCCCTCAGAGGAAGATTCACTGAGATACTTAATTTGCCCTTCCTGACCAGGTTTTATTATGAGCTCTTTGATGACTACTCAACCTGGTCCTCCTGGTCCTTGCATCCCAGGAGCTCTAAAAGCGCAGCCTCTAGACCTTTGTGGAGACAGACTCCACAGACTGAGGTGCTACAGACTAAGGAGCTTGAAAGCCAAGTGTTACCTTTGGTATACAGTGAGCTCAACATGGCAGTTTATGCTTTAGATTTACATACTATGATTATCACTGAGAAAGAAGTGGAAATGTGAATTCTATAAATGAAGACAAGCGCTGCATAAACAGAAGCAAAATTACCAAGTGGTAAAGTATTTGGGTGTCCATTATTAGACTCAGTGTTAACATCCACCCAGTATGAATGAAGGAAAACAAAGCTAATGTCCAAATTTCTGGTTCTCACCAAAATAGCTTTTACTTCTACCCCTAAAGCCATGATTCAAGTGTGAGTTAGCTAGCATTTATGGGAAGGCAACAGAGAAAACAAGATGGCTACCAAGAGACTATAAAGTTAATAAACAGAAGGTAGAACCTCAAGTACAGCATGCAGATAATGGGCTTTCTAAAAATAGATATTTGAAAAATTAAAAGGTAAAAAAGAAAGAAATTCTTTCGGGAAAAAATATTTTTGAGAAAAAAAGCCATAAGTTCAAGTATGAACAGCTAGGGAAGTCACTTCTCTACACAATCCCTACAAAAGTTTGGACCTAGAATGTGCCCCATGTTAAAAGCGTACCCAGCTTGGCACTGAGTATCCTAGAAAGGGTACCTCCTGGTATCCTTGAGGTGGGAAGCGAGATACCAGATCCTTCCTTTTTCTAGGTCCAGACCATTAGGCCTCGTGGCTGCTCTACCATGTGCTCCACCCACAAGGAGCGGCCTTAGGGACAAAGAAAATAAGCCAATAAGTCATAGGCTAAAACCTGAAAAACCGTAAGCCAAAGTCACTCCTTCATCTTCTAAGTGACTGTCCCAGGCACAACAAAGCTTATTGCACAACCACAAAGCGTGCTAACTTACTCTCTGTTGAACAAAACCATTTAATCACAAGACCCAGGTACTTCATTCAAAACAGACAGAAAAAACTCTTCACCTTACCATTTTCACACATGCATTTACCATAGTAATTAGTATTTCATAGTTTTCAGAGTATTAAATTTTGCTCCATTTTATAAATTCTTCTGCTCCTGAATTAATGATGAGTTCATATTTTAAAGTCTGGTAAGTTAGCATCCTCTGGATCTGTGTTAAATTCAAACACCACAATCCTGCACTTGATCCGAATTATTACTTAAGACAAATTATATAATTTTACTAAGACAATAAAGGTGAGGGCTGGGCTTAAACGTTTTAATTATTACCTTATTTTGCTTCCGTGTAGGTTCAGCAATGAGAGTTCAAGTTTCAAGTCTCCTAATTCTGATTACGGACAGGTCTACACAGATTCAGCTGTGTGAACAGCATCCATTATTATAAGAATGGCAGGGAAGACCCCATGAGTAATACCCTAGCTCTATTCCTCTTACTCTAATTTTGTTCCTGAGTATCCTATGATAACCACATCCTTACCTTCTCTGCAGCTGCCAGTGGTCCAAAGATGCCTCACTGCAGAGAAAACTCCAGAGAAAACATCCCGAGTCCTTTCTTACACATCCAGCATGTAAACTGCCCCTTTAACAGGCTATGTACCTCAAGTCTTAGAGACTACTCAAACAGTGAATCAGCACTGGTAAAGAATTACTGACCCCACTATGTTCCCTGAGGAGCCGCTGGCCCTTGGTGGGAATCCAGCTTTGCTCTCTTCTGCTGACCCTCTCAGCTCTCCCTTGTAGCCCATCCCATTCCTTTGTGTTATAAGCAGATACCTTTCTGTTTGGAACCCCCAGTGCCTGCCTAATCCAGGCTTGAACTCAGATAGGTGATGACACTCTCTTTCTTGTCTTCCATTTCAGTCCTGTTAACACCACCAGCCCTCTATCAACCTTGATTTTATTTACTAGAGACTCCAACACTTGGCAGAGACACAGGATGCCCTGCCCCAGTCCTTATATCCCTGTCACTGCAGATACAGGCTTTGTCCCACTTCAATGACCTTTGCCCCAAACACCACCTCAACTCCCTAGGACCCTGCCTCTTGGTGTGCAAAGGGTCCTCTTAGCTCTCTCCATAGCCCTTCCAAGCCTTTTCTACCAGCCCAGTCCTATTCCCTATGACACTCACGGACCGTAGAAGCACTCTGGACCAGGGATCGACAGCCACCACACCTTCCTAAGGCAACAGAAACCAAGGAAAGGATCATACAGCAAACAAAGACAAGACCAGATATCGACACCTAGAATTATCTGTTATCACTGCCTAGACACTGTTGTAAAAACAAGGCCATGAAAAGTCAAGGCAATGTGCTCCCACCAGCACCTTACTTACTACAGTATCCCTGAGAAATGCAAAGCACCTTTGGCACAAGACAAGAACTTCAAAATAGCAGTTACAAGTGTGTGCAAGGACCTTATAGACTATATGAATAAATTCCTCAAGGACTTTGAATTGGCCTAACCCAACATCTACCCAATCAATGAAATGCTGGAGTGTATAAAGGGGACCAGTCTTATAGATCCAAAACTACAGGATCTCCATAACACAGAGCAATAACAGAATATCCAAAAGGAGACCTAGTAAAATTCCAAGGTAAAAAAGTAACAGAAGCCAGAGGCCTCATACCAGACCAACAAGTCATTGCAATGACCATTTGCAAGCAAAGAAGTATGGCCAAAAGGATATAGTGCGAGACACACTGGGACACACTACAGCTTCCATGGTGAGATTTTTTTTTCTCTCTATTGAGTTGGAGGTAGCAAAGGTGGAAGACAAGGCTATGGGAGAAGGAGATGAGTGGAAATTAGATGCACAATATCAAAGTTCACAGAGAACCAGTAAAAAAAAATTTAAAGAATATGTTGTAGGAAAAAAATTCAATTAAAAAACAGAATCATTCCTTCTTTAAAAGGGGAACAAGAATACCCTTGGCAGGAAATAGGGAGGCAAAGTTTAGAACAGAGGCTGAAGGCACACCCATTCAGAGCCTGCCCCACATGTGGCCCATACATATACAGCCACCCAATTAGATAAGATGGATGAAGCAAAGAAGTGCAGGCCGACAGGAGCCGGATGTAGATCCCTCCTGAGAGACACACCCAGAATACAGCAAATACATAGGCGAATGCCATCATTAAACCACTGAACTGAGAATAGGACCCCCGTTGAAGGAATCAGAGAAAGGACTGGAAGAGCTTGAAGGGGCTCGAGACCCCATATGTACAACAATGCCAAGCAACCAGAGCTTCCAGGGACTAAGCCACTACCTAAAGACTATACATGGACTGACCCTGGACTCTGACCTCATAGGTAGCAATGCATATCTTAGTAAGAGCACCAGTGGAAGGGGAAGCCCTTGGTCCTGCTAAGACTGAACCCCCAGTGAACATGATTGTTGGGGGGAGGGTGGTAATGGGGGGAGGATGAGGAGGGGAACACCTATATAGAAGGGGAGGGGGAGGGATTAGGGGGATGTTGGCCCGGAAACTGGGAAAGGGAATAACAATCGAAATGTAAATAAGAAATGCTCAAGTTAATAAAAATAAAAAATAAATAAAATAAAATAAAATAAAATAAAAAAACAAACCAGAATTATTACCCCTGGGGCTGAAGAGTTAGCTTTGCAGTTAAGAACTCGTTCTGCTTTTAGAGAGGACTCAAGTTTGGGTCAAGGTATGTGTATGAGGCAGATCACAACTGACTACTCTAGAAGCTCTCAACTCCAGAGGGACCTGCATTCACTCCACATGTATTTATGCGCATGCACGCATACACGCACGCACGCACACACACACATGCACACACACACATACACACACATGCACACAGATAATAAAAATAATAAATATTTATTAAAAATAAATCTTAACCCTTATTGAAATGATCTCTGATTACAAATCAAGATGCTTCACTTCTGATAAAAATGGAGAAAATTATATCTATTTAAGGGGCTTATGAGGATTCAAATGATGATATATGCAAAAGTACTTTTAAGACATTTAAAGCACTTTAAAAAATTATTCTAACAAGGTTTCTTATAGCTAGACCAATCAGGAAAAAGTTGCATACTAAATGAATAAAATCTGTCTTCCTTTTCTTTCCAATTCTTTCTGTTTTACAAAAGATTCATTCTGTGTTTTTTTTGGGGGGAGGGGTGTCGGGAGGGGCTTTGTTTTCTTTGTTTTCGTCTCCAGCACATTTTCCTTATTTCACACATTCCTTTCCTCTTCTCTGAGACTAAAGTCTGCTTTTTCTCTATGGAATCAGCAACTCTGGCAAGTTTACCCCTTTTGCACGCTGACTAAAGCCTTCTTTCTCTCCCAGGTACTGCCTTGGCTGTCTTGCAGTTGTGGTTCACTGACTATTCCAGAAGGCACACCAACAGCAGTGAGGACCAGCCAACCAATCACTACCACTCCTGCCCAGCAGGCCACTCAAGTGTTCTAACTCTTCCGTCCCGTGTCGGGCTACCCGTAGCTCTATGCCATGTCATCATGAGCTTAAAATCACCAGTGCTAGCACTGATTTCATTTCCAGCTGTCAAGTGAAATGAACTAAGTCCTTATGTTAATCTTATCAGTTATATATTTTAGAATACAAATGTATAGACCTAAGATTATTTTAAATGGTAGTTTTAATTTTTATGTTATAAATTAAAATGCACAGTATTTTTTAATTAAGTCATCAGACGGTAAGTTTTTGTGAGACTCTATTTTCAAATTTCATGGGTTTAAAAATACATTTACTTCAGAGGAAAAAAATTTCTTGGAATTTTTATTTTTAAAATTAATGGAAGAAGTGGGAACATTTGTTCACAAGTACAAACAAGAAGTAAATTTCCAGTGCTATATGCTCTAGAGGAAGGTAACAGGCTGAAACTGGGAAATTGCATGTTCCACTATAGTACAAAAGGGATAGACCGCTTCTGCAGAGATCAGGTCAGAGGTAAGACTGAAGGTTACAAACCATCTGTTTCCTCAACAGCACAATCCCTCTTCTCCCCAAGGCTGGTGTGTGTGTGTGTGTGTGTGTGTGTGTGTGTGTGTGTGTGTGTGTGTGTGTGTGTTTCTCCAGTTCTTTTCTTTGACTTTTCACTCTTAGGTTGTGTTTTATGCTAACTCTGGAACTCTGGAAACATTACACATGACATTATATCCTTCAACTACTCCAGGAAACCCTCAAACTGAAAAAAATTGATTATGATGGTCTTGTATATTTCATATCACAATGTTTTAAGGCATTTTTGATAACTGAACCAAAATATCTCAAAAACTCAACTCCAAGGTGGAAGGAGAGAAGACACAGAGCCACAGAGCAAGGATAAGGGTCCAGATTCAAGATGTCCCTTTAAAAGAAAACCCCAGCAACTGTCAGCTATCTCTTTACCCATCTGACCACAAGTCTTGCCTTGTTATGTCCTATGGGTACCTTCACTTCTGAGCACTTAGCCTGCTCTATGGTATATGCTGCTAAGTCCCAAATGGTTACATAGCTATCTCAGCGCTATAGACCCAGACCTCTCACTTTGTATAGGGCATCTCTACCTGAGTTCTCAAAATTTAACCTATGCAAACTAATGCTTGCTCCTCTTTCTAAAACTTATGTCGTCTGCATTACCTCCTCAATGGCATCACTGTCTATCCCATCACTCAAGTCTAAGAATGGAAACCTGTTTGTTCAATTCAAAATAATCACACACATTGTTATCTCTAACCCTAACCACTGTTCAGCTAAACAACTACAAGCCCCTATACCAATCTCTACCTCTGTTCTCAACCCTTTGACTCCTCTCCATGATGATGCCCAGTACTAGTCTAAAAGCACTGAACTAAGCATGAAATATACTTCGTTTAAAATGTCAGAGTGGTAAATCCAAAATGCTTCACGGACTCTATAACTCCTAATCTGGCCTCTGCCTTTTTTCCTAGCTGTGAATACTCCTTTTCCTAGTACCACAACCTCAATGGTAAATGGTTCGACTACCTATTACAGTCAACCCCCTCTTATGCCTCTATATTAACTATTATTTGCCCTTGATACTTGTCCTCAACTACCTTTCAGTTCAGCTTTGATTTACTTCCTCTGCAATGCCTTTTCTTATTCTCCCGACAAGAGTGAATGCAGCTTCTGCATTTATATTATAAATATATATTTATATTTTTATCATAACACACATACTTCTCTTATATTTTTTTTACTTGTTTATCTAGTCCACCAATTTTCTGGAGGGTGATATAGTTTGCACAAAGTTTACTTTATATTTAGTACACAGGCTTAAACAAAACGACAATTCCAATTTCAAATCCTTTTGAAAAGTGACAGGAAGTCATAAAACTATAGCTGGTCCACTGATTGGTCTTAGCTGGGCTCCATAAGCTATAAATAGTCAAATACTTGGTTCCATCAGCACCAGCAGTCTCCTGGGTAGTGACAAAGGGAACCACTAACACAGGCCTACCTCATTCATCAGACCACAGACTACAAGGCCCAGTTCTAAACTCTTAAGACAACACGGCCATGGATCTGTTGGATTTAATTCAGCCCTCAGTAAAAGTTTCCCTCTGCAAAATGGTCAGGGATGCTTATTAGTCACGCATTGTTCGGGAAGGGTAGAGCCACAGCTTTTGGTAGTACTCAGAGTGCACCTTCACTTCAAAACTGTTAATCATCTAGGACTGACATATATGAAACAAGTGTTAAAAGAACATATTGATAGTTCTGTGGGGAAACCCAAGAGAATATTGTTAAATATTACATATGCTGTACGTTAAGTTCAACATACATAGATTACATGCCTTCTGAATCTCTGAGTCACAGAAAGGAGGAACAATGGCAGGTTTAAAAGCCATTGCTTCTGATAGCTGATAGATAAAGAACTAAGTCTAGCACAAAGACAGGACAAGGATGTAGGACGTTGTTATCAATCACCGTGATGAAGATATAGGTTAACTTAGTGAAGAAGTAGAAAAAATGAAGTAGGCATAAAAAATAAACATAGAGAAAAACTAAACATCCTCACCCTTTTACTCCACATATTCAGTATGAACAGACATCTATGGTAACGCCTATGGTACTTTATACTCATAAGCATCAGCACATCTATAAAGATGTCAACAGAAGAGAAGACTTAATGGCACTTAGAAGGTAGCTACAAATTTAGGGCTGAAGCTACAGTACAGAAGCAGAGCACTTCCCCACTTCCCTACTATGCATTAGACCCCCAAGCTCAATCCCCTTGAGTTAGAAAAAAGAAAAGAGTATAGATCTAAATACCTTCACTACATCATATACCAAATTACAATTTTGATTGTTTTTAACACTATACAAGAGACCAGCCTTAAACCCAGAAAACAGCACAATGACCTTGCACAACTGTAGTGGACATGGACGGTTGGTCCAATTACAGGAACAATGTTCAAACAAAGGCTTGCACCTGTTCCTGCTGTGTGTGAGAGACAAACGGGAAACCCACAACCACAACTGACCAAGTGCGGTTCCAGTGCCACAGAACTTCAAGTAAGTCATGTGTCTACGGGAGAGGTTAAAAAGATGATGCTTAAATAATGTACAGAGGAAACTCCATGCTTGACACTGAAAGAGGCCCTTTGGTTCCTTCCTTTAAAGATGATGTTAGAAATGAGTGGTCAAGGCAACAGGTGATGCTTCTGATAGCGAGGGAGGGAGGGACACACACACACACACACACACACACACACACACACACACACAGAGAGAGAGAGAGAGAGAGAGAGAGAGAGAGAGAGAGACCCAGCTAGCTATCTGAAGATCTGTCCTCCCAATTGCAGCTGCAGGAAAGCTAACTTCCCACCTAAAACGTGCACTAGCACAATCACTGTCCTGAGCGCCCTCATCAGAGCTTCTCACATCATACTTGACAGAGAATAAGAACTGCATTTCTTAACGTCAAACCTACAAGCGTCCCTGCACTCCTGTCTCACCACAGTAGCAGATAGACTCGTCTCTCTTAGAGACCCAGCATGTGTGTGATGGTACACTCTTTCCCTACCCCTTGTAGTAGCAAGCTCCGCTCATCTACCTCTCCTCTGTGAGCCCAGGATGGCTAACCCTCTCGAAGTCAACCGCATGCTTTGCCAGGTGTCACCCTTTACTCTCATCCGAGCTGAGGCTCTTGAACAGCTCACTACATCCACCCTTTGCCAACCTCAGCTTCCCAGTCTTGAATGGGTTCACCAGATCTACTGTTTGCTGCTGTCACTTTACGATCTGACTGCCTATTGTTGAATATGCCAATCAGACTTCTATCTCCTACCCTCAGTGCTCCCAAGAGAAGTGAAGCTCAGAGAAGAAACTGGGAGGCTGGCACACCAACACGGAGGACTGTCTAGTACTAACTTAGTCTCATGATAACTCTTAGCCCTCTTTATAAAAACCAATCTTATAGCTAGTTAGTAAGTAAGTTAAGAGCAAAGAAAAAGTGCCATCCTTATCTGCCACAGCAAGACAAGAAAGGAGGCTGCTATGGCATGAATTGTACCTTCTCCACATTTAAATGCTGAAGTCCTGACTCCCTGTGTGATGGCCCTTTGAGGTGAGGTCTCTGGAAAATAATCACATTTAGCTGACATCATGAGGGCAGAACCATCACGATGATATTAGTTCCCATTAAGAATAAACACTGATGCCTTGTGCTCTCTCCCTCCCACCACTACACAAAGATAGGCTGCCTACAAGCCATCAGGACAGCCCTCCTTAGAAGGCTGATCTCGGACAGCTGTCCTCTGCAACCCTGAGGAAATCCACTTCACTGGATGTGCCATCTGACCTATGGTATTTCCTATAGCAATTCTCCAAAGGAAGGTCATGAGCACAGTTAGAACCCCGCGCACCAGCTCCAATTCCAGTCGGAGTCAATAGAAGTATCTTTAAGTAAATTCAAGGATGTTGGTCTTGAGGTTTTGTTTTTGGTTCCAAATACAACCTTTTAGTTCACAACTGTAGAAAATGAGAGTAGGGGATCGTAAAGAGTTTAGTATCACATAAAAATGAAATAAAGAATACTTACCACCACCAAGAATGTAAGAATCCTGGCGGCTCCCCCAATGTGATGTTTTTTTCCCATCTTATCTAAAATGAATAAAAAAGAATATTAAATACTGTCAGTGCAGTACTTTGCCTCACACACATTACCAAGCAACGCTCTTCTCCTTTAAAATGCTACAGAGCTTCCCAGCTCTCATCTCCGTGCTTTGCTCAGGCCCCAGTACCCTACAAGGTGATTAGGGGACTGACTGGTGCATGAGAAGATGCCGCCATAACTTCCTTGAGTTTACTTCCCACCACTCCAGTAATAAACTGTCATGTCTTGGTGCTCTAAGGCCACCTGTCCATGATCTTTAAGAAGCTCCCAACGGACCAGAGAAATGACTAAGCCAGTAAAGGCATTTTCTGTGCAAGTCTAGTGACCAAAGTTCAAACCTAGGAACCTACATAAAGGTAGTAGAAGGGAACCCGAGTTGTCCTGCTTCTACATGCATGTCATGGCACATGCATTCCCCCATACCTGTAAGTGCATGTGCATGCACACGCATACACATACAAATTAATTAATAAGTCACCTGACACTAAGAACGTGTTTCCTACCTCAGTCTCTCATTACCTGCCCCCCTGCTAAGTTGTTATCCACACCGAGTTCTAAGAGGACACTGAAATTAGGAAGGAGGGAAAGAATTGCTAACACCATCGTCGTTAGGGCTGCTCCACCAGCAGCAGAGTGAAGAAGCCACTCATTCCACTCCATCTGTTTTAGCATAAACTTCTTGGCCCCTGAATTGCGCAAACACAGTTGAGCAACAGCTTGCCCTCAAGAGCTGCAGTCCAGGTTCATGAGGCTACCCTGAGTCCTCAAGTAACTGAAGCCAGTCAAAAATTCAGCTATGCAAAACC
The DNA here is from genome assembly GCF_021556685.1 of Rattus norvegicus. Taxonomy (NCBI): domain Eukaryota; kingdom Metazoa; phylum Chordata; class Mammalia; order Rodentia; family Muridae; genus Rattus; species Rattus norvegicus. Next base: position 24,440,653 of record NC_141535.1, on the reverse strand, counting down.
TCTTACCCATAGTTTTGTAACCAGAACCTCTTTAGTTTGATCTTTCAGCCCTGATTGGTTATGGGGATGAATGATTTTATGTAAATATGTCACTTCAATGTTCCTCCTGTACTTTTTAGAATAAGCAGTCTAGTTACTTGACTAGATTATATTCTTTCTGTTGTATTTAGTGTGCTTTTAATTAGCATGTCTGGATCCTGACTGATAGCACCACATCACAGCACTTCATGAAAGAATACTTAAATTGCATTCCTTTTAAGCACAATGAAGCACAGACATTAAAGTTTAGTGGTTTTACAACTTTGCTATGTGAACCAAGAAAAATTTAAGACTCTTGTTTGGCTCTGTTTTCTCATCTATAACATAAGCTAGTAATCATCTACCTACAAAATGTTTGAGAGGATTAAGCTGGTCCGTTCAGCACTCAAAATAGTGAGTACAGAAAGAGTGTAACTGTTAGCTGCTGAACTGTTTGCTTTGACCCTGAAGAAAATTCTCACAAAAATTACTCCAGCATCACTGTCACCACAAAACAAACAAACAAAAAAGTCAGATATAAGTCACAGAGAAACAAGTGTTTCGGTTTATACTAAACAAATTTAGCTTACTAATCAGAACACGTAGCATACCTCCATACAACCAGGGAAGACAATACAGTTAGATGTACCAAAAAGCGGGCTGAAACAGAGCCCCACCGCTGAAGAGTCTGTGAAAGGGAGACTAGTCAACAGGTGATCACAGCACAGCGGCCTTTGCACATAAATGGAAATCGTACTATGGGACACTTGGAGGGTGAGCTTTAAACCCAGTCTGCAGAGAGAAGGGAAAGCTGCCTAGAGGAACTCAGGGGTTAGGAATTTGCTAAGTTTCGTAGGTGCAGAACACTGGAAGGCTTGTTCATCTCTGCATCTCCCCACTCTCTGTAATGCCGAGGAAGAAGTGACCACTCAGTGCACATGTGGAGAGTACTGCAGAAAACATTATGTGTTCCCTGGCTCACTTAAACGGCAGCTTCTAGAACCAGCTGGGTGACTGCAAACTTGATCAGAGGCACATATCTTTGGAGAGTCCTCTGCTGAGGAGGAGTCTCAGAGTTTACCAAGCACATCCGATCATTCTCTTGCCACTGCCACATCAATGCACTGCAAATCTGCTTCAAGCAAACTGCAGCAAATCCTCTGATTCCTCCCAGCGGTGAAAAGTAAACCAGGACATTTCCAAATCTCTGAAGAGGCAGAGCTGTAAACAAATGCTTGTGGTCCTTCTGTTGTAGTTAAGGGGTAATAATGAGGAACAGGAGAAAGGGAGGGCCGCTCTTTTCAGAGCTGAAGGAAGAAAGAGTAGTACACCTGCCATTGCGCTGAGCCCTGACTAGTAAGTTAAAGCCCTGTACACTGAGCTGTCATCGTGCTTGCTGGCCTGGGAGGAAGAGGTCGAACATCCATCCTCTTTTCCAGTGCTCCTGGGCAGATGCTCTGCTCCTGGTCAGGTACTCTCTTTGCTCTACACTCCAAATACAGATCTTACTGTGGTGCTGAACTGCTAGCTGGTCTCAGCTGTACCTCACCCACACAGATAATACGTAGGTTACTGTCTGGCAGTGAATTGGAGAATAAAGTCAGGTTTCTTTGTATTTTGATGGAAAAAGTTTATAATTTTTATGATGAAGAATCAAAAGTAGATCCAACCATTTGTCTATGAATTTCATAAAGTCATTGTTTTTGATAGCTGAGTAATATTCCATTGTGTAGATGTCCCACATTTTCTGTATCCATTCCTCTGTTGAAGGGCATCTGGGTTCTTTCCAGCTTCTGGCTATTATAAATAAGGTTATTATGAACATAGTGGAACATGTGTCTTTGTTATATGTTGGAGCATCGTTTGGGGATATGCCCAGGAGTGGTATAGCTGGGTCCTCAGGTAGTACTAGGTCTAATTTTCTGAGGAACCTCCAGACTGATTTCCAGAGCGGTTGTACCAGCAAGTTTTTGTTTGGTTCACTATCTTTATCTAGAATTCTTAAGTACGTAGACGTAAATGATTTAGAAGTTTAAGGTAAACAACTAACATACTATCAGAAAGTAAACAAACAAAATACAACAGCAATCTTAAGAAAGTTAAATAGAAACTTGAGCAATCAGTGAGGCTAGAAAGACTAAATGTGAACAATGAACACAAATACATCATATAAATGAAGACAAATTTCAGTTTAAGTTCTTCTAAGTAGTAACATAAAATATGTGTATTTGTGTCGCCTTGTATCTGATAATATAAGTCACTCATATTCTTTGGTTTATAAACAGTGAGGAAATTTTCTTAATTAGGATTGATGAGAAATAAAAACTCATGTCCTACTAGATATTATTTAATTCAAAACGTTTGTCTTGTTTTCTTAATCTTTTCCTTTACAAATCTTTACTGACTAAAGTCTTCCTGAAAGGGCATAAGATCATAAACATGTCCCAAACACCAAAATTCTGATCACTAGAACTAACCCAATCTTAGAAATAACAAGTTTTCAAAATGTTGTTTTTCATATTTCATGCCAGTTCACCTTGCTTTGCATAAGTTGCTCATGAAATAATTTAAAACAAAGTGAAATTATCTAAGGTCTCAGTGCCAGGGACACTGGAGGTAGGATTAGACTCACAGTCTAGCCTGCCCTGCACACTGAAGTGCAAACTTAAGGTTCTTTGGAAAGTCGGTTGGATGGTGTTTTGCTGGGGCAAACACATGAAGGAACCGTTCGTTAAAATGGACACAGATGAAAAGCTAAGGCACGGGCTGGGGATTTAGCTCAGTGGTAGAGCGCTTACCTAGGAAGCGCAAGGCCCTGGGTTCGGTCCCCAGCTCCGAAAAAAAGAACCAAAAAAAAAAAAAAAAAAAAAAAAAAAAGAAAAGCTAAGGCAGACTTGTGAAGGAATGGTTCACTGAAGCAGACACAGGAGAGAGGATGTTCTGCTAAAGCAAATACATGAAAGGACACATGATAAAGGACTCTTCGATAACTACACACATGTATTGGTCTATCTTACATTGCATAGTTGAGCTGCATTTGTCGGGACTCCATAGACAGAAACACACCAAGAAACTTCTGGTGGTGTGCTGCAGTCTGTTGCCGCTTCCAAGGAATCGGGCTGATTGGATGCACATGCTGAGGTAAGACATGCAAAGGGCACATGATGTTTGGAGGGTATAATAGAACTCCATGGAGTGACAGAGACAGAGCTTGGCTTGCTGGTACAGCTAGCTGTGCAACACTTGGAGGTCTTGCATCTTCGCTGGTCTTCACTTCCCTGAGAGAAGCACAGCTGAGAACTTCCTGTGCCCCGCTGGTCTTCTCCTTCTTCCTGTGTCCCGCTGGTCTTCTCCTTCTTCCTGTGCCCCGCTGGTCTTCTCCTTCTTCCTGTGCCCCGCTGGTCTTCTCCTTCTTCCTGTGTCCCGCTGGTCTTCTCCTTCTTCCTGTGTCCCGCTGGTCTTCTCCTTCTTCCTGTGTCCCGCTGGTCTTCTCCTTCTTCCTGTGTCCCGCTGGTCTTCTCCTTCTTCCTGTGTCCCGCTGGTCTTCTCCTTCTTCCTGTGCCCCGCTGGTCTTCTCCTTCTTCCTGTGCCCCGCTGGTCTTCTCCTTCTTCCTGTGCCCCGCTGGTCTTCTCCTTCTTCCTGTGCCCCGCTGGTCTTCTCCTTCTTCCTGTGTCCCGCTGGTCTTCTCCTTCTTCCTGTGCCCCGCTGGTCTTCTCCTTCTTCCTGTGCCCCGCTGGTCTTCTCCTTCTTCCTGTGTCCCGCTGGTCTTCTCCTTCTTCCTGTGCCCCGCTGGTCTTCTCCTTCTTCCTGTGTCCCGCTGGTCTTCTCCTTCTTCCTGTGCCCCGCTGGTCTTCTCCTTCTTCCTGTGCCCCGCTGGTCTTCTCCTTCTTCCTGTGCCCCGCTGGTCTTCTCCTTCTAACTTGAGGTGAGGCTAAGGCCTGGGTGTCTCTGCTAGGGTGTGTCACCCCTGTTGCTAACCTGACTCTCCTGAACTGCTGGTGTATCTGTGAAGTGTTTGAAAGTGGACTGAGCTGCCACTGCCTGCCGACCTGTGAACTGAACTGGTGCTTCCAGACGAGACAGATGGGAGTTGCTCCAAAGAACCTTTCTAAACAGGTCCACCACACCCCCATCCTTTCTTTTCCACTGCCTCTGGTGGGTGGTAGTTACAAGGAAGGTTAAAGCATTTAAGAATCATCATTAAAAATAGGATTTGAAAAAATTAAAGTTACGTACACCAGTCACCACAGTCCGTTTCCTTCTTGCACTTCCAACCCAACAGAGCCATTTCAGGGATTATGTGCTCTGGGACGCTGCCTGTATGTGTTGTTTATACTATCTTTTATCAGAAGATGCCTAGAGGGAAATCTCTGTGTGTTTTTAAACACTGTATCATATTACTCTATAAAGAAACTCAAAATGCACCCCACTTATTACTGCTCCAACCCTAACAACAAAGAGGGTGACTAGAGGACATATTTCCCACTTCAAATCGCAGTTCTGTGCCAGAAGCAACTCAGAATTTGGTCTATCAGACACAGAAGCCTTTCTTTTACAGTTATGGAGTGAACAACACTTGAGACCAGAAATGTTTCTACACTTAATGATACTGCTACTTTCAAGCCGACAGTAGCCCACATGAGCTTATCTAAGGAGAGAATGAAATCCTCTCATAAGGGGCAAAAAGTTTGGGGGGAAATGAACACCATAAACGACTTAGGAAATATCAATAGCAAATGTAATGCCAATGCCATGTGAATGTTGACACCTACACTCCAGAGCAGCGTGAGGCTATGACAAAGAACAGGTCATTGTGCAGGGAAAGGGCGTGCCCAACTAGTTTGGCAAGTTGAAAGGAGAACTATAAGTACAATAGGAAAATAGTCTATTTGAAAGCAAAAGTGTGTGTATATGCACAGTTGAGCATGTGTATATTAAATAAATAACATCAAATTTAAAACTATCTTCTGGAAAGGAGCACTGAAAGACTTCCATTGTAAAATTACATTCATCTATGCATCTGTGGTTTATCTACTATGCATTAATTAATAGTCGGTGGTGTTGACAAATGGCCAGAATGTACCCATGTTGGCTGACACTCTAGAAACATTTGTTCTTAATGAGAAAGTTCTGTGCACTGAGTGTTGCACTGTGGGTCCCAGGCTTGTTTCTATGTTGGATAATACCTATGCCAACTAATTCTATCGTTACTGGGTTTTCCTTCTTCCCCTGTTCTGGTCCCTTTTCCTTTTCTGATTCTAATATCATATCCACCTGTCTTCATATCATACTCCTCTCTCTTTATGCTATAGTCTCTGTTCAATTAGACTCCATGTAAGTTATCGTAAAACCTCTTCTGCCATATTTAGATCGGGGACCTTGTCTATGACTATGCCAGTTTTATCAGATAACCCAGCATTTTAGTCATTCTCCATGAACTAAGAACAAACACTGAATCATGGACAAAATACACATTAACTGATGTAAAGCATGGTTTGTGGTATAGTACATATTACATGCTTGTTATCTTGTACAACAATGCTCCTATGAACCATCCATAAACATGATGAGGGAAAGTTTGCCCAAGAGAGAACCTATCTTACAAGACTAATTAAACATCCCATAAAAAATGGAACTGGCTTTGAAGGCTAAGGGAGGGAGAGGGAGGGAGAGAATATGTAAAAATACAATCTATTCTCATTTGAGGAAAATTAGAAAATAAATATTAGCAATTAAAAAATCCTTCAGTCATGTCTCCATACTGTTTTTATACCAGAGATTTTTAAGCTGGGTCAATGACTGGGGTTACAGGATTAGTGAGACTTGGGCAGTTGGGGAAAAACAAGACATGGCATTTTCCTAATGTGAGGGCTCATTTATTATTCATCAGGTTCTTAAGGGTCTCCCATTTAAAAACAAAGAACTGTCCCCATCCCCGGAACTTTGCAAAATAAATAAATAAATAAATAAATAAATAAATAAATAAATAAATTGTCAAGTGTATAACATTTTGTATATTTACAAATTATTTCTCACTTAAGCATTTTTTCATTTGCAAAACAGGAAACAATCTAAATGACCCCAAGTAATGGGATTCATAAAATATAATAGATCATGAAACATTGCACAGAATAAAATATTCTAAAGCCATAAAAAGAGAATTATGAAATTCTACAATCAATAAAACCCAAGTTTTTAAAACTAGAGAAACAAAAAAATCAAAGTAGTGAACAATATAATAAAAATTTGTGTCAACAAACAAATCAATATGCATATATTGATTTACCTTTTCATCCTTACTTGCTTCTAACTACATAGATTGGTACTCACCAGGCATGGTGGCTCACATCTATAAACCTAGAACTCAAACGACTGACACAAAAGAATCTAGAGGAGTTTGAGGCTGGCCTCAGCTACATGGCAGGTACCAGGCCATCCAGGGATGTTAGCAAGAGTCAGTCTCAAAAGCTAAAACCAAAACAAGTCAGAATGGATGGATGGATGGTTGGATGGATGGTCAGACAGGCGAACAGACAGAGGAATAAATGTCCTCAAGGGATAATATACTCATTGTCTAGCTCCACCTTCCTATGTTTTCTCTTCTGTGCTGGGGGGGTGGGGGTCTCTGGAAACGACACTGCTTAGTCTCCATGATGCTGGCTTACTTCCCATTGAGTTCTGCCTTCAGGAGCTGCTAGCAGGAGATCAAGAGCAGACGGAGGGCTCTGGCTCCAAACGTGAAGCCATGGGCAATTCTGGCTATCGGTAACATCTGTATGCACAACGTAGGTGTGGGGGTTGGGAGGGGGCTCACTTGTGTTAGAGGTCAGGATGGAGAGTTTCCTTGAAACTGTCCTCCACATATTTTTTCAGATAGGGGCTCCAGCTCAGCCCATCATTCACTAATTGACTACACATGATGACCACCAAGTTTCAAGCCCAGGATACAGGTGGGTGCTGTGAACCCAGCTTTTGCTGTGAGTTGAAGCTGGGATGGATTCAGGCCTGCACGCATGTGACCAGCAATCCACTTGGTCCAACTCCGCAGCCTTGCCAGCAGCTCCTCCTCTGAAGCCCTGCCTTGGCACCACGGCACATTCTCAGCAGACTGAAGCTCCTTCAAGAACATCTCTGCAGTGCACCAGCAGGGCTTGAGCTTGTGGTCTTGAAACTTTCCTTGTTTTTCTTAATTCTTTTGTACTTTTTGAATATAAGCTAATTTTTTAAATTTTAACAATATATAGGATAAAACCAGTCCCTGAGTTAGTATCAGATCTATCCAATTCACTCTTAAATAGAATTCCTAAGACTTCTAATCTAGATAGAATATTCTGTTCCCACTCATTATAAATAACGTATTCATATATAAGTATCTCCACATATCAAACTAAATGAAAATAAATGCAACTCAAGTAAAAAAAAAAAAGAAAAGTTGAAACAAAACAAGTTTAACAGAAGAGAACTATAACTGTGTGTTCAGGTAAATAATCACAAACCATGACGTTCTATTCACATATGGCTCCCAAATTTGAATTAAGTTAGCTGAACATTTCTTAGTTGTCCCTGCCACATTTCACACGCTGCACAGTCACATGTGACTGTCGGGAACTCTACTGAACAGTCTAAACTAATAGCCTTCCATAAGGACTCATCAGACAGCACTGGTTTGCTTTAGAAGGAAGATGAAAAAATAACGTGTGTGTATATATATATGTGTGTGTGTGTGTGTATATATATATATATATATATATATATATATATATATATAATTTTTGAGAAAACTCCTAACAGTCCTTTGCTATTTTTGGGTTTTGGTTCTATTCTGAGTGTCTTTTGGAAGTTATGAGCAGCAGAATATGTTGTAATACTCCACAGGAACAAGAAAGCACAGCAAGAGAAGTCAGCGTCCCTCCACCGAGGTTCACAGACGGCAGGGAAGCCTTGAGAACTTACAACATTAGATCTTAGAGCTGAAGGTATTTTACTACAAAGGGTCACACCAAAAACCCAGATTATTATAGGTCATCCAAGCGATGACCTGTGACACATTCATGTACATATCAGATGCATATTTATACTGTGCCCACAACGTACATATACAGAAGCAGAAAAGAAAAAAAATACTAAGGTACAAATTATAGAAAACGTTCCTGTTCACATGTGTGAGCCACACCTTGGAGCCATCAGTGCCTGCCTTCTAGATACCGAGATACTATTATAAACACATGAATCTTACACGCATCAATCCACTTCTTCATAATTAGACAACCAGCTAAGATGTAGAGCATAGTCAAACTCAAGACACTCGGTTAAAAATCACTTATGGATTGAGCTGCATGGCCTTCAAATTAAAGCCCCAGAAACTGTCTACAATTTTATTTCCTTATTTATATAGGTGAAAAGAAGAACAAAACTTTAAAGTCTACAGTGTCCCATAACTGAGCATTAAAGACACAACCATTCCTTAGATGTGGCAATACTACTAACTATTCTGAGCCAACTTGTTGCCAACATGACAAAGTGTATAAACTATAGGAGGAGAGGGGAAACAGTTAACTCTACAATAACATTTTATTTCCTACTATCTGCTTTGTTTTGGTTTGGTTTTATAGCAGTCCTTTCTATATCCCTCCGTGTCCTAGAACTGACTCTGTAGACCAAGCTGGCCTCAAACAGATGCTGGGATTAAAGGCACCTGGCTAACATTCTAATTCTTAATTGTATTTGTTAAGAACATCCAGCCTCATTTCCAAGCATGAACATTATAAAAATTCCAAGAACCAACAGGAATTCTCTTTGTATATGGACACACTGTAACAAGAAAAGACAACTAGCAATGAGCGTGAGGTAGACCTAGAGTTAAAAAGTTCCTGAACATTCTGTGGCAGCTACATTTTACTGGTCCTGTAGAGGAGCAGAACAGGGCTGTGTGCTGAACTGTTTCTCAAGAGTTGTTCCTCCTCTCCTACTAGGAGTAAGAAAAGGGAAAGTCATTCAAACTATATTTAGGCTGGGGCAGTGAACACTAAAAATTATCAAAAGTAACACTGGACCCCTCGGTGCAGCTGAAAGCAGTTCGTTCATTACTATAGCCCAGTGATTTTCACTGAATAGAAGAGGGAGAGACCAGTTGAATTCCGAATTTTGTGAATGACTGGGTCTCTGCATCTCTGTCTGGTTTTGTGCCTCCTGTGGTTGCTTTTCCTTCTGTCTGTCTTGGTCTTGCTTCTTTAGTTTATCTATATAAGAGGGGAAGGGCCAGGCTCACACTGACTGTGGTCTTCACTCTTCTGACCAACAACAGCAAAGTCATCAGAAGCATCCAAGTTCTGACGGCTCAGGTCACGAGCTTGTTTTAAAGGATTATGCCCAATGACTGGGCTGGGAAACAGTGCAGATGCCATCAGCAGTTCTGTTGGGCCTCCCCAAGGGTAACCACCATTGAAAAGAAGTGGAAGAAACGTCTGGCAGATTAATCCTGACTTGGAACTTATTAACGTCATGGCGACTTATAACCTCATCCATCCTGAAGGAGAATTTTGCTTTAAAAACATTACATTAAAGTAACTAACTACCTCAGTCATTTCTTTACTAAAATACTCAACTCAAAAAAGCCATTCTGCCTATTTTAGGTTTCTTGTGTTAACAGTTATGAATGGGGTAAAAATCTGGAACTAGAGTAGAGAGGACTTATAGAATATGAACGGCCATACACAACTGAGCTGGTTAAAAAGTCATTCTACAAAGAGCATGTTCTAACTGTGCGCGTGTTTCAAGTAAAATTAAGGGAAAAAGCAACCCTAAGAAGGGTGCAGAGCTATAAAATACTACATTCAGGCTGTCTATAGTCAAGGAACATTAAAGTATAGTTCTAACGATGTTATTCTTTTAATTAAAATTCCATAGGCTCTTTCATCAGGAAGATAATGTGAAAATGTTCCCACTCAGTATGCAATGGCCTTCCGTGGGGGCTGCAGGCTGCAGTACCATCTGAAAGCCAACCGCCCTGAGAAACCCATCCCAGTGAGCAGTGACATCTAAGTTCTTCAGGTACATAGCGGAGAGGGTTCAGGCAGAGGAATGTAACACTGAGCACTGCCCAGAAGACAAAGCCTGGTGTGAAAACAGACAATTTGAATTCTAGTTCCATAACTCAATAACTTGTGTGACCCCAACTTAATCACGTTTCAATTAATAAAATTGTAATAATATGATGTATCTTATGAATTTCTTATAATTTAAAATGTAAGTGTAATAAACCTTAGTACATGATGTATCCATAAGTGACAAAATCCAACACCCTCATTATATTTATTATAATATAAAGAAGAAAAATAGAGTTCTGGTGCAAGAACACTCAGATTCAGAGCTAGAAACGGGAAATAGGAGCACTTGCCTGTAGTACCAGCACTCGGGAGGCTGAGGCAGGACTATGGCAAGTATGAGGTCAGCCTGTTCCCAACAACAAAACCAAACCACAACAGTGAAGAAAAAGACAGAGACTAGCCAGAGCTATAATAAAATGATCAAAAATGTTTTAAAACAATCAACTCTTATTCACATAAAACAAAAACAAACACATCCACATTACCAAAACTTATAAACAGTGCTAACATAAGATACTGTTAGAAATGTGTGCAGGAAGGAGGCTTAATGTGTGTGCAGGCATGTGTGGGTGCATGCTGTGTGCGCACACGTGCCCTGACGAGTGCTGTGGTGTTCATGTGGATCTCAGAGGACAACTTACAGGGAGTCTGTTCTCTTCCTCTACGGCACTGTCCCAGGATCACACTCCGCTAATCAGTCATGTTGACAAGAACTTTCACCCAAACAGACATCTCACTGGCTCTCATCCACCTCTTCTCCAGACAGGGCCTCTCTGTGCCCTGAAATGTGATGAGTCGGCTGGCCCAGTTGGCCTGTGACCACCTGGGATCTATCTGCCTGTCCTCACCTCCTCTGGCCTGGGAATAGAAATGAACGCTATCACAGTCAGACGCTGGTGTATGTGTGTTCTGGAGTTTAAACTGAGCTGCTTCCTCAGGCCTAGCAGAAGCTTCTAAAGCAAATTTGCTTTCTTGACTACTATGGCCATGTTGAAGTAACTTCCTAAGGGAATGAATTGTTAGAAAGTTAACTAGAATGTTATTGAGTTGCACAGAACAGGCGGTTAGTGATACTAAAAGATGCTTAGATAAAATTACAAAGACTGCACTATGCAAATGACACCTAAGCCCTTGCTATGTAATGACTTTACAAACCATCGTTCCGTATACATTCATTCATTTATATAGCAAGTGTGATGCAGAAAATATGTAAAACATACCTCTGATAAAAATGTCTGGGCCGATTTCTGAGCTCCTACATGGAGCAGATATTCATACACGTAGAGCGCTAACCTGGAAAACACAAAACATTCACTGAGAAAAGGCCGTTTGGGATGTGATTTGTACACATCATTCGACATCAATGATACTTTACACCAACAGTGACAGGAAGTAAACCTTTGCCCACCCCCTTTCAATGAGAATATAACTATACTCAGAAAGAAATGTAATTATACTAGTGGATTCTTTTTAGAAAAAAAACCTAAATACATTTTATTCTCTTAAATCATCTCACTTATACAAACATTTTGTTTTAACTTAACATAATCAGTAGTTTAAACCCCAGATTTAATAATTTCTAAATCCCATTTTAAGGTAAAAATTTTCTTTGATTAGTAAAATCAATTAATTTACTGGATTTTATTGTTTTGACCCTTTTGCTAGACAACATTGTTAACTTGTGTTTAATATCAATTTTAATACTTGTTTAGAAGCATCTACCTTCTTACCTAATCTTTAGATTTGATTATTAGACCAAATAATATTTTAGTTTATTAGGTATTCATACACACTCATAGCTAATCATAGCGTTATGATACTTCAAACTTAATAAACTAATCATTTGGGGATTTATAGCTTAAAAGCTAATATAAAATTATATATAGATTTATTACTCAAACACAGGGTGCTGAGTGTGCTGTGTGCATCCATACTGTTCTCCTTATCTTGTGGGCTCAGAATTTTTAAACTGTACCATGTGGCTCAATTTCAGTTGAGCTGTTATTCACAAGCCCAATGAGTGTGAGGCATATTTTAATATCTTGGACAGAGTCCCAGAGATCTCACTGCAGTGTATTTACCAATACTGAAGCAGGTTTACTGTAAATAATGCAGTGTAACAATAACCACAGTTCTGTACAGCTATACCACCTTTCCTGACAAAGGAATTTTGATTATTAAAGATTGATGACATCTGTAAAAGTGATAATGTTCTTCACTCCCATGAAAACACACCAAGCATCTGTCACAGAAAAAGAAATCCTATGCAAATCAAGCTATCCTGTCCATTTAATTATTTTTCCATTTCAGAATCAACAGGTATTTTACTGGGAAGCACTAAGCAGTCACAGAATCACGCAGATAAATGTCTGCAAATGGCAGTGAGTGCAGTGCAGTTGAGAAACATGGGTATCCCTCAGCATGGCGGCACTCTTAGGCCAAGTCACTGCTTAGCTCTCTTCCTACCTAGCATGCCTGATGGACATGGCAGCTTCTTCCAGAATGGAAGTGTGGCTCACCCTGAGCACACCACAGGGAATACAGGCAATGCCCCGTAGTGTAAATGAGTATTCGTGCCAGTGACTGAATACCCACTGACCACACACATCCCACATACCCTGCCACTGGCCCATGAGCCACCCGACCTTATGACCCACTGGCTATGATGGCAAACTTTACTTTGAGAAGAGAGAAGTGAACTACCTTTCTGGCTGAAGGCAAAGCCTGACTGTTGCATAAGAAGAAACGTAGTGTCCTGTAACCCCTTGTGGCTTGTAAGGCCCTGGCTCTAAAGCCCACCAACACCCAGTAGCAAGAGATGGGGCCTACAGCAAAGGCTGAAGGAAAAAGATGTTCCACCAAGTGTGAGGAATTTGAAGCAAGAGGCTCCCAGGAGCCAATGATGATGACTTTAGCTGAAATGCCAACAAAGGGGAAATACAACCTGTAGAGACCATGTCCGTGAGACAGGAACAGCCCCAGCTGAGGAATGGGGCCACTGTGTACCTCACATTTTTAACCCAGAAACGTTCCTGTCCAAAGAACTGAGACATCAACAAACAAAATAACTCGATTAAAAATGGGGTACAAAACTACTCTGGAAATCAATCTGGAGGTTCCTCAGCAAATTGGAAATAGTTCTACTGAAGACCCAGCTATACCACTCCTAGGCATATACCCAAAAGATGCTCCAACATATAACAAAGACACATGCTCCACTATGTTCATAGCAGTCTTATTTGTAATAGCCAGAAGCTGGAAATATTTGATGTTCCTCAAATGAAGAATGGATATAGAAATTGTGGTACATTTACACAATGGAATACTACTCAGCTATGACTTCATGACTTCATGAAATTCTTAAGTAAATGGATGGAACTAGAAAATATCATCCTGAGTGAAGTAACAAAAGATCACACAGGGTAAGCACTCACACTGATAGTGGACATTACCCCAAAAGCTCAGATTACCCAAGATACAATCCACAGACCATGTGAAGCTCAAAAGGAAGGATGACCAACATGTATATGTTTCAATCCTACATAGAATGGGGAACAAAATAATCACAGGAGGTAGAGAGAGGAAGGAACCTGGGAAGGAGAGATGATAGGGGTAGGGGGGAGGACCAGGCATTGGAAGGGACAGGAGAGAAGTACAGAGGGTCAGGAAATTGAATAGAAACATGTAGCAGTGAGGGATGGGGAACTGGGGGTAGCCAGCCTGCTTTCTTATAGAATTCAGGACACCAGTCAAGGGATGGCATCACCCACAAAGGGCTGGGTCTTCCCCCATCAAAAAAAATCACTAATTATTAACATGCCTGACAGCTGAGTCTTCCTGAAGCATTTTCTCAATTGAGGTTCCCTTCTTCCAGATGATGTCTAGCTCGTGTCAAACTTAAAAAAAACTAGCCAGCAGAGTTCTGGAAGAAGGATTCTGCAATAAGATATATCTGAAGACAAATATTTCAAGAAACAGAGCATAACATTTCTCCATCTGTCCAGGTAAGTCACAACACAACAAGCCCACCACATATAAGGGGCGACAAGAAACAATCTGGACCCAGCTTTTAATCAAACGGGATGATCATAAGAATGCTGAATTTACTAATATTTGAAAGGTATAAACTTTGGAACTAACAATTTTACTCTCTTTTTATGGTCTTTCAAAAATTTATGTACTTTTCATAATATACAAAATGAGTATTTAATGACTTAAAATATAATTTAAATATATAAAGAAATAACGATTTTGTAGTAAAATGCCACTACTAGAGTTAGACTTCTTCTTGAGAAGTGGCACTGACCACAAAAATTCCACCCTGCTAGCTAGTTTTCACAGTAGGAAATAAAGCAAGATTAGGGAATCTCAAAGAATGGCAGTCTGTGAAGGACATTTTATAAAAGTCATGAGTAGTCTATATCCTATGGTCTATATTAAAAAACAAAAGCCTCACTCCCCATGCTTAGACCTTAATTCCCAGTATCAATGAGCATAAAGTATTGGAGTATCAGTTCTCTTGTGGAAACAGTAAGCCAACTACATGAGAACTTACACTGTCTCTTCAAAGAGGATGGCACACATCCACCTCACGTGTCCTCACGCACATCAGGGAAAGACTTCCTGCCCCCTTAAATGACTAATTCGGATCCATTCTCCTAAATCCATACAACTGTTCCTGAGACATCATTCCCGACCCTGATTTACTTCTGCTTGTGACTTGTCTCTTGATCATTCCTGACTGAGGTCTTCAGACTCCAGGCACTTAGTTTTCAAAGAGTACAGCCAAAACATACCAACTGCTGACCATCCCGCCCACTTCTGTCTACCAAGCACTGACTCACCTCAAGGAATGCCCCACCTCCCACCTTCCTTATAACCAGAGGGACCCACTCTGTCCTCTCACCGTACTGACTCTGCCTCGAAGCAGCAAAGACTGGTCATCCGCACACAAAGAGCTGGGTCACAGATCCGGGGAGAGAAACTTATGATAGCAATATTTAATTTACATATTTGTGTTTAATTATTTTTTAAAAGAATAAATTCTCTTATGTCTTTCAAATACATGACAGGTAGAGAAAAGAGACTTCCCTTCCTCAGCCACTACATAATCCCCGCTTGACCAACGACACACATCAGTGTCCGAATGTAACTCCTGGGTGATAAAACACCAGTAAGTAGTTTGTCAGATTACAGCCAGCTAAGGAGACTCAGGAGGCTCTTGGCAGCCACCAAAAAAGCTACCCATGGGACTGTAGCAGTTATTAGCTGTGACACTAGACCAGCCTGACCACATGTTCAATAGCACTTGCCACCTGGTGTTAAGGAAGTTAGAAATCAGACTCTAACATTGTCTTTTTAAACTTCCTCACCATTAACAGTTAGGCTAACTACCTAAATACTATACATGGACTGACCCTGGACTCTGACCTCATAGGTAGCAATGAATATCCTAGTAAGAGCACCAGTGGAAGGGGAAGCCCTGGGTCCTGCTAAGACTGAACCCCCAGTGAACTAGACTATGGGGGGAGGGCGGCAATGGGGGGAGGGTTGGGAGGGGGACACCCATAAGGAAGGGGAGGGAGGAAGGGGGATGTTTGCCCGGAAACCGGGAAAGGGAATAACACTTGAAATGTATATAAGAAATACTCAAGTTAATAAAAAAAATAATAAAAAAATTTAAAAAAAAAGAAAAAAAAAACAACGAGTTTATGAAATTCATAGGCAAATGGTTGGAACTGGAAAATATCATCCTGAGTGAGCTAACCCATTCACAGAAAGACATACATGGTATGCACTCATTGATAAGTGGCTATTAGCCCAAATGCTTGAATGACCCTAGATCCCTAGAACAAACGAAACTCAAGACGGATGATCAAAATGTGAATGCTTCACTCCTTCTTTAAATGAGGAAAAAGAATACCCTTGGCAGGGAAGGGAGAGGCAAAGATTAAAACAGAGACTGAAGGAACACCCATTCAGAGCCTGCCCCACATGTGGCCCATACATATACAGCCACCCAATTAGACAAGATGGATGAAGCAAAGAAGTGCAGACCGACAGGAGCCGGATGTAGATCGCTCCTGAGAGACACAGCCAGAATACAGCAAATACAGAGGCGAATGCCAGCAGCAAACCACTGAACTGAGAATAGGTCCCCCATTGAAGGAATCAGAGAAAGAACTGGAAGAGCTTGAAGGGGCTCGAGACCCCAAAAGTACAACAATGTCAAGCAACCAGAGCTTCCAGGGACTAAGCCACTACCTAAAGACTATACATGGACTGACCCTGGACTCTGACCTCATAGGTAGCAATGAATATCCTAGTAAGAGCACCAGTGGAAGGGGAAGCCCTGCTTCCTGCTAAGTGAACTAGACTATGGGGGGAGGGCGGCAATGGGGGAGGGTTGGGAGGGGAACACCCATAAGGAAGGGGAGGGGGGAGGGGGATGTTTGCCCGGAAACCGGGAAAGGGAATAACACTCGAAATGTATATAAGAAATACTCATGTTAATTAAAAAAAAAAAACAGTTAGGCTAAAAAACAGACTTGGAGTGTCAAAAACTGTGAAACTACACAATAATGCTAAAACCAAGCTTTTTTAAAGTTATACTAAAAATGCCTGCTTCTCCATATTCTCCACATCAGGTGGCACAGGAAAGGACAGAAATAAAAGTCTTAGCTTCTCCACATCCTCACCAGCATCTACTGTCAACCACTCTGGAAATCAGTCTGGCAGTCGCTCAGAAAATTGGACATAGTACTACCTGAGGACCAGCTATATCATTCCTGGGCATATACCCAAAAGATGCTCCAACATATAACAAGGACACAAGCTCCACTATGTTCATAGCAGCCTTATTTATAATGGCCAGAAGCTGGAAAGAACCCAGATGTCCCTCAACAGAGGAATGGATACAGAAAATGTAGTACTACTCAGCCATTAAAAACAATGACTTTATGAAATTCATAGGCAAATGGATGGAACTAGAAAACAACATCCTCAGTGAGGTAACTCAGTCACAAAAGACCACCTGGGGATCCATCCCATATGCAACTACCAAACCCAGTCACTATTGCTGATGCCAAGAAGTGATTGGGGGCAGGAGCCAGATATGGGTGTCTCCTGAGAGGCTCTGCCAAAGCCCTACTGATACAGATGAGGATGCTTGCAGCTAACCACTGGACTGAGTAAGGGGTCTCCAATGGAGGAGTTAAAGAAAGGACTGAAGGAGCTGAAGGGATTCACAACCCCATAGGAAGAACAGTATCAACCAACCTAGAGCTCCCTGGGACTAAACCACCAACCAAAGAGTACACATGGAGGGACCTATGACTCCTGTCACGTATGTAGCAGAGGATGGCATTGTCCAGCATCAATAGGAGGAAAAGCCCTTAGCCCTATGATGGCTTGTTTCCCCAGTGTAGGGGAATGCCAGGGTATTGAGGCTGGAGTGTGTGGGTGGGAGTGGGAGCATGCTCACAGAAGCAGGGGGAGCGGGAAGAGCATATGGGAGAGGGGGTAAATGTAAATACATAAAATATCCAAGAAAAATAAAATTTAAAGAAAGGAAGTCCTGTCTCTCAGTAGATAGACAGGTAAGTTAGATGCACACACACAAAGTGGCTTTGCTGCTGTTTCACTCTGGGAATTGAGGCAAACAACACATGGTTAGGTGTGCCCAGAAACAGAAAACACTTGCCTCCTGAGATAGACAAGTTAAAATTACACGTTTAAAAACTTTGGAAAACTACAAAGAACAGATATAAAATAAGAATTAGTCAAGAACTAATCAACAATTGTAGAAATACAATTACTCATAGAATTTAAATAAAACTTCCATCCCGGCCACCAAGATTATTCAGACAGTAAAGACACTTGTTGCCCAATCTTGATGACCTGAGTTGCAGCCCTGGCACCCATCTGGATGAAGTTGTGTATTGTGTAGCATATGCACATGGATGCACATGGAGTCATTACATAACAAACATGGAAAGGCCTCCATCCGATCTTCAGCTAAGCTCTATACACTAAAGACACTAGGGCTACACTTGAGAAGAGTCCTTCCTCTGGTTTAAGGTGAAGGTAATCCCCAGGCTCCCACCTGTTGTGCAATCCCAAACTACAAGTGAAGTCATAATCTGTCTGCTAAGTATGCTGTCCTCAGAGAACAGAGCGCTGTGCACATCCAGATCACTAATGATGACATGTTATTTCTCATGAAACCTTAGAACTTTCCTGTAGTTGACTCTGAGTATTTTAGCACCAAAACTGTATTTCCAGTGATTGCCTGGCTGTAGCAACCTCACTGCAGGCTTGGTTCTGAGCCTCTCTGCCATACCACACAGAGAGTGCCAGCAAACACTTCCACAAGCAACTGGGCCCTGATTCCAGCCAGACTTTCCTGTTGTGAATCGAAGTGTTTTTATGTATACAGAAAGTTTTCTACCTTTTTAGAAACATGTTTTGAATTATAAAATACCAAGACTTTTCCCATTTCCTAGCATCATTCCTCATCATGTATCAAGCTGGTTTATTTCTGGATTTCATGTGTTAGAATGTTTGGTTTTAGGAACTGGTATTTCAGTTACTTCCTTTAATTTCATTTAAAATTTGTTAAATAAATTTTGACTTAGCGTTATTTAACAATTTCCAACAATTCCTGGAACGGCCCTAACTGTACTTCTACCAAGTGTTTGTACATATATGTGAAGTGATGTTCTCAGCATTAACGGTCATAACATCAGAGTACCAGCCAACACTGACCGATAGTAAAGACACTTAATGCCATGCAATATCAAATGTCTCATCAAGATTTAATTCTCTGTGCAAAAATAAACAGGAACGTCTATCTTCTTACAATGAGAGTTTCATTGCTCTTGATTTTTATTTACTATGATTATATATGTGTGCAACACATGCGTGTGTCCACACACACGTGTAGGTGCATGTACCTGTGTATCCGTATAGGACAGGTGGTGACGCTTCCCTATCCTTTTCACCTTTTCTGAGACAGTCTAACGAATCTGGAGCTCACTGTCTTGCTTGCCCTGCATGAGCAGCAAGCTCCTGGGACCCTCCTGTCTGCCCCCATCAGGGGATGGAAACTTTTTCTTGAGAATTTCTCATATGAGTGCTATATTTACATCATTCTCTCCCTTCCTCCATCCCTGTGTCCCTCCCACTTCTTTTCAAATTCATAGTTTCTACCTCGTTAATTATAATTGTTACAAGTATGTATATGTCTCAGTCACTGTTCTGTTGCTTTGGAGAGACCAAAGCAACTTTTATCAAAGACAGTATTTGACTGTGACCTTGATGACACTTTCAGGGCTAGTCCATTATTGCAGGGAGCATTGTGGCACACATGGCGCTGGAGCAGTTGCTGTGAGCTACATCCTGATCCACATGCGGGGAGGGGGCCTGCCATGGGCTTCTGACACCTCAAAGGTAGCAAACCTTTAGGCCACACCTCCTAATCCTTCTAATCCTTTTAAAGAGTTCCACTCCTTGGTGTCTAAGCATTCAAATCTATAGGGGCCAACTCATTTAAACTACCACAATATGTGTGTGTGTGTGTGTGTGTGTGTGCGTGCATGCGTGCGTGTGTGCATGTGTACGTGCGTGTGTGTGTGTGTGTGTGTGTGTGTGTGACATACATATGCATGCATATTAAATTTGTAAACACAACCTGCATCCCCTTATGGGATGGTGTTCAAATATTTTTAGAAACCAATCTTCCCAACTGGCTAACCTGCCAAGGGCTCATCCTTGTTGAACATCAACTCTCCCACTCTTAGCAACCAGTTGCCTATAGCTCTTCCTCTATGGCAGTGTCCTACCCGTGCATCACAACCCCTTTTGGGGTTAAAAGATCCTTTCACCTGGGTTGCATATCAGATGTTTACATTATGATTAATAACAGTAGCAAAATTAGTTGTGAAGTAGCAACGAAATAACTTTATTAGCTGGAGGTCACCACAACATAAGCTGTATTATGTTGTATTAAGAGTCACAGCTTAGGAAGGTTGAGAACCACTGTTCTAGAGGGTAAGACTCATGAGAGTTGGCATGTGTGCTGGCTAGTTTATATGTCAAACTGGCACAAGCCAGTCTGTTAGGAAGCAGCAATGTCAATTAAGAAAAGATCGCCTTGTTGGCATGCTGGCGATACATTTTCTTGATCGATGTTTGATGTAGGTGTCCCAGATCATTAAGGGTGGTGCTGTCCCCCGCTCCTCAGTATTATAAGAAAACAGCTGAGCAAGCCATCAGGGGCAAGCCAGTAAGCAGCATCCCTCCACAGTCTCTGCATCAGCTCCTGCCCCAGGTTCCTGCCATTTCAGTTCTGCTCTGACTTCCCTCGGTGAGCACTAGAGGCCTCAGCAGAAACTCTGGGCAACATTTCAGACGCAGGCTTCATCCAGTTCTTGAGTAAAAGCTGCAAGAGAAGCTGATTTTAACAACCTAAAACATGCTTTTAAGAAGATGTAGCCAGATCAATGTGCCTGAGAAGCGGTTTAGAATATCCCTCCCAACACCATTACTGTGGTGGTTTGAATGAGAATATTCCCCATAGACTAAGATCAGTCCTAGTCTGTAGTGCTGTTGGTTAGTGATAGAAGGTGTGCCCTGCTGGAGTTCCAAAGTTGCCTGCCAATCCTAGTATGCACTGTCATTGTGTCTCTGCCTCTGTGTCTCTCTGTCTCTGTCTCTGTCTCTCTCTCTCTCTCTCTGTCTCTCTCCTCCCTGTTTGTGCTATGAGGTTTGAACTAAAGTTTCTTAGGTGCTTCCCCAGCTGGCACTGCTGCCCCAAATTCCTCATCATGAACTCTGACCTGGAACCAGAATCCCAAATGCACCCCTTCTTCTACATGTTCCTGTGGTCATGGTGTTCATCATAGCAATAGGAAGTAAGACAACTGCTCTCTTCTTCCTGTCAAATAGTGATCCTAGCTTCGAAATAGAAAGGATCAAAGGACTTGTAAGTAAAAGACTTGGCCAAATTACTGAAACTGTATACATCATTGCTGCTACAGGGGAAAAAACTACTAATAAGTACTAATTAGTACTAAAAAGTACTAATAAAACAGAATCTGACAGTATCCAGTAAAAAACCTATTCTATACTGTAATATTGTTATCCTGTGACATTCTGAAGTTAGCTTCAACTTTGAAATGAGGTCAATAGGAAGGGAAGGAAGTCATTTAAAGAATTTGGACAAAGGCAAAATGTCCTAGAATAACTATTTTATTAAGAACTTGTGGCTATCTAGAGCCAATGAGACCTACATGGCTTTCTCACCAAAAAAAAAAAAAAAAAAACAGACACCACTGGTTGGTAATTAACTACCTTAACTACCCTCTCCAGATCGAGAAAACAAATGCTACTTGTTGCTGGAACACAGTGAGTGCTGAGATTTAACAAGGTGAATTACTGCTAACCTGCTAACAGGAGTCCCCTAGCAGCTACACTCACACTAACTCACACTGAATATGGGCAGCAACCAAAGACACCATGGCACCAGCTAAAGACAGACATTTAACAGGACTTTACCAAGAAGATGGAGGTCGTGGTTTTCTCCTGAGTTTTCATGATCAGTTTTACAACATAATGACTTCTTCGCACACAATTGTTAACCACCAAGGTATAATAAGTAACCAAGTACTCTTAAGAATCATAAAACTATTTAACACAGCCTGATTTTTCTTAACACAGTTAGGCTTTCCTGTTAAAAAGGAATAGATAGATAGATAGATAGATAGATAGATAGATAGATAGATAGATAGATAGATAGATAGGTAAGGCCCCATTCACTTTTGAAGTTAGCCATGGTAGATACATGTCCTGGTGTATACAAACACTGATCTCATAGTTCAGAATATCCCATTTTGATTACTTTTAATCAATTTAAGAATTATTTAAATGTCTTTTCTTCAACTTCATTATAGAACAAAATTTCATCGCAATAAATTACATTAAATATTTTCTTTAAAAAACATGATTGGATCATATTTGAAATCAGTATCTTTATTGAAGTTTTCATTAAATTTTTATATTATATTTATTTGAGGTAAGATTATCACCATTTATACAGCAAATTCAAAGACAGAAAAATAATAATTATCTTTCCAAGTCACTTCAAAAGTCAAGAATTATGTCAGTAATGAGGATACTTTGGAGCTGGGGAACGCAGCTTAGTGCCTCATATGCACAAACCTTGGGTTCAATTCTCAGCACCATGAAGGAAAAAAATAGTAATAATAATGAAATTTTTAAAATATCTTTGTACATAGGATAGTGTAACTCTGCCTTCTAGATTTTATTAAAGATTTTATGACACCTTAACTAGCGGCAAAAAGAGGAAGAAGATACTATGCATGTCAAACTCTATGGAAAGCGTCAAACTGCAATGTTAATGTTTACACACACACACCTAACAAAGCGCACAGGATACATACTGTGAACCGCAATGCGCTGAGTATACTAAATGCTGTGAGGCTGGAGAGCGACAGAAACCTCCTTTACTGTTAATGCCAACAGAACACTGCAGAGCAACTTTGGAAGACTTTGGCTACTTCATAAAATGATGGAATGATACTGTAACTGTAATTGCATATTGTGACTGTAAAAGGAAATAATTAAAGGAATTAAAAAAAATGCTTAACAAACAACCTGGCACTTGTGTGCGTTGGTATTTTCCAAAGAAAATACAATTTTGTGTCCACACCCAAACCTCTTGTTCACAGCTGCTCTACTGGTAACTGGTAAGCGTGACATTCCGTGGGTGAATGGGGACAGGGGACCGTGGCACAGCAGTCAGTGAAGAGGATGTGTGAGTGCACGCTGCTGAAGATAAGTCCACCGCTCATCTACTACAATGCATGCAGCACAGCCCCTAGTTACACCTACACCGACATCCTCATCACTTAGGTATGTGCACTAGTACACACTGTTAGCAAGGCTAGGGCTTAATCTCTCTGTTCTCTGTTATAGAAAATTCGAGAAATGCCAGTCCTCCACTTACTAGTGTGCAGACAGAAGTGCTTGGCTAGACAGGTCCCAGAACTAAACGGACACGGCATTAAGCAGACCGCTGAGGACTTACACACATGCATCAGTGCGTCTCTCAGCCCTGAGCCGAGACGCTATTGCGGTGGCTGGTGACTAACAGAAACACAGTCAAGGTGCAGAGAGCAAGGCACTTGCAGGATGCTCAGCTCCGAATGGACCGTTACAGCATCCCTCTGCTGCCAAGCTTCCAGAATAGTGAAGTCAGAGGAGGCAGAAAGGCATACAGGCCAAGTGACAGATGATCGCAAGGAAACAGTGTCTCTGGGCAGAGCAGGGCAGCTGCACATATGACCTCACAGAGGTCTATGCGAGCCATAACCAGGCAAACCCCACCCTGGAGAGGAGCTATTGGCATCTGATGCTGCTGAGAGGGAGGAACAGTTTTCTTTAGGAGTCCCTGCTCAGCTCACCATGCTCAGGACAAAGGCCTCAGCACTGTCAAGCATTCAGGGTGCAGTTGGCAAACTGCTTGCCATGCAAGACGTGCATGTGTACACTACATGAAAAACGAAGAAACAGGCATGGCCATGTGTGCTTGTAATCCCTGTGCTGGAAGAATTTATCTAAGAATTCACTAGCATCTTAAATTGGGTTTAAAAAAATAAATTGGACACAAAGTTTGGTGAGTAGAGACAAATGGGTGGGTCTCAGAGGAGTTGGGAGAGGTGTGGATGTAATTAAAATACACTATTTGAAATTAAAAGCTAATTAAAATTTGAAACTTGTAGACAGGGTTCAAAACCTCAATACCACAGAAGGAAGGGGGCAGGTGTTCAGAGAAACACCCACCCTCACTGCAGACATAAGCCAATCTCCCTCTGATCTTTAGAAGGTAAGGCTAGGGAATCACACTTAAAACTATTGCGTTTTAAAGCTACAACAAAATCCTAAGACTCAAAGGGGTGTCCCCATCACAAGAAAGCCATTTCCCAGTCTAAGTCCAATATATTTAGATGTCAATGGCATTTGCTTTTAGAAACTCTATTAAACTGTTTTGTGTGCACAGAGTACATGCATACACATAGTAGGAGGGATTATGTATTTATGCCTGAATGTGGCAGCCAGAGGATCTTGGGTACTGTTCCTCAGGATACAGTGTCCACTTGGTTTTTGAGACAGGGTCACTTGCCTGACATGCTAAACAGTTGAAGCTGACTGGTCAGCAAGTTCCAGGGTGTTTCTGTCTCCACTTCCACCTCCCGGCATGAGGATCACCAATACACAGGACCACACCGGTTGGTTTGTTTGCCACAAAGTGGGTACTGGGGCCAGAAGCCAAACTCAGGGCTTCATTGTGCATGCAAGCAGTTCCCAGCTGCACCAAGTCCTTGACAGCTTTAAAGTATCTTATACCTTGTATAAAGTAACAAGAATAAACATGACGCTAGAACCCACTAACAGAAAAAGTATGACAGTGGAGCTTTAAAAACTAGAAGCATACACCTATTTTAATAGATAAAATTAGAAATGAAACTATTTTCAAATATCCTAAGAAACTATAAATACACACTATACTAACCACTATGAACAGCTAGTAAACTCCTAGTACTTCTATAACTTGGACAAAAATGAAAAGAAGACAGGAGCCCTGCCCTTGGTAATTTCTAGACTTATTAATGGGCATGACATACAATTCAAAGTAAGATGAGTAGTAGAATGTAGTGTGTAACAGGTATGCAGGCAGTAAAGGAAAATCAAAGTTTCCGTACAGAAGGGGCTGTAGTAAGAAACCTTTAACACAGCGCTATAACTGAGAGAGAAGACTACATGAAGTGAGGCAGAGTATGGGACAAACAGGGAGTAAACAGGACTTTTCAAAGAGTAATAATGCAAGTGAATTATCTAAAGTTTATGGCAATGGCTGCCCACTTAAAATCCTTTGTGTGCCCAAAAATAATAATAAATGTTCATAAATACTGTTACTGAGATTTTCTTCTACAAATCAAGGTGTGATAGAAAAACTACTCCATTCTCATACAATAATGGTAAATAGTAACATATACGGCATTTTATGGTTTATAAACACCTTCACATATGAAAGTAAATCATTAACTTGTATGGCTTATAATAATTTGATTAAGAATTATTTCAAATACTTTTCTTTTACTTTGATTCAATTTACACTAAATGAAGTTGTATTCTATAAATTTTTAAGTGGAAAGATGTATATCTAGATGGCAGTTCCTAATTGTTTAGATTATTATAAAAAGAAATTTATTTAATAGGTAAAAACATAAAAATGAAAAAAATCAGTATTAGAAAATACAAACTTTCAAATTTATATGAAATTATTTCTGATTTTGTAGGTAAATTTTTTAAGATTATTTATTTACTTTATATGAGTACACTGTTGCTGTCCTCAGACACACCAGAAGGGGGCATCAGATCCCATTACAGATGTTGTGAGCCACCATGTGGTTGCTGGGAATTGAACTCAGGACCTCTGGAAGAGTAGTCAGTGCTCTTAACCACTGAGCCATCTCTCCAGCCCATAATTTTTTTAAATGTATCTCCATACAGAAATCATTGATAAAGGGAACAAATGAAGAAAGGGAGAAAGTGGTACTAAATAATAAATTTCTAAATACCTAATTTCTAGTCAGTTATGCATACTAACAAGCATGTGATAGCCCTGATCACCTATGTCAATGAAAGAAAACAAAAACTAAAATGTCTTTACTTCCAAAATCCAGATGAAACTAATCAGATAAGCCCTTTTGACTTTAGAAAAAGAAAATTAGAACAAAATTATCAAATTTGAAAACAAAGCTAAGGAAATAACATATTAGAATTCCAAAAGAATAGTGTACTCTGAAACATATTAGTAAGCACAGTAAAATTAACAAAAGGAACTGAAAAATTATGTGCAAAACCAAAAAACAAACAACAACAAAACTGGATGGGGGTGCGGTGCTGGAGCAGGGGTAGTGGCCAGAAACACTCTTTTCCACATCAAAAGCCTGACAAAGGCCTTGCCCCCGGCTGAGGATAGCTCCTGGTGCGGTGTGCAGGTGTGAGGGAGCAGTAGAGGCAAAAGACAGTATTGGTGAGCTTCAAGTCAACGTGACTAACAAAGTCGGACTGCGCTGCTCAAAGAGGACACTTGTCCTAATATGTACCGACATTCTGTAGGAACTAGAAAGGAAGTAGACCTAAAGAGAAGAGCGAGAATGGGCAAGCCATGAGTAAAGGTCACTGACACACAGCAGTGCAGAGAGACGCACCTACTTACTTCCTCTGTCAGCACTGAAAGGCCTGGCCTGCCTCTATGCCACTTCAGAGGAAGAAACTAAACTGACAGGTTACAATGATAAGGCAAAACTTCGCTGAATATACTGAAAATATTTTTGTATCAATTAGAGTTGATTAAGAATGTTATGAAGGATGGCAAGATGGGTCAGTGGTAAACAAAGGCATGAGTCACACAAGCCTGCTGATCTAAATCAATCCCAAGAATCTACATGAAGTTTGAAAGAGAGAACCAACTCCACAGTTATCAGACCTCTACAGACTTGTGATGGCCCATGCACAGCCACACTCATTCATGTAGGGCATATACAAAAACAGACAAAGATAATAAATTGAAACCTGAAAGCAATTCAACATGAGTTTTTAAAAGATGAAAAAATGGGGTTGGGGATTTAGCTCAGTGGTAGAGCGCTTGCCTAGGAAGCGCAAGGCCCTGGGTTCGGTCCCCAGCTCCGAAAAAAAAAAGAACCAAAAAAATAAATAAATAAATAAAAAATAAAAGATGAAAAAATATTATGATCTGAAAATATATCTTCTGGGGTTTTAGACTGACTCTAAGATCACTAAGGGAGTAAAAAAGGAACACTGAAGTTGGGTGGATTTTATAGGTTTTATTCACCGAACCGAGGTTGAGACAAGTCCTCCTGAGTACAAAAGCAGGCAATCTACTTCTTACTAAAATATAGTCAGAGGGAACAACACCTTCCTTCAAAACTAGCCAGCACCTGACACTAGGAAACCGGAATCTTGACGCTTTAGTCCCCTGTATCTAGGAAGATACTGCGAATTGTCATGATTTCATACCTGTCAAATTATACTGCCCACGAGTGTTACTTTGTAACCAGGTAAAGAAGAGAGTGGCAAGCTCAACCTATGGAAGCTGAGCTTTAGGTACTAAAGCTAACACAGATATCTCCAATCCTCCTGCATCCCTCGAACGAGACAAACTGTGTCTCCAAAGCGCGCCTGTGCAGTTCCCTCCTGTTCCCCAGGACCAGTGTTCCAAAGTTTCCACATAAAGTAAGGTAAAATAAAAGGATGTTAAAGAAATGCCTTGTCCTAACCATCAAGGAATAGCCAACTGACGCCTTGTCAGCTAGTTCAGCAAGGAAATTACAAGGCAAGGAGAGTTGCAACTAATAAACGGTACAAAGTCCATCACTACAGAGAGTTTATCTAAAATAGAGTGAAGTTCTAAGCACATGTGCCCTTTCGAAACTCCCCAGCTGTCAGCTTTCCGGCACAGATAATTTCTATGGCCTATATTAATTGATTCCTTTTAACCTAATCAGCACTATAATTTTAAAGTGTACTTTTATCCCAAAACAGTTGAAAGGAATAAATTATACTAATATTGACAATTATAAAGTCATTGAAATAGAAAATGTGTTATAATAAGTTCATGGTACTAATCAGATCACTATGCCATTTCAGGGTGTTCTTGGTATATCAAAATATAATGTAAGAATACAATTAAAATAATTTAGCCAAAGTTTCTTTTTCCTTAATTGACTGTCCTAAACATCTGCAAACTCTGCAGCTCACTGTTGTGCCCAGTCTAGTTCTTACTGGGCAGCTTTTCCTATTCACGCCAACGCCTAGGAGAGATACAGTGGAGATTCCCAATCATCACAACAAGCACATGCGCTATGAGCCCTGGTAAATGATCTTCTCCCTCAACCACACTCAATCTCAATCCTCCCTCTCCCTCTCTCCCCCTCCACCTTGCACGTACAACTTTAAACCCTTCTGCATTGGAGACTGTAAGATGTCTGCAGCCACTCTTCTCAGGAGTATGAACCAAACTGTGTTTGATGTGTACACAGCAAACCTTATCAATGAAGTGACAAACCCGAGATAAGAACTGAGAGTGCTGCAAACAGAAGCAGACGAGCCCACCCTCAGAAGAGGCCGACCCATCACTCCATCTGGGATAGGCAAGCATAAAATCAATGTGCACATAGATGGATTAAACACCACTTTCCAACCAGATACAACTGACAACTACAGGCTAATTCTTCTGACAAAAGCAGCCCGCCTGGGGTATTATCAATATACACCAGTTTCTGCATAATCAAACAACTGTCACTAAGTTTAAAAGAACAGAAAGAATGCACTATATGCTCCGAATAACAAAACAAAAAAGAAAAAGACAAGAAATCAGAAACTAGTGAGAAAAGGGTAGCTAGAAAAAATTCCAAACAATTTAAGACTAAATAACATACTTCCAAATCTTCCAAATATATGATCAAAGACAAATTCCTAGAAAAATTGTAAAATATTCTTAACAAAAATAAAAATACACTTCACATAAAAACATGGGACATTAAAAAAAAGAAGAGTGCTTAGAAAACCAAAGAAAGGGGGCTGGAGAGATGGCTCAGTAGTTAAGAGCACTGACTGCTCTTCCAGAGGTCCTGAGTTCAAATCCCAGCAACCACATGGTGGCTCACAACCATCTGTAATGGAATCCGATGCCCTCTTCTGGTGTGTCTGAAGACAGCTACAGTGTACTCATATACAAAATAAATAAATAAATCTTTAAAAAAAAAAGAAAAGAAAAGAAAACCAAAGAAAGAAGTAACAGCTAAACTCAAGAACCTAAACTCATGTCACAGAAAAATGGGGAAATGGCAAGTTAAACCCAAAGTGAGCAGAAAAGAAATAATAGAAATTAAATCTGAAATCAACTGAATTGAAAAAAAGGCACAAAAATCTAATTCCTTCAAAAAGTAAATCAAAATTCTTAACGCTCTACCAGGGCTAGCTGGAGGTTGGGGTTGGAGGAACAGAAAGCACAAACTCCTCGTATATAATAACTACGGCGAGCCTTCTGAACAATGAAGCGATAATGTAAATGCCATGAGCAACTGTATACACACAAACACCTAGCTACATTCATGTAAAATAAGCAGCCAGTCACTTGAAAGACAGAATAGATCAATCACAGAAGAGTTAAAAACAACAATATGTTTATATCTGTTACAGAGATTGAATCAATAATTTAAAACTCGAGCAAGTACAAAGCAATTGGCTAAGATATGTTTACTGGGAAATTCTATGTGTAACAAAGATATACCAATTTAACAAAGATATTGTACCAATTCTCTATAATCTCTTCCATACTATAAAGGCCAATAAAGAAACTACTACCTTGTTACAGGCCAGCATTACACAATATTGAAAATCAGACAGTCATTGTAAAAACTTTTCACAGCTTTCCCAATTCCAGATGTGAAACCCTGCTAAACAAAGCAGCAGGGAGTCAACCCACCAGTGGATGGAGGAGAAGAAAACACACAGATAGCACAACTGAGGTTGATTCCAGGTAGTCAAGGGTGGTTCAACCTTTAAAACTGAAATAACAACAGTCAATATCAGTAGGCTGAAGAAAATAAGTGATCATAAAATATACAACACATTTGACAAAAATCAAGCATCAATCATCAGAACAACTCTTGGCAATCAACCTATAAAAAACTATTATAACCTATAAGCAATAATGATCAGTTTTAGGGTTTATGCATGATGTATACACATGTATGTGCAAATGAGTACCCTATGTACACAAAGAGAGGTTAAAAAAGAATGTATGTCTTGCTCTATCATGATCCATAGTACACCTCTGAGACACAATCTCTCACTGAACTTGGGTTATGCTGGGGCCCAGAAGCCTCAATAATTCCCACCTTTGTGCACCATCACACAAAACTGTGAGGCTATAAGAACACGAGTCAGCTACAAGCAATTTTTTACACAGATCTGGGGGCTTGAATTCAGACCATCAATGCAGTTGAGGATTTCAGTGCAAATGCCCCCCGTGTGTGCATTTGAAGCCTTGGTCACAGTTGGTAGAAATGTTTGTGAAGGACTAGAAGGCGTGGTCTCATTGGGGGAGAGTTGTCACAGAACATGGGCTTTCAGCTTTCAAAAGCCCAAACATTCCAGTTAACCACCCCCTACCCTTGTCCTCTCTTTCTGCCTTCTGCTTGTGGATTAGATGTAAACTCTTTGCTACTGCTCTAGTGCTTCCCTGACTGATGCCATGCTCCTGGCCATGATGCTCAGGGATTCTACCCCTCTGAAACTGTAAGCCCCCAAAATAAATGCTTTCTTTTGTAAGTTGTCCTTGTAACAGAGTCTCTGTATAGCAGTAGAAAAGTAACTAAGACACTCATGTTGACCAAAAAATTATCCTTATTCACTGAACCGCCTCTCTATTCTCTAATGTCATTCTTAATGGCAGGAAACCAAAGCATTGTCTCCTACCACTGTTTTTTTGGTTTTTTTTTTCACAAAAACTAGAAATCTTTAATAATTTATATCCATATATGAACTTTCAAATACATAATTATTCCATTTTAAGTCTCTCTCTCCATACCTCTTCTCTCTCTCTCTCTCTCTCTCTCTCTCTCTCTCTCTCTCTCTCTCTCTTTTATTATTAACTTGAGTATTTATTGTATACATTTCCAGTGTTATTCCCTTTCCCGATTTCCGGGCAAACATCCCCCTCTCCCCTCCCCTTCTTTATGGGTGCTCCCCTCCCCATCCCCCCCCATTGCCGCCCTCCCCCCAACAATCTAGTTCACTGGGGGTTCAGTCTTAGCAGGACCCAGGGCTTCCCCTTCCAATGGTGCTCTTACTAGGATATTCATTGCTACCTATGAGGTTAGAGTCCAGGGTCAGTCCATGTATAGTCTTTGGGTAGTGGCTTAGTCCCTGGAAGCTCTGGTTGCTTGGCATTGTTGTTCATATGGGGTCTCAAGTCCCTTCAAGCTCTTACAGTCCTTTCTAGGATTCCTTCAATGGGGGTCCCATTCTCAGTTCAGTGGTTTGCTGCTGTCATTCGCCTATGTATTTGCTGTATTTGGCTGTATTCTGTATTCTGTATTTCTCTCAGGAGAAATCTACATCCGGTTCCTGTCGGCCTGCACTTCTTTGCTTCATCCATCTTGTCTAATTGGATGGCTGTATATGTATGGGCCACATGTGGGGCAGGCTCTGAATGGGTGTTCCTTCTGTGTCTATTTTAATCTTTGCCTCTCTATTCCCTGCCAAGGGTATTCTTGTTCCCCTTTTAAAGAAGGAGTGAAGCATTCATATTTTGATCATCCGTCTTGGGTTTCATTTGTTCTAGGCATCTAGGGTAATTCAAGCATTTGGGCTAATAGCCACTTATCAATGAGTGAATACCATGTGTGTTTTTCTGTGATTGGGTTAGCTCACTCAGGATGATATTTTCCAGTTCCAACCATTTGCCTACGAATTTCATAAAGTCATTGTTTTTGATAGCTGAGTAATATTCCATTGTGTAGATGTACCACATTTTCTGTATCCATTCCTCTGTTGAAGGGCATCTGGGTTCTTTCCAGCTTCTGGCTATTATAAATAAGGCTGCGATGAACATAGTGGAGCACGTGTCTTTTTTACATGTTGAGGCATCTTGTGGGTATATGCCCAAGAGAGGTATAGGTGGATCCTCAGGCAGTTCAATGTCCAATTTTCTGAGGAACCTCCAGACTGATTTCCAGAATGGTTGTACCAGTCTGCAATCCCACCAACAATGGAGGAGTGTTCCTCTATCTCCGCATCCTCGCC
Organism: Rattus norvegicus; assembly: GCF_021556685.1. NCBI lineage: Eukaryota > Metazoa > Chordata > Mammalia > Rodentia > Muridae > Rattus > Rattus norvegicus. Next base: position 24,408,607 of record NC_141535.1, on the reverse strand, counting down.
AGCATCTGCTGTCACCTGAGTTTTTGATCTTAGCCATTCTCACTGGTGTGAGGTGAAATCTCAGGGTTGTTTTGATTTGCATTTCCCTTATGACTAAAGATGTTGAACATTTCTTTAGGTGTTTCTCAGCCATTCGCCATTCCTCAGCTGTGAATTCTTTGTTTAGCTCTGAACCCCATTTTTTAATAGGGTTATTTGTCTCCCTGCGGTCTAACTTCTTGAGTTCTTTGTATATTTTGGATATAAGGCCTCTGTCTGTTGTAGGATTGGTAAAGATCTTTTCCCAATCTGTTGGTTGCCGTTTTGTCCTAACCACAGTGTCCTTTGCCTTACAGAAGCTTTGCAGTTTTATGAGATCCCATTTGTCGATTCTTGATCTTAGAGCATAAGCCATTGGTGTTTTGTTCAGGAAATTTTTTCCAGTGCCCATGTGTTCCAGATGTTTCCCTAGTTTTTCTTCTATTAGTTTGAGTGTATCTGGTTTGATGTGGCGGTCCTTGATCCACTTGGACTTAAGCTTTGTACAGGGTGATAAGCTTGGATCGATCTGCATTCTTCTACATGTTGACCTCCAGTTGAACCAGCACCATTTGCTGAAAATGCTATCTTTTTTCCATTGGATGGTTTTGGCTCCTTTGTCAAAAATCAAGTGCCCATAGGTGTGTGGGCTCATTTCTAGGTCTTCAATTCTGTTCCATTGGTCTATCTGTCTGTCTCTGTACCAATACCATGCAGTTTTTATCACTATTGCTCTGTAATACTTCTTGAGTTCAGGGATAGTGATTCCCCCTGAAGCCCTTTTATTGTTGAGGATAGTTTTAGCTATCCTGGGTTTTTTGTTATTCCAGATGAATTTGCAAATTGTTCTGTCTAACTCTTTGAAGAATTGGATTGGTATTTTGATGGGGATTGCATTGAATCTGTAGATCTCTTTTGGTAAAATGGCCATTTTTACTATATTAATCCTGCCCATCCATGAGCATGGGAGATCTTTCCATCTTCTGAGGTCTTCTTCAACTTCTTTCTTCAGAGTCTTGAAGTTCTTATTGTACAAATCTTTTACTTGCTTGGTTAAAGTCACACCGAGGTACTTTATATTATTTGGGTCTATGATGAAGGGTGTCGTTTCCCTAATTTCTTTCTTGGCTTGTTTCTCTTTTGTGTAGAGGAAGGCTACTGATTTCTTTGAGTTAATTTTATACCCAGCCACTTTGCTGAAGTTGTTTATCAGCATTAGTAGTTCTCTGGTGGAACTTTTGGGATCACTTAAATATACTATCATATCATCTGCAAATAGTGATATTTTGACTTCTTCTTTTCCGATCTGTATCCCCTTGACCTCCTTTGTTGTCTGAATGCTCTGGCTAGAACTTCAAGAACTATATTGAATAAGTAGGGAGAGAGTGGGCAGCCTTGTGTAGTCCCTGATTTTAGTGGGATTGCTTCAAGATTCTCCACATTTAGTTTAATGTTAGCAACTGGGTTCCTGTATATGGCTTTTACTATGTTTAGGTATGGGCCTTGAATTCCTATTCTTTCCAGGACTTTTATCATGAAGGGGTGTTGAATTTTGTCAAATGCTTTCTCAGCATCTAATGATATGATCATGTGGTTTTGTTCTTTCAGTTTGTTTATATAATGGATCACGTTGATGGTTTTCCGTATATTAAACCATCCCTGCATGCCTGGGATGAAGCCTACTTGATCATGGTGGATGATTGTTTTGATGTGCTCTTGGATTAGGTTTGCCAAAATTTTATTGAGTATTTTTGCGTCGATATTCATAAGCGAAATTGGTCTGAAGTTCTCTTTCTTTGTTGGGTCTTTGTGTGGTTTAGGTATAAGAGTAATTGTGGCTTCATAGAAGGAATTCGGTAGGGCTCCATCTGTTTCAATTTTGTGGAATAGTTTGGATAATATTGGTATGAGGTCTTCTATGAAGGTCTGATAGAATTCTGCACTAAGCCCGTCTGGACCTGGGCTCTTTTTGGTTGGGAGACCTTTAATGACTGCTTCTATTTCCTTAGGAGTTATGGGGTTGTTTAACTGGTTTATCTGTTCCTGATTTAACTTCGATACCTGGTATCTGTCTAGGAAATTGTCCATTTCCTGCAGATTTTCATGTTTTGTTGAATATAGGCTTTTATAGTAAGATCTGATGATTTTTTGAATTTCCTCTGAATCTGTAGTTATGTCTCCCTTTTCATTTCTGATTTTGTTAATTTGGACACACTCTCTGTGTCCTCTCGTTAGTCTGGCTAAGGGTTTATCTATCTTGTTGATTTTCTCAAAGAACCAACTTTTGGTTCTGTTGATTCTTTCTATGGTCCTTTTTGTTTCTACTTGGTTGGTTTCAGCTCTGAGTTTGATTATTTCCTGCCTTCTACTCCTCCTGGGTGTATTTGCTTCTTTTTGTTCTAGAGCTTTTAGGTGTGCTGTCAAGCTGCTGACATATGCTCTTTCCTGTTTCTTTCTGCAGGCACTCAGCGCTATGAGTTTTCCTCTTAGCACAGCTTTCATTGTGTCCCATAAGTTTGGGTATGTTGTACCTTCATTTTCATTAAATTCTAAAAAGTCTTTAATTTCTTTCTTTATTTCTTCCTTGACCAGGTTATCATTGAGTAGAGCATTGTTCAATTTCCACATATATGTGGGCATTCTTCCCTTATTGTTATTGAAGACCAGCGTTAGGCCGTGGTGGTCTGATAGCACGCATGGGATTATTTCTATCTTTCTGTACCTGTTGAGGCCCGTTTTTTGACCAATTATATGGTCAATTTTCTACCACTGTTTTTTATACTATACTCTACCTCCTAGCTACTTGGTAATTCATACCAAGAAACTTTCGGGAGTAGTTGCTAACAATTGGGAATTCTAAATTTTATTATAGGACCGGCTTGAATACGGCCCTTGGTGGTAACAGCTGAGGAGGACCAAATGCGATGCCCACTACTTATCGGGAGTGGCTTTGTTTGATGCAACCCTATGCTGTGGATTAGTGTTCATACTATGGTTGGTTTGCAAACTCAGATCTCAACAGAAACGTGACAAGGCAGTTATCACTCAAGCATTTGTGGCCATTGTACAAGGGGCCTCCCCTGGAATTTGCTTATCTATGCTCAGGAATTAGTCGGTATCTGAATTCTCTGCTCTTGCACCCCATGGATCTGTGGATCCATTGCACTGGGATGAGAGAGACTCTCGCTCTCTGTATCTGAGTTCTCTGCTCTTACACCCCATGGATCTGTGGATCCATTGCACTGGGATGAGAGAGACTCATTGATCCTTTGATCAGCCCTTCCACATCGCTGAGGTTTCCTCATTGCATGCGATAGGGTGATCATGACTGTTATAAAATAATATAATATAATAAATAATAATATAATAAATATAATATAATAAAATAATATAAATTATAAGGGTGAGATGTAGAGGGCTACAATAACATTCGCCACCACTAGATGGCGCTGGCTTCCACTGCGCCCCACGTCGGAGGCCAGAATAGCCTCCGCCATTACAAGATGGTGCTAGCCTTCGCCGCGCCAGCCGACTCCCTTTCAGGAAGTTAACTGGGCGCATGTGCAAGAGTGCCTTCGTCCCAGGTCTTTGCCCACTCCGGGGCGTGCCTTATGAGATCATGGGTAACCAACCAATCAGGTGTGGATGCGCCACGCTAGGGTGTATATAAGCGCACCATGTTGGCGTGCGGAGGCTTCTCCTTAAGATTAAAATAAAAGTTTGGTCACAGCAAGGATTTCTATGTACCTGCATGTTTCTTGCCGGCGAGAGGTCGCGCGTGGGACAGGTCACCTGATCTTTGACAAAGGAGCTAAAACCATCCAATGGAAAAAAGATAGCATTTTCAACAAATGGTGCTAGTTCAACTGTAGGTCAACATGTAGAAGAATGCAGATCGATCCATGCTTATCACCCTGTACAAAGCTTAAGTCCAAGTGGATCAAGGACCTCCACATCAAACCAGATACACTCAAACTAATAGAAGAAATACTAGGGCAGCATCTCGAACACATGGGCACTGGAGAAAATTTCCTGAACAAAACACCAATGGCTTATGCTCTAAGATCAAGAATCGACAAATGGGATCTCATAAAACTGCAAAGCTTCTGAAAGGCAAAGGACACTGTCGTAAGCACTAAATTCCTATAGTACCTCATCTCTGAAATCTGATCCTTCCTCTGTGGGTGTTCCGGATTCTCTGTCTGCAGAATGATCTGTCTATACTGCTCTACCCTTCCTCCCAGGCCCAGGAGCCCATCTCTCCTTCCTGTTATGACTGTTGTGAACACTTGTTTCCTTCTGTCATTGCCATGGATACCAAACATGAAGGAAGAAAATCCCTCTCACAGACAATGGGAAAGAAATGCAAAGGCATCTCTCTGCACTGGGGAATAGAAGTCTTGAGAGGATTGGGGGTGGGTTCCTGTTATTAGAGTTTCTTTTTTAAAGTTAAAAGTTGCTTTTAAAGCGGAGTGGTTTCTCTACAGTGTAGTTCTAAAGTTGCAGTTGACGTTCTCATATTGGTAACTTGCAGTCAGCTGTATTAATGGGAATATCTAGAAGTACTTCCTCTGATAACAACACACCACCTTCTGAAAGGATGTCCATTAAAACACTGAGGGAAGAGCAACAAGCAGAGTTCCCTGCTCACGTCTTCATACACTAAGAAACATAAAGCCTAAAGGGGACAAACTCAACTGCTGAACCTTGCACGTCCTGCTGATCACCACATAATTCATCCTTTATTTAACATTTTATTTCAGATTTTTTTATTTTATGTAAGATTTTTAACAATCTTATTTCATATATCACCAAAACCTACCTAAAACAAATCAAGTAACTGACTCTGAAGCTAGATAAAGATGAAGATCAATAGTTTGAGATCAGCCTGGCTGCACACAGAAGCCTGACAAGGCTGCATAATTAATACTCTGTTTTTAAAGGGAAAAAATAGCTATATTCAGTTAAAATCTGATATCCAGTTTTCACTGGCAATCTCTAAAATAAAGTGATAAATGCCTATAATAGAACCAATAGACCCAAATCCCGTGGGAGGGAGAGCTAAACCTTCAGAGAGGCAGACACGCCTGGGAAACCAGAAGAGACTGCACTCTGTGCACATCCAGACGCCAGAGGAAAACACCAAACGTCATCTGGAACCCTGGTGCACGGAGGCTCCCGGAAAGAGCGGCGCAGATCTTCCCAGTTGCTGCCGCCGCGGAGAGGACTTAGGCAGTACCCCACGAGCAAACTTGAGCCTTGGAACCACAGGTAGGACCAACTTTTCCCCTGCAAGAAACCTGCCTGGTGAACTCAAGACACAGGCCCACAGGAACAGCTGAAGACCTGTAGAGAGGAAAAACTACACGCCCGAAAGCAGAACACTCTGTCCCCATAACTGGCTGAAAGAAAACAGGAAAACAGGTCTACAGTACTCCTGACACACAGGCTTATAGGACAGTCTAGCCACGGTCAGAAATAGCAGAACAAAGTAACACTAGAGATAATCTGATGGCGAGAGGCAAGCGCAGGAACCCAAGCAACAGAAACCAAGACTACATGGCATCATCGGAGCCCAATTCTCCCACCAAAGCAAACACGGAATATCCAAACACACCAGAAAAGCAAGATCTAGTTTCAAAATCATATTTGATCATGATGCTGGAGGACTTCAAGAAAGACATAAAGAACTCCCTTAGAGAACAAGTAGAAGCCTACAGAGAGGAATCGCAAAAATCCCTGAAAGAATTCCAGGAAAACACAATCAAACAGTTGAAGGAATTAAAAATGGAAATAGAAGCAATCAAGAAAGAACACATGGAAACAACCCTGGACATAGAAAATCAAAAGAAAAGACAAGGAGCTGTAGATACAAGCTTCACCAACAGAATACAAGAGATGGAAGAGAGAATCTCAGGAGCAGAAGATTCCATAGAAATCATTGACTCAACTGTCAAAGATAATGTAAAGCAGAAAAAGCTACTGGTCCAAAACATACAGGAAATCCAGGACTCAATGAGAAGATCAAACCTAAGGATAATAGGTATAGAAGAGAGTGAAGACTCCCAGCTCAAAGGACCAGTAAATATCTTCAACAAAATCATAGAAGAAAACTTCCCTAACCTAAAAAAAGAGATACCCATAGGCATACAAGAAGCCTACAGAACTCCAAATAGATTGGACCAGAAAAGAAACACCTCCCGTCACATAATTGTCAAAACACCAAACGCACAAAATAAAGAAAGAATATTAAAAGCAGTAAGGGAAAAAGGTCAAGTAACATATAAAGGCAGACCTATCAGAATCACACCAGACTTTTCGCCAGAAACTATGAAGGCCAGAAGATCCTGGACAGATGTCATACAGACCCTAAGAGAACACAAATGCCAGCCCAGGTTACTGTATCCTGCAAAACTCTCAATTAACATAGATGGAGAAACCAAGATATTCCATGACAAAACCAAATTTACACAATATCTTTCTACAAATCCAGCACTACAAAGGATAATAAAGGGTAAAGCCCAACATAAGGAGGCAAGCTATACCCTAGAAGAAGCAAGAAACTAATCGTCTTGGCAACAAAACAAAGAGAATGAAAGCACACAAACATAACCTCACATCCAAATATGAATATAACAGGAAGCAATAATCACTATTCCTTAATATCTCTCAACATCAATGGCCTCAACTCCCCAATAAAAAGACATAGATTAACAAACTGGATACGCAATGAGGACCCTGCATTCTGCTGCCTACAGGAAACACACCTCAGAGACAAAGACAGACACTACCTCAGAGTGAAAGGCTGGAAAACAACTTTCCAAGCAAATGGTCAGAAGAAGCAAGCTGGAGTAGCCATTCTAATATCAAATAAAATCAATTTTCAATTAAAAGTCATCAAAAAAGATAAGGAAGGACATTTCATATTCATCAAAGGAAAAATCCACCAAGATGAACTCTCAATCCTCATCTTCGATTGGTTTATATACAAGTGTGCAATTTCTAGGCTTGAAAGTAAAATGATGCTATCTGGTGCTGGATAGAGGAGCCTTATTTTTTATGATGGCAGCTTGCTATTTTTGTAACATGGTGATTTGGTTGAACACAATAAAGTACAGTAGTAACTGATCTCCCCCTCTTCCTGGATGAGTGAGGAGATGATTAAATGTTGATGTCAGCATCCATGAGCATATTCAGATTAGCTTCTGCTTCTGTTGAAAAGGATGCTGTGTTTGATTGTGGTCCGAAGCTTTGAAGCACTACTTGGCATCTCCTTCCTTGGAGGTCTCACTGTTTAAACATAACAGATTTGATAGCTTGTTGGTAAGGTGAGGTCCAGCTTGTCTCCACTAGGTCATCTTCATGTGAATCCGGTGGTTATATGGTTTTGTTCTAGGGATATTTCATTTTTTTAATAACGGTTTTAGCTGACATTCATGGAGAGAATGAATCCTTAGAACTGTGCCACTAGTGAAAGGAAATCCTGTCTAGAGTATGTTTCTTTACAAAGCTGTGTCACACCATCCTTTGGGCCCTCTGCTGGAAAAGTAGAATCAAGTCTCAAATAATGCCTTTTAAATTGTATCCTCTAGTATTATAGATGTAGGACAGTACTGTATCATACCTATGTGGATGTAAAATAGCTTGTACCTGCTTTATGATACGTAGTAGTGACCGTGCTTTATCAGAGCTGTTTTTAATGATGTTGCTCAGAATGTTTTCTTTCCAGATGATGATTGAGAAGCTAATTTAAAAAAAAAATGGTGCCAGGTACCACAAGAGTAACAGAACTGTGCTGTTTTCTCGGGTTTTGTTTTTTTACTTTTTTTTTTTTTAATGGAGTGTGCTGGATGTCTCTACAGTTTTGTTCAGATGACTGCAGAACCTGGAAAAGCTGTTGCTGCTGTTGATGCATAACACATTGCTATTATTGGTCTTTTTATATAAATATAAATATATATATACAGATATATAATTTGAATTTTTTGAAACTTTACCTGTGCTGTCAACTTTCGAAAAAAGTATCCCCGTTTACTGTGTTGAGTTGGCACTGTACAGAAATTAACAGCCATATTGGTCTAGAAATGTTGAACTTAAGTTTTTTCCATTTGTACAGGGGTAACACACTGTATTAAATATGTAAGGTCTTATATACGTGGGTTTGATTACAAAAACTAATAAAGTATTCTCTAAATTAAAAAAATAGCATAAAAAAAGAAAAAAATTACAGAAAAATCAGTCCATGAAATACATTACTAAGACCATTACTGAGGCCCTTTATTATACATAATCTCAGCAAAAGAATCATATTTTATGCAAGACAATGAAAGGCACAGATGAAAACAGAGTAGAAGGAAACCTGGATAATTAGTCCCTCCACACAGACTTTTGCGAGTAAGTGGTCAAAGATCAGCTCTTGACACATGTGAAAATGTTAATGCATTGTGGGCTCTGATATTTTGCATTGCAAAAGATATGGCTATCATAAAATGCACATAGGGGAGAGGGAAAAAAGTGGGATAAAAATAACTATGATGACAAAAATAAGAACATGAATACATAAAGGAAGATACTGATACCAATTAAAGAAAAGTTCACTAATTGTTAAATTAAGAGGACAGAGATCAAATCAGAATCAGTTTCCCTAGGTCAGTATGTTGACTTTCCTGCATATTTACTTATTCTATTCTGGGGAAAGAAATAAATCTTATTCTAACTACATAGAACAAACCAAATTTATAAAAAAGTAAAAAGTGTTCGAAAAGTGAGACTTAAGTGACACTTATGGAAAGGCTTACACACTCTGACAGTTCTTTACTTTAGATGCTGAAGTACACTAAAGCTTCTCATGAAATACTTAGCCCTTCATGCGTCACTAAGCCACTTTGCTCTGTTGTCTTTACCAAGTTGAAGGCTCTTAACCAAACCCAAAACAATGTACATTCCAATCTGAATCTTGAAAAAGTCTTCTATGAAATGCAAAATAAATTTTATAATTTATTTTAAAAAAAAAGAACCAATAATAAAATAAAGGGGGGGAGATCAGAGAATTTGTTTTGCATATACAGAAGCTCACACCAAAAAAAAAAGTATAAAACTCTTCCAGACCAAATTGGCAAAGTAGTGTGCTGAGGTAATACTGCATTGTTTATATATTTAGCCCCTAAATACAGATAACGCATTACGATAGTAAAACATATGGGGCTGGAGAGAGAGCTTACTAGTAAAGTGCTTGCCTTGCAAGCATGAGGTCCTAAATTCAATCTCTAAAACAACATTTTTTTTTTATAGGCAGAAGCCTGTAATTCCAGTGCTGGGAAGGCACACGGGCAGGTCACTGGAGCTCAGTGGTGAGGCTAACAGATATGACAACAACGTGACAAGATCCACGCAATGAAAAGCTTTGTGTCAGGAAGGAAGGAAGGGAGGGAGGGAGGGAGGGAGGGAGGGAGGGAGGGAGGGAGGGAGGGAGGGAGGGAGGGAGGGAGGTGGTGCCCAAGTTTGTCTTCTGGCTTCTACACATATAGGCACATGCATACACATGCACCATGCACTCATATACACATCCCATACACACACACACACACCCCATACACACACACACACACACACACACACACACACACACACACAGAGGATAACATATTGAATAAATATCAATAGTGCAAATTGTAACCTCAATGATTGCCCCTTAAAGTAAAACTATTTTTCTAAGATTTCATCATATAAAATAAGAACGTCTACTACTGTAGAAGCTTCTTAAATGTATATAATATATATATATACTTCTTATATGTATAATACATATGAAACATATACATGACATATTTCATACACACACACACGAAAAAATCTAAATGGAGTCACAAATAACAGGGAAGACAGTGCTCAAACTGGAGTATCTTCCAACACCAAATGAAACTCTGGTGCCAGGAATGGGTTCCATCTAAACAAGCTGTTGACCAAAAAGAGCCCCCACGGAAAATCTCAAACAGCTCAGACTACTGCAAAGGCAGCTGATGGCTTCTCACTAACTAACTAGTCAGGCCTCACTGCTGAAGACAACGTTAGCATGCCTCACAGAACAGAGAATTTGAGCTGGTGCCCTCCTAGGCTCTTCACCCCTCCTGAATAGGTTTATAGTACTGGAAGACAGTCTGTACAATAGCAGGGGAGAAAAGTAACCCACTATTCGTCCTGGGATCTGCAGCGGTGACCTGCCTGCGTGACATGCTCATGCAGTAGTGGCAAGATGTTATGGTGTAACACTACTGTGTGCTGGGATGTAAGGCACACTCCACAAAACAGACCCCATACCTAACACTGCACTGGTGATCAAGAACCTGAGACTAGATAGGTCATGAGTCCAGAGGAAAACACAATACTCTTGTTCTGCTAAAGGAACATAGCAATAAAATGAATTCTAACAACATTCCACTATACTCAAAGACCAGTGCCTTGTTCAGTCATCGTCAGAGAAGCTTCCTCCTGCAATAGAAAGGAATTAACACAGAGGCACACGACTGGTCAAATGTTCAGAGAAGGGGAGACTTTAGAACAGTCAGTCCTAAAAGATATCTTTATCAAACCTCCTCCCTCAGGAATCAGGGAGCTTTGGAGAAGAGGAGGCAGAAAGATTGTACGAGAGGTGAGAGATCACTCCAAGATATAACAGGACTAACACACACATGAATTCACACAGAATGTGGAAGCACGCATTGCATCAGCACAGGGTGAGTCAGACAGGGTCCCAGATCTCACTGTACATTAACCACTCAACAATTGACCCTAAGCGCAACAGCAGATGGCCAACACAAAATTAACTCATTGGCGTTTTTATAGACTTGGTTTGTATTGTTTTGTTTGGTTTGGTTTGGTTTTTGTCTTAATGGTCTTTTGGTGTATAGTTTCCAATTTTATGAATTTAAAGATGGTGTGTGTGTGTGTGTGTGTGTGTGTGTGTGTGTGTGTAGGCTCACAAACACAAGTGCACTGCACTTATGTGTTTCTCATGCTTTTTCTCTGCTTTTTTTTTCTAGTACTGTTTGCTTTGTTTGCATGTTGATTTTCTAAAGAGAAAGAAAGGGTGTGGATATGGATGGATGTGAAGGTAGGAAGGCTTTGGGGAGAATTGGAAAAGAAGAAACTGTGATCAAGGTATACTGAATAAAATTTTAGTTTTCAATAAAGAATTTAAAAACCATTTTTAAAAAATTAGTCTTTACATTGTTTTCTTATTCCAACTAATTTTTGTAATGATTTCACTTAATACACTTTCTTCTCAAATATTAAAGATACTAGAAAATGTAAGTAGTCATTAAAACTAATCAGACAATCACTAGTAGCGTATGAACGAACAACAAAGAAAATAATCTTAATGTATTAATAAAACACCAACAGAAAAATAGATTATAGTTTAAGAGGTAAGATTTCTGGCATGGTATGCTTAATCTCCCATACTGCATGTAAGCAACATGGCCCGAGGCAGCGTGCAATATTCAATATTCAATAGGCATCTAGTACGCACTTCTTAATATGGACATTACACCTATTTCTAAATGTCTTAACTTACACCAGTTTTAAAAACAATGGTCCAGGACTAGAGAGATAACTCAGCGGTTAAGAGCACTGACTGCTCTTCCAGAGGTCCTGAGTTCAATTCCCAGCGACCACATGATGGCTGGCAACCATCTGTAATGGAATCTGATGTCCTTTTTTGGTGTGTACTCACATGCATGAAATAAATAAATCTTTAAAAAACAAAACAAGAAAATAACAGTCCAACTCAGCTCAGAAGTAGCACAATGTTTTCATGGACAGGAAGAAAGACCTTCAGCTCTCTTCCTGCTGCTCTGATAAAACAGGGAGAACCGACCTGGGGACAGGTACTTAGCCTGCAGATGGCAGGTCTCCACTGAAGAACGGCAGAGCAGGCTGCTGAAGGGCTGGCTCTCCACACCTGCTCTCTTTCCTGTCTTCCTGCTTCCCCATCCAGGACCACCACCCAGGGCTGGGCCTCCCTTATCAACCATTAATCAAGAAAATGCCCCACAGAGATGGCAGCAAACCAAGCTGAGGGACTCAGTGAGGTTCCCTCTTCCACAGCAATTCCAGTTTGAGCCAGACTGACCGAAACGTGCCAGCACAAACAGCAGTGCCCATTGGTTTGCCCAGTTAAACTAATACAGCACCTGCCTCAACTGCAAAGACCTTATCATGACTGTACAACGTATTAATTTGAGAAGAACTGAGATCAAAACAGGAAAACCAATGCTAACAGTCCAAATACTATTACAAAAATCAAGTATCTTTGGGTAGTCATTCTTCAATGCTCACATAAAAATAAATAAGTAAAATAATTTTTTTCTAAAAATCTAAAAATTTGTCAGGAAGCCCAGATCAGCTGATGCGACCCACTACTCCTACCCCGGAGGGATTCCTCTGGCGCCACGCCCTCCGTGTGGCGCCACGCCCTCCGTGTGGCGCCACGCCCTCTGTGTGGCACCACACCCTCTGTGTGCTCAGAGATCAGCACTGGAAGACAGCAGGAGGCACATAACGAAAAGGTTGACTCTTGAGTCTGAGTACGGATCCCTCCCCACTGACTGAGTTACTTCTTAAAGAAAACACACACAAAACAGAAAGCTAAAATTATTAATCCATAATGTGTGAGCTATAAAGTAGAACATATGCATGAGTGAGACCAGGAAGACATAAAGGATGAGCAATGAATAGGGCGCTCTGCTGTCACTCTGTCACTGTCTCTACACATAGTGACAGATGGCAGGTAGGTGGGTGGGCAGGTAGATGATGCTGTCGATGATGACAGACAGACACACACACACACACAGGACCCTAACAGACAGTAAGGAAACTGACTGCAGCTGGAAGGATGGTCAGCAGTTAAGAACACTGACTGGTCTTGCAGTTAGAGAAATAAAGCTAGGCTATTGGCAGGTAAATGGTCTGAACTGGGAACAGACTTCCTGAGTGAGGAACCTAAAACCACTAAGATCCATAAAAACTCTATTTTTTGTCAAATGTGGATGTGTGTTTCACAGGCTAAGTAACTGGTAAAGGCCAACAGGAAGGAGGAATCCTTTCCAGAAGGGGGTAATAGGATGTTATGGGGGGGGGGGTGGAACAGGAAAGTAAACGGAGAGAAATGAGGGGGAGGAGGAGGAGAAGGGTGGAGGCAGATAACAGCACCAAAGGCCCTGTGGAAAGCCTCTCTTCAGGGCAAACAGGGCAGGCAGCAAGCACAGCTGGACTGCACAGTGTTCAGAGTGTGAGAGGGAGGGGAGGAGTAAGGGAGGAGAGAGAAGCAGGAGAGAAAGTGGATGAACATGAAGATGGGGAGGAGTGGATATAATCGAAATAACTGTATGAAATTCTCAGAATTAATAAAAACATTATTTAACATGCTTTTTAAAAGACTGAACTGGTCAAAGGTCTTTACATTAAAAAAAAGAATGATGTTTCTACAAAAAAAAAAAACCTGTAACAAATTATCCATATACATCCAAATTTACATTGCATGAAAACTACCTCTTATCTGTGAAATTAAAGTAACTATAGCTACCCTTTGGAGTTGAGAGAACTACAGATCATACTATCTGGCACATTATGGTTAAATGAATGACTCTATTATATTAAATATTCTGCACTTATTAATAAATAGATAAGCAAACCACATTATGAAAGTAGTTCAATCAGAAGTGAAGAGGTCTGACTGTAATTCCTCAAACTATGAAAGCTTCAGACTCTAATAGAGACCAGAAGAGTGACAGAATACCAAAGACAATGGGCTGACTAACCTTCCACTGCTCTTCACAGGACAGAGACAGTGTATTCTATGTAGAATGAAAAAGAGAATTCAGGCCTACATAGAAGGGCCCTGGGACCAGGGTTCCAGTTTCAGGTACACTATGGCTTCCCCACCTACCATCAACCTACCCAACCCAGTTTATGAAGCTAGACAAAAAAAGATGAAGAAATACATATGGAGAAATTATTTCCCAGAAAAAAAATTAAGGAAGAGGGTTCTACATGAACACTAGTAACACAAAAGTTCAGTCTAATCTTAAGGTCTTTGTAGTTTGTATCTCAAATTATGTTAAATCTTTGAACTCGGCTATATCCTAAGGCCTTTTACCTTAATATCAAACAAGTCCATCAGCTGGGCATGGTGGCATATGGCTCTGATCCCAACTCTAAGGATGCTGTGGTAGGAGAGTCATGAGTTCAAGGCCACCCTGGGCTGCATAGCCAGACTGAAGTTATTCTCCTCCATCAACCTACTTGACCTCAGGAATGTTTTAGGATTACAATTTACAGAGCAATTAATGAAAACTTTTTAAAAATACATTGTTCACAGAAGATTAAATTTTGAATTCAACTATCATTAATTAGGATAATTACAAAGTTATATGAAACTAATAACGCATACAAGAAGATATCAATACCATTAATTTTTAATAACAAAAATGGTTTTCATTATTCAGAAGCGAACAAAGCTACTGACATATTCTTCCTAATACTCAATCCCATTTATACATGAGCTTATATGCACAGCAAGAGAGGCCACACAATGGATGCTCTCAGACAAGCATCTGAAAAGCCAAGTGTGTGAAGCCCAGCGCAGTCTGCTCTGCAGGGATACAGGGTACCACAGGTTTGACATTAAGCTTGTCAGTTCCCCCTTTCATCAACACATCTGAGAATGGGTTCTCTTCCAGTACTCCATCCCCAAATCCAGTGTCCCTGTGTCACACAACTCTAATGCCAATGCAAACTGGGTCATAACAGCTCTCTCTCAGTTTCTTAAATTGGAATAAAAACCATAATTTATGTCTACAGCTTTTCCACTATGTCCCCTTCAACAGCTACACAATATCTTCACAGCCTTTAGTCAGCTAAGATCTGTGACCTATTCCAAGTTACCATCAAAGTCTCATGTTGAACTACTGGACAGTTAAAGAACTTGAATTCTCCTTGTGTGCACTGGAACTCTAACCCTGGGATAGGAGCGGACACTGCCCACAGTCCCCACTATTTAGTATGGAAGAAAAGCTTGTTGTTCTAATGAAGGATTTTTTTCTTTTCTTTCTCTTCATTCCTTTTTTTGTACATATCATATTCAATATTCTTTATGTGAACCACTTTGTTAAAGTGGTCCAATATTTAATTATGGATTAAATGGTAAGGCAGTTTGACTATTACATTATAAAACTTTCAGTGTTGACATATCTTCTAATCAATTAAATAACAGTAGAAGTTTAGAAATTAAATTTGAAGTGAGCTTTGGGAACACATGGGTTATTTGAAGATACTAAGTGGTTAAAAAATATTACACACACACACACACACACACACACACACACATGCACACATGCACACACACAATATATATATATATGGCACCATGGTAGAACATGGATTTAGCACCAGCAACCAAGAAAACCCTCAAGCAGCCTGAGTGATAATCTCAATGGCCACCAAACAAAGAGAAACTTAGCACGTATATGGCCACTCTAGAAGACCAGCTAGCAGCAGTATGTTATCACAGAAAGCCCAAGGGGAAATGCAACAGACCCTTCCAGAGAGAAAAGTTAAAACTAAGTGTTTCAAATGCAACTATTTAAATTCAATTTCTCTTTCGGTTGGTGATTAAACTTTAAGTCATTGAGATTGCCTTCCTATTAGCAGGTAACACTAGATTTGTGTTCCTTATGATTTTAAAAGAGAAAAGCCAAACAGAAGCCAATTTCTTTCTATTTGATTTTAAATGTTTTCTTTGTAATTCAAGATACAGAATTTGATGCCAAATAACTTATTTCCTCATGACATTTCCTTGTATAATAAATACAGCAAAGAGAACTGAACAGTTTAATGTCTAAAGTGAATAAATGCTGAGTTTCTAAACTAAGCTTCCCAGCTGCTTTAGTTCTTTGGGCATAAAAACAAAGAAGTAGAGGCTGGAGAAACTGGGCATGAACAGTAAGGCAATGCACAGGCCAGGCACAAAGCCAACCCAAGACACAGGGAAAACAGAAGAGTAAGTTGTCAACTACCACACTGGTACTAGTGTTACCTACGGAATGAAACAGCCAACGTGGCATTTAGTTCAAATATATATTCATTGCCCCTCTATAATCGATTATGAAAGCAACTTCAAACACTTCTGTTTCTTGCTGTAACACCAACATCAGTTCTACTACTTGATCAAATGAAAAGCCAGTAGATAGAGACATGTTTTTATATACATACACACACAGAGAGAGAATTTTATACAGCATTTCCTATGTATATTTGAAAATGCTAGCCTATATGTAAATTAGTTTCTTTTCTCACATTAAGGATTTATATACAAGCATATTACTGTGTGTGTGCGTGCGCACGTGTGTGTATGTGTGTGTGTTTGTGTGTGTGAGAGAACAAGGCATGTATATACATTGAATTTTTATGTATGCATATATATGTACATACGTACATATATGTGTGTGTGTGTGTGTGTGTGTGTGTGTGTGTGTGTGTGTGTGTGTGTATAGTCCTGTGTTTGGTTTCACTGGAAAAATCTGGTAAATATATTTAACACTTTTATAATCCATCAATTTATATTAATCTAGAAAATGTGGGCTTTTAAAAGTCACCTAAGGAGTTAATAATCTTTAAAAAAAATCATAAAATGATTAAAGAGCGTAACTGAACTCTCCTAATAAATTGTAATTGCCAAGGAAAAGAGAACTTCACAAAAGCACTTCACTGTTAGAAACAGTGGCTTTATATTTATATGGAGATACGTGTGCGTGCGTGCGTGCGTGCATGTGTGTGTGTGTTATGTGTGCGTGTGTGTGTGTGTGTGTGTGTGTGTGTGTAGATAGATGAAGATACTTTAACTGACATAAAATAAGTGATCTTTCCAAGTTGAAGGACCTAAAGTGTACTTATAATAAATATATCCTTTAAGGTTTGAAAACCAAACCCAATTAGATATCAGTTAATTGTACAAACAATTACTTTAAACCTCTGCCCCATACACATTTGTATAAGTCTATTTGAAAGCTGTTATTATTCCTGACTTTTCTATTGCAAACTTAAGTTTTACTTGACACCTATGTTTATAATCAAGCAATATAAGATTTCTTTTTGAGTCTGTAATAAGTAATAAGTAATAAGACATTTTATGTGAACAGATCAAACACTGACATTCTTGATGAATGAATGCTAAAGTTTAGGAAAACTGTATGTTACAAACAAACAGTACTGAACTGACAACTGGGATTGCTGCTCAACTGCTCCTCACCTATGCGTAACTAACAAGCTTCCCAGCATTCTTTCAGCCCTAAGCGGAATAATTTTCCAAAGTATTTCCTCAATCTTCCCAATGCTGTGACCCTTTAGTACAGTTCTTCATGTTACAGTGACCCCCAACTATAAAGTCGGTAAGTCATAATGTAAATATCTGATATGCAGGATGTCACACCCACAGGTTGGAAACTGCAGCTTAGACAATTATTTCCGTATCACTCACAGAATGATGCTACATGGGATACTACTCTATAACTATCCTCACACAGCAGGTCTCCATCTTTCTAAGCATTTCCAAGAATAAAGAACTTTGCTCCCTTTTTTGGTCTTTAACTATCTAGAGATGGGTATTACGCCCCAGAATGCTTACGTTCTATTGGTGAGCTGTGAACCACACCACCGACTTGGCAAACATATTAACAAAGCCTGGAAAGTGAGGTTATTTGCTTGAGGTTAGTCAGTTAGCTGGGACCTGGATGAGCATAAGACTCTTTGTATGACTGCACTCTTACGCTATCTTGGATTAAAGAGGACGTCCCTCCAGGTCTCACTGCTTGTTTAAACTTAACAAAACATCTGCTCTGTAATCTATGAAACAGCTTCCCTTCAGGGACTCTGTCATCCTCTGCTGAAGGGAACATTTTTTATGCTTAGGAGAACTGCTACAGAATGAGTGACACACAGACTAATTTTAACTAAAAGTGCCAAATTCACAGTTAATTTTGTATGTTCAACCTTAAAAACATTTCAGGAACACAAAATCATATCTGAATATTTCCACAAGTAATCATTATGTAACTCTTTGACCCTAATACCTAGAGCATAGGTTCTATTAAAACAAAAAAGATCTAAAGGAAAGAAAGGGGGAAAAGGAAAGGAGAGTGAAAAAAAGGAAAGGGAAGGGAAGAGAGGAAGAGGGACGGAAGGAAGGAAGGAAGGGAGGGAGGGAGGGAGGGAGGGAGGGAGGGAGGAAGCAAGGAAGCCAAGTTCTTCCACTATAATGAAATTAATTTGCCCTGGGGGGAACAGTTGCAAGAATCAAGAGAAGAGCTTCTACTAAGGCCATCTTCAATGAGTCTTTCTTTACTTGAAGGTGAATTTACTGGTTACATTGTGTTCTCCCAATATAAAAGGCAGGTGACATGTTAGAGTTCTGGGACCCAGTAACTCAGAAAGAGAATTTGTTTGGAATAAGATTTGTAAAGAAGGATATTAGTTAAAACTGGGGCATACTATAATCCCATTGGCACCTATCTTAGCTAGGGTTACTATTCCTGTGATGAAACACCATGACCAAGTTTGGGGAGGAAAGGGTTTATTTCACTCATAGTTCAACCATCAAAATCACTCAGGACAGGAACTCAAGCAAGGCAGGAACCTGAAGGCAGGAGATGATGCAAGGCCATGGAGAAGTGGTGCTTACTAGCTTGCTTCTCATGACTTCCTCAGCCTACTTTCTTAGAGAACACAGAACCACTAGCCCAAGCATGGCACCATATACAATGGGCTGGGCTATTCCCTGTCAATCACTGATTAAGAAAAAGCCTACAGGATTGCCTACAGACCACTCTTATGGAGGCATCTTCTCAATTGAGGCTCCCTTCTTTCAGATGACACCAGCTTTGTCAAGTTGACAGAAAACTAGACAGTACAGTATATAGTAAATTGTGACTGGTATTGTTTTAAAAGAAGAAAAAACTGACACAGACATTTTAAATGTGGAGACATGAAAGTCATGAGGAACAATGGTCATGCACCAGGCACAGTGAGAGGCCTGGGAAAACACTTACCTCACAACCCTAAAAGAAAGCATCCAGACTACATTTTTCATACTTCTAGCTTCCAGGGTTTTGAGACAATATAGTATTCCATTGTGGTGGTTTGGATAGGTTTGGCCTATAGATGCAAGTGTTTGAAAGCTTGGCCCACAGGAAGTGGCACTATTGGCAAGAATGGCTTTGTCTGTAAGGGCTTGTTGGAAAAGGTGTGTTAGTGAGCGGGGCAGGTTTTGGGGTCACCCAGTGCAAAGCACAGCTTCTCCTCTGATTGAGAGGTAGAGCTCTCAGCTCCTTCTCCAGCACCATGTCTGCCCACACGCTGCCATGCTTCCTGCCATGGTGACAGACTCACCCTCTGAAACTAGGCCAGCCCCAAATAAATGTTTTTCTTTATAAGAGGCCGTGTTATGGTGTCTCTTCATGGCAGTAAAACCCGAAGACATTCATTATTTAAACTGGCTCTTTCGTAGGACTTGGTTACAGCCGTTATAAAACTAATACAATGATTCAATTACAACTGGAAAAGTGTCTGTGGGGTGCCTATCAAATACCTCTTAACTAAAATTTCAAAAGTCATGATTTGAGGTTTCATCTTCTCAGCTTTGGCACAAATTTCCTCCTGGGATGTCTGTCCTTTACCTCACTGGTTAAAAGTATGAGAGGCTCTGGGAAAGCGTGAGACATCGACCAGCCATGTGCGTCTCTGGAAGGGAACATGTGGTCGTCACCTAACTACTGAGCATCTCTCCAAACAAGCAGTTTGGTTTCAGTTGTGTAGTGTGAGTTTGAGTGCTTTGCCTGCAACGTTAACATGAACACTGAGTATGCCTCCTTCCCAGAGAAGTCAGAAGGACACTGATGCCCTGGAATTGGATCATGGACAGCTGCGAGCTGCCATGAGGCTGCTGGGAGCCAAACTTGGGTCCTTTGCAAGACAACAAATGCTCTCAAATACTAAGCCATCTCTCCAGTCCCATCTAGTTTTTTAGTTTGGATATTTTAGCTTATATTTTATCATTGCCTTGTGCTAAGAAAAAGAATTTCAGATAAAACTTCATAGTTTTTTTTTTTCCTTAAGGCTTCTACCCTTTCTGAAAATCTGTTATCAAATGTATGTTCTTTGGTGATGTTGTGAGGCAACATATCTCAGAGAAAACTGTCTGATGGTTAAAGACTTTCTAGTCCTTAGGACCTGGGTATCAGTAATGCACATATGGCATTGTACCTAAAAACGGAATGGTAGGCTGGTGTTTCATTCCTCACTATATGATAAGAGAGAGAACAAGACAAAAGTCAACTTAAGAACAACCATACTAGAAAAACAAATTGATTGCATTATACAGTATGTGTGTGCATGAACCATGTGGGGAGGGGACTGACCCACTCTGATTCCAAATTAAATACTCACTGTCAATAGTGCAAAAGTATGAAACTGTGACATGACCCAGGACACTTTATCATCTTTGTTTACTTATTTTATAAAAACTTAAGAGCTATCTTTGCAAAGGCTAAAACACAAAGCAGAAAATCTCTTAGCTGAGTTGACATTGTTAGAATCTGGGTGTTTCCAAGACAGAATAAGTAATGACCATTTTCTGCAGTTAAAATTTTAATGAGAAAAAGTCAAAAGAGATTAAAACAAGAAGCAATATATAACTGGTCAGCTAGAGGCAAATCTCTCCATTTCTCTCTCCATGTCTGTTCACTATTTTATCTCTTCTTCCTACTTTGTCTTCTACAGTGTAGTATAGCAGTTGCCATTTAGATAGTTCTCTCCAGTTTATCAACCAAGAAATACATCTTAATAATAATAACAACCTAATTGATCCACAGTGTATAAACAACCCTTGGCCTACTTCATACCTAGGAGAAAACACAAACACTAAAGAGTTACCAAAAAGAAAAAGAAACCTAGAGTTCTCCCCAGCCTCAGCTAATGTGGCCTCAGAGTACAGGGGACTCAATCATGAATGCAGAGTCGGGGGACTGAGACTTCTAAATAATCCACGCCCCATAAAAATTTAATTGTACATATTTTCAATTAGCATACCCACTTTGGGATTAGACAGTTTCTTCAAAATTGAGTAAGTCATTTTTTTAAAATCCATTGAAAGGAAATTTACAAAGGCCATCAATCAAAGCCAGGTGTGTAACACTGAGAATTACTCTTTCACAAGCAACTCAGAAGTCACTTTGTCTGGGATGTAGTCCCTTCAATTCAATACTTTAATTTAAAAATTAAAATTCATCAGCAGAAGGAAAATAAGCAGGCATAAATTCTTACTAATACTTGGATTTATGCTTTTAATTTTGTACTGACAATTATAATTCCAAGTGGAGAAGGCTCCTACAGTGTCTTCAAATTCAGAAAAGTCACTTTTCATTCAATTAAAAGAGAAAAAGCTCAAGCAGGTGGACTCTATTAAAAGAACTGGAACTGAGAACACTGTTGGTACCACCCATGAGTCCAATGGCCATGAAAGGAAAGACTGTATGCTAGATTGTTTGTAACCACCACCAACTACAATCAGATAAAGAATGAAAACCAGCACAGACAGCCTAGGGGAGTAGCCTTCTCTACAGAGGCTATGGGTCCTAAGTAGAGCATGCCTATGAACTCAGAACTGCTTCAGCTGCCAGATGAAGCCAACCAGGGAACTTCATGACCAGGACGAACACCTCCATTGAACACCTCCATCGTGCCTAAGAGTGGACGGACTTGTGCTTGAAATGACATGATAAAGACCTAAACACCTAGATTCTTCCAGCCATACTGTTTCCACAGAGCTGCTGTCAGCACGTGGACATCATCGTTTAGAAGCTAAGGCTGTATGAAAAGCTGGTAATGCCTACAGCTAGGAGACATGATTGCACAGCACTTCAGTCGTGACCTGAAGCAGACCTCCATGGAAGATGAGTCCAGCACATGGCAGCATTCTCAGCACACTGTCTTCCAGAGTGAGCTGGCCCATACACGCTCCTGTGTCTCAGCACGGAAACTGACTGTTTTTAAGGCTTCGGAGAAAAGGAAATTGCATTCACATTCAAAGAAATAAGGAATTTTAAAAAGAAATATACAAAATGTTTTAAAATCTGATTTCTAGATTTACTAAAATAACCATATAATTAATGGCTCTATACCTTTTTTTAATTTATTGACCAAGGCAAGCAAATGTATATATTCAAGATATATTCCACTATACATGTATACTGAGTATTATTATTTTTCTGTTCAAATTTAATAACAATAAAGTGACAAATCTGATCCTTTTCAGGTATAAACTAAAGTAAATGAATAAAGTAGTTAAAAGGATACAGAGTGAATTAAGGTACAGTCTATATAGCTGGTTACTTATTTATGTGAACTAAATAGGTATTTATCTTTAAGAATTTCTTCCTCAAAGTTATATCAAAAGAGATGTTATGTTTTCAAAGGCTAAATGGCTAATTATGTTGTTGTTGTTGTTGTTGTTGTTGTTGTTGTTGTTGTTTTTTGGAGCTGAGGACCGAACCCAGGGCCTTGCGCTTGCTAGGCAAGCACTCTACCACTGAGCTAAATCCCCAGCCCAAATGGCTAATTATTTAATAAGTTCTTAAATACCTATTCCAAATATACCAAAATATAAATAATTCCCTTTCAAGATAACTACTATTTGACTGTATCTGAGAGAGAAACACTTTCCAGAGCTCCCCATTTTGCCAGAGTGCTACCAAAAACTCACAGTACCACAGGAAAGTGGGTTTGGAAACTCTGAGCTAATGGCAGCTCAGCTGCAGAGGATCACAGAAACATACCCTTGATTAGAACACTGTTGACACAACCCATGGGCCAATGGCCATGAGACCCAAACCCTAACCATAACCATAACAATAACCCTAACCCTAACCCTAACCCAACACTAACCCCTAACCCTAACCCTAACCCTAACCCTAACCCTAACCCTAACCCTAACCCTAACTCAACATTAACCCCTAACCCTAACCCTAACCCTAACCCTAACCCTAACCCAACACTAACCCCTAACCCTAACCCTAACCCTAACCCAACACTAACCCCTAACCCTAACCCTAACCCTAACCCTAACTCAACACTAACCCCTAACCCTAACCATAACCCTAACCCTAACCCCAACACTAACCCCTAACCCTAACCCTAACCCTAACCCTAACCCTAACCCTAACCCTAACTCAACATTAACCCCTAACCCTAACCCTAACTCAACATTAACCCCTAACCCTAACCCTAACCCTAACCCTAACCCTAACCCAACACTAACCCCTAACCCTAACCCTAACCCTAACCCTAACTCAACACTAACCCCTAACCCTAACCATAACCCTAACCCTAACCCTAACCCTAACCCTAGCCCTAACCCTAACCCTAACCCTAACCCTTGATGAGCAGAAAAGAAGGCAAACCTTTGAAGGTGTGTCAGAAAAATCTGAGGCAACAACTTCTCCTTAGCATAAATCAAGAAAATGAAAGTTTAAGTTTGCAGATTATATGATACATAGTGTCTAAGGAAATAAATGATAGTAGGCAAGTAAAGCTGATCAGACTATATCACAGAACAAACCTAAGTCTTTCCTAACTACCAAAAAAGCTTCCCGATGGGCATGGCGCAAACGGTCCGCTACCGGGTGTTTACTGTTCACATCTCCCTTCCTGTTGAGCTGAGCTGGCTAGAGCAGAGCTACATGGTATTTCTCTGCCCTGGTTTCCTCTCCTGTAAAGAAGAGTAAAAGAGTCCCCGCTGACAAGCTGGCCTGATGCCCGCTGATGCTCACAAGGGCTAATATGTGCAGGAGCTCTGGTGTCTGGAGTGTACTGACCAGGTGTAAGCTACCTATGCCATCTGTGTCCAGACTAGTGCTGTGATGTCCAGCTGTCCTCTCTTTTGCCTCCTGGATCCCCAGATGTTTTCCAGATGATTATCTCTTATCTTTAAATACCAACTCCTAATCTAAAATACCAAAAGTGAAGGTCAAATAAGTAGGAAGACTTTAAGCGAAGGCAGAGTAGGTAAGATATTCATGAGACCAATCAAGAGCTGTCAACTGGCAATATGGCTTTATGGCCAAGACTGGGAAAGGTCATATTGTCGTATTTTCAAAACATAGAGGTAACAGATTTCTGGCTAAAGAAGGTAGGTTGATGTCACAATTACAGGTGCACCATGCCCCAAGAGGAGACTAAGAGGTTTTCCTGCTTATATACACAAGAATGAGTCCACAAGATGAAACTTCACAATAATAAAAGGTCATAAATAGCTTTTCAGGGACAAAAACAATCTGAATTCTAAGAAATTATGAAGGAAAATGAGATTACATTTATGTGACAAAATTTGCAAACCATAAAAGCAACAGCACCAGGCAACTTTGGAAGCAGGAGGGAAGGATATAAGCAGAAGGCTTAGCAAATAAATTAAATTAAATTATATTAAAAACTGTTGGGTTCTCAGCTCCTTCCCCTGCCTGGTACTTATTCCAGCGAGGTGGCATGTCTGTCCCATACCAGCAGAAGACAGCAGGCTTCATCTCTAGGAGACAAGCAACCATGTACTGAAACAAAAACAGAAACAAGGTGTTCCTTGTGTGCTGATTTTTTGAAGATAACTCATTAGTGATGGAAATCCAAATGGACCATTAGGATGATGAGTGAGGAAGAAAGTCCAAGATCAAACGATGCAAAAAGCCAAACCACGAAACATGCAGGGACCATCTCCTGTGTACTGTGCAGAAAGAAGCATCGCCTGTCAATCGAAAACTATTAGCCAAAGGCAGGAGATAAAAGGGGCGGGGGCATCCAGCAGAAGATAGGAACTTTGGAATAGAGTCAGGTGGGAAGAGGAGCCAGACTCTGAGAAGTGGGACGCAGGAACCTAGGAAACTCGAAGAGCTAACTAACCATGTGGCAGACGTGAATTAAGCATGTTACATAAGTCACGAGCTAGTCAGGAAGCAAGCCCAAGCTTATGGCCTAGGCAAGCATTCACACATAAATAGCCTCGAGTCATTATTCGGGAACCGGTGTGGGTGGAAAAACACCCACTTACAGAGAAACTAGCATCTTAGAATGGTGAGAAGAGTATGAGAACCACCTCATCAAGAAAGTAAGATTAGAAAACACTCAGAATCAACTACCCTGGCCTGCAGGGGCTCAGAAAGACTGAACCACCAGAGAGCAGGCAGGAGGCAGACCTCTGCATGCAGGAAACAGTTGTCCAGCTCAGTCTTCATGTGGGGCTCAGACAGCAACCCTGCATCTGCTGCTGCCTGCTTTTGGGTCCCTTTCCCCGAACTGAACTGCCCTGCCTAGTCTCACTGCAACCTGATATGCCAAGGAGGGAAGGTATCCACAAAAGGCCTGCCCTTTTCTGAGGAGAAAGGAAGGATCAGAGGATTGGAGGGGGGGGACTGGGAGGAGTTGGGGGAGGGAAAGCCGTAGGAACATAAAGTAAATCAATTAATAAAAAAGAGACAAAGACAAGAAAGTTAACAGGGCAACTATGTTTATTAACAAATAACGGTGGCATTACAGAAAATCTAAGCCACTTTCTAACTGGTAGATTCCAGTAGCAAAACTGTACAAGAAAACTTTGTCACAGAATACATGCATGGCTGGGCTATGAATAGCAGTCAGTTATAATAATGTAAACATTAAATACTGCTCAAGGCTCAAGCCAAAGTTAGTAGAGCTGTACTTGGCAAAAAATGTGTGCAGCTGTGAATAGGACGAGAAAGGGAACAAAAGTCTTATATTTGTTGTGAGAAATCAATAGTATCTAAAAAAAAATCCATGTAGAAGCAATACAGCCTTGTATGGAAACATGGCCGTAAGTACCAAGATAATCAGCTACGATGACTGAAAGTAGACTTCTCTAAACACAAAGTTATGATCATAGACAGAAACTTCTCACTACAGATCAAGAAACTTTTTCACCAGGATTTAAAAAACAATGTGCTGTAAAACATGAGTAAGATGCATATAAAACAAATAAAATTAAATTTCCTAGTTATTAATGTTTACATAATGTGAAAATTATACAAAGAAACTATGAAGAAATATCTTATTCAGATGAAACTAGTGATGTATTACTATGTTGTCTCTGAATATTTCTGCTGCATATGCACATACAGTTTTCTCTTTAAGTGAAACTTAAGCAATTACACTGAACATGCTAGTTTCTTTAAAAGTTAGTATTGTATCTCTAACACAAAGATAGCATTCTGCGTACCTTACCCTTCCTCTCCTCTCCCTCTCCCTCTCCCTCTCCGACCTCTTTGAAGACTCCAGTAACACCATGATGCCCTGATCAAGGTCAGTCATCAAGGTCCACTTGCTTATACTTTGGTCTTCCCACTGTCCTCATCACTCCTATTTTCAGGCTAGAGTCCTGATTTGCTCCTCCAAGTCCACATCCGTACCATGTGGAAGCACATGGTCCCTACCATATAGTCCCAAAGACTGTTGAGAAGCACAAACTACAGTCCTGGTACTCTGCTTAAAAACTGAAACCCTTTAGTGGCTTCTGGTGTTTCCAGAATAAATTTTAAGCTGTTTCCTTGCTAGTGAGGCCCTGCATAATCTGATCCTTTCCCACATATTTAGCTTCATTCCAAACACTTGCTATTACTTGCCTCAAAGCCTGGCACATACTCTTGCCTCCACATACTCTGGGAGAACTCCTCCTTCCCTCGTCTGACTACTTGGCTAACTCCTATCCTGAATAAGGCCTTCAAGTGGCTTACTGTGTTCTGCATATACAGTGGCCTCTAGAGGAAATGAGAGTTCTGGATCTAAGTCAGATATCACTTTAATAAAATAATTTGTAATTTTTGTGTCTGTGACCTAGGAGAATGGAAAGTACATGTCTATTTTGATCTGATATTTGGCTCTTGATACTAGCACAATGCTTTGTGCTGAGAAAATAATAAATATCCACATCTGTATATTAGCATTCAGAATCCTAAACTCTGTGTGTATACGTGCCTGTGTGTGTACATGTGTGTATGCATGCGTGTGTATGTGTGTGTGTATGTGTGTGTATCTGGTCAGAAGACAAAGTACTAGCTGCTCTTTCACAGAACCCAGGATTGATTCCTGCACCCACATAGTGGCTCACAGCCATTCTTCAGGGCATCCAACATCCTCTTCTGACCTTCATAGACATTAGGCATGTGCCACACATACACATGCAAACAAACACTCATATACCAAAATAAATAATTTTTTAGACCTGAAATCAAGTACCATCTCTGCCTAGATGTCCTGTAAGTGCAGAAAACTAAGCATGTAGGACTGTACCTATGTAAACATTACTTCCTATAGAAGGTTATCCTTACTCTGTTTCCTCGTAGCCCCTCGTCGGTTCTGGACCTCCTGTTTGAATGATTTCCATCAATAGTCGGTCCTACAGCAATCACCACACACAAACAGCTGCTCTCTCTCCTGAACTGTCTTCAACACTCAGTGTTGTCAAGGTGATTTCTAACTAAAACCAATCTGGTCCTGATATTTCCACTCAAACCTTTCTTTCCCTGATGTTTGCCCATGATGAAGTATCACTGCTCCAATACTACTGTGCATACACAACTCACCTACTCGTCCCTACACTTGCTCCCCAGGACACAGGTCAGTAGCGGGTGTGTTTTAGCCCTCTGTTAGCAGAAATCAGTAAGCAAACACTGCTTACTGCACCTTTTCAAATACCTCATCGTGCTGTCACTGCTGTGGTTCACAGATGTCACCACTAGGTAAGACTGCTCAACTGCTTCCCTCTGTTGGCAGCTTGCACAATATTTTCTGGTAACATGGAATCTAGACAGCAGGAAGGAGGCTTTTGAGACAGATCCAGGTCTGATCATGAAGCCTGGATCCCAAGTGTATGCCATCTTCAGTAATAGGGACTCCAACCCCATGAGGCAACCAAAGGCTACATAGACACTTTGTGTGTGTATGCGTGCATGCATGTGTGTTTGTGCGTGTGTGTATGTCTGTATGTGTGAATATGTGTGTGTATGTCTGTGTGTGTATGTCTGTGTGTATGTGTGCACGTGTGTGTGTATGTCTGTGTGTGTGAATGTATGTGTATGCGTGTCTGTGTGTGTGAATGTGTGTGTGTATGTCTGTGTGTGTGTGTGTGTGTGTGTGTGTGTGTGTGTGTGTGGAGTTACCTACACTACCCTGCCCAACTGTTTGAATGAAGGTTCTCATGCTTGCTACTAGGATTTTTGTTAGTCTATGGATCTTGTGGGGAACGCTATCAGCTTCAGTGGCTTAACTTCCTCCTAGATAGAAAGACAGACAGACAGACAGACTGACTGATGTATACACATTGTGCACAGTTTTAGGTAAGTATTAAATAACATTATTCCTTGAGGTTTGGATTGTTGTCTCGTATCCTTCCTTCCATCCGAACCCTTCTGTTTTTCTATTTCCCTATTCATTCCCCTTGCATGCTCCCTGACACACAAATATACACACATACACACATACATACAGATACACACATACATACACACACATACACACGTACATACAGATACACACATACATACACACACAGACACATACATACATACACACATACACAAGTACACATACACACATACATACACATACACACATACATACACACACAGACACACATACATACACACACATACACAAGTACACATACACACACATACACATATATACACACATACATACACATATATACACACATACACAAGTACACATATAGACACATACATACACATATGTACACACATACAACATATATACATACACACATACACAAATACACATATAGACACTATATACATACACATACGTACACACATACACAAGTACGTACACACACACACACACACACACACACACACACGTTGTTCCCTTACTATCTTCCTGTTTGCTGTGGTTGCTGCACACTGTGAATCCTCACATCTGAGCTAGGAAGCACAAGCAACAGATAAAATGTACCATTTGTCTTTCTGGTCTGGGTTCCCTCCCTAGGTCCATCCATTCACCTACAACCTTCAGGCCTTCCTTTCCATCTTCACAGCTAACAGCTCTCTGCTGTGTCTGTGCTCCAGTGTTAGAGCCCTGTCACTCAGCTGCTAAAGGCCATCTAGGCGGTTCCTCCCCCTGGCAGCTGCCAACAGAGCAGCAGTGACCGTCTAGTCCCCAGGCCCGGGTTGGTGTAACTAGGTCATATGGTAGACTTAGTGGAAGTTTTCAAGGATTCTCTGTACTGATTTAGAGTGGCTGCATCAATCTGCATTCCTGCCTATGGTAAATGAGGATTCCTCTTTCTCCTCAACCTTACAAGCACCCATTGTCAGTTGTTTCACTGATCCTAGCCATTCTGACTGGGGTGAGATGAGATTATGCCTGGGCACTGCGCAGCTTCCTGGGGCCATGGGGTCATGGACATTACAGAATAACCCACTAACACTGCTGTGCTAATCTGCATTAATCCTTACTACATTCTAAACCTTATCCTCACACTCGCAGACAGGAAGCTTCATCATCACCCCACCCAACATCAAAGAAGCTTCTCTTTAGAGAAAATCACAGAAAACCACAACTAGACACAATCCAGAAGTACATGGATGGTGGGGAGCCCAGCCCCAATGAATACAGCTACATCCCAGCTCCTGTATCTATGCTCAGGGAACACTGCACAGAGGGGACAGAGAGAGAGACTGTAGGAGCCGAACTACAAGAAGTCTGCTGTGAAACAATCTCTCCTAGAAGTGACCATATAACAGGACCAGAACAATGGCGACATCGTGAAGGGGTTAATGTCCAGTCCCACACCTAGACAAAGAGTAACAGGCCACAGACAACTGCTGAGAGGTGGTGAATTCGCCTCTCACAGAGATAAGCTCCTACTGGTTGTCAATGCAAAGTGGTCAGCCCTGAAACACATATATACAAACAACAAAATGGAATCAGCAGGTTGTAGTGACATATTTGTGCATATATGTATATGTGTATGTGTATGTGTATGTGCGTGTATTATGTATGTAACATTAATAATGTAAGAAAAAGAGGTTATCAGCTTGCGAGTGGGGTGTGGACACAGGACAGAGAGTACCTGGGAGAGACTGGAGGGAGGAAAGGGGGGAGTAATGTAATTCTGCTTCAATTACAATGTTTTAAAGACAGAACCAAGAGCAGCACAGGTGCTTAACACATTGCAACTATGATGTTTGCTGTAAAATTTACTATGTATTTCAAATTTTTCAGTTGACTTTAACCTTCATATACTATCTTTATCCTTTTGTCCCAAGCGAAACAAGCTTCATGATTCCACGTGTCCTTTCATGTTTCTGCTTTTACTCTCCACATCCCCTGAGACTTTCCCATATGTTATTAGCCGACCATAAAACACCAAACATTCACTTCAACTATTTGCAAAGTCTCCATAAAAGGCATCAGAACCTGTCAAGGAAGCCGATGTAGCTGTGGCCTCTCCAAGAGGGAAAACTGAATCCAGAGCTGGAGCTTGCCAGCCACTTGACCTGGCCCCAGAGCTTCTCTAACCCTGGGCTGCACTCTACAGCGCCTTCCTCTGGCCATCACTACTTACAACGTCCTGTCTGTGATGAAAAGCCCTCGTTCTCTCCAGAAAATACTAAGTAACTGAGAAATGACTCCTTTAAAGGGCAAGAAAAGTCTACAAGAAGCTCACAGCAACATAGTTTTAACATGAAGGTATGTTTTAGGAACTAACACAAGGAGAGGAGTTGGAGAAAACTATCCATTTTTCACTTGGGCTATACAGTAAACCATATACTGTATTCAACAGGTCTATATGCACTACATATCACATACCATGACTATATTCACCAGGGCTATATACACTGCACATCATATACCATGGCTATATACACAAGGGCTATATACACTGCACATCATATACCATGGCTATATACACAAGGGCTATATATATATTATATATCATATACCATGGCTATTTATACTGCACATCATATAACATGGCTATATGTACAAGGGCACTGTACACCATATACCTTGGACACAGAATTCTGAAAACTAAATGAAATCAGTCGATCCAAAGTGATGCCAGAGAAAGATGCTGTAGATATGAAGGTGAGAAAAGCAGGCTAGCTCATGAAGACATGATTCAGCAACCACTGGTCTCCAGGCAAGGAGGGTGGGAGGGAGAGTCAGAGTCGAAGGCCAGTAGATCAGGAAATTAGTGAACAGTGGAGGCTTAGGCTCTGCTGAGCAAGCTCTGAACTGAAACTATCCTCTCTCATTTACATTTAACACAACTATGATAAGAACAGAAGTTTCTCACTTCAGACATTCACAGAAATGTCAAGTTGCCAATATTCAATGGGATTGTACTCCTTGAGGGATCAAAGAGAAAAAGGCACTGGTCAAGGTCATCCCTACTGTTTAGCTACAAATAATCCACAGTAAATAAATCGGTGCTTCCTATACTAAGAAAAGCAGTTTAGACAACAGAGGTTCTAATGTATCCTTCTAAAGCCATTTCTATTCTAGATGTTGCTATAAACCTCCTGCAAGAAATGCCTGGATTTCTTAAAATACAATTGATATTTAATGAACATAAAATATATAGGTTTTGTCCAATTTTCCTTCATTTACGTTTTTATTAAAAAATATACCCTCAGCAGAAAGATATACCTTTCTTCAGCAAACATTTACTATGTTTATTATTCCAGTGTTGTTCCTGAAGCACTCTAGCTTATACAGTAGAACAGATAAGGTCCCAGAGCTCTCAGAACAAAGTCTTAACAGTCAACTCCCACAGCAGAAGCTCAGGCATTGTCTCTAGGTCATAAGCAGCAGCAGGAGTGCCCTGGCTCCGGGCCTTCCTCTGTGACAGCTGCTGGGGAGCTTTGCTCTAGTGAGCACCTTCTCCAGAAATTAGTCTGCACTGTTCTTCCCATCTCTCCTACAGACCTCACTTCCTTCAAGAGCCAAGTCAAACAAAAAGGAGAGGGCAGTTATTCCCTTAATCCAGCCAAATCTATCACTTCTCAAGAGGGTCCTGCATGTGCTTATATTGTGCACAAGCCAGTGTAGACCCAGAAATCTCAGTGACACTGGATTCTAGAAGTGCCCAAGGTCTTCCTACCTATTTTGACTTTGGCCTTGAGTAGTAAGACTCTAGGAACAACTGATACTGTGTTTTGAATATACAGAAATTTACTTTCACTGAACACAGTAAAAAAATAAGACACAGACAACTGCCTTAAAAAGAGGGGTTTAGCTGAGAGTGGAGATGCATATCCCCATACTTGGAAGGCTGAGGTAGAAAGATTAAGAGTTCAAGGCCAGCCTTGGTTAGAAAGAAGGTTCCAAGCCAATTGGTTCTGTACAACTATACACTATCACATGAAAATAAAATAGGAGTGGAAGGAAGAAGAGTGGGGGGAGGGGTTAGCCTGCCTATTACTTCTAAGAGGAAAGGGCATGGCACTCTACCCAAAGCTGCTTAGAAAATACCAGGTCAGTCAGGCGGTAGAACAGAGGGGAGGTGTGGCACACATCATTATGATGTCTATGCAGAAACAGCAAATCAGGGCGAGTTAAAGAGGTTAGCGTTAGCGAGCTCAGACAATTTCAACAGGCTCAGGATCCAAGTCCTGGCTACTGTTGCGTGGGCCAGGCCCTGGAGTGTTACTACAGGGAGATAACAGCTCAGTCAGTAAGAGCTCAATACGAGGTGTGCAGCCTTACATCTAGTGTGTAAGGGCACCATTTGCTACCACTAGGAATTAGCCAGCCCAAAGGAGCAGTATGTTCTAGGCCAGGAAGACTCCAAAATGTCACAGCTATAGGAACTACAGAAAATAAAAATATAATTACACATGCAGGTAACACCTCTGTGACCAGAACTCACACACCTTTACTATACAGGAGCACGAGCAAAAGCCAGCAACTGAAGAGCAGCTGCCTTCTGCCCTGAGAGCAATCACAGCTCTGCCTGAGTCGCCGCTGCCACGCACTGGGGGTAAACCCATCCGAGCAGTCATTACAAATCGGGTTCCCGTGATTCTATCATTTACACCCTAACTTGTATCACAGTTCATCAAATAAATAACTATTGCCTACAACGGAAGAAATCCCACTGCTGGATCAGAATCATTTGAACATTAAAACTTTAAGGTACTAGAAGGTGACATGTGCTAAGCTTTGCATGTGACACCAGTAGTTATTTTTTGGATATCTGTATTTAAAAAATACAACAAAAGGAACACTTAAAAAAAAAAAAAAAAAAAAAAAAAAAAAAAACAAAAAGAAACCCTGTGGCCCCTGCACAAAGAGAGCTAGGAGCAGCAGGGGCAGGACCCTTCTGGTTGCTGCCCTCACCAAGAGCTGAAAGCGAGCTGCCAGGAGCGACGACATGCCTGAGACCAGAGATAAGACCAACTTTTCTGCTCCAAGTGACCTGCCTGGTGGACTCAGGACACACAAAGGCAGAAGTCCTCTGGGACCGGGCACTTCCGGTCTTTGGCTTTGGCTCAAACCTCTCTGATCCCGGCCCACAGCCCCCTGCTCCCAAATCCCGGGGGAGAGAGAACTGAACACCCAGAAGTGTGGGCAATCCTGAGACTGCAGGGCAGGAGAGAATGCCACTTCTGCCCACCTTTGCCCACACCCCTGGCCCAAGAGGAAACTGCATAGTGCCTCTGGCACAGGAATATAGGAGCAGTCAAGCTGCAGGAGCCCCACGGTACAGACTGCGCCCAGATCTGATCTGAACTGATCAAACAGCTCCCTGCACGCAAATCCCGTGGGTTAGCTAGACCATCAGAGGGACAGACACTCCTGTGAAACCACAGGAGACTACTCTCTGCCCATATTCCTGACTCAAGAGGAAAACGCCTAGCACTATCTGTGTCCCCTATGCACAGAGACCTAGGAGTAGTAGGGGCAGGACCCTTCTGGTTGCTGCCCTTACAGAGAGCTGAAAGCCAGCGGACAGGAACGACTACATGCCTGAGAGCAGAACACTCTGTTCCCATAACCGGCTGAAAGAAAACAGGAAAACAGGTCTACAGCAGTGCTGACACAACAGGCCCACAGGAGGGTCAAGCCACCACCAGAAACAGCAAGACAAGTTAATACCAGAGACAACCTGACGGTGAGAGGCAAGCACAGGAACCCAAGCAACAGAAACCAAGACTACAAGGCATCATCAGAGCCCAATTCTTCCACCAAAGCAAACAGCGAATATCCAAATATACCAGAAAAGCAAGATTTAGATTTAAAGTCACATTTTATCAAGATAATGGAGGACTTTAAGAAGGTCAAAAATAACTCCCTTAGGCAAACACAGGATAACATAAGTAAACAACTAGAAGCCCTTAAGGAGGAAAAACAAAAATCCCTTAAAGAACTACTGGAAAAAAAAACAACCAAACTGGAGAAGGAAATGAACAAAACCATCCAGGAATTAAAAATGGAAACAGAAACAATGAAGAAAGCACAAAGGAAGACAACCCTGAAGATAGAAAACCTAGAGAAGGGGTCAGGAGTCATAGATACAAGCATCGCAAATAGAATACAAGAGATGGAAGAGAGAATCTCAGGAGCAGAAGATACCATAGAAAACATTGACACAACTGTCAAAGATAACGTGAAACAGAAAAGCTCCTAGCCGAAAACATACAGGAAATCCAGGACACAATGAGAAGATCAAACCTAAGGATAATAGGTATAGAAGAGAGTGAAGACTTCCAACTTAAAGGGCCAGTAAATATCTTCAAGAAAACCCTGGAAGAAAACTTCCCCTAACCTAAAAAAAGAGATGCCCATAAACATACAAGAAGCCTACAGAACTCCATAAACATTGGAACAGAAAAGAAAACTCTTCCCGACACATAATAGTCAAAACACCAAATGCACAAAACAAAGAAAAAGTATTAAAAGCAGTAAGGGAAAAAGGTCAACTGACATAAAAAGGCAGACCTATCAGAATTACACGAAACTTCTCACTGGAGACTATGAAAGCCAGAAGATCCTGGACAGATGTCATACAGACCCTAAGAGAACACAAATGCCAGCACAGGTTACTGTATCCAGCAAAACTCTCAATTAACATAGATGGAGAAACCAAGATATTCCATGACAAAACCAAATTTACACAATATCTTTCTACAAATCCAGCCCTACAAAGGATAATAAATGGTAAAGTCCAACACAAGGAGGCAAACTACACCCTAGAAAAAGCAAGAAACTAATTGTTTTGCAACAAAACAAAGAGAAGACAAGCACACAAACATAATCTCACATCCAAACACAAATATAACAGGAAGCAACAATCACTATTCTTTAATATCTCTCAACATCAATGGACTCAATTCCCCAATAAAAAGACACAGATTAACAGACTGGATACGTAAAGAGGACACAGCATTTTGCTGCCTACAGGAAACAGGTCTCAGAGACAAAGACAGACACTACCTCAGAGTGAAAGGCTGGAAAACAACTTTCCAAGCAAATGGTCTGAAGAAGCAAGCTGGAGTAGCCATTCTAATATTGAATAAAATCGACTTTCAGCCAAAAGTCATCAAAAAAGATAAAGAAGGACACTTCATATTTATCAAAGGAAAAATCCACCAAGATGAACTCTAAATCCTAAATATCTATGCTCTAAATACAAGGGTCCCTACATACATAAAAGAAACCTTACTAAACCTCAAAGCACACACTGCACCTCACACAATAATAGTAAGACATTTCGACACCCCACTCTCATCAATGGACAGATCATGGAAACAGAAATTAAACAGAGACATAGACAGACTAAGAGCAGTCATGAACCAAATGAACTTAACACATATTTATAGAACATTTCATCCTAAAACAAAAGGATATACCTTCTTCTGACCATGTCATGGTACCTTCCCCAAAATTGACCATATAATCCACAAAACAAGCCTCAACGGGTACAGAAAGATGGAAATAATCCCATGCGTCCTATCAGACCACCACGGCCTAACGCTGGTCTTCAATAACAATAAGGGAAGAATGCCCACATATACATGGAAATGAACAATGCTCTACTCAATGATAACCTGGTCAAGGAAGAAATAAAGAAAGAAATTAAAGACTTCTTAGAATTTAATGAAAATGAAGGTACAACATACCCAAACTTATGGGACACAATGAAAGCTGTGCTAAGAGGAAAACTCATAGCTCTGAGTGCCTGCAGAAAGAAACAGGAGAGAGCATATGTCAGCAGCTTGACAGCACACCTAAAAGCTCTAGAACAAAAAGAAGCAAATACACCCAGGAGGAGTAGAAGGCAGGAAATAATCAAACTCAGAGCTGAAATCAACCAAGTAGAAATGAAAAGGACTATACAAAGAATCAACAGAACCAAAAGCTGGTTCTTTGAGAAAATCAACAAGATAGATAAACCCTTAGCCAGACTAACCAGAGGACACAGAGAGTGTATCCAAATTAACAAAATCAGAAATGAAAAGGGAGATAATAACAACAGAATCAGAGGAAATTCAAAAAAATCATCAGATCCTACTAAGAAGAGTACATTCAACAAAACTGGAAAATCTGGAGTAAATGGACATTTTCTATACAAATACCAGGTACCAAAGTTAAATCAGGAACAGATAAACCATTTAAACAACTCCATAACTCCTAAAGAAGTCATTAAAAGTCTCCCAACCAAAAGGAGCCCAGGTTGAGTGCAGAATTCTAGCAGACCTTCATAGAAGACCTCATACCAATACTATCCAAACTATTCCACAAAATAGAAACAGATGGAGCACTACCAAATTCCTTCTATGAAGCCACAATTACTCTTATACCTAAACCAACAAAGACCCAACAAAGAAAGAGAACTTCAGACCAATTTCCCTTATGAACATAGCCGCAAAAATACTCAATAAAATTCTTGAAAACTGAATCCAAGAAGACATCAAAACAATCATCCACTATGATCAAGTAGGCTTCATCCCAGGCATGCAGGGATCGTTTAATATACAGAAAACCATCAACATAATTCGCTATATAGACAAACTCAAAGATAAATACCACATGATCATTTCATTAGTTGCTGAGAAAACATTTGACAAAATTCAACACCCCTTCATGATAAAAGTCCTGGAAAGAACAGGAATTCAAAGCCCATACCTAAACACAGTAAAAAGCCATGTACAGCAAACCAGTAGCTAACATTAAACTAAATGGAGAGAAACTTGAAGCAATCCCACCAAAATCAGGGACTAGACAAGGCTGCCCACTCTCTCCCTATCTATTCAATATAGTTCTTGAAGTTCTAGCCAGAGCAATCAGACAACAAAAGGAGGTCAAAGGTATACAAATTGGAAAGGAAGAAGTCAAAATATCACTATTTGCAGATGATATGATAGTGTACTTAAGTGACCACAAAGGTTTTACCAGAGAACTGGTATAACCAGCTGGGTATAAAATTAACTCAAACAAATGAGTATCCTTCCTCTACACAAAAGATAAACAGGCTGAGAAAGAAATTATGGAAACAGAACCCTTCATAATAATCCCAAATAATGTAAAATACCTCAGTTTGACTTTAACCAAGCAAGTGAAAGATGTGTATGATAAGAACTTCAAGTCTCTGAAGAAAGAAATTGAAGATCTCAGAAGATGGAAAGATCTCCCATGCTCATGGAATGGTAGGATTAATATAGTAAAAATGACCATTTTACCAAAAGCTATCTACAGATTCAATGCAATTCCCATCAAAATTCCAACTCAATTCTTCACAGAGTTAGAAAGAGCAATTTGCAAATTCATCTGGAATAACAAAATACCTAGGTTAGCTAAAACTATCCTCAACAATAAAAGGACTTCTGGGGGAATCACCATCACTGACCTCAAGCAGTATTACAGAGCAATAGTGATAAAAACTGTATGGTATTGGTACAGAGACAGACAAACAGAGCAGTAGAATAAAACTGAAGACCCAGAAATGAACCCACACACCTATGGTCACTTGATTTCTGACAAAGGAGCTAAAACCAAACAATGGAAAGAAGACAGCATTTTCAGCAAATGGTGCTGGTTCAATTGGAGGTCAGCATGTAGAAGAATGCAGATCGATCCATTCTTATCACCTTGTACAAAGCTTAAGTCCAAGTGGCTCAAGGAGCTCCACATCAAATCAGATACACTCAAACTAACAGAACAAAAAGTGGGGAAGCATCTCGAACATATGGGCACTGGAGAAAATTTCCTGAATAGAACACCAATAGCTTATGCTCTAAGATCGAGAATAGACAAATGGGATCTCATAAAACTACAAAGCTTTTGTAAGGCAAAGGACATGGTCATTAGTACAAAACGGCAACCAACAGATTGGGAAAAGATCTATACCAATCATACGACTGATAGAGGGCTAATATACAAAGAACTCATGAAGTTAGACTCCAGAGAGTCAAATAACCCTATTAAAAATGGGTACAGAGCTAAACAAAGAATTCACAGGTGAGGAACATCAAATGGCTGAGAAGCACCTAAAGAAATGTTCAACATCCTTTGTCATCAGGGAAATGCAAATCAAAACTACCCTAAGATTTCACCTCACACCAGTCAGAATGGCTAAGGTCAAAAACTCAGACGATAGCAGATGCTGGCGAGGATGTGGAGAAAGAGGAACACTCCTCCGTTATTGGTGGGATTGCAAACTGGTACAACCACTCTGGAAATCAATCTGGAGGTTCCTCAGAAAATTGGACATTGAACTACCTGAGGATCCAGCTATACCTGTCTTGGGCATATACCCAAAAGATGCCCCAACATATAACAAAGACACATGCTCCACTATGTTCAGAGCAACCTTATCTATAATAGTCAGAAGCTGGAAAGAACCCAGATGCCCTTCAACAGAGGAATGGATACAGAAAATGTGGTACACCTACACAATGGAATACTACTCAGCTATCAAAAACAATGACTTCATGAAATTCATAGGCAAATGGATGGAACTAGAAAATATCCTGAGTGAGGTAACTCGATCACAGAAAAATGCACATGGTATGCACTCACTGATAAGTGGCTATTAGCCCAAATGCTTGAATTTCATGCACAGAACACATGAAACTCAAGAAGGATGACCAAAATGCGAATGCTTCACTCCTTCTTTAAAACGGGAACAAAAATATCAATAGGAAAGGATAAGGAGGCAAAGTTTACAGACTAAAGGAACGGCCATTCAGAGTCTGCCGAACATGTGGCCCATACATATACAGCCACCAAAACTAGAGATGGATGAAGCTGAGAAGTGCAGGCCGATAGGAACTGGATGTAGATCTCTCCTGAGAGACACAGGCAGAATATGTCAAATACAGAGGCGAATGCCAGCAGCAAACCATTGAACTAAGAATGGGACCCCCGTTGGAGGAATTAGAGAAAGGGCCTAAAGAGCTGAAGGGGCTTGTGACACCATAAGAACAACAATGCCAACCAACCAGAGCTTCCAGGGACTAAACCACTACCCAAAGACTGACCCTGGGCTCTGACTCCATGGGTAGTGGTGAATACCCTTGTTGGGGCACCAGTGGAAAGAGAAGCCCTTGGTCCTGCCAAGGCTGGACCCCCAGTACAGGGGATTGTTGGGGGGGGCGGTAATGGGAGGTGGATGGAGAGGAGAACACCCATATAGAAGGTGAGGGGGAGAAGCTAGGGGGCTGATGGACAGGATACTGGGAAAGGGAATAACATTTGAAATGTAAATAAGAAACACCCAATTTAATAAAAATGGAAGGAAAAAAAATATGCCTCCAGCTTTCCAAGGTGTTACTGGTGTCTACTACCCAACAGAAGCTGACTAGGCAGTTCTCTTCTCCTCTTTTTCCTCACCCTCTCAGCTTCTAAGTGAAATTTTTGTTCTTTAAAATGCCATCAGTTACATACTTTTAGAATTCATAATCTGGCTTTCATTCAATACAAGAGCAGTTTACACAGAGAAAAGTCCTAGACCTTACATATTTTTTTTACTAGTAACATTCATTTAACTGTGTATTCCATGTAAAAATAAAATCAGATCAGGTTAATGTAAATATACAAACATAGCTTATCACCAACCAGAGATTTTCACTTTACTCTATTCTTTTCATAAGCACATGCCTACTTGCAGGCTAATGCAATCACTATGGAGAAAATCTTACAAGAGTAGTTTAAAACAGACTAAGTAGAAACACTGACCGGCTGCTATTCCATCAGGCTCAGCCTACTTACCAGCTATCCATCCTACAGCTGATTCAGGAAAACACTACCATTGAAAATCAATAGGAGGACACCTAGTAGGCATCGTTCTTAATGAAGCAGAGGTCTGGGCATGCTGAGGTGTTTGAATAGGGGAGTTTTCTAGACAGAAACCAGCAAGGGAAGTAGTAACAGACATGAGGATGTGAAGAGAACCAAGTTCACTGATTGTCAGAGATGAGAACTGAAGTCATGATAGACGACTTGCAAATCCCAGACTAAAAAAGTGAGGCCAACACCAAGTAGGCAAGACAGCTCACCCATCAAAGGCACCTGACACCAAGCCTGACAAAGAAGAGTCCAAATCCTTGGGCCCACATGGTGAAGGAAGAGAGCTGTCTCCCAAAGGCTTTCCTCTAACCTTCACACACATGCTGTGACATGTGAAAACACCACACACACACACACACACACACACACACACGCACACACGCACGCACGCACATGCACACACGCACATGCACAAAATGAATGAATCGATCGATCGATCAATAAACAAATGTAATGAAACTGTTCTCTGAAATACTAAGGGCCAGTGAAACGGAGGGGAAGAGAGAGGCTGCTGGTAAGAACAGATAATACAGGTTTAGTCTTCCTAGCCCAGAAACGAAACATGCGGGCTAGAGAAATGGCTCGGCAGGTAAAGGTGTGATTTCTACCAACCATATGGCCAACAACCACCTGTATATAACCCCAGTCCCAGCAGACCCAACACCACCTTCTGGCCTCCTCTGATACTACACACATGTGGTAAACAGACATATATACAGACAAAACACCCATAATAAAAACAATGCAAATCAAAACAACCCTAAGATTCCACCTCACGCCAGACAGAATGGTTAAGATAAGAAACTCAGGTGACAGCAGATGCTGGCAAGGATGTGGAGAAAGAGGAACACTCCTCCATTGTTGGTGGGATTGCAGACTGGAATTTCTGGAAATCAGTCTGGAGGTTCCTCAGAAAAGTGGACATTCCACTACCTGAGGACCCAGCTATACCTGTCTTGGGCATATACCCAAAAGATGCTCCAACATACAACAAAGACACATGCTCCACTATGTTCATAAGCCTTATTTATAATAGCCAGAAGCTGGAAAGAACCCAGATGCCCTTCAACAGAGGAATGGATACAGAAAATGTGGTACATCTACAATGGAGTACTACTTAGCTATTAAAAACAATGACTTCATGAAATTCACAGGCAAATGTATGGAACTAGAAAATACCATCCTAAGTGAGGTAACCCAAACACACACACACACAAAACCACACAGGG
Source organism: Rattus norvegicus (assembly GCF_021556685.1). Taxonomy (NCBI): domain Eukaryota; kingdom Metazoa; phylum Chordata; class Mammalia; order Rodentia; family Muridae; genus Rattus; species Rattus norvegicus. Next base: position 24,366,938 of record NC_141535.1, on the reverse strand, counting down.
TATGCACTCACTGATAAGTGGACATTAGCCCAAAAGCTCAGATTACCCAAGATACAATCCACAGACCACATGAAGCTCAAGAAGAAGGATGACCAAAGTGTGGATGCTTCAGTTCTTAGAGGCAGAACAAAAAACATTCACAGGAAGACATATAGAGACAGAGTTTGGAGAAAAGACTAAAGGAAAGGTCATCCAGAGACTGCCCCACCTGGAGATCCAGCCTATACACAGACACCAAACCCAGACAACAGTGCTGATGCCAAGAAGTGCAAACTAACAGGAGCCTGTTATAGCTGTCTCCTGAGAGGCTCTGCCAGAGCATAACAAATACAGAGTCAAATGTTCACAGCCAACCATTGAACTGAGAACAGGATCCCCAATGGAGGAGTTAGAGAAAGGTTTGAAGGAGCTGAAGGGGTTTGCAACCCCATAACAACAATATCAACCAACCAGAGCTCCCAGGGACTAAACCTCTACCCAAAGAGTACACATGGACAGACCCCTGGCTCCAACTGCATATGTAGCAGAGGATGGCCTTGCTGGGCATCAGTGGGAGGAGAAGCCCTTGGTTCCTGCCAAGGATGGATGCCCCAGTGTAGGGGAATGTCAGGGCAGGGAGGAGGGAATGGGTTGGGTGGGTGGGTGGGGGAACACCATCATAGAAGCAGGGGTGGGATAAGGGGTTTATCAACAGGAAACTGGGAAAAGGGATAACATTTGAAATGTAAATTTAAAAATATCCAATTAAAAAAAAAGAAAATGGGAAAAAAAATTAATCTGAAGTGCCCCAAACTGTGGGATATGCTAACGTATGTCTATCAACAGAAAATGCCACATATGTTTCATGTGATGACAACGTCAAAATGCTGCTACACTAAAACTACCGCACCTTTTAGGTTATACGCTTAATATGAAAAATAATTACTATCCTTATAAATGAGCCCCATCCCCAACTTATCACAAATGTATATACAAATCAGTAGACATTTCAGGCAACTGAGGTGGCCACCCCAGAGGACCCTGTGAGATATGATCAGGTACAAGTTATGAAATATACACATTGGACATTAAAAATCCTCGGGCCTGCTTCACAGTCCTCAGGTTTGTAGATGAAAGGGGTTGAAGGAGAAGATGCCGAGGTCAGCAGCAGTTAAAATCAGTTATAGAAGAAAACTGGCTGAGTTGTTAGCACAGAGCTTAAAGAGCTGATCATGAAAATCCTTCAGAGTATTTCTCTACATGTGCTTCATGGGATGACTTTAAGTTTCCTATATCAGCTACTTTAGGGTGTTGTGAGGAAACAAATAACAAAAGACCTTTAGCAAGATACTGTTTATAAACATGTCACCACCATAACGTTTTCTGTTTTGGTTTTTTTGCTTGTTTGTTTCATTTTGTTTGTTTTTGAAATGAGGTCTCTCTATGTAGCCCTGGCTGTCCTGGAACTCTCTATACAGAGCATACTGGCCTCAAACTTGCCACCTGCCACTCTGCCTCTGTGCCTCTACCTTCAATATCTGGGACTAAAGGCACTTGTGTGCCACTTCATACATTTTTTAAATACACAGGCATCTCTTAAACACCTCTGTGAATATCCAGAGGTAGCAAATGAGAATGGAAGCAAGATGAGAACATTTTAAACAAATTAAATAAGACCGGACCTTATGCTACTAAGACTAACAGCATGTTGTTGTCCAAGTTAATGAATTCTTAGAGCTCAGTGAAAATCCCGAGCAAACACTCATGGTCACAACTAAATCTAACTTGGAAGAAGGGCGTGTCCCACCTTATACCTTACACCCACTAAATTACAAGACCTAGGTTGGCCAAAAGCACTCCAGAAGTTAAATGCAGAGAAGGGAATAATAGTTCAAGCTCACAGATGCTCAATCCAGCACGTGGACTCCCAATCCAGCGTGTAGACTATAAGTCCAGCACATGAACTATCAATCCACACCTGGGACAGATGGAAACCAAGCCTAGGACCAGACCTGCCCCTCTGACTGTACCAATATTCCACTGTTGTAATTTAAAGCTGCTGGGATTCAAGTTTCCTAAAAATAGTCTTTAGTCCCACAGTGCCACTGCTGCTGGCAAGCACAGAGGCAGTTAAACCCTACATGGTTTAACTACTGCCCATCGCCTTCATAAGCCTTTTCTAGAGAATACCCTACTGTTCTTCAACACAAAAGCTCTCTTCTGCTCACACTGGGCTTCTTTGATTCTTTCAGGATAAACATAATATTTTTAAACACCTAATAATTAGTTTCTCCAAAAGAAATATCCTCTACCTGTCTTTCTCTATTTTTATTTGCACCCTACATTTCCTACCAGGTCCAGTATTCAGAATGCTTCCATAGCATTAACTGAACTCAAGTCCCACAGCTACTCCAAGCAGTTTCCCTGATGACTTCAGCACACAGCCTTTTCCTTCTTTAATTTCTTTTTCACTTACTCTGTGCACCATTCAATTAGCACCTTATTACACTAACACCTTGTTTAACCAGCATCATTGGGAAAGCAAAGTGTTCATCAGAAGTGAATATTCCAGACAACACAAGCATTAATTTAGGAGGCAAAAAAAGTGACGTGAAAACACTTCTCTCCATAGTCACAGATTCCAGTTCAAACCAACTCTGAACTAAGTTTCAACAAATGTCAACAGGCATCTGTAGTTTGTCAGTTCATCTTTACTAAGAGATACAATACCTCCCTCTCAAAGTTGATGGCTTACAGAAATCACGGATAAGTATCTAGCAAGCACCCTTTAAGTCACGGCTGAAACTATTCCCCTACTATTATGCACTAAAATATAAATTTTATGGAAATTATATACTTTCACACCTTTTTCAAGACTGAACATAAATTGAGAATTTCCTAATTCCCTCATTACTCAAAATGGACTCATCCAATAAATATTTATCAATGGTCATAAAATTAGCATCAAAATGATGGAGTTATCAGCTAACATTATTGTGGTTTTTTTCAACTATTAACTCAAATACCTTAAGTTTACTAAAAATACCATGTTTTTGTCATTTATCCTTTTTAGATGACCAGAGACTTAGAGGAAAGTCACTAATATATTTGTGGGATAGAAGTGTCACCCTCCAAAAAGCAATCAGTAATGTCTATCAGTACTTTCAAAGTCTACAAGGGCACTGAGCCGAATGAATCTTTGGCAATATCCAATGGAAAATTATCTTTATGCCAGTAAGAGGAGACTTCCTGGCTAGTTACTAAGTTGTGGGTTAAAATGGCTTGTCTACTTCAAGTGACCATTGTAGTAAGAACCACAAAAATAAATCAATTATCCAAATAGATTTGAACTGACATAGTATTCTTTGATCTCTAAGTTCCAATAAGTCTATAGGGGGTAACCCTCTAAATGAGAAGCACTTTATCTTCTGTGGGGAACGTAAACCACTTGCTTGCAGACTTCTCTGAGAGAGATAATACCTACCAGTTGAGAGACAGAGAGACAGAAACACAGAGAGGTTTTTGCTCTGTTCTGACTTGGCTCTAGTTATATACAGATATACAGTTTGGGAATTTACTAAGATAAAGCTGTGAATAGGTCATTGAAAAAGGTATGTTGTCATCTCAATTACCCTGTCAGGTGAATAAAACCTGGGTGTTTGAACTCTGCATATTTGATTTGATTTCATACCCAGCCAAAATCACCTTTTGTCCCATCCCCTACAGAAACTGGAAAGTCCGAGCATTTAGAATACTCCATTCAAAGTGGAAAGAAATCTCAAAACCATTAAAGATTTGTATTTCAAAAACTAAAATTTGCAAAAATCATGGCATGTTACCATCTTGTCTGCAATGTTTTAACTTTTTGGTGCATCTAAATATGAAAGCTAAAACTTACCTTCTTCAAAATAAAGAGGTAAAATCCATGATCCATAAACTATCTAAATACTTCTAATATAAAGACACTAAAAGTGGGTGTTCTTCATGAACACCGCAGTTGTCTTTACAGTGTAGATCCACACAAGCAGTGAAGAGCATTACCAGACACTATATTTCTTCATATTATGTAAACGATATGTTCATTATTTTAAATAAAACTGTTGTGCGTTCACACATTCAGCTTCCTATCAAAACTCTGAGGATTAAGTGGAATCCCACAAATCTAATCCAGTCAGTGAAGCTCTAAATCGCTATCTACCAGAAAAGGGACAATTTGTTTGTTTTCCTCTTCTGATACCTTTCATAAGGACTTCCCTTTTTACCTTACACTCAGGGGCTTGGAGGAGGAAAGGGTTTAATTATAATTTTAAAGCATGAAAAAATATAAAAAAAGAAAACTGAAGTGTTAAAATTTTCTCAAGTTCTGATAAATAATTTTCTTATCATTAGAAGGGGCTCTCAGAAAATAATTTAAAGTTATAAAACTTCTATTTGCATAATTCTAAGAGCTTTAAACGTAAAACACTTATAAGCACTGTAGCCTTTCTTCATTGAGTAAATATTCTAGAATCTGTCAATAACAGACAATGCCTGCTGTATAAGCTCATTTCGATGTCATCACAAAATAAAACCTATCAGTCATAAGCAGAAAAAATAAAGACTCCAGCAACCTCAAGATTCTACTGAATGGAGGAAATAATGTGGTAAGCAAGTCTAGGGAAAAGACAGAGCTCCTGTGACATTCAAACAGCTAAGATCTGGGCCCTCTCAGTTATGGTAAATGACAGCAGTGAGACTTCTCCCCAAGACACAGACCAATACTTGGAGCATGCAATCAGTGGAAGCTCTCCCACAGACCCAGGGAGAGCTACAAGTTCCGTCTGAATGAAGGCCCAAAATTCTAAGTAGTACTTACTAAAACCTAGTGCACTTTATAAAGATATGAAACTATTCTCTACTCTATCCAAGAAAAGAGAATCCAAAATGTATTAAAGCATGATCAGCCTCAGTTACCTGTGAAAAAAATACCAAATCAAAGATGGCAAGTTGTATTAACGCACAGACAGAAAGATGGCATTTTCTGACTATTTCTTTGTTAAATTAGGGATACATAGGGAGAGTAATAAATGATATAGAAACAAGTATACCCCTCTTTGCCTTTATACTGTCTTAAGTACATGGATAAAAACAGCCCAATGGTCTAATATGCTTCCCCATTCACAACAGCCAAGGAAAACTGAGACTAGACAATCAAACAATAGCCTTAAATATTTAATCTTCTTTATGTTTTGAAATGTTTATATTTTACATTGCTCTTTTTTATTAATCATTTTATTTGTTTACATTTAAATGTTACCCCCCCTTGGTCAAATATTTACTGCCTTAAAGGGCTGGAAAAGCTAGGCTATAATATTCCTCACCTTGGTTTTAGTCTGTAGTTTGACTTGAGTAGCTCCCTCTCAGGCCTATTCAAAATGACAATGAGCCACCGTAATACAGAAACAACTCACACATTTCAAGCTGCTGGCATTACCAAAAGGACAATCAAAACACTGAGAATATGCACAACACAGGAGAAGCTAGGAAATGACTTAGAAATCCTCATGAACTTAAGTGGAACTATTTCTTTTACTTAAACAGTGACACACAAGAAGCTATGTGAAGACAGTATCTGGTGAGAGAGGTGCTGCTGCCTCTCCTGTCGGGGACTGATTTAACAACAAGATCAAAAGCACTGTCTCTGAGTTGTGGTTTACAAACACACACATACACTGTCTTATTCAAGGAAAAATCTGAATTGATCTATGTTTTATAGTTGGTTTTAAGTGAATATAAGCATTCACTTAAAGTGAATTTGTTACTAAAGAAAAGTGCTTTGCTTAGAATAGCAGTGAGTGTAAGTAAGCTTTGTCTCCTGCTGGACAGCACACACTATATAAATATGCTGATGCGACAATTCACTGTGTTTATAATATAAAAGAGAGCCCAAATATTCACAGCTGCATTTCAAACCTCTACTCGGTCATGAGATGAATTGTGTATTTTGTACTTTAATGACACAGTTTCTAATTTATACCTTACACTTTTTAATCCAAATATACTTTCTAACGACAAAATAATTCTTAGTAAGAACTTGACATTTACCAGTTTACTCACAACGCACTTCATAAATATCACTACTGATGAGAAAATCGAAGCTTTGCCGTCATATCAGAAGACACATGATAAATTAGTCACTCTCCCTACCGGCTCCATACTTGCACTTGGACAAATGTGCACGGTGGCAGATGACAAGGGTGCTCGCCAGTCTGCTAGACTACACTAGACGAAATGAGGTTGCTCTTACTGAACCCCTCAGATCGCATGCTTCCTGCTCTCTGGATGGTAAAAAGTAAACCTTGGGTCCCTGCCTACTGGAGAACTTGGGGGGGGCAGCTTTGGGAGGAATTTTAAATTGATCCCTGGCTCTCCAGAGGAACTTGGGTGACTTCTCTCTGGAACCTGTCCTACCCTTCCCTAAGCCCCACCCCCTTCAACACAGGCCACAGCACTGCAGGACTCTCTGTTTCCTGACAGGCTCAGTGTGGATCTGGCTCTCTCCCAAGCACAGACTGTCCCCTATGCCAAGCGCTCTGTTCACTTCTCTGGCAAGGTTGGTCTCCTCACTGCTGGATCTGCTGCCTTGTACAGTACCTGGCAGACAGTGAGACCCTGAATAAGTATTTAATGAGTGACTGGATGACAGAATTTAAACTTGTTTTAACTTTTGCTTTTGAGGGAGGTATTTATTGGAAACCTGGAAAATGACCAACAAATGTTATCATCTGTCATCTTCGTCCCTTGTACTCTCTGTTCTGTTCCTGGCCTGTGAAAATCTTGTACATTAACTTTTTTACCTCCTCCCCCTCAACTAAACTCACTTTTATTTTACTTGACTTTTTCTTTTTCCTTTTTTTTTTCTTTTTCCTTTTTTTTTTTTTTTTTGGGTGGTGAGGTTGGGGTGGCATTGAGACAAGGTCTCCTGTGGTCCAGGCTGATCTGAAACCATAGAGTCAAGGCTGTTCTTGAAGTCCTGATCCTCCTCCCCCATGCTGCAAGGAGTATGTGCATCAGCAAAACCAGTCTTAAAATATACTTTGGTTAAAAGATATGTTTAAGAAAAGCTGGCGTGAGATTCAGGAAAACTGCCTCTTGGGCTAGGGGTGTGGCTTAGTGGTAGAGCATTTGCCTAACGTGTGTAAGGCCCTAGGTTCTCTCTCCCGCACCATGTACAATCATGAAGTAAGAAGTGGCATCGTGCTTCTGGGTTCACTTCTTTCTCACAGTCCTCCCTGTTACCCCAGAATGTACCAGAACTCAAGCACATATGCTGTGTCACTCACCTCCTCACAAGGCCTTGCTGCACACACAGACTTATTTTTATCAATTAAATTGCATTCCTGATAGTAAAATAAGTAAATAATAAAAAAAAAAAGGTAGATTTTATACAAGTGTCTTTGGGTTGTTTTGTTTTGTCTTCATTAACCAATTCTTCAAAATTCCCAGGCATGTGTAGATATAGGAAAAAAAACTGAAGGTCATATGGTTATTTTTACTTTCTTTTTTGCTGGGGGATGGGAAGATCCCCCCCCCCCCACACACACACACACACATCTACTCACCTCAGATAGGAAGCCTACACAACAGAACAAAGTACAGATAACACCAAAGTCCAACTTGCTGAACCAATGAGTTTTGCTGGGGTTACATGCAGGAACAGAAATGACTCAAAGACAGCTACATCACCACAGCCCCCACGCCAGCATGGATGACAGCTCACAAAGCTGGGAACCTGAAGAACACTGCACAGTCTGCAGGGGCTCAACAGGTTGGAGAGTGTCCTTTCCAAGTGACTCTGACCTAAACCTCTTCCAGGCAGCTAGCTGGTCTGGTCTGAGACTTCTTGGCAGCTCAGTTTTACTGCTTACTCTGGCAGGGAGGAGCCTAGTGAATCTGGTCTGTTTCAGGGACTTCCTGAAGCTATTTTGAGCTGTTTACCTTCCCACCTAGGGAGCTTCCTGCAGGATAGAATGTTTTAACCTTGGGGAAAATTGTTAAAACAATAATTTTACTTCCTTCATTTTTTTAGGTTATTTTTCTTATAATGCATTTGGTTTCAAAACTGATGGCCAACTGACTGGTAGGCCCAGCAAGCAGTTATTAATGTAGTTTCATTAACTATACCACAATCATTTCTCAATTACCTCTTGGAGATGAGCCTTTATTCTATTCTAAGATTCAGAAAGCTTCTAAAAATCAACTGACAAAAAAAAATAACACTGTAAACTATCCTAAAACTCATTTTTAAAAGTTATACACATTCTCCTTCAATGCCTATGTACTAAAGAAAAAAATCCACTTACTGTCTTCTTTCTCATACCCTATAGTAATCCATTGTTGTCATAATTTAATAAAATTTAAAGTACAAGAAAGTAGACCACAGTAATTAACAAAACTTCTTCACGATGTGACAGAGCCATTGAACACTTGCCATTCAGCACATGTGTAGGGTGAAGCCACCAGGCTTCCCATACCTGCCACCTCCATCTCTAAAACACTCATACTGCCCTGCATGGTTATACACAACTGTTTTAACCTCAGCACTCAGGAGGCCAGCAGAGACAAAGGAAGGTAGATCTCTGTGTTTCTGGCCAGCCAGGGCTACATGTACATAGTGAGAGTCTGTTAAAACCAACAATCAAACAAAACAACAATCTCCAAGGCACCCTTGAGCTCACTCAGCTGGAGTGTTTCTCTCAGGTCACAGGAGGAATCATCATTTTAAACTCCAGCTCTGGTTAACTTCGTATTCTCTTCTGGGCCTGTCCAAGTTAACCTCCCCTCTGGACACTCTCCTTCTTGACCCGATGCCTTCTGAGGTCCCCTCATTTCTGTTTGCTGGTCTTCCATCTCACATGTTCCCCAGGCTTATGTCCTTCAGTCTCCTCCCCTTCCCCCACATCTCCAGGCTTACGTCCTTCAGTCTCCTCACCTCCCCCCACATTTCCAAGACCGCACTTCCTTCTAGCTTCATCTTCAAACACATAACAGGACAATCTGGGCTGTAGAGAAGCTCTCAACTAACCTCCACTGGTAGTCAGGTAAGGTAGAAACATAGGATGCTTCAGTCTTCTTCTTCATGTGGGTGCTTGTCACATGTCGCATGTTCCCTTGGTCACCAAGCTATGCACTAAGGGCAAGTGCACATGTCTGAATCTCACACCTCCATGACAGTATTGAGTGAACACGCTAACCCTGGGCACAGAGTGTGGCTCTCACAAGTCTGGTTACAAGACTACCAAGCTTACTAAGCCTTGGTCCTTTCATCAGCAACACGAGAGCAACTCCCAGAAGGCCTGGAAATGTGCTCGAAATGTGAGCACTGCATGCTTCTAAATGTACATCTTTGCCCCAACCCCTTCTCTATTCCAGTGTCTCCAGCCTAGATTCACCCTCTGAACTCACAGTCCTACTAACTAGTCCCCCCCCCCCCGGGGCTCCTTCTCTAGACATGAACGGCGTTTCCATCTCTAGACATGAACGGCGTTTCCATCTCTAGACATGAACGGCGTTTCCATCTGGGCATCCTCCTCCTTACACTTTCCCACCTTCTTCCTGTGCCTCCTTCCACGTCTGCATGAAACACGGTAGCCATCTTAAAATTCTATTTCCTTTACATTGAACCCTGAGTCTAGTGTGTTCTATACCCTGAAACCTCTACTATATTAGTCCAAAGAGAGAGAGAGAGAGAGAGACCACATAAAGTTGTGTTGTCACTGCAGTTCACTTACGAAAGCTCCCTGAGACAGATGCCCCTTACCCTGATCCCCATATTACTTACAAAATCATTATTCCGTATGCATCTCATGATGTAACTGTTCTGCTTAAAATCCTCATCTCATAAATCAAGCTGTCACTCAAGGTTACAACCAAAATAGTTTAACTTGCCACACATATCATCTACCAACTTTACACCAAATTCACAGCAGTCTACCAAAACATTTGGCCCTTCTGTATTTACAGTTCAACTTCACACTGACAACACTCAGAAAATACTACATCTGCAGCGACCTAAACATTATTCACACTGCACTAGATGAGTAATCTAAAGAAGACTGAAGGCACCTGGGGACACTGCATGCACACAGTATACCCCATCATGGAAAGGACTTGAACGTCCACACAGGAGCCATGGGGGTCCTGGAACACATCAACTAAGACTGTATACCATTTCTCTTTAATGTCTTCGTGTTTGTGTACATGCTTCTTCTAGAATGTTCTTTAACTGACCATCCCCAACTAACTATCCTTACTCTCTAGAACGTAGTATCTTCTCTCAGAAGCCTCCTAAAACAGTCTGCTTACACATTAGAGCTCTTGCTACCAGGGAGGTAGGTGGGGACAGCGAGCCCTGCGAAGGCTGAGGTGGACAGAGATGACTAAACTGAGCTGACTTAGAAGTCTCAACTGACACTGACACATAACACAGCACAGTTTATGTTGGCTGTTTTTTTAATGGATAAAGAGATAATAGAAAGCAAGATTAATATAATCCCCATCATCACAGTACACATAAAATTATATACTCAGACATTTTTAAGCTAATTTTAAATGCTATTTTTGTGAAATTGGCTTTTGAGGCTCTTCCCTTAAGAACTGAAAGGTTTTCTCTAGAGTTAAAAATATAATAGAGACTGAACACTATGCTAGCTGCTCCCTACGTCTCCTCAGATCACTCTCAGGTTTCCATCATTCCGCAGACCTGGGGAGCTTATCTCCAAGGACTACATGTCACCAAATTCCTTGACTCTGGCTCCAGAGATGAGCAGTAGCAGCAGCAGAAGGTGGCTCCTCCCTGCTAGGCCTCTAAGCAGAGCTGACAGTGGCAGTGATCCTTTTCAAACCATAGCTCCAGAGACTGGCCTTTCTCCAGCAACGGTAGCTCCCACCAGATTCTGATTAACTGTTCTGAATGATCCTTCAGACCTAGGAGTGTCAAAACTCTCCTTGCTAATCACTTGGCGTTCCCATGCATGGGTTTAATTTTGCACATATCTTCATTAAACGCTTTGCAGTACCCCTTTGAAGAATCCATCCTGTTGGGGACCTAACTCTAATGACTTGTCAGCTGGTATCATTGTTACGGCACTTGCTGTGTTATCAGCTCTCTTATCAGTGGTGGTAGGCGATAAAGAGCTCCAGCAACATATTTAATGTTTCAGGAAAAACTTGCTTTCTCCTCAGCTTCTTGGCTCTCCAGTCCAGCTCACATAACTTACCCAACACAATCTGAAGTCAAAATGAACCAGCAAGGCTGTCCCAAAAGGCAGTGTGCACTTCATGTGTGTATTTATGTGATGGGTATTTTATGGCAAGCAGCTCAGACATGTTTTTCCATGACAATTTTAAATGAAAGAATAATAATATCAATCACTAAGTTTAATTCAGGCTTTAAAATGCTTTTTAAAACACTGTAATAGCTTCCTATTAACAGCCCTTGCTTTTAATGCTATGATACAGTGTAATCATCTCGGATTTTAATCTAGTCATGGCCAACAAATAGTATATAATGAAAAAACAAACAAAGAAATTGTTTCATATTTTTCTAGCAGTCATTTCCAGATGACTGGTGGCAGACTCAATATGGCTGTAGTACTTCTGGACCACATGGAACTTTCCAATAGCGCTTGTTCAAAAATAAACATACAAATAGGGTATATGTTCACTGGGAAAGACAATAGATAAAGGAAACTCATAATTATCGATTTTTTTCTAGTGATTATCTTCTATTTATTCTGACTCCAAAGTCTACCAAGTAAAGTAACTTATAACAGTTAATTTGTTACTACTTACAGAAGAATGAAGCCTGAGCTGCTAGTAAGTATCTTCCTCTTTTGTAAGCATTTCTATCGAAATTGTTAAGCCTCAGACACTACTAAAGGAGTGGAGCAGGTCTGTGGCTCAGATGATTCTATCCACCCTTTGAGCAGGTGCAAATTGCTTCTAATCTTTCTTTAAGCTCCCCTGTTAGGTCCCATTCCAACTAAACATGGTGGATGTGTTGCCAACAGAACAGCTAAAGCATTCTCCCACTTCCTACCCCACCCCCACTCTACTCACATTTTTTTCCCTCCTGGATCAAACAAAGAAACACAAAGAGTAAAAGTGGTTAAAATGAGCAACAGAGTTTGGATACAGGCTACACAGTTCACTGAGTGTCCTTGGATAGCACATAAACACTCCCTGAGATTCAGTTTCCCCAGTTTAAAATCAAAAAATATGTTTACTTTATGAGTTACCATGAGGATTAAGCAAGAAAGAATCCAGATAAAAATACTGTTTGATTCCATTTACTGAGGCTCCTAGAATAGTCAAATTCAAAAAGCAGAAAAGTATATGTGGTTGCCAGATGCTGGGAGGAAAGGGGAGTGGGAAGCAGATGAAAAGCCCTGGAAATCAGGTGAACCAGCACCACGTAGATGACTGATGGCAGGCACTGCGGCTGCACACCAGAAACTAGTTAAAATGGTAGACTTTGTTATACATATTTTACCATAGGAAAAGAGAATGGCCATCATTTATATTGAAAGCCTCTCCCTTATTTTTTTTAGAGAGAGGTACGTGTTATATTTTGATCAGAAAATGTTTCCAGACTTGTGCGTTGAACAGTTGGTCAGCAGCTGATGGTACTGTTCCAAGTGATTCTAGAAACTTTAGGAGGTAGAACCGACTAGAGAAAGAGGCCCCTTGAATGTGCCTTAGAAGTTATAGTCTCCAAGCCATCTCTATTTCCTATCCTAAGATAAAGAACCTTCTCCACCACACTCTCCTGCCACCTGACTCTATGCCTAACTGCAAAGGGCCAGGTAACCTTGGCTTGAATCCAAACACTAAACACAACTAATCTTCATTCCCCTTAAAAACTAGCAGAGCACACAGCGGGGCGAGAAGAACTTCCTTTCCCTACTTCTAGTTTAACTCCCCAGATACAAACAAACAAATGAATGGGTAAAAGTTCACTGATTAAAATTGTCTATGCCTTCATAAATTAGAAATCCAAACTAAGCAGACACAGTATGCACACCTACAATTCCTGAATTTGAGACACTGAGGCAGGAAAGACACGAGTTCAAGTCTAGCCTGAGCCACGTGGCAGTGCCCTATCTCATAAAACAAAAACATACAAGGTCAAAACTACCCTGAATCCCACATCCACTGGTCCACTTATATAATAAGAACACCACAAGAACTAAAAGTTGGACTTTCGGGTTCCCAAATGTCACAGGCTATTTACCAAGGCTACTAGTGACCCTCTATAGCCTGACAGTAAGACCCTGGTGCTCAAGACACCAGTTACTTATATCATAGGGAATGGAGAATTGAACTAGTGCTCAATGATGCCTCTTTCTCTAGTTAGCTTCACCTCTAGTATCCATGGTGCTAGGAGATACTTGTAAGCCACCAGCTGAGAAAGGTAACATAAGTACCACACAGTTGCAAACCCTGCCACCCTTGACAAAGACCTGCCTGCAAGATTGGCTGATATAACAGGCACAAATGTTACAGGAGTTACTACCACCTTCTGACTGCACTTAAGACCCAACCCACATGTAATAAATACTGCTAAAATAGCAAAAAAAAAAAAAAAAAAAAAAACCTGAGACCGAGACTATGTAGGCCATAGACCTATGGGACCAGCTAATGATCTAATTCTCCTAAAGGAACTACAAGAAATAATAAATAACCAATGGCATACTGCTACACCATAGATCAGCGCGTCAGTCAACCCTTGTCAGTGAAACTGACTTGTAGTAGGCAGTAATGAACACAGAGACCCACAACTGCACAATGTGCAGAGTGGGAGACTCTGGACTAGTTAGCTCCCAATGGGATATCTGTACCAAGCTCTCAAAACTCAGGGAACGATGCAGAAGAGGAGGCAGAAAAAAATATAAGAGCAAGAGGTGGTAACACTGAAGAAATAGCCCCTTCCAGAAACAGGACTGATACACACAAACTCAAAGACTGAGACAGCGTGCACAAGGCCTGTACAAGTTCAACCCAGACATATAAAGGAGAAGTAGATACAGAGCCCACCCCTAACCAGGAAATTATGTGGAACTGCTACCCACTGGCAAAGGGGAAAGTCAGTTTTCTCCAATAGTGTGTCACTGGGTATATTTTAACCACAGCCCAAGGCAGGCCGCACGCCCAAGAGTATTTGGATGGACTCTGTATTTGGTGTGTGTGTGCTTTTGTTTTGTATTCTTTGTCTTACTGGTTTTTGTTTGTTTAGAGCTTCAGAGTTTTCGCTGTTTCGCTTTCTGAGAGAGAAAACATAAAATTGGGTGGATAGAGAGGTAGGGATGATCTGGAGGAGTTAAGGGATGAAAAAAAAAATGACCAAAATATATTATATGTAAAACTATTTTTAAAATAAAAAATTAAATCAGATTGTTCATTTTATTCATGACACAGCACTTCTGGCATTATATAATTGCATAAATTGTGCTTAACATGTTTTAACAACGTTATTTTTCTTTTAACCAAAGTACCGATAAATATAACATCTGATCTATGATTCTCTATTGAATCGAACTGATAGGTAAACCTTCATTCATCTCCCATTCAAAGGAACAGCTAATGTCTAGTGAAAGGAGAACCAACCTTGAAGTCAAACATTCAGAACACACAGAATTAACTCTGAACCAAAAATGGTCAATAAGGGCTGCTACAAAATCATCTGAACTTCTCTGGGAGTTTAGAAGTGACTGTACCAACTGTACCATCTGATGTTAGCCCATCAGCCCCAAGTGTTCATTAACTTACGTCTTCTTGGGTATGTGTTGATGCTATGTGTGTGTATGAGTGTGTAGTCACACGAATGTGGCAGTCGGAGGACAAACTTGGGAGGTGCCATCTACCTTCTGAGGCAGGGTTGCTCAGTGCCCTGTAGCTCACTGAGTAGACTAGGTGGGCTGGGCAAAGAGCCCAAAGACCCACCCCTGCCTCTCGGCCCTGGGATTACAAGCTTACTACCATAGCCAGCTTTTTACACGAGGACTCAGGGCTTAACTCGGGTCTTCATGGCAAGAAAGTTAAAGACTGATTTATTTCCAACCCCAACCTTAGCTCTTCCTCTCTAAAAGCGACATCATTATAAAAGCATTAGTGTTTTCCTTAGGAACAACTACACCCTTAGTGCTTGGGAGATTAAAGACACTTACCCCTCAAGCTAAGAAGACTGTATACCAACGGGATTCACAAACCAGTTCAGTACACTTTCCCCTCTGACCTTCATACCTTACACGTCCTTAAACAATTATGCCAAGACCTCTCCTCGATGGTAGTTCAGATCTGCCTGAAATCCTCCTGTCCTACCTGCTCTGTTTAGTATTAATTACTCGGATCTCTGTCTAAATCTCTTCTTCTCCAAGAAGCCTCCTCTGTGACTTCTAATTTAATATAGCTTCCCTGTCTCTATCACAGCCCCATGTTTTATTACTTTATTGCCAAAATAACTGTCCAAAACTTTACCTAATACATTTGTTTACTTACTTTTATTAGTGCACATTTTTCCAGCACTCTTTACCAACCCATGAGAGCAACCCTCACTGGATCCTCTCTATGGCCTCGTCGTGATTGCTCCTAGCTGTGTTTAGGTAATGGAGTGAGGGGTCCAGCTCAGGGTGTGCCACAGCAGAGTATTATCTTCATTAGCAATCGGTTCAGAGGAAATGTTTTCATTTTCTCATAAGGCATTCAATTCACCGCTATGTACTTTCTACAAGAAGTGACGCCAGGCACCTGTACCGGCCCTCTTGCATCCATGACGATGCAAGAGGGAAGGCAGACAATCTGATCCTGCACTGTCCTGTTCCTGATTTACTCCGTCGACTCTGAATTACTACTTCAGATGCTGCAGGACGTGGGACTGATTTTTAAACCAGATTAATTAAGCCATTTTCTATGCCTTGTTTTGATAAAGATAAAAACATTGTAAACACTTCCGTTTCTTTTGTTTCATTAAGACATAGCACCTACTGCCTGTGGGATTTTCAGTGGGTTAAATGACAGAAAGGCCAAATGTAACAAAACACTCAAGTCAGAGCGTCGCTGGTTTTGTTACTATTAAGCAGTAATTATCTACGACAAAACTGCATGTGGTCTGTATTTGTACTTTCTCAAAAAGCATTCGTTTTAATTTCTATGTAAAATAACTTACAACACAGTTACTCATTTACTTAGATTTCGGCCATCCATAAAGTAGCTTTAGGTTTTCCTAATCTCAGATTTGAAGATGGTACACGGAGCAGAGGGCAAGTATCCAGTCCTTCCCAAAAGCAGCTGAAGTTTCAGAGGTTCGCTTGTTTGGGCACCAGCTCTTAACTCTTCTAACATCAACAACTTGCCCCCTTCTATTCTTGTCTTCCTTCAATTAGTATTTTAATGTGACTTGATTTTACAATGAGTTAAAATTGAAACTATTAGTGATTAAAACTACACTTTTCAATAGCTACGACTTACAAATTAAAATTAGGAAGACAAATGACAAAATGCTGTGCTTTGGTTTCTACAGTTTAAACAACACTTAACTTTAATATGGCATGCCTATAAAGTTAATGCAGATATAAAAATAAGACCCTGCCAGATCATTGGTTCAAGCTCGCTATAACTCAACTGTGGCAATCTCAAGAAGGCTCATCATTGGCTGGTAGGAATCCTGGATGAAATACAATCATCAGAGTTCTTAAAGGAAAATACGAGAATTATTACCAGAAAATTCTGTCATCTGATGTTTCTCTTTTAAAAGGGGAAGGACCAGGAAGACTAACTACAGATGATACAGAAACAGTTTGAGACAGATGATACCCAGACAGACACTGTATCGGGCCTGCTTTGGTTAGTTCAGATACATTTCTACTCTTGTAACTATCTGAAACTATGAATGTCTCACTATTGGGAATTTTTTTAGCTATTAACTCTGACAAAAATCACTCATCCATCAGAGCCTACACTGAATCTAAAACCTTCATGAAAAAGCTCTCCTTGCTTTGTGGCCCACTGAGCCTGCTTTGCAGAACTGTCACACAATGGGTATGACCAACAGCTTGGGAAGGTAAGAACAGCTTCTGCTAAGAGACCATGGTGGGCTACTGTCTTTACCCTGCACTGCCTTTCTAGTGTGTGTGTGTGTGGTTTCAGTGTAGTACTCAAGTAACTCCCTCTCATTCCATTATGTCTTACACAAGATAAGTATTTATATAAAATGTACACAAAATCTGATAAACATTCTTAAAAATGTGAATATTTTCAATTAATTTTTATTTAAAATTATTTTCCAAAATTAAAAATACATATTATTCCATTATCCCAAAGTTGTTTTAAGTCCATTTTTTAAAAATATGTTCTTAATAAATTTAAACTTTTAGCATAAGTTTACCAAGGATTAACAGTTAGTAAACAATGTTAATGCTAGCACAGTAGTAGATAACATTCCCTGTATGCCAAAACGCAATTACAGCTATGTGTGTTATAAAGTCGCATATGCCTCAAAATACTTTCAAAATTCGAAAACTATAAGTGGGGTCCTAATCTTGTGTTCCAACACTAATATATAGTTAAGCTCTCCAAGCTTCTTAGATGATTCTAAATTCAAACTTTACTTGGGACTGGAAAGCTACAGGTCAGTCTCCACCAGGGCATCCAGCCCCTGCTCCAGAACATGCTCTAATTTTAAACAATACAATTCTGTCCTTTAGTAGCAACTGGAGAGGGAAGCCACATTTGTACTACTATACACTAAAATTTAATGATCTTTCTTTTCATCCTGATTTGTTTTTATGAGCAAAGTAGCTTTGAAAGTATAAAAATAGACCTTTTACATTTTTGATAGTTTATAATATTTTATATAATAGTTTTTAAAAATTACAATAAATCTCGTCATAAAATACTAAAATTTGCCAGACTTAGTGGCCCACACCTTTAATCCTAGCATGTTGGGGCACAGGCAGGCGGATCTCTGTGAGTTTGAGGCCAGCCTGGTCTACCTAGGAAGTTCCAAGCCAGTCAGAGTTATGTGGTGAGATCTTGTAACTCACTATTCTCAATTTCTTTCTTTAGATTCATTCCTTTAAAAAAAAACAAAAACAAGGGCTTTTATTTTATTCTTTTCCTAAAATAAAAGACATCAATCAAAAAGAAAAAAAAATCACAGCTAAAATGACATTTCAGATCCAAATTACTTTATATTTTAGAGAAAAGGTCCTGGAAATTGGGAGGAGAGTTGGTATCTTTTGTTCCTATAAAGCTCTCTCATCAGCCTTAGAAATCCTGTGGGCTGGGATGTTAGCAGTGAAGACCACCTGCTTTGCCTGCACAAGGCCAGGAATTTGACTCTCAGGGCCTCTCTCCCTCAGAGAATAAACTAGAAATCTTAAACTGTATCAACTGTTCATCAAACAAGATTCTAACAAGATCTGTATTACTTCACCTGCCTTATTTCTTTCAGAAAAAAAGAAAGACATACTTTTTGCTTGGTAGGATGTTTTATTAATGAGAGAGAGAACAAGGTGGTGGGCAGCAGATACTGAGCCCTAAAAACTCATACCCAGCAGCATTTAAATATTCTTCAGATTGTAGCCACTTAGAAGGGGAGCATAGCAAACTCCATTTTGGAACTTTCAACTGTAAGAACCAACATCTAAATATTAAAATTACTTTTCAGTGCCCCATGTTATAGTTCGGCTTCTGTGTTTAGTAACTTCTTGATATGTCACTGCTTACTAGGTGGCTCTCGTGCCCATCTTCAATTCCTAGTGGTTCTTCTTTCAGTATCACAACAAAGCGCTAACAAGTTAGAAGCTGAGGTTGGTGGGGAGCCTGCCCAGCACCACATAAAATGGGTGTGGTGATACACGCCCATGATCCAGTCCTTGTGAATGGGAGGCAGGAGGGTGAAAGCTGAAGGCCAGCCTTGCTTCACAGGGAGTCTCAGGCTTGTCTTGGCTACATGAGACCCTACCTCAGAAAATAAATTAATTAATTAATTAACTAATTAATTAAATAAATGTAGCAGTGTTTACTGGCTTATCACTATTTCTTTGATTGTGTGGTTTAACATTAAACACAACATTTATTTCATACAGAAGCTGCTTCACAACTATTAAACTTAATTTAAAATTGTCAGTGCAAGCAAACAAAACGGGAAGTCTCAAGAGACAAGGATTCTTCCTTATTTTAGGATTCTAACTTCCATCTCTTAAGTTTTCTGTGCCTTGTCCCACACCACATACAGCCTTGCAACCCGCCAATATGGAGAGTCGTAGGCACAGGGATATAGCAATGGTCGACACTACAGAGCTGACCAAATCTTGATGCTGTTCTATCTGATTATGTAATATTGGTCCCTAAATCAGGGACACTCTATCCTAGACAGAGAAGGTAACCTGGTCTAGTGTATCTTTCAGTTTCAATGACAAGTTCCAAAGTTGGAGAAACCTTCGTGTAAAGCACAGCTTTCATTCCTGGGTAGTCACTTAATCAGACAGGGGTTCTGTCTTGTTAGTAAATGGAGAAGGAAGAAACCACCTACCAGAATTATTGGGAGAACAAGAAGAAGTAGGAATAAAGAGAAAATGAACACGAGGCTCTCCACACAGTGATGGTATGTGTACACTGTGGCAAAACACACCATTTCCTTCTGCTGGATTCTTGTTCCGATTTTTTTTTTCTTTTTTAAATAAAACCACGATAAAGAATATACAACTCAACCTTGTATGTCCTTACAGTGAGAACTTTTCACATTGGATAGATTCCTTTGAGTATGACATAGCCATCACCAAAAAATTGGAACTTTGGAACTTCCAGTATTAGAAGACAGGGTTCTTAATGTCAAAAAAAAAAAAAAAAAAAAAAAAGCTTAAGAGAAGAAATAAAAAGTACTGTTCCCTACTCAAAAAAAAAAAAATACACACAATTATTTAATTACTGTTTTGATCAGTGCTATAAGGAAAGTACTAAAGCCAGTGGTGATAAGCTAACAGGATCAGAATTAAAATTTCTATGCAAACAGCCCACCTTCCTCCAGGGTTGTTCAATCACTCTCTCTAATTAAACCTTTAGCAAACCTCTGAGCAGGCTTAACCTGTTTGTTTTGTAAAACAACAAAATACACAATTAACCTGACCCTAGCCAATTTTTATGTTCAGAACCACAAAACAAAATCTTAGAAATTTTACAAGCCACGAATTAATTTCAAATACTTTATATAGTGAGTTCTTACTGCAAGACAAAGCAAGGACTTAACGCAGGTAAGTGATTGCCAGTTCTTCCCCGTGAAGCTGTGAGAAAATACACTCACCTATAAAGCTAACATGCTGACTTCTTTGCCATCACTCACAGAACTGTTTTACAAAAATGCACTCATAGTTACTACTAAAATATAATCTATTTGTGATTTTAAAGACTGGGACAGTCTTAAGTTGCTCACTAGAGAATTATTTATCCCTCGGATAACTCTTAAAATCTGCCTCCTTCAAAATGAAAAACAAAACTCTGCTGCCATACCTTTAATGGCAACTTTGTTTCCTATCTTCTGCAATCAGTACACGGATATCAGTAAACAGAAACAATAGTGATCAGATCAACTCTCCGAGCCGAACAGCACTGATTCTATAAAAATAGGGTGTTCTCCAATGTTTGTCTTAGATTGCTAGGAATTAATGCAGAAACGATGAACTCCGAACAGCCACTGTCAATTCAAGTGGTCTCTTCACCTGTCTAGTCCGAAAGGCAAAGCGAGTTAAGAACTCGACTGCCAATTGTAGTAAATGGGAGAAATATATTTAAATCAAACAGCACCATCTAGCAGGGCCCTCATTACTTTGCTTCTAAGAGTGGATGCTACTTGGTGTTCAGTTTGGCAGATGAGAGTAAAAAAGGCAATTGCTTGTTTTTGTGACAAAATCAGAATTAGAGCTGGAAAGGACCAAAACGTACCAAATCTAACTTCCTTGTTGTCTCCTCACTGAAATTTATTATTTTTTAAGTCATGAGACTATAGAATCGACTGGGCTAAGTATCAGCTATTCATGGGAGTCCAGCTAAAACCCAAATTAATACCAAATTCAATGAACCCACGACAAGATTCTGTTTTCAAGGCATCCCAATTCCTTTCGATCCTCAAAATGTGAAATTCAGGTATTTTATAATCGTTAAAGCATCCTCCTCCAGATGTTTGTATCAGATATATTACAGCCAAATGATTAATAAGTACACAGTAATATTTTAGAACTCCAAGTCCAGTAACTAGTTTCTTAACCAGGCAATAAAACACTGTATGTTTTTTTATATTCCTTGTCACAGCAAGATATTTAAGATATGAGGGGACCAATGGCATCTCTCCATTAATTTTGTTGTTGTTGTGTTTTGTTTTCCAACATCAAGGCCTGCCACCTCTAAATCCTAAGGGAATTGTGTATGTATGGCTGCCAACAGGAAGATTAGAACATGTTCCCCTCCCTGGGGCACAACAAACTTTCAAAGGTATGACTAACTGCCCAAAGCAAGGGGGGAAACTCGGTAGCCTACACATTTATTTACCAAGCTGTTTTTGTATGCAAGAGACCCAGAGTACCTCTGAGAAGGACTTGCTCTCCCCCAGCCTGAGCCCCCTTAGCAAGACAGTGTGTTCAATGACAAGGATAAGCTTGACCCTCACAGCAGACCCAGCTACAGGGAATCAGTCTGAACATCTGCACATAGGAAGGGGGGGGGGAGGGCTCTTCCTCGGTGTCACAGTCGCTATTCGCTCTCATTTTAGTAACAACCAAATCGCCGTTACAAGTACACAAGAATAGCAGCCAACTAGCCTGCTCCGCAGCGTGCCGCGACCCTGGCACCCGGGTTCTCCAACGTACTCCCGGTTCCCACCGAAGTTACCACCTGTATCCCCCACGACCCAGGCGAGCGGCTTGCGCCCAGCATCCCTTCCGCAGCCCCCTCGCCGACCAGCGCCGGGTCCACGCCGGGGGCAGCCCTCCTCGCGGCGGCGCCGCCACGGCCCACGGGACCTGCCCTCCGCGCCCGCGGCCACCACCCCCGGGGACACGGCAAGTCTCAAAAAGTTCTGGGGCCGCCGCTGAGCCGGTGTGTGGCGAGAGACAGGAGCGCCAAGCTCTCGCGGCCGACCCCGCGCGGGCCAGCACACACTCTCCCTCCGGGAACTCGGCACTCCCACTCCCAAACTTCCCCCGCCACCCCGGGCCCGCCCGCCTGCCCGCCCGGCCGCCTGCTCGGCCTGCGCTGGGAGAACCCGCGGACCCGCGTCTCTGCGCCCGCCCGGCCCACGCCCGCACTTGCCCTCCGCGCCCCGTGGGGCCCCGCTTCCGCCCTCCCGGCCCGCCGCCCTCTCCCCTCTCCACGCTCGCGGCCCCGCCGGACCCCAGCGCCCCGCAGCCCGCGCCCCCCAGGCCCGCCGCGCGCCGCGGCCCGGCCGTCCTGGACCACAGCTCCAAAGTTACTTTGCGAGGAGGTGAAGCCGCGGGTGGTTCCCCTCAACCACCCAAACAAGTTTCCATCCCCGCCGCCGCCGTCCCTCGCCCGCCACGCGCGTCCCTCCCGCCGCCGGCTGCCCGCGGCCACCCGCCCTGGGGGCTCCCCCGTGGAGGCGGCCGCTCCCCCGAGCCGCGCGCCCCCGCCCCGCGCCTCCCCCTGCAACCCACCCCCGGCTCCCCCCGGTGGGGCGGCCGTGTGGCTGCGGTTCCCGGAGAGTGCGAGTGCGTGCGCGAGTGTGCGCGCGTGCGAAGGCGGAGGTGGCTGCGGCGCGGAGACACTCACTTCTCCCGGGCCTGGCTGTCGGACGGGACGGCGCTGCTGTTACTCTTGCCTTTGCCGTACATGCTTGTGCCGAGAGCAGCTCCCACTGTCACGCACCTGTCAACCCATCACAGCCTCCCCGGGAACAGCCCCGTCCCCATGGCGACCCACGCAGCCACCCCCACCATTGGCCGCCCCACGCCAGAGCTCCGCCCTCCTCGCCCTGGCAACGCGCGAGACTGACAGGCCTCCCCTCCCTCCGGCCTGCCGGAGCGCGCGGCGGCGGCTCGGCCTAAGCGGCAGTCTCCTCCCTCCTTCCCTCCCTCCCCGGCTCCCTCCCTCCCTCCCTCCCTCCTTCCCTCTCCGCCGCGCTCCCCCCTCCCGCTCTCCTTCCCCCCTCCCCCTCCGAACCGGGCGCTAGGGGGGAATTAGAAACTGCTCTAGAAGGATTTTAAACAACTGGCTGTTCCCTCCGCCGCCGCCCCGCCCCCCGCGCCGCCCGCGCCCGGCTCCTCACTGGAGAGAAGGCGCGGGGAGGAGGGGAAAGTGCGGCCTGGAGTGCCTGGCAGCGACTGCGGAACGGGAGTCGCGGCAGCCCCAGACTTCGGGGCGCCCGGCGAGTCCACAGACAGACCCGCGGCCCCGGCACCGGTGTCCCGCCAACCTCCTCTCCCGCTCCTCTCCGGCCAGACTCCCCGCGCCGTTCCCCGCGGTTGATCTCATCCCTCCTGTCTGGGGTGTCGCCCCGATCCCGTTCCCGGAGGGCCAGCAGGCCGGGGACGCCCGCTCTGAACCCTCGACCTTCTGGCTCAAGGACTGGGCGAGCCTCCGTCTCTCCCCGGGAGGCACTGTGCCTGCCTCCCATTGGGGCGCCCGCCGAGGTTCTGTCGCCGGCTCTGAAGTCAAGCCCTGCATCCCAAAGGAGCACCCTACCTAGTGTCGTCCTCCTGTCTAAGAGGGGAGCACACCCCCAAAGAGGCCACGAGACCTACTCCTGGGACCGTAGTGGCCCAAGGCCTTGGCTCCTTCCTTGTCAGTACTCTGCAAAGATCTGCCGCAGACCCGGGGCCCAAGTATTCTCTGCTTGGCCTGCTTTAATAGTTTGGATGGGCAATGTCATTTCGGTTTGACCCTTGGACTGGAAAGATTCAGAGAGGGCCCTGAAAGACATCCCTGTATTTGCCCAGCAGAATAGGCCCCAGAGCTCAAGGTGTGCAAAGCTGTGCCCAAGCTGAAAACTCCCCGAGAATATTTTTGGATCCAAGTCCCTAATCTCATTTCAGTGAATGCGCAAAAGTTTCTCAAGACACACGCAACCTGGTTTTTGATAGACTCCATCCTTTATTTTGTTAAAGATCCTTGGCTGTAAAATCAGAGTAGAAATCGGGTTGAGAGAAGAGATGAGCTTCAAATGGGAGGTGACAGGGGAAGAGAGGTGCCATTGGGGTAGGACACGGAGACCTCAGAAAGGGATGAATAGAGGAGGAGGAGGAGGAACGGTTATGTTAAGGAAAGGAAATGACATTCAAATGAGGAAGCATACCTTTCGATTGCACACAGCTTTAAGCATTTAGCAGTAGGATCATAAAAATGCATATGGAGATGCCGAGATGGATGGAAAGGAAAGAAATGGAGTTTGTGGGTTCTGATAGCAAGTGACAGAAATAAAACAGGAGAAGGTTAAGGAAGGGCAGTGAGTGAAACAGAGGGAAAGAAAACGGGTGGCAACTAAACATCAATCAAACACTGGGGGACTGGGGGAAATGAACAGGACGGGCTTCCACTGTTGTTAAGGGAAATGAAGGTGGGAAGTAAACTATAAAAAAAAAAAAAAAAGGAAAAAGAGATTAGAAGAAACAGTTCAACCGAGGAGGCATGAGCATGACAAAAATAATAGCGGGCAAATGTGACTTTTAAAAATATACATTTCTATAGAATAGACAATAATTAAGCCAATAAAAGAAGTAAGTATAATTCCAGATTAATTCCAAAGAGAAATGATTTGCCATTTCAAACTATAATTTTCCTTTATGTTTTAAACGACTCACAATGATGGCTGACATACAGCTTGCCTGTTCTCCCTTCTCCCTTCTGGTTCTAATAACCTGCAGGGATTTGGTGCTTGGAACATTACATTCATGGTCTGTGACAAACTGGAAGAAGAGGGACCGGGCCAACCAGCAACCCTCTATTCCGAAGAAACTTGCTCAAAATGCTCAAATTGTATAAAGCTGCTACCATTCACAAACATTACCTCCAAGGTTAGCCTTGTGGAGCTGTTATCCAGTTATCTTCTGTTAGCTTTAACCCAGAAAATGTTTACCATCTTGAGGCCCCAAGCGGCCCATGGAACGTGGCACGTGTGATGGTGCTCAGAAGACTGTCCAGAGGAGACCTCTGTCAACTGCTGAAACTTCTAGGCCCACAGCCGAGCCAGAAACGGCTTGTTTTTTCTACCAAAGGTAGCTAACCTCACCAGGACCTATATTTCCTAACCTTTCCTCTTCAACTGTCATACCAGTTAAACAATCAGATTGAATGTAAATCAAACACCCATTGATGGAATTAGATACAGTCACCACCTGCTGTCAGGGATACAGATGGAAGCCACTTTGGCCAGGTGTACTGCTACTTGGTCATTTGGTGGGGGAGGCGGCACAGGAGGCGGGGAGGGAGAGGGAGATTGCTAAGTAACTTTCACTTTGCAAGTGTTTCTTTGTAACAAGGAGTTTACCCTTTTCCTACACCTTGGAAAAGAGAAAGATCCCCATTGAACCCCAAATGAACTTTGTTCTGTCAAGACAAAACAAAACAATAAGCCATTATTCTTAAACTGGTGTTGAGATTCTTCTGTTTTCCTTTGCTTACCGAATGACCAATCAGCCTTGAGTGGGACCGAAGCACTGGCACATTCTAGCTTCCAAATGATTCCGACACATAACTAGGGCTGCTTACTTTAGCTGGCCAATCGGATCTTAAATCGAGGTGTTTAGGTTATTTTGGTGACCCTCCTTCTGTTAGGCACTCAGTTATCTTTATAGTTCACTTGACTGTCTACCTCCAGGCCAACAGTCGTTAACAGGATGACAATGTATGGTCGTAGGTGTTGTGTTCTGATAACACAGGACCACAGAGTTGCAGTTTGCCCTGATGTGTCTGTGCTAAAGAGAAAAGAAAAGGGAGAAGGAAACTTGGAGACGCTATTTGCTATTACTGTGTTCATATGGTTGCTTTGTTTTTCACCAACTTTGTTACATTAGAAAGTCCTGTGGGTAATGGCATATTTTCTGATATTTAAAAACTAAATTACAGAGCTGCACAATAAGACATCAGGTTCAGAAAAATTTGGGCTTAGTATCTGGAAAGAATAAAACGTTAAAAGGTCTTAGTTCAGAACTTGCCAAATTAATGGCAGAGTTACTGCTACAAGAGTGATAGCATCCAATATAAGTGACTTTTATATGAATATGTGCCTATATGTGCTGACCTTGAAGCTTAAGTAACCAAATCAATTATCATTAAAACTCTCAGCGGCTACCTGAGCCGTCCCTGTTCTGCTTCTCTCTGTATGTTTACACACGAAAATAAAATGCTTCCTTGCCCTTGTTCAAATTATTTTGAGTACAAAGAGCGTTCTTTGCAGCTGTTCCTCTTGGGACCAATATTGTAATTAATGAGATTTGAAACACATATTCAGAGCCAAATTTGAGATCCCAGACACAGGGTTGGAGATCAGGTGTCTTGTTCTCACTTTGGAGAAGAGAAGGGAGAGATGGGAAATCAAAAGTTCATAATGTAAAGAATCACAATACATCTTGAAGGATTTTTTTTAACCCCATAAGTGGTTGGTTAATTTTAGGAAACTCGAATTTGAATAGGGAATACTGACCAGCTTAGCCACCCACAATGGAACCTTTACATCTGTGGATAATTTTTTAAGCGTTCTCATTTCAGACATAGGACATCAGTGGCAATCATTTGGTCCCTACACACATTCTATGTGGTTTGAGCACGTTTTCTCTTTCTGGAAGTTGAATCTTATTCTAGGAAGTCTTCATCATTTTAGAACAGGCATCCCTGTTTATCCTTTTCATTGACTCTAGAATGGTCTCATGCCAATGTTTCCCCTAAGACATTAAGGTTAATAATGCCTCCATTCTCACAGCCCACAGAACCCCAGGAAGGATTTCCTTGTCTCATATATTTCTATATATGACAAAGAGACTACCTCTTTACATTTAAGCGCAATCGATAGGGAATGTATTTACATTGTGTAAAACACTCAGCATGTTAACTTTTAAAAAATTAATATTGAAAGTATTCATTTAGAAAAATTAAAATATTGTAACGATGAAGTTGAAATTGGGGGGGAGGTCTATTTTTCCAAAAGACAACACTATTCTTTTTTTTTCTTTTTTCAGAAAATCAGTTTATAAAAATTAGTTGTGCTCATATCCTTTTCTATCTCAAAACACTTCTGTGTTCATTAGTACTCAGTATTTAGTAAACTACATTTTTATAACCTGTTTTCTAAACTGAGTAAACTGAGTCCTGACAACAGTTTGTTAGCGTGATCTGAGATACTAAACAAACAAAACTAATTCCAATAAAAGAATCCCATGTCCCTGGCCAAGCATTCCCAGACCATAAAGTTACACCTCTTTCTCTTAGAAGTGACTATCCCACAGAAGAATGTGAGTGAGCAGATGCTGAGATTTTGGGTTTGTTTTTTTTTTGTCACTCAAACTACCTTATGAAAGTTCACTCAGGGCAATCAACCAGCAGGCTGGGATTCACTGAGTATTCAAATGCCATTGACCACAGTAAGGAGGTGCCGTGGGGGCAGGGTGTTGAGAGGGGTTGCAGGAGAGAATCTGCAACTTTGACACTGTGAAAATTCAGTTCTTTAGACAAGAATGAGATAAAAAGGGCCTTTAATTAACGTTTCACACACTGATGGTGGTTTAACATTTGTTAATCTGAGGCAACGACTGTTTACTTAACCTCTTGTCTGGAGTTTTAAAATTCCAATTCACATATTCATAAACACTGACCAATGGGTTTGGAGAGACAGAGTTCAGATCTACCAGCTCCAAAAGTTCCACTCAACAAAACCTAGTCTTCCTCTTTTCAAAAATATTTGTTTCCTTTTTAATCACATATATGAGTCTGCACGTAAGTGCAAATGCTCATAGATTCCAGGGGTGTTGGATCCCCCTGCAGGATTATTGGCAGTCCTGAGCCTGACATGGGTGCTGGGAACTGATTTTGGATCCTTTCCAAGAACAATACCTTTTCTTAACCACTGAGCCATCCCTGCAGCCCTTGCCTGGTCTTTTCTTAATATCAGCAGCCATCTAAAATCTAGTAACTTGGAATAAAATTATCCTGATATAAAACATCACAGATAGCCTGAAGATGAAGGGAAAAAAATTTTAATTAAAACCTGTACTACCATGTATGGCAATTTCATACACTTTAGCACATTTTGCAAAACAATTTCCAAGTGTTACAGTGTAGCTGGAGTTTGTCATTAAGTGTTGGGAGTATATAATAGGAAGCGTGCCGAAGAATATTCTTGGGGGTTAGGGATTTAGTTCAGTGGTAGAGCACTTGCCTAGCAAAGGCAAGGTCCCGGGTTCAATCCTCAGCTCCAATTAAAAAAAAAAGTATTCTTGACCCAGTGATGTTACTGTATTTTTTAAAGTGCATTCCTAAATCTTCACAATAATCTTTCACCTAGTAGGGTTATGCCAATAGTGTGTCTCTGCAGGCTCATAGCTATCAAAAGCACCAGTATCGGGAGATAGACTGTGACACTCTCCAGTGTGCTCTGTTTTGTCGGAAATGGAAATATGTGGGTTGTGACAAAATATTCCACCCTTCTATCCTACTTACTTGGTTATAGTTGAAGAACAGGGGCTGCAAAGATACAACAAATAAACTGCTTCCCTTTGCCTATCCTAAACTGTCTTGTTTTGACATTTATACTTGCTGGAGTTATAGAGAGCACTTGCATACTATATTGAGGGGTTCTCAGACAAGTGTCTGAAGAGCTCTGGGTGCAGCTCAGTGGGTAGAATGGGTGTTAGACATGCAGGGTGTCCTAACTCTGATTCCCAGGACTACACGAAACAATGCTGTAATCCTGGCACTCAGGAATCCAAGGCAGGAAAATCAGCAGCTCAAGGTAATCTTCAACTACATATCCAGCCCAGTGCTTCACGGGATCCTGCCTCGGAGAGGAAAAAACGTCTGAAACTGATTGGGTTGCTCTTGTGGATCACAGTACAGCAGCTCCTGAGGATTTGTGCGTGTCCTGGGGTTCTGACTGCCACGCATCAGAGTTATCCCTTTATACCTTTCGATGACACAGATATAGTTTCTTTATTACACGAAGTGTGTATCATTCATTGTCATCAAGTTTTCTGATTCCACGGATCTTATTTCTTTGACATAAATTCTAGAGGTGGGGACAGAGGTGCCCCTTGCCATTTGGTGCTAAAACATAGACAATAAGCAGGGCAAATCCCTGTGAGCTACTTCCAGTTCTCAGAGTCACGCTGGCTATGGTTACAGGAGCCTAGGTTAAGAAAGTCAAGATAGTCAAGATAGGTAAGAAAAGATACATGTCCATCTCAGGGTTTTTCCCATCTCCTGTGTTGTCCTTCTCTAAAATCTTAGAATTGTTGGTTCTTTGAGGAGAAACTCACCATTTAGACTAGTGAACACTGTTTTAGAGTTCATGTTGTTTGTGGTCTCTGCGTGAAGGGTAGTTTTTGACAAGGAGTCTGGTTTCTGGAATAATCTTGGATCTTGTGTTTGTTCCTGAAGTGTCGAGAAATTAGAGAATACAATATCCGCTCTTTCTATTTCTCGTGGCTTGCCAGTCTGGTCCTATTTCCAGAAGCAAGATAGAGAGAGTACATTGTGGTGAGGAAAGCAGCTGGTCCAGGGAGGAGTGGGGTCTTCTCCATGGAGAAGGAAGAACCCAGGCCTGACCTTTGTTCCTCACCACTCTGGAAGGGTCAACTCCAGGTCTCCACCTCCTCTTACACTCCTCTCTTTGCTTCACCTTGCATCCTGCATCCTTTTAAACGGGGTTAGCAGTGTTGAGATGGTTTGGTCACAGACTTAAATCCTTTTAGGAGATGCCAGCTCTGTTGTACAGTTGGATTTTAAAGAAGTGTTTGTCACTTGTAGCACAAAGAAATATATGCCACAGTGTTACCTCGGAAGACCTGGAAAATGCTGGCCGGCTTGCTTTACCGCAGGATGTGAGAAGGATGGGGACCTTGACAGATCTCAGCTTCCAGTCCCAGATGACACTGACACTCAGTTATTTCTCCTCCTCTTTCTTTTTTCCTTCTAACTCTTGAAAAATAGATACAATGTGAAGGAAATAAGGAACTTTAGTGGGAATATGCTACACTGGAAACATCTATTTCTGTGAGCCAAAGCAATTTAATTGCTAGCAGCACCCTACAGTTCAACCATGGAAGAAATTCCATCCTTGTGCCCCATCCTGCAAATTCGTGTATTATGTCAAACCTTTTCGGTATGCCAGGCACCTCCCTCCTGTTCGCTTCCTTCTCCTAACAACTTTAAGGTAGGTTTTTATTTGTTTGCTCATGTTTTATTTGAGACCGTGTCTCATATAGCTTAGACTGGCCCCAGACTCAATATATAGCCAAGGATAACGGTGAACTTCTGATCCAGAAATAGATTCTAACAACAAAGGGCTGAGAGTACAGGGATACACAGCACTCTTGCCAAGTTTATGCCTTAGCCAGTTCAAACAGCACCGCTTCATGCATGCTAGGCAAGTTCTCTGCCAAGTGAGCTTCTCCCACCTGAAGGGAGGTATTATTTTGTCATAGTCTTTCACATGCTAGTAAGTGACGAAAGTGTGATTTCTACCCAGGTCGCCTTATCACGATCTGTCAGGAATCTGTCACACAGACCATGACAACCACCCTTGTCTGTGACATTTAGTCCATAGTGTATCATATGCTTCTGGAAGGGCAAGTGTCTCTGAATTCATGTTAGGTTAAGCACGTAGGAGCAGGATGCATAAGCTGTTGCTTCAGTATTGTGGGCTGGGCTGGATTGGACTCTTGAAGTTATTCCTCGGATTGGGCAATAATCCTGAGTCACTCTGCCTCCTTGGAGCCTCGTCCTTCGGCGGCAGGCACATCACTGCTTCTCATTGTTACTACTTTGAGGAACACACTATGGCTTGCTCTAAGATATTGAGAGGAGAAATGATTGACAGCTGTCTGTTTCTTTTTTCCAAGGGATGCATTTCTTCCTTCACTAAAATGAAAGTGTTGACTCTCCTCTCCACGCTTTATCTTGTTTGTTCCTCTTTTTGATCAGTATTCACATCTGTGTGGCTGTACAGCCCACAGTACATAGAACTTGAAAATGGCGGCCTTCGATTCACATTCCATTTAGGAAAAGAGAAAGCTGAATATTTCTCCATCCATTTATTCATCAGATCACTGTCAATACATGCCCTTCCTCTGGGGACTGGTAAATAGAAAAATCAAAGACCAGGTCCCCTGGACCTCTGTCAGCAGGCTGCGATCTTCCCTTCCTTGTGTTGTTCAGCTGTCTGCTTCTGTCTGGTTTTCCTTTCCTCTTGGCCTTTGTGTAATTCATGATTACTTTTCTTCCTTCTCTTGTTTTTATGGCTTCACTTCCTCCTCCTGTTGTTATAGCTGTCTTTTCCCCTCTCATCACATTTCCTGTTGCCTCTCCAGCTCAGTGGGGCCCCATCCAACTCACACACTGTCTGGCCTCAGACTCATTTTGGTCTCAAGGGAGAACAATCTTGGGTCGAATAATCCCAATCCCCAGAGAGATCGCAGAAAGATTCTGGAGACGAAGTATCCCAAAGTTTTTCTCTTATTGATTTTGTCCTAGAATGGATTCCAAGGATTCCTAATTAAGGAGAGAAAAAATACCCATGCTTAGTGGCCTTCGAGACTCAGACTATTCTGAACTCTGACAGCACCAGCATCCATCAAATCAAACAATGAAATCAGCTTTGGTTACTTAGCATAATAAACTTGTAATACTCTATTAGTGAAGGGATCAATGTCTCCTGTCTTGGAAATAAACATCAGAGCTTGGCCTCAACTTTCAGGTAACGGCGGAGTCCATTATCATGTGGCAACATTCGATTGCATTGACGTCAAGACAGATTTATTAAAATAATAAATAGTACGTGATTTTCAGCCTTTCATTTCCAAAGCTCACCACCGCCCTCGCCAAGGTGATCTGAAACCTGTCACCTATATCTTCTACTTATTGTTGATGACCTTTGTTACTGCATTCTTGTTATCTGGCAGTTTATATGCCAAGCAATTTTTAAAATTAATTTTTAAGATGGAAATTTTAAGTTACTAAGAACAACATTAATAATAAGAAAAAGGAACATCAGAAAGTTAAGAGTTGGGGTGTTTTCCCAGCATTGTAGGTAAGCAGGGGTTACTTCAGATGTGCTTTTCAAAGTCCAAATGTGGCTAACTGCAAACTCTGTGTTCCTGCTTCCTTTTCCCAGTTTCCAGCCTCAGGGCCTTTGCCCTAGCTGTTTCCTTTGCCTGGAATGTTTTTCCCTCTGCTTGTTCTCATTATTCAAGACTTCTGCAATGTTAATTCCAGAGATACATTGCCTGGGAGTCCCTAAGAGATGCCTAGTGCCCCACCCTAAAATATGCTTAACCCCACATCTTTCATCATCCCTTGTTCTGTGTTCTTTTCTTCACAGTCACGCACCCGAGATCGAGGACAGCATCTAGTACCCAGCAGCACTCAGTAAATAAGTATGCATTGACTAAACGAATGAGTCTAAAGATGCGGGTCCTTTCACATGTTTCCGACACTCACTCCAGCCTGCTACCTGCGGACCAGAGCTTTTGACATTCTTAGGAAGAAGAAAAACTGGACAGAAAACAACATCAGTGCCCACTTAGATGTTAAAGATTCTGACTCCAGTTCATTGTCCTAGTATCCAAACCGATTTAGCAGAATTGGGGGGAGCAGGACATACGAGAGAAAAAGAGTCCCTCCTCTTTTCAGTCGCAGATTTACCTTGCTTTAAGTTCCAAGGGACTCGGTGCTGCTGACAATGAGGAAACAAACAGCCCACGGTCAGCAGATTTTTTAGTAATACACTTTCATCATGTCTCTCTCCTCTGTACAGCTTATAGACCAGTGTCCTCTTCCCTCAGGTTATTCAGGCCAACCTCCCGGTGCCTGGAACCTCTGGCAGATTATAGTTACGGATGCATTTCTACCTCCTCTCCTGGTGCCTGAACTTGCAAATTACCTGTGCCTTCCCAGGCCCTTTCAGTGTGCCTAAAGCCGGGCACACCCTGGAGAAGACAAGTCCCTATTTCCAAGCACCACAGTTCCTACTTCAATTTGTCCTTGGCTTTGGGGGAGGCACTTTGCTAATGTTTCTGGAATTCAATTATAGTTCCATTTGCTGAACCACATCAATGTGGATACCCTTGCTCCATCAGTCCTCAGCTCTTACGCAGGTCTCTAAATCTCCCTGTGCCTCAGTTTCACCAACTGCAAACCGAGACGATCCTACTAAGTATGTATTAAGGTTGCTCAGAGGGTCATTTGGGACCCTCTTATACTGGGGTTTGTCCCAGAGCTTGGTACATTCTGACTGTTTAGGAAAAAGCTAGAAGTATTTCTTCCTCTGTAGAGCTGGTCCCAGCCTACAAAGGTCTGTAACCACACACAACTAGATGGGTCCACTTGTCCAGAATGCACTGCTATGACGAATCCCAGATCCTTTGGAAGCATTCCATTCTCATCTCTTGTAACCTGCAATGGGGTGTGTGTGTATGTGTGTGTGTGTGTGTGTGTATGCGTGTGTGTGTGTGTGTGTGTCCGGGGTCGGGGGAGGGAGGGAGAGAGAGAGAGAGAGAGAGAGAGAGAGAGAGAGAGAGAGAGAGAAAGTTGTTGCTTTTTACTTAACTGAGTTTTCATGACCTCTCAGCCCAGTGAAACAGAAGAGTAAGAAATGATACTTGCCAGCAGTGCCCAAGATGTCTACTCTGCGTCTAGTCTCACTAGCTCTTTTTTTTTAAGTGCAGCCAATGGTGAATACAACACCAAATTCAACAGCTTTTCTCCCCGCTGGTAGCAGTTGTTCACCAGAGTGACATTCTTTTGAATTTCGCAGGCTCATGGGTGACAGTGGGAATTGTGATGTCATCTAGTCACATCTGCAAAGAGGGAGTTGCCAAAATGTCTGGTCTGGATTCCAGCGAAGAAATTCCTTCTTATCTTTGGCTAGACATACTTTCCTCTCAGAATCAGCTACAGCAGTCAGGGGAACATCAGTGTGGGAAAGCAACCAGTCCTCCTCCTCCTCCTCCTCATAATAAGCTGACATATACTTCAAGACAGTAGTCAAGTAATCCTCTCCTCCCAAAAGAACAATCAAAATATTTATTTGCATAGCTAATATCGCAACAGCATAGGCAGCCAGGCAAAGTTGCTCTCTTGTGAATAGCATTAGCTTGTAGTTCATGGCTTAGGTGACTGACTGCTCTGGAGAGGAATAAAAACATATCTCCAGACTTCTGGTCAATAAACACTTCAGATTATTTTTTTTAAGTTACCCTGCTAATTAGAACACTCAACAAAGACACATTTAATACCTGTAGTGTGCAGCTTTGAGGTACATGGTATTTTGCCAAACAGTAGAAAGGATACAAAAGTCTATAAGAAATAGTCACTGCTGTAATGAAACTTAGAGACAGGTACAAATCTGTACTGATAACCCGTCATGACTGGGCACTGGAATAAATGTGGAAGGTACAAGTGTAAGTTTTCTATCGTCAGGGAACTCGGTCTGTAAAGGACTACAGTTTACGTTTGGTAGAATCATGTAAGTGCTGTGGAAGACGTTAGTGGTG
Source organism: Rattus norvegicus (assembly GCF_021556685.1). Taxonomy (NCBI): domain Eukaryota; kingdom Metazoa; phylum Chordata; class Mammalia; order Rodentia; family Muridae; genus Rattus; species Rattus norvegicus. Next base: position 24,332,214 of record NC_141535.1, on the reverse strand, counting down.
CTGTGTAGTCTAAGGTGTAAAGGAATGAATGCCTCTTGTTTGGTTGTTTTTTGTTTTTGTTTTAACTTAGAACCTACTCAGTTCATGAATGGAGCCTTAAAGGAAAAATAATGCTGGCATAACATCAAATAAAACAATAAAGTGGGGGAAAGTTTCAAGAAAAGAAGTGACTACAAAAGCAGGAGAGACCTTGCACAATCAAAATTGCACCAGAAGTGGGGTGATTGAGAGCTAGGCCTGGAGATAAAATCAGAGAGTAAGGGAAAACAGCTTCAGGAAAAACTAACCACACGAACCATGGAAACACTGAGTTATCCAACCCCAAAGAGTTTTGAAGGTGATTTTAAGCAGGGCTGTCCTGACAAGGTTTGCTGTTAAAAAAAAAAGTTAGTTTGAAAACTACGTGAAGAAGCTATAGAAGGGAAACAGAAGGAAAAGTAGTCAGAGATCCATTTGCACACTGCTGGGGGAGCATTCTGGTAAGAGGAGTGAGAAGTGAGAAAATGAAGGATCCTACTCTACAGGAGAGGGGCTACAAAGGGCAAAGATTAGTCAACCAACCTCTTTCCTTTAATTACACTTAACATTTTTATTCATTGTTTATTTGTGTGTGTGCACGTATGCATGCAGTCGTGTGCACCTGAGTGCTCTACCACATAACACAAGCGTAAACATCACAAGACGAGTTTTCACAATTGGGCTCTTACTGTCCTCCATCATGAGGGTCTCTGGGACAGAGCCCCCAGGTGTCGGACTTACTGGCAAGCACCTTTACCCACTGAGTCATCCCACTTACCCGTATTCAATCAACTTCATTCTCAAAAGATTAATCACCAGTAGATCTTTTTTCCCACACGATGAGTTCTGTTATGTTGCATATATGCATTATTTAGCTGCTAATTGTTTTATGTGAAAGAACCAAGTTTACTTTACAGAATCCATCCTATTAACAACCCCAAACAAGGAAATCAACATTTTACCCTTTAATCTTTTAATGTGCAAAGAGCTTTCTGCAACTCTTCCCCGAAACAAACACCAAAAGAAATGAAAACAAATCAAAAACCAACACAAGAACCAAACAAGAAAGAATTTTATTTGGGGGAAAAAAATAAGAAGACACAAGACAAGACAGGGAGTCTTACAAAGTTCTGACTTAACTCTTTCAGAACTCGATTACAAGAGCTCCCAGCTCTTATGTTACTGACCTCTGATTTGTGTGAGGTTCTTTGAATGCATTGTGAGTTTGAGGTGCAAGATGTCCCTGAGGGATCTACCTTGGAACAGGAAGGTCATGGAGGCAGAACTGGACAGAGAAGGAAAATGCAGTGTAGGCTGGATGGAGACTAAGTCAACCTGACGGGTGTCTCTGCAGGACTTAGCATCCATTGAGGGCCCTGACCTTGGCACAATAGCCTGCTTACCCAGACTCACTGATCAGATGTAAGATGTGCAGGGCCAAGTGTGATCTGTGTGGATGTGATGCTTAGCCATCAAGATAGCCCCACGGATGATGTTACTCCCCGGCACCTTAGCATGCTCCTTGAAGAGGGGTCTCTGTCTCCCACATCCGCACACCCCTGCTTCGGTGGATCTCAAAGATAGAACCAGGCTGTATTCCTGGCCTTGGCAGAACTAAATCTAGATTGTTCTAGCCAGATGGCTTTATCTCCTATACTTAGAAGAGCTATTTTAGAGCTGTAGAAACATAAAAATCATGTTGAGAAATGAATTCGAAATCAAGTTTAAAATAATTTACTACTAATAAGATTCTAGTGGACATTGAAAGAGGAAAACAAAGAAATTAACGTTGACATGAGGATATTGTTCTCTTGCATTTCTGTACAACAGAAAAGGCAGAATCAACACTAAATGCAAAGCAGTCCTGCAGCTAGAAGGAACATAATGGAGTTTAGAAAATTTCTAAACCATAGGAAAGCATAGTGGCTCCTTCGTCAGGGATCACTCCAAAAACTTAATTTTTTTTCAAATCACTCATAATTGAACTACAACATGCTATCTTGTCAGAATTATGATACAATGGGATGAAAACGGGAAGTAACTTTTAAGACTACTAGAACAAAGAAAGAGTGGCCATTCCAGTTTAGAATTTCAGTCTACTACAGCATCAGAACAGAGCTAATTGGAGACACTGAAGATATAGACATGTGATTCCTGTAACTGGCACTACACATGGACCTTGTGGATTCCTCAACCCTCCAGCTCTCCGTAGCTCTTCAAACTCATTGATAAATTTGACTCCATAAATTTGTAATGCAGTGATAATAGAGTTGTAGTGTGCTCTTCAGCTAAGAAGACACTTGTTTGTGATCTCTCTTTGAAAATGGCAGTCTGTCCTACAAAGACAGAGCTTCCTACTCTACAACCATATCTCCAAATTCCAGGTCCAAGTTATTGCAACAGTGTCAAGGGTGTCATAAGTCACCACCATAGGTTAATAATGACTTATGTATTTTTCCATTAACATATTTTAAGTGATTGATATATTTCAAGTTATGGCAAAAAATAATAAAACAGGATTTACTTTTAAGAACTTGTCAGTCACGTGTGTGTGTGTGCGCGGGAGTGTGGGCATGTGTACGCACGTGATCTGGTGTGTGCAGATCAGAGGTCACCGCTGATTGTCTTCATCTATGACTCTCCACTTTATTTTCAGAGACAGAATTTCTCCCTAAATCTGGAGTTTACCAATTTAGCTAGACTAGAGGCCAGTGAGCTTAGGGATCTATCCAAACTCCCTAGTGTGCCTAATAAAACCTGGCTTTTCCAGTGCAGGGATCCCAACTCAAGGCCTCGTGTTTTGGTGGCCAGTACTTTCTGGACTGAGCTATCTTATCTCCCTGGTACATCATTTACAAGTCTGGATGGTCATGTCCTCCTCCTCCTCTCCCTCCTCTTTCTCCTTTTTAACCCTGGAAGGTTTACCTGGAAGAAAGAGAATGGAGAGAAAGAAGCCCATTTTCATATCTAAACTAAATACAAATCTGTCTGTCCCCACACAGTTTGAGGGTGATTGTGCTAGGTGTTTGGTCTTTGAGGTTATCAATCACAAGCTATATTACTTGTCTGTGGAAAATAATGTATTTCAAAATCACATCTCAAGAACTTTAAAAAAATTCAACAGATCAAGTTAAATGCTATGATTTTCAGAGTGGAACTGCTTAAGGAACAGCTGCATTAAATGTCTATGGTGTTTTTAATTTCAACGAAAATCATAATGTTGGGCTATACATATATCACAGTTGCAAGAGGAAGACGGACGCCTTGGCCCTCTTCCTCCAACACCAAGACTGCTGCTTATACTGGACCCCATGCTGGACATTGGAAGCCTCACCGCTATTGTCCCTCACAGTCTGAAACCTCCGATGCCACCTTTTCCAGAAAATAGGCCAGTGAGACACCACTTCCTCTCATTGTCTTCTACCAAAACAATTTGTCCTAAAAGCAAGGTAGTTTGGGTGACTGTAGGTCACTCACTGGCGACCTTGCTAGAAGGTGGGGCGGGGGGGATTGTGTGGGGGTAGAGGACACGTGGAGTTTATGCTTCAGAGAGGCCTCATTCATCCTGTGGGGAATTCCTCACACAAAGTTTTCAAAAGATGGTAACCCAAAAAGAAAAAAGAAAAGAAGAGAAAAGAAAAAAAAAGAAGGAAAATCAAGCCCAGGGGCTTATAACTGTAAAAGTGAAAGACAGCTAAATGCTTTACTCTGGGCTTGTGCATGATCTGACTGGTGGTAGGCATTATATCCCCCGAATCAGGGAGTTAGGGGACATTCTGGTGTCCGTGGAGGAGGTAGAGAGGAGTCATTGGAGTGCCTCTTGCTGACATCTTTCCTTGTGTCCGGATTGTTCCAGATGGCAGGAAGTCAGTGCTCAGGCCTCTGGCTGGGCCATTCTCCAAAAGCTGACCCTCAACTCCTGTGCAAAGGCGAGCAGCCAGCTCAGCAAAGAGTGATGCTCACCTACATAGGAACCTACCTCTGAGCCCTCCAGAGCAATCTGAAAATGTAACCAAGACGAGATGGGGAAAGACCAGGGTTTCAGGCCTCGTTACAATGTATATGCTAATTATTAGGTGGAAGAAACATTATAATTGTTATGAAACAGCTAAATAAAAATAGAATACCTGCCAGAGAGCTTCTTTACTTGGCATTTTTACTGGAGAATAAACAATGTGTTCTTTGTAGAGCTTAAAAAAAAAAGGAGGGCGGGAGCTGCTAATTTTATTTAGGAAACTTCGGTTTGTAGCTTGTTGTAACTAGACTAGTGCTTGTATTCCTTGACATCTTGATTTATAAAAACCTGAGGTAGTTCAGTTTCAATAATTCTTTTTCTTCAAGCAACACTAGAGAAAGAGAAAAGAGATTGGCGTGCCCCTCTAAAATGGCATATGCAAAAGCTTTACAATTCTCTTTGTTAACTCTGGGTCAGATTTCATGAAAAAGCAATTGGAATTCTTCCGGCTGCCATTCTTCCGTGTGCCTATGGAGGGGAGGCTTCTGCTCCTAATGAGCACCAGGAAGCTTCCTTCCACAGAATTTTATCTTTGGAAGATGAAATGGCCTGTTTCCCTCAACACTTCTCAATCTTCTTTCTCTGTTGTTGACTCTCCCTCCTCAAGTACAGCAAAGAATGCCTAATTAATTCACTGCTGAGAAATTCATTCTGGTGTCTAGACTTGGTAGGTGGGACCTGAAGCAGATGAAAAAGCTTAGCAGGTCCTGTGTCTTTTAAAAATCATGGTGGGTAGGGAGAAAACCACGAGGAATTGACATACAGGAAGTGGCAAAGAAAGAGTTCATCATATATTCGGGTTCCTGAATTTGCTCCTGGAAGATACTCAGAGGTCCTTTGTGTTTAAAAATAAAGATAACAAAGAAAAGGAGCAATATATAAATAATACTGTTTGGAAAGTCTCAGGTAAAGCCAAGCTTATTCATAAAAGGTTATTGCTCTCCTCATATCAAATAATAAAAGTAGAAAAGGATACCCGAAGTGCATTTACATAACAAAAGGCAGCCAGAAAGGAAACATCTCTAAGTCAGTTATCAATTCGTGTTATTGCAGGGAAACTGCCCGTCCCCAAGCCACCCCTGCAGGGAATAGCAGAGGAGGCAATACTGCCTCTCCCATTCTGCCTGCCCGAGTCCCGGCTCCTCACTGCCTAGAATTCCAGCCAGGAAATCACCAGTGGAGATCCTTTCCAATGCTCTGTAGAGGCAGAGCACTCATCTTTGTTACAAGTCCCATTTTTAAAGCAAATAGAGTGAGGAATTAAATTTAATTGCTAGGTTTAACCTATCAGAGTCTTCTGGATAAACAATACGCTAATTGATGACCTAGAGTCCCCCTTCTCTAAATTAGTTCCCAAATCAAGAGATTGACTAGAGTTTAAAAATACCCCCAAAAAAGATGGTTTAATGGATTAATTCTGGAGTTGCAGGGCCAAGAAAGAGACCTATTTCCTGTTGCCCGGCGACCCAGTCACGTGTGAGATAGAGAATGGAGAAGTGTGCTAATTCTGTGTTCTCACTCTCCTTTGTTCTGTCTCCACTGTGGTGGCTTGAAAAAGAATAGCCCCTATAGGCTCATAGATTTGAAAGCTTGGTCAGTCAGGAGTGGCACTGTTTGAAAAGATTAGGAGGTGTGGCCTTGTTGGAGGAAGTGTGCCACTGGGAGTGAGCTTTGAGATTTCAGACGCCCATGCCAAAGTCCAGAGTCTCTTTCTTAGCCAGTGGATTGGTACATAGTCCTTAGCTACTTCTCCAGCACCATTTCTGCCTGTGGGTCACCATGCTTCCCACCATGATGAATTAAACTTGTGAAATGAAAGGGGTGCCGTTGATAACTATGGGACAACAGCAGATGTAGACAGGGAACTGTCAAGGGTACGTCAAAATTTGTGTTCACTTCATTGAAGACTGAATGTTACCCTAAAATAGGAAAGCATTATTTGGGGACGGTGCCTAATCCTTGTGAACTATGAATCATAGCACTCAGAAAATGTACAGGATAGATAGGTACGTATTGATAGTATATACTATAATTTATTCCATTTTAAGTGAGTATACACAAATACTTTATGAGCCTATCCAATAATAAGATACTGGGCATCTGTGATATAAAAAGTATTATTTGGTTTTCTATAGATATAAAGACAAGCAATATACATTATATCCTAAATACAGTGAACTAAGAAATATATTCAAATGACCAAGCTGTAAGCAAGCTATCACAAGTGGTTCTAAGAGAGCTAAGAACAGTGTTCTGGGAAAACTCTGAGGGAATGCTTGGGGGGGGTGGGTAGGTGGGGGCTCAGATTTAAATGATAAGATTGGAGGGAGAACTGAAGAACCAAACTAATTATTGGCAAGTTGGTGGTGTCACGAGGCGCACAAGTCAAAGGAGCTATACAGCATTCTGAGTGACAAGGGAACGGCACAGGAAGCAGCCTTGGGACACCAACACTCCAGCTGGACAAGAGAAAGCACACATGAAGAGGTATGTGGTAGATAATGTTGGAGAAGTAAGCTCAGGCAAAACTTGTAGAGACAGGAATAACAACTGTACCTATGTTCGTCATATGACTGAATCCAGAAAACCAAGGGACTTAAATACTTTGGGGCTAAGTATTAGCATTAAGATCCTTATCAAGTCTAAATTAGACCTATTAGCTTCCCATTGGCCTTTTTAGCCACAGATTTTGAGCCTGAAACAACACGAATATGTCATCCCGCCCTTCGGGAGTTGCAAGCCTACTGTTGATAACAGTGGCTAATGTCAGGGCAACAGGCCTGCCTTCTTCAGGGACTTGAGGGAGAAAGTCCCTTATCTTCTGCAGATGGGTGGCTTCTAGAGGCCTCCTACATTCCTGAGCCCCTGCTCACCACAGTCCAGCTTCAAAGCGGCAATGGTAAACAGGGGTCATTCTCATACCCCAGTCATTCTGGTCTCTCCTTACTTTTAAGTACCGGTGTAAGAACATTCACAGGGATAACCAGGGAAAACGTTCCCTATTGTTGATTAGTAATCTTAACTCTCCTTTGTAAATCTCACATTCACAGGTTCCTGTGATTAGAACTTGGTGTCTTGGGGGAGCATCATTCTGCCTAGTTATTTCAACCTGCCAGTCAGTGTCTTCCTTGACTCCCTAGTATCCCCATCCCCTAGCATGGGCAAATAGCTTTGTCTGCTATTCTCCAAGTATCTTTAGTATCCAGTACTGTGTATATAAGGGACTTCAGGGGAAGGCTAGAGGGTCGGGACTGATGATCACTGTAGAACTTAAGAAAATGCTCAAATGCTGCAAACATCTTTGTTTCTAATGTTTTTAGTCTCAGGGGAGTTTAGCTTTAGCCCCCATTTTCCTCAGTCTCCCCGCTTGCCCCACTTCCTGGACTCCTTTTTTCCATTTTTACTCCCTGAGCCCCATGCCCCAGGCTGGTCAACATCCTTCCTTTCTTGATGCTTACTTGAAATGGAAATTTCCTGATACATTATTATTTAATGTAATTGGGTTTGTTTTGTCTTTAACCTTTTCTCTCCAGGAATATCCTGTGCCTCAAAAGATCCATTAGCATCTTGAGACAAATTCAGGATCCAGTTGAATTCTTTTTAATAGTTCATCTTCTCCCTACGTGCTGCTAGAGAAAGCTTTCATACCAGCCTCTCTATACATTTGAGATAGTGACTATGTAGCCCAGGTTGGTCTCAAAGTGGACATCCTCCTGTTTCAGCATTAAGAGTTAGAATTACAGGCATGAGTTATCGCACCTGGCTTCAATCCCAGATTCAAAACATTTAGTCCCTTTTCACTGCAGGCATAGATAACTTTCTCTAGAACAGGCTTAACTTGAAAGTGGTTTACATCGGGGACAGCAACCTGCCTGAACATAGGAGTCCAGAGAAATCCACAACTCTGGTTTGGTCTCAAATAACCTGGTGTATCCGGGTGAGTCACCTCCCTTTTGAGCCTTTTACACATAAAATAGAAAATGCAAATTCAATGTCTTCTGAGTTCTAAAATTCTAGGTTTCTAGATTTTAGACTTTATAATTTCTTGATACAGAATGTGGCTTTTGGATAAGCCAGCTCTGAGGGATGCTGGAGTGTCCAGTGAGGACCACTCCTAAAGAGAACACAGAATTAAAGACCTGCTGTATCTTGGAATCTCTGATTATGCTAGGATGGAGTTGTTATGTGTAGTTGAGAGACCGTACTAGATAAACATAGTTGCAAATATTCAATACTACAAGAAACTTTAGGGCTGCAGAAACTACTATTGTAAAGTCTTGAGCTCTCCCTCTCCCCCTCTCCCTCCCCCTCCCTTAAACCAGCCCCCTCCCCCTCTCCTTCTTCTTCTGCCTTTGAAATAGGGTCTCACTCTGTAGCCCAAGCACCTTTATTGTTTAAAGGGGGTGGTTGGGATGGGAGACAAGCTGAGAAACTTTGAATGAAAAAAAAATGACTTGATGTTTTAAGAATTGATGTTTTAAGAAAAATTAATCTAACAGTTATGTACGAGAAGGACTGAAACAGTGGGGAAAGAGGAAAACCAATTAAAACACTTGTAAAAAATTCAGGCATAATAAAACTGTAACAGGATGCTGATAGGACTTTTCCTGCTGTCTGCAGGCTTCCGCAGCCGAGCCAGGGTTGAGGACAATGGGCAGTAACAGTTACACATTCTAAAGTTCCTTGCTAAACACATTCAAGCATAACCTGCTAGCTAGGTGTTTTGGTGTTTTTTTTTTTTTGTGTGTGTGTGTGTGTGTGTGTGTGTGTGTGTGTTTGTTTGTTTGTTTGTTTGTTTCTGGCCTCATTGTCTAGAAAAAAGTTAGAGCATCACTAAAGGGAAGATACAAAGAGAGACAGCATTAATGGTCCATTCCCTCTCCCATCAAATGCTCCTGGAGTCTGAGGGACAAGAAGCCAGCTCTGGCATGGGCATTGGTGAGGGCATGAATATCAATGGATGCCTTCACAATACGAAAAAGGAAAGCAAACACATTTCCCTCTCAAAAGCCAAACCACATAAAATGTATTTGGGCTCCATCGTCAAACTAGAATCAGAGAGAATATTGCTTCTTTGGGAGAAGATTATGTTGTTTGATATTTAAAGATATGGCTTCGCTTTGTTTAACAGTTAGGGCTGGTCTAGACCTCACTATTCAGACTGGCCTGGAACTCATAATACGTTGCTTCTGCCTTCTTTAGTGCTAGGATTATAGGCAGCGTCCTGCTAGTTTGACATCCTTCCCAAGGCTGTGCAAAGGTCTTCCAACCCACAGCTCTGCTCTGTGAAAGAGAGGCTGGAAGCTGGAGAGTTATAGGATGGAGCTTTGGAGAGACAGAGAAACTACCATGACAGAGGCCCAGGACACAGCAGCTGGCTTCTTCTCTAGCTGCATCGACTTCCTGGCCAACCACACCCCATGTCTCCTCAGAACCGGCAACTCCCAAAAGCCAGAAACAGATGACTTAGAAGGTGGGACAAAGTGGGTTAAGGCGCAGGGTCTGTGAGGCTCCTTTCTCAGTCCTGTAGACTCTCTGGCCATGCCCACCAAGGAACAAGGGATGGGCATTCCCCTGGGATAAACAAAAGTCTTTTTTTTTTCTTTTTTTTTTTCAGAGCTGGGGACAGAACCCAGGGCCTTGCGCTTGCTAGGCAAGTGCTCTACCGCTGAGCTAAATCCCCAAGCCCCGGAAGTCTTAATTTAAATTAATCTAGACTTTGAAAATTCTGAAACTAAGGCTCATGTTGAGACATTAAACGCAGCAAGAAGATATACACAGGAACAAAGCAAAATCAGAAAAAATATTTTTGAGAGCAGTGGAATTTCAAAATGAGCGAAACTGTTTCCTGTTTGTAGCTCATAAAATCCAGCTTCAATAATGAATTGATATGAGGACAATAATAAAAACCTATAATAACAGCAATAATAATAATCATTTGTTGCGTACTTACACTTATGCTGGGTTCTGTCGGGTGTTGAAGACGCATTGTTTTATTTAAGCCCTACAAGAACTTGGTAAGGAGGATGCTATTAGACAAGCCTGTGTGCACTCAGGGTGGCAAGGCTGTAGACCATAAGGTTGAGAGTATTAAATTTAATCTCATTTAATAGATTTGAAACCGAAACTCAGAGAGGTTAAATAACTTGTTACACCCTACACTTAATAAGTAGCTAATTTCAGACCCAGTATAACCTATTTGAGGCTGAAATAGAACGGAGTTGCAACAGGGGAAGGAGCAAGGAATAAGCAAATGAATTTCTGTATTACTGTGACCCAAGCATGTGTGAAATGACAGGGAAAGGTGGTGACAAAATGCATGGATGTTGACCTCCAATATGGAATCCACAAATACTGTTTGTTGCTACATATCATATTAAGTGATATATATCTGAATAATTGAACTTTGGTGACTTTGTTTTGTTGCCTTTTTATTAAATTAATTTATTTATTTAATTCCAAAAATTGCCCCCTTCCCAGTAATGAGATGTTCCCTGCTTGCTTTGAACTCAGTCCTATGGAATATATAATATATAATCAAAATGAAATTTACCATTCGTGTATTGTGAATATTCTACTATAGGATATTTGAGCAAGATAAGTTTGTGTTTATTACTTTAATGATGATGTAGGTACTTCACATAGACTGAATTTCAAGCAAAATTTGTCATAACTTTAACCCTGAGAGAAAGGGTCTTATTCTATTCACCACACTGTTCTGACATCATTTCACCAGATGGGCATCTGATGAGATTCCTATGTCTGTACTGAGCGTCTGCTAGGTTCCAGGCACTGAATTCTGTAGAATGTTGGTGACCAAGCAAACCCCTTACTGTGCATGTTCAACACTCCTTCCATCCAAACAGAATTCTGACAGTTGTTCTATATAGCTTTGCTTCTCTGCTGTCTGAGAAGATTCAGACCTTTCCAGATTCCTAGACGCTTGAGGCACAGAGTGAGACGGGCAGCCAACAGGACTGGCTAACAAGAAGGGAATCCCGATGAGTCGGGAGAAGAGGAAAGAATAGGCAAGCGTGTGGCCAGTCAGGCTTCTGGAAATCTCTGTCAGGTTGGACTTCTTTGTTGTGCCCTCTCAAACCCAGGAGAGGATAATAATTCACTAGGAATAGATTCCGGCTTCTGAGATCTCTGCAAGAAAGGCTCTGTCATGGTGTGAGTGAGAAATGTCCCCAAAGGTCATCCGCTGGTGGCATTGTTTTGGGAGAATCGTGGACCTTTTCGGACTGTGGCCTCAATGGAGGAGGTGGGTCCCTGTGGAGTAGCCTTGGAGGTTATAGCTCAGACCTTCTCTCAACCTGGTCTCTCTCTGCTTCCTTGCCAGCTAAGGCACACGTGAGCTTCAGTTGCTGCAGCAACCTGCAGCCACCCTGCAAGCATTCCTCTCCCGACAGGATGACTGTCCTTCCCCGCAAGCCATGAGCTAAGAATTCTCCTTCTTTCAAGTTATTTTTTTTATCAGATATCTGGTCACAGGGCCATGTAAGTATTAGATTAAAACTCCGGGACTGTAAGCATTGTTGTTTTAAATTTCCAGGTCAAGAGGGGGAATTAAAGCAGGTAAGTAATGTTTTCAGGGGTTTCCAGCCCCAAATCCAGTTCCCGTGAGCCTGACTCCTGCTCCCTCTCCACAGCGCCACACTGCATCTCCACAACCGTCCGTTAAGCGGGGCTGAATCAAAGTGCTTCCCTTGTGAGGAACCTCTGTTTATTCTGGTATCATACACAAATGGGAAAGGCTTACTTCTGGTATTTGATGCAGAAGAGAAACAGCTTAGCTACCAGCCTGGAAAACAGGCCTGCCTGCTGGCCTGAGCCTGCCTCCCGGTCTGATGCTTGATTCAGAAGCCCTACCACTCTGCGCCCACGAAACGGCAATGCTTGCCACAGAAGGTTCATCTGGAACCTTTGCTGAAATTGCTTTAAGGCCATGCATCAGGAAATCAATGTTTGCTACCAGGTTGCTGCCTGATACCCAGAGGTGAGGAGGAAAAAAGCTTCTGCAAACCGCTAACCAAGTTACCACAGACCTTTCCAATAGTCAGGTAACAAACAAAAAAATACACGTACTTGTTTTGGTCAATTATCATTTTAAATGGCTTGAAGTAATGTTTTCATCCTTGATTGCCATAGAAACCATTACAAAGCTTCTTACAAATGCTTCAGAAATAGGGCCACCTGTTCAGTGACTACAGCGGACTTCCAATGAAATAGATGGTACTGGGCAGACAAAATCCAATCCATTGAAGCATCATCTCTGATTCCAGCCACTGTGGATGAGCTGAGGGTGCGAACAGGTAAAGAGCCCGTGAGCTGGCAGTGGTCTGAGGTGGTTTGGGAATAGTGTGTGCAGATGTCACTCCTGAAAGCCGGACAAACGTTTTGTTTGAGGGAATATTCCGGGGAGGTGTGAGCTGGAGAGTGATGTCATCTGTATTTAGAGAGTGCATGTTCAGTACCATGACGGACCAGACAAGAATCATATAAAAAGAACTTGAGAAAAAAAAATAGCCAGTTTGCTATGCCAAAATCCAGAGTGTTCTTCTTCAAGGTGAATCATATTCCATTCCAAAATGTCAAGTAGATTTAGTCATTTTAATCTTTTTTATTAGATTAAAACCTGATATGTTTATAAAAAGCCATGGGAAGTGGAACACGGGCTTCACCACTAGGAAGTTGTGTGACACTGAACACATTGTTAGGTCTCTCATAGTCTCCAAGTTGAGGGTGGTATTTCCATTTATGAGAGGACTAAGTAAAATAGCCCATGCAGAGCACTTATCTCAGTCCATAGCACTTAGTACTAACACAGTCCTTAGCACTAATACAGTCTTTAACACAGTCTTTAACACTAAGTACTTAACACAGTCTTTAGTACTATTTTAGCACTAAGTACTAACACAGTCCTTAGCACTAAGTACTTAACACAGTCTTTAATGCTAAGTACTTAATACAGCCTTTAGCACTAAGTACTTAGCACAGTCCTTAGCACTAAGTACTTAGCACAGTCCTTAGCACTAAGAAAGGACTAGATGATGAAGTTACTAGTCATCAAAAGCAATGATAAGTATAACAACTGACAATACATTTGCTGAAGTCACCAACACATATCGTTAATTTTTCTGTTGTTTCATTTCCCTGAACCTGTAGACAATATCTGATCTTAAATAATTGAAAAGAGGATGGGAGCAAACATAGATCTGAGAGGCAGAGTCGATGCCATTTCTGCATAGTGCTGACCCTTCTGAAACTGGTGAATCTGGAAGTTTCAAAGCGCCGTAGGCATCCATGCAGTATTTCCTCCCTATGCTTGGAAAGAAAGCCTGTTTTCGTAAGACCTTGGGCCTGATTTCCAGTGGGAAAAGTGCTAAGGAATTTGGCTTCATTTCCAAGTATCTTTGCACTTTTCCCAATTGCACAGAACCTCCAAGCTTCCCCAGATTAGCTCGTCTCAATGGCATCGAATCTTTCAAAGAGAATGTAATAATTCCACAGAGAACTTAGCATTTCTGACAGCCTACCTCCCACTGTCCTAGCGCTTTATAAATTATGCTGCCTCTGAATGTGAGCTGGGCAGGACCATTTTCCTGGCCCCTCGTGATTCATGGTTTTTCTTAACTATGTCGGTGCCTTGTCAGCAAAGCTGCAGCTTCTGAGCAGTGTGGTGTGAGCTGTTTCTTGTAGGGCAGCTTGCAAAATACATAGTGGTTCTCACGATACTGGTTTTTCTATCTTTTTTTTTTCTTTTTACTACATCAAGGTAACTAATAGCTATTAACTTTAGGAATCCCATCCAAATTCGGAAAACATTACCATTTAATTAACGATCGGTTCTCTGCGATGCACTGTGACCTGAGAAACCCCTCTAATGACGGTGTGCTGTTATCATTAAAATTAACTAAGAAACCAAAAGGAGAGAAAGGAAAGTGGTGTTATTCAGGTCGGATATGAAATGAACATAATTACAAGAAAGCGAAACTAAAAACAGTATCAGAGCAGAGGAAGAACGCAGCCAGGAGGGCCACCATGACAGCTCCCCTGTTTTGAAAAATAAAAGCCATTCTCCACCGGTTCTCGGCTTTCCCAGAATTCTGGTCTCAAACCATGGAGCCCAGGACTGTGGAGCCAACCTGTGGTGAAGGTGGCTTCGAAATGGAGGTTCAAAGCAAAGAGGGATGAAAACTATGTGTCTGTATTTCCCCAACTCTAAACCAGACATTCTTTTTTTTTTCTTTTTTCTTTTTTTCGGAGCTGGGGACCGAACCCAGGGCCTTGCGCTTGCTAGGCAAGCGCTCTACCACTGAGCTAAATCCCCAACCCCTAAACCAGACATTCTTTTTCTTTCCTTTTTAATTTATTCACTTTACACCCGGATCCCTCCCCCTCCCCCTGCTACCTGTTCCCCCATCCTACAATCTCTCCTCCCTTCCCTTCTGAGCATGTGGAGGCCCCCTGCTGCCCACCACACACACACACACACACACACACACACACACACACACACACACACACACACACACACCAAGTCTTTGCAGGGTTAGGTGCATTCTTTCCCTCTGAGGCCAGGCAAGTCAGCCCCGTTAGGGAAACAGATTCCACAGATTGGCAACAGGTTTAGAGACAGCCCCCCCGCCCCCATCCAGTTGTTGGGAGACCCACAGGAAGGCAAGCTGTACGTCTGCTACGTATGTGTAGGAGTGACCTAGGCTCACTCTTTATAAACTAGCCATTCTCAGGAATAACTTATCTCTCTTCCTACAACCTGGCTTACTGAAAAGTCTTTGGAGTTGTACAGGGTTTTTGAGTTGGGGACCTTCCATTCAGGGAGGTCGGGTGAAAGTTGTTAATGTGCAGGATCTCCCAGCATTCTCGCTGTGTGCTCAGAAAGGATTCTGTCACTGCTAACATGCTTTGGGCTTAAGGAATACAGAACAAGAAGAGAGAGCAAAGGATGTTTGGAATGTGACTAGAGGGAGAAATGTGTTTTTAAACAGGATTTTGGAAAGATGAGTGTAGAAAAGCTGTAGAATGAAGCCAGGGTGTAAGAGAGTGGCAGGGAAATGGGATGCTGCACTAACAGTGTTTTTGCTTTGAGGATGACCACAAGGTCTCATCACCTCCTACCAGTTGCTGCCTTTCTTGGCCTTGTCAATGTTTGGATGAGTTATACAGCAGGGAAATATTTTAAAGAAGATGGAACTCCAAAGAGGAGATTAAATTTTTCATAATGGTCTGGGCAAATAAGTTTAGTTGTTTCTAACCTGAGTATGTCTGAAGAAAGTGTCTTTCAACAGTAGACAGAAGAGGTGGGGTTGTCATTGTTGTTATTCTTGTTTCTGCTGCTGTTGTAGGGTGTGTGTATCCTTCTGCGTAGAACCAGTGGAGCCTCTGCCTATTAGAAGTCAGAAGCAGCCCCATGCTGTGGCCATTCGAAATTTCTCATTTATCATGCATCTCCTACGGTGAGGGAGAGCTGGCCCTGCCCGTCAAGTAGGCAAAGCCAGAGAGCTGGCCATGGTGTCTAGAGCATGAGAGAGCTGGCAGCCTGATCTACTCAGCTACCACCCAGAACCAGATCCGGGGCTATGAGGTGGCTCACCCTAATATCTCTCCCATCTTTGAGCTTTGGAAGCATTGTGAGGGGGCCAGTCGTGCAGAACCAAAGCTGCTGGATCTCCATGACACAGAGCAACAATAGGACATCCTGGAAGTCTCAATGAGGATCTGGGATGGACAGTATAGCAGAAGCCAAAGGCCTTGAACCAGACCAATGACTCATTGCAATGAATATTTGCAAATAATTTGTTTGGGCAAAAGGGTGTACTATGTGGCACCCTATGACACATCGCACAGCCTCCACTGTGAAATGTCTTGTCTGTCTGTTTTTTGCTTTCTTTTGTTTTCATTTCTTTTGTGGGGGAGGTTGCAAGGTCAGAGGGTGGATATGGAAGTGAGTAGGGTTGGGGTATAAGATGTGAAATTCACAAAGAACCAATAAAAATTAAAAAAATAAAAAAAGAAAAGAGAAGAAAATGTGACTAAGGTTTAGACGACCCCTTTGTGAGAAATGCTACTCCACACACTGAGAAGAGCATCCCTGGAACTTGAAAGACCTTGATTTCTGTTCAAGTTATACCTCGTGGAGTTCAGGATAAGTTAATGGTTCTCAATGTCCTGTTTTTAGCGTGTGAAAATGAACCATAAGAGAAAACTTGAAGAAAGTTTAAACACAGCGAAAGATTAAAGGGTCTTCAGTTAAAAACATAGACATCTAGCATGTCCCTCTAAGTCGTCTGCTTAGATGAAGCTTCATTTTCACTGACTTTGAGGTCTTTGTAATTCTATGTAACTTACAGAGAACTGATAATACTATAAATCTTTCTTTTTCCTTTCCATTTTTCAGACAGTGTCTCCCTAGATAGGCCGCCCTGGAACTCAAGATCCCCCTGCATCGGCCTACTGAGTGTTGACGTTATAAGCATATGTGATATCACCACACTTAGCTCTTTTTGAACTCAAGGCCTCAAGAGTGCTAGGCAAGGGCTCTACCACTGTGCCATGTTCCCAGCTCATTCCGTAAGTCTTGATGATAAAAATCCAAGTTAGGGCTATTGGAATGCAATTTGCTTACCTGCTTCTGGGTAGCACCATGTTTTGGTACTGATCTTAAAGTTCCTTTCAGCATCCTTTGTGGGACATGTCTAATGTGATGCCATCTTCGGCACTGTTGTGACACCATAGTAGTTCTTTCATTAGTTAGCTAATGAAGTCATATTGTTCACGTATTTGAAAACAAGAGGTAACTGCCTCTGCATGATCTGCTTCTCTTTAAGATGAAAACATGAGATGATTTCACCTAAGGATTGAACAGATCTTTAGTACCAACTCTATCCCCAGCTCCTCACTCGTACAGTCCTGATCGTATTAATCAAGCAAATGAGGAAAGACAACAATGGTGCTGTCTACAAGACATTCAGAACTTTTGGGGCCCTCACTCTTACTGTTGAAATGTATGAGGTAAACATCCATCTGTGCCCGGAGTAACACTGACCCATGTAAGAGACATATCTAGAAAAGGATCTTTCACATCCCAGAGGGGTGTGACTATATCATGTGCGAAACTAAAATACTCTTCAGAGGTTAACTGATGCAATTTGTATTCTCTACATCCAGTTTTACAGTTGGCTGCCCCAGATTCAGTCTACTTACAGGAATGAAGCATCCCAGTTAGAGCCAGAAGATTCCAGAGTGAAAAAGGGCTGTGAGTAGAAAGGCATTGTGCTTACATCTAGGGGAAGCCGTCTTTTGCTCTTTCTAATTCTCTGCTTATAATTCACATGTGATCTTGGGAGCTCTGTCATCTCCCTGACTTTCTCTTTCCTTGTCTATAACATGGGTTGACCAGAAAGCTCTGTCACTGTGAGTTTCAATATTCTATAATGTCATGATGCTTTCCCTATGAGCATTTTCTTGACAGTCAGTATTAATATGTTCAGCAGGAGACACAGCATAGGAAAAAGTAGCTTTTTTTTTTCTTTTTTAGAGTTTTACTCCCAGGTTATGGCTCCATCTGCTACTTTTTAATCTAAATTTGTTTTGCATGCGTATGTGTGTGTGGTGGATGTTTGTGTGTTTATATATGTCCAGATGTGTGTGAGTGCGTGTGGATGTTCCCAAGGTTGATGTTGAGTGTCTTTCTGTAGCTCCCCTCATCTGATAGATCGAGGCAGGGTGTCTCACTGAACTCAGACTTGCCTTGTAGGCTCCTGCCTCTGGAACGCTGAGGTTACAGATGTGCTGCCACACCTACCTAGCTTTCACACAGATTCTAAGGATCCCAACTCTGGTCCTCAAAAGTTGACAGCAACAGGATCTTTACTGGCTGAGCCATCTTGCCAGCTCCATCTGGAACTCTTTCCTGGGTCCTGTCTTCCTTCTCTGGGATGATAAGAGTGTTGCCATTGGGAGTTGGAATTCAGCCTCTACTTCTCTACTCAGGAGGAGCCCTGGCAACTCACCTTCTCCTTTCCCTCCTGCACAGGGGCGAGTCTACTAACATGTTAATAAAGTGTTTCCTGATTGCCACAGAAAGGGGGACTTTCCTTATCTGGCTGGCCCATTGTTTTCATGCTCAAGAACTCCTTTATTGTTCCTCTTTCTCTGATGAGTCCATATCTACCCTGTGCTCTGTTTTCATGGCCTTGTGCTTCTTCTTTAACTGTTGAGGGTCAGCTCAGCAGCTGCAGAAGTTGATTAGTGCCTCGCCTCTCTGGAGAGGCATTTCCCTGACAGCATCGATCCTGGGCGGCTAGCTTTTCAGTCAGCTCCACAGAGGAGAAACTTAGACCGCCAGGGAGGCGTGGCGTTGTCTGGTCAAGGTGAGTTTGGGGCAGTGGACTAATTCATTCCTCTCAGCTCAGACGTTAATTTGGCTTAAATAAGAGCTGTCTGCAAATTTTATTTAAAATCCACTGCCTGCCTGAGACCTTGTGATGGCAAGATTCAAAGACAATTTTTATTGCTAACTTATTAGTCCTTTGAAAGAAGGAAAATTTGATGTTTAATATTTAAACAGTTGGTATTTCCCCAAATTCCTTCATATCTGAATGTTAACAGTGTAACCATTTAAGGTCCATTTCCAGAGACTTTTCCAGGCATCTGAAGCGCTGCAGGAATTTATTTATAATGTTCCCCAGTGAAAAATTGCCATCTATTTCTTGCTACAGTGACCACTGCCAACAGATATGTTCATTATGAATGAAATAAAGATATGCTTTATATCTGAGTGCATTTTAATTTGCCCACTATGTTAGACCATTTTCTTAAGGACAGGAACATATCCTTTTCATCTTTCAAACACTACTACTTCTTTAAGCATTGGGAAATTTAACAGAATTTAGTACAGAGAAATTACATTATCTCTAGATAATATAATTATCTAGAAGATAACTCTCAGTGTTTCTCTCTCTCTCTCTCTCTCTCTCTCTCTGTGTGTGTGTGTGTGTGTCTCTTTCTCTTTCTCTCTCTCCTCCCTTCCTTCTTTTACTCTTTTCTTTCTTTTTTTCCCTCTGACTTTTAGTTTGAAGTTTAGGAATCATTGAAAAAATGATATACATGTTCTATGAATTTCATTTGCTTATTTATTTGAGACAGTCTCCCTGTGTAGCCCTGGCTGTCCTCACACAACAGTAGATCAGGCCACCTCACACTTATGAAGATCCACCTGATTCCTTGGAGTGCTGAGATTCCAGGTATGCGCCACCACACCTGGCTTTCTCCATGCATTGGGAAGATGGTTCTTCCATTCACTGCTCCTTTCAGGAATGTAAGAACTGGAACTGAATCGTTCTACAGCCCCAAAGACTCTACCCAACTTCATACTTTTCATGGTGTGCACCATTCCTGGAGGTTCACACAACCTCAGAATAGGAAAATGCATTACAAACTTCTAATAGAGTACCGCGCCAATCTTAGGTAAAACCCGAAAATGTAGTTCTGTGAAGAGAAGCCAATACCCACTGTGGCTCCAAATTAGAAAATGCATTTGTGAGTGCTAAGTGTGAATTAAACTGTAGATTGAAAGCAAAACAAGGCAGCTCTCTTTCCAACATTTTGTGCATTTTTATGGGAGAAGATGGAGCCTAATAGGCTTTGTCTCTGGTTTATTGTGTCAAATGACATTAAGAAAGTCACCCAACTGGTCATTGTTTTAAGAGTGAAATGAGGGTAAATGATTCTAGATTGAAGAAGGGTGTGTTACAACAAGACCATAACAAGACCTTTGAAGTAACTGCTCTGTTCAGGACTCTTTCCTCCAAGAGCTGCCTGTTGCTGCAGCCTACCTAGAGAAGTAGGGATGTCTGTACCACTCTCTGCAGGGATATTAGTGGTTCTGCAGATCAGAGACACCCAAAAGCATTGAGAAATCAGATTTTTCTCTCGAAATTAAAGAGACTCAAGAGTATTTTCAGATGGTAATCTAGTGGTTATGAGAAACTGAGACCTGGTGACTACTCTCAACTGTGATCCTACTGAGGAGCCAACACAAGGCAACGGAGAGGGTGGACACAACTGAGAACAGCGAAGCAAACCTCCATGGTTGGAGAAACAGGGAACTCCTCAGTCCAGCCCTAAGCCCAGTGCATGGGCTATACACTTATTTATTTTTTCCCTAGGATGGCCAGAAGATGGCCCATTTTAACTTCATAGTAAATGTCTTTTGGGTGGCTTGCTTTTCCTGGCCACCAGGAAAGTTTTGGCTAAAACAATAATACCACAATTGAAAAGGTCATCACCGGAAGTG
Organism: Rattus norvegicus; assembly: GCF_021556685.1. Lineage (NCBI taxonomy): Eukaryota > Metazoa > Chordata > Mammalia > Rodentia > Muridae > Rattus > Rattus norvegicus. The sequence continues at coordinate 24,311,860 of NC_141535.1, read as the reverse complement.
TTATAAATTTTATTGTATCAAAAGCAGCAATTTCCACCTATCCTTTGCAGCCACCAAGACGGAACTTTCTAGATAAACTGTTCAAAATATAAAATGAAGGTTGGGATGTAGAAGATATTTTTTTTTAAAAAGAGAGCCATTTTGTATCACGTAGATTCCCTAACAAGACGGGTGGGTATATTTCAAATAATATCAGATACTTTTGTCTGAAGGAATTCTCTCCCTCTGGTCCTTCTTATATAAAGTTTCAGAATCCAAAAGAAGCAACACAGTGCAGTGGAGAAAACGTGTGTCTTGGAGCTATATCCAGCTTGAAATTCCAGCTTTCGCTATAAGAACTCTCAGGAAGTCTCCATCCTCATCAACATGGTAGGGAGAGTTGTGTTTCTTTTTTCAGCTCACTGTAAGGAACATGGGTGATCATTCTAGCAAGAACTGCAAGCACCCGGCAAACGTGAGGGTCATCCGTCTCTCTCACACATCAGTATTACAATCTTGAGGTCAGCTCAGAATATCCCTTCAATACATGGCATTCGAAAGAAAGCAGAAAAAAAAAAGTAGAAAAAAGTCTCTAACTTCTTGATTTAGTCAGGAATTCTCCAGTACTGTTCCAAAGAGGGACATATATGAAGCTTAACATGAAACTTCAGACAGAGAGGATGGCATCTAGCACCTTTGTGCTCTGATAAGGAAGTATCACAGACAGGTGGCTTACAAATAACAGGGATTTAGTCCTCGGAGTTCTAAGGCTAAAGGTTCTGGCAGACTTGGTGTCTGATAAGAGTCCCCTTCCTCATGGATGGAATGTTCTCTCAAGGTGAAGGGACAAACAAGCTCTCTAGGGCACTCTTTGTCTACCCACATCTCTCTCTCTCTGTATCTCTCTGTCTCTCTGTCTCTGTCTCTTGTCTGTCCCTCTCCCTCTCCCTCTTCCCTGCCCCTTCCCCCCTTCTCCCCCTCTCTAGGTAAAGGCACTCCTTTCACTCAGAGAAGTTCCATTCTTACGATGACATAATCATCTTTCAAAGGCTCCACCTCCTAGGGACCGGATTTCAACATGTGAGTTTCAGAGGGACTCGAACATTCAGACCATAGCAGACTAGAACTGGAGAGCGTACATGGGCCTCTTTTCATTTATGTCAGCATATTTTGGCCAACAGATTAATTTCTCAGTGAAGTATCATCTGATGCTGATACACATCTGAGACCGTGTGTGCTTGTGTCTGCATGCCCTAGCAGTGCGCAGTCACGGAGGTGAAACTTTTTACCAAATAGATCAACTTGTTATATACTGATGCTCATTTATGTGAAGAAAGAAATTGAGCATGTTTCATGTACTGAGCATACTGCACTTCTTCAGTGTCCAGTAAAGTCTATTAAGTGCCCCACATTACAATGTGGCTTAAATATTCTTTTTACGAGATACAGTTTTACATTTATTTAGTGCGTGCGTGCACGTGTGTGTGTGTGTGTGTGTGTGTGTGTGTGTGTGTGTGTGTGTGTGTGTGTGTGCGCTGAAGTTACAAAACTAGCTTGAGAGTGTTGGTTCTCTCCTTCCAACATGTGGCTGCTGCTGGGGATTGAACTCAGGTCATCAGGCTTGGCAGCAAGCACCTTTACCAGTTAAGCCATTTTGCTGGTCCAAACAGATTTTTTTTTAAACAAGTAAGCCCTGAAAGAAATACACAAGCATGAGTCCGACCATATTGATGTAAACATTTGCTTTTCTGTCAATCTACGTAATGCCATGGCAAGTCTTGTGTTGAAGGGATCCCCTGGAAGCCAGACCTCAATGGCTATGTCAAATTTCTGCCAGAGGACGTGTATTGTATTTCTTCAATCAAAGGGTAAGCGGGAGAGAGAAACATATAAGGGAACTCCACACTACTAACCATACATTCACATAATCATTCTTCAAGAGACATGAAGTGGTACACAAATCATGGTGAATGTGACCCAGAATCTGCATCATCTCTTCCTAGTTCTGGTGTCAACCCAAATAGCCTTAAAGCAGACATAAGTCATAAAGAACATTTATACTGAAAGAAGAGCATTATTCAAAGTGAAAACATCAACTGTCTCCCAGTACACGATGTCCGTGTCTGTGGTTATTGAAATCCTTAACTCCATGGTGAATAAGAACTGTGTTCTTCCACTTATGCTAGGACTCTGACACTGCACACTGCTTGCAAACTCAACATTATAAAAGCGGTTATCAACAATGAGCTATCAGGTTTGGGCAGGTTATTTTAACTGAGGGATTTGATAGCATTCATTATGAAGAACCATAATCCACAATTCCATAGCTTTATACTGTTCTCTGATTATTTAAGGTCAATTTGGAAAAGTTTCCGAGCAACTAGTCCATACTTAATCCCCCTCCCAATCTCACTATTTGATTAGTGTTTAAATAGATGTGTGATATAAGCATTGCAACTCTCTAAAAAAGGAGCCTCCCTCCTCCCCGAACCCCACTAATTTAGGTTAAAAACAAAGTAATGGCAGCAAAAGTGTCTTTAAGTTTTTGCAATAATCCTTCCAGTACTTTCGCATCCCTAAAGGCTCCAGATGTGACCAGCCACTGCGAAATGGGGAGCTGTTTATCAGCAGGCTGCAGAGGGGACTGGCACCTGTAATTTTACTCATATTTTGCATCAGCGTTATTAAAACACCAAGAAATGACCAAGTTCACTTGGTTTCGTGTAATCACACAGACGACCCTCAGGGTGATTATGCTCCGTAACCTGGCTGTCATCCTGAAGGTGACAGTTACTGCAAGCAGCTTCCTATGCTGTCTGTACAGAGCAGCTGCTGCTGGGAGCCTTCTGAAGGGAGTTTCTGCTCGGCTCTGGGGCTGGAAAACACTGTTGAAATGCTGTTCTTGGTGCCTTCAAATATCTGAGCATTGATCGTTTATCACAATGCAAACAACCCCAGTCCGCTCCTTCCTTCTATTCATTTTTTTCCCTTCTTTATTCTTTCCTCCTTCTGTTGTTGTTAATACTTCTCTGAAGCTGAAATGAGGACACCTCAGTCTGGAGGGAAGATTTCAGAAGTGAACATTTGAATCCGATGATGACAACCACCCACAGCGTGAAGCCTTGACTCCCACATCACCCCTTCCTCCTCTTCCTAACCCGGGGCTGCTACATCCAGCCCAGGGTTTTCCACTGTTTGCTTCAGCTTGCTTTCACCTCTCTAGTTGTGTAAAAAACACAAGAAAGTACATTTTGCTTGCTGGCACTTTAACCATGTAGATGATTGGAATTCCACCTTTGCTAGATGGATGATTTCCAATTCCCAGTAGTCACTAATTGTGGGTTGGCACTGATGTATTAGCAACTTGATTTTTAATAAAGTCCCTGACCTTTCCTCCCATAGACAGGAGAACTCACTGAGGCGCCTGGAAACTGGTCAATTGAAACACACTTCTGTGAGGATTTGACATGCAAGTTAGAGGAACCAAAGTTGGGAAACCAAGGAGCCCCAGGTTTAAGTGACTCGCCAGGGATGGCAGTGAACCATCTCCATGCTAAGACTGCAACAGTGAATAGTCATTGCAGTATACTTGATCATCTCACCTTGGGAGCTAAAAGCACAAAATTCTCATTTCTGGCTTGACTTGTGCTCCAGCTGCTTTGTCTCTGCACCTATTGGTGGCAATGAAATATTTCTCAATGCATTAAAGTAACCTTCAGATCAAGGGGTTGAGGTCCAGTCATCCAGGAAGTTGTAATTGCTGTTAGCTGCATTAAGCATCCCTTCAAGGTGCTCAGCAAAAGTCATGGAGTCTGTCTTTATCTCTGTGAGGTAGTTTACAAATTAGTTTTAATGTCAGTAGTGACCAGACTGTTTAGATCTATTCAAATAATGTAATGTAACACAAATCTTATGCCTGCTAGTGGAGCGGCTCTTCAATGGTTGGAGTCTCTTATTAAATATGTGAAGCCATGAAATGTGTCAACATCCAGGAGACAAAAAGAGAGAGGGAGTCACATCCCCACTCTAATGTAAGATCTCACGTGTGACTAGAAAGATGAGAGTGGCTACAGTGTCCCAGCAACAGCCATGTCAGAGCCCACTAATGCTTCATAATTCATTAGGTCCATTATTAAACACACTTTTCATTAATAGAGTTTTGAGGCTTTGACCCTTAGTGATCTACATGCTGGTTTATTTTAAAAGACAATTTCCAAGTCCTGAGACATCATCAAATGTCCCAGAAGATAAGTTGCTAAGGGAAGACTATTTTCCAGTAACAGTAGTGGTTTTAAAAGGAGTAAGGTGAGACTCCTCATAAAGGCATCTGAAGGTCCCTGTGATTTGGGAGTAGCCGAAAGACCTCCCCTTCTGTCTGTAGCTCTCAGTGTAGGAGAGTCCCTAGAGGCAAAGAGAAATCCGGTGAGAAGCAAGACCGCCCCCTACATCAGCCCAAAGCCCTTGGAGAAGGAAGCCTTGGAACTACCTGTCTCTAATTAATCTCCTCTCCTGTATTCCCTTAGCACTCACATGCTCATAATTATATTTATGACTGTAACTGTGTTATATTACAGTTCAGATCCCCTTACAATAAATACCACCATGATGAAAACCTCAACTAAAGGAAAAAAAAAATCCCAACTTTAGCCAATAACTTATGTATTTCAGGCATAAGGGATACAGTGGAGGTCTAGCAATGTATTATGATTTCAATGCTCCTTCAATTCTTTTGCAAGGGAATTTGAGCCTGTAACTATATTTATCTTCACACAGGAGTGCAAGGGACCTTTCCCCAGACCATGAGACACTCAACCAAATGGTCCCTAGCAGTTTGAGATACTGTAGGTAGATAGCAAACACCAGAGCAACTGAATGATTTGCGATAGAATTTAATGAGAAGCTTAAGGTAGACCCTCTTACCTCCAATAATGGCATTGCTAACACTGCTGAGTGGCTATTAGCATGGCTTTCATGCTTTCCTTAATCAGCCTTGGAAGGAAGGAAGGAAGGAAAACTGACCCGGATATGAAGTACTCTACACTCTTTTCCTTCCCCAGTGCTTCTCCCAAAAGCCCACTACCTTGAGATCATCCAACAATAGAAAGGCCTTTTCTGCCAGTGCGATTCAGTCTAGACCAGCATTAACTGGCTGGTGCTCTCCTGGCTCTGGCCTATCATGTTTTCATATGTCCAGTTACTTATTACACAGATATGAATCCTGCATTACAAATGGAAAATGATTCTACGTGGACACCAACGGTCTGTGATGTTTTCTTTATACATAAACTATGTTGCACATTTGTCTTCTACTTAAGAGGTTTATTTATTTCTTTATTTGGTGTTTGATACAGAAGAAAGCTTTCATTTAAGGAGCTGGAACTGAGGCAACTGAAGGGGCTCTGGGGATAGGCTACCCCAGCTTGTCATATTGCTCAACCCTCACCAATTCAGGACCAACAGTAGCTGAAGGATAGGATCCGATGAGAACTAGAATATTAATTGTTTGTTTAATCAGGCTCAGTGTAGTGGAAATCCATATGCTTAAAAAGGGCATCACAATGGCCTTACAGAAATGTAAAACATTTTAAATTTGAAGACATCAATATGGTAAAGAAAGGCTATTTAGTATGGGTTCTATCCTCAGCCTCCCCCAACTCCTGCCAAAAAGCCTAGTTCTTGCCAAACATGAAATCTTTGAAAGGAGAACAATATGAATATTGATGTTTCTACTGCTATTTGATAAGAATGTTAATAGATGACAGGGTTGAGAAGTTCGATGATGGTACCCTGGAAGGAGTCTTTCCTAAGTATGTGCTATTCACGCTCACTAGCGAGATGAGATGGGAGAGTGAAGATGAGTAGGAGGAGTCTGGGTTTCACCGTCACTTGCATTCTTGAACATGGTAGAGAAAACATCCAAATAAAAGGGAATTTGATTCACGTTAACAATCCTACTTTAATGTGCAAACTAAGTAGCCTGAAAAGCAAACATCCCAATTGAAATTCAGGATTTTTTGCATCAGCAACTTATATACAGGCAAGTTGATACTGAGTACAAATGTTGTTCTGTCATCGAGCACATGTATTTGGAAAAGTAAGATTCACTGGATCCAGAAAGATAGAAATTAGTAGAGATTGCTCACTATTAAATGATTAGATTGGCAAAAAGGAATTATTTGGTCTAGTGACTATTTCAAAACTTTGAGAATATATTAATAATTGCCAAGGAATTGTATGCTTTAAACTTATGTGAAAAAGTGATCTTCGCTTCATACTGGAGTATGAAGCGTCAAAAACTAGAGAGATTTATTGTTGGTTCTGTAGAAGATGGGGGGGGGAGGTGTTAGCCCAGACAAAAGGCAGAAGTGCCAACTTGGCATAAAATAGTGGATTTTATATTCTTAATCCAATTTCTCAGCCCCCTTTAGTTCTCACTGGCTGAGTTTTTTAGGAAATATAATATTCCTAGAGTCTAGTATCGCCTTCCCCCAAACTCCCTGTCCTATTGGCTCAGGACACAAAGCCTTATTTAATGACTCTCAATTCTGCTATGTGGACTCAGTCGTGTAGCAACTGCCTCAACACTAACTCTCACCACGAGAACGGACTGGGAGCACCTGGGCAAGTAAGAGCAGAAGCCAGCCAAGGAGAAGGGGCCTGGTGCTTCCTGCTTGTCAGTGATTCCCCTGTGAGCCGTACATGCTGAAAATGGCCTGTAATGATTTATTTCTTACAAAACAAAGATTCGGCAGCATCTGCTATATCTCAAAAACTGTGACAGAGGAATTACTGGGCCCTTTACCTCTAGGCTCTAAGTGATCCCTGCCAGGAATAGTCACTAGTTCCAGGTATTGCCAGAGAAGGAAGCTTGGATGATCCCGAGAAGCCTCAAGTTCTAAAAATCAATCAATTGACAAACCAATAAACAAGGGGATAAACTTGTTGTCTTCATGAATTCAAGTGTGTGTAGCACTCAGACCTTTGGCGCTAGGCCTGAAAGCCAGGCTGTTTCCTGGGCTCTAAAAGCAAATATAATCTTTGAGCCTGTGGCAGGAGTTCAATGTAGCAGTCAGATCTCTGGGCAGGAGTGAAGTGACTGGGGACTCCAGGAGTCTGGCAAATGACCTGTGACGAAAAAGCTGCGTGGCTGTGAGTGTGAAACAGAGCCAAGTGAACACCTGACTCTGAGGGACACCCTTTCAAGAAGACACTTCAAGCCAGCGAACCTTTCCCCCAGTCATCACTACCAGAACCAATTGTGGACCTTATAATCAAACTTTGTTCAGAAAGGCCGAGTGAATACTGCTGAGTAAGGATGAGGAAACATTTGTGTATAGACTGCTGGGCCAGGACTGAGAACCCCACTGCAGTACTTTTAACCTGTGGTGGCTTTTATTTTGATGTGTTAGCATCAGAAACAGCAAATTTCATGGTAACTAGTGCTACTCATCTAATGCTTGGCAGGAACCCACAGGTGCTGACTAGTTTAAGCCTGTACTACTACAGCGGGGTAGATAAGATATCCCATTTTGGAGATGAGGGCAGTGAAGCTCAGTAGTGTGTGTGTGTGTGTGTGTGTGTGTGTGTGTGTGTGTGCGCGCGCATGTGTGTCTGCATGTCTATGTGTGTGTGTATGTCTGTATGTGTGTGTGCATGCATGTGTGTCTGTATGTCTACGTGTCTGTGTATGTCTGCATGTGTGTGTGTGTGTGCGCGCGCGCATGTGTGTCTGCATGTCTATGTGTGTGTATGTCTGTATGTGTGTGTGTGTGTGTGTGCGTGCATGTGTGTCTGTATGTCTACGTGTCTGTGTATGTCTGCATGTCTGTCTGTGTGTGTCTGTGTGTCTGCATGTCTGCGTGTCTGTGTGGATGTATGTGAATTTACCTAAGTGCATACAACTAGTAAGTGGTAGATCAGGAATGCAAAGCTAAGCTGCTAGTTATTGCCCTGTTCTCTTTCCACTGCAGAAAAAACAAAACAAAACAAAACAAAAAAAACCTGGTGCTGGGAGGAGCACTAAGACTTGCTTCAATACCAACAACCTACGTCTTGACACAGTGGGATTATAGGATTATCAAGTGTGAGCTATCGTTTCTATTCTAGTCTCCTTGTATTGTTTATAGTTTAGCTGACTCCCAACGTTAACGGCTAAGGCCCAGTCTGAAAGAAGAGATGAACATCCCCCAAGATCATTTAAAAACTTACAACAAGAAATAAAATATCTCTCTAATATAGTTTCAGGTTCAAATTCTAGCCTTGCAGCTTGGTTAGTGTGTGAGGCAAGTCAGGGGATGAGGACTAATAGTGGTCAGGGCCAGTCTACCTGAAGACAAATGGCGAAGTGAAAGAAAAGCTGAATTTGGTGCACAATAAAATCACATGCCATTACTTAACATGCATTTTCTCCTCTCGTCTCCACTCCTCTCCCTTCCTCCTCCTTCTCCTTCTCCTCCTCCTCTTCCTCTTCCTCCTCCTCCTTTTCTCTCTCTCTCTCTCTCTCTGTTTCTCTTTGTGTCTCTCTTTCTTTCTGTGTGAGTATGTGTCTGTGCATGTGCAAGTGCATGTGTATGTATGTGTTTTGATGTGTGTGTCTCTGTATGTGTCCATGTCTCTGTGTGTGTGTCTTGTATGTCTTTGTGTGTGTCCATGTGCCTATGTGTATGTTTGGAGGGGGATGGGATATGTAGGCATGTTTTGTTGTTTGGTTGCTTGCTTGTTTTTTGAGGCCAAGTCTTACTGTATAGGCCAAGCTGCCTTAGATCTTGCACTGTAGCCCAAGCTATCCTTGAATTTGAGATTCAGATGCCTCAGTCCTCTGGTGCTGGACCTATAGGAACGAACCGCTGCACTCTGGCTTGCTAGTTTTAACAGTTGAATACACAAACTAAAATTTGACACCCACTTCTATCAAAATTATTTTTGTATACCCCAATCTCTTTTGTGATACTTAATATTAAAAACCATACTTTTGTTATGTAGAACCTACTGTTTATTGAAAAAGAACCAAATTAGCAATTATAGAAAGTTTAGTCTTGAAAATTTTTATAAGATTTTCAAACATTGTAGATTATACAGAAAATGTCCAAAATTAGTTAGGGGCACTTAACATTACTATTGTAGCTGAGTATTTTTCTTGAAGCTAAATATTTTATAATAATTTATTCAAAGAAGTTATCATCTAGTCTGTTCCTTCAGATTCATATGCCTGAAGAAAGAAAGCCATCAGGAACATCAGACAAATAATGGATGGGACGGTGGCTTTAGAAGGTGCTTGACTGTACTGTCTTCAAAGTTTTCAAGAATGAAAGGAAGTGCTTTGAGATAAAACCAACACATTCAGGAGGTGGGGCATTAGTACCCCTGAGGTTCCCCTCTTATCACCCAGACCCTTTGCTGTTTAAGGCTTCCCAGGACCTCTGGAACATAGGGGACTCTGGCTATTTGGGGCTGTTGGCACTTTGTACCCAACCCAAGCATAGCAATTCCCACCTGGATGTTTTGTGTGATTTGGGTTTGTATTGTGTCCAATGAGTCAAAATTCAAATACTCTATGCCTGGCCTCCAACCCTCCTCCCCCACCCATGTCACACATCAGTGCCTTAGTTTGCTTCTCTCCCCATGTTTGTCACCTTTTTTTTGGTACCCCTATAGCCCAGTTAAACAAGGTAGCTTGGGACAAGCTGTGCTCCCTCCCCTACCCCAGGGCTTAAACTCAAAGTTTCCTCCCAGGAATGCTGCCACTGCCCTCCAAGGCCCCACAATGTCTATCTGGCTTCTGCTGTGGTGGTCCTTTTTCTAAAAATCTTTCAGAGATCTGCCTGTCTGCAGGCAGGAGGGCACGTTTGTGCTCACAACAGTCCACACATACCTTAGTATCACACTGAGGCCTCAAGCTGAAAGCTCGCTTTCTAAATCTTCCCACTGTACCATAAGCTCGCCAAGGATAGGTCAGGCTCATTTCGTAGCCTAAGTTTCTAGCCCACTGCCTGACATTTAAAAAGACTCCGTAATTATTTGAGAAATGGATGGATCTGAATCTATACTTAAATTCAACAGAAACACTATTACCTTTCAAATAATAAGGGGGATGCACATATGGAAACGATTCTCTGTTCTTGCAGATGGTGTGAGAATCCCTGTGTAGGAAGAGGCTTGCCTTGCTATAAACAGATTCTGGTAAGTCAAACTTCTGCTGGTATCTGGCCTAGTGCAGAATACTCTGCCTAACAAAGGAAGAGGAGCAGGCAGATACAAGCCTGCTGGGGGACGGGATCAAAGGAAAGACTCTACCTAAATGCCTGTGTATAAAGGGACTTAGGGGAAAACACAGTCGTCCCCTATATTAAGTTTTTTTTAAGGTGGTATGTCATGGAAACCTTTTCCTCCATCCACCCTATCAGATCTGATTTGTCAATTAATTCTTTGTATAAAAAGCTTTGTAATTTGCAAGCCACTAAGAGGACAGGGAACCTGGGCGTGTGCTCAGCACACGGCTTCTGAAGTGCCTGCCTTCCTGTGCCTTTCTACCGACTTCCAAACAAATTCAGCTCGCAACAGCCTACAATGTAACAGATGCCAGAAACAGAGAGTCTTTGTCATGAAGTAGATCCACCTTTCTTGGGAGACAGACTTCAGCAAAGATCAGCCCTCTTCCTTACCTACATCTCCAGGGGAGAACATCACCCCAGGCTACCCAACCAAGCGGAACTGCAAACTTATGGGGTCTGCAACTCTGATCTTAGCTTTCGTTCTGTTACCTTTACCATCCTATGTAATCAACTGAAAAATCAGTAACTGGGGGAATTAGAGGAAGGACTGAAAGAGTTGAAGGAGCTTGCAACCCCATAAGAACAACAATGCCAACCAACCAGAGCTTCCAGGGACTAAACCACTACCGAAAGATTATACATGGACTGACCCAGGGCTCCAACTGCATATGTAGCCGAGAATAGCCTTGTTGGGGCACCAGAAGAAGGGGAAGCCCTTGGTCCTGCCAAGGTTGGACCCCCAGTGCAGGGGAATATAGGGGAGGCAGTAAGGGGTATGTATAGGGGGAATACCTGTATGGGGGAGGGAGAGGGGAGGGAATGGGGGCTTATGGACAGGAAACCGGGAAGGGGAATAACATTTGAAATGTAAGTAAAGAAATATATGTAATAAAACATTTATAAAAAATAAATAAATTTACGTGAAAAAAAAAAGAAATCAGTAACTGCTTAATCAGACCTCATTGGTAGAAAATGAATGAACAAAATTAGAGGTGGGCTTATTAGTCTTCATTCTACCTCCCCTGCTCTGATAGGGGTGTTGTGCTAAAACCCATGTGTGGATATGCAAGTGTGGGGAAGCTAAAGAAGTTTAGTGAAACGGATACGCAGAAATCCCCACTGAGAGGTGGAGGGAAGGTTTGGATCTTGAAGGGTAAGCATCGCGATAGAAATGGGGGAGGGGAGGAAGTGAGAAGAACACAGAGATGGCTTGAGGTGGGGGGGGGCAGGTGAGGGTGTCCTGTTAAATAGAGGGCTTGTGAGAAAGGGAGACTTTCCTCAACCTCCTTCCCTAAAACTTGAGAAAAATGTTATTTTTTTTTTTTTTGGCTGATGCTTTTTGCTTGAGTCCATTACACCTCGCTCCTCTCCGTGTTATGAGCGACTCAAACACGATAGTAAACACACCACAGGAAGCTTTGTGGAGGCACGGGTAATGGTACTCATTCAATAATTCCCATTTTCCTCCCAGATGGCAGAAACTTGTCACCACATTCCCATACTGGCCAATGAATATTGATATTCACATAACATAGGATATTGATCTGAATAGACCACATTGCTGTTTCGGATTTAGAAACATGCTGGAAGACTTAACTAGGTAACAGGTGGGGGGTGTCTCTTATCAAGGTCTCCCAGATTGATGGCTATTGGCTCTGTCTTACAAATATTACTTTGAATAATGCTCCCAGGATTGTATCTGTGTAGACTTCCCAGAGTCTAGAAGATCATGAAGAACCTCACAAAGGACTACAACCTCTCTTTGAATTTATTTGGTGCCCTTCCTTTTGGTTGGGAGAGAAATAAGCAGACTCCCCTGCCGTTTGTCCAAAGGGCTTTTTGTGTCAAAAGAAATCATACTAAAATTGGATGGATTCTAGAAATTTCTGGATTCTAGCGTTCAGAGCCAAACGCATTTGAATTCTAAAGATCCTGGTGTCATCATGTGAGCAAGGACTGGGGAATTCTGGGCACTCTTCTGTGACTGGTTATGTTATTGACATCATTATTACTTAGAAGGGGACAAACAAGTGTTCCAATGACGTTGCTTAGAAAAGAATCGAGGTGCAGATTCAGAGAACATCTAGGCATATCGCGAATAGACTTTTCAAGTAGAAAATGGGGTATAAAAGACTCACAAATGAAGAAATAGCATTAATACGCAGCTACACATTAGAGACAGGTGGTCATTTGTTCATGAGAAAACCAAAATGTATAGAGCTTCGTAATTTGTTACCACTTCGGGCAAGCAGCATTTAGGATCATTTTCATTCCTAAGGGAAGGGAATGGCATCATGCCTCCAGAATAAAAATACAATGTGACTCACTAAAATAGTAGTTTAATGAAAGGTTATTTGTTTGTGTTTTAAAAGCACATTGTAACATTACCTAGAATAAATATTGCTATTAACCTTCAACCGTGAAGCGATTTTCAATAATGAGACGAGGCATAATATCAAAGAAAATTTTCTAGCACAAATAAGAATAATTAGAGAGACCAAATAAAAAGTAAGGCTGCTTCCTTGAAACTGGCCGAAGGAAAATGCAAATTAGGAATTTACCCAAAATAGTGTAGGAACCCATTTTATTAAAAGTAAAACAAAATAAGGGAGCAGCCACTCAAAGTTGCACACCAGTGATTTAATTGGAAAGGTCTTTTTTTTAATAAGCAGAATTAATTCTAATTAATGGAAAATTCAAGTTATGTTTATAAACACTAGCAAAATGCTTCCATTCCATAGCATCTTACTTGCCCAGCACCTATTCTATAAGACATTTTATAAAAGACAAAGGTTCATTAATTTTGCTAATTCCCCATTTTATAGATGAAGAAACTGGGGCACAAAGCATTTAGAACACTAGCAGTGGTAAAGTTCTAGAGAAGGAGAAGGAATTATTTCTCTGGTTTCCTCTTGTCATGTTATTTCTCCAAGGAAAACATGACCAGAAAAACCTCATAGGCACAAAACACAAAGGGAGCAACCCAGGTGAGGTGTGGAATTAGAAGGCTTGTACTTAAACACGGCCAAGACTTCAAACTCCTTCTCTCTGGCCCTGCTTTACCCAGAGGCAGACTTAGCACAACCATTTGCACACTGGTGTCCTCTTCCTTAGCACTTTGTGGACGCTTCACTCTGTTCTGTTTTTGCTCTCCAAGGCAGGATCTCGGTAGTACAGATTGACTTTGATCTGTCCTTTTGCCTCTGCCTTCCAAGGGTTGGGATTCCAGGTCTTCCCTATCTCACGCAGCTACATTGGGTGTCTTTTTACTAGGTAAAAGTTCATGCCATTGTTGGCAATGTCAGACACAGTGTGACCCTGCCAAAATGGGGTTTTCTTTTTGGAGTCCTGGCCTAGAGTAAGAGAACTGGATCGACCCCTGGCTTTTCTGCACCTGAGCTGAAATCACACTTAGCAACAACCAGGACAGCAGTAAAGGACCGAGAAGCTCTGGGCAAGAACATCCGAGTGTTAGCTAGAAAAATACCTGCTCCAACTCTCTGTGGGAGTCACTACTGTTAGTGATTCTCTCTCTCTCTCTCTCTCTCTCTCTCTCTCTCTCTCTCTCTCTCTCTCTCTCTCTCTCTCACACACACACACACACACACACACACAGAGGGGGTGGAGGAAAGGGGGAGGGAGAGGGAGAGAGAGAGAGGAGGGAGGAGAGGGAGAGGGACAGAGACGGAGACAGAGACAGACAGACAGAGATTTTCTAGGAAGGGAGATTGTTTCTGCAAAGTCTTTGACAAAGGAAAGAACTCTTTTGTTCAAGACCAGACAGGGGCCACTAGAGTTCAGAGACAGGAAATAACAGGCTGAGACTGGGTTGCCAAAGGCTGATGTGGGCCAAGTGGACAATTTCATCCAGCAAAGCCCCTCCCCCGTTTTAGCCGGAGGGATAAAAGGAATCCAAGCCAGGGAGCAGGACAGAACGAAGCTGGAAATAGGAAGGAAATTTCAAACCATGTGGTCCATCTATCTGCCCTAGTGGGACTGCCAGAGCCTAGACACACTTAGAGAATGGAGTCTGTGTTGGAGGGAAAGCCTTCTGGTCGGGTTCCTGGGCAAGCAACATTTCTTGGAAGAAAGGCTCACTGAGTCTCATGGAAAGCAGAATTTTGCCTTCATTTAAAACGGCAAGAAATGAAGAGCAGAAAGAAGATAGACTATGTGGAGGCCTGGGGATCAATCAGCACAGAAGGGATCATTTTTACCACCGGTTCTCCTTGAGCTCAGTGTGTGTAACCCAGACAAAGGCACCTCTACATAGGCTGTCCTCCATGCCGCACAAGCACTGTGGGATAAATCCCAGGTCCACCGTGACCTTGAGCAAGTAACTTAGACGAGTCACAGAATAACTCCTCTACATCTCCATGGTTTTCCTCACGTGGTGATCACTAGCTGTGAATTTGATTTATTGGATCCATCAACATGTTTAAAAAGTAACAGAACAGAATAGAAAATAAAGTAGTTGCCTTGTGGTACAGGTCCAGGACTGCTCTCGAGAGTCATGTCAGCCATGCAGTCTATAAATGAACACGTGCACGTGCGTGCACCATACATTCACAGGCCATATGGGCAAATATCTTATTGTAAATAATCTCACAAATTTGAAAAATACTGAAAATTTAGTTCCCTTTTTCCGATTGTACTCAAAATGGGGGGAAAAAAGACTAAATACATTCAACACTGCTCAGCATCTTTTAGATCCAAATTGTGTATTTTGGGAATTTTTATGTCTGTTCTTTTCCTCCAATATTACTTCCTTCTCCTCCCTTTAGTGATGTCTCTTGTCCTGTCCTTGGCTGGTGTCAATGCGTGTGTGTCATAATGCTGTTCCAGCTTCAAGGAGACAAACCAACCAAAAGTTAGCTCTGAGCTGACGAAGAGGAGGAAAGACATCAGGAAATGCTTTCTGGAATAACATCCCACACTATAAACCATCTATCTAAGGCCCAGCTTTTCTTATCTGTTCCATGAGGCAAAGATCAGACAGACTGAATATTTACGTGCCTGAGACATTTTAGGTACAGACCAAGCCTGCAGCTTTCCCATCTCAGCTTGTCTACTACCCAGGAAGAATTTCTCCAAGCCAGCCTTTGCTCTCTGGGAACTTAGCCGGGAGATGGATGTGTACGGAACACAGAGACAGATACAGCGAAATGAAAACAAATCAATGCCTCGATGGAGTGGAAGGGTATTTATATCATACTCAGTCAAGTGAGTTCTGTGGCCCATGGCCAAAGGTCTAAGATACCTCAACTGATGAATCCCCCAGGAAATGAGTTCCAACATATTCAAAAGTACTGCAGCTAATTACACTCCGCGGGCGCTCGTGTGCAGGGCTAACTGACCCTATGCAAATGTAAGAGCAGCAATGTCTGCGCCTTAGTCCCCACCTGCTTACCCTCTCCCTAGTTCCAAGCCTTTAATAAACTTCATTTTCCATTTGCTCCCACAACATACCGATGCCATATAGATCAGTTGTACATAACACACTAATATATATGTTATATTAGTCTATATGACACACACATATACACACACATACATTTGCACACATACATACACAGATATACACATATGTATGTTTGTTTTTGTAGGTACAATAAAACGTTCCACACAGAAATTTCCAGTATAAACAAGAAAGCTGAGGGAAGTTAATTTGGTCTCCTCAGTGTTGGGTACTGGGTGAGAGCATAGTGAAAAGGAAGAAGGCCCATGGTCTGGTTTTCCCACAGGAAATGACCCCTGAGCTAAAGGCTGCTGGCAACCCGACAAGTACCAAAACCTTTAACTGCCAGTTGTCTTTGTTTTGTCACTGTGTCCCCACCTCCCAACCCCCATCCCTGCCAACTCCCCATCTAACTTGTCCCTCACTTCCTTGCTCTAGTGTATTTCTCCTGAAACACAGATTCAACACAGCTGGTACATATCAGGGCTGGGTGTGGGTATGTTAGGGAATTGACTCACATAATTTTGGAGGCCAACGAGCCCCAGATCTGGAGGTGAGCTAGCAAGTTGGAGACCCAGAGAGAACTGTCACTGTAGTGGTTTGTCCTTGGACGGATCTCCTTCTTGAGTTGAGGAGGTGTGATTGAGTAGAGGCCTAAGCATGGTATCCCGTCATCTGTTTCACTGAAGGGCTACCATTTTAAATGCATATCTTACTTAAAAAAAAAACAAAACAAAACAACAAACACCTACCCAGGAATAACCTGCATACTGTTGGAATGAATCGCTGGATGCCCAGACAAATTGATCCATAAAATTAGCTATGGTGATTAAGACCATCTTATGCAGGCACAATTTACACACCTTAACCAAGATTTCAATTTGGGTGCTCTTGCAAAATGCCCAGACTCAAAATGTTGTACTCTAGCAGGCTGTAAATGATTTCAGATTTTAAAGCTGTTCGTGAATGTGATTCGTTCTTTGTTGACCATAGAGTTGTACTCCAGTATTTTGGTTTTAGACCCTCAAAAACTCTGCATGCAAAAGAGCATTCATTTGTCTGTGTGGACTCTGTCTCTAGACTCCATGCTTTAGAGAAATGAGGAATGAGGCATTGTTTTGAAAATATTTGGGCATTTCTGTCAACACAATAATGCTAATAAACGTTGGTATAAATACCATTTATATGTAAAATAATTGTGTTCTAAAATAACTGGTGAGGTGGTGAGAATGTATGTTTTCCCAAATCACTTTTAATGACCACAGAGTTAGACCTCCTCTGGCACTGAATGTGTCTTGGGTTTTTTGATTATGGTACATGAAGAGCTTGGGATATGGCTCAATGGTGGGTATTTGCCATGAAGGCTCTGGGATTAGGCCACAGCACTGCAAAGAAAAAGAAAGTGCCTCAGAATGACTAGCATAACACATATAATGTCGGCAAAGGGAGGCTTCTTGGGGCCACACTGATACTATTTTCACACAAATGCCTCTTTCTAAGCTGTGGACCCTAAGTCCTCTATTCTGTCAGCAGTCACCCATGTTATCTAAACAACTATGGCTTCCTCATTTAACCAAGGAAGGAACTTGCTGTGGAGCATATACAATGTCTTCCACACAGTGCTAGGGTTCCCTGTCTGAGCTTTGGTTGCAAGCAGTTCTTTGGTGGTAAACAGTCACGTGTTGCATCATGGCCAAAGTATGCTCTGGGAAATACATTGATTAAAGTTTTGTCATTGAGAAATGTTGCAGAATAGACGTACACAACTGAATGCTACAGTGTGTAAGTCAGTGCTATGTTTTGGACCATCTCCTGTATGTGCTGCATCACGGATCAGAACCCTGAGTGTGTGACTGTGTTTTACCAGGTAATAAGTCATTAAGGTTCACATAGATATAGCCTATATTGCATAGTAGGACCCAGAGTCTTGAAATAATACTCACTTGTCAACCAGTGCAAATGTATACATACTCTGACTCTGTCTTTCCCATGACTGCCATGGGATATAAATATAGGTGCCCACTTTCCACCTAACCCTTCTATTGAATTGGCAGCACTTATTGCACCTTAGAAAAAATACCCAGCAGAGCACTGCACCCCCAGTTTATGCTTCTGTCTTTCAAAGTTCCTCACTTTAGAATGAGTGTGGGAGTGAAAGGAAGAGCTGTGCCTGGAAGTCAGGGAAAGAGAGAGACCCACCAGAAGGGGAGGAACTAACATTGAATTTGAAGATTGGTTGGGGGGGAAGTGATATAGCATCCATGGAAAGTGGAAGAGGTGGGGCTGAAGATGACCTCATGAGGGAGATTAATGGTTGGGGTTGGGGGTTGGCTTACTGGCCTGGGAAAATCCTGATATGTAGCATTTAGCAATTTCTGTGATATGAATACCTGTGCATGGCTGTATTCATTACCAGCATATGAACGTGTAGGGAAGACAGGCACACAATCAACTTTCAGGAACCAAAGTCAGTGTGTGCTTGCCCTTTCAAAGAGCAAGGGAAAAACTGAGGCTTACAGTGACTGGAGAACTTGCCCAAGAACGTAAGCTTTCTAAAGCTCAGGGTCAGGGTTGTTTGTGGGATTAGCTGAGATGAACACAGAGAAAGGAAATGCCTGGTGCAAAGCAAGCACTTGATGCATGCTGGCTTAATTTTTATCATTATTGTTATTGCCTTTCCCCACTATGCTTAAGATGCCTTTCAACTCTCACATTGAACAAGAAGACCCTTTTCTATGGATGGCTTTGTTTGGAAGTATGAATAGTTAAGTTTCAGAATACATTATCAGCTTCTAAAGCCATTATTTGATGTCAATATTCCAAGGTTGGGGAGATTATGGCCTTTTGGCCATATGTCTCAACTCACCTAATTATTCCTGCAGGACTTTCTTAATGAAGCAGGCTTTTAGAAAATAAATAATCATTTGAAGAAATGTATGATGTATTTGACTAGCAATTCAACTTCTAGGAGTCCATTCTACACAGTATGCTGTTTAATTAAGTAATGCCAATGACAGAGAAAGAGCCGGAAACACACAAAACCTGTTAGTTAGAAATGGATATATAAAGGACCATGCATCCATGCAATTGGACAGCTACTGTGTTAACAAAGAACAGAGTACAGTTCTGTGCCTGTTGACAGGGGCAGCTTCAAGATACCCTAAGGAATGGGTAAATGTCCCCTATATTTAGTATAAACTCAGTCACATAAAAATTAAAATACATCTGCATATACATGAGACAAAGAAGTACAGACATGTGTATATCAAACAGGGATTGCTGGTTTATTTTGGGAAATAAACCACACAGCATTTCTGTATTAATTTATCTATACGAAGCATGTAATTATGAATTTCCCATGTAATTTAAAATAAACCATTTTCAAAAACAACTCTATTGATACATATGCTTAATGATGTCTATGATTCAAAATTTTCAATAACAGACCTTAGATGGGGCTGCCGAGAAGTCGGTGGGGCAGGAGTGGGGTGGGAGGAGATGAATATATTGACGTAGTGTCTCCTCTGTCAGGATCCTTTGCAGTTCTTTCTTTTCAAAAAATAATTTTTTTCCTCTAGTGGCTAAACTTAAAGTATTGAACACAAAGCATCCTGTGTTCTCTGGCTAATTAGAAAGGCCAGAAGCTTTCTGAATAGACTATATTAAAATGAACTTTGAATCGTATACAGAAGCCAAGGCCCAGGTCTTAGTCTGTCAATACTTTTGAACCACTTAGCTCAATTGGGTAAACCTAGGGTCAGCACAAAGCAGACTTCAAATTTTTAACCTCTTAGTTTTCAGAGGGGGGAGGAAGAGAGAAAGAGAGAGGGAAAGAAAGAAAGAAAGAAAGAAAGAAAGAAAGAAAGAAAGAAAGAAAGGAAGAAAGAAAGAAAGAAAGGTAGATGAGAGAAGAGAGGAGAAAATGAGTATGTGTGTGGTGTGACTGTGTATGTCTTTGTGTTTTTGTGTGCATGCGTGTGTGTGTGTTTGGGGATACAAGAACTTTTGATGGCTTGGGATGAGTACAGAAGAAGAGATAGACACCTCTTCAAGATATTTTCCTCGTACATTTTTTTCTGGGTAAATGCCTTAGATACCTTGGCATAAAACAATTTGGTTACATAACAGTCTTCGTTTGTCATGACTAGAACTCAAAGGGTAGGAAAATTACTTATGGAGGAAGGAAATGTTTTGTTATTGTGTGGGATACCACATGTGGGTTGAAGAAAGGTCTCTAGTAGTGTGGAACAAAGCCAGGCTTAGATTTGAATCCAGGATTTGTCACTACATTTTGCTTTCTGGGGATAATTTCCTAACTTCTCCCACAACAATTTTCCTTAACCATAAAACAAGGATTGTATAAATTGCAGGATTTGGGGAAAGATGCATATGTAACCTACTTGGCATAGAGGCTGGCACACAGTGACTGTGTAATCCACAGCTGCTATGATTTGGAGAAGAAACTGTAGTCAAAAAAGACTTGAAAGGAATTCTCTGAATTGAGATGCATATGCGTCGATGAGTAAATAACCTTACTTTAAACATCTATACATTGTAATCACTCATGTCAGAAGACAGAGTCAGTCAGACACTTCCCTAAAATTGGGGTTCTTAGTAATGGGCATGGCAGGATTTGGGAGAGCCAGGGAGGAGCCCCCAAAGAGAAGCATTGTCCTGTGATGACATATAGCTGTTCTCAAATGTATTACTGTGGGCAAGAGGCCATTCCACAGGGGAGATGGCATAACACCATACCCTTGTAGCTCAGCAAACACCCCCAACAGGCAGGCTAAGTGAGTCAGTCTTCAGTGCGTCTTCCCGGAGCAGGAACCTGGAGTGGTAATGCCTAATGCACCTCTCTCAATAAATAGGGAAGAAGCTACTGATAACCAATTATTGGGAATGCCTGCCCTCTGAGAAAGCTCTCAATTCAAATAGCAGGCATTGATACAGAGACGAGCAGAGCACATGAGGGGCACAGTCAATAGGCAGCAGGGAGAAAGATTAGTTTCGGTCACTAGTCATCACCAACACTGGGCATTTCTGAGATTTTTGTGATAGCCAAGGAAAAGCCCTTAGAGGAGGAAATGAATCTTTCGGTAAAGTGTGAGACTCCTTAATCTGGTAGACAGAGGATGGGTTTGAAGAAGAGGAAGAATAAGACTCGAGCCATGGGAGTGGGGAAGACTACTCAGGAAGTGTTTTTGAAGTGACAGGCATGGCAAGGAGGGAAAATAAAAATTTGCAATGGTTAAGCTAGGACCTGACCTGGGTCAGGGTGTAGCAGTGATGGTGGTGACATAGACTGTGAACACTGTAAAGATTAGAAATTAAAGCTATTATTTCTCTGGCTTACAAATTAAGTTTGTGTTCATCCTTTTACTTGACTCTTCCTGAATGCCTGGAAGGTACTTAGAGGTGGTAAGCAAGACGTCAACGTAATCAATCAGTACAAGGACCTAGAGTGTCAAATAGTTTTCCTCAATTATTTTAGATTCAACAAAACTTTATATGTGTTCTCAAGTGTGGGGCAAATCAAAGATTTGCTATTAAAGATTTAACTATATTGTTTCTCTAGTACTGTGAATTACTCATTGCAAAAAGGACATGATAGCGCTAGATAAAATCAGTCCAGTTCAACAATGGTCATCCAATTTAATCAAACTTTCCCTAAATCCCAAATACTTTCCCCCTTTACTAAATATTATTATAAAATCTTTTTTAAAAATCCAAATTAAAATATTTTCTCAAAAAGTGGAGAACAAAGATTAAAATAAAATTATTATGGACAAACCCAAGCAAAGGTGCCCTGGAGCTGGGACACATTGCATTTAACTCCACATTAATTCTCAGAAGGAATTGAACACAATTTCTCCCATTCTACCTCAAAAAATTAATGTCTGTATATTGTCCTTGAGATATGGATTTGGAATGAAAAGGAGAAAACTGTTGAAAGAGGGAAAATTTTATGTGAATTAATCAACTATGAGTTCAGACGCTAGGGACTGAAGATTAAACTTCTGAGCTTAGAAACCCAAGGACAGCACTTTTCCTTACAAAATGATGTATGTCTCATTTACAACATTCAAGTGTGGACGTAATCCTTATGGAGCCCCAGTAGGAAGCTATAAAGGGATTGTTTAAACAGTTTATAGGACAGTCAAGGACAGGTCCATGCTAGAACAACATGGCTTTGCTCTTGATGCTAATTATATTCTAGACACAGAGACAACTTCATCCCTATCCCTGCCCATTTTAAGCCCTGTGGCCGATGAGACTTTTTTTTCAGTCTTCAGGTCAGAGAAGTTGTTTTGGATCATGAAGTTTGAACATTTGGAAAGAATTCCCAAACGCTTGGTCCTTGCTGGGTCACACTAGGACTAAAGGGAACAACCAGGGTTCATCATCTGCCCAATGGTCACATCCTATTGAAGGCATTGGTCATTATTTAAAGGATCTGAACCTAGGAGGAGACATGCACCTGTGAGATTTGAATTTTGGTTCCTCTGACGTGCTCCTTTCCTGGACTTTATCATAAGTATATAATTGGGCTAACCTGTGGTTGGGCATGAATGTTTCACTGTAGTCAGTAACACCTACTTTGTAAAGAGTCATTCATTCTTGATATCTCTAGTATTGGAGGCTTCGTATGAGCAAAAACCACTATAGAATCTGCCAGCTATGATTCAGGTTGGGATCCATTCATAAAAAGTGAAGCAACTATTTATGTCATATAAAAAAAGTCATTAGGCTTAACCTAAAAAGGACTACATGTATGACTACATATCTCATCCGGCCTAATGGTATAATGGACTACACAAACCAGGTTTACCCAAGTATACTACGGTGTTCACAAAGTAACAAAATAGCCTAACTCTGACATCTCTCAAAACCTGTCTTGTCCTTAAGTGATTCGTGACCATACAGAACTGGGTCTACCCTGATGCTAAGTGGACAAAGGTCCGAGTCAGTCAATGACCTTGGACCATGAATTTACTTCAAATTACATGAATTGCATACACTTTTCCAATGACTTTGAGTGTTTGTCTTCACATGTACATGATAGCCACTTAGGTCAGAAGAGGGTGTCAGAGCCCTTGGCATTGAAGTTACAGACAATTGTGAGCCACTATGTTGGCGCTGGGAAACAAACCTAGGTCCTCTGAAAGAGCAGCAAGTGCTCTTAACTGCTGAGCCATCTCTCCAGCCCAGGACTGTTCAAAGATACTACCTGAGGGAGACAGGATCATCATGAGCCTTGGCTTTTTTCTAGGGAGAATTTCTATATGCAAAGTTGCCAAGCAAAAGGGACACTTAGAATCCTGATACACAACATCGGTTCCCCAGCTCTAAGAAAGGCTATGTTGTTCTACACCCCCAAAAGATCACCACTACTGAGTGTCAGCACGCCAACCTTTGTCAATGTAATCTGAGAAAGAGAACGTCCCAACACTATTTGGAAAATGCAAGTCAATTTGGGGGCAAATACCTTTTCCTGTGTTGATGGGCTATGTGTATCTTCTCTTCAGTTTATTGTCTGTGTGTGATGCCTCTATCAAAGGAACATCCTTGCTTGTTGAATTTACAAGACTCCTTTACATAGTCAGGATATTTTCATGTATTGTTAAAATACCACAAATACAGTGCACAGATAGACACAGGAAGACAGGACAGCCCAGGAACCAGTTATTCTGTATCTTTTATGGTTGTTAATCACACATTTATTCTTGGTTTCATAGAAAAACCTCATCTTTTCTGCTGAGAACTGTCTAAAAATGTTTTCCCTGGTGGTTTCTGATCTAACCATTCTACTGCCAGCCCCATTCTCATGCCTTTCTGCACTCTTTCTGCCAAACCAACTAGATTTACACTTTTTCTTTTTAAAGATATGTGTAAGGGCATTGCTGTTGGTCTCCGTGTGTTTAGGCGGCTGCAATGCTCTGTGTCTTTGTCTTTTGTCACAGATGACCTTGACCATGAGACATGTGTCGCGCTCTCTATTGTCTCTCAAAATATCTAGCATTCTACTTTTTTTAGATAGTGGTGTTGTGTGTGTGTGTGTGTGTGTGTGTGTGTGTGTGTGGTGTGTGTTTAAACCTAGTCATCAAATACTTGTCTTTGTGACTAAGGAATGTCCAACTCCTTGGCTGAAGTATACTTTAATATGCAGCTAATTTTAATTTACTTATCTAATAATAACATGGAATACTTGACATTTCAGTAGCTTACACATTAAACTGGAAAATGTCTCGTTATTGGTTTTGTGCAGGGAGCCTGATGTCAGCGATATGACACAACCTTAAAGGCAGGTGGAATGTCATCTGGTGGTATATGGGACCTCAGCCACCTTCGTTCTTCTGCAGTCCCAGGAGCCAATCTACACACACTAACAGATTCTCTCACCTACTAGTCCTTGGAAGCCTCTTTCTGGAGGGCTCTCTGCCTGCTCTGTTTCTAGAAAGCGCATATGGGGGGCTCCTTAAACATGGCCTTCTCCCAAGCTTGGGTGAAAACGGTGGAGTCAAGCAGGTATTGAGCAAATGCCTGGCAGCTCAAGGCTGCACCCTCCCACACCAAGACACTTCTTGTAGAGAGAAACCTCAGCATCAAACTGTTGGGAAGAGAGATTTGGTTGTTATCCAAGTCATGCCTGAAGGACCTGAATTCCAGACCTGGGATATCCAATGAAGAAATAAGAAGAGCTAAGTCCCCATGGGCAATGGGGAGAACCCAGCCAGAAACCTAGCACCCGAAACCTCCCAAGACTGGTGTTAAGAACAACCCAAGGAAGAGTCCAAGGCAGGGAAACCTGAAATTGAGAAAGGATTGGGCTGAGAACCTAACTCTCCTAGCCAGGGATCCAGCGTAGCACATCTGTGGCAAGGACCTAGGGCTACAGGAAGGTCACTGGCAGAAGTAATCAGAGAGGCATAAGAGCTGGAGACTCTGTCTTAGAGGAGAAGAATGGGCTTGAGGCTGAAATGGCGGAATCAAGGTGTTTCCTAGGAGAATGATGAGGAGTGTGTAGCCAGCCGCGAGGGCTCCACCTCCATCCTGCCGCTCGCTACCCATATGAATTAGGCTGAGCTGCCAGCTTTCTCCTGTGCTGTTTCCATGTTTTATAAGTGAGAACGATGACAATGTTACATAATAGGGGCTTTAATGAGAGATGAGTGAGAATTTACAAAGTACTATGGCTGCACAAATTTGTTCAAAAAATACTGGTTTATTAGTATTAATTTTATTAGCATCAGAACTGGCATAAATAATCAATCCCTTGGGGCTGTCGTGATGCGAAATTTCCAACATGGTTGGTTTCCTCCTGGTTCTCTCTGAGTAAGAACCAGATTGGCTCTAGACTTGAATGAGCCTGAACTTACAGGTGAGGAAAGGGTTAAAAGAGAGCCACAGAGGCAATGGGCCTGGCAGATTCCTGCAAACACAATCGGAAAACCAGCATTTTCTTCCTAGACAACTGACAGGCAGTTGTGCCTGCCCAGAACCTATGGCTTCCCTGAGGCCTGTGCTAGAAATATAATGAGACAGAAGATCCTGGAATATCCTCCGCTATCCTGGGGACAATGGCACAAACCGATTCCCCTTCATCTTCATATCCAGGACATATAGTAGCTTACAAGACACAGAGTGTATCTCTGGCTTCACATAGACCCACCTCCGAGGTCCCCAGGTGAGCCTGGAGTTTAAGTTGCATAGGCCATACCCGTAAAGCCCTCCATGGGGCACAAGGATAAAGCCCAGCTGGTAGAAGGTCATTAAACGGTGGTGCGCGCCATCCATCCGTGAGTCTAGCTGTTTGCAATTCAGGTTACCTAGTGAGTCCTTACAGCAAGCAACTCGTGGGTCAGCTACCATCGAAGAAGAGGGCGCTAACTCAGGAGGGCTGAAGCTAAGCCACCAGAAACAGACAGAGTGGGGATTCCGGCCCCACACACTCCGTAGCACCGCCTGAGCATCCGATAGAGGAAACAAAGAGTGCTTTGAGGGATGTTCTTAAAAAAGATGCTGCATTTTTGACAGCAGAGAATTATGGGCTGTTGGCTCCCTTCTTTTGGTGAGTTGACACAGACTTGAAACATTTGCTCCCCCCTGGGCAGCATCTGTTTTGATTCTCCAAGGACATCGGTTTACTCCGGAGACTGTCTGGGAGAGGCCAAAGTTCCTCATAGCTTCGGGGATCGCAAAAACCTTTTCAACAAGATCCCTCAGGCCCAGGCCCCTAAAAAAGTACGTAATAAATTCACCATCAAAACAATCTCACTTGTTCCCTCTGAGACCATTATGCTACAAACAAAGGTAATGTGATATTCCAATAAATATTTCTCCTGTGAAATCATTAGGGTTTTTTTTCCCCTTCCTCATACACTAAATTGTATTCTTCAAATTTAATATAATTTCATAGTTTCCCCAAATCATTCATGGGTATACATGCAACA
This sequence comes from Rattus norvegicus, assembly GCF_021556685.1. NCBI lineage: Eukaryota > Metazoa > Chordata > Mammalia > Rodentia > Muridae > Rattus > Rattus norvegicus. The sequence goes on along the minus strand of NC_141535.1, from coordinate 24,285,698 downwards.
GTCGAGAGCTCTACATCCTGTCATTTGAATAAGAATAATTATTAAAGTTTAGGCAGAGCCTAAAATGCAGAAGCATTCCACTGTTTTTTTATTATTAAAAAGTGCCGTAATGAAATATTTTAAAACGTTATAGCAATTATCTTTTCATTGCACAAACCTGCGTTGTCAACTATGCCACATTAAAATGTTAAATCATTATTTTAATATCAAATTACAGAAAGACAGGGAGAGGCTGCTTGGATTCATTTTCTGGGCAGCGTGTTTTTCTCTGCAATGTTCTAGTACATGTGGTTGGTCACGGCGGAGAGGTGCTGTATTATACAGGAAACACCACGGAATTTGGAGGCCCCAGACTTGAACTAACAAGGAGGTCTAGGGAATGTGTGTTTCTTCATCATTTGTAAAAATTGGAATAATTAGCTGTTTGGGAGTGGGGGTCTCCACAGACCTATGCTTACAGGACAACAATGGGAAGTGAGCCTCCTGGTAAAGACTGGGTTCGTGAAAATAAAACAGTTCACAGAAACCATTCTCTCAACTGTGCGCTTTGGGCATTGGTGTTGTAAACCCTGCTATTCCGGCCGGGCAGCTATGCTGGGTGCTCCCGGCAGAGGTAACAGTAGAATGCTGGGGCAGCTCAAGTTGCCCTGGGACAAGCGTTAATGAGGAAGAAGTGTGGAGATGAGAGACTCCGCGATCAGTCTCTCGCCTCTAAGTGAAACCCATACAGTTCCTACAATGTTATCTGAGAAAACTGAGCCGTGTGTCTTGATCACAGTGCAGATAATCATTACACGGAGGACTGTGACCTATCCCGTTAGGCAATTAAAAAAACAAAAAGTACAGTTTTAATAGATTTCATGAGGAGCTAATTGTATGTCTCTCCAGTTGCTTACGGGTAACTATCAGATGAGGTGCACACTGGGTCAATAACTCACTTTTAAGCTCTTGAAATCACATGATCTTATTATCTGTGAAAGTTTTTGAAAATGAGCTCATTATCATCAAAACTGAAAGCCATCTGAATAGTACTAACAGGTTATATTATAAACAAATTGGACGATTCACAGGGAATTTCAGTCAGACACTAATGTTATGGATGTGTGACTAATCTGCACTGCTGCTATATACTTTAGTATAACAAAGCAGCTTTAACAGAGGCGCAAACTAAGAACCAGAAGCTGCGAGCATTTTGCTCCGTGTTAAGATGGCCGTCCAGTGAAGAGGAAGCTCCTCGGAATGGGGGTCTGTCGGTGGGAAGGCAAACACGGCAGCTGCCTGCCGTGGAGGACAGCATGGGGACAGGCTGAGGATTTATCCACCAGACGAGGAACAGCATTTCAGAGGTCAGCAGGACTCTCATGGTTATGGGAGCACCGTCTGTGATAGCTAAGAGATGGGAGTGGGTGGGGCGGGACACTATATACTGATACAGTCAGCAGATGGACGGATAAAGGAAACACACCTGTTCCCACTTGTGCGAACACAGACGACTGAACAGTGCTCAGTCTGTTTGGTTGGTTCACATCATTCTGAGGGTTGCCTCAGCTTCTTGCACTTAACATAGTCAGGTAACACTGATCTCTCCAGCCACTTATCTCACATCTGTCTGTCTGTCTGTCTGTCTGTCTGCCTGCCTATCTATCTATCTATCTATCTATCTATCTATCTATCTATCTATCTATCATCTATCTATCTATCCATCCATCCTTATTGTTTTGATTCAGTGTCTCACTAAATTGCCCTGTCTGGCCTTGACCTTGCAGCCTTCCTGCTCCAGCCTTCGAAGCACCTGGGATTCTGATCCTTTGCTTCCAGGCCGGGCCTATGTGGCCTTTTAAAAAGAAGGAAATTCTTTTTATGATACATGACAACAGTAATAAACTTGGGGACATTATGCTGAAACAATCAGGACTCAGAAATTCACGTACCACATGATTCTGGCCACATGAAGCACTTCAAGTAACCACGCCCATAAAAACCAAGACTAGACTCTACTTGCCTAGGGCTTGAGGAGCGACAGACAAAAAGGTCAACTAGGTTATACGAATATTTTCTAGACATGTGCTGTATGACACTGTACCCATGGTTAACAAATCTACTATATGATTAAAATGTATTGAGTGTAGCGCTCAGATTTAGTCCTACCACAATAAGATAAGAATACATCGTATGAAAAAAAATCAATTAGGAAACATATAAATAAAAAGCTTGTACTTGTTTACTGCCTTCATTTGGTCCTGCCTGTCTGTCTGTCTGGTTCCTGGACGGCCTACACTCAACGTCAGCCCTAGCCCCAAGAACTGACTGAGATGTTCATGATTCAACTGTTTGTTGAGGTGAGCTTTGAAAAAGAGTTGTTCTTAGTTTGTGGGGATGGCAGCATTTGGTAGGAGAGCTCTGTGGCCAGAGCCAGTCAGTCCTACTGGGTGTCTGAAAGTGCACAGCCTCTCAAAGCAGTTCCCAAAATGACTTAAGCGGGCCAGGTAGGACACATACCCTTCGAGAGAACCAGTAGTTGGATGTGGGTTACCTCTGACAAAAGAGCTTTAACTGGGCAAGACAGTTCATTTGGGCTAAGAGCTGCTTCTGGGGAGGGATGCAGCTGTGAGCTGGAGCACCCTAAATTCTGGGAGACAGGGTACCTGAGTGTGGAAGGTGGTGTGTGGGTGGGTCTCAGCCACAGAGCCCGCTTACTGTCCTCAAACTCAGCCCCCATCACAAGTTAAACTCCTTCTCCATTTCCTTTGTTAACAGCCTTACCATTTTCCCTCACCCAAGGTAGTAGAATGGAAATCTTAAGAGTTCTAAAAATTGCCTTGGGCGATTTTTAACAGTCTGTCACATTTAATTTCCAGCATATTTATCCTTTTAAACAATTTTAAATAATTCACTACAAAGTGAAATCTGGCATAAGTCCTATCTGTCTTTTACTCCCTGAGTTACTGAAGAAGCCAAGACAACAGATTTCTAGGCAGTTTTTAGGGCCTGGGCTGGGGACTGGGGATACAACCAAGGAAGGGGAAGCTGCTATTTTTTAATTCCTATTATAAAGAAGAAAGCTTGAATCAGTGGTCTTGCAAATAAGTACTAAATTGTTCTCTGGAATGGCCTATTCTGTTTATAAAAATGCAAATTGGTGATTTGAAAAAGAATGCTCCTATTTTATGTAAAAATTTAACATAAGCTAAATGTTTCAGAGGTTAAGATGAAGAAAAAACAAAAACAAAAACAAAACAAAACCCGCTACCACCAACGGCAACAAGCCCCTCATAGCTAGTGCTTAGACACACAAGCCACATCGACTAGTGACCAATCTGCCAGAGACCTAGCTGATACTCCAGCACTGTCCTCAGTGTACTCGCAGAGAAGCACGAGAGATATTAAATTATAGTGTAATTAAATTAAATTAGCACTTTGCAATAGCACCAATAGGGCTGAGGTGGCACTTCTGTTGAGTCTTTGCTTGCAAATCCTTTTGCTTTCGGATGAGAACTCCTTCCTGGCAGGAGAAGTTCCAGTTTAAAGGCGAAGCTTTAGATTAGATGATCAGACAGGGGGCTTTGCCTCCAGAAGAGTCTAAGAATAAAAATGAATACTGATTTGTTTTCATATGTAATAAAAAAAATAATGGTGATGATGGAAATAATAATAATAATAATAATAATAATAATAATAATAATAATATAACAGATGATGCTGTAAAAATGACAGAGCAGATTAAGGCAGTTGCCACTAAGTCTGACAGCCCGAGTTCACTCCTGCAGGAACCCACATGGTAGAAGGAGAGAACTGACCTACACAAACTGCCCTGACCTCCATATATATATATATATATATATATATATATATGCCATGGCTCATTCACGACCACACACACACACACACACACACACACACACACACACACACACCAGACAAAACGAATGGGATAAAAATGTATGATCTGTGGCTTTTGAATAATTTTACAGTACTAAAACATACATCTATGTTACATATATTGGATGATTTCATGTTATAAAGCTTTGGAAAACTAACCATACTTGGTTTCCCTAAGACGCTCACTTTAACATTAAGAGTTTTTAGATATGTCGAGAAAATAACTACTTGTGAAGAGTGGGTCAGAACCAGTGGGGGGTTTGGAGCCCAGGTTACGGTGTACTATGTGTTCGTTCATATTTAGCGTATGTATGCACGACTTTGTGTACGAGATACTTCTGTGACTTACTCTGTGTGGAAAAAACATGATCTCAGAGTTTTAACTCTGCAGAGAGGAAAACAAGGCAAGAAAGCACTTGGGGTAGAATTTTCCTCTCTAACCTCCTGAGGTTTCTTCAAGTCCCATTGGATATGCAGGGAAGACAAGTTTCCTCCAAGAGTCACTGCTGAGGTCTCTGGGGCCACAGGAAGGAGGTGAAGCTTACACAAAGAAGTGTCCATGGATTAGCTACTGCCTTTCTTGTTAGTCGCACAAACGACCTCATTGGAGAAAAGGGGGCGGGGTCTTATTTTGAGTCCGTTTGATGATACAGTCCATTGTTAAGGAAGCCGTGGCAGTGCTGTGTGGCGAAGATGCTCAGACTATGCCTACAGTTAGGAACCCAGCTACATGCGGGTGCTCAACTTGCTTTCTCTCCGTACCCTTTTTAGTCAATCCTGGAGTCCAGTCCATGGGACAGTGCCATCCCTGGAAACATCCGCACAAGGGTGCTCAGGGATGTGTCTCTTAGGTGATTCTACATCAAGGTGACAATGACAATCAGCCCCTTTGGCAGCAGTAGTAGTGTTTGTTATGAGCTAATCTAACGAGAGAAACCTATAGCACAGTCTCACCCGCTTTCCTTTTGCCCTTCCAGTTCTACCCAACGTCTGAGTGGTCCAGGTAACAATGGATGATGGATAGGAACCTGCAGGAGGCCAGCTGAAGGCAGGTAGTGATGACCCGCGAGCGGTCATCGTTTAAGTATGCTTCAGAGAAGCCATCTAAACGGAGGTCTGAAAAAGTGGATTTAAACTATATCAGACATGCCTGAAGACAGCCCTCTCCCATTTTTCTTTTCCTCGCCCTGTCCTTAGCTTCACAGGACGGTTTTTGGTAGGCTTCACCCCTACTTTCTGATTTAGCATAATTGGGATGAGGGCTAATAAGTTACACTTGTCACAAACCTGTAGATGCTCCTCATATCGCCGGTCCATGGATCACAAAGGCAGAGTTCCTCATATACAGGCAAGGAAGCCTCCAGCGTAAGTCTTTGAGCTATTTTAAGCTGCTGGGGCCAGTGGTGACAATGGCTGCCAGATAGAAATTGACTAAATGGGCTAAAGTGAATGATTCTAACTCTAATGTCCTGCGATCGTCCAAGGGCCTGAGAGGAAGCAACTGCTATGGAAGGGAACAGCGCCTAGGACCCTGGGAAATGAGACACCAGAGCCCCATTGGCTGATTTACTTCTTTGTAAAGGACAGTCGCACAACTTTACCCGCTGTCATGCACGTAGTTTTCTTTTATTGTCTGCTTGAAATATTATTGCTTTACTTTAAGGAACCACTTTCCCCACCCCAGATGAGGTTAGGGTCTTAGGGTGTGCTCCTGGGCCTCTGGGGTAAGGAAGTGACCTTTGTCACATGACCAAAGCCTAGCCAATCGGAGTTCTACCTCCAGAAATTTCTAACTTTTATGGGTGGTGAGGGGTCTCCCTTGTTTCTGGCTACAGAGTGGTCAGATGTTTAAGGGCTGCTGTCTGCCACGTCTTCCTCCCACAAGAAGAGAATAAAGGCAGAGCAGGGCTGAATGGGAACAGTGCAAGAATAAGGCTCTGCTGCCTAGGAATAAGACTTGGAACTATTCGGGTTATACGAGGATCTCTTCAGTTCTGTGGTCTCTGTCAGTTTCTTTCTATTCCAACTCCTCTCTCCCCACAGTGCACATCCCCACCCACCCTCCTTTTTTTTTTCCTCAAGTTTTTAGTTGGATTTCTGTCACGTGCAAAGGAAGGACTCCTAAGCACCATCCCCATTAGGATCAAATACACCAAGGACGGTGGGGGAGGTGGGGTCAGGGAAAGAGAGGTCATGGGAAGTTGTGTTCACTGAATGACCCCGTAAGCACTGTCAGGCTCTTAATGCTGAACAAAGTCAGGGTCACACTAAAGTCACTCTAAGATAAAGTACGGATATGCGTACGATGAAAGCTGGTAAGCCAAACGGAACAAAATTAGACCTAAGCTGGCCTTGCCGTGAGCTCCTCAGGGCTCCGTGTATACATGAACCCTGTATCCACCCTCTGTTTCTGATCGCTGTGGGCGGCCAGCTAACCTCTTTGAGTGAGGCACTAAGTTCAGTGTTATTGGGGATGCCCCCCAAAACAGCAGCAAAAACCCAGAGGTCAGCATGGAGACACTCCATTGTGCCTATTGCAGATGTATGTCCTCAAACAACAGGAACCATGTCATTGGATGAATTATCAAACACCGAATGAAACTATTTCTACCCGAAGAAGTAAAATACACCAGAATACACCGAATGGAAGATACCTGGACTTGAGTTGTTCTGGACCACAGCCAGTTCTAGGAAAAGTAGAATAGGAAAAGTGGGTTTTAGCTCAGAAGCTATGGTGGGGCTTTCCTATGACCTGCTCAAGCTCTCTGGAACGGTTCCCGCCTGTTCCGTGTTATCCAGCATCAGGAGTTCATACGGATCTAAAGTAAGTCTTAGCAAGTGACCTTGGCAAATCTCTGGTTCACCACGCGAAGATGAAGTTGCCTGCCCTCACGGGGCTAATACAAGGAGCAAGTGATATAGTGCTTGCAGAGCATTTACCAAAGCCGCAGCAAAAGTCCTCAGCCACCGGCTGGCTGGCGCTAGGTGTCATTATTGAGGAATACCACCACTCTTCCCCGATTCTTTGATCAAGATGAGTCTAGGGACCTCCTGTGAAGGTCACTAACCTTCCCATCTGTCTGTTGATATAAGTCAGTCTTTTCTAACAAGTATCCCCTCCCACAAATAAAATAAAAATCTACATTAATTTCAGTTCTAAAGCGATATGTTCAGCATAGATTTTGTACAATAAAAGGGATGGAGGGAAGGAATTTGGAAGAAATCTTACTTGTAAACACTATATTCCACTTGAAAATTTAATACTTCATTACAGAAGAGATACTTAATGTTAACCGAGGCATCAGTTAACAATAAAACCACCAAGCAAAGAATCCCTAAAAGCCCTTTAACTCTCCGAGAGAGATAACTGGGTATATTTGCTTTATACAAAAACATGTATTTGGTCAAACATGCTCCTAGTATTATCAAAAGTTTACTTTTAAAAAGATAGAGAAAGGTTGGGAGGCTATGGTTTAAATATATTCTACAATTTTAAAATTTAATTTTACACACTGCCATGCTGTTCTGTTACATATGCAGGAAAGGGAAGAGGAATGTTTTTCAGACTTGAAAAAAATTAATCCACATTTCTTGGCATCGACAGATAATGTTATATTTAAAATATACATATATAATGTGAGACCCATTATCTAATAAAAGTCACGAAATCTAGCTTGTTCATTTTGTGACTTATAATAATTGGAAGTTGATCAAAGGAAACTACTTCCATTTTTATGACATTGTTACTATTTTTATGGACAAAATTTAAAATGTATGATAAAAATCCAATATACAATAATTGAAACATACAGTCCAACCTCACAGAGCTTTGATAAATCTGTTCATTCCTGGCCATTTTCAGTGTTGCTATAGTGAACAGTGTTGACAAGTGGCCGAAAAAAGCTTAGAAATGAAATTCAGATCATAGATAAAACCGAACATAAACTATCTCGTAGCATTCTGCATGTTGGGAGGCCTGGTTTGTGCCACAGATGGCCATCTCCCAATAATACATAAAACACTCCTTTCTGGAGCTCGGCATACATTGTTGAGTGCACAGGTCATTGGAACAGAACGATAATTCAATTCTCTTAATAATGATCTCACAAGGAGCCAACACAGACACAGGGTGATGCTGTTAGAAGAACAGGATTGTACCAGAGTTTGAAAAATTAAATTCTTAAAAAGCCACCGTGCTCTCTTGTCAAAATAGCACTTAAATGTATGCAGTGTTTAGAGATGAGGCAAGCTCGCTGAGTTTATTTTAGTCGCTTGAATTATATTGCTGTGTGTCTTCACCATGCTTCTTCAGTCTTCGCATTGGAAGCTTTCCGGGGAGGGTCAGCGACCGCCACTGAGCCCTCCACTGGCTTATTGGCTGAGCTCATTGATGAGGAAGCCTTGAGTTCGTCACTTTCTGTCCTCTAATTGCTGAGGTGGCCATCACTGAAGATGACAGAGCATTTCTGAAGGACACATGGGAGTCATTAACCAGCCTAATAAAATGATCTATTTATGTAAGTAACAGTTATTATAACCTCACCCCATGGCCATATTTCTCTAGAATATATATTTTTTTATTTTTAGGGCTACTTTTATTCAAGCTTGTAAGACTTAAAATCCTGGAGCCCCTGTATTAGCATGACAAATGAACTCAGCCAGGAGAAAGGAAACCTAGTGGACCTCCAGCATCTGCATGATTCTCACTTCTGACACATCTGGAATGCAGCTCTCTCTCTCTCTCTCTCTCTCTCTCTCTCTCTCTCTCTCTCTCTCTCTCTCTCTGTCCCCTCCCTTTACCCCTCTCTCTCCTCTTTGTCTTCCATTCCTCCCCTCCCCCATTTTTCTTTCCTTCTCTTTCTCTCTCCCATCTTTTGTTTTTGACAGGGGTAGGGGCTATACCCCAGAATGGCTTCAAATTCAGAACCTTCCTGTGTCAGCACCTCGAGTCCTGAGATTGTATCAACCTGTGCTGCTGTGTCCTGGTCAGGACGGTCATCTCTCTCTATTTAGGACTGAGTCTAAGGCTACGGAAATGACACACCTCATTGCCAGAGACTTAGCTGTTTCTCTCATGCTTTCTTCTGTTAGCTTCATGTGGTAATGAATCAAGGTCTTTATGCTATGGGTGTTAGACTGAAAGATCTTTAGTTTTGATGATTTAGTTCCAAGCTTGAACAGAGGAGTCATCTAAAAACAAATGGACATGCAAAAACAAACAAACTGGAACGACAAGAACAAAACAGAAAAATATGAACAAAACCCAGGAATAATATTGATATAAAACTATTCAAGTTATTAATGTAACAATCATACAATTTGTATAAAGTCTTGCAATGACTGCTTTATAATTAAATAGTTTAGTTAATAGTTTCCCATCCACCTGCCCTGGTAGGCTTGAAAAAAGTTGAAATCTTTCCTATAAAATAACACTTGGGAATAAAATGCTTGGGAAGCCCATTGCCCTACAGGACCGGCCTCTGTTCCTGCTATCTCATTTCTGTGATGCTGCTAACCTTGGTCAGAAAAGCAGACAGAAGAGCACTTATTCAATTTGTCCATGAGCAGTGGCCAGGGCAGGGTGTGTGTGTTGGGGGGCAGGGTACAGTCATGCTGGAAGGAAGAGGGGGGGCACTACTTTCCACCTGCCTGAGAAGCCTCATAGGACATCCTATTTCCGCTTTAACATCCCTCCCCTCATCTCACTGATACCTCTCTCAGAAAGCATAGGCCTGCCTCTAAAAGGACTTCTTGTCTACAGGAGAGAGTACAAAAGGGACACGAGGCCTCAGACAGTGCAGAGATCCCAAGTGTAGAGGGCACCTTAGAGGAAGTGGAGCTGGGAGAGGCCTCCTTCCCCTGTCCGCCACCTGGAGAGGAGACCACTGCTCTCCCATCTGCGCAGACGCAGATCCTTCTGCACCAGAAGCCCCGTGTCTGTGTTCACATGGAGGCTTTCAGAGGGCACGCGGAACTCACAGAGAATGAGCTCTTTGCAGAAGAATTCTGCACCTTCTGATCAAAAGCTGAGAGCCAGGAGCTAAGAAAACACATTTGTTACTAGGCTCCAAGGGTCAGAAAACAAAGCAGGAGAGAAACTGGCATTTCAGCTGTGCCCAGAGCACTCCTATTAATTTGAGTCAGCCTCACAGCAATCCTACAAAGACCTAAGAGTCATATTCCCATTTTACAGATGAGGCATGGGAACACTAAGTAACTTTCCAAAGAGCTACCTGGCAGAACTGGACCTGAGCCCAGACCCAGCTGGACCCCAGCGTGTCCATGGTTATATAGCTCACATTAGAATAACTTGGAGAGCTATTAAACAATATTGATACCTGGGCTCAGCCTTAGAAATACTACTGTAGTTGATCGTCAGTGGGGGCCCCCAGCATCAGGATGTTTTAAGTTTCCCCAAGTGATGTTGACATGCAACCATGCTTCCCTCTCCCTCTCCCTCTCCCTCTCCCTCTCCCTCTCCCTCTCCCTCTCCCTCTCCCTCTCCCTCTCCCTCTCCCTCTCCCTCTCCCTCTCCCTCTCCCTCTCTCTCTCTCTCTCTCTCTCTCCACAGGCTCTCATGATCTCCGAGCCTTCTCTTGCCCCCCACCACTCAGACTATCCCACTTTGGCCTTGAACTTTGCCTCAGCCGCAGTTTTCTTTCTACATATAAATAGCCCTTGTGGTGGGTTTCAAATAGGACCACGACTTCTGGGACATTGTAAGAGCTCAGGGTGCGTTGTTGACATCACAGGGTGGAATTGCAAATTCATTTACAATAGGACATAGCTAAGTGCCTTTTACATGGGTATATAATGTATCTAGATCTGTTTAAAAAGAAAAAGAAAAAAAAAACCCTCTAAGAGAAGCCAACTAGTATAGAGCCAAGAAGAGAAAGAGGAGCAGGACTAAGTAAAGGGGAAGAAGCCAAGCGCATTTTGTCCCTGCCCCATTGTCTACTGTACTGCTTGATGTGTTGGGTATGTCTTACTAAGAGTGTGTCTATGCATCATGTGGGGAATAAAGCCTATTCTTCCTACAGGAAATTAAGGAAGTGTTGTCCCTGTTGTTATTTTGTTTTGTTTTTAAGATACATAACCATACTGGGCAGGGTTTGTTAGAAGCTCACTATAGGAATCTAGTCCTGCAGTTTATTATGGATACAGTAGTGTTTGTAGCCTGTCGTGGGGACTGTGACAGCATGTAGACACTGAATTATAGACACCACGGTGTTGAAGAATTAAAGAGCAGCATGCCTTGGAGCCTGCCCCCGAGTCCCCCCCCCTCCACGCCTTTGATTCTTGGCTCCAACATCCACTACTTTGGCAAGATGTGCTATGGTTCTGAGCCTGTTCTCTCATCCGTACGGAACAGCATTCAAGAATTAAAGAAGCTAAACGGGCGTCTTCCTGGAAGGAAGAAGGAGAGGTGCCATCCACAAATGGTAGCTATTGTCCTGTGGGGAAAATCTGTCCCTGGTTCAAAGCACATACACTCTGAGATCATTAAGTACAAATAAAAGTGGGCTCCATGGATAATGTAGTTCTGTCAATTAACCTTCTGTAAGAGTACAAAATACTCATGGTACAACACAGGCTTCCGTGGGTGCTGAGGAAGAAGCCCAGGGCAATGTTCCTGTGAAACATGCACTGACCACCGAGCTGCACCCCCAGTTTGAAGCAAACTTTGCAGATGTATGAATTTTGCAATAGTTCCAGTGATCAGATATTTGTTCCCTATTTAAAGTAAGAGGACCTGGTGGTGCAGACCTTTAATCCCAGGACTCAGGAAGCAGAGGCTGGCTCATCTCTGTGAGTTAGAGGCCATCTTGATACACACAGTGAGTTCCAGGCCAGTCAGGACTACATGGTGAGACCCTGTCTCAAAATTGAAAAATAAATTTAAAAAAAGTGGTAGGAGTGTGGGCGAGTCATTTCCCTCAGCTGCAGAGGAGAAGCAGGACCGTGAAAGTGAACACAAAGTCAAAGCTGAATCTTTGAATGTTATCACTACTAGAGTTTTTTGTATTATCCTGTTTATTAGTCGTCACACAGGGGCCCCAAAGACTTCAGTGTGCCAAGAAAGGTGTTTTGTTTGGCCTACGCAACATTTTTTTCAAAAGTGGTGGGACTTACTCCACATTAAAAATGTTTACTTGCATAAACATACAAGTTGTATTTTGCTCTTAAAAAGCTTATATATATATATGTATGTATATATGTATATGTATATATACCACATATATACTTATATCTGTAGTTATCTATATCTACATATGTATAAATATATATATGAAATGATATCTATGTTCTCATCACCAAAAACTGATAAACATTTAAAGCAATGAGTGATTTGCTCCTTAATACAATGTGTACATGTGTAGAAGCATCACATTGTACGTAATTATTTTGTGATGAGCAAATAAGAGAATAAGACAAGAAAATAAATCTGGCTTAAGTGACTTTTTGTGGACCAGCTGGGTTGGAAGCCACAAGCCCCGTCTGACTGCTCTCACCATACTTCCTTGTCCTCTGGGTATTGAATTTGTACCTAGAAAACTTGGGATGTTTTCTCCAAGGCCGTTGGAATGTGGTTGGGACAGGTGGGGTTACATAATTATTTATTTCTGCCTATGTATACCTGCATTGTAGAGGTTCCCCAAACAGAGTCTGCCTTTCTCTGTTTACATTTTAATGGACCAAAGAAAAGGAGTGGGGAGCTCTCTGAAGTGTTTCTGCAAAGAAACAAAAGCTGTCATTTATAATATACCTGCTTTCTGCAATGAGCTCGTGTTCCTCAGGAGACCATGGTTTCTCCACCGCCCTAGGATGCTTGTTGTTACAGCAAACTTCCCCGACAGGCTGGGGACTCTGAAGTTCTTTCCTTTCACACATGGCTGGGTCCTGGAAGAAAAAGCTGAACCGTGACCCTGCCCTTCGATGTATACAGAGAGATGCTTATCAACGTCAGTGATATTGACTTCATTTTTAATATCGTGAAGTCAGTCGTGAATCGATATCTGTCCAATTCTTGTCTAATAAATGTCCTTATCTGGAAGTTATTAAAAACAAACAAAAATAGGTCCTATTTCCTTAACTCAGCTGGAAGATCTCGCCGCGACAAAAATTATTTCCCATAATTAAAAAAAAAAAAGAGCAAAATTGGAATTCGTTATAAAAAGAATCTTTCATTTGCCAATGTGTTTAGTTTAAGTCATTTCTCCCCAGGTCACTGGTGACTAAGAAAAATTACGGGCTGCAAATGTTGCTCCACAGTACAGGACTTATGTAACAAATGCAAAGCCCTGACTCTTAGTCCCAGCACACTGGGAGGGATCAGGAGGAAACGTCTAAACAAACAAGTCAATGGAAAGGCTACATAGCAAGCGCATGGGCCAGTGCTCCACAGAGAACATTTGCCTCCTTTTCTCTAGCAAACACCCATCATGCCGCAGTCAGTCCGTCGATTCACCCTCATTTCTGATACACTCAGCAGCACGCTTCGCCCTAAACACGTCAGCGTCTACTTCATCTGAGTTCGGTATTCACCTCTGCTTTCACTGAATTTATTGGGACGAGGGTCTAAAAGTCCAGCACACTCCCGTATTAGCGTGCGTCCCCGACTGTGACAGGGTCACGAAATAAAATAAAGCAAGGAAGGAAATATTATAATAAGTAAATACGATAGAATCCATCATTGCAAGCATTCTGAAGTGCGCCAACCTGCGGCGGTACCTGTGTTCATTCGCATCATTGTGTGATGTCTCCACCATTCAACTACAGAACGTTTCCCTGCCCCTCGGTAAAACTCGACCTGTTAGACACCAGCTCTGCCCAGCCTAGAGCCCCTACTATGCTACAGTTTGTCTTTCTGAGGTTGACTATTCTAAGTGCCTCATCTATGTCGACGCACACAGTGTCTTTCCCTTTGGAAGTGGCCCATTTCCCATAGCATAAGGTTTTTAAGGCTTGTCTGTTCTGCGCCAGGATTTTCTCTTTTAATGACAAAATCCTATTTCATTGGATGCATAGACTGCATTTTGTTTTTCTGTGCATTCACCAGATTCTTGGTTGCATCCACTTTTTTTGTGTGTAGACGTTTTATTTTTAGGGAAGATATAAGTTCTTTCCCTTTTGGCCGTTAGAAACGACACGCTGTGGACATGGGTGCACAACTCTTGTGCAAGTATTCAAGTGTCCCTTTCCACCACAGGCCTGGAATAGAAGTGCTGTATCATGTACTAAGCCTACATTTAAATAAATAAATATATATATATGTGTGTGTGTGTGTGTCTGTGTGTGTGTATATATATACACATATATATGTATATATATATATCAGAAAATGCATATTACTAAAAAGTACCATTTGATGTTTTGGAACAAACATATACTAGACTTTTTTTCCATTTTTCTTTTTCAGGTTCTCAATATAAAAGAAAATTTTTTACTCAGGAAACTGATGATTTCTGGGACCAGAATTCTAATGGGGGAAAATGTAGGCTTAGATGACATCAAGGTAACCAGAGATTGGTCTTCAATGGCTCTCACAGTCCCTGCTGGGAGTTTGCAAAGCTAATTACACCTCTTCCACTACTGACTACGAACACTTTACCTTGTGTAAGCAACTGCCACACCTCTTTTAAAGAGGGATGTGAGTGGAAAAATGGGAACTCAATTTTCAACTCCTTATCCGTCTCTCCCCGCATCCAACATGCAGACCCTCTAGAGTCTGAAGACTCTCAGTAAGCAGTGGGTAAAGTTTATTTTATAGATTGAGAGTTTATCATTGATATGAAACACACATAGACACAGTCACACACACACACACACACACACACACACACACAAATAAACAGACAAAACAATGTACACAGCCATCTGTTTTCTGCTAGCAGATTCACCAAAAACTAGTAATAGTCTCACAGGGAGGGGTGTAGAGAAAAAAACCCACATTTTCAGATTCTGCAGATAGCATAAATAGTAGCTGGGCCTGGTGGCACACACCTTTAATCTCAGTACCAGGGGCTCAATCTCAGAGGCCAGCCAGGTCTACAGAGCAAGTTCCAGGGCAGCTAGAACTCTACAGAGAATCTGTCTCAAAAAAAAAAAAAGAAAGAAAGAAAGAAAGAAAGAAAGAAAGAGAAAGAAAGAAAAGGAAAGAAAAGAAAGAAAAAAGAAAAAATTAGCAATTCATTTCTATATCTATTACATGTTTGTGTGGCATGCTCCTGATTTAAGGGTTTTATATCTAATAATTTCTCTTATCAATACATTTTTAGAACTATACCAAGTTATATGTGTATAATATAGGGTGGCAGTTATCACTGGAAACAACCCAAATAGCACCCAGAAGGTAATTGTTAAAAATCAATCCTGAGAGACTACATTTCACTAGTGTAACTCGCTTTACCATCTCGCCGCACACAAATGAAGTTGCATCTTTTTAATATTTTTTTTCCAGTGGCAATGGGTCCAACTATCTGTGCCAGACTAGAACCAGAGGACATTCACTGGCTGCTTCCTCCAGCAGGCCTGTCCATTCCCACAAGTTGTTCAAGCACCCTGAGGCTTTCCTCCTGCAAAGTGGCCAATCCTGCTTCCAAATGCCTCCTGGAGAGAGACAAGAATCTGATTAGTCTACTAGGAGTCCTGTTCTCAGCGTCTGTTGCTCCTGCTTGCCATAATATGACTGTTGAAAGCTGCAAATTTAATAAGCAGTGAATAGCATCTCAAAATAAGGTTGGGGACAAAAGGGTTGACTGGTTTCGTGAAAAAGAAGAGTAAAGATTATTTTATTTATCTTCAGACATCTTTGAAGAATGTATACCACAAAACTGAACATACCCTCTACCTACACAGCGCCATAGTCTTTCAGAATAAACAAAGAATGAATCAACTCTTGATCTAGCAGAGGAACAATTTTTCTAACAAAGGTATTTTGCAACAAAATTTGACACCCTTCGCTTTGTACTTTTATAGCTGAAGAGTGGGGTCATTCGCAAGAAGATGTTTCCTATGTTTTCCTAAGAGCCTCTTCTAGTCCTTTGAGATTCAAGCAAGTCTCCTTTTGAAGCATGTACTCTGCTACATCGCGCTGTTTTTCTCATTGTGAGAGGACCCAGCACCGCCAGACGCTCATTTGCTTATGAAACGCTTGTCCAGAATCACTTCCAGTGGCTTCATAACATCCTGCATCTTCTGCAAGATTAGCAACTTTGCACCGCAACTGAAATGCATTTTATTTACATTGTATTGTGGGGCGTCTATAACATCTGCAGTCAGCAAAATTGACTGGTGGATGGGGAGAGATGTTGGAGTTAAGTCAGGGGGCCCATTTAAGTGGAGACTGATTTAGTAAGTGGTCAGTTCGTTACTGGATATTTTCCTGTTAGGGCTAATTTCTGCTTCCTTACAAAACTTAGCAACTACTGGAATTCAGGTAATGCTAAGGAATAGTTGGATAACAAGGAAGTTCCACACTCTGCATCAGTGACAAGGAATGCAGTGTGTGTGCACATGAAAAGCCATCTACAATGTATTGTTAGGGGAAAAAAGCCAACTCCAAATGAATGTATAACCGTGTGTTTATGGACAGTAGCAAAGCATTAAAATGTAGCATGTAAGCTAGCCCGAAAGATGGCAAAGGAGTAGTAGTCACATGGAGGGGTGTGGCAGAGGAGAGCCTGACAGAGTAGCCTCGTTTTTTAATGAGCTTTTAAATTTTACAATATGATAAAAGTCAGTTAAGAGTATCCTTTTCAGGGGCTGGGGATTTAGCTCAGTGGTAGAGCGCTTACCTAGGAAGCACAAGGCCCTGGGTTCGGTCCCCAGCTCCGAAAAAAAAAGAACCAAAAAAAAAGAGTATTCTTTTCAATGGTTCATCTGAGGGAGGGCCAGAGAGAGGGGGAGGGGGAGGAGGAGGAGAAGGAGGAGGGGGAGGAGTAAGAGGTGGGGGAGGGAAGGAGGAAGGGCAAGGGGGAGGGGAAGAAAAAGAAGAACAAAAACAAAAAGGCAAAAAAAAAATAAGAAAAGGATGCAAGCAGGTCATGTCAGAGTTCAAACAAGGGATCCCTCCATTTCACAGGCATGTAACTTGTTTCATTCTGAGGTCTGCAAAGCTCCTTTCCAAATTAGTTAAGCCACAGACATTTGGTGATGCACTGTCATTTTCAAGGTACTGTGTACATTGCAGAGTACTGCTCAAAGGGACTCAGGGACTGTAAGACTCAGGTTCTGTGGAGGCATTGGTATGTGGAGGAGGAGTGGGCAGGGTGCAAGAGTTGGGTCAAGGTGTGCAGAGCCCAGAAATCTCTTCCTGAGATTGCAGAAGTAGTATGCTTCCCCTGCCCTGGGCCTGCTTATCCAGTAGCTGTGCCCCCACTTTTGCCCCCCCCCCAGAAGATTATGTATCCTGGAAGCCAGATTAAACTTCTTTTCCTCTTATAACCTTGAATCCCTCCTTATACAAATGAGACATTCCTACTGCCCTGGCCCTGGCCAATGTTGTACACTCACCCTGAAAGCTCCTACCCATCCCCCAGAGATTTAAGTAGCCTTTGTGCCCCCCATTAAACAAGCTGTCTCACTGAAGCTCTCTCCTGAGAGTCTGTTCTAGTGTGATCACAGACACCCTAAGTTTCTTCTCATCCCAGCTACTCCCTGCTTACCCTCTCGAGATCCACAGATCCCATCTCAGGTTGACAGCACCTCTACAGGTAGGGAAGCAGGGCCAGACCCGCAGCCCTTCTTCAGAGATCTTAGACCTAGCTGGGGTAAGATCTGCACTCCCAGGATCTAGCACCAGGTGAATCTGTGAATGTGGAGGAAGTAAACCTGGTGACCTCTGGATCTTGGTTCCGCCTCAGACTCTGCTGGTCCAAGCACGAGACGAGCGTCCTCACAGAGTGAAGATGAGATCCTTCATCTCCCACAGGAAGAGAAATCCAGAGTCCCATCTAGATGCTACAAGAGCTTCAGGAGGCTTTGAATAGCGACAGTGAACGTGGACGCGTGTTAGTGTTCCTACCTCTGCCCTATCTCAGGGATGAGAAACTTGAGAGTAAACTAGTGCTGCTCTATTGCTGAGGACAGAATCGGGATTTGAATCTAGAACCTCTGCCTGCAGAGCACGCGCTCTTTCTTAGTTTGCTATGGTCTACCCATTTGTCAAGTAGATCAGGGGTGATCCTCCCATGGTCTTTCTGCAAGGCAGTTTAGCCCAGGAGAAAAGAGGAAGCCAGCTGTGGGAACAGAACTGGGAGAAAGGTAATATGGGCACCACCCATGAACTCTCCATAGGCTTCCGGGACGAGAGTTTGCCAAGACTGCTGTGCACTCAGGTCTTCCTGCTACTCCTGGAAATGACCCCTGTAGGGCAGAGTTAAAGAGATTAACTGGGTAACGTGGTCTCTATTAACCAGCAAGCAACCAGAGATGTGGGATTCCTCACTTAGCTGTAACAAATGGCTTTCTAGAAGTTACCATTGTAGAAACCTCAATGGTGGGCTCACTGTGTATGCTGTATTCACATGAAAGACAAAGTGTTTATGTGCACTAGTCAACACACAACTGTGGCCATGTCGCATGCTGAACCCGTGGCACTCCCTTGTGCAAGTTATTCTTTACATGTTCAGTAATCCAAGGGGAGTGTGCTTGCCCTGCTTCGTAACCTAACTTAGATCTGTGATCCATTCCAGAAGAGAAACATTATAAAGTGGTCATTTAAACATTCTTTTTTTTTCATTAATATGTTACATGTGCTAGTTCATGGGAGACACACTTTAGCTTAAAAAGTGGTTTGAGTTCACCACTGTGGTGAAAAACAGAATAAGTTATCTGTCACTTGGCTTTTTGAGGATGAAAATAAACTGCTTCTTGGACGTGCTCAATATTTTTTTTTTGTTGTTTGAGAATTTTGCAAATGCATAGAAAGGGTTCTGATCTCCCCCCCACCCAGCCCCTCCCTCCTCCCCTCCCCCACCCTCTTCTCCTTCCCCTCCCCCACCCCCCTCCCCTGTTTTTCTTATGTTTCTCTTTCAACTCCATGTGCTCCATGTGTTGCCTACATGTAGACACATGAAGTGGAGCATGGGCAGCCTCTCCGGGGCCTCATCACCGAACGCCTCCCTCCCTTGTTCAACACCAGTAGCTCCTCCATTAGGGCCAGAACTTTATGAACCTGTCCCGCGTTGTCTTAGCTCGGGTCCTATGCCCGTGAAGGCAACCCATGACCACGGCAACTCTTATAAAGGAGAACTTTTAATTGGAGCTGGCTTACATTTCAGAGGTTTAGTTCATTAACGCTGGAGAAGGAGCTGTGAGTGCTACACGTGGATCAGCAGGCAGCAGGAAGAGAGTAGCACTGGGCCTGGCTTGAGCTTCTAAAACCTCAAAGCCTGCCCTCAATGGCACACTTCCTCAATCAACACCTCACCTACTCCAACAAGACCACGCCTCCTTATAGTGTCACTCCCTATGGGCCTACGGGGGCCATTTTCATTCAAATCACTAGACCCTTCCACGCCTGGAATTTGGGTGGTTTGCTCTTGTACAGGTGTCACAGCTGCTGTGGGTTCATGGTTCACTGTGCCTCACAGCCAGTGAATACATCTTCACAGCAGACAGCTCCTATCACCTGCTCTTCTGATCTTTCTACCTTCCCTTCTGATATGATCCCTGAGCTTTGGGGAGAGTAAATACGATATAAATGCCCCCATTTAGAACCTGAACACCACAGTCTCTCATTCTCTGTACAATGGCCAGCTCTGGGTCTTTGGAGGTAGGTACATGGAATAATAAAAATACTCTCCTTTAGAGAAAGCTCCTTGCATTTACTGTTTAGAAAGGTTTTTTAAAAATGTCCTCAACATGCGTGAAAATAATTGTGTATATTGAGTACAAATTCTTTTACTTCTTTGTCTCTTTTTATATCTGAGAATGTAAGGACGTAGCTTTGGACTCCATGATGTTTTAGAGACAACCCAAGGGTTTGCGTGAAATGATAACTCACAGGTTAGAAGCGTTTAGGATCCTAAGCATTATTGTCTAAGAACAATGTTTGATTAATGTCTAGCCTAGTCAGCCACTTGATATAGTCTTAAAAATAAAACAAACGAGTTCACTACTGTACTACCTCTAGTACCAAAAAATGGTGGCATTTATTAATATGCATGATTATATTTAGATAACTGTGTAATTATGGACACATTTAAGCTACAATTAGATGTATGAAGTTGATGGCCTCTGAATACATTTGTACATTTGAAGATTCTGCATATACTTACATTTATCTGCAGCATGGTATACCTTCTTTGAACAGAAGCATCAAGGTACCTTTTACATGTTAGTTAGAAAGACATTAAAAAACTGTATTAAATTACTAAGATCTTTTAGAGGAGCCAGCACCATGGTAAGCTGACTGTCTTGTGTAACTGCCAGAGTCTGAAATTATTATTTTGTAATAAAAGCTCTCTTGGGTCAGTGAGTTGGTTGCTTTCTCCTAAATTTTTCTTTTAAAAAATTCTCTGTAGTTGACCTTGTGGTCCACCATTGTGCTGCTGAGAAAGGGCTCATTGTTTTCAACTGAGAGCTTCATATAGCAATGACAGACTATCACAGAGATTACAAGCCACAGGAGGGAGATGGCCCTTCCACCAGGTGTCACCAGGCAGTTGACAAGGGAAAGGTGATGCCATCTTTGATGCATTTCCCCCATATTGTCTTCCTGAGAACGTCTTTAGGCAGGTTAGAGTCTAACGGAACACCAAGTTAAATCATTTAGTATTCCACACATGCCCCTTACTGGCAGTCAGGGAAACTCAGACGAGAATACTGCATCCAGGACTTGATTGTGATGACACATGGCAAGATGTCAAGCATCTCCAGAGGTCTTAGATGTTTGGCCTATTGCCATTTGAGAAATGGCTTCCCGAGGATATCAGGGAAAACTTCTGAAACTGGCTCTCAAAGTAATTCTTAATGCTTGTCTTGGACAGGTGAAACATCCTATGGTTTTATAGATTTTGCAGACTCTCTACTGTCCCAGAGCTCAAGGAAATGTTAATTTCCAGGGCCAGCAAAGATACATTTATATACATTTTTTAAAAAAAGTATTTAGTTTCATTGCTTTATGCTAAAAGACTTATCCTTCTCATGAAAAATGCCAGAAACACATCACTAAAATGTTAATTTGATTTGACCTATTGAGATAAGAATCTAGAGAACATGATTTGCCCCAAAATGAATGGGACACGTGGCCCTCTAATGGTGGGGATGAGAGAAGCGAGGGAGGCTCTCCACGTCTACCACATATCCAGGTTCTGAGAAGATGTGTTTTCTTCAGCATTGTTGATTCTTGTTCTTTTGAGAAACATTAAACTCATTTCTAAGAGAAAAGTAAAAGTCAAAATATTTTTGGCTGATAAGCATACTCTGTGAGCACAGAATTCTTGTTTGTTCTGCCTCCCCCACAACTCCTCTGAGCTGAAATCGGAGAAAGCTCCCTCCAAAAGGATATGACCTTGATTTGCAGATCACCAGTGGAACTACAGCAAAAGTAAAAACTTTGCAGCCTCGATGTCACAGAACTATTCATTTCCATTTGCCAAGAGGAGAGAAAAAAAACTCAACTCATGGCTTGAAACCATATTGTAAAATGTAAATAACATTTTAATGAGTACTGTGGAAGAGTGAGCTGGGCCAGTCGCCCGCCACGAAAGGGCTGGATTTAAGTGCACCTTGGGTAGTAATGAAACTAGTTTGGTGGTCCTCGCCTCTGTAGTAGACATTTTCCCACATTAGCAAACCAGCACAGGATTTCATGTGATCCCATACAAAGGACAGTTACAGCTCTGCCCAAAACCAGAACCGGAGTGTGGATGGAGTGGCTGGAGGAGAAGCCAACAGAGAAGTAACAGGGAGCCTTTTAACTCAAGTTAAACTCCTGCCTAGACTTAGGAAGAAAAGAGGGCAGGTAATTCCAGGCTCATCTTTCTTTCTGTCCACCTCCCTGTAATCTCAAATGCTGTCCAAGGAACTGTCCTCTTTTCTACTGCCTGTACTGTCCGTGATCATCCTTCTCTGAGAAAAGATTCTCAAACGCATGGCGCTGGCACTGACTTTTGATAACTCCAGCCCATGGGGCTTTGAGGGTGAGTCCCCACATCCAAGGTACATTGCGTGGGCACCGTACTCAAGTCTTTCTAATCTCTTCTGATTCCAAATTCATCGTCTCTAACTCTATCTATCTTGCTTTCCCTTAACCCAGGCACAGCCCAAGTTCCTACAGAAAGAATACCTTGTTTCCAGTTCTATGCCTGTCTATATGAAACCATTAATGCTAACATGTCCATCTGATAAGGCACATTGTGCTCACCATCCTTTTTGAAAGGGAAAGAGATTACAGGGAGAAAAGCAACTCCAGACTTAAGTTGCTGGATTCTTGACCTCACCTTACTTCATTCACAGTTGATCCGTTTGGGAGAAGTCTCAGCCAGTGAATCTCTTTAATGACACTATCTGATTTAGATCCAATATCCTCTGTGGTAAATTAGGGGTCTGTGTCTTTTCATTTTCACCTTTGGAATAATTGTTCTAACCCCAAACTATTGTAAACAGACAAGATCCTCTAAGTGGTTCAGGGATATCCCACTTGAACATCCCACTAAGGAGAGACAAACAGTGCAAACATTGCCTCACCTTGGGATGCCCTGACTTGGTTCAGAGGTATCAGAGCTTCAGGAACAAGCTCTGTGTTTGGAAAGTCGTTCATTAAAGCACATTTCCTTCTTATGATTGCAGGTAGAGTTCCTTGGACAGCCCAGGAAAGGACCCCACTTTCTGTGTTCCCCTCTCCTGCCCACCTCCCACCACTTACCAAAATACAACAACCCTTCGAACCTTCCGAGGTTAGACTCCAGTCTGTGCTCCCAGTGGCAGGATAATGTGCCTTTCTTGGAGCTGGGCCTACTTTGCCCTAAGGTTACGTTTCTACACAAAGAAGCCTTTTTTTTAAAGAGTAGTGCTTCAGGCCTCCAAACTAAAGGTCTGTGTCTGTCATCTTAGAAAAAAAGAGGCCATAATAAAACTACAGGAGCCAGCAATATAGAATTACAACCCCAGAATGATAGGGGGTCTGCTGAGCCTTGGTCTCTCTGAGGAAGAACAAAAAAGCAGAAGGAATTTAAGTCAGTTGTCTCCTGGACTGCCTTAGCAAAGACCAAGAGAACAGGGTCTCTAACTAACAACTAACTAACTAACTAACTAACTAACTAACTAACTGAGGGTCTACTGATTCTTGGTCACTACCCTGATACTAGACAAGCTGGGAGATAAACAGTTGGGGGGGTGGTGGTGAGAAAAGCTCACATACACATCAAGGCAGCCTGTGATGTGCAAGCACCCAAGCTGGAAGCTATGTGTGTGGTGCTGTAACTCAGAGTATAGCCGGTTCATTTACAGATAGCACGGAACGAATACTGCTGAAGACCTCCGGGAGTGCCCCTGATAGGCAGAAGTGGGGGAGACATCAGAAGAAGGACTGGAACACAGCAAAGAGGCTGGAGCGAAGGCAAAGGTGGTGGCTGGTAGGTTATCTCCTCCTGGGTCTGAATCCCAACAGTGGCATCTGAGAGCCAGGGTAGGGTAGGGAAGCCCCCAGGCAGACGGCCTGCTTTGGAGAGCACACGATTGACAAAGAGTAAAGAGGGCACTGCGGCCACCTGTCCAGCAGCTCTGGTTTGGGCAGCACAGCCCTGATGCCTGCATTGCTGGGCCCAGCTTGAGAGCTTCCTAAAATATCCCTGGGGCTGACGCAATAGCAGTTCGCGGCGGTGCTGCATTGCCGTGTGGTGATGGAATAACCCGGTGAAGTAGAGGGAGCATTTTTTTTTATGTCTTCACAGGACCTGACCCAGTGAGCCCAGCATTTCCAACTGAGAACGAGCCAGGTGGCAGAGTGGTTAGCTCTCAGGTGTGGGAACGCTTGAGTTCCCATTCACCCATCTACATCACTGCTCAGTCAGGGCATGGCAACCCAGGAGGACAGTCCTAAGTAATACTTTCACAACCCTTCAGTTCTCTGGATGTCAAGTGAGGCAGGGTTGCCTAGCCCACTTTCACCCTGAAGAGTCCCCTGCTCTAGGATCCCTTCTGGGTAAAGACCAACTTGCGTTGGGGAACGGGTGGGGGGGGGGCTCGCCTGGTCTAAAAGAACCACAAGTTATTAAGACAGAGTAAGACCCTAAGCTAGGTTATGGTCAACCTCCAAATAAAAATGGTTGATCAAGTTCTATGCCAGCTCTGGTTGTGCACTACAATTTGAATTTTGCAAGGCGACTTCATCTTGCCAAAGAGTGCAACTCTTTTCTTCCTCCCCCAGGCCATTCTATCTCTCTTAGAGGGGCAAGTGAATCTGGCCCGAGGGGAAAAATTGCCCCTTTACTAAAATGTAAAGAGTCGCTCACCCCTACCTGCATTCCTACCCCTAATGCTCAAAGTGTTCAAAACTAAAAGCTGCTGGATCTTTTCAGCAAATAATCAACACAAGTTGAAAGACACATGCTGCTGCCTTTCTAATCAGATTGTATGTGAGGCAGGAAAATATACTGCCCCCTCCCTGTCCCCCTCCCCGCCTCTTCTTAAAAAAATTTTTTTTTTGGGTGGCTAAATGCATGTCTGTTTAAAGAAGCCACCAGGCAGTGCCTCTCACTTTGTCTTGGCAGGGCACAACCATCAGACGAAGTGGGAGGAAGAAACATTAACTTCAACAGCTGTTTCTTGACCCCGGCTGTCAGTCTTCCCAAGAATAAATTTTGGAGAGTCCTATTTGAAACAAAGAGGGAGTTTTGGGGGAGAGAAAAGTTGGTTGGTTCCAGGGCAGCCGCCCAAAGAAGCAGGGAACAAGATGTTTGCAGTTACCATGCAGCTTGCAAGCCTCTGCCGGGTGCAGGCAAGGAGCAAAGTAACTTGAAAGCTCCCCTCTCCGCGCCCTGTGCCTGCAGCTTCCCCCCCTAACGCGCGCCCAGATCCAGCGCCGGTGGTAAGAGCCGAAGCTCGACTACAGTAATTCCCCAGCTCGGGCGGCTTGAAACTGCTCGGGCTGAATAGCATTTGCTGTTCCGTCCTGTGGCAGCCTCCCGCCGCCGCTGCCGCGCTCCCTGCAAAGCAGCTCTCATTATCCCGGAAGTTGTGCTGACACAGTCTCGCTGCCACCAGAAGTTTGTCAACATCAAACTTCTCCTGTGTGGGGTACGTTCACCTTCCACGAGTATTTAATCGAGCCAACAAGCAAACAAACAAACCCAAATAAACCTGCCCGTGATGTCATGGTCTTCCCCCCCCCCCCCACTCTTTTCCTGGAAGGGCTGGGGGCTGTTTGGAATTTGCTGGTGGGTTCTGAGAGCGCCTATGGGTTTCTGGGGGGCTGGGTTTGGGGGGGGGGCAGGGACCGGTCCGGGTGGGCAGTGAGGAAGGGGCTGCGGGGAGCAGTGCGGGGCTGTTGGGGTTGGAGGCTGGAGGGCTTGCAGAGAGAGCTGGGGCCAAGCGGCAGTTTGGTCCTGCAGCCTGTTGGCTTCCGCTTGTTTTGAGGTTGCACCAACTGGGCGAAGGTGGCTTTGCATCCTAGCCCGCCACAAAGGTTATTTGGAAGCAGCGGCCAGGAAAAGCAGGAGAGTGCCCCCACTCCCATGCCCACTATGCATTTAACACTCTTACAGGACGTTTAAACCTCTTTCGGAATAAAGGGCGTTGGGGTCATAAAATGCATTTTGAGACTTAACACTGCCACACAAGGTGAATCCTGGGATATGACCACGTCTGTCTTTAGTGGGTCTCTTCAGATACCAAGACGGGCTCTCTAAACTTCAGACTCCGTGCCTCTCAACTCCCCTTAGTTTAAGTTGCCAGGAACCTGGTTTGGTTGTTTGTGGTTTCCAGTTGCTCCCCACTTAGATGCTTTGGTGCTCCCCCAAAGCTGGAGTGAGAGTGGACAGGGCAGCTGGGATTAACCCTTTCCCTTCCGTACGTAGTACTTACGTTTAGACCTTCGATCCTGCTCAGAGGTTGGGTGGGCCTGAAGGAACTGAGAGGAACGGGCCTTCTTGAAATAAGGCTGCCTGCACACCACAGTTTTTCCAGCCAGGGGTTGATGAAAGTTGCTGATTCTGAGTTTGGCTCTAATTTCCAAGGGCTAAGAGCTACAACACTCAAATCCAGGATCTTAGATAATGAGGATGATACCCCTCCATTTCCCATCCCCATCTTGCAATGTCAGTTTATACAGGGGCAACTAAAAGGGCCCAGTGTCTCAACAGTGAGCTGACCAAAGCCTGCCTTCTTGACTTGAAGTTGTATCCGCTGAGGAGACAGCAGTATTGTTCCTTGTCCTCAAAAATAAATTTGAGTGGAAATAAACAACTCCAAAGAGAATTATCCAACTGTACCATTGCTGGAACGGGGAGGAAGTTGAATCCACTTAGGGAGCCAGAAGCTAAGTTTTTCTTCTTGTTGGTCTGCCCTTAATGACTATGGGCTTAGAAAAATTAGCCTGTAGGCGTGTATCTTCAATAACAAGAAGACACTCTCCTTGTTTTTCAAGCTAACCTAAACAGGGAAATTGTACTGGCCTCTAGGGCCCAGCTCATCTCAGATATACACCAAACCGCCTAACAACCAGAGGGGACAGAATGCCAAACCTAAAGACTGGGTAAGGGAGGCATTTCTCAGGATTGGAATTTACTTTTGACAAATCCATAGATTTAACTCCAATCATAAGACAGGATGTCCTTACATATATGTGGTCCCACACATGTAAACCACCCCCAAAGCACAGGGGGAAATGCGTTTTGCTAAAAATACAGTTGCTCACTAGAATGAATTTTCCCATTTGGCCATGCTTCAAAACTTTCCAAATATCCAGACTTCTTTTCTTAAGGTTATATTTTAATCTTATTTATTTCCTCATAATCCACAAATATGACTCAACATGTACCACAGTGGATGCTGTGAATCGAGGAGATGTGGAGGATCCCATCTCTAACTCCATATGCATGAATATTTTGTCCTGGTTGTTAATCTGTCATAGTGTAAAAAGCCTGATTTATAAAGGCCGTAGGGCTTTAGCAGAATAAGGTCTTGCGTGGTTCATACAGTTGGGTTTATTTACAAATAAAACTATTTTGCATTTCTGCCTTTGATTTCCTAGTTTCACAAGGATAATTTCCAGAGTTTACTGTTTCCCCTTCAAAAGTGGGAGCAGTGACCACAAGGAAACAATTTCTTCATACAGCGATGTGAGCTCTGTGCGCATCTGGCTTTGGTTACTTTGTAAGGTAAATATCACTAAATGTTCATCAGAATCTTTGGGGATGGAAGGCACTGGACTTGTGAGGACAGTCTACTACGAAATACTGGGAGTGCAGTGCAGAAGAATGTCAAACAACTGGGTCCCTTCACAGAGGTAATTGGGTCAACCCTGGTATTCTTGAAAGTGGAGATTGATTTGAAAAAAAAAAACATAAGTATTTTCAATTTAATTTTGGTTACATTTAGGATATTTTAGTCAGTATGACTATTAGAATTTTACCCCAGGAATTCAATTAGAACAGAATCCTTTGGAAAAAAATATGTACTTTCTAATGAATGTATACTTTCCTAATGAAAACGTAGAGTTTCTTTTTACTTTTTGCTAATTACATTTTAAATAATGAAATTATTGTAATTATTTTTATTTAAGGGCAAAATAATCTGTATAGATAATAGCCAAACCTAACCAGAGTGCTTTAAAAATTAATGAATATTAATGAAGTTGATGAGTAACACAATACTGCCCCTGCCTGCTTCAGGAAAACAAATGTATCCACTGTGTTCTCCCAAAATAACCACCTTTGGCTATCGATGGTTAAAATAAATTTATCGCTAAAATCATTGTACATGATGTAATTTTTGCAATTCATGAGACTTGGCCCTGTTTACTAGATTTAGGTCTCTTTCCAAAAAACCAAATCTGTCTTATCTTTTGACATGCCTGAATGCCATTTCTGTTCATTAATTTCCCATCTCAACACGTTTCTCTCTCAGTTTTCTGGGCTCCCCTCCCCCATTGTTTTAGCAGTCCAAGTACAGCACTCAGGGCTTTCGGGCCTCCGTTTATAGCTGGTGCACAGAGAGTAGCCCCCTTACTCAGCACTTCCATTCATCCTAATTTGTCTAAACGGATTGGAAGCTGCCCATAAAATTTTCCAATGACAGTGACAACTGGACGTCAATCAAAGGACCCCACCCGTTTCAACCTTGCTTGTGTGAAGCTAATGCTTGTGTATATTTTTTCAGTAACAGAGACGAGGCTATTGTGGTTTTTTTTTTTTAATCTTGTTTCATTTTTGTTTGTTTATTTATTTATTTTTTTCCCCTAGCTTGCTAAGACAAGTTTCCCAGGCAGATCACTGGTTAGCATTAGGCTAGATTTTTTTTTTTTTTATCAGTGAACACCAGATAGACAAAGGGAAAGAAATACCACGTGAATTTAAATGATTGAAAATCCATTCTTGTAAGATCATTTTTGAGACTCTAAATTCAAAATCCTACAGTTTTACTTCAAATGAGTTTGTAATGAGAAAAGTAGAATCATTTTCAGTAAGCTAGCAAATTTAGGTCAAAATGAAAGGTGTTGGGAGCAGGGTGGGATATGAGGGAGGGAGGGAGGGAGGGAGGGGCTGGAAGGAAGGGAGAGAGAGTCCTGCTTCTGTTTGGGACTTATTGAATCCATATCTCTGTATTTTGGACACTGATTCACCCTGCTCTGTGTGCTGGACTCTACTGTGTGATTCCTGTTTGTTCTTTCCCATAAGCAGGTCAGTCCTTAAGTGCTACCTACTAGGTGAAGGTGCTTGTTTGAGACTTGATGCCAGTTTTAATCTGTGATTATTCCGGTTGCTCTTGAAGTCTATCCTGTAACATGCTTTTATATGTCCAGGGCTTGCTGCTGCAGTTAAAAAAAACAAAACACCAAAACAATCAATCAAACAAACAAACAAACAAAAGCAAAAGAAAACAAACAAACAAAAACCCCAAACCTGTGTTGATACTAAAGAGAGCAGCAAACCCTTGATAATAATTATAGTTTGATGTCTTAGCACCACATGGAGTAGCCATTTCCCCCCTAAAGTTGTCGTGAACTTTCCTTGCCCGAAAGTTTACCGCTTGGACTTCTTTCATCTGGAACTGTCTGGAATGAAGCTAGCCTTTGTACTGGGGACGAGCGGCCGTAGTTTCTCTTCCCCTTACCCGGTGGCAGGATGTTTAATTTCACTCCTGTGACCTAAAGAATGTGTACTGACGTTTGGAAAGTGGAATGTGGGAAGTGTCTCTGGTCAGAGCAAAAGTGGGGATTGGGCCCATGATGCTCCGCAGGACTCTTTGCGCAGGACTTGTCACTGCGATAACTGTGAGGCACGCTACTCTGTCAGGCGGGTGGGCGGGCGCGCAGAAGTCAGTGCTTTTCAGGGTTTGCACCGTCCCCTCCCTGTGGTCACCCTCAGGTTCATCGTGGCAATTATTTCTGAGCACTGGATGTGTTTTGGGGTCCTGTAGTACTTTCTTTCCAAATTTGCTGAATATATGGTAAAATGAGATTTCTTTTTTTTTTTTTTCCTAATTGTCTTTTCTGCAAGCTAGACCTGTTTTCTAAAACCCAGACTGGGCATTCTGCTCTGTTCACAGCTAGAAACAAAGGGTCCCAAATTAGGGTTCAGATCTGGCTCTCTTGCTTATGATTTTGGGGGAAAGTAATATTTTTTCCCATGTAGATGTATGTGTGAAAGCCAACTGCCTCTTTTAGGAATAAGAAAAAAATAGCATTGTTAATAGACAATGCTAACTCAGTTCAAGGTTGCCTCAGGGAATTAGATACGGGGAGGCTTAGGCCGATCTGACTTCATTTCTGAGGTCTACAGCTTATGCGATGGCCACCCTCCTAGGGGCTACATAGTGTGTTTACTTCCTGTTCGTTTCCTGAGTTCTTCCAACTCCAGTGAGAATAGATCTCGCAAGTCTCTGTGCTCAGAGGCCTCGTAAATCTTCTTCTGGTCCCTGGCTCCCTCTCATGACCATGTACTTGTCTCTTCTCTCTGTCATTATTAGAGCATCCACCTGTCCCACCCCAGAGTTTGTCCCCTCAGACCTCCTCTGGAGCTCCAGTACACAGCTGTGGAGTGCCAGATACCACCCTAGGGACGCAGGATGACAGGTTTGGTGGCCACTCGCATGATCGTTAAGGCCCAGGTTAGCCTTTATTTCCCTAATATCTCATCTTAGAAAGGTTATTTTTATCAGAGGATCCCAAAGGCGGAGATTTTCTAGAATAGGCATGTAAACTGAGGCCACACCCCAGCTGTGGCTCCTGGAGAATCCACTACTCAGGGCCCCAAAGCCCTCTCAAACATTTTATGAACACTAGAGGGCTCACAATGAATCCCCCAGTGCTTTTAAAAGTCCCAGAACCCCAATTAGCCAGTGCTTGTAACTACATCAGGCCCACTTCTATTGGAAGGGCAAGAAGAAGCTTTGGGGTAGGCTAAAAATGACAAGGACGGATGTCTTCCATCCTACCACTCCAAGGAGAGGACTATAGGACAAGCAGCTGAAAGGACACACATCCAGGCCAGACTCTTGACGACTCCTGGGCAGTAGGCCAAGTACTGGGCCAAGCACTGGGCATGGCTCCAGAGGCTGGGCCCCTGCCCAGGGCACTCACTGGTTCAGAGCCGGCAGAAAAGAGCAGTCTTGGCAGCAGGAAAGTGAGTTGAACAGATTGGGAAAGAGCAAAACCAGGCAGGCCAGGATGCTGTGTCACTAGGTCTGATCGGCCTACCAGCCATGGGGATGGAGCCTCAGGTCTCCTACAGCTATGGGAGGTGGGTGCTGGCAGTAGGGTCCAGTCCAGGGAATGGAAAGACCAGTGGCCCCAGCCTCAGGGAAGCAGGAGAAGGACAAAGCATCACTGTGCTGGAGAGAAAACTTTGGTGAGGTATCCTTCTGTGAAGTAGGATGTCTCAGACTAGCTTAGTGTATCAGCTCCATGTACCCCCGAGAGCGAGTGGATCTAAAGGCCAGGGTTCCCCAGTGTCCCTCTGCTTTATAATGTCAAAAATCTTGGGACACCCAACTGAGAGGCTTCTTTGAGAGAGGAATGAAAATCTTTTGATCCTATTAGTTCATTTCTCCTTTTCAGTTCTTACACTAATTTTATAAGGGAACAGACAAGGATAGACACACACGCACAGATACACACACACACACACACACACACACACACAGATCCACACATAGACACCCACATACAGAATACACAGGCACATATACACACACAGATACACACAGATGTATACACATGAGCACACACCCACAGACAGAGATACACACATAGACACACACGTACAGATATATACACGCAGGCACACGCAGAGACACACCCACACCCACATACAGACATATACACATATACACATAGACACACACACACACACACACACACACACACACACACACACACACACCACCTCCAGGCACAGAAAGGCCTCAGGACAGCAGCAAGATAACCAAGAAAGGTTGGGGAGTCACCTCCCCCACCCCACGCACTATAACACATCCCTGGTATCGCTATGAGCCACTGTGTCTCTTCTGTAAGGATGAAAAGAAGGAAGGCCATTCTTCCTCACTCCTAAACCTAAAGGAAGATAAAACAGGCAGTTTCAGAAATTCTTGGACCTGGAGGAATGAATATAAGCAGCTACCAGACAGTCATGGTGGCACAAGTCTGTCAACTCAGAATTACGAAGCCGAGATAGGAGATAAGACCAGTTTGGGTACGTGGTGAGACCCTGTATTACCAAGCAAGCCAAGTCAGATCTAAAATCGGATCCTGACTGTGGTAGAGAGGACTCCGTTCAGGGGTTTGTTTTAAGAGATCTCACAAGAGCTTTTTATATGTGCTGGATTTTGAGAGCTACAGACACATGGTTTAAGAAAAATATCTTCTTCCTTTTTCTTAACTCATGAAGAAAAGAGCCTTCCCTTTCTTCTGCTATTTTTGGAAGCTTTATAGTCCCTTTGTGAGATGTCTTTCTTTCTGTTTACCTTCAGATAAGATGGATTTCATGTTGGTGTAGCTGGCAGGAGAGGGTTACAGACATGTCTTAGTTTGTCCACTAACGAAAGATTACAAAATTCAACTTTCTAAGTGCTTAAAATGTGGTAACTCCATTTTACAGATAGAAAAATGGGCCAAGAGAAGTGAGACCTCATGCCAAGTCAGGCCGAGGGGGGAAAATTCGATTTCAAAGCGGGACATGATGCCCCAAGCAGTGTGTGCTGATCAAGTCGCTTAATCTCTACTTAGTTGGGTGGCATCATTGATCTAATTCGTAGATTGTATTAGGAAGCCATTCCGTGGTTTCTACATAGTGTTCTTGCTTGAGACCTCGGTGAACAGGTGAAATCACAAGTCAGGCTCTATTGCTGGGTTTGTCTAGCGTTGGAATGGATGATATTTGAAAATCATTTCTAAACACTCGAACCAGCCGATAGACTATCTCTAAACGAATGCACATGAAAATCCAAAGACGATTTCTTAAAAGAAAGGCAATAACCAGCTGCAATACTACACGGCCTCTCTAGAGCTTTGAAGCTGGTTTTAAGAAATTGATCTGGTTCCACCCTTGCTTTATGAAGGCCATAAAGCCTGTCTACTCTTCCTGGCTCATCTCCCTAGACAGGATTTCCAACGCACTCTAGCACAGCTTTGCTTCCGCTGTTCCCAAGCTGACAACACACCTTTTGGTTGGGAGTGCTGCAGTTCAGTGCTCAAAGCCACGCTGCCGACGGTGCCTTCTGTGGGAAGCCCCCTCATCCCACTTCCCCAGGGAAACTTACTCTCCTCTGGGCTCCCACAAAACTCTTACTCTGGGTTCGAGCGCTGCTACAAGACAAGAGGCTGCAATGGTTTGTCTCAGGAGCACTTCCAGGCCAAACACTGTGATTTACTTATCTTTATGTATGTCACGAACCAGCAAAGTCTACAGCGTATTTTAAGTGCTGTATAACACTTGTTAAATGAATGAAAAGGTTTAAGTGGTGTGGGCTATTTATTTATTTAATTTTTTATTAAAGTGAGGTGGGCTGTTCAAGGGGATCTCACCGGTTTTCAGTCAGCCAACCTAGAATTCTTGGTCGGTCACTGTGATGAAAGACATGATCTTGAAGAACTGGACGTGCGTGTTCTTGTGCGCATAAACTTCCTACTTTCACTGAAGTAGGATAAACACTGCTGAAGAACATGATCTGATGAAATTACTCGGTGGGTAAAAGTACTTCCGGTGCAAGCCTGGAGTCCGGGTTTAATCCTCAGGGAGGAGGGATAACCAGAAGGTTGTCTTCTGGCTTCCGCATCGTCCACGTGTGCACCCACTCACACAAATAATATTTTTTCTTTCACAGAACACACCTTGGGATAGGTTAGGAAAAAAACAACTAAAATCCCGACAAAGAGCAGTTACCGAATCGGCGTGGCTGCGAGCAGAGCTCAGTTTGGTTTACTGGCTGAGCTGGGTTCCGGCTGAAAGACTTGAAGAACAACAGCACTCGCTGTTCATTCAGTGCTTTTCTGTGCTTAGAAACTGTGCTGTCTTTCCCCTCCATTTCTCCAAAGATTAGGGAAACCCTGCTCCCCATAGCCATCCTATACTAATAACACAGAGAAGCAGAGTGAGCAAAATGAGGGAGGTCCTAGCTGCACTTCTCCTAAGACCAGAACCTTTATCATGAAAAATGACACCCATAGTTCCACATGGTCACCTGTGCTCGAAGGAGTGGAAGCGCCGGGCTCTGCAGGCCCTGAACAGTCTTTCCTTCCAGCTTTATCCAGAACAACGCATGCTGCATTTCTCCCCTCTGACCATAAAGCCATCTGTGATTGGCTGCTCCCTACAGACCCTTCTCCGTGCTCTTCTCCCTGCCCACTAGGCTTCCTCTGTCCGTTTATTATGTTAACTAAGCTCAGTCTTCCCACAGTAGGAGTAATTTCCTTAACTTCTCTGGTCTAGTCTTTTCACTCCTTCCCTTCCCCTCTCTCTCCTCAACTCCTTCTCTCTCACCCCATTGTTTTGTTTTGTTTATTCTTTGAGTCAGGGTCTCACACTTTGTCTCAGAGTGGTCTTGAACTTGTGACCCTCTGCCTCAGCCTCCCAGATGCGAGGGTTACCAGCAAGCATGGACACCCACAGCAAGCACCAGGCACCTTGTCATCATCTTAGCTCTTGCATAAGGAGCAGAGTTTCAGTCCCCAAAACCCATATAAAAGTCTGGGCATGATGGTGCCTACTTAGAATCCCGGTGCTGAGGAAGCAGAGATGGGAGGATGTCTGTAGCTTATTGTCCAGTCAGCCTAGCTGAGTTGTAAGTCTCTGGTCCAACTGAGAGTCCTTGTCTTAAAAAAAAAAAAAGGTTTCTGCAAAACAGTTCCAAAGTTTGAGGGCTCTCCTTGAAGGTTTATTTATATTTATTAAATCATATTCTCCAATTTACGTTCTCCTATTTATGTAAACTCCGAGAGCAGAGACTTTGCCCATTTTTTAAAAAGACATTATATATGAGTACACTGTAGCTGCGCCTTCAGACACACCAGAAGAGGGCATCAGATCTCATTACAGATGGTTGAGAGCCATCATATAGCTTCTGGGATTTGAACTCAGGACCTTTGGAAGAGCAGTCAGTGCTCTTAACCACTGAGCCATCGCTCCTGCCCATGGCTGAGTTTGCCCATTTTTGCAACAATGTATCTCAAGTTTCTAGCATAGTGCTGAAAAGGGAGTGTGCCTTGATAGAATGAGGTCGGGCACAGAAGCAGGCTTGCATACACATAAGACTAAATCCAAAGTATGTGTTCGGAAGAAATTCTTTCCCCAAATATACTGAGGTTGGAGAACCATTAAATAGACGGCAGCAGGTATTTTGGTTGTGCATTCTTTCTTTGACTCTCTCTCTCATGTGCCAGGTTCCCAGATCAATCTTAAGGATACACTATGAATGACACATTGAGGCTTGCTCTCAGGCTTCCATTAAGACTTCCCTTTATGGGGTTGGGGATTTAGCTCAGTGGTAGAGCGCTTGCTTAGCAACCACAAGGCCCTGGGTTTGGTCCCCAGCTCTGAAAAAAAAAAAAGACTTCCCTTTATTATGTACAAGCCAATGGTAGCTATCTCCATACAATAATAATGTAAACATAGCGAGTATATAGTGGACCAAGCTATGTTATACTACATGTTATATATTCTTTAATATTGGTGTCACACACTTACCAGTTCCATTGATTTTTCACACGACCACCAACTGATGGCATTTTATCACCTCTAGTTTTAAAGCTGAAGAAAGGAACCCTCGGAGGCATTAAATTTCTTATTAAAGATTATTCACTTGGAATGCAACCAGAGACCTTGGTCTGGATGACACTGGTGTTATCTTTTTGGGTATTAGAGATAGGCATGAGAATTAGGCAGAAATAAATCTGAAATTCTTCCAGTGTCCCAGTCTCCAGCCACAACCTCCCACCTTTCTGGGAATAAAAAGAAACCGAGGGACTTACACTTTCAGTATTTTTCCTCACAGGGGGTGGGAGGTGACATGGTTCCCACTCTCCTGGATTTTTATTCCTATAAGTCTTTATATGTGTGGGAGGATGGTTTGTTTCAATAACTCTGACATGTTAGTGTGTCCTTCTAGATTGGGTTCCGGTGGGAATATACTACTTCCTGGCAGAAATCCACGGCCAGAATCCCCCTGCTCCACCCTCCAGAAAGTCACGTCTTGTCTTTAGTGGATTAGGTTTCGAAGTTTCTTCAGGCAGAGAGGTTTCTGTGGCTCAGCCCCCGCGGAGGACCGAGGTGCGTGCGCTGGCAGAGAACTGCGCAGGCTTCCACAGTATCCTTGATCCCTGGCAATAGTGGGGAGGAGGAGTCGTTTTCCTTTTCTGGCCGTCTCAGGTTGGAGTTCCCTGACCACACTTCTGGTAAGCACTCTTCTGCTTGTACTGTTCACGTCTGCTCTCCGTATGTACTTTTCGGTAGTCCAGACTTTGGCACTCCAGTGAGCAGTTCACTTGCAACAGTTAACTCAGGTTTGTACGAGGCTGTGATAGATCCAGCCACGGTGGCCGTACAGCGACAGCAATGGCTTCTCAAGTAAGGCTTGAACAGAAGTGGAGTTGGAGAGTCAGCAAGAGGTTAGACACAGGGGCATGAAAGCTTTGTCCGTCCGTCTCTTTAACCATATTCCTCATCCACCCACTGCTTCTAATTTACCATCTGACCCGGGATTCCTCATCCTGTCATTCAAACCTCTGCTTCTTTGCACTGCTATCTTGCAGACTTCCTGTCGTGATTCATTCTGTCTTCCACCTTCAACTTCTTGTTTGACTGGTCCTTTACCTCCAGCCTAAACGTTTCTCTTTTTAACTAAACTACTCACAGTGCCAGTTTACACACTTCATCTCGTATTTTTTTTTCACCTTCTATTCTATTCTCTGTTAACTGCTTTCACTTTCAGTGTTCCTAGGCCACAGTGGAAAGTCTAAGGACATCTTTATAGTGAGGCTAGCAGGATGTCTCCTTTACACTGGACAGTGTCTGTCATTTATCTTGTACCAAGGTTCTGGTCCCACTGCTCCACCCCCCACAGATCTTCCTAGGTACTCTCTCTCTCTGCCTCTTATAATGTTCCTGCCCTTCCTTATAATGTTCTACCCCATCCTGGGGTGATCAACTACTCCATGGTTTTAACTTTTAACTATATATTGATGATACTCAGAACTCTATACAGCCAATACAGTTCTCTACCTAGAACTTCAAATATTTGCTAAATATTATACATTGGTGTTCCAAGGATGCTTCAAATTCAACATAATGAAGACAACTGATTGTCATACTCTCAAGTCTGTTTTCAGAATCAGTTTGTAATACACAGATGCCTAGCCATGCACACAATATTGTGAGAATCACCTTTGTCCTCTGACTACCCATTTAACCACACTGCTGATGGTCCAAAATATTTAGGTACTTGACTGCCTTCCTTGTAGCAGCCACTAATGGCTACCTGCCCACGAAACTGCCCCCCCCCCCGCCTTGACTGGGAAATAAAACAAAACAAACAAAATAGAATAGAATAGAACCTTCCCCCCATTTTGTTCTGGCATCCACACGATTCTCAAATGTTACATGCTTGAGGAAAACCTGGCGTCAGTCTCAGCTCCAGCTTCCATGGAGAAGTCTTGGTCTACCTTTATCGAGCCAATTATTGATGATTCCTATTAAAGAACAACTCAGAAATGTTTCATTAGCTCTTTGCAGAAAAGTGTTGGTGACAAATGAGAGCAAACTCATAGGTTATGAAGGAGGCTGGGAGAAGGAAAGAGTCCTGGTGGCATTCTGGGCAGATTAAGTCTTGTTTCATATTCCTCATAAACTGATTAGCCAGCAGCTGCTGTTTTCACTCTTCTGTCACTTTTGCCAAGTCTGTTGCTTTTTCTACCTTCTACTAATTTAACTAGTCTAGGAAGACTTCCTAGACCATCCCTGAACACACACACACACACACACACACACACACACACACACACACACACACACACACACTATGCCAGATCGTCCATGACTCTAATTAATTACTCTAATATTCTAGATATTCTAAGGAGAGGAGGAGCCTCTTGTTGAGGAAGTGGACATGTGCTACATGCTAACACAACCTACATCAGTAGAGAAGAGCACAGTGTGACATAATGTCTGGGAGGCACCAATGCAAAAAGGTTCGGGAACTTCCATGTTCTGCAACTGTAGAGGCTGGATGTTTTCTTTCCAACACTTCAACTCTAACACATGTGGTTACTGATTTTACAGTCTAAAATAACCAGAGAAACACTCCCTTATGACACACCCAACTAAATCTGCCACCAATTTAGCATTTAAGTACCATGCTTATAAAATTCCTAACAGCCTTGCTATTGATGCACACCAAGGGCCAGTGATACTTTACAGAAAGAGTATAAAGGTCTCATTTGATTCATCTCCCACTGAATACTTCATATGAAAACTGAGCTTCCACAGTGCTTTCAACAATTCCTCTAGCCTCTTAGTTTGAAAATTTTCAAGTATAAAGAATACTTATACCCTTTGCCCAGAATTACCAATTATTAACATTTTTATATGTCTCACAACATGTAAAAACACAACATGTAAATATATATATAAATATATATTATATTATATTATATTATTATTTATTATAAATTTATATATTTACATGTTATATATATTTTGGTGAATAGTCTACAGTCAATTGCCGATGTCATGGTTTGATTATCTCATCCTTTACCATATATCTCCTAATAGCAAGACTTCTTTTCTACGTAGTCACTGGTATGTCTGGACATGTAACACCAATACAACAGTTTACCTAACACATAAGTTACACTCAAATTTCTTTTCTGAATAAAATAACTGTTCTGATTCTGATCTTTTAACTTTTCCCCATTAGCTTCATGTTGGTAAGAATTGTTCATTCTATTTAGCTGCTGTTGGTTTTCTTTATTTGTGTATAATGACGCCTCTACAACTGTCACAACATTAATACTTGTAAAGAATTAAACTTCATTCTGTAGATCGCTCTACATTCTTTATCTCAGTGCTGGATTCAGGTCAAATGGTTTTGGTAAGAATTTCATGTTTAAAACAAATCCTTTTTTTCTACAGACATTGTGCCTTTAATCCCAGAATTTGGGAGGCAAAGACAGGTAGGTGGAGCTGTATAAACCAAAGGCCAGCCTAGTTTACATAGAGAGTTCTAAGCCAGGCCAACCTACATAGTGAGATACTGTCTAAAAAAACAAAAAAAGCAATTTCCTTCTTAGTACATTTTTGAGGAGACATGGTGAAGGGTCATCTTGTCATCTCTACCAGATTAGATACTAGACATACTCCTGGGCATGCCTGTGATGACAGCTATCCCAGAGCAGTTAACCGATGAGGGAAGAGCCACCTTAACTGCAGGTGGTACCATCCCATGGGCCTGAGGTCCCAGGCTGAATAAAAAGGGGGAAAGGAAAAAGGAAGCTGGGCATCACTCATTCGGCACACCGGCTGGCTGCCTCACACTCCTGATGCTGTGCCTGTAGCCACACCCACAGTTAAACCTACCCTGCCAGGATACACTGTACTCGTGGTGAACCTTCCTTAAGTTGATTATTATATTTGGTCACAGCACTGACAAATTAACTAGTGCAGTTATAATCGGTGCTGTAGTTTGGATCTCCCCTTCACCTCCCCCATTTAGTTATATTTAGCAACTGAATTATTTATTGTAGTAGCTTCCCAAAAGTAAGACCACCATCTTCATGTACTGAACACTTGGGAATAAAAGAGACGATTACACTTGGCAGTTACATTTTTTAAAAAGTTCAAAATTATTTGTTAAATTTTATTAAAAACATTCTTAACATGTTGGGAAAAATAATTTTCTGTAAGATTGTCTCAAATCCATAATAGTCTTTGTTTATGCAGATCTGACAAGCTTACTGATGTCTAATATCTCAAACTTGTAGATTGACAGTTAAAAGTAGCATCATGTAATATAAGGAAGAGATTAATCCAGAGTCCAGAATCCTTGTTTGTCCCAGGACCTTAAGAAAATTGTATGTCCTTCCTGGATTTGCCTCTTATACATAATATAGAATGAGAACTTTGGAATCTTTAGAATTCTGTATTTTAGACTGGATTTTTAATTCATTGGTTTTGTTGTTTTGTTTTGTTGTTTTGTGCTAGTGGTGTTAGGGATTGACTCTAGACCTCACCCATGATAGGTAAATGCTTTATCACTGAGTCGCCTTCCTAAACCCAAATCCCATCATTTAAAAGGTTCATTTTGTCTACAGTTAATTGCTAAACATTTTTTAGAGTCATTCTTACTCATCATTTTAAGTATTTATGCCGTGTGCAAGATCAAATTAGCTATGCTATTTTTTTACCTCAAGAAATAATAGAAAAGTAAATAGACCCTGTGGAAACCATTCCACCAGCTTTCACATGAAGCAGAACCTCAACTGATCAGTGGCCATCCTGCCTGGACTTGAGTACTTGAGGTGACACCACTGGATGTCCTGGAGAATATGATCAAGTTATAATTTTTCTGGAGTTTTGCCTGACTAGTTTTGGTTGTCCATGACAATCTGTGACGTCCTCCACCTCAGCTCCCCTTACCATTCTCTAACAGTGTGGCACTGTACTTGAGTGTGTCTGCACACACAGTCCGGCTCTTTTCTACCCAGCTCCTCTCTCATTGTTTGTGACCTGCACCGTGATGAAAAGGAAATCCCTTGGCACTTGGCTCTCACTATCTGGTCATCATCTCCCCGTGAGTGTGGCTGTTGTCTGCTCAGCTTGGACAGTCACATCAGCACTCCTAATTACACCAGGTATACTCAGCCATTTATTTAT
This sequence comes from Rattus norvegicus, assembly GCF_021556685.1. NCBI lineage: Eukaryota > Metazoa > Chordata > Mammalia > Rodentia > Muridae > Rattus > Rattus norvegicus. The sequence continues at coordinate 24,245,289 of NC_141535.1, read as the reverse complement.
ATGCCAAACACCAAGTGAAAAGTTGCATTACGTAAAACAGTTGTGCAGGGAAACAAAATATTAATTCAGAATGGTCTAAGGTGAGGGTAACTTTAGAATAAAAATGTTTATTTTCTTATGTTGTATCTTGACCAAGCAAATGCCACTGACTACATCATATGCTAGTCATATAGAAGAATAGCAATATTTTCAGAGGGAAAAAAAGACGTTTGCCAACTTGTTCATATGTAACCGACAATGCTGTCTATGTAACTATTGTTGACTGTAGACACAGGGAGTAGCAAATATTGGTTCTAGTGTGTGGGTAATGCACACAGTTTAAGTTGAAGGCAGACCTTAACAATTGTAGACAAAGACGTGACTATGAAGATATGGATGGTTGTAAATATGAGCACTTATATTTAGAAATCAGAATTAAATACTATTATCAGGCCTTTAAAAATTATTTATGTTATGAGGCCTCAAAAGGACAAAATCATTTCTCCAGAGACGCAGCTCTCTGGGGATAGAGCCAGAGGGAATGACTGCTTTCAAGGTTAAGGTAACTTCTCAAGGTTTCCAAGCTGTCATTCAGGCATCTTCGGGCCTCGGGTGGTGTAGGGCCTGCCTAACAGGATGACTGCTTACTTCCCTCAGCTAGAAACAGACTGTCTTCGGGTATGTTACAGACTGTGGCTCCACATAAGGATATAAATTAGAGAAAAGGGTTCCAGTATTAAAATGCTCATGTGTATTTAAATATTTGTATCCATGTCTGATCTGTTTAGTCATGGATTTTTTCCCCTATAGCAATTAGTCAATAATAGTAAAAGGTTGAAAATTATTTGACTTTCATATATTTTTACTTAAATGCTTCATAAAGGTTTCCCACAGATAAAGATACCCATGAGAAAACTGGATAAAACCCTGTCTTGCTAGCTTCACAATCTTCCCTTGGCTAGGCCCCCACATTATTTAGTTATTTCAGATGAAGAGAAATAAAATATGGTAGAGGCCAGGGGAAGAAGTAAAAATCCAACCAAGTTTAGGTTTCAGTAAACTTACCCAGCCCTCACCTCGTGGGAGGAGTGCTGTTGACTGGAAGCTTGGGATCACATTGTAGGAACGCTCATCTCCGCAGCTCTGTTCCTTTTCCAATGTTTCTTCACAGAAATGAAACTGTGGTGGAGAGCAGATTCATAAAGCACATTTGCCACACCTCAATTCATATCAGACTCCCATTCCTGACGTTAATGACAGTTACCCAGTTTGTTGCTTAAGGTTCCTGAATAGCCTGAATTTTGGTTTCCTGGGCTTTCTGGCTTTTTAGTTAGCGAGTGATTGTGAAGTTCACTCAGCGCCTTAAATTACACCTGGTCGTTTGTCTTCTCTTGATTCTAAAAGGGGGCTTTATCAACCAAATAGATTCTAGTAGAATATTGAAAATAAAATCTGAGGCTTGGTGGTGGTGGCTCACACCTTTAATCCCAGCACCTGGGAGGCAAAGATAGGTGGACCTCTGTTGCTGTAAAATTAAATTTTGCCCCGCACTAGATCCAGCACCATAGTGCCCCAAGATATCTTCATCTCAGTCAGCAAAGCTTCTCACCAGCTCTGCTCCATTCCATATCAAACTGCTGATGGCCTCTCTCTGAGCCTGGCAACAATCTCTCTACCCGTCTAGTTCCCAAGGCAGGCTGCCATGATGCCAGACATACACATGTCGCCAGCCACCACAGACTCTCTTGAACTTAAATCGCCACATGAAAGAACACACAACACAATAACCTCTGATCCAATGATGAGATATAATTTGCTCATCTAGACACACAAAGCCCTGTACACACCCATCTCTTAAGAATATTCATAACAACTTGTAAATGTGCATAGAGGAATCTTAACTTCCACCACCATGTTCTCTCTGCTGCTTCTCTCTTCTCCCTTTGTCTCCTGTCTCCTCCCCCTCTCTAAAATTTTTCTCCCGCCCATCCTTTCTTCTCGTCCAATGACAGGCCTCGTTCTATCCTATACCTGCCTTCACCTGTGTAATAACAACATCCTACAGACCTCTGTGAGTTTGAGCCTATCCTGGTATACAGAGTGAGCTCCAGGATAGCCAGGACTACACAGAGAAACCCTGTCTTTAAAAAACAACCATCAGGGACTGGAGAGATGGCTCAGTGGTTAGCGGTGGTTACTGCTCTTCCAGAGGTCCTGAGTTCAATTCCCAGCAACCACATGGTGGCTCACAACCATCTGTAATGGAATCTGCTTCCCTCTTCTGGTGTGCCTGAAGACATATACTTGTCTACATAAAATAAAATAATTCTTTAAAAAAAAAACACCAATAAACAAATAAAATCTGTGGATGGATGTCTTAGGCTGAATTCTCCATTGATAAACCTGTTTTCATAATCAAAATCCACAAATGTTTTAGTTACGAACTCTTTCCTTTATTAGAGTAATTAAATTCATTAAAATGAAAATGAATTTAAAAACACAGGTGTTAGGAACATGACTTAAAAACCACTTTTTGCAATTTAAAGGCCATTTTGTGTGACTGACATGAAATACTGTGTTGTCTGAGCTTGCCATTGGGCAACTCTGTAAGAGCAAGGCCTTGGAAGCAAGCCCCTGGCAGGTCACTGGGCAGCTCAGGAGTGTTTAGTTCAGGATAGGCCTTGATATGTTAGTGAGCTACCCAGACATGGTGCTAATGTACTGGTGAACCAGCCCCAAACTGTGAGCCCTGTGAGTACAAAGCTACCGACCGGCTAATGAAATGATACAAAAGTTGTAACTTTGGATCTCTGAGATCGCATTGCTAGGCCTCCCCCAACTCTGCTTCTTTATCCTCTGTTACGCATCAGCAAGAGGACTTGAGACTATGTGCAGGGACCCTGGCTTCAGTGACCACAGAACTGTCGCTGAGTCTACACTAGCCCTTGGCCTAGGCTCTCTCAGACTTCCTAGTACTATCTTCCTGCTTGCTACAGCTGAAAAGAAGTCACAGCGGACTTGGGTCGAACCTGCAAGCTTCTGAAGCGTCCTTGATGGAGATTCCCCAGTGGAACCTCATTATACAGGTGAAGGCAGGTACAAGATGGAACGAGGCCTGCCATTGGACGAGAAGAAAGGATGGGCACAAGAAAAGTCTGAGAGAGGGGGAGGAGACGGGAGCGAAAGGGAGAAGAGAGAAGCTGCAGAGGGAACATGGAGGTGGTTGTTAAGATTCCTCTCTGCACCTGTACAAGTTGTTATGAACATTCTTAAGTGGTGGATGTGAACAGGACTTTGTGTGTCTAGATGAGCATTTTCTGCCCAAACAACCGTTCCCTGCTTGGTGAAACGTTTGTTGAGCTTCTATTTTAGCACACAACGTCATAGAGAATGTTTGTTTGAAGAAACGGAGCATATTCGAAAGACAAATCTTGTATGGGCGTCCTAATTGCTGAGCATCTTACCGTCCATAGCCCTGCTCTCTGCACAGGGAAGAAGAATTTCCATCTTAAAAATTTTATTAACATTCATACAGAAAATTAGGATTCTCGGGGTCATAACTTTACCGTTCTGGCCGTGTGACAGGTGTCCAGCTGTCCTTGGTGCACGAGTTTTCCTTTACTGCCTGTGGGGATGTGGATGGATGGTAAGCTCCAAGGACGTGCAGTAAACACTGGCAGGAGTGTTTCTCAGCCAACCCAGCACGAGGAGAAAAGTGCTGGGAAAAGAGACAATTCCTTTCGAAAGATGGATAAGCTACACTTAGAAATTTCCATTACTGATGAAAAAAACTAATTGCTTTTCTCTCTCCTAAAAACCAAAATTCCTTCAGCTCTTGAAAGAGAAAATTCTTCATGTAGTCTACTTAGAGTGTTTTTTCCTCGAAACTATAGAGAACCCTGGACACCCAAAGCAACCTTCTGAGAAGATACACTGCTGATGTGTTGAAGAGAAAAGTCAGGCCGGAGAGATGACTTTACTAAGCTTGCTGTGCAAACCTGAGGCCCTGGAGTAAGTGCCCAGCCAGTCACTGCTCCTCATGCTTATTTCCCAGCACTGACAGGAGGAATCCTGGGGCTTCCTGACAAGGCTGTCTAGCTAAGTGCTCAACTCTGAGTGAGTGAAAGATCTTCTCTCAAATAAGCAAAGTAGAGAGAGATCAAAGTTGACATTAGATGTTGACCTCTGGCCTCCACTCAAACATACTCTTTCTATAGGAGTGCACAATACATCACACACACACACACACACACACACACACACACACACACACACACACACAGAGAGAGAGAGAGAGAGAGAGGATGACAATGTTTCTAGATCTGTAGATGATTAGATCAGTAACCGGTTTGTTAAAGCGTCTATGGCCTGGGTGATTAATTCCTGTTTATGACTTAGGCAACAACACATTAAGAGAAATCACCATTGCGAGTCGTATCTTGGTCATCTTTTCGGGCTTAAATTCTTTTTTTCTGACCAGTTATACTCAAACGTATATTATTTTTTCCCTTAAGGCCAGTGACTTGTTATTAACTTGACAAATAAATCACATGGTTTTTTTTTTCATTTAAGGATATTTATTATGACATATTAAAAACACATTGTGGGATGTTTGGACTGAAGATTAAAAGCAAGAAACTCAGATCCCTCCAAGTGACTGCTCTTCATGACAAGCTATTATGGAAAAAATATAGGCTTTGATATAAATCCAAGATTTTAGAGTTATTAATTGAATTATAGGAGGAAGACATTTAGTTTTCCCCGGTCTCCATGTCCTTATCTGTAAGCCAAAGCTAAAAGTAACACACACCTTGTGATGTTGGGAGAATCAATTTAACTCATACACGAAAGCACTTTGTAAAATTTGAAGTCAAATAAAAAATTATCGTTAGAAAAAAATACACAGCACTGTCCATTCATCAACGTGGAAACAATACACTGCTGAGTCCATGGTACCAACCTTTCAGATGCAAAGTACTTGCCAGACTCACTAAAAATGACCGTTATAACATGTTCAAGGTTAATGTTGACATAGAACTAGTTAACTCTTTCAGGTATTATTAGAATTTATGGGAGGAAAATTCTGTTTCTTTTCCTAAAGAGGCTAATACCCATTTAAAATGATTATCAAACTAAATAAAAAGGCGAACAAGGCAGGCTGAAGGGAAATCCTATCTACTGCAGAATGATGATAATAAAAACTTAGGTCAGTGATCATATTGATTAAGACGTGGCAAACATCAGAAGATCTAGAAACGCCGGATTAAAATGGTCTTTGTTTTTCACTGAATAACAGTGTAGTGGTGGGCAGTTGAAGGCTGGTTGAGGGACTCAACCATGTCAGCACTTAGTCAGCAATTTAGATGCTCTCAGCACTTAGTCAGCATTTTGGATGCTCTCTTCGTCCTCCCATTTTCCATCACCCTTGTCATCTCATGGGCAACGACCACAAAGTGGTCTGAGCTGCAAGCACTAACATCAATACCACAGACAGACAAGGAACACCTTCAGAAAGTCTCCTGAAATATCTAACCTTTGTCAGAAAGCGAAATAGTATCCAGGGCGACCCTGACAATTCACTTATTCTGATTGGTCAAAGCCAGGTCAAATATACTCAGCCAACTGCAAGGAAATTGGGGGAAATAAATTCAGTGCAAGGGGATATAGTTATACTAAAGGTCCTACGACTCGCGAGGATTCGTTTTCTGGGCCCAAGCATACAATGATTTAAGAAAACCAGCTTCAGTCCTCAGGATAAAGGAGAACGGAGAAAATCTGCTATATACCTGGCTAATGGGTATCTAAGATTCCTTGTATGTGTACAAATATAATAACTTATACTCTGCACACAGGAAACATCGTTTTGCCCCAGAGAAGAGAAGTTTTAAACAGTATATGTAAATTTCAGAGACAGGACAACAAATAAAACACACAAGATAGTGAAATGCTTCTGACCAAAAGCCAGTTCCGTTCCCCTTCTCCCTCTGAAGCATGGCTAATGGACTACACAACCGGGGTTGCTTTTTGTTTTGTGAAATATGGGTCATTTGAAATGGCCGTCTTAACATTTTACCCAACAATTTTTATCCATTCAGGTCTATGATTACTTACAAGACACACAGCTCCTATCAACCGTAAGCCTTTTCTCTTTAGCCATTTTAAAATCTACTTCCTGCCCTGGCTCAGGCTTTGCTAATCCAAGTACCAATAAGTAAGAGGTAACTGCTCTCTGCCAGCATAGGATGGTGTGGCTTGTCCTCTAGTCAGGGTATACCTCTCCAGAAGTGGAGTTTACATCATTTCCTGATTTTTTTCTAAAAGCTAGCCGTGGCCTGTGTTAGCGTGCTTTTTAATAAATGCCATCCCTTTAACCCTGCTCGATCTAACTAGAGACACACCACTTCCTGAAGAAACCCTCGTCTCAGTGGGAATGCAAGTCGAGGAACAGCCTAGGAAGGACATAGCGGTGCACACTAATTCACATTCTGGATTCCTAGTACATTTTTAAAAAGTGACCAGTCCTAGGACTTACCTCTGCTGGCACATAAAATGAAAACATATAAAGGGACTCTTCTCTCTCACTGTTGAGATACGTGACTTCGGTAGGATCTGTCACCTAAGATACCCGATGAACTGAGTCCCCTGGCAGAACAAGCTAGCATGCAGCCAACAGAGCAAATGCATGCGATTACGGCTTCTTCCCTGTCCTTTCCTTCAGCACATGCCACCTTCCAGTCTGATTTCAGATATTAGTAACTAATGGAATAATACACAGGAAATGAATACCCCCTCCTCTGCCCTGTAAATCAGAAAAGTCATTTCGAGGAGCTGACTGAGTGGAGGGAGAGGCATGTGGCAGGGGAATTGAACTTTAATGGCCACTCAAGAGCAATAATCCTCCATCTCCCGGCGATCTAGCCTCTGTGTGTGTGTGTGTGTGTGTGTGTGTGTGTGTGTGTGTGTGTGTATGTGCATGTGAGTGCATGTGTGTTGCATGTATGCATGTGTGTGCATGTATGCATGTGTGTGCGAGTGTATGTGTGTACTCGAGCACGTATGCATGTATGTGCATGCATACATATGTATGTGCATGTGTGTTTGTGTGCTTGTCCATGTGTGTGTGTGCGTGTATGTGCATGAATGTGCACCTATGTGTGTACATATGTATGCGTGCTGCATGAGTGTGTGTGCACATGTATGCGTGCATGAGTGTGTGTGTGTGTGTGTGTGTGTGTGAGTGTGTGTATGTGCGCATTTGTTTTGAGTTATGCCCTGTAGCTCAGCATGGCCTGAGCTCACTGTGTAAGGATTCAGGCTGACCTCAGACTCACAACAGTCCTCTTGTCTCAGCCTCCTGGCTGCTGATATTAGAAGCATGAGCCACCACGCCTTGCTTTCCCGCTCTCTCTCTCTAAGTGTCTCAGGCCTGGCAAACTGTTGCCTGATGGGAACCTATGGACTGAGAGGTTGTCTGTGTGTTTTAAATGCCAAATGCAGGTTCTCCTTAAGAACTTAGTCTTAGGGGTTGGGGATTTAGCTCAGTGGTAGAGCGCTTGCCTAGGAAGCACAAGGCCCTGGGTTCGGTCCCTAGCTCCGGAAAAAAGAACCAAAAAAAAAAAAAAAAAAAAGAACTTAGTCTTACTGTTAGAAGTCTGGTTCTTTTCAGTCATTTAGACAGTCACTTGTTTTTGGTATTTAAAAAAAATCAAGTAGGTATCCTAGAATAGTTAATTATATGATTTAATCCTATAGTATTCATGAAAGAAGTCAGAATTGTGGACAATTTGATATTAATAAATAAAGTCATCAAGACTATTGAATGTCTTTTTGCAGATATCCAATTATGATAGAGAGCCAATACCTTACACAAGTAGTAGAGCAGGACCTTGAGTGCCATAGACACCTGCTTTGCTCCTCTCTGTTGACAATTTCCCTCCGACCAGGTAGGAGTGAATTCTATTTTGTCAGAATACCAGAGAGCAAACTCAGGCTGTGCACTGGAATCACCCCGGAAAGCTAAAAATGTGACGATGCTTTAGTTTCTCCTGCTAGATTGTCAGCTGGTAAACCCTGGCCACCAAGATGCCCTTTAGACAGCCCATGTGGTTTCCACACCAATTTTAACGGAATAACTATTGGTCTGGCTTAACATTTTTCAGTCTTTACTGACAAGAAGCCACAGAACATATAATTTTCTGAGGCATTATTGTTTTGCTTTAATACTTTTGGGGAGCTTCTGTTGGACCAAAATGAGTAGTCCGTCTTTACTAATTGCAGTAGTCACAGACCACAAAGAACATCGGTCATCTAATCTATTGAACATATACAATGTAACACTTACATTTGTAAAATATACATACTTAGAAAGAATTGGCTCTATGATTATGAAGCCTTAGGGGGTCACAAAGTTTGTAAAAAGGGGGAGAGCCAGGAAGACTGGTGGTGTGGTCCTGGGTTTGAAAGCCAGGGTTCTATCAAGGACTCATCAGCTTAGAAGCCAGTGTTCCTTCTTCCTTATAGGAAGGCCAGCTCTTTGTCCTATTCAAGCTTCAGTTGATCAGATATATTAACATTAAAAGAAACAATCCATCTTACTGAACTACTGATTTCAAATGACAATATCGCCTAAAACCACCCTCACAAATACACCTAAAACCATGTTGGTCAAAATGTGGGAGCATCTTCATGCCAAGTCCAGTTGACACCTAAAATTAACCATCACACCAATGTAATACTCAAATAAATACCATGGTTTTGGTGGATAATTAAAAGCCAGAGGTCAGTGAAGACAGACTAGAAGCCGATTCCATGGAATATGATAAAAAGTCTGGATTAAAAAAGATAGACCACAGGCATGGTGATACAATCACCATGTGTCTGTCATGCTAACACTTGGAGGGAAAGGCTGGAGGACAGGGAGTTCAAGACCATCCTTGGCTACAAAGCAAATTCAAAACCAGTTTGAACTACCTGAGATTCTGTATGAAGAGGAGAGGAGGAAGGAGTGGGGTAGGGAATGATGATGGGGTTGGGGGAAAGGAGCAAGAGGATTGAGAGAAGAGTGAGCAGAAGAGGAGGAGAGGAGAAGGGGGAAGAAGAAAGGGTAAGAAAGAAAAGAAAGAGAGAAATAAAGAGAAAGGAAGAAAAGATACTTTAAAATACTGAAGAAAGAAATGAAAGAAAAAAGAGCAGAAGATGGGCAAAACCTCTCATGCTTTTAGATTGGTAGAATTCATATTGTGAAGATGCTGTATTAAGAGAACTCTAGAGACTGACAATCCATGTCAAAATCCCAATCTTTTTTTCATTTTTTGCAGAATTGCGAAAATTAATCCTGGGGACTAGAGAGGTGACTCAGCCCTTAGGACCCTGATTGTTCTTTCTGAGAATCCAAATTTGGTTCTCAGCACTCAGGCTGGTCATTTCATAACTATCTGTAACTCAAGCTTCAGGGCTTTCTGAGACTTCTGTATTCTGTGAGCATCTGCACACATGCATATTCAGACTTAAATCAGTGTGTATTTTGTTTTCAAATGATTCATAATAAATTCCAGGGCCCATGTGGAAACACAACAGACCCCCAAGTAACCAAAAGCAATCCTGGCAGTATTACAACACCTGATCTCAAACTATACTACAAAGTTATAGTAACAAAACAGCGTGGCAGTGACACAAAAACTGACATGTAGACTATGATGACTATTCCTGGTTCTCAACTTGACAACATCTGGAATGAATGACAATCTAGAAATGGAGGGTCTGGAAGATACAGACTTCTGGCCATAATTTTGACGGGATGACACATACTTTTGATCCAGATCTTGAGGCACAGTGGCCATGAAAAGCTTAAACCCAGGCAAGTTAGTGCATTCTTTTAATTCAAGGAGACAGAGGCAAGCAGATCTCTGAGTTTAAGGCCAGCCTGGGACAGAGCAAGTTCCAAATCCAGGTGTGGTGGTATGCACCTTAAATCTGGGCCACACATTCTGCTGGAGGCCTGCATAAGGATGAATGAAGAAGGCAGACTCACTGTTCTGCTTGCACTTACTTGCCAGCACATCTGTTGGAACCCATTCCTTCAGAATTCCAGCTTATACAGAAGACCAGCTGAAACAACTAGCCTTGTGGAATTGAGCAACTACTAGATTCTTGGGTTTCCTATTCATAGCTGCCTGTGATGGTTTGTATATGTTGGCCCAGGGAGTGGCACTATTAGGAGGTGTGGCCCTGTTGGGCGTAGGTGTGTCACTGTGGGTGTGGGCTTTAAGACCCTCATCCTAGCTGCCCTGAAATCAGTATTCTGCTAGCCTTCAGATGAAGATGTAGAACTCTCAGCTCCTCCTGCACCATGCCTGCCTGGGCACTGCCGTGTTCTCACCTTGATGATTGATAATGGACGGAACTTCTGAACCTGTAAGTCAGCCCCAGTTAAGTACCGTCCTTATAAGAATTGCCTTGGCCCTTTCTTGTGCTGTTCGTATCTTCTTAGAGGCCTTAGGGGTGTCATTGCTGAGATTCGGGAGTCTCTGTCATTTTCAGCATCTTAAGTTTAAGATTTATTTTGCTTTTTTTTAATTGGCTATTTTATGTATTTACATTTCAAATGTTATCCCCTTTCCTGATTCTGCCCTCTCTCGTTCCCCTCTCTCCCTGCTTCTATGAGGATGCTACCCCTTCCCACCTACTCATTCCCACCTCAACACCCTGGCATTCCCCTGCATTGGGGAAAAGAACCTTCACAGGACCAAGGACTTCTCCTCCTATTGACAGTGCCATTCTCTGCTACATATGTGGTCATGGGTCCTTCCATGTGTACTCTTTGGTTAGTGGTTTAGTCACTGGGAGCTCTGGGGTGTCTGGTTGGTTGATATTGTTGTTGTTCTTATGGGATTGCAAACCCCTTCAGCTCCTTTAGTCCTTTCTCTAACTTCTCCATTTGGGTCCCCGTGCTCAGCCAATGGTTAGCTGCAAGCATCCTCATCTGTAACAATAAGGCTCTAGCAGAGCATCTCAGGAGGCATCCATACCTGACTCCTGTCAGCAAGGACTTCTTGCCATCAGCAAAAGTAACTGGGTTTGGTGGCTGCATATGGGATGGATCCCCAGATGGGGCAGTATCTAGATGGTCTTTCCTTCAGTCCCTTTGTCCCTGTATTTCCTACTGTGAGTGTTTTGTTTCCCCTTCTAAGAAGTACTGAAGCATCTACGCTTTGGTTGTCCTTCTTCTTGAGCTTCAGTTGATCTATGAATTGTACCTTGGATTGGGGTACAATAACCACTGAGAAAGACTGCTCCATTGCCTTGCCTACTGGTGAGGCCAGGCCTAAACTATGGACAAACAGGGACACCAGACACTCCTAACTAGCGTTGCTTAAGACAAAGCAGGTCAGTATCCTAAGTTCCTCCTCTACAGGAAGGCCTCTCAAACTTGCAGATTGATCCTGCCCTGGGACCTGTGTCCCTAACAAAGATATCAACATCACAGGAACCTAGTGGGGCAACTGTCTGGGTAATGGGTAAGTCTATCATTTTAATTGACACATAGGACATTTAGATATATCCTTCCTGGGTCTCTGTGGGGAGGGTTAACCTAGATAAAGCCACCTGTGTCTCATGCTAAATAATTTGATAGGAAAAGTTTATGTAAGTTCTGAGGACATGAAAACTTTTAAGAAAGTGTTTGAAGATCTAGGGAGGTGTTTTGGGGTTGGTAAATACAAGGTATGAAAGATTTGTCTTTTTGTGAATTTAAAAAGATCCTTCTAAACTTCAGGGAATCTACTTGACTCTGCCTCTTACAAGTCAAAGGGACTCAAGATAAGTACTGTCAATTAACAGCCTGCCCCCCCCCCCACTCTGCCCTCACCTACCTATTCCTAAGGGTGGTATCTATTTCTCTTACTCTGGTCCTGGGACCCTCCACCCCTTCTCAATTCCCAAGAGTGTGAGCCTAAATTTCAAATGTACACCAAAACCCTTTTTCTCCCTAAATTCCTATCCTCTGTCCCTAACATCCAGGTGTTTTCTCAGTACTTGCAACCAGAAAATCTCCAACACAGTTACCAACAGGTGCTGTGGCCCAGTCTCACCCACTTCTTCAACTAGTCCTGCACACTCTTACCTCAAAATGGTCCCACAGGCTGGACAGCAGTGAAACAAGCAGCTCTTCCTGGACTTGGCCAACATTCCAGCTTTTTGCTCACACTCCAAAACTGCACCCCAATGTCAGCAGAATGTGTTATTGTCTATTATGGGGTCACTTAGTCATTTATAATCAACAAAAGGCTAGGATGTTTGGTTTCAGACCCTGGGACTGAGGTGCATATTTTATGCATCAAAGCAGACCTCTTGTAAGCCAGCCCCAATTAAATGTTGTCTTTCTTAGAGTTGCCTTGGTCATGGTGTCTGTTCACAGCAGCAAACCCTAAGATTGTAATACATCGGTTAGTCAGTGATTCTCTGCCTTCTGGAGTGACATCATAAGCAAGTGGTTGGAGAGATGACTCAGTTGGTAATTTGACCCCTAACACCCATAAAAAAATCTAGCTGTAGTGGAACACACCTGTGATTCCAGCACTGGGGAGGCCGATGTAGTAAGATTCCTGGACTTGTTTTTAGCAACTCTCTCACTCTTGTTCATTTTTTAAGTAATACCAGTTACTTGACAGAATCAAAGAGATGGAACAAGGAATCCAAAGTATAAAGAGAAATTATCTGTATTAGTATAAAGCATCCCCACATATCCAGTTTTGTTTTTCTTAGTTCTAGTTACCCATCATCAACCATGATCCAAAACTATTAAATGGAAAATTCCAGAAAAAACTCACTGTGCTGGCAAGTGTTAATCATTTGGAGAAAGAGGCTCTCAACTGGGAAAATGCCTCCTTAAGATTTGCCTGTATAATGACAGATGTAGAAAGGTTCAGCACATTGTTGATGATGCCATTCCTGGCTGGTGGACCTAAGGGTTATGGGAAAGCTATGAGGAGCATAGAGAGGCTGCGTTCCAGAGGCTGCCAAGGTTGTACTTCAACATTTTCCCAGGTGGTACTGGTTTTTAAGTCATGAAGGGGTCCTGAAGAGAAGCTGAGGCACAGAACTGTGTATCAAGGCTAGAGTTCCTGAAGAGAGGCCAGCAGAGGCCATTCAGGAAGGCTTATCTCTAGTTACAGTTGAAGTCAGGACTGAAGGGATTGTGAATGTCTAGACATTGAGTCTTGATGCCTTGAGGACAAACCAAGAAAGGCTGTTGGTGAAAGTTCAGCCCAGTTGCAGCAGAAGACCCTAGCATTTTTGAGATGCCAGAACCATGGAAAAATTGTCAAGAACAGCAACACCTGTGGAGTAGAGCAAGCCTGAGGCCAGGGGACAAGCTGAATGTGCTATGGGGACCTTTGGAGCCTAGACGATCATGAGTCCTATAAATCTGAGACTGGCCTTTATAGTGTTGTGTTTTGGTTTTCCTTTGATATGATTGTGACTGTTCCCTGGACATTCCCTCTTGGATATGAAAGTATGTGACTTATTTTTGTATTTTACAGGAACCCACAGTTAAGAGATTTTGGACTTTTACAAGGATTTTGAAATTTTAAGGTGATTTGACTATTTTACAGAAACTACTGATGTTTTAGAAAATGGATATGTTAGAGAAGTTTTGAACTCTGACAAAAAAGACTTTGGATATTTAAAGAGACTGAACCTTTAAAGTTTCAACTTTTAAAGACAGATACTTTCAAAAGTTGAAATGCCTTACATTGTGATGTTGATATTAATATGAGATCTCAGGGATGACCAAGACAGGAGAGGGTATGGGTAATAAGTAATGTATTGGTATATCAACTTGACAAGAAGTCAATTGTGCTGGTCATTTTTATGTCAACCTGGCAGAAGCTGGAGTCATTTGGGAAGAGGAACTCTCAATTGAGAAAATGCTTTATGAGATTTGTCTCTAGGAAAGTCTGGAGTGCATTTTCTTGATTGATGATTGATGTTGAATGGCCCAGCTCACTGTGGGTAGTGTCAGCACTGGGTTGGTCATCCTGGGTGCTCTAAGAAAACAAGCTGAGCAAGTCAGTAAGGAGCACTCCCAGGTTCCTTCCCTGATTGAATTGCTTCCTTGGTTTCCCTCAGTGATGTACTGATATGAGAAAGTTTAAGTAAAATAAACCCTTTCCTAGATTAGCTAGAGTTTAAACTGCCTTGAAGAGACACCATGTCCATGGCAACTCTCTTAAAGGAAACTGTTTATTTGGGCTGGCTTACAGTTCAGAGGTTTAGTCCACTGTCATCATGGCAGGAAGCATGGCAGCAGGAAGGTAGATATGGCAATGGAGAGGTAGCTGACTGTTCTACATCTAAATCTGCAGCCAGCAGGAAGAGAGTGAGACACTGGGCTTGGCTTGGCATCTGAGTTCTCAAAGCCCACCTCCAATGACACACTTCCCACAATAAAGCCACACCTAATTGTGACATGCCTTATGAGCCTGTGAAGGCCATTTTCATTCAAACCACCATACCTCCTTAAGTTGATTTTAGTCAGTGGTGCTTTATCACAGCAATAGAAACTCATAGTTTCTAAATAGACTACTCATAAGTTTCAAATTGTGTACCATCGCAAGAATGATAAACTCTTGTGCCACCCTACTCCACCCACTTAGGACAGGACTCATTTCTTTGACCCCAATATTTATGCTGTATTTACTGCCTCATTCTTAGTAACTTTGTATCAGTTTTGTTGCAGCGCTCTTGTTCAAGTGACCACTTTTTTATTTTATTTTATTTTTTTACTATTTCATGCATGTTGTTCTACCTAGAGTTTATTATTAAGTTGAGACAGCCTAGAGTAACATGGAAAAGACACCCTCAGTGGAAGAATTGCTCTGTCAGATTGGCCTAAGGTCATGTAAGTGAGAGGTTGTCTTGACTAAAGGTTGAGCTGGAAGGGTCCATGTCACTGTGGGAAGCACCATTCCCTAGGCAGATAGGCCTGGGCTGTGTAAGAAAGCTGCTGAGCAGGAGGAAGTGGGTGAGCCAGGAAGCAGTGCTCCTCCTCCTTGGTTCCTGCATGAGCCAGTGAGCGAGCCAGGAAACAGTGCTCTCCTTGTTCCTGGTTCTGAGTTTCTTCTTGAGTCCCTGCCCCTCTCTTAATGATGGATGGTAACTTATAAGATAAAAATAAATCCATTCATCCTTAAGTTGCTTTGTGTCAGAGTGTTTCATCACAGCAACAGAAAAGAAACTAGAACAGAATTGGTACCCAAAGAGCAGAGTTGTTCCTGGCGTGGATTTGACCATACTGTTTAGGGGGAGGACTGTGGAAGGGTTTAGAACGTGGAGCTAGAAAAGCGTGGAGTTCTCAGAGCTTAATGGGCTATCCTGTGAGATCGTAGAACATAGGAATGTAGAGAGGAATGCTGTCAATGGAAGTCTGGATTATCAAGTCTCTGAGGGAAGCAAAGACGATCTGTTCATATACCTTTGCTTAAGAATCCGCAACTGTTGTTCAACTGAGGTTTAAGAACCAGCTGTAATTAACAAGCACCAGTGAGGTGAAACCTGTGCTTTACTGGGACTGTGGATATTGGGCAGCTGAAGTTGAAGAATCTGCTGTAATTAGCAAGGGACCGGTGCCAATGAGGTGAAATCTTCCCTGAAGTATTTCCTTGGATCAGCACACACAGGCTGTGGTCAGGGGTGGGGACTGGGGGAAGTCTGCATCTCACACTGGTAGTCGAACATAGCTATGTGTAAGACTCACCATGTGATACTGGTTTTGAAAGCATAAAATAAATACATAAATAAATAAATAAATAAATAAATAAATAAATAAATAAATAATAAATACAAGACTGAGGGCTCATAGAGAATGGATGAGGCTTGAGAGGCCATTGGTTAAGGTGCAGCCTCAGTTGCAGTAGAGACCCCAGGCTCTTGGAGATGCCAGGACCCTGTGACATTGTATAGCATCTGGAATGGAGTAGAGCCCCGCTGGGCATACCGGACTGTGCCATGTGGATGACAGAGCTGAAGAAATGGGGAGGCCTGAGCCTTTTAAGTCCCAAAGATCACAGATGAGTGGCAGAGTTTGATGGGCAAGGTTTGACTGACATTGCTAAATTTGGGGTTTGGCTTTAATTTGAGAGTTCCTTCGCTCTGGTTCTTCCCTTTTTAAATAAGAAAAATGTAACTTATCTTTGTCTTTACAAAAGACCAAAGTTGTTAAGAGACATTGGATTTTTAAATCAGACCTTGGACTTTTAAAGTATTGAAAAATTTAAAGACTGGGGGACTTTTAAAAGTTTAACTGTTTTAGATTGTGATGTTAACATGAAATTTCAGGAACCAGAAATGAAAGAATAGAGCGTAAAGCAGTTCTCAACCTGTATTTTCATGACCCCCTTGGGGGTCAAGGGACCCATTTGTAGGGGTCACATATCAGATATCCTGATGTCAGATATTTACATACAATTTATAACATTAGCAAAACTCCATTATGGAGTAGCAATGAAAATAATCTTATGCTTAGGGGTCACCCCGGCATGAGGAACCAGATTAGACTGGCGCATCAGTAGGGTTGAGAGCCACTGGCTTAAAGTGACTCTTTGTATGTAAAGAGGAAGGATGTTGGAATGTCCTGGTCACCTTTTATCATCAAGTGGATACAAACTAATGTCACCCAAAGAGAGAACTACAGTTGAAGAAATTGTCACTATTATATTGGCCCATGACTAGGTCTATGAAAGATTGTCTTGACTAAGGCTTGATGTGAGAGGACCCAGCCCTCTGTGGGTGGCACCATCAATAGGCAAGCAGGTTTGGACTGTGTAAGAAAACCAGCTGCGCATAAGGCAGTGATCAAGCCAGGAATCGGCATCTCCACCATGGCTGAGGTTCCTGTTTAAGTTCTTGCCTTGGCTTCACTCCACGACGGCCTATGACCTGGGAGCTTAAGCCAAAGAAACCCTTTCTCCTCCAAGTTGGTTTGGGTGAGTATTTTATCACAGCAACAGAAGAGTAACTAGAAGACACGTATATAGTGTATCTTTATAAAAATAATATCTTAATTAGTTTTTGAGAATTTCATAGGATGCATTTTGATCCTAGGCGGCCCTTCCCCAGCCCCTCCCAGAGCCTTCCTCACTTCCTTCCTCACCCATGCTCCTTCTGTTTATAAATATGTTGAGTCTAATCCGTGCTGCCTAAATACTCTTGGATGTGGGGTGTGGGGTGTGTGTCGTGGGCTGTGACATATCTACTGGGGTCATACTGTTAAAGAAAATGGACTCTCTGCCTCCCAGTACTATCAAACACCAATCTCTCTTCAACCAGGGGCGGGGCTTAATGCTTGTCCCTTTACTCTATGCAGGGACTTTTTTTTTGTCTTCCGGTTTTGTCTTCTGTGTGCTGTCCCAGCCTCTGAGTTTATTATGTGCGACTTCCTTAGTCATTTGCCACCTTGGACTGTTACAGTCTTTTACCCACTTTATACAATGATCTCTGTGCCTTAGAGGGGAAATCGACATGGTCATCCCATTTAGGGCTGGTCACTTTATAGTTTCTCTCCCTCCCTCTCTCCTTCCTCCTCCCCCTCTCCCTCTCACTCTCCCTCTTCCTCCCCCACCCCATGGTGTGTGTGTGTGTGTGTGTGTGTGTGTGTGTGTGTGTGTGTGTGTGTGTGTTCGTCTATTTCTCTGGTTTCATTGAGACAGAGTTTCACTGTGTAGACCTGGATGACCTAGAACTCCTTCTGTAGACCAGGCTGACCTCAGTCTCAAAGAGATCCATGCCTCTGCCTCCTGAGTGCTGGGACTAAAGGCATGTGCCGCGCCCAACCTCGACCAGCAAGGAAGACACGACCACAGGAGATCTTCTTTGAGCAGTTTTACTCAGGAACCTTGACATAATCTTCTGACCTCTATCTCTTCTGACTCTCTCTCCCCAGGGAACTCTCTGCACCACACTTAAATAGCTAGCACTGGCCAGTCCTAGGAAGCCACGTGGGTCATGTAGATAGGCTGTCACTATTCGGAAGCTGGCAGGCCAGGCAGACATAGCCAAATAAGGACTTGTTTACTGCAAGGAGCGCTCACCGTTGGGAGGCTGGAAGTCGGAAACCAGCGCCATCTTTGAGGCGCTGCACGTCGCAGCTCTCTACAGGCATGCACTACGGTGGCCAGCTTTTATTCTATTTATTTTATTTTATTTTTATAATCTCCTAATCTCTGTGCTGTGAGTCTTTATGTTAGCCGCCATACCCTTCAGGAAGAAACTTCTTTGATAAGGACTGGGAGATTCTATGGGCATAGTGATAAGTTACTAGGGTCGTTTTAACACTGTGTTTGTCTGTCATAGGGATAGTGAGTGATACGTTCTCTCCTATGATCTATCTAACCACAAGTTCTTGGTCTCAGTAATGAGGCCAGGTATGGGTTTCACCCTGCGGAAGCATTGCCGGGACAGTTGCTAATGTAGTTCAGTTGGTTTGCTGGAGAGCAAAACTGACGATTAATTTTCTTGTAGTGTATATAGCACCTCCCAGAACTGTGAAAGCTAGCTAGTAGAAACAAAGCTTCCATGTTACTACCAGCTTGTTTTATGAGCATGTGGTGATCTCAGCGATAGGGTCTTGCCATCAGGTTCTAGAGGGTAACCGGAAGCAATGGCGATAGCCCGTAATGGTTAGCGGTGTATGGCACCACATCGTCCACCAACTCCAAAACAGGCAATTTAGTCCTGGTACTAGGCTTTTATTGGCTAGCATGTGGTTATATACCATATCCATCCCTAGTTCCCCTCCCCCACGCCCTTGATGACAGCGGATGATCTTTTTGATGTGCTCCTGATACTTGCAAATATAGTTTACAAGTATTTTGTTGATAATTTTTGCATATAAGCTCATCCTGAAAATGATCTATAGTTTTTCTTTTCCTTCCCTTCTTTTTCGTGTGTGTGTGTGTGTGTGTGTGTGTGTGTGTGTGTGTGTTTAATATGATGGTAATACTAACTTCATAAAAGAGTTTAGTCACATTCTTTTCTATTTTTTAATAGTTTCAGAAACACTGGTTTCTGAAGGGCTGGGAAGTTCACCATTGAATCCCTCTGGGCCTGAACTTCTTTAGTGGAAAGATTCTTAATAACGACCTCAATTTTAGTACTTGTTATACATCTATTAAAATTGTTTATCTTATCCTGTTTTAATTTTTATTGGTTATACAAATCTACGAATTCACATTTTTTTTTCCACAGTGGACTATACGTTTTCCAGGTAAGCCATAATGGTTTTATGGGTTTCATCGGCATCTGTTGTGCTAACTCTATTTTTATCTCTAATTGTATTGTAATCATCTCTAATTAATCTCTAATTTAAGGACTTTTAATTTTAGGTGTTTTAAAGGTCTTTCTATTAGTTAGTTTGGCTGACTCTGATTCTTCATAATTTTGTTTCCATTCCACTCATTTCTACTCTAATCTTGGATTTGACTTATTTTCTAGATCTCTAAAGTTTATTATTAAATCGTAAATTTAAAATCACTCTGCTTCCCTAACATAGACAGTTAGAGTTATAGAATCCCCTCCCCTCATAGGACTTTGGAGAGAATTCCAAGGGCTGCTGAGAAGAGTGGACTTTGCCGTGGTTGAATGGAATGTTTTGTAGATGTCGGCTAAGTCCATTTGTTCTATGGTATCATTTAGTTTGCATATTGATTCATTTTTGTCTGTTGTTGTTTGGGATTTTCTTTCTTTGTTTTTTTTGTTTTGTTTTGTTTTGTTTTGTTTTGTTTTGTTTTGTTTTGTTTTGTTTTTGGAAAGATCTGTTATTTGCAGAGAGTGGGGTATTGAAGCTACCCACTGCTATGGTGCACGAGTTAATCTGTGGCTCTGAATCTAACACTGCTTGCTCTATGAAACTGGGTACAACTAGTCTAGGCTTTATATGTTCAGAATCACGATGTCCTTTTAATGGATTATTTCCTCAGTCAGTACGAAGTAATTCTTATCATTGTTTCTCACTAGTTTTGATTTGATGCCTATTTTGTTAGATATTAGAACAACAGCATTTGCTTTGTTCGCTTACAACCAAAGGTAGTATGTGCCTTTTGTGGTAAGGTGTGTTTCCTGGAGACTGAAAATCAATGGGTCCTGATTTTTGATCCAATATACCAGTTTGTGCCTTTCGATTTAGAAATTGAGATCATTAGTATTCAGAGAGAGTTTAATACTCTATTCACTTAGCAGAGCAGTACTCATAGGTTCTCCCCCAGGGCCTATGGCCTATCTAACCACAGTGCCTGGGCTCTAATAAATGATTATGAGAGTATGAGGTTTAATTTGTGGAATGGGCCTAAATCCAATAAGAGATTAATTGGTTTTTACTATGATGTCCATGGCACTACTGCACAGGTTGGCATGTCTTGCCAGGCCGGTCATTGTCAGAGCTTCCAAGGTCCACAGTTAGTTATGGTGATTCCCTTTCTCTCTGGTAGCATACATTGCACCTTTCAGCCCTATGAAAATACTGAGGAGGGAGGAAGCCTCCAGGTCAGCACCATTTTGATTTCTTATGTTCTATGATTCCAGTGAATGATGTCTTCAGCACCAGGGTCTCTGCATTAAGTTCTAGAGGGTAGTCAAAAGCATTAGCAATGTCCTGTAACGTTTGGAGGTCTATGGGACTCTAGTAGACAGTAACTCAAAGGTGGTAACCCATCCTAGTGCTGGGCTTTTCATTATCCTGTGGTATTTAGTAGGGATATAATACTGCTGTTGTGGGGTAACACTATTCAAACTCTTTATATGTGTGTATGTGTACATTTTAGAAAGTGTCTACAGTAGTAGGTCTTCCCGTGGACTTTTTCAAAGCATTTCTCATGTTAGTTATCCCTCTTCTATCTACCTTGCCCTCCTGTCCCCTTCCCATTAAACCCTTCTTTTATCATTATTATCTTTAACTCTTTATACCACTGTGTTCTATCTCTCCTTTCTTAAAATCACCCCACCCCCTACAGGGCCCGTTCCTAATTTCTTGACCTCTAGGGCTATTCCGAATGTAACACACATATCTGAAAATTCAAGGTTAATATCTGCAAATGGGAGAAAAAAATGAGATATTAGGCCCCAGAGGGGAACTTATTAGTATTACTCTGCTAAACAGATTAAACTGACTCCTGGTGACTTATTTACTACCTGTAGATTAGTGCATTGGGGCATTGGTCAACTCTCATAAGAAAAGCTTCTTTTTTGCAATAAAGGTGATTAATACAGAGGCCAATAACTAATCATGTTGCAGAGAATAAAGAATAAAATACTGTAAAATGTTCAGCCCTAAATGGGGCATCCATTTCATGCCCTCCTCCTAGAGGCTCAGGGCTCATGGTGAAAAAGGGTGTGGAAAGGTTGTAAAGGCTATGGCCATGAGTGACTCTAAAGAATCAGTGCTTTCTGTACTTAGCTGGGCAGTCATACATGTGAATTATACCAGTTGAGTCAGCATGCTCAAGACCATTCTAGAATCAAGCCAATTAAAATTCCAGCATGAGGAGTGGAGATAAGTATGAAGTCCCCCTGCCCCCAACACCTAAAGACCTATTATCAGTTAGTAACTGCTGCAAGAGAGTCAATTGTGTTTAAACTTGTAGCCCCTGATGGGTTGGCCTCCTTCCAGGGAAAGTCACACGTCCAAGACTGTATGGGTAGCACCAACTGTACGTGATGGGTTTAAAAAGAAATTCCACAAAGCTGGCTGTAAGGAATGGGGAATGGAACTGTATAAAATTCTTGAAGAGAGAATAAAAAGCAAAAGATAAAAAATAAAACTAGAAACATATTGAGTGGTTCCTGAAGCATTCAGGAATCAGAACAATCTGTGTTATCAGGTATCGACCCAGGATCATGGAAGGTATTTTCCATGTATGGAGGAAACTATAGAAAATTCTAATTAATATGTATGCACTCCCATCCCCACAGGCATACACACAGACTGTTGTTAGAACTGATAAAGGAGCTCATGTTCTAGGACACAAGATGGGTATAAGCTTGGCATGTTTGCAATCCCAGTACTTAGGAGGCAGAGGTAAAAGGTTTGCAGGTTCAAGGTTAGCATGAACATAGTGAGACCCTGACTGGAATGTAACAATATCTAAATAAAGTGATAAATGACTATAAGGTATTAACATAAGATATAAGATTAACAAATGAAAGAAATTTGAAAAAAATGAATGAAGTATTTGGAGTAAAAATTAGTTATTACTTGATGATATAAGGAAGAATAAAGTAATTTCACATTCACATGAAAGCGAGGAGTTAAATTGACAATCTAGGTTGTACAAGGTAAACTGTAAGCCAAAAGTCAACATATTTGTTTGGCAAGTTTTCTAAGATCACTGAGGGGACAGTGTGCTTTTTAACTCTGTGAAGAGTAATGAGAAAAAGTGTAAGTCGGGTCAACTAGGCTTGTGATGATCAGGGCAGAGAAGGGCAAAGAGTGGGTTTAGAAATCCAGAAAGAGAGCACACAGGATAGACAGGTGAAGTAGGCAACCACAGTCAAAGAGTGAGAGTGTGAATTGGAGATGATGTTGGTATCTTGACAGGGTGCGATACTGATGCTAGGGGAATGACACGTACAGACAAGGTCAGGAATGGGAGTGCCAAGCTGGAAGAAAGGCAGGATGTTCCAAGCTTGGAGAGTTGGGTGTAAAGGAATGGAGTTGCAAAATGAAGATGGAAAAATGTGTTTTGTGGGCAGGTCACTTCATGAAATGACCGTACAACCTGGAGTCTAAGTTCAGTGGCTGTGACAGAGGGCCAAATCACACTTATTGAAGTAAATTACTTTTTGTTTAGATTATAGACTGAGCTAGCTAGTGCCTCTGCTCTAAGATGTTAATGGTAGCTTTGTTTTGTTTTACGTGGATTCTTTACCCTTACCAACAAAGTTAGAACGATTCACTACTAGGTTCACATTTTAGTCGACATAAGGACACTCCTGCATTTTATGAAACAAGCCTAGACGTTGTATGTGATGTTAAGGATACCATCCTTCTAGCCAAAAATTCATCATTAGACCACACTTTGAGGGAGCCTGTAGTCTAGACAGGAGGGCACCCTCAAGAAACCCAGGAAAAGGGTCTCCATAAATAAATTATCATCTTAATACAAAGCCCTGAGATTGTGAGGGTATAGGGCCTTCTGGGAGAATGGTAGATGAGAACGCTGTGGTTGGAGGGGAGAAAGAGTCGGGGAGCTGAGTCAGGTGATTAGGAATGAGAGGTTATCAGGGCCCATGGGCTACAAGTTTCGGACATTGAAGCCACAGGCACTTTCAAAGGAATGTTGTCTCCTGATCTTGAACCCTGAGTACATTTCTTTTTCTCATCTTTGAGTATTCAATAAGTAGGGTAAAACAGAGCTATTCTTCAGGGGTCATTTTCTGATCCCTGAATGGACTTAGAAAAAAGGAGCTTTGCCAGCACAGAGTTACAAAACTTAGTATACAGTGGGGGAATTTATACCTTTCTTGCAATGCAGGCCACTTCTGGTGGGCTGGGATGCACAGTGCGTTGATGGTGAAGGTGATTTATGGCAGCCGCTCTGAATCCATCTATGTTCTATGACCTCCCTGTGCAGTGTCTTCTGCCTTGATAAAAATCACAATATTCCGTGTCGGGTCTTCGTGAGTTTTTTTTTTTTGAATCAAGTATGAAACCATTTACAGTGTATTCAACTCTAGCTTTCTTTGTTCATTGTTTATCCCCCCAAGACTGAATTAATACATATCAAAATTCAAAGATTTCAAGATGTTGCTCTATACGTAGAACATTTTTTTTCTGTCCACATTTCGACCTGGCCTCAGATGAACCTTCTCTTCCCTTTTGTACGTCAAAGAATTTGGGTCCCCAAGGTTAATCACATGGATCTTCAGTTAATCATGTATACCCTCCAAACCATGTGGAATTATCTAATTGGACATATAAGGAGATAATTTTACATGGCAGAAAGAATGGTAATGAAGCAGTTATGTAGAAAAATAGGACATTTTTTGAAGGGAGAGTTGCTTAGGAAAAAGCCTGAATCTGTGTGGCTCTGGTAATACATGTATTTATATGTATGTACTCACTATCCGTTAATTATTCCATTAAAACATTGTGAAAAAACGCCAATTTCTATGGTACTAGGACTGAAAGATTATACGGTAGCTCATGTGTCAAAACTGGAATATTTGAGTCAGGGCTATACACAGAGAAAGGGAGGGTCATTATGCAAAGCTTTGTAAACATACTCTCATTTTATTATTTGGACTGAGAAAGGAAAAGGCTAGTGTGGTGATTTGAAGGAGAAATAGACCCTAAAGGCTCATGTGTCTCAACAGTTGGTCCCTGGCTGGTTCCGGGAGGTTACAGGAAGGTTAGGAGGTAGATCCTTGTTAGAGGAAGCACCCAGGGGATGGTCTTGAGAATTTTTAGCTTTGCCCACTTCCAGTTCACTCTCATTGTGTTTGCAAATGTGATCTTGCCTCTCCCTGCTCCAGCTGCCTGCTGCCATCCCTCCACAGCCAGTGGGGACTCCTTCTCTGGAACCATAAGCCAAAATAAAGTCTTCCCTGTCAGTTTTTACCATTATATTTTATCATGGCAACAAAAGTAAGTAATATAGGCACAAAAAAAGGTTAGAAGAAGAAGAGAAAAACAGATGGAGAAATAACTGTAACTCTGTGTTTTGGGCGTTAGAATGAAATCAAGAGCTTTGGAAATGAACCGGCTGATTGATTGATTGATTGATTGATTGATTTGTGTGTGTGTGTGTGTGTGTGTGTGTGTGTGTGTTTGGGGATGATGTCTTCCCAGTGGAGCTCACATTTCAACTTGGTCCTGATAGGTAATCAGGAGTTGCACATAAAGGCAGCAGGGTAAAAAACATTGCGATCCAGCGTGCAGAGAGGTGAGAAATGTGTCAAGTGCCCAGTGATTCTGTTCGGCAGACTTTTGAGGCACATGAAGTAGTGCTGAGAAGGAAGGTTGGAAAGACTAGTGAGGGTTCTGCATGCTTGACTTTGATTCTGTAGAAACTACTGGGGAGTTTCTTGAAAGTTTAAGACATACATAATAACATAATAATCATAATTGTGCTTTAGAAAGATGACTGGGGAAAAAAAGAAAATGGAGGAGCTAAATTCGGATGTGTTTGTGTAGAGTATATTGTTCGCACACCTACCTCATTCTAGCAGCTGAGTACAAAGCATCATGGGAACCTGTTGACTTCCTTTCTTGTGCAGCTTTAAGTGGTAAATGGAAAACTGATTGGATATAAAAATGCACATAATCATCAAATAGTAAAGAGTCTTTTGGAGAACAGGGAGGTCTTTGCAGTTGAGTGACCACACCAGCATACACTGAGTGCCAATGGAACACTTGAGTAAGAAACCTTCAGCTATAGCAGAGCAAGCCAAGAGCTTAGCTGTGGGAAGAGGACTTAGGCAGGAGGATTGCATGTGTGGACAGGTGTATTAGAAGGGCTCTGCAAAGCAAAGACAACAAAAGAGAGACTTCCATTTCTGTTTCTAAAATGGGAATGGGGCTAAAGAAACGCTGACCACCTTTTGAAGAGCACTGGGAACACGGAGTCGGTTGTTTAATATATTCATGCTTGACAGGCTAGAACAGGATCTTCTTTTATAAATAATCTCCAGACCATGATTTTAGAGAGAGGTAACTAAGCTATGTTCTGCTGTCATTCAAGATCAGGAACTTTGCATTTATGCGGTGAAGCCTGATTATGCTCTCAGACCAACAATGGGTTCCTTTTGCTTTGCTTTATTTTGCTCACTTGGTTTTGGTCTCTCGTGTAGTTTAAGCCATTCATTTCCCTTTTAGATGCTCAGAATTTGCACTCAATGGTTACATTTAAGGGAAATTTTTCTCAAAATGTAAAAAGCGCATTGGCTGGGATGGTGTGTATAGAAACCCTTCAAGCAAGTGAGAGACGAGCAGAACTGGGAACACATCGGCTCATCAGGATCTCGCTGAGTGCATCATGCGCAGGGGATAAACCCAAGTCAGAATTTGCAATGAGATCATTAGTGTGGCCATCCTGGTCCCGTACTCAGACTGCAAGCATGTTTAATGCACCAAGCCCACCTCAAGATGCCCCTCGGCCCCAAGAGAACAAAGAACCAGGCCAAAACAGGAGGATGGAAAGATGCCAAGTGGTCATAATGCTGTCAGTGTCACACTCTGTACTGATCAGAAGAAGAAAAGTAATAGAGAAAGTTCTGTCCTGCTGGTTCGGCTGCCTGCCACCTAACCCTGTGGAAGACGAACAAGGAGAAAATAGCCATATCATTATGGATTATATCAATAATACATTATAGAGATACCTTCTGTATATGGAATAGTGCCCTGATTTATGTGAATTATCAATATTTATGATTACACACTTGACCATTGGATATCAAAAAGAAAATTTTAAAGTAAATATAATTTTAAATTATTTGCTTAAAAATTACTTCATTAAAACAATTAAATTAGCAATATGAATAAAAATGTATTGGAGAAAATAATGTTTAAAGGGTCCCAGTTAGGAGAGAAGTAATGTTTTTTTTCTATTCCTCAATAGATAAAAATGACCTTGGAATAAACAATCTATTTTTATCATGTATAAAGAACAGCTCTGAAAATCAAGCATTCTATCTAAATTCTAAATATTCTCAGAGAATGTCATGGTTTAGAGCAGTATATTTTCATCCCAAATCTACATAACTTTTTAATTACTAAAAGTACTTTCTAGACTCTTGTACCATAGCACTCCTTGACTCTAGTCAAGGAATTAAACAATTCCTCTGGCAATTATTAAACATTTAAAGGTTAATACCTTCTGTGTACAACGTGCTGCTGACCACCGTATTGCAGGAACACAAAGTGGGTGAAGTTGCCCAGTGAGCAGAAAGAACGGCAAATGGAAGCACACAGAGTGAGACTGTGCCAGGTGACACGAGGGTTGGAGGGAGAGATGCCTATGGGTTAGAGACGTCTAGGTCAGGGTTAAGGAAAAGCAACTGTTGGCCTCAGTGTTGGTGGGTAGAGAAAATGTCAATGGACAGAAATGGGGACAGAGTGGGATGAGAACACGGATTCTGGTGACAGGAAAGGTTCTCGTCATGGCTCATGGGAGTCATAGAAGACAATTAGGACTACCAAGTGCTGGTAAGGGTTCTCTGGACTCAGGTGTCTGCCTGAGGAGTCTAAAGCAAATACAGTCTACAGTGGAACTGCGTCCAAGCCAGCATGACATGATGTGACATGACATGGCTCTGTGTATGCTCTGATGCTCAGGATTTTATATTCAGCTGCACTCGCCTGCCTGCAAAGTGAGGGTGACTCCCTATCCCCCAGGGGAGAGAGGGCTTTGTACCACAGGGTGACATTAGGTAGGAGCACAATAGTGGCAAGGGCAGGGGAGGGTCATCATGTGGGCCCATCACATACAAGGGACTGTCCACTTCTGACTCTGGCCTCTGTGCCCCAGTTATTTAGGTAACATTTGAGCTGTTGAATAATTTTTAGATGTAAAAGGAATTATCATCTACAAATCCTTTAAGTGCCTGCCTGATGAACAGTGGCATCCTCTTGTGGTGAATTGTCTAGGAGCAATCACATCTAGAAGTCAAATAAAAGCTAGAATTCATATAGGGAGGACAGGGCTGTGAGGGTATGACACACTCTGACTGAACATAGGCTGTGGAAGCTTGTCCTTTGCAAAAGCATTCCATGATATTGTATGTCCAGCTAATTTTTGTTCTGTTTTGTTTTGCTTTGTATTTTTGGTTTATTGGATAGTTCATGTATTTACATTTCAAATGTTATCCCCTTTCCTGATTCCCCCCTCTCCCATTCTTCCTCCTCTGTTTCTCTGAGGATGCTCCCCCTCCCACCCACCCACTCCCAACTCCTGGCATTCCCCTACACTGGGGGAAAGAGCCTTGACAGGACCAAGGGCTTCTCCTCTTATTGATGCCAGACAATGCCATCCTCTGCTACATATGCTGCTGGAGGCATGGGTTCCCCTATGTCTACTATTTGGTTGGTGGTTTAGTCCCTAGGAGATCTGGAGGAAACACAGGACTTTGTAGCTACCTCTGTTAAGTGCTGACATCATTTAGAGTAAAAAGGTGTATTGAACTTTTATTTCAGAAGTATCTGGAACTTTCCCATTCTCCACAGTTATCCAGAGATGTTCCTGTTCTTCGTAAATTAGAACTTTAAAAAAATTAGCTGGTTTAGGTATAAGTGTAATTGTGGCTTCAAAGAATGAATTGGGTAGTGTTTCCTCTGTTTCTATTTTGTGGAATAGTTTGAAGAGTATTGGTATTAGGTCTTCTTTGAAGGTCTGATAGAACTCTGCACTAAACCCATCTAGTTCTGTACTGTTAGTGGTTGGGAGACTTTTAATGAGTGCTTCTATTTCTTTAGGGGTTATGGGACTATTTAGGTGGTTTATGTGGTACTGATTTAGCTTTGGTACTTAGTATCTGTCTAGAAATTTGTCCATTTCATCCAGATTTTCCAGTTGTGTTGAGTATAGGCTTTTGTTGGATCTGATAATTTTTTGAATTTCCTCAATTTCTGTTGTTATGTCTCCCTTTTCATTCCTGATTTTATTAATTTGGATACTGTCTCTGTGCTCTCTGGTTAGTATGGTTAAGGGTTTATCTATCTTGTTGATTTTCTCAATGAACCATCTCCTGGTTTTGTTGATTCTTTGGATAGTTCTTTTTGTTTCCACTTGGTTGATTTTAGCCCTGAGTTTGATTATTTCCTGCTGTCTACTCCTCTTTGGTGTATTTGATGCTTTTTTTTTCAAGATCATTCCACACAAAGGAAGAGAACTTCAGACCAATTTTGCTCATGAATAGTAATCCAAAAATACTCAATAAAATTCTCACAAACTGAATCCAAAAATACATTAAAACAATCATGCATCATGATTTAGTAGGCTTCATCCCAGGGATGCAGGGATGGTTCAATATATGGAAATCTATCAACATAAACCAATATATAAACAACTCAAGGAAAAATAACCACATGATCATCTCATTAGATGCTAAGAAAGCATTTGACAAAATTCAAAACCCTTCATGATAAAAGTTTTGGAAAGATTAGGAATTTAAGGCCCATACATAAATGTAGTAAAAGCCATATACAGCAAACCAGTAGCCAACATCAAGCTAAAGGGAGATAATCTTGAAGCAATCCCACTATGATCAGGGAATAGACAAGGCTGCCCACTCTCTTCCTACTTATTCAATATAGTACTTGAAGGCCAAGCCAGAGCAATTAGACAACAAAAAGAGGTCAAAGGGATACAAATTGGAAAGGAAGAAGTCAAAATATCACTATTTGCAGATGATATGATAGTGTACTTAAGTGACCTCCAAAATTTCACCAGAGAACTCCTACAGCTGATAAATAACCTCAGCAAAGTCGCTGAATATAAAATTAACTCAAACAAATCAGTAGACTTTCTCTACTCAAAGGATAAACAGTCTGAGAAAGATATTAGGACACCCTTCACAATTGTCCCAAATAATATAAAATACGTTGGTGTGGCTTTAACCAAGCAAGTGAAAGATCTGTGTTACAAGAACTTCAAGTCTCTGAAGAAAGAAATCCAAGATGATCTCAAAAAATGGAAAGATCTCCCATGCTCATGGATAGGCAGGATTTTTCCTTTTTTTTTTATAGGATATTTTTTATTTACATTTCAAATGTTATTCCCTTTCCCAGTATCCCATCCATAAGCCTCCTATCCCCCTCTGCCTTCTTCTATAAGGGCGGTCCCCTTCCCAAACACACTACTTCCCACCTCCCTGCCCTGACATTCCTCTACAATGGGGGATCCAGCCTTGGCAGGACCAAAGGCTTCTCCTCCCATTGGTGCCCAACAAGGCCATCCTCTGCTACATATGCAGCTGGAGCCATGGGTCTGTCCATGTGTACTCTATGAATAGTGTGGTTTAGTCCCTGAGAGCTCTGGTTAGAAAGAACAATTTGCAAATTCATCTGGAATAACAAAAAACCCAGGATAGCAAAAACTATCCTTCACGATAAAAGAACTTTTGGGGGAATCACCAGTCCTGACCTCAAATTATATTACAGAGCAATAGTGATAAAAACTGCAAGGTATTGCTACAGAGACAGGTAGGAAGAGAATTTAAGACCCAGACATGAACCCACACTCCTATGGTCACTTGATCTTTGACAAAGGAGCTAAAACCATCCAATGGAAAAAAGACAGCATTTTCAATAAATGGTGCTGGTTCAACTGGAGGTCAACATGTAGAAGAATGCAAATCGACCCATTCTTATTTCCTTGTACAAAGATCAAGTCCAAGTAGATGAAGGACCTCCACTTACAATCAAAATACTGAATCTAATAGAAGAGAAATTAGAAAAGTCTTCAAACATATAGAAATGGGAAATTTTCCTGAATGAGCAGTGGCTCATTCTCTAAGATCAACAATTTACAAATGATACCTTATAAAATTGCAAAGCTTCTATAAGGCAAAGGACAAAATTTTGTCAATATAACAAAATGGCAACCCATAGATTAGAAAAATCTTTTCCAACCCTACATCTAATAGAGGACTAATATCCAAAATATACAAAAACTCAAAAAGTTAGACTCCAGAGAATCAAATAATCCTAATAAAAATGGGGTACAGAACTAAACAAAGAATTCTCAACTGAGGACTATTGAATGACTGAGAAGCACCTAAAGAAATCTTGTGTGTCTGAAGATAGCTATAGTGTACTCATATATGAATAAATGAATAAATCTAAAAATGAAAAAGAAAAAAGAAATGTTCAACACAGTTAGTCATCAGGAAAATGCAAATCAAAACAACCCTGAGATTCCACCTCACACCAGTAAGGATGGCTAAGATCAAAAACTCAGGTGACAGCAGATGCTGGTGAGAATGTGGAGAAAGAGGAACACTCCTCCATTGTTGTGGGGAATGCAAGCTGGTACAACCACTCTGGAAATCAGTCTGGCGGCTCCTTAGAACATTAGATATAGTACTACCTGAGAACCCAGCTATACCAGTCCTGGGCATACACCTAAAAGATGCTCCAACATATAACAGTGACACATGCTCCACTATTTTCTTCGCAGCCTTATTTATAATAGCCAGAACCTGGAAAAACCCCAGATGTCCTTTAACAGAGTTATGGATACAGAAAACATACCTTTACACAGTGAAGTACTGCTCAACTAGTAAAAACAATGACTTTGTGTAATTCTTAGACAAATGGGTGGAACCAGAAAATATCATCCTGAGTTAAGTAACCCAATAGCAAGAGAACACACATGGTATGCACTCTTTGATAATTGCATATTAAACCAAAAGCTCAGAATACCCAAGATACAATCCACAGACCACATGAAGCTGAAGAAGAAGAAAGACCCAAGTGTGGATGCTTCAGTCCTTAGAAGGGGGAACAAAATACTCACAGGAGGAAATACAGGGACAAAGTTAGGAGCAGAGACTGAAGGAAAGACCATCCAGAGACTGTCAGATATGGGGATCCATCCCACATGCAGTCACTGAATCAAGTCATTATTGGGAACTCCAAGAGGTTATTGCTGACAGGAGCCTGATATAGCTGTCTCTTGAGAGGCTCTGCCAGAGCCTGATAAAAATACAGACAGATGTTTGCAGCCAACCATTGGACTGAGAATGAGGTTCCCAGTAGAGGAGGTAGAGAAAGGACTGAGGTGGTTTGCAACCCCATAGGAAGAACAATATTAACCAACCAGACACCCCAGAGCTCCCAGGGACTAAACCACCAAACAAAGAGTACACATGGAATGACCCATGGCTCCAGTCTCATATGTAGCAGAGGATGGCCTTGTCTGACATCAATGGGAGGAGTGGTCCTTGGTCCTGTGAAGGCTTGATGCCCCAGTATAGGGGAATTCCAGGGCAGGAAGTGGGAGGGAGTGGGTGGGTGGTTGGAGGAGCACCATCTTGGAGGCAGGGGTTGGGAGGATGGGATAGGGGGTTTCCAGAGGGGAAACCAGGAAGGGGGATAATATTTGAAATGTAGATAAAGAAAATATCCAATAAAAAATGAAAAAAAAAAGCCCAATATATGTACTATGCCTCACCTTGAGTTGTTAGTCATGAACACCCCGAGTACCCACAAACAATACACGCTATTGCCCCTGCTCTTGTGCCAACAGAAGTAGGTGGGAGGAGCTTATTGCTAAAGAGCCTTGTCCATTGGCCACCGGACATAGAGAAGTCAAGTAGGTACTGACCAGACATTCCCTCACTGATGACTAGCTCCGGTAGACTGGAAGTTGCTCTGCAGTACTTGGGGGACGTCCTCTATAGTTTTACCTCGTTATGAATCTCGTACACAGTGACAATCAGTGACCAGCATGGCAAAGTCGGCTTAAGGGCACAATTGTCGCATGAATGTTATGGGGTCACCAACTGCTTTCTGATTAGATTATAAGTCCAGTCTACAAGAAGAAACTCCAAGATCTGTGGTAGAGGAGCTCTGAGCCCCAGGGTGAACCTATTGCAATTATTTTGCTATATAGACACAACATTAAATTTCCCTCTAAAGGTATATCTCTCTACACAAAGTTTAAGGGAAGTTCTGTGACCACATCAAAGAAGTTTCTTCGTCCTGTGGAGAGTAGTGATTGCAGAAACTTAGAGCTGTTCAAAGTGCACGAGTAAGTAATTGCGGGGTGCTTGCTCATAGATGGGGCATATTTCTCAAGACTTTTCAATTCTCAGGGACCATGACAGGAGGGGAGGTTGAACAAAGAGACTACAAGAGGCAGAGGTCAGGAAGGACTAGAGCAAAACAATGTCTTCTGGATGTGGTGGGATTATCACACCCATGAACTTGCAGTTGCTGCAGTAGTCTGAACAAGCCAGTGTACATTCTAGCATGAAGCATGGAGAGGGTCCTGAGCTCCTACCCCTAACTGAGACCTATGGACAGTTAATGGCTCCTGGATAAAGAACAGTCAGTTTTCTTTAAGGGTGTAGCGTCTGGTAGGTCAAGCACGCTCCGGTAGAGGGCTCTACACCTAGGCATGAAGAGACAACACAGACGAGTTGGCAGTATCTATGATTGGAAGCTGGGGGTGCTAGGAGGAAAGTTCTCCATTTAGGAAGAGTTGGAGGGAGGAGCTGGAACGGAATGTGATCAAAATACACTGTATGGAATTCTCAAACAATTAATATAACATTTTAAAGTAAAAAAAAATTGAAATTCATCAAAATTTCTTATTTTAAGAAATCAACCCAACAAATGAGCCAATTAATCGAACATTTGTTGAATCAAAAAATTCTAAAAGCCAAAATACGATAACTCATGCATACCAATTTGACAATATTTTTGATGTTTCCTCCCCCTCCAGTGTAGATCTGTCTGTGACTCTTTTTTGCATATATCCTATCCATAGTGTATACAATTCCAGCATCAAACTCTCTCAAGTGAAGGAGATAATTGGGAGCTGACTGAATCCAGAGCTGGATGGCTCTTTTACCACTCCAAGTTCAGTCTCTTAAACTTGTCTTGCTCTCATCTACTGCAATGATAATTTTGCTAAACTGAGACTTTCCAAAGCGTTCAAACCCTTAGTTTCAGAACTACGAATCTTCTCTCCTAATTTGATCATCTCCGTGCTTTTAATTAAAATATGCTTAATTTAATTCATTAAAATATTACATGTCTAATTATTCCAAACATGTTTAGGAATAAATGGAACTGACTTTCAGTCAGTGAACATCAGCAAAGAGTTTGCTGGCTACTGGCCTCGAGGTCTCTGCATGCTGTGCTTCTGTGGACACGAAACCTGGCGTCACGAGAAGGATGCCGTGGATCTGCAAATCTGGCAAGTTAGGTAAATGTAAGTCACTAAAAACTTTCTGCAGGGGTTGGGGATTTGGCTCAGTGGTAGAGCGCTTGCCTAGGAAGCGCAAGGTCCTGGGTTCGATCCCCAGCCCCCAAAAAAAGAAAAAAAAAACCTTTCTGCAGTGTAGTTAGCTATGCGGCTAGTTTATGTGTGTTTAGATATCCGTAATGTGCTGTAATATTGCTAATTAATGTTACTAAACAAGTACACATAGACACACCTTCCTCAAAAGCACCAATGTTTTTATCTGGTGTGCGTAAAGGAAATTTTAGTTCTTCCTTGTTATTATTATTAACTGTTCTGCCTTAAATGTTTGCTTGCGATATAATGCCTATGTATCAGGACTTTCATGTTCATTACAGATATTAAAAGTACTTAAAAAATACAAACAGTACTTTCTTTACATGATTTTCTAAGATTGAGTGAAGCAAGGTATGTGGAAGATTTTATCACAAAGCTAACAAATGTTAGCCTTTATTCATTTTGCTTTGGAAAATAGTTGTCCAAGGTTCGTCCATTGAATACAGTCATCATTAAAAATGTATCCTCAAAACATTTAAAAAACATTAAAAGCCAGTGCCAGGGTGTATCTTGGCATATTCCCCCCCCCCATGATTCTAGCACTTAGGAAATAAAAGCAAAATAGTTCCTAGTTCAAGGTCACCCTCAGCTCCACAGTGAGTTGAAGGCCGGTCTGAGCTACATGAGGACATCTTAAAACAAAACAACCAACCCTCAAAGCATCACACAACAGAGCATCTGGGGAGAAGGGGTGAATATGACCAAAGTTCATTGTGTAAGCTCTCAGCGGATAAAAAAAATGAAAAGACTTGGAAGTTTGAGAGAGAATTCTAATACTTGGGATTTGTGGTGAAGTTCAAATTGTATGATTAGAAAATCCACACAGGCAAGAGACACACCAGAACATGAGCAAGTGTAATTTAATATATGTGAGGAGGATATATATATATATTTATATGTATATATAAACATGTGTATATATTACATATATATATATATATATATATCCTTCACATATACATGCACAGGTTTATATGAGAGGAAGGGTACCATCAAGAAGGGGATGAAGAATGAGGAATGTGGAAGGCACTGAGGGGGTCAAGGTGTCTGTGTGTGTGTGTGTGTGTCTGTGTGTGTGTGTAAAAAATCTCACAATAAAAACCATTTATTTGTATGCTAGCAAAACATTAATAAGAAAGTGAGAATGTTTAGAAGTCAGTCAGGGAGGGGGAAAAGAGGGGGCAGGATCAGATATGGCAGGACAGGGACCATATATAGAATTTAAACAGAGGCGTTTAGCAATGGGGGATGGGGAACTGGGGGTAGCCACCAGCAAGTCCCAGATTCCAGGAAATCAAGAGGCTTCCAGGACCCAACAGGAGTGAGATGAGCTGAAATGCCCAACAAAGGGGAGGTAGAACCTGTAGAGACCGTATCCAGTGGTTAGGCAAGGCCCCCATTGGGAGATAGAACCATCCACTCATCTCCAAACTCTTAACCCAGAATGGCTCCTGTCTAATGGAAATAAGGGGACAAAGTAGGAGCAGAGACTGGAGGAAAAGCCATCCAGAGACTGCCACACCTGGGGATCCATCCCATATACAGACACCAAACCCAGTCACTATTTTTTTGATGCAAACAGTGTTTGCTGACAGCAGCCCGTTATAGCTGTCTCCTGAGAGGCCTTAGGGATACAGATGTGGATGCTCACTACCAACCATCTGACTGAACAAGGGGTCCCCAATGGAGGACTTAGAGAAAGGACTGAAGGAGCTAAAGGGGTTTGCAGCCCCATAGGAAGAACAACAATACCAACCAACCGGACACCCCCGAGTTCCCAGGGACTAAACCACCCACCAATGAGTATGCATGGAGAGATTCTTGGCTTCAGCTGCATAGGGAGCAGAGGATGGCCTTGTCTGGTGTCAAGAGGAAGAGAAGCCCTTGATCCTGTGCCCCAGTGTGGGGAATGCCAGGGTGTTGAGGTGGCAGGGGAAGCACCCTCACAGAAGCTGAGTGAGAGGTGATGGAAGAGGGGGGTCCAGAGGGGGAAACATTTGAAATGTAAATGCATAAAATACCCAGTTAACAAAACAGGAGTCAATCCTATTTAGTGTAGAGGTCAACACACCTTTCACAGGGAGAAACCTGGAAACGGCCGCCTTTATCAAGAGACCACACGTACCATTCCACTGAGAAGCAGCCTGACACCAGGAGGCCCCTAATTTGGTGTACATCAAGTCATTAAGGTCTCCTCCAATCCCATTGCGGCCTCAATTTAATTGTTAGAAAGTTGTTCTTTGGCTATTTTGTTTTTTCTATGTCTTTATTCCATTCTTCGCTGCCCCCTTTCTACCCTGTCATCCCCCAAATACTAGAGAAGTAAAGGGTAGAGGGGAAAGGAGTGATGCTATTGTTAGACCACTTCCTGCTGCTTAGTGGCGGAGTTCCTTGGGGCAAGTTTGATGCTGGCTGTCAGAATACTCAATTTCTTTTTGTTGTTGTTTCTTCTTTGTGCATGACTAATCTACAAACAGCAACCCACTTGAGGGCCCTCGCATTTATTTGCCCTCTAAAAGTTCCCAGAATTCCAAACATCACACAATTGCAGAAACTATCTGCGGCTTACAAAATCATACCCTTCCTAGAGCATGAGGCAAATCATAGTCAGCTGCTGTGGATGATCCGAAGCAGCCCCATGACCCCACACCTGGGATTAAAACAAAAACATATTCTCATAACTTCTGTGTTTTTCAAAGAACCCCAAATTCTCACTACAGAGGTAATATACCAATTAAAAATTTAAAATATTTAAATGGACCAGTTAATAACAAAATATGTATCTCAGCTGCAAAAGAAAGAAAAATAGCAGGCAAAAGAGATTAAAGAGACAATTATTGAAGACTGTATGTGGTCTGTATAATTTAGAATATCACATCAGTGTTAAATTTTCAGTCTTACGGTTATGTCAGAGAATGTCATTATTCTTAGATGTAAGCTGTCATTAAATATTCACATATGTATATGATGCATGTATGTATGGATATACATACACAAGTAAATATTCCTGTCTTCTCAGAGAGGAAAAAAGTAGATGTGCCATTTTGCTCACAACTGAGGAATCTAGAGAAAGATTGATTTTTCAGAGTAAAAGCTATGTCTGTCGTTTTGAGTATTGCTTTCCTAGGTTACAACCACACAGTTCTGTGCAATGTTGAACCACACGGTACAAAATCTGCAAAATTCTGCTCTGCCTATTACCCAGAAAAGGGTTACTTTATAGGGTGCAATCCCTGCTGTAGCCACTACTTGCAGCAGAACTCCCCAAATCAAAGATTCTCCTTTGCAAAATAAAGCAGGAGCAGCCCTAACATCTTTAAGTAGATTATATGCAAAGTCTAGGGAACATGCTAGTGGCAGAGAACCGTGAGAAGCTGGCCTTCTGGCAACACCTTGGGCTGCTTCCAGAATCCTAACATCATGGAAGATTAAGCTAGTTATCAGGGTTCCCTATACAAAAATCTCGCCTGATTTATACATGGTTGAAAAGATTAAGAAAAATAAACAGATTGACAAGCAGACATGAAGATTACCAAAATGTAGTGTCAGTGGCAAACAGAAAGATACGTGCTATCCCAACTCATTGACCTCAATGTTGAAGTACCTGAGAAAACAGGGCAGAGGGGGAAATGGAGAAAGACCTTGGTCAACCTGAGGCTTTCCAATGGAGATCCCAGTGAGCAAGAACAGGAAGGTTTCTCTGAATCAATAAAGTACAAAGATGTAAATGCTGTGAGTAGCAGCATTCTACATGGTAGAAAAGGAGGGATCAGCAAGACCCAAATGTAAGAAAGGGAATCAGTTTGTCACACACAAGACCTGCGAGAGCTCAGCCAGACAAACTGCCAACACGACAGGAGAGTTGGGCATGAAGCTCTACCCCTAAATGATGCTATTTACAGATGATCCCTGTTGGGAGTCAACTTGTCAAAGAATGTGACCCCTGCTAGCTGGACCACACTCCAGGGAATGGATATACACCCAAGACTATGTGGGCAGCACGGCACCAGAGTGTTTTGTCTTTAAATGAGGACACAAAGCTGGGGAGTAGGAAGGGAGTTGGATCTCAGAGGAGTTGGGGAGTGAATAAGATTTAAAAAAAATTGTGTAAAATTGTCAAAATTAAATAATAAATAAAATGACTTTAAAGTTAAAATAAGGCAAGGAAGGTAGGGAGAGAGGAAGGGATAGAGGGAGAGAATCCTAGTATTTGAGATTGGGGTAAAGTTCAAATCGCAAGCTGGGCAAGTCTGCACAGGCAGGAGCTGCACCGGAATCCTCAAGGCTGGCTTTGTGCCTCTGGAGCTGCCTCAGACATGTCCAGTCCTTAAGACTTTGGTTGGGTCCGATGTAGTCATTGCCTTCTTTTCCAGGGTTAAGGAATACCCTTACTTTAGTGGTAGTTAAAAGAGGAAACTGGCAAGTCGCACTCGAAAGAGTAACTCCCGCCTACATTGGGTGTGTCCTGTTGCCATCAGATCAAACCAACAGTAGTTGTGTGTGACAGCTACAGAGCTAGCTGAGTCTGGTGTGAGGAAACGCTCACGTTTGTTTAAGCCAGATTTTATTTCCTGAGAATGAGAAGATAGTTTATACAAGAGAAGAGTTAGTGTTCAGAGAAACAAAAACACCAGAAAATCCAACATGGATGGCCCACAGG
The DNA here is from genome assembly GCF_021556685.1 of Rattus norvegicus. Classification (NCBI taxonomy): domain Eukaryota; kingdom Metazoa; phylum Chordata; class Mammalia; order Rodentia; family Muridae; genus Rattus; species Rattus norvegicus. Next base: position 24,206,634 of record NC_141535.1, on the reverse strand, counting down.
AGTCAGTGAGCACCTAAATTCACTTGCTTTGCTATACACAAGTTTCTTGTTTCTAGAACCAGGTTTCTCAGAAATCAAGAATATAAAACACAAAATAAGGGGGAGTGCCTTTGAGGTTTTCCGGTACTTGTTCCAGGCCAGGTATATTATCCCACTTGCTCTCCAACTCTATGAATTGGGTACCTCTGTTCTCAGATCACCCATAGGAAAATGGAGGCGCAGAGTCGTTGAATAGTCTATACAAGGCAAAGCCAGGGTGTGAAGCCTGGTTTGTACATGCTCTTAACTATTCCTTTATGCTGGAACGCCGTTAAGGTTTTAGCACCGAATTTTTGGAAGCTACTTAATGGCATGATGAGGTATTTTAAAATTTAAAACAGTGGCAAATCCATATGGGAAATGTGTTTCCAATTTAAAGGTATTTTAAAAAGGAGAATGAGCACCCTGGAAGAGGGAGGGGGGGAGAATGGAGGAAAGGAGGGAGGGGGAAGAGAAGAGAGGGGAGACTAAATAGGAGCAGGTCCAAGAGAGGGAGGGTAGAAGGCATGCAGAAATGTGTACAAAGTCAACAATGGAAACCTGTGGATAAAGCTAGAGTACCATTTTAACGTGGTTCCTCCTTTTTCATGAACATTTCAAACACACTATAATCAAAGTGTAGCTTTTATTAAACAACAACAACTAGGGATAAGAGAGTGGTAGAGACAGACCAGACATGCATAAGACCCTGGGGTCAATCCCCAGCAGGCAGCAGTTCTATTAAAAAGGCATGTGTTGTTATAAAGTAAATATTCTGGAAGCTTACAAGGTAAGCCTTTTAAATCCTAGTCCATGTGTTCGTCAAACACCACCATGAACGTCCATCTTCACAGTTTTGGGCCATGTAATTCCATCAATGCTATCGTTAATTGAAAATTACTTAAATTAATATTTTTACTTAATCTCCTAAGTAACATTTACGAAGTGGTTCTTTTGCTTCTCTATAGGCTCCTCAAAGTATAACGAAGCAAACACATTAAACTGTTACAATCTCTTGGGTCAGCACTGTATGAGTGACCCATTTTGGGACAGGATAGAAGCCTCCTTTGTCTGTTAGAACCACCTGGGCTTACCAGTGGGGAAACAGATCCCTGGGCCACACTCCTGATCCACTGAATAAGAATCATGAGGAAAAGACTGCCTTTGAAATAGATTCTCTAGGAGAGACTCACGCAGCCCAAAGTTTAAGAGTAATCACATTAGAGATTCCCTAAGAGGAAGTGTAATAGCCTAAAATTCCAAATTGAGTCTGATATAATTACAGAACTTAGCACAATGGTTGGGGTAGAATTCAGAACTGTACCAGACCACCCCAGAAAGGGGCTGAGGAGAGCATCCAAGGCAACTTGGAGGACAATTGGACAGGGGAAAGCCAATTATTAGAAAAGAAAAGCAATTTCCAGATTCCATGGTGCCGAGAATGACTCCCTGAGAGAACTGCACTGCCTTTTTGAGTGGGTGGCTGTTTAGACTGTAGACATTTTGTCAGAGAGTGTACAGTAGTGTGGGAACAGGGCTGAAATGAAAGCAGGTCTCTGTAGATAGACTCATGGCTGCTAAAACTCAGAAGCTCAGTTACAGACGCATTAGGACCTAACAGGAGGAGAAGCCTGTTAATTAATAAATAGGACCATGGGATTGTCATAAAGGCTGTCAAGATTCAGACCTGTTTGATATTGCTCTTGAGAAATTTCCGCATTCTCTTATAAGTAGGCTGACTTTCTGAGCCCAGTCAGCCTAATCGGAGGTCTGTGCTCTTTTTTTTTTTTTTTTTTTTTTGGTTCTTTTTTTTTTCCGGAGCTGGGGACCGAACCCAGGGCCTTGCGCTTCCTAGGCAAGCGCTCTACCACTGAGCTAAATCCCCAACCCCGGTCTGTGCTCTTAAACTATTGCATTTCACAGAAATGTACTTTTTAAGGAGAAAAGTATAAAAACATGTGTAACTTTATGCTTGCAGGTTACCATATTAAAAAATAATATAATTTGAAGAAGAGTGCCACGGGTTAGCCAGGGCAAATCAGAGAAATGAGGAACTAAGGAAGGGAAAGTTTCCCGTTTTCATTCCAGCTGGGAAGAATTTTCAGTGTAGCTAGCGACAAAGTTGGGAAGATGGATGTGAAACCAGGGTGGAAAGAAGCCTCAGGAACTGGCTTTAAGGTGGAGAAGACACCACTGCCTGAGAAACAGACATAGCTGGAAATGGCCCAAGGCTACTCAGAGTAGAAAGAGAAAGTTCTCAGGTGGTACCCATTACGGTCAGCAAGGTGCTGGTATTGTGACATACCCATTTCTTCCAAAAGTACATATCCAGAAGGATGCAGGAGACAAGATTCATGGACGAGGATGGGGTTGGGGGCTGCATGGATGCTGTATCTGCTGTGTGTACAGAGAAAGGTCTGCCAGGGAAGCATAGCAGTTAATGGAAACTTTGCAAGTCTATGAACCTGATTAGGGACCTAGATAGAGCCTGGATATTGTCTTCAGTCAAGCAGGTCAAAGAGGTGTGTGGGATGGTGTAGGTTTATGACAGTCCCCAGGACAGCAAAGGGGACCCAAGGGACCTGGTACTGTGCTAGGAGAGGAGTATTCTGTAAGGAAACAAGTTTGGAAAGAATTCAGTCAGGGTTAACAGTGGAGACTGGCTTGCTGCCTAGAGCAATGGGGCTAGGGAGTTTGTAGTTCCTTATGATCAAAATGGTGTGAGAGGCTGGGCTGGTGGTACACACTTTTAAACCCAAATTTTGAATTTGAGGACAACTTGGCTACGTAGAAAAATTCTGAGAAGAGAACAGATGTAGAGAAATAAACGAAGAAGGGAAGATACTTAAGCTTTTGTGAGAAGCATTCTCTGGTAACACAACAGGTGCATGTGTACGCGTGTGGCCAATCCAGAGTTATAACCCTTGGAACAACGTGGAAATCATGTTCTCATTTAAAATGAATTGATAAAAATGGCAGAGGGAAAGATCGAGAGTGGACCAGAAACCCTGAAAGAGCTGGTATCTGGAAGTGGTTCTCTTTCTGTTGTTATAGTCGAGGGTCCTCAGAGCCATGGTTAGCACGTGCCCAGCAGCCTCTAGATTGTAAGGTTATGCACATACATTGGCTTTCCCAGTCACTATTTTCTCAAAGCCTGTTGTTTCTCCTCAGAAAATTTGAAAAATGTAACCTCTTTTCTGTTACACGTGTATTCTATTTATACCCCATTGTTAATACTGATGATCCTTGAGATTTTTTTTCCAGCCCAGCACAGTTTGGGATTCTCTTTTCTTATCACATGAAACCTTCAATAAATTGTACATCTAAATTGCACACTGCACTTCTCCAAACCTCAGGCATCTAACTGGGAAGATGATTTGAAAAGGAAAGGAAGGCAGTTGGTACTCTGAACCAGATACTCAGCATCGTTTCGGGATGGTTGAAGCTATACACTCTGGCAGGAAACATGGTGACCGACTTTCCCCTATCGAACTTTTAAATGACAAAGGTGTCGACTAACTGTGAGATGATGTCATTTTCCAGGCTTCCACAAGGATGCATCCAAGCTCTTTACTGGAACCCCAAGGGAAGTAACTATGAGCAGCAATGGTTGGCCTGAGAGGCACTGTTAAGGGTGTTCCTAACATTTCTGGAAAATGCACTGACTCATACCCATGGTACTGAGAGCCCTCAAAACCAGCAGGCTGCTCTCTGGCATCTCCATGCCCTACCACCTCCCATGATTGAGCCCCATTTTTACCTCGATGGGACTATCTGTCCCCATTCTTGTTTCCTGACTGTTAAACTTGTCACTGTTACCAGGCAACTGGGTTAAACATTGTAAACGTGCACAATGTAAATATAGAAGCAGAAGCTTGTTCTATGGAAGCTTGGTTTGTAGACGCTCCAGTGGACGTAAGTTCCTGGGCTGTGGTTAAAATTGGAAGGCAACTGTACAAAGCTGGAAAGATTCTGTGCTGTTTGCCTCAAGTTTTTGTCTCTCCTCAAATAAATTGTACTTGGGAAGCTCACAGGCTATAAGAAGGGTGTGATTGGTGTAAGAAAGATACGCGCCATCTTCACCAGCGTTCAGATAATAAGCACAGGCCGTGTATCAAAGCTTCACAACAGAATGAACAGCCATTTAACTTAGAGTAACAGTTTAATAGTACATAGCTGTGGTGAGTGTATGGGCCTCTCTAACCAATATCTTCTATTAACCAAATAACTACATAGCCTGCTTAATTGCATAAGAAGGGCTCTGTGTAAACCCCTCTTGTGACTCTTCTGCTGAGACCCATGGAATTAAGTATTACCATGCGTGGGTTTCTTCCTGAAGGTACAGTTTAGTGGCACGTCGCGGAGGAGAAACTTCAAATGACAATGTGAAATTCAAAACTCAATTCATTGCAGCCTATCCATGACCAGAAGAGAGAAGAACAGGTTTCTCTAACTGGCTGCAAGTGGTATCTTACAGCCAAAGCATCAAGCCAGCTCACATGTTCCTAACGTGCTGGCTTTGCAATCGTCCGCCGGGACAACTGAAAACCAATCTCAGAGTTTAGAGTCTTTCCTCTTTGCACATGATAACTGCTAATAAGTTACTTATTCCACGTGACTTCAAGGCTTTCACGTTATCTCCACACCAGGACTTCGTCCTCCTGATCTGGCCAGCTGTGTCGTCTTACTCATTCAAAGTCTGGGCTTTGGATAGAAGCCGTGACTACTCCACACGGTTGTTCTGAGTCCTTTGAGCACCTCTCCTTCTTCATGGTACTGATCTCTAGACGCCCATCACTAGACTTTGGCACGTCTGAGTTCCTCAATGTGAGTCATCTGCGACTACATTTGCAGATCTGGTGGGCTTTTTCGTTTTGTTTTGTTTTTAAAGAGGACAGAATCAAAGCATTTATTCACAAAAGCACTTAACTTCTCTAGGGAATTAGGTTTTTCCAGTGTGTCTCTCTTTGTCACTAGGTCTCTGGTAAGAGTATCGAATAGCACTAGACACTTTGTAATACCTCAGATGACATGTGATAGCCCCTTAGATCAAGTGTGGAGTTCTGACATATACTACCATGCCTCCCTACCAGATATACTGAGCCAATATTTCTCATGTTGAATTCTGGGACTTAGGAAGGTCAACATGAAGTCCCAAGGGCATCATACAGGCCCCTGTTCTCTCCCTTCAAGTCCCTTCTGTCTGAATCCTTTTGTTTATCTGAGGCCCCTTTCACAGTTGTAACAATCAACCTGCCTATTCTGTAGCACGAAGAAATTGAGGGGAAAAGAGGCTTCTACAATTCCTGAACTTGTCAAGATGTTACTCATGGCGTTTAGGATCATTTTTCTTTGTTTTATGACAATGTAACTGGAACATGGTTCACATAGCACAACATTTGTCTTTTAGTAAATGTCCTGTATCATGGTATTATCACCACTGTCATGTAGTTCCAGAAAATTTTCATCATCTAAAAAGATACTTCAAAGACACTCACAGATACTCCCATAATCCCCTGTTCTCAGTCCTAAGCAACCACAAATCTTTCTGTTTTTATTGATTTGTATATTCTAAGCAGTTGCCAGAAATAGGACTGCACAGGGTGTACGCTATCACCCGGTGTGATTCATTTGGTATGCTTTCAAAATTGACCTGTTCAGTAGTGTGTGTGTGTGTGTGTGTGTGTGTGTTATAGCTGCCGTGATGTTGTGTGGCATTCATACATCACATTTTGTTTAGCTATTCATCTGTTAATAGACATTTGGGCTGTTTTCTGTCTTTAGCTATTGCGAACAGAGCTGTTATGAACACGTATATTTAAATTTTCACTTGTTTTCTGTTCCTTTAAGTATAAGCCTAGAAATGGAAGTGTTTAGTCTTGTGGCAATTCTTTGTATAGTTTACTGAGAGATTACCAAACTGCTCTCTGTAGAGACTGCATTTTACATGCCCCCCCCCCCCCCCCGTATTGCATCACTGTTAGGGACTAGATTTCTTTATCCCCTAAAAGTTCCTATGTTGAACTTCTGTCCTGATATTAAGAGATAGCTTTGGGTGGTAATTAGATTTAGATGAAGTCATGAGGGTGGAGATAGCATGAGTAATGCCCTTATAAAAAGTATAAAAGGTGTCTGAAATTCCTCTCTTCACCATGTGAGAACACAGTAAGAACTGGGGGCATCTGCATGCCAGGAAGGGCCACCCTAGAATCTCATGCTGTTCCTAGATCCCAGAATTCTAGCCACTAGAACTGCAAGAAATGTATTCTGTGGTTTTAAATCACTCTTTATAATAGTGAGTTATAATAGCCAAAATGCCTGTATATTTGAGGCCTCAAATTTCTACTTACCCTTTCTGATACTTGTTTTTCTTTTTTAAAAAAATCATGTCGTTGGGACTGGGAAGTTAATTCATTTGGTAAAGTGCTTGTTGTGCAAGCATGAGGACCTGAATTTGATTCCCAGGACCCACAAATGATGCCAGCTATGCTAATATATATTGTAATCCCACACTGATGGGCAGACAGGTGGATCCCTGGGGCTCACTGGACAGCCAGTCAAGATTAATCTGCAAGCCCCAGATCCAAAAGAGAGACTCTATCTCAGAAAAGAGGGTGGCCTCCTGCACACGCATGCACACACATGCATCCACACAGGAACACACATGCATAGAGACACACACATGTGAGCATACATACAGACATACACATCACATTCACACGTATGGAAGCACAATTACTGTCATGTCTAACCCCACTGAACGTGATATTGTACGTGTATGGTGTCCGTGTTTGTGTGTGTTTCTTTTGCAATTCTGGTCATCAAAACCAGGGTCCCTTGAACATACTAAAGAAGTACTCTGACACCGAGACACCTTCCCCTTTAACATGATTCTGCCTGGTAATTCACAGATGAATTACAATGTTGAACACTTTTCGTGTGCTCCTTGTCTATTTGTATCTCTCTGTTGGAGAGAAGTCTGTTTGCATTCTTTGCCTATTTTAAATTGTTTTGTTTATCTTTTTGTTTATGTGGGTTTTTTTGTTTTGTTTTGTTTGTTTATTTGGAAAGGGTTTCACTGTGTAACCCTGGCTGTCCTGAAACTCCATCTGTAGATCAGGCTGGCCTTGAACTTACAGAGATCCACCTGCCTCTGCCTCCTGGTGCAGGAGCGGGTATGACCTAAAGGACATGAGCTCTGGAGAGCTGGCCCCGCCTCTTGTCCATCACTTATCTGAAGTTGCAAAGACTGAAAGGGGAGAAAGATGGATACAAAGAGACCGGGAAATGAGTGGGATTGGGGTGCATGGTGTGAAATTCACAAAATTATTAAAAAAAAAAAGTTTTAACAAAAAGTGTGTTACTGTCACCGGGCTCTGTTTATCTTTCATCGCTGAGTTGCATATTGTGAATTTGTGTGACAGCCTGGTTAGGTGGTGATGCCCGGCTCTTTAGTCAACTACATGTTGTTGTCACTATGTTTTGTAAACGTCAATAGCATTTACTTTAAGTTAAGGAGATCGTGTGTGATAATTCGGATCTCTTCATCCAATGAAGGACAAAAGGGCAAACGGCTGAAAAGAAAAGGAGTCCGGACCGGCGGATCCCGGCCCGCAGCAGCTCTCTGCTCCCAAACCCCATGGGAGAGAGACCTCACCGCCTGATCAGGTGGGCACTCCTGAGGCTGCAGAGCGGAGGAGACCACCAACACTGCCCACCCCTGCCCACATCCCTGGCCCAAGAGGCAACTGTATAAGGCCTCTGGGTTCCCGTACGGGAGGGCCCAGGAGCGGCAGGACCCCTGCGCCTGAGACACCGCCGGAACCTGAAGGAAACAGACCGGATAAACAGTTCTCTGCACCCAAATCCCGTGGGAGGGAGAGCTAAACCTTCAGAGAGGCAGTCACGCCTGGGAAACCAGAAGAGACTGCACTCTGTGCACATCCAGACGCCAGAGGAAAACACCAAATGTCATCTGGAACCCTGGTGCACGGAGGCTCCCGGAAAGAGCAGCGCAGATCTTCCCGGTTGTTGCCGCTGCGGAGAGGACTTAGGCAGCACCCCACGAGCAAACTTGAGCCTTGGAACCACAGGTAGGACCAACTTTATCCCTGCAAGAAACCTACCTGGTGAACTCAAGACACAGGCCCACAGGAACAGCTGAAGACCTGTAGAGAGGAAAAACTACACGCCCGAAAGCAGAACACTCTGTCCCCATGACTGGCTGAAAGAAAACAGGAAAACAGGTCTACAGCACTCCTGACACACAGGTTATAGGACAGTCTAGCCACTGTCAGAAATAGCAGAACAAAGTAACACTAGAGATAATCTGATGGCGAGAGGCAAGCGCAGGAACCCAAGCAACAGAAACCAAGACTACATGGCATCATCGGAGCCCAATTCTCCCACCAAAGCAAACACGGAATATCCAAACACACCAGAAAAGCAAGACCTAGTTTCAAAATCATATTTGATCATGATGCTGGAGGACTTCAAGAAAGACATAAAGAACTCCCTTAGAGAACAAGTAGAAGCCTACAGAGAGGAATCGCAAAAATCCCTGAAAGAATTCCAGGAAAACACAATCAAACAGTTGAAGGAATTAAAAATGGAAATAGAAGCAATCAAGAAAGAACACATGGAAACAACCCTGGACATAGAAAATCAAAAGAAAAGACAAGGAGCTGTAGATACAAGCTTCACCAACAGAATACAAGAGATGGAAGAGGGAATCTCGGGAGCAGAAGATTCCCTAGAAATCATTGACTCAACTGTCAAAGATAATGTAAAGCGGAAAAAACTACTGGTCCAAAACATACAGGAAATCCAGGACTCAATGAGAAGATCAAACCTAAGGATAATAGGTATAGAAGAGAGTGAAGACTCCCAGCTCAAAGGACCAGTAAATATCTTCAACAAAATCATAGAAGAAAACTTCCCTAACCTAAAAAAAGAGATACCCATAGGCATACAAGAAGCCTACAGAACTCCAAATAGATTGGACCAGAAAAGAAACACCTCCCGTCACATAATTGTCAAAACACCAAACGCACAAAATAAAGAAAGAATATTAAAAGCAGTAAGGGAAAAAGGTAAAGTAACATATAAAGGCAGACCTATCAAAATCACACCAGACTTTTCGCCAGAAACTATGAAGGCCAGAAGATCCTGGACAGATGTCATACAGACCCTAAGAGAACACAAATGCCAGCCCAGATTACTGTATCCTGCAAAACTCTCAATTAACATAGATGGAGAAACCAAGATATTCCATGACAAAACCAAATTTACACAATATCTTTCTACAAGTCCAGCACTACAAAGGATAATAAAGGGTAAAGCCCAACATAAGGAGGCAAGCTATACCCTAGAAGAAGCAAGAAACTAATCGTCTTGGCAACAAAACAAAGAGAATGAAAGCACACAAACATAACCTCACTTCCAAATATGAATATAACGGGAAGCAATAATCACTATTCCTTAATATCTCTCAATATCAATGGCCTCAACTCCCCAATAAAAAGACATAGATTAACAAACTGGATATGCAACGAGGACCCTGCATTCTGCTGCCTACAGGAAACACACCTCAGAGACAAAGACAGACATTACCTCAGAGTGAAAGGCTGGAAAACAATTTTCCAAGCAAATGGTCAGAAGAAGCAAGCTGGAGTAGCCATTCTAATATCAAATAAAATAAATTTTCAACTAAAAGTCACCAAAAAAGATAAGGAAGGACACTTCATATTCATCAAAGGAAAAATCCATCAAGATGAACTCTCAATCCTAAATATCTATGCCCCAAATACAAGGGCACCTACATATGTAAAAGAAACCTTACTAAAGCTCAAAACACACATTGCACCTCACACAATAATAGTGGGAGATTTCAACACCCCACTCTCATCAATGGACAGATCATGGAAACAGAAATTAAACAGAGATGTAGACAGACTAAGAGAAGTCATGAGCCAAATGGACTTAACGGATACTTATAGAACATTCTATCCTAAAGCAAAAGGATATACCTTCTTCTCAGCTCCTCATGGTACTCTCTCCAAAATTGACCATATAATTGGTCAAAAAACGGGCCTCAACAGGTACAGAAAGATAGAAATAATCCCATGCGTGCTATCGGACCACCACGGCCTAAAACTGGTCTTCAATAACTATAAGGGAAGAATGCCCACATATACGTGGACATTGAACAATGCTCTACTCAATGATAACCTGGTCAAGGAAGAAATAAAGAAAGAAATTAAAAACTTTTTAGAATTTAATGAAAATGAAGGTACAACATACCCAAACTTATGGGACACAATGAAAGCTGTGCTAAGAGGAAAACTCATAGCGCTGAGTGCCTGCAGAAAGAAACAGGAGAGAGCATATGTCAGCAGCTTGACAGCACACCTAAAAGCTCTAGAACAAAAAGAAGCAAATACACCCAGGAGGAGTAGAAGGCAGGAAATAATCAAACTCAGAGCTGAAATCAACCAAGTAGAAACAAAAAGGACCATAGAAAGAATCAACAGAACCAAAAGTTGGTTCTTTGAGAAAATCAACAAGATAGATAAACCCTTAGCCAGACTAACGAGAGGACACAGAGAGTGCGTCCAAATTAACAAAATCAGAAATGAAAAGGGAGACATAACTACAGATTCAGAGGAAATTCAAAAAATCATCAGATCTTACTATAAAAACCTATATTCAACAAAACTTGAAAATCTTCAGGAAATGGACAATTTCCTAGACAGATACCAGGTATCGAAGTTAAATCAGGAACAGATAAACCAGTTAAACAACCCCATAACTCCTAAGGAAATAGAAGCAGTCATTAAAGGTCTCCCAACCAAAAAGAGCCCAGGTCCAGACGGGTTTAGTGCAGAATTCTATCAAACATTCATAGAAGACCTCATACCAATATTATCCAACTATTCCACAAAATTGAAACAGATGGAGCCCTACCGAATTCCTTCTATGAAGCCACAATTACTCTTATACCTAAATCACACAAAGACCCAACAAAGAAAGAGAACTTCAGACCAATTTCGCTTATGAATATTGACGCAAAAATACTCAATAAAATTCTGGCAAACCGAATTCAAGAGCACATCAAAACAATCATCCACCATGATCAAGTAGGCTTCATCCCAGGCATGCAGGGATGGTTTAATATACGGAAAACCATCAACGTGATCCATCATATAAACAAACTGAAAGAACAGAACCACATGATCATTTCATTAGATGCTGAGAAAGCATTTGACAAAATTCAACACCCCTTCATGATAAAAGTCCTGGAAAGAATAGGAATTCAAGGCCCATACCTAAACATAGTAAAAGCCATATACAGCAAACCAGTTGCTAACATTAAACTAAATGGAGAGAAACTTGAAGCAATCACACTAAAATCAGGGACTAGACAAGGCTGCCCACTCTCTCCCTACTTATTCAATATAGTTCTTGAAGTTCTAGCCAGAGCAATCAGACAACAAAAGGAGATCAAGGGGATACAGATCGGAAAAGAAGAGGTCAAAATATCACTATTTGCAGACGACATGATAGTATATTTAAGTGATCCCAAAAGTTCCACCAGAGAACTACTAAAGCTGATAAACAACTTCAGCAAAGTGGCTGGGTATAAAATTAACTCAAATAAATCAGTTGCCTTCCTCTATACAAAAGAGAAACAAGCCGAGAAAGAAATTAGGGAAACGACACCCTTCATAATAGACCCAAATAATATAAAGTACCTAGGTGTGACTTTAACCAAGCAAGTAAAAGATTTGTACAATAAGAACTTCAAGACACTGAGGAAAGAAATTGAAGAAGACCTCAGAAGATGGAAAGATCTCCCATGCTCATGGATTGGCAGGATTAATATAGTAAAAATGGCCATTTTACCAAAAGCAATCTACAGATTCAATGCAATCCCCATCAAAATACCAATCCAATTCTTCAAAGAGTTAGACAGAACAATTTGCAAATTCATCTGGAATAAAAAAAAACCCAGGATAGCTTTAGGGACTAAAGGACTTCAGGGGGAATCACTATCCCTGAACTCAAGCAGTATTACAGAGCAATAGTGATAAAAACTGCATGGTATTGGTACAGAGACAGACAGATAGACCAATGGAATAGAATTGAAGACCCAGAAATGAACCCACACACCTATGGTCACTTGATTTTTGACAAAGGAGCCAAAACCATCCAATGGAAAAAAGATAGCATTTTCAGCAAATGGTGCTGGTTCAACTGGAGGTCAACATGTAGAAGAATGCAGATCGATCCATGCTTATCACCCTGTACAAAGCTTAAGTCCAAGTGGATCAAGGACCTCCACATCAAACCAGACACACTCAAACTAATAGAAGAAAAACTAGGGAAGCATCTGGAACACATGGGCACTGGAAAAAATTTCCTGAACAAAACACCAATGGCTTATGCTCTAAGATCAAGAATCGACAAATGGGATCTCATAAAACTGCAAAGCTTCTGTAAGGCAAAGGACACTGTGGTTAGGACAAAACGGCAACCAACAGATTGGGAAAAGATCTTTACCAATCCTACAACAGATAGAGGCCTTATATCCAAAATATACAAAGAACTCAAGAAGTTAGACTGCAGGGAAACAAATAACCCTATTAAAAAATGGGGTTCAGAGCTAAACAAAGAATTCACAGCTGAGGAATGCCGAATGGCTGAGAAACACCTAAAGAAATGTTCAACATCTTTAGTCATAAGGGAAATGCAAATCAAAACAACCCTGAGATTTCACCTCACACCAGTGAGAATGGCTAAGATAAAAAACTCAGGTGACAGCAGATGCTGGCGAGGATGTGGAGAAAGAGGAACACTCCTCCATTGTTGGTGGGATTGCAGACTGGTAAAACCATTCTGGAAATCAGTCTGGATGTTCCTCAGAAAATTGGACATTGAACTGCCTGAGGATCCAGCCAAACCTCTCTTGGGCATATACCCAAAAGATGCCTCAACATATAAAAGAGACACGTGCTCCACTATGTTCATCGCAGCCTTATTTATAATAGCCAGAAACTGGAAAGAACCCAGATGCCCTTCAACAGAGGAATGGATACAGAAAATGTGGTACATCTACACAATGGAATATTACTGGAATATTACTCAGCTATCAAAAACAACGAGTTTATGAAATTCGTAGGCAAATGGTTGGAACTGGAAAATATCATCCTGAGTGAGGTAACCCAATCACAGAAAGACATACATGGTATGCACTCATTGATAAGTGGCTATTAGCCCAAATGCTTGAATTACCCTACATCCCTAGAACAAAGGAAACTCAAGACGGATGATCAAAATGTGAATGCTTCACTCCTTCTTTAAATGAGGAAAAAGAATACCCTTGGCAGGGAAGGGAGAGGCAAAGATTAAAACAGAGACTGAAGGAACACCCATTCAGAGCCTGCCCCACATGTGGCCCATATATATACAGCCACCCAATTAGACAAGATGGATGAAGCAAAGAAGTGCAGACCGACAGGAGCCGGATGTAGATCGCTCCTGAGAGACACAGCCAGAATACAACAAATACAGAGGCGAATGCCAGCAGCAAACCACTGAACTGAGAATAGGTCCCCCGTTGAAGGAATCAGAGAAAGAACTGGAAGTGCTTGAAGGTGCGCGAGACCCCAAAAGTACAACAATGTCAAGCAACCAGAGGTTCCAGGGACTAAGCCACTACCTAAAGACTATACATGGACTGACCCTGGACTCTGACCTCATAGGTAGCAATGAATATCCTAGTAAGAGCACCAGTGGAAGGGGAAGCCCTGGGTCCTGCTAAGACTGAACCCCCAGTGAACTAGACTATGGGGGGCGGGTGGCAATGGGGGGAGGTTTGGGAGGGGAACACCCATAAGGAAGGGGAGGAGGGAGGGTGATGTTTGTCCGGAAACCGGGAAAGGGAATAACACTTGAAATGTATATAAGAAATACTCAAGTTAATAAAAAAAAAATAAAAAAATAAAAAAAAATTAAAAAAAAGAAAGTACAGAAGCTCAAACAAGGAAAAAAAAAACAGGCCTGAACAGATACAGAAAGATAGAAGTAAAAAAAAAAAAAAAAAAAAAAAAAGAAAAGGAGTCCGCCCCGAGCTCTGACATAGCTATCCCGCCACAGTTTCTGCCTGTGTGCTGGCCACATGCCCTGTGTGAGTTTGGTTGTTGCTCTCTGCCACTTCAACTCTTTTCCTGGTGAGTCTGTTTCTATTTATCCCAGAGAGTGGAAGCACTGGCAGAATGAAGAAACAGTTGCCCCCAGTGAGTTTCCTGATGCTATTCACAGGATTACAAGTGACTCAAGCAGCTGACTCACCAGAAACCCTGGCATAGTAGGAAAGAGAATCCAGGAGACAGGCATTGCTGGGTCCTCTGTGCAGCGTGCAGGCAGTGATACCACTGACATGCCTCCTCCTCTCCCATAATTGTTTATTACGTATGTAGTCTCCTCAGGAGGGGCAGTATGGGTGGCCTGAGCCTCGTGAGATAGAAAGAAAAACTTCCAATCGAGAGGAAGCAGCTTTACAACATCTGGAGAAACATGGCTCTTGCAAGATGTAAACATTCTTTGTGTGTTTATATTCTGGATAGCAGGCTCTTATCAATTCCATGAAAATAAAATCCACGCTTGGTTAAGTCACTCTGGTCACATTTGTTACACGTAATGGGAAAGTCAAACTCATAGGGTTTTCAGAGGATCCGTTAAGATGATGCACAGAGAACTCAATTCAATTAAAGCCACCACTGTTTAATTTGAATTTATGTAAAGAAATGAACTCTATACCACTCAGTCGCCCTCTAAGTATTACTCAGTAAACATATGTTGATGTCTGTTATCTATGAGACAATACTTAAGACACTGCATAGGTCAGCTGCATGGCATGCTGCCCTATGATCGTATGGAATTCTGCCATCACCATCCTGTGACTCAGTGGAGGCTCAACATTTTCATTCTGCACCGGCAAAGCACATCCTGTTACAAAAGACAGACAATTCTTTTAGCTGAGAATAACTGATGTCCCTAAAAACATCAGTTAGGATGTTATTCAAAAAACATTAAATTATACTAAGTAGTCTCCATTGACGCAGACTGAGAAATTTGAATACATTTTAGAACTATCTTACCAAACATGATATAAACAAATGAAAAACTGACATTTAACTGGTAAGCTTTAGTTATCGAGGGGAAGGAAAAAACACTTATTTTGAACAGTCAAGTACCTGATAAAAGAAATGTCAATGTGTTTTGGATTAACAAGAAAGAGAAAAACTGTAGGCTGAGAGAAAGCAGTTGTCACTAGGAGCTGGGGAGTTGCTAAGGTTTGGGGATGTTACAAATATAAACTTTTGATGGAGACAATTCTTCTCCAGATAATTACTTAGTGTAATATACAGGCAGCAGACATTGGGCAAATTATTCAGTGTGTGCTAGTCTTAGCTTCCCTTTATGTGAACTTAGGCCAATGCATGGCTGACAACTCTATGAAGATCATCATATTTTCAGCACATGCTATATGAAGTACTTATAAAAATTACCCTTCCTTAATGGGATAAATTAACATAGACATTATTTAAAAAAAACTGTAGGGAAGCACGAAAAAACTAAAAATATGTTACTATTTGTGAGTATTTGAACAAAAGAGTTGAAATTAGTTTATCAAATTACATCCTCATGTTTATCTCAGTACTGTTTGTGAAGTATGAAGCCAGGTCAATTTGAGTAGAATTAATTGGGTTCTACTACAACAAGGACCTACGATTTTTTTTCTTTGTTGTGAGCAAAGTAAAAGTACTTATCATCAAGTACTTATATACCCCTAATGAAGGGGACTGTGGGGAATATGAAAGTCAGCCTTGCAAAAGAAAAGGTGGGAGGAGAGTGAGGTACCACAGTCTCTTGTGACTCCTTGGAGAGTCCTGATCTGCTGTACACAGCATTAGATCTAAGATGGCTCCCAGCACACTAGTGAGACAGCAAAAAGGAACCAAGGCCAGGGTGGAGGCTGCTTCCCATCTTCAAGGAAGTCCTCACAAGTGATGATTCTCCTGCCCCCTCCTTCCAAGATACCTCATTAGGCAACTTTCATTGGAGCATGGTAACGTGTGACGAGATATGATTGGCCAAGGATTTAGGGGCTTGGGATTGGCTCAAACACCACATATAATGTGGGTTAGGTAATAAATTCGGACCTTCAACCTGATGCTGGTGTCTGGAGTCAGATTTCTCTGGGTTTGTGACTCTGTCGCCTCTCACTAATGGGACACCCCCACCCCCCATCCTTGGCCCTATTTCCCGAGGGGAGCATGTTGAGAGATACCCATGATCGTTCCCAACTACACCAAGCCTTGATAGATAATATGAAATAGATGAGAGCTGCTGTCCCTCTGCTCAAGAAAAACCTCACTGAGAAAGTTATCTATAGTTGAAATCTATAGGGAGTCATTTTGATGCTTTGATCAGGAATCTTCATGTGAACTCTGAGGGTCCTATTCCCCAATTGGTTCTTGTTTGGTCAATAAAGATGCTAGCAGCCAACAAGCTGAGTGGAATAGGCTGGACTTCAGTTTTCCCACAGGCAGGCTAGCAGAAACAAGAGAGGAGAGAAGGATTCACCATGCTTCTGAGGGAGAAATAGCCACCAGCTATGTGAGATCTAGGGTGGAGTGTCCATTGTTGGCTTCCCCAACTGGGCCTGGGGTAGCAAGCTGGAAATCAGAGATCAACTGAGCTGGGGGCAGATTTAGGGTGCTGAGCTAGGACTAAAGGTAACTGAGCATCTAATGTTGAGGGCAGATTTAGAGTGCTGAGCTGGGAGTGAAAAGAAGGGTGAGATCTCTGAGGAAGGCTTGGAAGTGCCCAACTATTGAGCTAAAGCATACAAAAAATAAGCTAACATGTGCACGTGTGTCTTTCACCTGAGGATCTGAGGTAACCTGGGTGGGGTTGGTAGAGAGGTCCACCCAGAGCTTAAGTCAATGTAGCCTTTCACATGCTACAGAAATCCACATGATAAAAATGAGACTGAGTAAGAAGTCAGACAAGAGTCTTAGCAGGAGTCATTGTGAGAGTGAAGGCCCTGAATGTGAACTGGTCTTGGTTTGAGTAGAATCTCAAAAAACCACCATGACCAAAGTACACAGAGCTGGGGAGAAAGGTGGGCTTTGTGATAAAGGTGGGTGATATAACCTTTGGTAGAGCTGTGACACAGACAGGAATCTTCTAGGGCAGGAAAGGTTTTGGATGGTTTCAAGAAAAAAGTATATAACATGACTACACTTAAGCAAGATTCTTCCAGCTGTCTAAATTGTCCAAACATCCTAGAGAGGCAAGAATGGTGACCGAGCGACCTCTTTCTTACAGGGTATGCTATTAGGCTAGGGGTGTGAAGATGGTGCCTGGATGAGGGGTGGCTATGATCTGGGGAGCTACCAAGACGGGGTTAGATTCAGATGTCCTTTGGACATACAGAACACATGTAGGTGTCTAGTCTATGGCGAATGGGTCAAATGCTGTAGATAGTGATGAGTGTGACCCAACATTAAACCATAAACTTACTTTAAAAATTATGGGAGAATTTTTTCAGCCTTTTCCTTTTTTTGTAACTTGGTTCTATGATTTTCAAGTGGGGACTTTGTAGGTGAGAATATTAAGTCCCAGTGTTGAAAGATTGGACACACCTGATAGGACTTAATGTAAGCATGAGAGTAGGAAGAAAGCTTTTTGTTTTTCCTATGAAATTCTGGGGAAACAGGCTACCTGGTGATATGCAAAGCCAGTTTGTCCTTGAACAAAAATGAGCAGTAATATTGCTGCTATCCTTTTGAACAGTTCTAAGCACCTTAGAGCCTTTGAGGGTTGTTGAAGATTAAGAAAACAAAATAGCATAGAACAATATGTCTCCTCTTTGTAGAAGTTTGCTAGCCTTAATCAACAGGGGGTCTCTGACTTTTATCTGATGTTAGTTTGGTATAACCGTCATTTCATCCCTCATGGTCCTCACTAGAAAGTGTGGTATTGACTGAGTTGGACTTTGTCCATGTTTCCCAATATTTCCCTTACATCCAGAAATTATCCTTCCATGTAGGAAGCTTAGGGTCAAGTACTTTTTATATCATCACCTTTTCTTTATGAGCACCTCTTGAGGATTTAGTATTGTAGTGGGTTTTGTCCCCTAATTGTCTAGAAACAACCCAATCTGGATTGCACATTGTATATTATTCTAAAATGTGCGTTCCAGAGTTGTTCACTTCCACCATTATTTTTTATAAAAGAGGTCAGGTACTTATACAAATTTTGTTTAAAATGATCTCTTTCTTTTACTATGAAAATAATGGACCTAGGACATTGATAACATACAAGTGGCAGAGAATACTGAGGAATACTGAGTTTAAACTACATCTGGGTGATTATAAATATGGGTAACATAAAGTCTTTAATTTAAACCTCAGCTTGACTATTCTACTTGCAATTTGGGATCAACATCAGGGGGATTTAGTGTGGAGGAGGGTGCAAATATTTCAGGATGGAGGGTAGTAGAACAAAAAATCATCTCTTTATCCTTGTATGACTTGAAATAGTCCAAACTGTCAAGAAGAGAAAACATCTCATTTTGTTTTTAATATTTTGGGTAGCTGTTGGTAATAATAATAATGAGTGTTTGAACATCCTGGCAGCCATTGGCACTGTTTGTAGCATTGAGGTAGGCATAACGCACATTATACTCAGCTTAATTTTAAGAATTTAATAAAAGAAAAATAGGTAGGAAGTGTGGTGCATTATCACACTTAGAGCAGTCAATTAAGTTAGTCTCCTGACACAGGCTACTTTATAAACTCATTTATCACACAAGTTAGTGTGATATGACCTTTCCACCCCTTCTTAGATAAGGATGGTAGCAATTTCTCAGCAACAAAATTATTGATCCTTTTTGACAGAGCTTCTTCTCAGTTTGATTTTCCTTTTTTTCCCCGAACTTCTGTTTAGTGTTACCTTCCCAGAGACTAAAGTTTCATTTGCGTTGGTGAGCAAATAAATGCTAGTGGAAGGATAAGGGAAGGCACATCTCAATGCCAATGCTAACCACCCACCCACACACAATTTACTAAGGCATTTTGCTCCGTGTGCTCTTATTCACTAAACAGAAGAACGTGTTGATTGTCTATTGAAGTTTGGCATGTTCACCAGACACATGTCACTCTTTTGTTGTTGTTGGTCTATTTAACCGTTGAACTGAATTTTAACACTAATTGCCACAGGTTAAATGATGACTCGTTTGTCAAATGATAAACTGGCATAAACCATTTGCTTGTGTTTATTGAGAATGCTTTCCTTCAGGGATATCATTATGGTTGTGGCAAGGCATCTCATTCCAGGGAATAGATAGTGACAGTGGTATTTTACCAGACTTGACAGATTTTAATATAAAACAAATTATAAAAGTATAGCTAAAGTTAGGCATTGTGAAAGAGGATTTCCTTAGGAAACAAGGAAGGAAAGAGTCATAGATTGGAAAGCATTTCCTTTTATTGAATACTCATGACAAACTAGAGTCCCCACCAGGAGTCACACATATATAATATTATTATTACATATGTTATATAACATTTATATAATGAAATATCATATATGTGATATTATACTATATAATGTATATTCTATCCATCAGGCATATATTTTATTTATCCTCAGTTAGGTGGTGACCCAAGGCTAAGAGAGGTCAAGTAACTTAGGTAATCAGCTATACTGAGGATCTAACATCAAATTCCATTTTCCTTCCACTTCACCCAGCCTTGTTGATTTCATGGCATAATCAGTGCCATCTCTGCCCACTGAGGACTGCAGAGCCCTGTGAACCCATGGCTTCAGAGCCACAGAGAACCCTTGCCTTCTTGGACTAGTAGAAGACTGTCATTCCCTGAGGAGACTGGCTCTAATATTCTTGGTCAGACAGTTTTATCATTTGGGATGAGGATACCTGAACCTCTGGGGGTTTTATAGATAGATAAAAACTATCTAGTGTTTCATGGCAGCAGTAGGCTTTGCTTTTAAGTCACAACTGGGCTTTGGCTAGAAAGAAGAACCCCATTGTCTGTCTGCTTCTAAGCTGCATATGCTGTTATGTATAACACTCAGGCCAACCTCATGGATTATGAATAGGTTTGACATCTAGCACTGAAGACAATTATTTTTAGTACTTACAAAGTGTTGAGGATGCTAAATTAAGGGAAACTAATGAAGGATTCTAAAAGTGGCCCCAGCAGCACCTGGACCAGACAATGAACAGCACTGAATGCAGAGACTTTCAGTAACTCAAGATGCCAAGAGTAAGTGATGGTGGGGAGTTTAGCTGTAAGCAGGGCATTTGTGAACCCCAACCCCATAAGGCTCATGAAGAAAGAATGGAAAGAAGTAGACTAAAAGGGTTGGAAAATGTATACAAGCTAAGACAACCAAGGAAAGCATGACCTGCTCTGGACCTGCACATGTCTACACCTATCAAGTTAGCATAGATCTTGGATGTTCTCCTGGGACTCTGCCTCCCTACCAAACTATTGGCTGCTGATGGATTCTGGATGAGGAGCACTCCTTCTCTTCAGCTGTGTACCTGAGTCTGAACCCAGAGGCACCAATGGATAGTTTCAGCCTTGGTAAAACAGTCCTGGTTAAAAGCAGTGGGACACAAAACAAAGCAAAAAGAGAGGAAGATAGGGAAAGAACTTGGAGTCTAAGACGTAGTGGGAAGGTGGGTCTGTGTGAGGGTAAACAGAAAGCATTTTTTTTTATTAACTTGAGTATTTCTTATTTACATTTCGAGTGCTATTCCCTTTCCTGGTTTCCGGGCAAACATCCCCCTAATCCCTCCTCCTCCCCTTCTTTATGGGTGTTCCCCTCCCCATCCTCCCCCCATTGCCGCACTCCCCCCAACAATCACGTTCACTGGGGGTTCAATCTTAGTAGGAATAAGGGCTTCCCCTTCCACTGGTGCTCTTACTAGGATATTCATTGCTACCTATGAGGTCAGAGTCCAGGGTCAGTCCATGTATAGTCTTTAGGTAGTGGCTTAGTCCCTGGAAGCTCTGGTTGCTTGGCATTGTTGTTCATAGGCGGTCTCGAGCTCCTTCAAGCAGTTCCAGTTCTTTCTCTGATTCCTAAACGGGGGTCCCGTTCTCAGTTCAGTGGTTTGCTGCTGGCATTCGCCTCTGTATTTGCTGTATTCTGGCTGTGTCTCTCAGGAGCGACCTACATCCAGCTCCTGTCGGTCTGCACTTCTTTGCTTCATCCATCTTGTCTAATTGGGTGGCTGTATATGTATGGGCCACATGTGGGGCAGGCTCTGAATGGGTGTTCCTTCTGTGTCTGTTTTAATCTTTGCCTCTCTATTCCCTGCCAAGGGTATTTTTATTCCCCTTTTAAAGAAGGAGTGAAACATTCACATTTTGATCATCCGTCTTGAGCTTCATGTGCTCTAGGCATCTAGGGTAATTCAAGCATTTGGGCTAATAGCCACTTATCAATGAGTGTATACCGTGTGTGTTTTTCTGTGATTGGGTTACCTCACTCAGGATGATATTTTCCAGTTCCAACCATTTGCCTACGAATTTCATAAAGTCATTGTTTTTTATAGCTGAGTAATATTCCATTGTGTAGATGTACCACATTTTTTGTATCCATTCCTCTGTTGAAGGGCATCTGGGTTCTTTCCAGCTTCTGGCTATTATAAATAAGGCTGCTACGAACATAGTGGAGCACGTGTCTTTTTTATATGTTGGGGCATCTTTTGGGTATATGCCCAAGAGAGGTATAGCTGGATCCTCAGGCATTTCAATGTCCAATTTTCTGCGGAAAATTTCCAGACTGATTTCCAGAATGGTTGTACCAGTCTGCAATCCCACGAACAATGGGGGAGTGTTCCTCTTTCTCCACATCCTTGCCAGCGTTTGCTGTCACCTAAGTTTTTGAACTTAGCCATTCTCACTGGTGTGAGGTGAAATCTCAGGGTTGTTTTGATTTGCATTTCCCTTATGACTAAAGATGTTGAACATTTCTTTAGGTGTTTCTCAGCCATTTGGCATCCCTCAGCTGTGAATTCTTTGTTTAGCTCTGAACCCCATTTTTAATAGGGTTATTTGTCTCCCTGCGGTCTAACTTCTTGAGTTCTTTGTATATTTTGGATATAAGGCCTCTATCTGTTGTAGGATTGGTAAAGATCTTTTCCCAATCTGTTGGTTGCTGTTTTGTCCTAACCACAGTGTCCTTTGCCTTACAGAAGCTTTGCAGTTTTATGAGATCCCATTGTCAATTCTTGATCTTAGAGCATAAGTCATTGGTGTTTTGTTCAGGAAATTTTTTCCAGTGCCCATGTGTTCCAGATGCTTCCCTAGTTTTTCTTCTATTAGTTTGAGAGTATCTGGTTTGATGTGGAGGTCCTTGATCCACTTGGACTTAAGCTTTGTACAGGGTGATAAGCATGGATCGATCTGCATTCTTCTACATATTGACCTCCAGTTGAACCAGCACCATTTGCTGAAAATGCTATCTTTTTTCCATTTGATGGTTTTGGCTCCTTTGTCAAAAATCAAGTGACCATAGGTGTGTTGGTTCATTTCTGGGTCTTCAATTCTGTTCCATTGGTCTATCTGTCTGTCTCTGTACCAATACCATGCAGTTTTTATCACTATTGCTCTGTAATACTGCTTGAGTTCAGGGATAGTGATTCCCCCTGAAGTCCTTTTATTGTTGAGGATAGTTTTAGCTATCCTGGGTTTTTTGTTATTCCAGATGAATTTGCAAATTGTTCTCTTTGAAGAATTGGATTGGTATTTTGATGGGGGTTGAATTGAATCTGTAGATCGCTTTTGGTAGAATGGCCATTTTTACTATATTAATCCTGCCAATCCATGAGCATGGGAGATCTTTCCATCTTCTGAGGTCTTCTTCAATTTCTTTCTTCAGAGGCTTGAAGTTCTTATTGTACAGATCTTTTACTTGCTTGGTTAAAGTCACACCTAGGTACTTTATATTATTTGGGTCTATTATGAAGGGTGCCGTTTCCCTAATTTCTTTCTCGGCTTGTTTCTCTTTTGTGTAGAGGAAGGCAACTGATTTCTTTGAGTTAATTTTATACCCAGCCACTTTGCTGAAGTTGTTTATCAGCTTTAGTAGTTCTCTGGTGGAACTTTTGGGATCACTTAAATATACTATCATATCATCTGCAAATAGTGATATTTTGACTTCTTCTTTTCCGATCTGTATCCCCTTGACCTCCTTTTGTTGTCTGATGCTCTGGCTAGAACTTCAAGAACTATATTGAATAAGTAGGGAGAGAGTGGGCAGCCTTGTCTAGTCCCTGATTTTAGTGGGAATGCTTCAAGTTTCTCTTCATTTAGTTTAATGTTAGCAACTGGTTTGCTGTATATGGCTTTTACTATGTTTAGGTATGGGCCTTGAATTCCTATACTTTACAGGACTTTTATCATGAAGGGGTGTTGAATTTTGTCAAATGCATTCTCAGCATCTAATGAGATGATCATGTGGTTTTGTTCTTTCAGTTTGTTTATATAATGGATCACGTTGATGGTTTTCCGTATATTAAACCATCCCTGCATGCCTGGGATGAAGCCTACTTGATCATGTTGGATGATTGTTTTGATGTGCTCTTGAATCCGGTTTGCCAGAATTTTATTGAGTATTTTTGCGTTGATATTCATAAGGGAAATGGGTCTGAAGTTCTCTTTCTTTGTTGGGTCTTTGTGTGGTTTAGGTATAAGAGTAATTGTGGCTTCATAGAAGGAATTCGGTAGGGCTCCATCTGTTTCAATTTTGTGGAATAGTTTGGATAGTATTGGTATGAGGTCTTCTATGAAGGTCTGATAGAATTCTGCACCAAACCCGTCTGGACCTAGGCTCTTTTTGGTTGGGAGACCTTTAATGACTGCTTCTATTTCCTTAGGAGTTACGGGATTGTTTAACTGGTTTATCTGTTCCTGATTTAACTTTGGTACCTGGTATCTGTCTAGGAAATTGTCCATTTCCTGCAGATTTTCAAGTTTTGTTGAATATAGGCTTTTATAGTAAGATCTGATGATTTTTTGAATTTCCTCTGAATCTGTAGTTATGTCTCCCTTTTCATTTCTGATTTTGTTAATTTGGACGCACTCTCTGTGTCCTCTCGTTAGTCTGGCTAAGGGTTTATCTATCTTGTTGATTTTCTCAAAGAACCAACTTTTGGTTCTGTTGATTCTTTCTATGGTCCTTTTTGTTTCTACTTGGTTGATTTCAGCTCTGAGTTTGATTATTTCCTGCCTTCTACTCCTCCTGGGTGTATTTGCTTCTTTTTGTTCTAGAGCTTTTAGGTGTGTTGTCAAGCTGGTGACATATGCTCTCTCCTGATTTCTTTCTGCAGGCACTCAGCGCTATGAGTTTTCCTCTTAGCACAGCTTTCATTGTGTCCCATAAGTTTGGGTATGTTGAACCTTCATTTTCATTAAATTCTAAAAAGTCTTTAATTTCTTTCTTTATTTCTTCCTTGACCAGGTTATCATTGAGTAGAGTGTTGTTCAATTTCCACGTATATGTGGGCATCTTCCCTTATTGTTATTGAAGACCAGCTTTAGGCCATGGTGGTCTGATAGCACGCATGGGATTATTTCTACCTTTCTGTACCTTTTGAGGCCTGTTTTTTGACCAATTATATGGTCAATTTTGGAGAAAGTACCATGAGGAGCTGAGAAGAATGTATATCTTTTTGCTTTAGGTTAGAATGTTCTATAAATATCTGTTAAGTCCATTTGGCTCATGACTTCTCTTAATTTGTCTACGTCTCTGTTTAATTTCCATTTCCATGATCTGTCCATTGATGAGAGTGGGGTGTTGAAATCTCCTACTATTATTGTGTGAGGTGCAATGTGTGATTTGAGCTTTAGTAAGGTTTATTTTACGTATGTAGGTGCCCTTGTATTTGGGGCATAGATATTTAGGATTGAGAGTTCATCTTGGTGGATTTTTCCTTTGATGAATATGAAGTGTCCTTCCTTATCTTTTTTGATGACTTTTAGTTGAAAATTGATTTTATTCTATATTAGAATGGCTACTCCAGCTTGCTTCTTCCGACCATTTGCTTGGAAAGTTGTTTTCCAGCCTTTCACTCTGAGGTAGTGTCTGTCTTTGTCTCTGAGGTGTGTTTCCTGTAGGCAGCAGAATGCAGGGTCCTCGTTGCGTATCCAGTTTGTTAATCTATGTCTTTTTATTGGGGAGTTGAGACCATTGATGTTGAGAGATATTAAGGAATAGTGATTATTGCTTCCTGTTATATTCATATTTGGATGTGAGGTTATGTTTCTGTGCTTTTATTCTCTTCATTTTGTTGCCAAGACAATTAGTTTCTTGCTTTTTCTAGGCTGTAGCTTGCCTCCTTATGTTGGGCTTTACCATTTATTATCCTTTGTAGCACTGGATTTGTAGAAAGATATTGTGTAAATTTGGTTTTGTCATGGAATATCTTGGTTTCTCTATCTATGTTAACTGAGAGTTTTGCAGGATACAGTAACCTGGGCTGGCATTTGTGTTCTCTTAGGGTCTGTATGACATCTGTCCAGGATCTTCTGGCTTTCATAGTCTCTGGTGAGAAGTCTGGTGTGATTCTTATAGGTCTGCCTTTATATGTTACTTTACCTTTTTCCCTTACTGCTTTTAATAGTCTTTTTTTGTTTTGTGCATTTGGTGTTTTGACTATTATGTGACAGGAGGAGTTTCTTTTCTGGTCCAATCTATTTGGAGTTCTGTAGGCTCCTTGTATTCTTATGCGTATCTCTTTCTTTAGGTTAGGGAAGTTTTCTTCTATGGTTTTGTTGAAGATATTTACTGGTCCTTTGAGCTGGGAGTCTTCACTCTCTTCTATACCTATTATCCTTAGGTTTGATCTTCTCATTGAGTCCTGGATTTCCTGTATGTTTTGGACCAGTAGCTTTTTCTGCTTTACATTATCTTTGACAGTTGAGTCGATGATTTCTATGGAATCTTCTGCTCCTGAGATTCTCTCTTCCATCTCTTGTATTCTGTTGGTGATGCTTGTATCTACAGTTCCTTGTCTCTTGTTTTGGTTTTCTATATCCAGGGTTATTTCCATGTGTTCTTTCTTGATTGCTTCTATTTCCATTTTTAATTCCTTCAGCTGTTTGATTGTGTTTTCCTGGAATTCTTTCAGGGATTTTTGTGACTCCTCTCTATGGGCTTCTACTTGTTTATTTATGTTTTCCTGGAATTCTTTTAGGGATTTTTGCGATTCATCTCTGTAGGCTTCTACTTGTTCTCTAAGGGAGTTCTTCATGTCTTTCTTGAAGTCCTCCAGCATCATGATCAAATATGATTTTGAAACTAGATCTTGCTTTTCTGGTGTGTTTGTATATTCAGTGTTTGCTTTGGTGGGAGAATTGGGCTCCGATGATGCCATGTAGTCTTGGTTTCTGTTGCTTGGCTTCCTGCGCTTGCCTCTTGCCATTAGATTATCTCTGGTGTTACTTTGTTCTGCTATTTCTGACAGTGGCTATACTGTCTTATAAGCCTGTGTGTCAGGATTGCTGTAGACCTGTTTTCCTGTTTTCTTTTAGACAGTTATGGGAACAGAGTGTTCTGCTTTCGGGCATGTAGTTTTTCCTATCTACAGTTCTTCAGCTGTTCCTGTGGGCCTGTGTCCTGAGTTCACCAGGCAGGTCACTTGGAGCAGAAAAGTTGGTCTTACCTGTGGTCCTGAGGCTCAAGTTTGCTCGTGGGGTATTGCTTATGAGATCTCCACGAGGGCAGTAACCAGGAGGACCTGCACCGCCCTTTCTGGAAGTCCCCGTGCACCAGAGTCCCAAATGGCGTTTGGTGTTTTCCTCTGGAGTCAGAAATGTGGGCAGAGTGTAGTCTCTTCTGGCTTCCCAGGCATGTCTGCCTCTCTGAAGGTTTAGCTCTCCCTCCCATGGGATTTGGGTGGAGAGAAATGTTTATTGGGTCAGTCCCTTCAGGTTCCAGTGGTGTCTCAGGCACAGGGGACCTGCTGCTCCAGTGCCCTTATCTACCGGATCCCAGAGGCCGTATACAGTTTCTTCTTGGCCAGGGATGTGGGCAGGGGTGGGCAGTGTTGGTGGTCTCTTCCGCTCTGCAGTCTCAGGAGTGCCCACTTGTCTGGGCGGTGAGGGCTCTCTCCCATGGGGTTTGGGAGCAGTGAGCTTTGGGCGGGGATCAGCGAGGTTCGACCTTGCAACTCTTTTTTTTTTAAATTTTATTTTCTTTTTTTCGGAGCTGGGGATCGAACCCAGGGCCTTGTGCTTGCTAGGCAAGTGCTCTACCGCTGAGCTAAATCCCCAACCCCGACCTTGCAACTCTTAAGAGGTTAGATTTCACAGGTGAAGAGACAGTGAAGGCAGAGGAAAAAGAAACAGTCAGCCAGCCATCTTCCTGTCATTTCCCATGGAAAGTTCAAAACAGAAAATCCCACTTCAAGTTGGTATTCATATTTTAACCATTGCACATGACTGGACATTTTTCTTCCTTTTCTCTTTCTTATCTTTATTGAATGGAGGCTTCTTATGTACCCTAGGCTGTCCTAGAACTTGTCATCCTCCTGACTCAGTTCCAGAGTAGCTGGATTGGACTCAGCTAATACAAGGCATTGGTAAAGATTATGTAACAGTTTCTTACATTTGCATACTTAATTTCATCAATTGTTTTTTATGGCCTCTCCCTCTTCTTCTCTCTCTGTACCCCTTCTTCTAACAAGCCCTGCTCCCATTGTGATGCCTTCCTTTTATGTGCAACCCGCTGACTTTAATTTGAGTTCCTGACTGAACATGGGTAGGAGGTTACTTACTGAGGTGAGCACAACCTATCAGAGACTACACCACTGAGAAAAATCATACCCTTCCCCCTAACAACCATGAACTTGCCCATGGTCCCTCAGGGATTGGAGGAACCTCATGGTCTCTCCTCATCTGTGGTGAAATGTTGAGGGGTCTAAATCTTGTGCAGAGAAGCAAAGTAAAGTGAGTTCATGAGTGCACTGGCTTTCTGGTACCTGGAAGGCATTACTCTGGCTGCATACTTTCCCAATCTGACCTTATGTTCTTCCCATGCCCTTACCTAAGGCATTGCCTTTGTCTTAGAATGATGTAGCCCTCCCATTTATGGTCTAGCACTTCCCCAAAGGACCTCCACAGCAGTAAAAAGCTTCTGTAGTGAAGACTAGGCACAGCACTAACCTCTGAACATGGACATGAATATTTAGACGGCAATTTGACAATCTGGTCATTTAACAAAACAATAGTAACAGATTCCCATTTAGGGCTTACAGTCTCCTTAGGCCCAGGTTCTTAACCAGGGTTAAGTTGGTGTAACAGGCCTTAAATTCATCAGAAATTGGTTGGTTGCCTCATATCTGTTATGCCATTACTACACTAATGGGCACACCTTGTCTGATGGTCAGGTCATTAATATAGTTCACAGGATTCCCAGTTGGGTAAGACTATTGACTTCTCCAGCAGCTGTCACTGCACCTTCAGGTACTACTGAGGCCACTGTGGGAATCCCAGGGGTTCCTCAAAACACAAAACAAACAAATAAAGCAAAATCACAAACAAACAAAACCCCTGAAACAAAAATAGAATGCCATATGACACATCTATACCACTCCTGTTGACATATATCCAAAAGACTCTGCACCCTATAAAAGAGTTATTGCATTCCCATGTTCATCGCAACTCTGTTCACAAGAGGCAAGATGTTTAATCAGCTAGATAACCATCAGCGGATAAATGGATAACAAAAATGTGCTACATATACATAATAAAATTTTATTCAGTGATGAAGAAAAATGAAATTTGCAGAAAAAATGGATGAATCTAAAAATATTATACTGAGTGAAGTTAACCCAGGCTTAGAGAGACAAACATTGCATATTCTGTTATGTGAAGATCCTAAACACAAATGTAGAATGTGGTCTGTTAAATTAGAATGTTGGGAAAAGCCAGAAAGAGGCCATTAAAGGGAAAAAAAGAGAAAGAATCTTTAAGAGAGGGGGGAGAGTAGAACACTGTTGGACATGTAGAGGTAGGGGAAATACTGGGGGTGGAAAAATCTAAGCCTGGAAAAGGGAAAGAAGATCGAGAAGAGGTGAGGACAGAAGGAGGGGTAACCCAGACTCAGGATGCATGAAAAAGCCACATGAAACCTACTATATTATAAATTTATTAAAAATATAATGTGTATTAAAAATTGAAAATATCTCCCCTTGATGGATAGATAATGCTTCTCCCAGAAGCCAACGTAATTAAGAGAAAATCCTGGTACCAGGTGTGGGGTAACCCCTGTCACCCAGGGAGATTCCCTAAACCATGTAAACTTTGGTTTTGGTTTTTACGAGAATTTGATGATAAGCCCCGGTTGCTAAGGACAGCACATATTGGTCACAGGACAGAGAAATCCCACTAGAGCAAAGCTGAAGACTAGACATTAGTTACTAATCTAAACGTATTATGATTAAGTGACCAAAGGCATTTTCCTAGCTAGTACCGAGTACCTATATCACTGTGAGGGTGCATAGATGTCTTTGCAAATACTTGATAACCTGGACTAAAAGGCAGTAGTAAAATGGTGCACTGACTTTGTGGTGTGTGTTCCAAGTGGGAGGTTGAGAAGAAGGGAGGTCTCACAGTGCCAGTTATTCAATGAATCTTTTCCTGATGTATCAAAATCAACGAAACACCAGATGTTAGATAGGTTGCCTTGTCTCTTAAAATCAGATAAAGCCATTTCAAGAATCTCTATAAGAATTATATTTGCTCAATTCAAATGATATTTTGAACAGTCCTCTAAAGAGACAATTGCACTGTGATTTAGGCATTGAAACCCTAATATTATTTAAGTGGCTTTACTCTTTTTGTCTTAATCTTATTCCTAGTCAGTGCATCCTTCTGTGTGTGTTTCTAATGGCCCTGTCACTTCGAGTCCTTTGAGCTCAATGCTAGCATCAATAACTTATGACACCCCAGCACTTGAATAGCTTTTCAGAAACTTCTTCGTGTCGTTTAAGCCATTTTATATAATCCACCCTTCTTGGTTGTGACACAAAGAGAAGCAACAACAACAAAAAAGCCAATCATGACATAGAAGACACTTCATGTCAGATAACGTCCCTGAATGAGCCAATTCAGCAAACTGTGAATTTCCTTAGCTTACTTGAGCATCCACAAAGCCGACTTAGCAACGACAACAGCCTTTCCATATGCCAGGTGAAACCCGCAAAGGGAATAGGCCTCAGTTTAATAATGAAAGAGGAGGGAAAGACTGATAATTATTCTGTCTAAACACTGTTTTGCGGCCTAACATTGATTGTGTCTTGAATCTCCTTGGGGGATGGAGCAGGCAGTCTTTTGCTTTCACAAACCTCATGCAAATTATTTAAACATTTTCGTAATTATTTTCCTGAAACTGAGTTTTGGCCCGCTGCCTGGAAACACTGAGAAGTGACATCACACTGCACCCAGAGATGCAGGTTCTAAAAACAGTTCTCTGGGGACCCATACCACTAACTGTCTTGGAGACCAATTTCCCTGTCACCGTGTGGCCCCACATACTTCTGCCTTTAGAGAGGCCCTCGTAAGGACACCAGGAAGCAAGCCAATGTTTAGCCATGAAATTCTAGTTATCTTGCTATAACTTGACTGTATGTGCAGTCTTTTAAATGCCCTGTCTAACTATCTTTATAAAAAATGTTTCTTAAATCCTTGATGTGTCTGTGCCCTCCCTTCTTAATCACAGGGGGGTGGGGAGGCATGCTTCCTTTTTCTATATACCAGGCCTTATATCTGATTATTCATAAGGATAATTTTATAATTGATGCAGATGACTGGCCTAAAAATGATGACCCTCTTTTGTGCTATTACTTCATGCCGAGGACAAAGAGGATACAGGAAAATTACTCCTTGGCCCAGGAAGTTTATTTAAATGCTGAATGAAGGTCTGGCGGCTGCTCAAAGAACTTTAAATAACCTTGTGGTGGAAAAACCTCTGAAACCTGCTTTTACCATCAGCTCAAACTGGACTGACTGCCACTGTAAGAAAATCAGTAGTTTCAAGGGTGCAAAAATGTCTATTTTTAAAGACCTATCCAGTGGTTGTGGGAAGATGTGGCATGTCCCTGAAGGGATGGGGATGAAACTTATCATCTGGCATTTCTGCTGGCTTCAGAAGCAGCCCTCTGCAGGTTCAGCAGCACAGACAGACATGGCCATGTTTGTGTAGAAGGAAGGACAAGTGTGATTCCTCTGTGGTCAATGCAGCTTTCTCTCAGGTTACTCAATGGAGATAAAAGAGGCCAAGGACATGTTCTGTGGATGCTGCTCTCACCACTAAAACCCCATGGAACTCAGTGTCATGCAGTAGAATGGTGCAGGATCTTGGTCCCTGCCTGGTGCTGCTGGGCTCTCCTGTCTCCTGTGATTTTGGATCCTTCACTGGATCCTTCAACGCTGAACAAGTTGCAGACTCCTAACAGACAATTCTCCCCGGAGAAAGAGATGAGCCACTTATTGAAAAAGTGTGGCTAGAATCACCAAATCCTTTATGTTGAGAAAATAAAGGTGCTTAGAACACTGCAAGCCAGACCCGAAGGGAAGATGGCCTGACAAAGGCATTGTGGGCAGAAGCAGAGAAACCACTGTTTCACAAAGGAAGTTCCTGAGCTCTCCTGCATAGCTAGTGTACCTGGGAGCCAGGTGTCCTTTCCTGTGATTCCTGGCACAAAAAGTCACAACTTCAGCTGACATATCTTGTCATACCTTCATCCCTGAAGGGGTCCTTGCTGGAGACCCCATCTCAAGCCACCTTTGCACTGAAACTGAGCTTAGCCTTACTCAGGAACAACTTAGGGGAAGAGCCTGGAGTCTAATCTCATGTGTCTGGTCAGCTAGCCAATGCTGTGACAGACCTGATACCTGGCCTGTAAATCTTGCTTCACTCTTCACTGGCCCCTCACGGACAGCTCTGTTGTCTGTTTTGTGACCTGTTTTTGGACCTTCCTCCCTCCCTCCCTCCCTCCCTCCCTCCCTCCCTTCCTTCCTTCCTTCCTTCCTTCCTTTTTCTTGTGAATGTGTACACGTATATGTGTGTCCGTGGTGTCTGCAGTATATATGAACAGTAGAGGGTAGGGTGGTACATATAGAGGACAGAGGTTACTCTCAAGTATTGTACCTCAGGTAGGGATATTTTGTTTGTTTGTTTATTAGGTTGGTTGATTGGGGTTCTTTCGTTTGTTTGGTTGGTTAGTTGATTGGTTAGTTTTATGCTTTTGTTTTTGTTTGCTTGTTTGTTTGAGACAGATTCTTCATAGGCTAGACTGGTTGGCTAATAAGGCTCTAGAAATCTTCCTGACTTACAAACTCATGCCCCCATATGTGGCTTTCTCACGTGGGGTCTGAGGATTGAACCACTGAGCCACCTCCCAATTCCCTTTCTTCTTTTTTTAACTGTTCTTTCTCTGTAGCTTGGTCTAGACCCTCGATTGTCCTTGCCTCAGCCTCCTCAGTGCTGGGATTATAGATAAATGTGCATCGTTAAATGTGACTTCATTGCTATTTCACCTAGGTGTTCTTTTGAGACTGAAGCTTACCTTATTCTATTTCAGTTCCAGGGTTGGACTTGAACCTGAGGTCAAAGGCTAGACTTTCAGGCCTGGGATGTCAGCAGAACCTGGGATTTTCCTGAAGTGGATGTTTCTGGTTGTGTCATGTGATATAGCTCACATGGTGTTTTATTGAGGCAGATTCACATGATGTTTTGCTAAATCAAGACCCATGGGAGGAAAGGTGATGTTTGGAGAGGGTATAGATAGGACTCAATGAACAGTGATGGGTTGCTTGCATAGCTAGCTGTGCAGCTCTTCAGTGTTCTCATGTCTTCAATGATCTTCACTTCGTTGAGAGAGGCACAACAGAGAACTCCTGACATTCCAGCTGGTCCTGGTCACTTCTGCTGACGTGTGCCTATTTGGCAGAGGCCTGGCAGTTTCTGCTGGATCATGCCACTGCTGCAGATTTTTGTTTGCTATCCTGACACTACTGAACTGAACTACTGGTATCCTGACAAGCAGAGACTGGAATTACCCCAAAGAACCACTCCTAAACAGGTCCATATCCCCTTGTCATATTTGCCATCTTATCTCCCTTACCTTTGGACAGCGGACTAGGGGTAAGGGGTCAAAGCATTTGAGAGCCTGTTTTAAAAAATCTAAACCTATCCCTTTTGTAAGCACTACACCTCAAGGCTGAAATCTCCTGACTAGAGGTGACCAGGTCAATTGAGGGTTCCTTTCTGTTGAACAGAACAGAAAGGCCATCCAGGCCCTGCAGTCAGGGTTTTGACCCCCCTGTTTCCAGGCAGAGGCAGCTCCCATGCCTGCCCTTTTCCATGTCATTTTGCCTAACTCCAGTTCAGCAGGCTATGTCTGGCAGTACCTTGAGCCACGAAGGCTTAACTGGAGGCTGCCTTCTCCCTCCTGACAGCCAACTCAAGCTTGTTAAAGACTGGATACTCTGCGAGACAAGGAAGCTTTCACCTTTAGTTCCAGTGCTTTTAAAGGCTTACTAGGAACAATCAATGTGGCATTTGCTTTTTTCCTGATTAAAATGAGACCACTGTGACACAGTTATTGAAATTTTAAATGCTGAAACATAGCTCACACTTTAGGAAAGCAGTTATGATTTTAATATAGGAGGGGAAAGCAGGGTGCAGAGCTGTATAAAGCTTTGTGAGCTTGTGGCAAATATTATATGGGTTTGGCTGCTCAACCTTCCTAAGTTTGGGGAAAGTTCCCACCATGTGATTCTTCCTGTACAGTGAAGGGCCCCCTCCATTGTGGAGGGCAGAAACCATGAGCCTTTCTATACTTGCTCACTCACAGTGTAGGATGCGTATTGCTTGCACTGGATCAAAGACCCACTCAGATTCAGAATTGGAAGGCAGTGACTCACAGAATAAAAGACCACAGGAAGCCAGTCTGTTATATTTAGTTATTGGTATCATCTTTTTGGATTAAGGGACATCTAAAGAGTCAATCATGTATTACTTCTGGGACTGAGCCAGTGGGGTAAGTACAGAAGATCTCCTCTGAAAATAGGCCAGGGCCACTTGATTAGCTGACTCAGGGACTGGGCAGGATAAGGTAGAGACAAAGTAAGCTCATTGTTAAACCCATTGGAGGTTACCCACTCAGGGCCTCTGCCCACTCAGCCTCAACTCTTCGACTTCCCCCAGCAACTTCCCTTAGGGTTATGGGGCCTCTGGCTACACACAAATGAAAAGCTATGCCACTGGCTTCTCTGGCTCTGAGGCTCTTGACTTGGAATGAGTAACTCCATCGGCAAGCCTGAGTTTTCAGCTTGAAACACCACCCTTCCATCTATTTTGTCAGAATCTTTTCAGATCTATCATCCCTGTCCCATTCAGTGAGGTCACTGAAGTTCCAGGCATCAGTGCTAGCCAACTCAGGTAGCAATGACAAGAGCTTCTTCTCTTTTGCTTCTTTCTTTAATAATATCCTTTCTTTCTTTCTTTTTTTGTAACAGGGTCTCATTGTGCAGCCTTGGCTGTTTGGAACCTGCTATGTAGACTAGGCTGGGCTCAAACTCACAGAAAGTCTGTCTCTGGCTTCAAAGTTCTGGAATTAAGGATGTGCGACATCACTTCCAGGAGAAGAGAGAGGAAGAAGAGATAATACTACAACAACAACAACAACAACAACAACAACAACAACAACAACAACAACGACAAAATAGGTTTTACTTGACTGCCAGGCATACTCCTAAACTGTTTATATTCCTCAGTATCTTGAAGTTGAAGCCCAACCTTTTTCTCTCTTTGGCATTTGGGGTACATGCGTGCATGCACGTGTGTGCTCAAGTACATGCATGTGTGTCTGCGTCATTGAGGATCTCTGACATGAAAGATTCCCTAGTCAATCTGTTCTGATTCTTTCCTTAGCCTCTGCAGAAGAGAGAAAACTTAAGCCTCATTACTCCAAGCTTTCCAGTCTTAGACAATTCCTACCTGACTTACTAGACGCTGGCTTCTGTGTGGGCCACAAAACACCGAGATGGTGATGGCTTTTCCACTCTATGACTAATCTTTGCTTGAGCCATAATTTTCTGGCCTGTGTCACAGTGAAGCCCCTACCTTATAGATACTGCAGAAGGTGCTTTCTGACAGTCCCATAAAAGACCCTCACATTAGAGACACAGAAGACCCTAAACCTATCAAGATCCCTTTCGGGTAGCATATCAGATATCCTGAATATCAGATATTTACTTTGCAATTAATAGCATTAACAAAATTGTAGTTATAAAGTAGGAAGAAAATAATGTTATGTTTGGGGGTCACCACCACATGAGGAACTGTGTTAAAAGGTTGCAGCATTAGTAGGGTTGAGAACCACTGCCCTAATCTCTCCAGGATACCAGATTCTCAGTATAATTCTCTAAAAGGATATCTCTCTTTGATGTCTTTACAGTCTCTGGTTTGATTTCATGTAGAGTTTGGTAGTTTTTATTCACTCTTACAAAGCTACTGGCTATGTCCACTAGGCAGGCATCAAACTCACAGAGATCAGTCTGTCTCTGCCTCTAATTTGCTGAGAGTAAAGACCAATGCCAGCATTCCCAGAAGTAGGAGATGAAGAGAAGATGAGGAAAATACACGTCCATTTGCTTAGAGACAGTGCAGTTTAGTTACTTTCTACAAAGGCCTTGAAGCATGGGTTGAAACCAAGATATAACTTCACTTAAAATAGAAAACAAAGGTAAATGAGATGACTTATGGCACTTCCCATCAGGTCTGACAACCTGAATTTGACCCCTGGGACTAACATACTGAAAGGGGGAAAGAGAAAGTCAGTTTCCAAAAGTCGTTTTGTAACTTTCACATGAGTTTTGTTACACATGTGTATATGAACAAAAACATTTTTAAATAGAAAAGTATAAATGTATGAAACTGTCGAAGAATTTTTAAAAATCTCATTCAGGGGCTGTTGGGTTGGTTAGTCAGATGTGCATTGTATGAGCACAATGACCTTGGTGCAGATCCCTAGTATTCATGTCAAAAGCTCAGTGTGGCAATATGCACCTGGAACTCCAAGCCTGGAGGTAGAAAGTATAAGAAATAATCTATTATGGTCCATTTTCGCTATGTGATATGTTTAGAGATCATCAGGGAAACACAGACAAACAGCAGTTATTAGAACCCTGGCTTCTCTAGCTCCCAGCTGTCACTGGCCTGCCTGAACACTTATTAATTTATCTTAGGGTTAAAACAAGCTAAAAACAACCAGTTGTGTGTGTACTTGATCCCACAAATCAGGAAATGGGGATAGGGTGAGGATGGGGCAAGGATCTCAAGCCCCAGAAAGATGGGAAATGTGGGGCAGGAAGATGGCACCTTCCTGAAGGACTCAGCCATCATGGAAGAAGGAGTGGTTCCGAGATGTAAAAACCACTGTTCTGAGCCACATGTTATGCCAGGTATTTCTGCTTTTCCTTCAACCCGGACTTTGCAAGATCATAAAATATACTGCTTTACTTTCGCACTTGGAATCTCCAGGACTCTTAGTAGGAAGTAAAGACTGTTATTTCTTACGGGGGGATCAGAGAAAGACAGTTCCTAAAGCCCATTGACCACCTACACTAGCTGAGTGGATGAGCTTCAGATGCAGGGAGAGACCATGACTTAAAAAGAAAGGAAGGAAGGAAGGAAGGGAGGGAGGAAGGAAGGAAGGAAGGAAGGGAGGGAGGAAGGAAGGAAGGAAGGAAGAAGGAAGAAGGGTTTTGTTTTTAAGAAGGCAGCATGAACTGTCTAGGAAAGACATTAGAGATTAGCCTCTGGCCTTCCACATACATGTGCTTACCACACATATGTTGCATACACCCAAATGAACAAGTACATGTAACAGAACCCATGCATACAAAATTTTAAAATACTATAAAATTCCATTTCAGTTAGGTAAATTGAAAGATTAGTAGTTTTGTCACATGAAACCATCTGCAGATGCCGTGCCTCCTGTGACAATGCCTCATGGAAATTTAGAAGATTGCATTGGCATTCCTAGAGCAAAATATTACTTCTTATAGTTTTTTTAAACAGTGACTGGGTATATATTCAGTAAAGTTCAGGTAAAGTGATTGCCTAGCATGCACATGGCCCTGGTATAATGTCAGAACAACATTAAAACAAGCATGGTGGTATACATCTATAATCCCAACACTCAGAAGTTCAAGGTCACTTTAGCTATATAGCAAGTATAAAGCCAGGCTTTAGATCCAAAGAATCCTTCTCATCAAAGTGGGGTAAGGGAGGATTCTTTAAAAAAAAATCACTGTGCCAGCATTTCAGCTGGGGAATAGTCTTTCAGCAAAGGTTAAACAAGTAGAAATCCACTTGCAAACATGACCTTACCTCATACCATCTAAAATATAAGGATACAAAGATCTGTTCTTGTGATCCTGAAGCTAAGACTATAAACATATTAGAGAAACAAAGAACAGATCTTTGAATCTTTATATTAGAAAGGTTTGTTTTAGATTTGTAACATAAACCACAAGCAACCAAACTGAGTAGATAGACGGAAGTCTTTTACAGATTGACTAGGAAATTTCCCCTACCAGCTCATGTATTGAGGTCTTGGTACCCTACTGATGGAAAAGCAATTGCATCCTCTTGCTATAACTCAATCAAGGGGTCCATCTCTTGGTGGATTCATAATATGATGGCAGCTGAAGGTAGGAAGTTGGGTCTCATTGCAGGAAGTAAGTCATTGCTGGGACCGGAATCACAGATAGTTGTGAACAGTCAAGTGGCTGCTGGAAAACAAGCCTAAGTCCCTTGGAAAAGCATCCAGTACTCTTAACCACAAAATCTCTTCAACTCCCAAGACATATTTTATATTCAGACCACAATATCAAATAAGCGGGGTAGACTGGAGAAGACTGCAGAGAAGCTGCCGAGAGAACATGGAGGCTGATGTTAAGATTCCATGCTGTACCTTTACATATTGTTATGAATGTTCTTAAGGGATGGAGTATACTGGGCTTTGTATGTTTGGGTGGGCAATTATATCTTATCAATGGAAAAAATATCAAATAAGTGTTGTCTTAGGATGTAGAACAACATACAGCATGTAAAAACTTAAAATGATACAACCACTTTATAAGACAATTTGATACTTGTTCACAAAATTAAATATATGGAAATAATATGACCTAGAAATTCCATTTGTATATATCAATTAAAAAAGTCTAAAGAAATATTGTACTTGGATATTCACATCAGTATCTTTATAAGAGCTCTAAATGGAAACCACCCAACTTTCTATCAAGTAATGGATTGATAAACAAAATGTTATTTGATCAAGAAAGGGAAATAAACTGATTCATATAAATGCACAGAAGGACATTGAAAACCCTGTTATTAAAGTAGATACCCCCAGAGCTAAGGATGTCCCACAGTCTTTCAGAACCAAAACCTGCCCCAAAAGAGCAGGTCTCCCAGAAACACTCTTACTGCTAAGATCACCGGCTCACAGGCTCACTGGCCAACAGGAGGCACAAGTTCCAGTCAGAGACAGCAAGGCCAACTAACATCAGAGATAATCAGATGATGAGAGGCAAGCACAAGAACCTAAGCAAAAGAAACCAAGAATCCTTGGCATCATCAGAACACAATTCTCCCACCACAGCAAATACTGAATATCCCAATTCACCTGAAAAGCAAGATTTGGATTTAAAATCACATCTCGTGGTGATGATAGAGGATTTTAAGAAGGACATAAATAACTCCATTAAAGAAATACAAGACAACACAGATAAACAAGTAGAATCCCAAAAAGAAGAAACAGAAAAATTCCTTAAAGATTTGCAAGAAAATACAAACAGGTGAAGAAATTGAACAAAACCATCCAGCATCAAAAAATGGAAATAGAAAGAATAAAGATATCACAAAGGGAGAGAACACTGGAGATAGAAAACCTAGGAAAGAGATCAGGAGCAATAGACACAAACATAACCAACAGAATACCAGAGATTGAAGAGAGAATCTCAGGGACAGAAGATACCATAGAAAACATCAATACAATAGTCAAAAAATACAAAAAACAAACAGCTCCTAACCCAAAACATCCAGGAAATCTAAGACACAATGAGAAGACAAAACCTAAGGATAATAGGTATAGAAGAGAATGAAGATCCCCAACTTAAAGGGCCAGTAAATATCTTCAACAAAATTATAGAAGAAAACTTCCCTAACTTAAAGAAAGTGATGCCCATGAACATACAAGAAGCCTACAGAACTCCGAACAGATTAGACCAGAAAAGAAATTCCTTCTGTCACATAATAGTCAAATCACCAAATACATAAAACAAAGAAAGAATATTAAAAGAGATAAGAAAAAAGTCAAATAACATATAAAGGCAGATCTATCAGAATTAGTTTCTCAACAGAAACTACAAAAGCTAGAAGATTCTGGGCAGATGTCATACAGACCCTAAGAAAACACAAATGCCAGCACAGGCTACTATATCCAGCAAAACTCTCAATTATTATAAATGTAGAAACCAAGATATTCTATGATAAAATCAAATTTACATACTATCTTTCTGCAAATCCAGCCCTACAAAGGATAATAGACGGAAAACTCCAACACAAAGGGGGAAAATACACCCTACAAAAAGCAAGAAAGTTATCTTCTTGCAACAAACCCAAAAGAAGAGAAACACACAAACAATTCTACCTCTAACAACAAAAATAACAGGAAACAACAATCACTCTTCCTTAATATCTCTTAACATCAGTGGACTCAATTCCCCAATAAAAAGACATAGACTAACAGACTGGATACGTAAAGAGGACCCAGCATTTGGCTGCATATAGGAAACACACCTCAGTGACAAACACAAACACTTCCTAAGAGTTAAAAGGCTGTAAAAAAAATGTATCAAGCAAATGGTCTCAAGAAACAAGTGAGATAACCATTCTAATATTGAATAAAATCTATGTTCAAACAAAAGTTATCAAAAAAGAAAGGAAGAACACCTCATACTTATGAAAAGAAAAAAAATCTACCAAGATGAACTCTCATTTCTATACATCTATGCTCCAAATGCAATGGCACCCACATTAATAAAAGAAACTTTACTAAAGCTCAAAGCATACATTGTATGTCACACAATAATAATGGGAGACATCAACACCCCACTCTTGTCAATGGACAGATCATGGAAACAGAAACTAAACAGAGACACAGTGAAACTAACAGAAGTTATGAACCAAATGGATTTAACAGATATCTATAGAACATTTCATCTTAAAACATTTCATCACCTCCTGGTACCTTCTCCAAAATTGACCAAATAATCAGTCACAAAACAGGCCTCAACAGATACAAGAAGATTGAAATAATCCCATGCATTCTATCAGATCACCACACACTAAGGCTGGTCTTCAATAGCAACAACAATGACAGAAAGTCCACATATACATGGAAGTTGAACAGTGCTCTACTCAATGATAATTTGGTCAAGGAAGAAATAAAGAAATTAAAGAGGAATGGATACAGAAAATGTGGTACATTTACACAATGGAGTACTACTCAGCTATTAAAAACAATGACTTCATGAAATTCTTAGGCAAATGGATGGAACTAGAAAATATTATCCTGAGTGAGATAACCAAGTCATAAAAGAACACACATGGTATGCACTCACTGATAAGTGGATATTAGCCCAAAAGCTTGGAATACTTAAGAAAAAATTCACAGATCATATGAAGCTCAAGAAGAAGGAAGACCTAAATGTGGATGCTTCATTCCTTCTTAGAATGGAGAACAAAATACTCATCAGAGCAAATACAGGGACAAAGAGTGGATCAGGGACTGAAGAAAAGGTCATCCAGAGCTGCCCCACCTGGGGATCCATCCCATATGCAGCCACCAATCCCAGTCACTATTGCTGACGCCAAGAAGTGCTTGCTGATAGAAACCTGATATGGATGTCTCCTGAGAGGCTCTGCCAGAGACTTATTGATACAGATGAGGATGCCTGCAGCCAACCATTGGACTGAACATGGGGACCCCCAGTGGAGGAGTTAGAGAAAGGACTGAAGGAAATGAAGGGGTTTGCAACCCCATAGGAAGAACAACAATATGATCCTATCAGACTCCACCAGAGATCCCAGGGACTAAACCACCAACCAATGAGTACACATAGAGGGACCCATGATTGTGACTTTGAGGTCATCCTGGGCTATATTGTGAGATCTCACTCCAAAAAAAAAATTGAAATAAAACATAGAATCATTCAATGTTAGAATAAGCAAATTGGTAGAGGTAGAAAGCAGGTAATTGACTTCCTAGGACCATCGTGTCTTTTCATTGTTCATGGATAGTGTATAAAGATGCCATTGATTTTTATATATTGATCTTATATGCTACAACTCTGCTGAATTTGTTTATCAGTCTTTTAGCGCATAGCTTACAATTTTCCCCATATAAGATCATTTCGTCTATAAGTACTGACAGCTTTCCTTTCAGCCTGAATGCCTTTGACTTCTCTGGCTTGTCTGTCTTGAAGCACCGGTTCTGGGATAGAGAGAAGAGCAGACATCTTCACCTTTATCTCTATCCTTGGAGAGATGTTGTCTTTCACCAGAAACTCTGACATTTTCTGAGTGGTCTTTGCACCTGTCCTTCGTCAAATTAAGGGAGTGTTCTTGTATTTCCAATTTCGTGTTTTGTTTGTGTGGTTTTTGTTTCCAGCTTTTGTTTGTTTGCTTTGGCTTTTGAGACAGGATCTCACTTTGTAGCCCATGTTGTCCTCAAATTCCTAACCTTCCTTCAATAAAAAGCCCCCTGGGTGCTGGGATTACAGTGCTAGCGAGGTAGGCAAACAGAACGTCCTGGCAACCTTCAAGTCTGCTTCATCTGGGCCAACATACACCCTGCTAACATGACCTAGCAAGATGTGATTGTCACTGCATTACTGTGTACAGTCACACTTTTCTCCAACAAGACATCCATCTAGTGATCTCTAACCGCTATGCTGTGACTATTAGCAAACAAGTCCTCTATTGCTTAATCCCATAAAAGAAGCAATAATTGGGGCCATTGAGTACCTTCTAGTGTAGCAGGCTGCAGCTGGATTTTCGGATTGTTCATTTGGTTTGTTTTGTTTTTGAGGCACTCACTAGTCCAGAATGGCCTGGCACTTGCTATGTAAACCATGCGGGTCTTAACCTCACAGAGATCCACCTGCCACCTGAGTGCCAGGAGTGAAGGCATGGGCCACGCCCACAAGCCCCTGTGTGTTCCTCCCCCACCCCCCGGATCTATTTTGCCATCTTCTCCTTTGCCTTTGAACAGTGTCGCGGGTACTTTGCACTGCTTGTGTGCCTCCTTCATTTCAGTTTCTTGAGGAAGAGGCCGAGAACCCGAAAACACCTGTTCCAGACACTGACCCTCAGTCGTACCCCAGGATTTTTCTATGGAGTTGGGTATGTGGTTAGCTTTTTGTTTACTAATGTGATGCGTTAAGCCCACCTTTGCACTGGAGTGAGTTACTACGGGCCATGGGGTATACGTTGCCCTCTTGCGCGCTCCTGGATGACTTCCAATGCATTACATCTATACGGGCTCTTATCTTCTAGACACCGTCTTTTGCTGCCTCTGCGAAGACACACCCACTGTATCTTTAGCTGTTTAACATTTCCCGGCTTCTAGGTAAACAACTGGTATTTTCACAAGTCTTTTCCCCTTGCTCAGAAAGGTCATTTCTCCCCTAAGATCATACCACTATCCACCTACATTCTTTATACTGTCGTTTTATTTCATTTCTTTTTACTTGGATTTAGGAAATTAATTAGAATCCAGGTATGGTCGTAGAAGTTTGTGATCCCTGCCACTGAGACACTAAGGCCAGGAGATTCCCAAAAGTCTCAGGCTTGAGCTACGGAACAAGACTGTGTCTCAGAGCAACGACAACAAAAAAAAGTTCATTTTATCTGCTTATAAGTTAAAGACTAAATTTTTTTCCTTTAAATTAGGGGCACATTTACCGGATTAAAATTTATTTAATAAAATAGGTTTGGTCAAAACCTATATTCAGCCTTCAAAAAGAACTTTTTATTGATTCTTTGTGAGTTTCACGTCATGCACCCCAGTCCCTCTCATCTCTCTCTCCTCTCATATCTGCCCTCCCACCTTGCAACCTCCCCTCACAAAATAAAACACTCACAAACAAACAAACCACAACAACACAAACAAAGCACAGAAAACAGAAGCTGTAGTTCTGTGTGTCCCACAGTCTATCCCTCTGTCCACACATCTTCACTGGCAAATGTTCATTGCAATGAGTCACCGGTCTGGCTCAAGATCTCTGGCTTCTATGACACCATCAGTATTGAATCTTTACCAGGATTCCTCCCAGTTACCCTATTGTTGTTCTGCATCATGGAGATCCTTCAGCCTTAGATCAACAGGGTTGGCCCTTTCACGCATCCCAACGGTTCACAGACGATACTGATTTTGGAATAGGCCAACTCAGAGCCCTGGATCTGGTCTGAGTGGTAGCTTGGATGAACTGTCTGCAGGTCTCCCTTATCGGCCTCCAGGGTGAGCTCTCCAGCCCTGCTCTGACTAGGCTGCCCGATGGTGCCATCAGCAGGAGGCAGGGCCAGCTTCTCCTGCTCTCACACCCTCAGGGTGGCCCACCTGTGCCTTTGTCATCAGAGCCAGTCCAGTGTGTTGCCCAGGTGAGGTGCACTCTCCCAAGGGCTGTCACTGGTCAAAGTTGGACCAAGCTCTCCAGACAGCAGCCTCCAGTGAGGGGTAGGACCAGTTATGCATAGCTCCTAGACACCAACATGGCTCCTGGCAGCTGCCCCAACCAGGGAAATCCCCAGCTGCTGCATACCCATCAACTCAGACATGGCCCTCAGTGACAGCTCCTGCTAGGACCTCAGCATGGCTCAGGTCTCACCACTCACACAGGCTTCTCCTCTCTACCCTTGAGTCTCCATCTCTCTCTATAATGCCCAAGCTGCTCCACTTCTTTCTCCCATCTGATCACCACAAACTCACACATTGCAATGGCTCCTGCTGCAGGCTGACCATGTGGCTGGTGGCCCCTGCGTGACATCCTCTATCTGAGCTGTACTGCACAGCATAGCAGAAAGAGGGTGTCTATGGCCCACATGTACTGTGAGCTGGAGGGCAAGTCTGTGGGTAGCATGGTGGTCCAAAGGTGTCTGTCTGTCTTCCTCCCCCCACACTGTGCTGCCTGGATTT
Organism: Rattus norvegicus; assembly: GCF_021556685.1. Lineage (NCBI taxonomy): Eukaryota > Metazoa > Chordata > Mammalia > Rodentia > Muridae > Rattus > Rattus norvegicus. Next base: position 24,162,227 of record NC_141535.1, on the reverse strand, counting down.
GATTTAATTTGGTTTGAATGGATTTTTATGAATCCTAAGCAAAAGACAGACTTGGCCACCAAGCCAAACATTGAGTTAAAATGAACTAAGGACTGCCATCTGCTCTGCCCCTAACAAACATAAGAACGCTACCAAGAAGGTGTCTCTCTGCTCATTGCTGGAGTCAGGGTGGAGGTGAGAGGTATTCAACACTTTTTAGAGTATTATAAGAATGACCGAAGGGGTTGAAGAGATGGCTCAGCGCTTAAGAACACTGACTGCTCTTCCAGAGGTCCTGAGTTCAATTCCCAGCAACCACATGGTGGCTCACAACCATCTGTAATGGGATCTGATGCCCCCTTCTGGTGTGTCTGAAGACAGCAAGTATACTTATATGCATAAAATAAATAAATCTTTTTTTAAAAAAATGACTGAAAATAAACTAGACCCTGTTTTTACAACGCTTATATGGAGCAGACAGTTCATAAAAAAGTAAATAGGCTGAAGGTATCGCTAAGTGACAGAGTACACCTACCTCCTTTTTTAAAAACTGTAAATGGATATTTTCCCTCATATAATATATACTAATTATAGTTTCCCCTCTCTCTAGCCCTCCCAGTCCTCCCCTGCTCCCCTCTTATCCAGATCCACCCCCTTTCTGCCTCTCAGAACAAACAAGCTTCTAAAGATAATAACATAAAAACCAACACACAAAACAAACGAGTGAAAGAGCCCAAGAGAAGGCACATGAAGCAGACGTAAATAGAGTGACCAACTCATTCACACACTCAGAAATCTCAAAAGTCCATAAAAAACACTAAACTGGAAGCCATAATATATATCCAAAGTACATGTAGGGTCAAAAGAGATGAAAATATATAAACAAACTAAAAAAAAAACAAGATAATTAAAGAAAGAGCCCTGACACAGCATTATGAGACAAGGAGTGTCCAACAATGCCATTGACTTTGTGTTCTGTTGGCCGTGTAGTGCTGAGCATGTGGCCTCCTCTTGAGAGCATTTTGTTTCCCCAGTGGACGCCCTTGAAGAAAGTTAAATTTTTGTTTGTAATCGTTATCTGTCGGAGCTGGTTTCTGGGTTAAGAATGGGACATGTGTCTACTTCTCCTTCAGCTCTAGGAGACCTGGTGCAGGCCCTGTGCGTGCTGCCTATGAGTTCACCTATGCATCAATCCTGTCGTTCATATCGAAAGCTCTGTTCTCTTGGTGTCTCTTACACTGCTTCTGCCTCCTCCTCCACAGGGTTCCCTGATCCCTGAAAGGATTGCATACAGACATTTCCATTTATGGCTGCAAACTAAATTAATTTTGGAAGTGTGTAGACTCATGTATTTTGTTATGGCGATAGAAAGGAAATGAATACAGGTTCACTGTGGCAACTGGTGAGTTGTTAAGAGAGCAGAACTGAAATTAATACATGTTGTATGTTTAGTAGATGCTGGTATTCTCCAAAATATATCTCAGATTTGTCCAATTTTCTCAATATCCCTGGATATTCCTAGGTTCACTTCCCTTTCCACTATATTGTCAAGCAGACCTTTTTTGGATATCTTAGATCTGATGTTCTCTCGCTTAGTAACTTCCATTATCTCTCTTACTGGTGCTGACAATATAGCTGCCTCTTGACTGCTGGGACTGCAGATGTGTGCCCCATACCCAGGATCTTCTCTTTCTTCAGAATAAGCAGAAGTCCCTTATGGGTTGTTCCTACCCAGTCTCCGACCTCTACTGGTGACAAATTCCTTCTCAGGTCATCCCCTTCTAACTGACTTTGTTCTGCCGATGGAATGCTGTACTGGCTACTTCAGAGACTTTGCTTATGTTCTTTTGGCTTAGGACGCTCTTTAAGCTTTTCATACATCTATATAGTTATCATCATGATCTCAGCATAAGTATGGCACCCGAGAGGGCTTTCCATGGTCAAGAGATGGAGCAAAGCTGTATTAGATTGGCCTTGAACTTACATCATCATTTGGGGGAGATATTGACATTACCATACCACAAGAAATGAGTCTTCATCACTTCCATTCATATTCTTTTCCCCTGTGCTCAGCAACGACTTGTATTTCCTTCCTCTGGGTCTAACTCACTTGCTCATGAGTTTATTCCTAGATACTTTATGGTTCTGGTTGCTAATAAATATATCACCTTTTTCTTGCATCTTTAATTGATGGTACTGGATTTGCCAGAGTTCTGTTTGTAACTTCTACATACTAACCCCAATCAACACAAGCCAGAGTAGACCAAAAGCAAAAAGGGTGTTTGTGGATTCATTAAGTTTCTCATGCAGGCACAAAATACCCAAGCCAATCATTTTATGAGAGGAAGGCATTCATGGTCTAAGTCTAGATGATGAATCCATTATTTTGGGCTTCTGTTAGCAATATATCATGGTAGGAGCTACATATGGTAGAAGAGGCATCTTCAACCAGTGGCAACCAGGAAGTAAAGGGAGAAAGAAAAAGGAACAGGGTCCTATGATTTCCTTCTAGGCCATGTTGCAAATGACCTAACTTCCTCCCACCATGCCTAACTTCCTAAGGTTCCACAACCACCTCCTATATCCTCAGGGTGCTGCTGGGTATTTAATATATCAGTCTTTGGGCAACATTCTATACCCAAACCCAGCAGTTCAGATTTATTGTTTTATTTTGTTACTATGGTTCTTTCAAACAGTCTCATACAGCCTAGACTGGCCTTGATCCACTATAGCCAAGGATGGACTGCATCCTGCCTCCTAAGTACTAGATATATTACCATCCCTCATATTTAAACTATAGCTGTGTGATTAAGGAAATGTTACCAAAAAAAGACTAGTTCACAATAAATTTCATTAATAAATTTTATAAAATTTCCAAAGTTAAAATAATAGAACTTTTATTTATTTATTTATTATTCGTAAGTACACTGTAGCTGTCTTCAGACACACCAGAAGAAGGCATCAGATCTCTTTACAGATGGTTGTGAGTCACCATGTGGTTGCTGGGAATTGAACTCAGGACCTCTGTAAGAGTAGTCGGGTACTCTTAACCGCTGAGCCATCTCTCCAGCCCCATAATAGAACATTTTAAATGGGAATATGAAACTCTTTACTATATAAATATTAAAATAACATGAAAACATTGCAAAGCACGTGGTGTCAAAATATAAATGCACAAAAGAAAAATAAACACTATAAGGTAAAAAATAAAATAATTGACAAATATACAAAACCCTATTTAGCTTTGGTATTGGTAAAGAAATACCACACACAAAGGCACTAGGCTTTTCTTTGTTAAATTAACAACTTTTCTTTAATTGTAAGTCATCCATCTTAAAAATGCTACAGGCAAAACATGCTATTACACATACATGCACATGCATGCACATGCACACATACACATGCACACACACACACATGCTTGCTCATATGTATAGATATAAAATGGTAAGGCTAAAAAGCATTAAAAATGTTCAACAACAGTCAGATGCAGTGGCTCCTGGCAATAATCCTAGAATTCAGGAGGCGAAGGCAGGAGGACTGTAAAGTCAAGGCCAGCCCAGACTGCACGATAAGGCTCCATCTGAAGGCAACAACAATCAAAACAAAAGCAGTGCTCGGCAATTGTTCTTATAACGGAATACGCATCTATAGTTTTAGAGGTTGTCTATTGAAGTGATTCAAAGTATGGAGTAATTTTATGGGCAGAGATGTTCTCTGCAGTTTATTTATAGATTAATTAAAAATGGAAGCAGCTCCAATGTGGGTCATGGTCACACATATGATGTCACAGCCATGGCAGAGTGTAAATGCACTTTAGATAGGAACCTTGTGAAGGTCAGACAGTAGCTGCAGTTGGTGCCGTTAGTCTGCGGAGGGAATGTACCCACCGGCTTTCCAGGAGGAGATACGCTGTCTCTGTTCCTGGAATTCAGATTGTTTCTATTGTGTGTGCCGGGGTGTGTGTGTGTGTGTGTGTGTGTGGTGTGTGTGTGTGTGTGCACTCGTGCGTGTGAAATTTTCCTAGAATTTCTATAATAGAATAGAATATGAGAAAAAAAAAAAACCAGTGGGGTCTGCGTCGGCTTGCAATTTCCTGCTTTTTAAATTCTTATTTCCTAAAGGCAGGAACTTTGCTTTTGTTACTTTCTGCCTCTCCGTGCCTGTCTGTGTGACGTCTTCCATTTTCTCTCCCAGCTGAGTCCAGCATGCCTCCTCAGGAACGCTTTGCAGTCAATCTCCCCGAGTCTCCAGCATCTCAGTCTCTTGGTCCTCATCAGCTTCTTCCCCTCCAGCAACACTGTGCATGGGCCTCATCTCTTTCGATACAGTCATTAGGAGATCCTGTTGCTTTTATTGCTCTCGGTCCTTTTTCTGTCATTTTCACTGCCAGCTTTTCCTTCCATCATCGGGGATGGGGGTGGGAGGTGGGGGGTAGGGGAATGGGGTAGGGAGCTGGGAGAGTCTTTTTCACTTTCTACCTGAAACACATCCAGAAGGTCACTATCAAACTTCTGGTTCATATTCATTAAAATGGCCGAGTTAGTGACTCTCCCGCCCCATCAAGCCACCTCACTGTACTGGTATTGTCACTATTCTAGTATTGTCACTATTCTAGTATTGTCACTATTCTAGTATTGTCACTATTCTAGTATTGTCACTATTCTAGTATTGTCATTCACTGGCTGTGTTACCCGAGGCCGACAGACCTCCAAGCTTCCATTTCCTTAATAGCCAAACAGGGACAATACTGGGATCATACTGGTGAATACAGGAGTTATTGCACTAAATGCTCACAACAGTGTACGGTGAATGTGATCAATAAAAGGTGAGTGTTATATTCAGAGTCTTTATTAATACTGCATGACAAAACTCCTCAATAATAGAAGGTGCCTTGCCCCAAAAGTGATCGGACCAAGACAGAAAAACCAGCTGCACGTTTCTAGCTCAATCCACTCTGCACCCCATCTCCCTAGTGTCCTGTAGCTATTCCCTCCCAGTTGGACACAAAGCCCCTCCCAAGATTGTTACGAGTGCAGTAACAATCTCTAGGGAGACAAGGCTCTCTGGCCTTCTGCAAGTGGTGCAGGCGACTCCAGGGATGTACCTTCTGGAGTCTTCACCGATGTTCGAGATGACTTTTCCAGGGATGAAGTTGCCTTTGAGATACTCTTGCCCCTATAAGGACCCTTCTTTCAACGACCTGTACAGACACACTGACCAGCTCACTGAGCTGGACTTTAGTGGCATGCTTTTTGGGGTTTTATTCTATGCCTTAGTCATATTTGTTCATATCTTGGTAGAGAAAGTCACAGAACACTGGGACACTTGAAAGTCTTGGTTATTTCCCAGCTAGTTCACGATACTGTATCATTCTACATTTTTGAAAATGAAGTGTTTCTTCTGCCTCTCGCACTTATCCCAAAGCACTTTTGATGCTAGTCTGCTTCTGCAGAAGTCCTGCTTGCCCCACTTCTGCTGCTCATGAATGGTCACTAAGGTCACCATGATGGTTAGCTCTACACTTCAATTTAATCAATCTCAGGGTTACTCAGATAACAGGCAAGGTATTTTTTTCTAACGTGTATGTGCTTATGTTTCTGGAAATTTGTCTTTGAATCAGAAGCCAGAGTACAAAAGCTTCAACTTTACCAACGTGGGTGTCCATGCAATCTGCTGGGGGCTCTTAAACAACCAGATGCAGAGGAAGGTTGGTTGCTCCCTCGTTAGGGCTTCTTTTGCCCTCACACACTTGCTTCTAGTTCTCAGACTGAATTCTACCACAGGCTTCCCTATGTTCCCAGCTTGAATGTGACAGGTCGTGGGCTTTCTTAGCTTTGTGTGAGTCAGTCCTCAGAATACAACGAGCCCGTTTCCTCTCCCCATCCACCATTTGTTGCTTTTCCTTCTTTTTTCAACAGCGGCACTTAGTGCAGCCCAGGCCCTGCCCGACGCTTAGAGGGTAGGTTAGCCTCTTCTTAAGCAGGCCTGAGGCATCTGAAAGAGGCAGCACCATTGTGCAGGCAATGATTGCTATTCCTTCCTTCTCTGCAAATCCCTGAGGTGCAGCTTCCTGTCTGGGACAGGTCCTGATCAGACTGGAGGCCCAGAGGGAAGCAGGTAGCTGAGGGAATCTAGGTAAGAAGGAAGGTAATATTGATCCAAGGAAAACAGCTAGCGAAAGCTTTGTTCTTTTTGTTGCTGTTGCTGTTGTAGCTGTTACTGTTATTGTTGTTGCTGTTACTGTTGTTGTTGTTGCTGCTGTTGTTTTGACTCAGGTTGGCTTTTCTATCTAAAACAAACAAACACGCAAATAAACACACAAAACAAAAACCCAAGCCAAAAAGAAAATAGATCGCGGTTTTTCAGCTTTATCAAATTTCATTAATTAAAATTGTAATATCGTCCATGATTGCTTTTGGGATTTCAAAAGGCTGAGAAAGCTGTCCCAGTCAGTAATAAGACAGCAACACATCCAAGAGCTGAATCTCTGAGAGAACACTGTTGACTGTGTGTAGACACACAACTGTGTGTATTGCCAGTCACCAAACCTTAAAGAGAACACGGATCAGAAAAAGTCTCAAGGATAACAAAACACCACAGCCATTTTCATTATGAGAACAGACTGAAAAGCTGTGGCTCAAGAAGTAACCAGAAGCCTCAAGTAAACACCTTGTCCATCAGGTCCAACAGTGCGCTTGCTGAGGGTCACTTAAAGTGCCACAAATCTCCTGTTAGGATACAGGGAAGCACCAACAATTTACATTTGAGCCTCCGTGTTCTTTCATGGACTATGTAAACTGAAAACAGACATGCTTGATAGTCTGTAAACAGGTGCCAATACTCCTGAAGAGCAGACGGCGTAAAGTCACGAGAAGGGATAAATGTGACATTCTGGGCTGGACACAACAAACGTGTGACCTTATCATGAGGTACCTCCTTGTAGCACCAATGTGTGTGTATGTATGTATGTATGTATGTATGTATGTATGTATGTAATGTATTTATTTATTTATTTATTTATTCTTTGAGATAGAGTTTTACTTAGTAGCCTAGGCTAGCCTCAAACTCATGACAGTCCTTCTCCGTCAACCTCCCAGTTCCTGAATTTACAGGGATGAGTGGCTACTTCCGTCTCTCTTCCTGGCATTAAGCTATAACTCCATTTCTATGTCCACTCCTATTATAGCTTTACGGTCACAATTGTTTATTCTAAAATAAGTCATTGGAGAATTGGCGTGATGTCTATTTTATTTTATAGTAAATGCTCTAAAATGTATACACCTTTATAATTTAGTTTGATTCATCCTGGTTTGTGTTTTGTTTAGAGACAAAGTCTCACTGTGCCACCCAGGCTGACTACAAACTCCTGAGCTCCATTGATTGCCTCCTTCAGCATCTGGAATAGCTGGGACCACAGGTGACTACTGCCACACTCAGTCCAATAGTCATACTTCTTCTAAGACTTTATGCTTGAATGAGGTCACCTTCTAAGTCATTAAAAAGTTCTACTTATGTGGAATGTGAAAATTACCCAATTAGAAGTTTAAAATACAGATTCTTTGGGGAGGGAGGTGTTCAAGAGGGAGGTCTCACTACGTAGGCCTGGCTGTTCTGGAACTCACTATGTAGATCAGGCTAACCAAAACTCATAGAGATCCATCTGCCTGTGCCTTCTGAATGCTGAGAGTAAAGGTGTGCCTGGCTCAAACCGCAGCTTCTAAGGCCAAATTCCATAGTCAGAGGTGTGATTTGGAAGTCTGTAGCTCTAAGTTAACCTCAAAGAACTCTAATGTAGCCACAACTATCCCCACACCAAAGCTTGAGAAGCGCTGGGAGAAGGCAGAAAGCTGTGTAGGGATGAGGGCATCAGATGGCCAGGGCCAGGGGCCAGGACCAAGGTCCAGGAAGCAGGGGCCAGGAGGGGAAAAAGCAAAGAAGGTTTGGAAACATCATAAAGAAACTTATTACTCTGTATCCTAAATTTAAAAACACAAAAAGAGAAAACCATCGGAAAAGACTTCCTGAAGCCGTTTGCTAGCTTGTCCAGCACTTGAGTATCAGTGCGAGGAAAGAACATCCCTTTGTCGGGCGCTGGATTTTCATTGGTCAGGAAAAAACAAACAAACAACGTTTTCAGACAGGAACCGCGTCCAGAGCTTGCAGTGCACAGCCCGCATGCACGTGTTCGCAGCTCCGTCTTGTCTCAGACTTCCTGTTCAAAGCTGGAGTCATTCGTGCACTAGAGGTGCCAGAGAAGGAGCACTGCTGTCCCTGGCAAGGGGCCCTGGCCAGAGGAGGGGCTCCTTACCCCCTTTCACCATCGTTATGGTGTTGACTTTTGGCAAATGCCAGGGCATGAGAGAACGGGTGTGGGGACAGAGAGGAAGTCTCCAGTTCTTAATGAAACACAATTATTTTTAAAGTAACACCAGTAAAGGAATCCCACTGGAAGTTGCTGGCGTGACTTGACATTTTAGAATATTGCTGTTTCCTTGTTGTGTTTTCCATCGATGAAATGGCAACTTCCAGTGCGTTCAGGTACCTGACAGACGTCTCTCCGTCAGTTAGCGGCAGCTTTGGAAGTGTACATTCCATCCTAGCAGTCGAACCCACGTCTCCTTTCTTGATCTTTTAGTGTTTTTCATCTTCCTAGTGACGCCCATCATAAGCCATGTGGCGGTTTCAAAACAGTCTTCCCACTCTTCGTCATCCCTCGGTCCTCTCTCCAGCCATCTGCCAGCGTCCTGGGCTCGGATATGGTGCTCAGCTCTTCCTGATGTGTTCAGCTCCTTCTAGGCTGTCCTGGGCACCACAGACAAAAGCAATTTGAAAAAAAAATTGTGTGTGTGTGCGCGTGCGTGCGTGCGTGCGTGCGTGCGTGCATGAGTGTGTGTATGTGTGTTTAACCTTCCCCTAAAGTGATGTTTTCTTGTTCAAGAGTAAATCAGGTCTGGAGTCTGGAGATATAGCTCAGTGGTAAATCACCTGTGTGTCACCTGTAACCATCTGGTTTACACACACACACACACACACACACACACACACTACACACACACACAAGCAATCTGATTTAAAAAAAAACCAAAAAACAAACAAACAAACAAAAAAGCCAAGCAATAAACTGGCACTACCCTACCATTCAACAACAACCTGGTTGTCTCTAAGCAGCCTCCACTGCCCAGGTGATTTTCCTACTAATTCTGCCCTTTTGTTCAAGTGGTTCTCCCTGTAAAGACACGTAGGGCCAAGGGGTTTTTATCTGTGTATATTCTAGGCATACCCTTCAGCAGTAGCGATCTGCTAGCTTGTCTGTACATCAGAACTTAGGAGATGATTTTTTAAGGCAATCCCGCTGGGGCTGGGCATCACACAATCTCTTGCTCTCCACCTTTGGGTTGGTCGTTGTTTTCTGCAACGGTCTCCACCTATTGCAAGGGGCGACTTCTTCGTTGAGGGATGAGAACTATACTTCTCTGTGGGTATAGGGACAAATATTTAGAATGCAGATAGGGTTTGTTTTGTTCTGGTATAGTAAAATGGCAGTTGTAAATTCTCTTCCAAGGTTCATGACCTTTAGTGAGGGCCCAGATACTTGGCTAGATTTCTAGTAGCAGACTTTAAAGTAAAAGAGACCAGAGGCCATGCCTTTGAGAGAGAGCAAGAGGTAAGGTATGGGGCAAAGAGGGGTGGTGAGGGGAAGAGAGGAAAAGGAGGAAATTATGTAATTCAGCATTCTACAAGGTCCTCTTTAGTTCAAACTCATCCTCCTATCTCAAGGTAGCTCAAATCCTGATCCCAATACCACAAATTAGTTTTGGTTTGCTTTTGAATTTTATAGAAATTCAATTATATTGCATTAATTATATGTGCTTATGACACTCAGTCATGCAAATGGCTCATTCACTTTCATACCTCTATAAAGATCCATTGGATAAAGAGACAAACGTACTTCCACGAATGACGCTAGCACAGAGCCATCAAGTCTCTAGGTGATGCTGATATACACCTCCACCCAAGGCCAGGTAGGCAGTGGGGTTCTGTAATTCCCAAAGGAATTAACATAAGCCATTTCCTTTATTTTTTTAAACTTGGTAAAAGCATTATTCTATTTCTTTTATTGGATTTTTATTTACATATCAAATGTTATTCCCTTTCCTGGTTTCCCATCCATAAGCCCCCATCCCATCCCTCCCCCCTTTTTCTCTAAGGATGTTCCCCCTCCCCAACCACCAACCCCTTCCTGCCTCTCTGCCCTGACACTCTCCTACAATGGGGGGTCCAGCCTTGGCAGGACCAAGGGCTTCTTGTTGGTGCCCATCAAGACTATCCTCTGCTACATATGCAGCTGGAGCCATGGGTCTGTCCATGTGTAGTCTTTGGGTAGTGGTTTAGTCCCTGGGAGTTCTGGTTGGTTGGTATTGTTGTTCTTATGGGGTTGCAGACCCCTTCAGCTCCTTCAATCCTTTCTCTAACTCCTCCAACGGGGACCCCATTTTCAGTTCAATGATTTGCTGCTATTATTTGCCTCTGTATTTGTCGTGCTCTGGCAAAACCTCTCAGGAGACAGCTATATCAGGCTCCTGTCAGCCTGCACTTCTTGGCTTCATCACTACTGTCTAGTTTTGGTGGCTGCATGTATATGAGCTGGATCACCAGGTGGGGCAGGCTCTGAATGGCCATTCCTTCAGTCTCTGCTTCAAACTTTGCCTCCATATCTCATCCTATGAATATTTTTGTCCCCCTTTCTAAGAAGGACTAAAGCATCGTCACTTTGGTCGTCCTTCTTGAGTTTCATGTGGTCTATGAATTGCATCTTAGGTAATCCGAGCTTATGGGCTAATGTCCACTTATCAGTGAGTGCACATCATGTATGTTCTTTTGTGACTGAGTTACCTCACTCAGGATATTTTTAATTCCATCCATTTGCCTATAAATTTCATGAAGTCATTGTTTTTATTACCTGAGTAGTACCACATTTTCAGTATCCATTCCTCTGTTGAAGGACATCTGGGTTCTTTTCAGCTTCTGGCTATTATAAATAAGTCTGCTATGAACATAGTGGAGCACGTGTCTTTGTTGTATGTTAGAGCGTCTTTTGGGCATATGCCCAGGAGAGGTATAGCTGGATCCTCAGGCAGTTCAATGTCCAATTTTCTGAGGAACCTCCAGACTGATTGCCAGAGTGGTTGTACCAGTCTGCAATCCCACCAGCAATGGAGGAGTGTTCCTCTTTCTCCACATCCTCGCCAGCATCTGCTGTCAACTGAGTTTTTGATCTTAGCCATTCTGACTGGTGTGAGGTGAAATCTCAGGGTTGTTTTGATTTGCATTTCCCTGATGGCTAAGGATGTTGAACATTTCTTTAGGTGCTTATCAGTCATTTGATATTCCTCAGCTGAGAATCCTTTGTTTAGCTCTGTACCCCATTTTTAATAGGGTTATTTGACTCTCTGGAGTCTAACTTCATGAGTTCTTTGTATATTTTGGATATTAGCCCTCTATCAGATGTAGGATTGGTAAAGATCTTTTCCCAATCTGTTGCTTGTCGTTTTGTCCTAATGATAGTGTCCTTTGCCTTACAGAAGCTTTGCAGTTTTGTGAGGTCCCAGTTGTCGATTCTTGATCTTAAAGCATAAGCCATTGGAAATTTCCCCCAGTTTTTATGTGTTCAAGTCTTTTCCCCACTTTTTTCTTCTATTAGTTTGAGTGTATCTGGTTTGATGTGCAGGTCCTTGATCCACTTGGACTTAGTTTTGTACAAGGTGATAAGCATGGATCGATCTGCATTCTTCTATACACTGATCTCCAGTTGAACCAGCACCATTTGTTGAAAATGCTATCTGTTTTCCACTGGATGGTTTTATCTCCTTTGTCAAAGATCAAATGACCCTGGGTGTGTGGGTTCATTTCTGTGTCTTCAATTCTATTCCATTGATCTACCTGCCTGTCTCTGTACCAATACCATGCAGTTGTTATCTGTAATACAGCTTGACTCAGGGATGCTTGACTCGGGATGGTTTCCTTCCTTTAAATCTGCCCATGGCTCCCCATGGCTTTAAGAGGTACATCAACACCCTTGGCTGAGCACAGAAAACTCCTAGTGAGCTAGCCCTTGCCTACCTCCCCTGTTGTCTCCTCTCTTGTGTCAGTCACCTGTGGCAGGTCTCTTGTCATAATCCTCATTACCGGATCTGAGGACAGACCTCCCTCTGTGCCATTCTCTCCCATAGCATCACTGTAATCCAGGAAGTGAGCACATGGTGCCTACTCTTACCACTGTTACCCACTCTACCTACCTGAATGACTGGGCACAACTCTCCTTTCCTTCCATTGTCCGGTTTAGTTCAGACCTCACTGTGAAGGGCAAATGTTCTTCATACCTTTCACAAACGCGCCTTCAGAGAGAGTGCTGACACGCTTTTTAGCACATACTGTGTGTGTGCAGCAGTAAATGAGATAAATGCAAATATGTTTTCCTGAGGATTGTCATCCATGAAGATATAACTGAGAGGGCAAAACTGGGCGCCCATATCGTCCACGGTATAATTATTCTCACCGTAAGCATATCGCTTACATTGAATATAGTTTCTTCGAATATAAAGCAAATTGTCCATCAAATTTACTTGCACCGTAGAGTAATGTTTCTTAAAACGTGTTCTAAAGCAGTGGTTCTCGACCGTCCTAATGGTGCTGCGACCCTTCAGTACAGTTCATGTTGTGCTGACCCCTCGGCCATAAAATTGTTTTGTTGCTACTTCGTAATAGTAAATTTGTTATTATTACGAATCATAATGTAAATGTTTGATATGCAGGATCTCTGATATGTGATCCCTGTGGGAGTTGAGAATCATTAGTGTAGAGGCTGATACTTTAAATACAAACACTGGATTTTGTCCTAGACATCTCCCTAGTAGAAGCGGGGCCCCAGAATCTGGATTTTTAACATGCTCCACACACGATTCTTTTGTGTAAATGGATTTTAATTTTTTATCACATGTATTTGTTTCTTTTGTGGTCAGTGAGCATTGCCAGTGCTGCCACATGGAGATCCAAGGACAATGTACAAGAGCTGGTTCTCTCCTCCCATGTGTGGGCCTCTGGGAGCCAACTGGGGTTATCGAGTCTGACAGCAAGTAACTTTCCACTAAAGTGTCTTGCTAGTCCCTTTACACAGTATTCTTTTTAAATTTAATTTAATGTTTTACTTATTCACTTTACGTCCTGTTCACTGTCCCTCTCCCAGTCACCCCCTCTCACAATCCTTCCCCATAATCCCCCTTCTTCTCTGAGGAGGTAGGGTATCTCTCCCACCCTGGTACTTCGAGTCTCTGTGAGGCTAGGGTGCTTTCTCTCCCACTGAGGCCAGACAAGGCAGTCCATCTGGACTCAGCCTCTCCCACGTATGCTTTTGCAAAACCCCCATTCCAGTTTTTCAGGACCCACAATAAGACCATGCTGAACATCTGCTACATGTCTTCAGGGAGCCTGAGGTCCAGCCCATGTTTGCTCTTTGGTTGGTGGTTCAGACCCTGAGAGCCCCAAGGGTCCAGGTGAGTTGATTCTGTTAGTCTTCCTGTGCAGTTCCTATCCCCTCTGGAGCTCAAAATCCTTCTGCTTATTTTTCTCACAAGAGATCCCAAGCTCCATCCACTGTTTGGCTTACACATTATTCTTAATGGTGGTGAAGTTAGTCATCTGTCGAGAAGCAAAATAAATAGTTCACCAAATTAAATTAATATAGATAATGGCCTGATTTTAGCTATTCTTTTATTAGTAAAGTACCTGGGTGAAAAAAAATGTATTAAATTAAGAACTATCTGGAACATAAGAGAAAAGAACAAAATAAGAATCTTTTTGGTATTCATTAGAATGACATCTCCTAAGGTTTTATACTTCTCTTGAAATTTCTAAGTTATATTCTCAGCAAGAAAAAAAATATGTTGAGTTCTTACAGTTCAGCAGAAATTGGAATATTTCAAAACAAACTCTATCAGAGCAGGTATTTACCATTCTTGAGACTACTTGCTTACTTCTTGAGTAGTATTATAACAATGATAAGACACAAAGCCAGAAGGCCAGGCAGATAGCTTAGTAGGTAAGAATGCTTGCTCTGCAAGTGGGAGGACCTGAGTTTGAATCTTCAACATCCATATAAAATACTGGGCATGGCTACAACACCCAGCAGAGACTGCTGATTTGAAAGATTTCTGGCCAGCTAGTCTAACTCAAACAGTGAGCTTCTGATTTGGTGAGAGACCCTGTCTCAATCTCAGTCATTAAGAGCACTGACTGCTCTTCCAGAGGTCCTGAGTTCAATTCCCAGCATCCACATGGTGACTCATAACCATCTGTAATGAGATCTGGTGCCCTCTTCTGGTGTGTGTCTGAGGACAGCTGTGGTGTACTCATATACATAAAATAAAAAATAAATCTTTAAAAAAAGAAAGTGATAGAGGAAGAACACAATATTCTATGCAGCCCAGCATACCCACATACTGCCTGCAGCACACACATGCACACACACGCATACAGGCGCACACACATGCACTTGTAACATCAATTTGGACATAGTGGTACTCCCCTGTGAGGTCTGCACTTGGGAGGCAGAAACAGGAAAGATGAAGAGTTCAAGGCTATCCCTTGGATTACAAAGAGCATAAGGCCAACTTGGGTTATATAAAAATACTGTGTGTCTAAAGAAAGAAAGGAAGGCAGGAAGGTTGGAAAGAAGAAAGATAGGAAAGAAAAGAGGGGAAAAAGAATTCAAGGCAGATAATACATTCTGTGTACGTATGGCTTCACTTGGAGCCAAGGAAGGCAGTTATAGACCCATTACAGCAGTTTTGCAATTTCTTTCTATGGAATCCCCTATAAGAATTTAACCAGAGCAGAGCCTAGAGTCTCAGCTACTTGAAAGGGAGAGGCAAGAAGACATCGTCAGCATTAGAATTCAAGGCCAGCTTGGGCAACTCCACAGGTCCTCTGCCTGGAAGAGGAGGAAGAGAGAGAGGAGGGAAAGCGTTGTGTTAGCCTGCTCTGGCCTGCTATATCAAAGAGGCCAGCTTGAGCAATTTAAGCAAATACATTTTTTTTCTCTCACAATCTTGGAGCTAAAAGTCCATGATCAATGTACTAGAAGGTTCCATTTGTCAGGCAAAGTACCCTCCTTCCTGGCTGTGTCTTCACAGACTCTGTTCTCTGCACTGTGTGGAGAGAAAGCATTCTGCAAACAGGAAGTACTCTGTAACCACTTTCCAGAAAATTAGAAAGCTTTGTAGCTGGACTAAACTGGATTAAGGTATCAGTAGAAAAAAGAGGTGTCCCTTGGTCTGAGGTGAGGTTGAAACAGAAGGAACAAGATGACATGTTCAGGTGCCAGGACTTAATCCCTTAGAAAAGTGACTGTCCCTATGTCTACACCTAAAGATCACGGTTCAGCCTGGGATGAGGACTCAGTGGGTTAGCACTCTTGATCTGAAAGCATGAGGGCCTGAGCTCAAATCCACAGTACCAGATAAAAAGCTGGGCATGTCACAAGTGTTGGTGATTCCAGTGTTGGGGAGTGGAGAGGTGGATCCAGGGAGCTAACTGCACAGTCATCTGAGCTGAAATGAGATTCAGGTTCACTGAGAGAAGTTGTCTCAAAGAGAATTAGAAAGAGTGTCATAGGGGAAGACCTCTGATATCCTCTGGCTGCCAAGTGCATGTGGCTTCACACACACACACACACACACACACACACAAGTGCATGTGGCTTCACACACACACACACACACACACACACACACACACACACACACACACACACAGTCTTAGTTCCAAGCATTGTGACAAGAGCTAGAACCCTGCTAGAACCTCTTCTTTGTTCCAGAAGAGATACAGCAGCATTGTGAGGCCCAGAAGTTTGCAGATTCTGTGGCTGTGTGGAAAGTCAGTGTAAGTGACAGAAGTTGTTAGAGTTCCTGATGTGTAGGAAACACTGAAAGGACCAGAGTCAGCACAGGGCACACCAAGACCATGTTCTCACAACAAAGACTTATTATTTTCCCCTGGAGGGGCAGAGAGTAGGGAATAAGAGATAAAGACAAGAAGTAGAGAAGAGGAAGGGGACAAGGGAAAGAGAAAAGGGGACAAAGGACTGCCTCTGGATAGAGAGAAGATAGGTGTGGCCTGTAGCCAAATGATTTATAAAGGAAAAAGGGGAAACTCCTTGTTTACTTTTAATTGTCATGTTAATTAGGTGAGCAAAAAGGGGGGCTTTTGATTGTTGGATTTCAATATTTTGATAGCTGGACCTTGGTGGTCAGCAGCAAAAGGAGGAAGTAGCCAAATAAGGTAATAGACCTCAGTGGTTATCTTTAGAAATGTAGTGTCTGGTTTAGTAATGAAGAGGGAATGGGCAAGGGTAAGGCTTGCCACAGCCATGTCTGCCAAGCTGGGACCTACTAGAGTCCTTCAGACTCCTCCCTCCACCCATGGCCCAAGGGTAGGCTACGTGAGCCTGTGGTCCTGAGAGTTGATGGCACACTCAGACCACAAAGGAAGGCCTGGGGATTGTCAGTTACAGTTCAGAACATTTTAGGGTCTAAGTAAATGCTTAAGCCCTAGAATATGAACTCCTTTCTACTTCCTCCCACACACGTGGGTTTTTTCTATCTTCTCTCTCTGATCACATATGCATTAACTTATTCATTGTACAGTTCACACTGTGCTAATATTAAGGAAAGTACTAGAATTGTTTTATTTTTTAGAAAATGCCAATGAATATGGCCACCTTTATTGGAGGCCAGTAGTTGTTGAGGAAACACTAAAAAGAAGGTTTTTGTTTCTGAACAAAAGAAGCCTCTGGAAGCATTGGCTTGATACGGCGTGGTAAATACGTAATTAAAGATCCAGGGAGTTTATAATTTTATTAAAATCTGACTCTAGACTAAATAATTTAAAGCTTTAGAATGTCAAACATTGATTGCCACAATAAAGGAGTCCATTGAACATCATATAATGCCTTTTATAACGTCGAGCAGAAATTTCAGCCATGTGTACCTGAACAAGCAGGTTTGCAATTACTGATTCTGAAAGAAATGTAGTTTTATTACTAATGGTATATGAGCTGCTTGAATACAAAGACCCATGAGAAGAATGGTGAATGGGTACCAGTAAAACACATCCAAATCTAAACACATGCAAACGCATGCAGGTGCATTTATATTTTTTGTAGTAAAGCTGAGTATGGTAAAGCCTGGGAAGGCCTTTTTTCTAAATAACCTTTGCTTTGCTTCACAGATGTCCTGGGGCACTACTGAGGCAGAAGCATTTGGCAAGAATTCTCCTAAACTGTGCAAATTAACATGAATACCAAACTTCCCAATGGGTGGTCTTGCACTTAGGAATTCACCCGGTATTTTTTTTTCATCAAGCCAATGTCTCTACAAGTCAACCTTTCCTTAAATGGTTCTTTTATCCAGTTTTTGTTCTCTCTTTCTCTTCTTTTTTCACCATAGCACTTCTAGAATTTGGTTTGATATTTTTAAAAGTCTCAATTCTGACTCTCCACTTCATTCATTCATTCACTCACACATTCAGACTTCCATTCATTCATTCATTCAGTCAGTCAGTCAGTCAGTCACAAAGCTCTAACTTACTACTGGCAGATCCTGCAGATTAATCTGTGGTGATGTTTGTTTGTTTTGTTTTTATTTGTTTTTTACATTTGGCTACCATTAGTACTAAAAGCAGATCAAGATTACTTTAGAAAGATAGGCTTCTCAGGCTTCTCTTTCTTATGTAGAGTCTTAGGTAGCCTTCATCAGGTTCAGGTTTTGGTTGGGCATGTCTGGGCCACAGGCAAGGTTCCCTCCTTTTTAGCAGTAATGTGAGAATGAATAGGTTTGTATCACAGGGTGGGGGTTGGGAGGGGCTCTGCTTTACCTTGTGAATACTACATGTGTTTCAGCTGTTTATGTAGCTCTTAAATCATCAGTGTATCAACCTCAGAATGATATTTGCATTATCTTTGGTCCCTTTGTGTTTTATTCCTTAGTAGCTAATGTGTTTCCTTACCATTTGTCTTAGGGTTTTACTGCTGTGAACAGACACCATGACCAAGGCAACTCTTATAAGGACAATTCTTACAAGGGCAATTGGGGCTGGTTTACAGGTTCAGAGGTTCAGTCCATTATCATTAAAGTGGGAACATGGCAGTGTCCAGGCAGGCATGGTGCAGGAGCAGAGAGTTCTACTTCTTCATCTAAAGGCCACTATGAGAAGACTGGCTCTCAGGTGGTTAGGAGGAAGGTTTCATTGCCCAACCCCAACAGTGACACTGACAAACTTTCTCCATCAAGGCCACACTTCCTAATAATGCCACTCCCTGGGCACTATTCAAACTACCATACTATGGTAACTTTGAACCTTTTGTCTTTGATGTTTATAGATAAATTTCTTTTTAGCTATCATTCTTGATATCTTCTTGTTCTCTGAGACAAAAATCTTGTTATATAGTCCACTCTAGTCTCAAACTCATCTCCCATTTCTCAAGTCCTGGGATTATGGACCTGCCCTATTACATGGGCCTCACTCAATCTTAATAGCGATGATTCCTGAATCTTAGGAATATTATTCTTCAGATTTTTATTTTTATTCTTAATTATTTTTAGAACTCATAATCATCAGCTCCAGGAGGTTCAATGTTATCTCTCTCCAGTTCTTTACTTTCCTAATGAAAATAATGGAATTCCTAGGTTGGATCTTTTCCTTCTAGCCTGTCATCCCATTACTGTCTTTGAATACAGTGACACACCGTTTACATTTCTCTAGGACCAGAGAGTCTCCCAGGTGTGACCCTGTGAGAGCCAAAGTCATGTTTTAAGTTTTAATTACTGTGCCTAAGAGATCCATCAAACAAAAGAGCCTCTAGCCTGTGAGCCCCTTGCCTAGGGGCAGACACTTCCTAAGACGCTGGGGGCTATTGTTCTCTAAGACAGCAAGCACTCCCGGTTCCACTTCCCAAAACAAGTTTGGTTGACCCAAGTTTCAAGCCTCTCCCTCAGCAAGTTGCACCTTTGGTAATCACTGTTGCTGCTGTTGGCCTCACAAACTGGTTTCCCTTTAACCACAATTAGTTGTGGTTGTAGCGAGAGTAATTTTGAAATTTTGTTTTGTAGTCAAGAGTTCAATTTGTTCTTAATCTCTAAAATAAAATTTGCATCTTAGATATCTTTAATAGGACTATATTTTCATGTGCTATTCTCTATTAAACTGCTCTGTCCTATAAAGTTTTTGCTGATAAATATTATTACTTATTGGATTTGTTCAATGTAACACATAGTAGATTATTTACAAAAATGTTTTCTAATTTTTTTCTTTCTAGGGCTTATTTTCAAAGAGATTTGATCTAGAGATTTTTACCTTGGACAGCCTGGTTTAGGGGTAACTCTAAAAGGGTTTTACACTTTCTTCTTTGATGTGTCATAAGAATTTCATTAGCCCAGATTAATTAGTATGTTAATTTCTCCATCTAAAAGACTTCAATAGTATAAATGTGTACTCTATCATTATGAGAGCCAAAGGCATATGGTTTTATATGAAAAAGGCTTTCTAATCACAATTCAGTCTAAAGTAAACTAACATTCTTATCAGGTGAGTGGAAACTTTGCAGAGTCTTGTAGGATACGGTTTTAGGAAGATCTTCTTTGCATGGGCCTAAAAACTTAAGTCCTTAAATTGCTGAGGTCAGAAAACCACAGTATCTGTTTGGTTTCCTGTTCAGTTTTAGTTTGAGAACCTGAATATTTCCCATATTTCCATATATTAAAATTTAGTCATCCTTCAGCATCCGTGGGAGATTAATTTCTGAACCCAGACATACATACATACATACACATACACACAAATACATCATTTTCCTATAGATTTTTAGCCATCTCTAGATATATACCTAATACAACATAAAAACTGTTCAAGTAGTTGGTATACTGTGTTTTTTAAAGGAATTATGATGAGAAATAAGAATCGTATGCATCCTCAGCACAAAGGCTATCGATGTAGTTCATGTCATGGCTACTGCAGTAAACAATCTACAGGTGGGCAAATAGACTGAAAATAAAATAAGAACAAGAGCTGGGCTGGGCTATAGATTTGTGCTAGAGCACTTCTTCAGCAAGCTTGTGTCTCTGAGTTTTATGCTCAGTACTGCAATACCACTATCACCACCACCATCACCACCACCAGTGATGATGATGATGATGATATGATGATGATAACAACAACAATCATGATAATAATAAGCAACTAATAGTTAAATAGAATATGCACAATACACTAAATATATTTCTAAAGATTTTATACTTAGTAATTATATTAAAAATATATAATTCCCTACATGATATGTATGGTGTTTTGAATAAGAAATGTTCCTCAAATGCTCCTATTTTTGAGTACCTCGCTCACAGTTGGTGGCACTGTTTGAAGAGGCTATGGGACATTTAGGATGAGAAGCCTTACTGGAGGATGTATGTCACCAGGGATGGGCTTTGAGAGTATACAGCGTGCCCCGATTCCTGCCTGCTTCCTCTGCTTTCTGCCTGTGGAAAGATGTCTGAGCTCACAGCCCCGAGCTCCTGCAGCCAGGCCTGCCTGTTGTCATGCTGTCCTTGTCTTTCAGTACGGTAAGGAAACAGATAGCTACTAAGGATTAAAACACAAAGGGATCAAAGATAATGCAAATATCATTCTGAGGTTGATACACTGATGATTTAAGAGCTACATAAACAGCTGAAACTCATGTAGTATTGGCAAGGTAAAGCAGAGCCCCTCCCAACCCCCACGCTGTGATACAAACCTATTCATTCTCACATTATTGCTAAAAAGGAGGGAACCTTGCCTGTGGCCCAGACATGCCCAATCCAAACCTGAACCCGCTGAAGGCTACCTGAGACTCTACATAAGAAAGAGAAGCCTGAGATGTTTCCAACTTTACAGATACAGAAACTGAGCCATAGACAAAATTAATTGACAGACGCAAAGTTACACAACTATTAATGACAGACTAGGGATTCAGATACAGGCACTGTCACCTCAGGATCTGTGTTTTAATCATAAATAATACTGACTCTATCCAGGCTAGGTGGTGCCTACATGAAACCTGACATTTGAGATTTAGGTAAGACCTTCAGTTGCAGGCCAGCCTAGGAGATACGGTGAGATACCATTCCAAAGAAAGACAGTAAGGAAGAAAAGCATTGTCTACTGCCTCTCAAAAAATTAACACAAGATATTCCTAAATAGCCTAGGCAGCCCGTTAATTCATAATTTTTCCTGCTTCAGCTCCCAGAGTCCTGGGATTACAGCCCTGAGTCATCTTACCTACTTCAGTGATGAGTTAAAAGTAATATTTGTCCAAACTAAAACATTCTGGACTCATTTGTCTGCTTGGAGAGGTGGGAAGTCAAATGCAGGCCATTGCAGGTATGGAAGTCAGAGGACAACTTGCAGGAGTTGGTTCTCTCTTCCAGATGTTGGAGAACCAAGTCAAGTCATCAGGCCTAGCAGCACACCGTTATCCAGTGAGGCACCTTGTCTGCCCAGCATCACCCATCCTCACAGTGGTCAGGCTAATCCACTGATCGGATTGCCAGGAAAGGAAAAGCCAAGCTGGGATATTACCATTACTACACACTACAATCTAATATCTCTGAACTTTCTTTTTTTTTATTCTTTTTCAAAGGTTTATTATTATTTTCATTTACGTGTATGTGCACACATGAATTTATGTGTACCATATATGTGCAGGTGCCTACAGAGTCTAGAGAGTATTGGTTGTCCTGAAACTGGAGTCACAGGCAGTTGAGTCTCCTGATGTGGCTACTAGGAACAAACCCTTCAAGAGCATAACAGCCCTTGACCTCTGGCCATCTCCTCAGCCACAGCTTTCTTCTTCTTCTTTTTTTTTTCTTGAAGAATTTATTTTTTGTAGGCATTTCTTTTATTAACTTGAGTATTTCTTATTTACATTTCGAAAGTTATTCCCTTTCCTGGTTTCCGGGCAAACATTCCCCTCCCGCCTCCCCCCTCCCCTTCTTTATGGGTGTTCCCCTCCTCATCCCCCCCATTGCCGCCCTCCCCCCAACAATCTAGTTCACTGGGGGTTCAGTCTTAGCAGGACCCAGGGCTTCCCCTTCCACTGGTGCTCTTACTAGGATATTCATTGCTACCTATGAGGTCAGAGTCCAGGGTCAGTCCATGTATAGTCTTTGGGTAGTGGCTTAGTCCCTAAGAGCTCTGGTTGCTTGACATTGTTGTTCATAAGGGGTCTCGAGCTCCTTCAAGCTCTTCCAGTTCTTTCTCTGATTCCTTCAGCAGGGGTCCTATTCTCAATTCAGTGGTTTGCTGCTGGCATATGCCTCTGT
The DNA here is from genome assembly GCF_021556685.1 of Rattus norvegicus. Classification (NCBI taxonomy): domain Eukaryota; kingdom Metazoa; phylum Chordata; class Mammalia; order Rodentia; family Muridae; genus Rattus; species Rattus norvegicus. Next base: position 24,139,839 of record NC_141535.1, on the reverse strand, counting down.
GTTTGCTGTATTCTGGCTGTGTCTCTCAGGAAAAATCTACATCCGGCTCCTGTCGGCCTGCACTTCTTTGCTTCATCCATCTTGTCTAATTGGATGGCTGTATATGTATGGGCCACATGTGGGGCAGGCTCTGAATGGGTGTTCCTTCTGTGTCTATTTTAATCTTTGCCTCTCTCTTCCCTGCCAAGGGTATTCTTGTTCCCCTTTTAAAGGAGTGAAGCATTCACATTTTGATCATCCGTCTTGAGTTTCATTTGTTCTAGGGATCTAGGGTAATTCAAGCATTTGGGCTATGGCCACTTATCAATGAGTGCATACCATGTGTGTTTTACTGTGATTGGGTTACCTCACTCAGGATGATATTTTCCAGTTCCAACCATTTGCCTACAAATTTCATAAAGTCATTGTTTTTGATAGCTGAGTAATATTCCATTGTGTAGATGTACCACATTTTCTGTATCCATTCCTCTGTTGAAGGGCATCTGGGTTCTTTCCAGCTTCGGGCTATTATAAATAAGGTTGCTATGAACATAGTGGAGCATGTGTCTTTTTTATATGTTGGGGCATCTTTTGGGTATATGCCCAAGAGAGGTATACCTGGATCCTCAGGTAGTTCAATGTCCAATTTTCTGAGGAACCTCCAGACTGATTTCCAGAATGGTTGTACCTGTCTGCAACCCCACCAACAATGGAGGAGTGTTCCTCTTTCTCCACATCCTCGCCAGCGTTTGCTGTCACCTGAGTTTTTGAACTTAGCCATTCTCACTGGTGTGAGGTGAAATCTCAGGGTTGTTTTGATTTGCATTTCCCTTATGACTAAAGATGTTGAACATTTCTTTAGGTGTTTCTCAGTCATTTGGCATTCCTCAGCTGTGAATTCTTTGTTTAGCTCTGAACCCCATTTTTAATAGGGTTATTTGTCTCCCTGCGGTCTAACTTCTTGAGTTCTTTGTATATTTTGGATATAAGGCCTCTATCTGTTGTAGGATTGGTAAAGATCTTTTCCCAATCTGTTGGTTGCCGTTTTGTCCTAACAACAGTGTCCTTTGCCTTACAGAAGCTTTGTAGTTTTATGAGATCCCATTTGTCGATTCTTGATCTTAGAGCATAAGCCATTGGTGTTTTGTTCAGGAAATTTTTTCCAGTGCCCATGTGTAGAGATACTGCCCTAGTTTTTCTTCTATTAGTTTGAGTGTGTCTGGTTTGATGTGGAGGTCCTTGATCCACTTGGACTTAAGCTTTGTACAGGGTGATAAGCATGGATCGATCTGCATTCTTCTACATGTTGACCTCCAGTTGAACCAGCACCATTTGCTGAAAATGCTATCTTTTTTCCATTGGATGGTTTTGGCTCCTTTGTCAAAAATCAAGTGCCCATAGGTGTGTGGGTTCATTTCTGGGTCTTCAATTCTGTTCCATTGGTCTATCTGTCTGTCTCTGTACCAATACCATGCAGTTTTTATCACTATTGCTCTGTAATACTGCTTGAGTTCAGGGATAGTGATTCCCCCTGAAGCCCTTTTATTGTTGAGGATAGTTTTAGCTATCGTGGGTTTTTTGTTCTTCCAGATGAGTTTGCAAATTGTTCTGTCTAACTCTTTGAAGAATTGGATTGGTATTTTGATGGAGATTGCATTGAATCTGTAGATCGCTTTTGGTTAAATGGCCATTTTTACTATATTAATCCTGCCAATCCATGAGCATGGGAGATCTTTCCATCTTCTGAGGTCTTCTTCAATTTCTTTCTTCAGAGTCTTGAAGTTCTTATTGTACAAATCTTTTACTTGCTTGGTTAAAGTCACACTGAGGTACTTTATATTATTTGGGTCTATTATGAAGGGTGTCCTTTCCCTAATTTCTTTCTTGGCTTGTTTCTCTTTTGTGTAGAGGAAGGCTACTGATTTATTTGAGTTAATTTTATACCCAGCCACTTTGCTGAAGTTGTTTATCAGCTTTAGTAGTTCTCTGGTGGAACTTTTGGGATCACTTAAATATACTATCATATCATCTGCAAATAGTGATATTTTGACTTCTTCTTTTCCGATCTGTATCCCCTTGACCTCCTTTTGTTGTCTGATTGCTCTGGCTAGAACTTCAAGAACTATATTGAATAAGTAGGGAGAGAGTGGGCAGCCTTGTCTAGTCCCTGATTTTAGTGGGATTGCTTCAAATTTCTCCCCATTTAGTTTAATGTTAGCAACTGGTTTGCTGTATATAGCTTTTACTATATTTAGGTATGGGCCTTGAATTCCTATTCTTTCCAGGACTTTTATCATGAAGGGGTGTTGAATTTTGTCAAATGCTTTCTCAGCATCTAATGAAATGATCATGTGGTTTTGTTCTTTCAGTTTGTTTATATAATGGATTACATTGATGGTTTTCCTTATATTAAACCATCCCTGCATGCCTGGGATGAAGCCTACTTGATCATGGTGGATGATTGTTTTGATGTGCTCTTGGATTCGGTTTGCCAGAATTTTATTGAGTATTTTTGCGTCGATATCCATAAGGGAAATTGGTCTGATGTTCTCTTTCTTTGTTGTGTCTTTGTGTGGTTTAGGTATAAGAGTAATTGTGGCTGCATAGAAGGAATTAGGTAGTGCTCCATCTGTTTCAATTTTGTGGAATAGTTTGGATAATATTGGTATGAGGTCTTCTATGAAGGTCTGATAGAATTCTGTACCAAACCCGTCTGGACCTGGGCTCCTTTTGGTTGGGAGACCTTTAATGACTGCTTCTATTTCCTTAGGAGTTATGGGGTTGTTTAACTGGTTTATCTGTTCCTGATTTAACTTCGGTACCTGGTATCTGTCTAGGAAATTGTCCATTTCCTGCAGATTTTCAAGTTTTGTTGAGTATAGGCTTTTGTAGTAGGATCTGATGATTTTTTGAATTTCCTCTGAATCTGTAGTTATGTCTCCCTTTTCATTTCTGCTTTTGTTAATTTGGACACACTCTCTGTGTCCTCTTGTTAGTCTGGCCAAGGCTTTATCTATCTTGTTGACTTTCTCAAAGAACCAATTTTTGGTTCTGTTGATTCTTTCTGTGGTCCTTTTTGTTTCTACTTGGCTGATTTCAGCTCTGAGTTTGATTATTTCCTGTCTTCTACTCCTCCTGGGTGTATTTGCTTCTTTTTGTTCTAGAGCTTTTAGGTGTGCTGTCAAGCTGCTGACATATGCTCTCTCCTGTTTCTTTCTGCAGGCACTCAGAGCTATGAGTTTTCCTCTTAGCACAGCTTTCATTGTGTCCCATAAGTTTGGGTATGTTGTACCTTCCTTTTCATTAAATTCTAAGAAGTCTTTAATTTCTTTCTTTATTTCTTCCTTGACCAGGTTATCGTTGAGTAGAGCATTGTTCAATTTCCACGTATATGTGGGCATCTTCCCTTATTGTTATTGAAGACCAGTTTTAGGCCGTGGTGGTCTGATAGCACGCATGGGATTATTTCTATCTTTCTGTACCTGTTGACGCCCGTTTTCTGACCAATTATATGGTCAATTTTGGAGAAAGTACCATGAGGAGCTGAGAAGAAGGTATATCCTTTTGCTTTAGGTTAGAATGTTCTATAAATATCTGTTAAGTCCATTTGGTTCATGACTTCTCTTAGTCTGTCTACGTCTCTGTTTAATTTCCGTTTCCATGATCTGTCCATTGATGAGAGTGGGGTGTTGAAATCTCCTACTATTATTATGTGAGGTGCAATGTGTGTTTTGAGTTTTAGTAAGGTTTCTTTTACGTATGTAGGTGCCCTTGTATTTGGAGCATAGATATTTAGGATTGAGAGTTCATCTTGGTGGGTTTTTCCTTTGGTGAATATGAAGTGTCCTTCCTTATCTTTTTTGATGACTTTTAGTTGAAAATTGATTTTATTTGATATTAGAATTGCTACTCCAGCTTGCTTCTTCAGACCATTTGCTTGGAAAGTTGTTTTCCAGCCTTTCACTCTGAGGTAGTGTCTGTCTTTGTCTCTGAGGTGTGTTTCCTGTAGGCAGCAGAATGCAGGGTCCTCATTGCATATCCAGTTTGTTAATCTATGTCTTTTTATTGGGGAGTTGAGACCATTGATGTTGAGAGATATTAAGGAATAGTGATTATTGCTTCCTGTTATATTCATATTTGGATGTGAGGTTATGTTTATGTGCTTTTCTTCTCTTTGTTTTGTTGCCAAGACGATTAGTTTCTTGCTTTTTCTAGCTTGCCTCCTTATGTTGGGCTTTACCATTTATTATCCTTTGTAGTGCTGGATTTGTAGAAAGATATTGTGTAAATTTGGTTTTGTCATGGAATATCTTAGTTTCTCCATCTATGTTAATTGAGAGTTTTGCAGGATACAGTAACCTGGGCTGGCATTTGTGTTCTCTTAGGGTCTGTATGACATCTGTCCAGGATCTTCTGGCTTTCATAGTCTCTGGCGAAAAGTCTGGTGTGATTCTGGTAGGTCTGCCTTTATATTTTACTTGACCTTTTTCCCTACTGCTTTTAATATTCTTTCTTTATTTTGTGCATTTGGTGTTTTGACTATTATGTGACGGGAGGAGTTTCTTTTCTGGTCCAATCTATTTGGAGTTCTGTAGGCTTCTTGTTTGCCTATGGGTATCTCTTTCTTTAGGTTAGGGAAGTTTTCTTCTATGATTTTGTTGAAGATATTTACTGGTCCTTTGAGCTGGGATTCTTCATTCTCTTCTATACCTATTATCCTTAGGTTTGATCTTCTCATTGAGTCCTGGATTTCCTGTATGTTTTGAACCAGTAGCTTTTTCCATTTTACATTATGTTTGACAGTTGAGTCGATGATTTCTATGGAATCTTCTGCTCCTGAGATTCTCTCTTCTATCTCTTGTATTCTGTTGGTGATGCTTGTATCTATGGCTCCTTGTCTCCTCCTTTGGTTTTCTATATCCAGGGTTGTTTCCCTGTGTTCTTTATTGATTGCTTCTATTTCCATTTTTAATTCCTTCAACTGTTTGTGTTTTCCTGGAATTCTTTCAGGGATTTTTATGATTACTCTCTGTAGGCTTCTACTTGTTTATTTATGTTTTCCTGCGTTTCTCTAAGGGAGTTCTTCATGTCTTTCTTGAAGTCCTCCAGCATCATGATCAAATATGATTTTGAATCTAGATCTTGCTTTTCTGGTGTGTTTGTATATTCAGTGTTTGCTTTGGTGGGAGAATTGGGCTCCGATGATACCATGTAGTCTTGGTTTCTGTTGCTTGGGTTCCTGAGCTTGCCTCTCCCCATCAGATTATCTCTACTGTTACTTTCTTCTGCTATTTCTGACAGTGGCTAGACTGTCCTATAAGCCTGTGTGTCAGGAGTGCTGTAGACCTGTTTTCCTGTTTTCTTTCAGCCAGTTATGGGAACAGAGTGTTCTGCTTTCGGGCGTGCAGTTTTTCCTATCTACAGGTCTTCAGCTGTTCCTGTGGGCCTGTGTCGTGAGTTCACCAGGCAGGTCGCTTGTAGCAGAAAAGTTGGTCTTACCTGTGGTCCTGAGGCTCAAGTTTGCTGGTGGGGTGTTGCTTATGAGCTCTCCTTGGGGGCAGCAACTAGGAGGATCGGCTCTGCCCTCTCCGGGAGCCCCCGTGCACCAGAGTCCCAGATGGTGTTTGGTGTTTTCCTCTGGAGTCAGAGATGTTGGCAGAGTGTAGTCTCTTCTGGTTTCCCTGGCGTGTCTGCCTCTCTGAAGGTTTAGTTCTCCTTCCCATGGGATTTGGGTGCAGAGAACTGTTTATCTGATCGGTCCCTTCAGTTTCCGGCAGTGTCTCAGACGCAGCGGACTTGCTGCTCCTGTGCCCTTATCCAAGGGAACCCAGAGGCCATATACAGTTTCCTCTTGGGCCAGGGATGTGGGCAGGGGTGGGCAGTGTTGGTGGTCTCTTCAGCTCTGCAGTCTCAGGAGTGCCCACCTATCCTGGTGGTGAGCTCTCTCTCCCACGGGGTTTGGGAGCAGTCATCTCTGACCTTTCAATTTACCCATTACTGAAAGAAAGGCAATAAAAAGACCGAAGAGATGACTCAGCAGTTAACAGAATTTGCCGATGTCATAGAAGACCAGAGCTTGGTTCTTCGTACCTGTGTCAGGGGCCTCTGTGGAACTAATGTCCTCCTCTGAACTCTAGGGGCACCTGCACTTATGTGCATATGCAGACACATGATTTTAGAATTTTTTTTTCATCTTAAAAAGAGACACAGTAAGACTGTATGTTTATGACAACAGTCCATGATCACTGTGCCACATTTCTAAGTCACTCTCAAGGACAAGAGTTCAAAAACACAAATGTGGACATTTCTAACGTGAGGAGTGAAAGGAAGTGGGAGGTTCGTGAAGGTTTAATATAAGGTAAGGCATTTGTGTGGCCTAGTCATTCTCGTGGAAGGTCCCAAAGGGCAAAACCAACAGGGCTAAGGACTTAGAGATAAAGTGCATAGCCTCAGCCCAAACTACTGATCAAAAGCCCTGTGGGTGGAGTCACTGATCTATGAGAATCCCTTTAAGTAATTCTGATGCACCCTACTATTTGAGATCCACTGCCAGCACGTATTTAGGATTTAATTTATTGCAAATACCCATGTCCTTTATGGAGTGGGATGTTTTTCATAGGACCACGGTAAGTCTCCATGCATCATAAACCACTAAGCCTCAAGCTGACATTTACTGCTTCTCCACTGAAAGCAAGGAGGTTAGCTCCCCCTTTCAACTTAGGTTCCTGTTAGGTTATAGCACACAATAGAAATGTCTATATAGGTTTCACACACACACCCCTTATACAACATGGGATCCTTGTCACTAAATTTATCAGGAAAGTAAAGAGCTTGGGAAGTAATCTTCCTTTTTATGTAAAAAGCATGAAGACTAGATGCTGATGCTGATGCTGATGCTGATGCTAGTCTCTCTCTCTCTCTCTCTCTCTCTCTCTCTCTCTCTCTCTCTCTCTCTCTCTCTCTCCTTTCTGCATTTGTATGCAGTAAGCAGTGATCAGGTGCCTGAATCTTTTAGAGCAACTCAAAGACACAGTCCAAGTCATATGACTTTACTATCATAAGTATTGACTAAAAACACGTAACATGTAAGCTGCTTCTACAGTTTAACCATATTTTAATCAAACATTGTTATTGTTTAAACAATATTTCTATTATTTCTATGCCTATATGTAAAACGTTTTCATGATGTCCTGTCGTCCTGCAAAACATCTTTTGATCATCCTTTGCTGGGCCCTGTGCTAGATGCTGAAGATACGGCAAAGACTCAGTCCCTGTCAACACGGACCTTGGAGGTTGGTAGAGATAGACAAGAGCCTAGGTAATTACAAAACAGCATGATAAGTGTTATGATAGGTGAAATAAAGGGTGCCACTGGAACTCTTCTCAATAAAAATGCAACGTAACTGCTGTCTGAGTGATTTATTGCTCTTGATTATAAAATATGCTTGCAAGATAGAAGCTCACTCCTACTCATCCTTCAGAAGGCAGCTCCAGTTGTCATGTCCTCACACCCTCCAGTGAGTCTTGTCCCCCACCACCCTACCCCCGCCACTTGAGATTAGAGTCCTTTCCATGGGCATCCATCAAATGCTGTATTTCTATTACAGCCTTGCTCACACTGCATTCCAATGGTCTGTTCAAATGTCTATCACTCTGATATACTCTCAGCTCTTGGAGGGCAAGGACTCTATATTATTTGTCTTTGTGATTTTTAGTATAAAGCTAACATCAATACTCTTTCATATTCTTTTATTGCATGATTTAGGCTTGCCTCTCTGCTATGAATCACTGCTATACGCTTTATCACCTGGGGGGGGGAGAGAATGGGCTTTTCTCTTGATCTTTTTAACTGCTGGAGACATGAACTCATTATAGGTGCTTCTCCTAGTCAGGTTTAAATGGAACATGCACCTTAATATTACCCCACAGTTAGGATTAACGGAGAAGGTAATTTCTATATGAATTCTATCTGCATACTATCACGACCTCCCTTCATGATTTGTTGACCTGGCTAGTGTTTCTCCATTGCTCTCTTGTTCCAGGTGAACCTACCCTTCGAGGGAATGAAAACAAGCCTGTAGTGACTGTGGCTATTCCTGGTTGTCAACTTGATTATATCTGAAAAGAACAATGACCCAGAATTGGAGGCCTCACCTGATCCAGATCTTGAGGCTGGAAGACACAAGTTTCTGACCTGGATCTTGGCATGGAGATCTTGAGACATAGTGGTTATGAGTCCCAAGAGACTAAGGCAAGATCTCTGAGTTCAAGGTCATCTTAGGACAAAACAAGTCCCAGATCCAGGTGTGATGGTATACACCTTTAATCTGGGAACATCTAGAGATGTACATAAGGACTTTGGAAGAGGGAAAATTTGTTCTTCTTCACCTGCTTGCATTTACTTGCCAGCACATCTGTTGAAATGTACTAGTCTTGTGGGACTGAGCAACTACTAGAGCCCTAGACTTCCCATTCACAGCTGACCACTGATGGGGTAGTTGAACTGCAGACTATAAGTCATCACATCAAATTCCCTTACTATATAGAGACTATCCATAAGTTCTGATTCTAGAGAGCCCTGACTAAGACAGAACCTAAACTGTAAATGTGATTAAATCTAAGTTATGCAATGGTGTTGCAGTACCTAACGTGCTGCCTCATCCAGGCTGGTTTCTTAGATGTAAAAAGTAGGGAAGACTTAGTCACCAAATGAAGAGTAAATGAAGTGTAAAGCTTTTGACTTGACACAGTAAAAAAGGATACATTTTATATAATGGTTCATTTTACACATGCGAACAAACGCTTGGTTATATGTGTATAAATATATTCCAAAAATATTTATTTATCTTTATTTATCTTCAAACCCTTACAATAGGTTGACACTCCTTGACATTTCTAGTCTGTCTTTTTCTATTCAATTACAAACTTTTGTGCAGGAGGGCTAGGCTAGTGAGAATGTCACTCCCAATCTAACAGTAAGAAAAGGTTAGACAATTTGTAAAATCACAGATAATTTTACTGTTGTATTAATGTCAGATCCCAAAGAAACAACTCTTACTGAGTATCTGTGGTTCCTCCCAACAATTAGGGCCCTACTCTAAACCTGTCCCTCCTAGGGCTTGGGCTTTCTTTGCTTAGTCTCTCTTCCTACATAATCCTGCCATATTTGACCTCTTGCTCTCTTGGTCTCCTGATTCTCTTATGACCTTTTGCTCTACTGATCATCTCCTGTCTTCTTTTGTCTCCCTCTCTCCTTTCTTCCTCTTTTACTTCCTCCCTCCTCTCATGACCCCATCTGTGAGTCTGTTGCCCATGTTCAATCTGGATCCTTCCAGACTGTTCTATGCCTTTTATATCTACAACAAAACCTTCTCCTCAAGCATAACTAGGAGTGGTCCTGTCCTCATTTTTCATTCAGTTACTATAGGATCTCTCTGTAAAGTCAGAATAACATTGAACTCAAATTCTGAGATTACAGGACTGCACCACCATACCTGGTCTATAAATTTGTTTGAAGCTATCAGTAACCCAAAGTTTCCAGGCAGCTGGTTAAATTTAATTAAGTGATAAGTGGTTCTGATGAGAGATGAGACACACACTGTGTTAACTCTGGCAGAAACAAGAAAGAGAGATAGGTAGATCATAAAAGGGATCATGAGGAAACAGAAAGAGTATAGCCAATTTTCTGGCCCCCAATACTGGGACTTGAAACTGTCTTGCAAACACTAGGCAAGAGCTCTACAGTGAGCCTTCTTGACTATAGCTCTTCTTGTCTCATTTTAATTTTGAGACAGGGGGAGGAGCTTGCTAAGTGGCTCCAGCTTGTTCTGACCTCATGATAGGGTAAAATCTGGGTTTGAACTGTCACCCTCATGGTTTAGCCTTGTATCTGGGATTGCAGAGTTGTCACACCAGGACCTTCTATAGCAAACTTCACTTTCAAAAATTTGAATCACTGGCAAATCCACTTATGAGAGGATTTTTGTATCACCTGTCCAGATGTTACTCAGGAGTGAGATCCAGGATCTCAAAAGAAAGACAGATTGTGAGACACATTTGAATGAATTTCCTTGAGAGGGTGGACATCCTGCTTCTGTCACCATGTCCCTCAACTGACACAAAACAGAATTCGGCTGCTGCGTTGGGAAGAGACTAAGTCTCCCCAACACACACACACACACACACACACTCTCTCTCTCTCTCTCTCTCTCTCTCTCTCTCTCTCTCTCTCACAAATGCACACTCTAAACTTGGAGTTGGTGAGTGTGATGGTTATTCCTGGTTGTCAACTTGACTACATCTCCAATGAACTACAAAAATGGAGGACATACCCTGAAACCAGATCTTGAGGCTGGAAGACAGACTTCTGACATAGATCTTCACATGGGATGACACTCACTTTTGAGGCATTGTGGCCATGAAAAGCTTAGGCCCAGGCCACGTAATACATTCTTTTGATCCCAGGAGACTGAGGCAAGCAGATTTCTGAGTTCAAGGCCAGCCTGGGACAGAGCAAGTTCCAAATTCAGGCATGGTACACACCTTAAATCTGGGCCACACATTCTGCTGGAGGCCTGCATAAGGATGAATGAAGAAGGCAGACTCACTGTTCTCCTGCTTGCACTTACTTGCCAGCACATCTGTTGGAACCCACTTCTTCAGGATTCCAGCTTATACAGAAGACCAGCTGAAACAACTAGCCTCGTGGAGCTGAGCAACTTCTAGATTCTTGGACTTCCTGTTCACAGCTTCCCATTGTTGGGTTAGTTGGACTACAGACTGTAAACCATTACAAAAAATTCCCTTCATATACAGAAGTATTCCATAAGCTCTATGACCCTAGAGAACCCTGACCAATACAGAGAGCTATAGTCAACTAGCCAGAACAGGTTCCCTTTTGTTTGTTTTTTAAGTAAATTAAGACTGGAATAAAGCCCCTCTACTTTGTTTCCTCATCTGTGGGTGCTTTCATATCCTGACCTCAGAATTACATTGGAATGGGAGAAGAATTAGAAGCTCCATCTTGAAGGCAAGACCTAGTGAACACAGACCAGTAATCCTATCCTCAAGATACCCCTAAAGTCCTCCCAAGCCTTTCATCCTCTGTGGGGCTCAGCAAAGCAGCATTTCTTTGGCAGATGGAGAACAATCCCACTGCATTAGTCTGTATGATCAGGAGTACTGTGGCTGGGCTCCACCATCATATGATGTAGTGTTTAGAACTTGGCTATATTGAGGCTTGATCTTCTAAGTGAACTTTGTGTTTAGAACTGACCTACAGTGAGGCCTGATGGCTGAGAAACAACCGTAAGTCAGAGAGGGTAAATCTAACCTGTCAAAGGGTGAGAGAGGGTCCTGGGAGCAAGAGACCCAGAAGTTGACAAGCCAAAGGGTAAGAGTGACAAGCTTGGCTCAGACAGACACAGCCTAGAGAAAGTGACTCTACCCTGAGTGCCTGGAGCTGATCTCCTTGACAGAATAACTCTGGAATTTAATAGCTTTGAACCAGGGGCCAGAAGGGAGGTTAAACCTCAGGAACTATCTATCTACCACTAAATGCTGTTTTATCCAATGACCTTGAAGTTCTAGTGAGTATTTGACACCCAGGGCTGCATCCCTCCAGCAAGGTGGCTAATTCTTAGACCATCTTCAAAGATAGGCTCACTGTTCAGTTTTCAGTGTGTGGTTGCTCCCCAAACTCCTGAAACATGTGAAAGACACCCTATCCATATGGTTTGTTAGTTCAGGAGGTACTACTGCCTGGGGTGTTTTGAAAAGATGAGAGAACCTGCCCATCCCACAGACTGCAAAACCAACTGGCCCCAAAAGTCCCTAGTACATACATAAAGAAGATCCTTAAGTGAGCATGGGTCTGGCTGACAGCAGATGCTTGTCTGGTAATGGTTTCATGCAAATGTTGAGTAGCATAATTCCAGAGTGCACAAGCTCTCCCCAACCTATTCCCTAGCCTCCACAGATATAATTAGCAGCCATAAATTTCATTGTTTAGTTTTTGTTATGTATATTAATAATATACAACAGTGGGCTTGTATGTTCATACGGTGTATTCTGATTTTATGCAATACATACTGTCCTTTCTTGCTCTCCCCATATTCCTGCTGATCTTCCTCTTTCCAGCTGGTCCTCTATTTCCATGTGTGTCTGTATCTATGTTTTGCTTTACGAGCCAGAGAGTTTAATGAGGGTTATTTGCAGTAGCGTTGGCAACTCAGCAGTGGCCACACTACAGAAGCAAATGTCTTCTCTTCCCCATCAATTTTTGTGTATTTTGCTTTCCAATTTCTTATTCAAGAAGATGTTTCCATTTTTATAGAATACAGTTTTTTTGATTTTTCAAAGATGTCTTCTACTTAGTATGTGTTGTATTTTTAAAAGAATATTGCCTAACTCAAGGTCATCACAAAAGGTCTTCAGTCATTTTAGACTTTCAAGGTTGATGTTTTGTCTAGAATGTCTAAATTGGACATCACTGGTAGCCTTGATTTTTTATAAAGCTCGGGGTCAAGATTCTATAGATGAATGTCTACAGGTAGAATCTGTATGGCCTTCTGTGACCATTCACCCAAGTCACATGGTTTTGCTTCTCCCATAATTCAGATTCATAGGAAAGGAGGATCACCAGCCACACTTCTCAATGGAAGGGGAATCTATTCATAATTTTAAGACTATAAGGTGGAACATCTTTTCATAGTTACTGGGGAGACTACAACCTGCCACCCCACTCCAAAACCAAATAAAGATACTGTAATTTCTACATTCAGTCTCTGAGAAAAAGAGGCAGAAAGCTTGGTGGGGCTCTAGATCTGAGAGACAACTTGGGGTACATTTCAGTAAGCTGCTTAGAATGGTTCATCTGCTTTGAACTTTGAAAGGTTGGCAAATTTATCACACTCAGAACAGGGGAATTTCTATAGATGAACTAGTAACTGAGAAAAGTGTGGTTGACTATTCTTGGTTGTCAATATCTAGTTGACTCTACCTGGAATTACCTAAAACCTAAGCTGCCAAACACAGTGAGGGATTTTTCTTAATTGGACCATTTGAAGGGAGATAGCCTCCTTAAATCTGGGTCACACCTTCTGGTGGCAGACTATAGAAAGGACAAGGAAGAAGGAAGGTTTTGGTCTTTGCCTGCTTTCCCTCACTCTCTCTGGCAAGTTCATTCCTTTACTAGGATTACAGCCTGCTTCTTCAGGATTCTGATGTATGCTGAAGACTAGCTGAGACATCATGAGGTTTCATGGAGTGAGCAACTATTGAATTCTTGAACTTTTCAATGGGAGACAACCATTGTTGTAATAGTCAGACCACAGACTTTAAGCCATTTTAATAAACCATACACACATACATACACATACACATACACACACACACACACACACACAGAGAGAGAGAGAGAGAGAGAGACAGAGAGAGAGAGAGAGAGAGAGAGAGAGAGAGAGAATTTCTCTTCCTTCTAGAGAACTCTGACTAATAGAAGCAGAGAGAAATCACAAAGCTCTTCTGAGGAAAATCACAATAGCAATAATAACAGAGACCCCTAGGATTTGGAGTAAAGCCATGTGCTTTTTGCCAAGTTAGAATTACTGTGTCCTTTTAAGAAATGGTTTCTTACTAATTGTCTTGATAGAAGCAGAAAGTCATGTCATTAGGAAACTAGGCAATCATGGAACTTTATTGCAAAAAAAGGATGTATATCTGATATGACAAGCCAAAAGGTATCCAGCAGCCCTGTAAAATTAAGTGAGAAGAGCATAACTAAGTTTGATGAATTGGTCCCATGGCAACACTCCCATGGCATTGCTGACCTCACACAACCTTTACAGACCATGACTCATGACTTGTGGTAACTATCTACATTGGTTCTTCTAACTTTGCTTGGTTAGGGAATCGTCAGAAACAAGTTTGGGATTTACAAATGCTGTTATCTCCTGGAATAGGCTCAGAATATGTTATTTGTATTGTAGAGGAATGGTCTTTAAGAAGTTGTTACTGAAGAAGATGTGGGGAAAAGCTTACTCAAAGAATTAACAGATAATCTCCATTCCCAGTGTCTTAGCTTAGGTTTTATTGCTGTGACAAGATACCATGACCAAGGCAACTCTTACAAAGGAAAGCATTTAATTGGGGGCTGGCTTACAGTGTCAAAGGTTTAGTCCATTATCATCATGATGGGAAGCATCTCAGAGTGCAGTCAAACATAGTGCTGAAAAGAGGGGACTCTGCTACACTTGTGCATAGGAAACCTACAATGACATACTTTCTTCAATAAGGCTGTATAAACTCCAACAAGGTCACACCTTCTAATAGTGCCACTGCCTATTGGCCAAGCATTCACATACATGAGTATTGTAGGGCGGGGGCGCGCATACCTATTAAAACAACCCACCCAGCCACTGCAGTGCTGGCTAAATAGTACCTTGGTAACAGAAGTGAAAGTGAAGCTTTTGCTCAACAGCATTATTCCCATCGAGGGTGATCTAATGATGTCCAGTGAGCATTCTGTTTTTCTGTAGTTGCTTACACTCTGAGATTTCTTAATATGCATCATAACGATGGTGTAGTGATGGGAGTTGGGGACCAGTAGGCCATTTGGCAGTAAGTTGACTACACTGGATTTCTGTCATGCAGGAAGCATTGGTATTTAAAAAGATACCTATTGTGAATTTTCTTTTTCATTAACCATGCCTACAATTATAATTGTAGACTTGGTGAATGTCATAAATTGCTATAGATTCTGATTTGCTACAGAGGAGAGAACTCATATTATAGGGAGTAAATAAATGTACTAACATTGGTAGAATTTATTTTTCTTATGATATATCCATCAATTGGCTGCAAACAAAACCCTGATAAGGTTGGCTTATTGTTGTATGTTGTGGAACAGTAACTACATGTGATGTTTTCCCATAAATGAACCATTATGGTTTTCAAGCCATAATGAGGTTTAAAAATAGTCATCAAATGCCTCCAAATGCTATCTGTCTTAGTCAATGTTCTATTGCTGTGAAGAGACACCATGACCACAGCAAGTCTTATAAGGGAAGCATTTAATTGGGACTTGCTTACTGTTTCAGAGGGAAAGTCCATTATTATCATAGTGGAAAGTGTGGCAGAATGCAGGCAGACATGGTGCTGTGAAGGGATCTAAGAGTTCTACATTTGTATGCATAGACAGCAGAAAGAAAGAGCCACTTGGCCTGGCTTGGACTTTTGAAACCTTAACACCCACCACCTGTGACACATTTCCTCCAAATAGGTCATGCCTACTAATCCTTTCAACTATATAAGCCTATAGGGACCACTCTTATTCAAACATTCTATGGCATTATTCTCATAGGCTTCTAGCCATATCTTAATGCAAAAAAAATGCATTCAGTACAATTTCAAAAGTCCTCACAGTCTCAACACTGTTTAAAAATCCAAAGTTCAAAGTCTCTTCTGAGATCTTTTAACTGTAACCCCTGTAAAATCAAAATAGAAAAGCAGATCACATGCTTCCAACGTACAATGGTGCAAGACATACATTACCATTCCAAAAGGGGAGAAAAGGGAGCATAGTGAGGAAATATTGAACCAAAGCAAGACCAAAAACCAGTTGGGGAAAACTCTGAACTCCGCATCTCCATGTCTGATGTCAAAACTTTCCAACTCCTTTCAGCTTTTTTAACTGCAACATAACTTCTTTCTCTTGGGTTGGTTCCACACTCTGTTACCAGCTCTCCTTGGCAGGTATGTCACGACTTTGACATCTCTAGTTAATATCTTCAGGTCTCCAATGAAACCCAAGCTTTACACAATGGCTTCACACACTTGGCCTCAGTGACTTTTCTTAGTCACGGAGGGAGATTCTCTAACCCCTTTCTTATATCCTTGACTCAAAAGCCAGAATCAAGTGGCTGAAGCTGCCAAATTCTGCTTCTTCCTGGGCCTGGAACATGGTCCCCTTGTTCAATTACATCTGCATCAATTTTCTGGTCTTGATAGCTTCCTTTACTGTTCGAGCTTTTAAAAATTCCTTTTCACAAGTTAGAAGCTCAGCTGGCTGGGGTCTTGCCCTGAGGTTGCCATTCACTTTATTTCATTTATCATTGGGCTTTTCTTTAAACCTTTTATCGTCCCAAGTCCTAGACTCAGCTCCATTACACTCCCTGGTGTTCTTTACCTCCTCAAACTGTACATTTTGTATTTTTCCTTGGTTAGCTTGCTCCTTTTCATTATATATTTTCATAAGAGTGACCACTAATAACCACACAATACATTCAATACTAGGTTGTCTTGAAATTTCCTCTGCCAATACCATTAATTCAAAACTCTTCAATTTAGCCTCAGGCACAAGGACAGAAAACAGGTACATTCGTCACCAAAATAC
Source organism: Rattus norvegicus (assembly GCF_021556685.1). Taxonomy (NCBI): domain Eukaryota; kingdom Metazoa; phylum Chordata; class Mammalia; order Rodentia; family Muridae; genus Rattus; species Rattus norvegicus. The sequence goes on along the minus strand of NC_141535.1, from coordinate 24,123,467 downwards.
TATATGAATACTCTGTAGACCACTTACTATAGTTTTCTCCTCTGAAATCTCTTAAGCAGGGCTATCATAATCTATATTCCTCTCAGCACCACTGTCTTCCTACTAGCATGGCCCATTAAGCAATGATTAAAGCATTCAGCTGTGTTCCAAATCCAAAATTCACATCCCATCAACAAACAACATGGTCAGGCATCCCATAGCAATATCCTTCTGCCTGGTGCCAACGTCTGACTTAGTCAGTGTTCTGTTGCTGTGGAGAGACACCATGACTCTTATAAAGATAAGCATTTAACTGGAACTTGCTTAGAGTTTCAGAGAATTAGCCTAATATCAACAAGTTGGGAAGCATGGTAGCATGCAGGCAGACACAGTGCTGGAGAAAAAGCTGAGAGTTCTACATCTAGATCTACAGGCAGCATGAAGAGAGGGCTACTGGGCCTGGCTTTGGCCACTCAAGCCCAACCTCCAGTGCCACACTTTCTCCAACAAGGCCACACCTCCTAATCCTTTCCAAAGCTCTAGTCCCTGAGCATTCAAATCGATGAGTCTACAGGGACCATTCTTATTCAAACCACCACACCGTCTAACATCATTTTTATACAATGCTGGCTTTCGTTCTCTCTAGATATTAGGGTTTAAAGGATGAGGAATGTTTAATAATGTAGCACAGGTCTGTAATGCCAGCATTTGAAGAAATGAGACAGGAGGATGTCTAGTTTAAAGACACTCTAGATGATATAGCAAGATCTGTTTCAAGTAAAACAAATGTATACCAACTGTTTAACAGTGATGACCATAGCTTCATTCAAAAAGAGTGAGCACAAAAGACTCACTCTTAAATGGCCTAACTATGTCTTGAAGTAGACATTGGAAAGTTCTTTGTCCATTAAACCTCTATATTTTCTCACTTTAAGAGCAAATTTCTCATTGCTTGAGTCTTGGTGGGTCTTAGGGTACTGAATGCTTTTCTCGGTGCCACAGTGGTCAGAGACTATCTTTTCCAAACCTCAGAACTATGGCTTGAGCATGACATCTAGGCTCACACAATCAGATTTGGCTTTGAATCTTTAAAAAAATGTTTTGTTTTGTTTTTTTAAAATTCACTCTCATGGTTTGAATATACTTGACCCAGGGAGTGGCACTATTTGGAAGTGTGGCCTTGTTGGGGTGGATTTAACACCCTTGTCTGTGGTGGGGTGGGCTGTGAAGGTATCCTGGTTCCCAGTCGAGATAAGGTTGAAACCCTGGTGACCCTCAAATGGACAGTAGGCGTTTCCCTAAACTCCTAGGAGGCCAGGCCCCTCTCACATAGCTATAGCCCCCCCACAGCTCCCTGTAGAGACCATCAGTCACATAGAAGCAGGACCATGCCCTCCCAAATGTAGATAAGGTCTTCCCAAGTTCTCAGACCAAGCCAATAGGAAGTACCTGCTGTCAGACCCTGACCCAACCCAAAACAGTATATAAGAATCCTATACAGAAGGTATAGGATTAAAGGTACCTGAGAACTACTCTGTCACCTGAGGGCTTCTATAGTAAGAGCTGTAACACTGCCATTTGGGGAAGAGATCTGTTTTCCTGAAATTGTTGCCAGAAGTTCCTCTGCATCCCTTGCTGGCCAGCCAGCCTCCAGCGGTGGAGATGGAGGTGGGGCAGCTGCTGCAGTCGAGGTGAGTCCCCCTTCCTGGTTAAGTTCTCTCCCCTTCACCTGGATCCTCACACCTGATCAGGACAGAGATCTCCATGGAAAGCCTCCACTCCAGTATGAAGGCCAACACTTGTCCTAGCTGCCCAGAAGTCAGTATTCCGGTAGCAGCCTTCAGATGAAGATGTAGAACTCTCAGCTCTTCCTGCACCGTGCCTGCCTGGATGCTGCCATGTTCCTATCTTGATGATACTGGACTAAACCTCCAAACCTGTAAGCCAGCTCTAAGGACACTTTCTCCCATGTTGTTTCTGCTGTTACTGCCTGAGCTGATTATATATTCTGTTAGGTTCTGTGTGTGTCCTCAGAAACCAAACACTGTAGAAGCCAGTCAAACTGCTTTCTTTGTTCTATAGTTACCTGCAATAATCTTGGACCTGAACCGAACACCCAGTAGCATTTCCTACATCCACCCATGTATAAGCTTTTATGGTATTCACCTTTATAAGCTGCTCCCCCCTCCCCCATGCACTTCCAACATAAGAGAGACACCTGCACCAATTATTTGGAACCAGATTTCCATTTTGAGTAGGGTGTGAGTAAAGTGTAAGTTCCCAAGATCTCCCTGGGAACTGATGTTTCTACTTGGTAGAAAGAGATATGTATGTGGGCAACCAAATTCCTGATTGAGACAAGAGTGCTACACAAGGCAAGTCCCCTGCCACAGTCAAATACCCCAACTAATGGGAGCAGGAGAACTGTACAACAAAGACGTGTTCCTAAGGAATTCCCCTATCCCTAAATGCAGATTAGGGGAATAACTTGGGACAGATGTTTGTGGATTTTAGGCATAAAAACCCTGTAGGATCTTCACTTGGTGTCACAGTTCATCTCTGGAACCTGAATTGTGACCCTGATTGATAAGTCCTGGGCCATATGCAGTTCTGGACCCCCGTGCTGGCCAAGATGCCTGATTTGCCTGATTTTATTTGTGTGTGTGTGTGTGTGTGTGTGTGTGTGTGTGTGTGTGTGTGTGTTGGGGAGGAGGTAGGGATGAGTTGGGGGTGGGTGGGGGGTGTTCCCTGCCTGCCTGTCTGTCTATCAACCCTATGCATGTCTGATGCACTTGGTCAAAGTGTCTGTTCACAGTAGTAAAACCCTAAGATATTCACTTTATTATGACCCAATCACAGTCCCCTCCCTCCTCTCCTCCCAGCGCCATCCTTACAAATCTCTCCCTCCACTGCCCCCTCCCCTATAGGTATCACCTTGGAGCACGTAGTTCCAGCATGTCTAGGAACTACATCTCCCACTGAGGCCCAACCAGGCAATGCAAGGAGGGGGAAGAGGATCCAATGTCAGGGAACAGAGACTAAGACAGCCCCCACTCCACTTATTAGGGAATCCCTATTGTTATAAGTGTGTAGGGGGTCTAGGTCTAGCTCTGGTAAGCTCCCTGGTTGGTGCCCAGGCTCTGTGAGCCCCCATGGCCCCAGGTTAATTAACTCTGTGGGTCTTCTTGTGCTGTCCTTGTCCAACGTGCTCACTTCTGTCCCCAACTCTTCCACAAGACTCCCCAGGCTTTACTTGTTATTTGGCTGTGGGTCTCTGCACCTGTTTCCATTCACTGCTGGATGAAGCCTCTCAGAAGACAGTTATGCAAGGTTCCTGTCTGCAAGCAAGGCAAAACATTAGTAATAGCGTCAGGGGTTGGTTCTTTCCCATGGGATGGGTCTCGGGTTGGGGCGGTCATTGGTTGGTTGTTCCCTAGTCTCGGCTCCATCTTTGTCCCTGTGCATCTTGTAGGCAAGGCAGACTTTGGGTTGAATGTTCTTTGGGTGTATTGATGTCCCCCTCCCTCCTCTGGAAATCCTGCCTGTCTACAGGAGGTGGTCACTTCAATCTCCATATGCCCCTCAGATAGGAATCTGAGCTAGGGTCACCCACATAGACTCCCCATATCCTCTCCAGTCTCAGGTCTCCAGCAAATCACCAGAGATACTCTGCCCCCACCAGCTTCCATTCCCATTCCCAGCCCTCTCTCTGCTCCCATTCCTCACACCTGGTCGCCATCCCCGTTTCCTCCTCACCCCCTCTCCTACCCGGTTCCTTCTCTCGATCCACCTCAGATGACTATTTAGTTTCCCTTTTTGAGTGAAATTTACACATCCACCCTTGGGACTTCCTTATTACCCAGTTTCTTTGGGTCTGTGGATTGTAGCATCGTTGTCCTCTACTTTATGGCTAATGTCGACTTATATGTGAACACATACCATGCCACAGGTGCCTTTCTGTTGGCCTTGAATCTTAACTGAACCCTGCAAACAGGAAAAGGTGATTAAGTCTCTTATGACTTATGAGCTTGTGTGTGAGCACAATGTCTGTAGTCCTTGTACCAGGATCAGCAGCAGCATCCTCACCAAGCCTGGTGTGACCTTCTAGTGACTCCTACTGCTTAGTTGCTCTGGTTTTTCAGTTTTCTTGTTGATTCTGGGAGCTACCCAATATCCTGTCAATATAACCCTTTAGTGCTAAGTCTATTTCTTGTGATCAAGAATGGTGTGTCTTTGTGCTGCTTGGTTCAAAGTGCTCTTAGTACCTACTTAGGAAGGAAATTGTTGAATGACTCCGTGGCCATCATGTTTTGTATTTTGCACAAATGAATTTTTCTATAGGAACAACATATTCTTATTTTTTTTTACATATAAGGCAGGACAAGACAATTTACTTTATGAAATTTTAATTAAAAATTTCAGGAATATATATATATCATAGAAGAAAATGATAACAATAAAACATTGCAAAGCATCAGGAAGCCAGTGGCAGGAACTGGGATTGGATGGTTGGGGGTGGGTGCTTATGCAGGATCACGTCCTTCTTAGGAAAGCAAACACAGAAGTAAAATCCCTAAGCCAAATCCTTCCTAAGGGAAGGTCGGCCTCTGGTTCAGCCTACTGTTTGTTCGCTGAGTCTTATCCACAGTGAAACTCAGGTGGCAAGCCTCCCAAAGGCTTTACAGACCCACAGTGGCTTAGGCGGAAGCCTCGGGTGAGGCTGTGCTAAGAAGGCTAACAGGTACTGTTGGCACAGGATTTGAGGCTGGAACGTGCCTATGCCCTAGACTAGAGTATATCACACATGGTTTCTATTAGTTTGTGTTCTTTCTCTTCAGTTTTTTCTTTGCTTGTGTGATTTTTTTTAACTTTTATTTTCCTTCCTTTTCTATAGCATGTTAGAATTACATGTTTAAACGTTTTGCTGGGTGTGAAGTACACCCTTGTAATCTCACACTTGGGAGGTAGAGGCAGGAAGACCAGTAATTGATTAGCCCAAATTGCATGAGACCTTTTCTCACAAAAGCAAATGACAACAAAAATTGTTTTCCCCCATTCTATACATCATCATTTTATTATATTACTTATGAAAAGATTTGTCTTTGATAATATTATTAGTTCAAATTTAGCTTCAAGATATAATTTTATACATTCTTGTGGTTGTTCTGTTTGTTTAAAACAGGGTCTCACTACATAGCCTTGGCTAGCCTGGACTGTATGTAGACCAGGCTGGTCTTGAACTCACGGAGATCTATCTACTTGAATGCCGAAATAAAGGTATGTGCCACTATGCCCAACTTACTTTTATAATTACATTTGTGTATTTTTAGGTGAGAGAGTTGCAGTATACACACCATGGCTTGAATGTAGAGGTCAGAGGATAACTTTCGGAAGTTGGTTCTCTTTTTCTACCATGTGTGTTCAAGAAATCAAAACCAGATGATCAGTCTTGACAGCAAGCATCTATAGCCACTGAACCATCTAGCTTACCAGCTTATAATTGGATTTTTAATAGAAACGTATTGACGTAATTGTATTTGATGATAGGGCAATGTAAAGAAGACATTCAAAGTAAATCTCAATGTTCAAATGTTTCTTTATAGAATGAATTGTGACTGAAAATATAGTTATTGGATGAAATTTTCATAATGTCAAAGGACTGAAGATCTCCCATGTAATTACATGTGATTGTTACATTACTAGCTACCCACAATTCATCTGTCATTCCTTTAGCTGTTCTTATCACTTGGTCTTTCTTCTCATTCTGGGGACTGAGGAGATAGTTCAGTGGGTTAGGGCAAGCATGAAGAGCTGGGTTCAAATCTCCAGCACCTGTATAGTAAACCAGATGTGAAAGTGTGCGTCTATGAGCCAGTGTTCTCATAGTGAGGTGGAAGGTGGAGGCAGAATTTCCTGGAAGTTCACTGGCCAGCCAGGGCAAAACAAGGTAAAAAGGAAAGACTGATGTCTAAGTTTGTCCTGTGACCTCCACACACTGTGGCATGCACCTGCCGGAAAGAGTCGTGGTCTGTAAATTCTTCTGAGTGTATCCTTTAAAGTTTCCATGCTGCATAGGTATCCTGTTCCTTTACATTTACCTTTCATGTGGTTCTTAGATATTATGCTTTAGAGTAAGTCAGGCTACAGCTCTGTGGTTGTTTTGCCATTAAAGCCTTTTTAACTGATTTCCATATCAATAGATGCTGTGCCTTGCTATAATGAAAATAACTTCTAAGGATACAATACTTCGTTGTTTGTACTCTCTTAGGAAACAGCTCTCTCCCTGACTTTTCCAGAGGCACCGGACAGCTTATCTGCATTATCAGTGTGGCATTATCTAGATGCCTGCTAGATTGTGTGCATATGTATAGTTTCCTTTGCTTGATTTAGCCTTTAATATTCCTCCAACAACCGTGTCTACAGAGGCTCACAACAAACTTAAGCTCAATCATTTTTTTCCTTCCTTCCTTCCTTCCTTCCTTCCTTCCTTCCTTCCTTCCTTCCTTCCTTCCTTCTGAAAGACCCCTGGAGCAGGGAGACCCTCACTCAAGTCTCGGGATGACATGACCCCCCTAAGAACTCATGAGAGAGCGATCTTGCTGCAATCACAGGAGGTTTATTGATAGGGACGACAGAAACCAGTGCACTGGGGGCGAGACTCGAATCCCACGCAGGGGTAAAGGAGTTTGACCTCGCATGGTTGGAAGAAGGGGTATTTAAAGGAAAAACCATACCGAATCACAAGGAAGAACCTCCTGTTTCTCATGATTGTTCTTTAAGATTTTAATCTAACTTTATGGTTAACCAGTTCCTGCTACTATGGTCAGCTGCTATTATGGTTAGCTAGTTTCTGGAACAAAGTGACTGAACCAGCCGGTGCAATTACTCTTTCTGTGATCAGCTAGTTTCTGGAATAGGCAGTTCCAGGGCCCGCTTTTGGTTTCAACTTTTGTCTAGGGGGCAATTTTAAACTTTTTCCTTTCCTTTCCTTCCTTCCTTCCTCCCTTCCTTCTTTCCTTCCTTCCTTTTTCTTTCTAATACACATGGTGGCACCACCTCTAGAGGCTGAGACATAAGAATTAAAAATTCAATGCCAGCTGTGAAAAGGCAGCCAGGCCCAGTCTGAAGATAAAAACTTAAAGGGTGCATGTGTGTTTGAGCGGGGGGTGGGGGTGGGGGGCTCAATGGTCTTTGTGTGTGTGACCCTGGGTTCAACTCCCAATATGGAGAAGAAAGGGATGGGGCTATTAATTTCTTTATTTTTAAAATTAGATTCATTCAGTTATTCGGGATGGGAGCATGCGTTTGTCATGGCATGCATATAGCAGTCAGAGGAACTGCTATTCCACCAAATGAGAGCAAGGGATTGAACTCAGGTCGTTAGGCTTGGCAGCAAGTGCCTTTTGCTCACTGAGCCTGATCACTAGCCCTATTTAATTCCTTTATGGTTCTTTGTTGACGGTCTTACTGACTATGGCCTCTAACCCCCATGAAAGCAAGGCAATGCCTGCCTGTCTGTTTGTTGTTGTATTTCTAGTACTTAGCACAGTTTCCCTGACAAATGCTAGATTCTTGGTGAGTTGGTGAAAAGAATGGATGAGTATTAACCAGTTTGACACTTTCCATTTTCCAAAGGGAGCTACATGACACACCCACTTGAAACACAGCCCCTTGAGAGTCTTCCTCATAGCCTAGACATACCCCTAGCACTCTCCCAGCTCCAACATGCAAACTCCATCATTCTATCTGCTTACAAAGCAATTGATCAGGAGGTCATTCCCAACCCACCACCAGTCCCACTTTGTATCTCCTTGTTTCCACCTCTCCAGTGAATCTCCACACTCACCAGGCTTAATATCTTTGCGCCCTGTCTCTGGCAGAAATTTCAAGGCATTTCTGAATTTCAAATCAGCTACTACAGCCTTAGTTCTGTGTTTATACACTCTCATGGCCTTCATTGCCACTCTGTATTCAGCAATCCTCTTGGATTGATCTCATGGGGTACCTACCTGCAATGAACAGAGAAAAATGTTGTCAGGACATGTTAAACTAGCTTAGTCAGGAATCCTACTACACCTAAGGCTGGGCCTGATGACCAAAACCCAGTGATACCACTTACTCAAAATAACCAGGCATAGTCCTAGAACACCCATGACACCCATTGGACAGTATATTAACAGAGACCAAGAACAATGCTTTCCTGTGCACATCTGGAGAGATGCCACTTTGATCTGCCAGTTAATGTTTTTCTGCTTTAATGACCATATAGATATACCATTGCATACACACTATGAATTGGAGAAGATATAGATTTTTCTTTTGCCTTCATTAGCTGTTTGTATTATAGTCAATAGTGTTCCTATTACTTCAGTGTGCTGTACTGATTTGGGAAAGTGCTTCTTCAGTAATAGGTATCCCATCCCCCACTCCCATCTATAGGCTACTACTTTCCAATTAGTTTTGGTTCTATCAGTAGTTGGTGAGTCATCCATGTGAGTCCCTCTCCTGTCTGCAGTTGGATCAAGATATAGAACTCTCAGCTCCTCCAGCATCATGTCTCTCACCTTGATAATGGATTGGACCTCTGAACCTGTAGGCTATCCCAAATTAAATGTTGTCTGGTATACAAGTTGCCTTGGTCATGGTGTCTCTTCACAGCAGTGGAAACCCTAAGACAACCAGGGTATCAGTGACTGTCTCCCTATAGTTTTCAACAGTATCCTTATTGTATCCTGCAATCAAAATATCATCTACATAGCTAAAAGTAGACAATTCAATATATGTACCTTTTCCTGGGAACATCTTGGTGTTACATGAGCAATGGTCTGGCTATTCTCACAGCTGTTAAGCACTCTTCTGAATCTGTATTGTTTAATATTCCAGGTAAAAGTAGTAATTTCTGTAGAGTTCACATGGAGTGGTATGTATGCTAAAGAATATGTCTGAAAAAGTCAATGGTGCCAAAGAATGTTGGGTTGTAATTCCTAATCTTTAAGAATATATCTTCTACAGTAAGTAATTTTCTTGGCATTAGTGGAGAAAGCTGGTTAATGTTCCTGTAGTCTAGTGTGAATCTCCTTTGTCTGTTTGGCTTCTTTACTAGCCAAGCAGGACTATCGTTAAAGGATTGTGTGGGTTCAACAGTATCTTTCTTCAGTAATTTCCTTACAGTGTCAGTAATGCTTTCAGTATTGCTTGGTAAAAGATCCCTTTATTTTTATAGGATGATGTTATAGCCCAAGGGTTTAAGTTTCCTAATGTATTGCCATTGGGAAAATAATTTAGGTTTGGCATCCATTCCCAGTTCACAATTAGGTGCTGGTGTAAATATTATGGAAATATTTAGAAGTAAATTATAGACTAATAATTCTATCCATGATTTAAATGGTTTTCCTGCTACTCAGGAATAATACAATAATTGCATAATTTGGGGGTGTTTGGTAGGGGTGGGTAGAGATTGCAAATTGTTACCTCACTACCTGTATCTATCAGCTAATTTACATGCTGGACCAGGATCTTTGCTGGGATCTGTGTGAAGCATGTGAGGTCCTTCCTTGATTCCAGGGTTGTCAATTCAATTTGTTCTTTGGTCTTCCTAGGAATCTGTTTCTAAATCCACCTCTTTGAGGTTGTCTTACTGATATTTGATCTTGTCTTCCAAATGGTCTTATATCTCTGATTTTCTGGGGGAAAAAAAGGAGGGTTGGATCCCAGTAGTGTTCTTGTCCCGTCTCTATCTTTAAAAGATAACCTTTTACTTGACTTCTTTCTTGGCGGTGGTTTGGTTTGATTCTGTACATTAGACTAGAGGGATACTATCTTATCTGTCTCCAATTCCCTAGTCTGCTTGAAGAAGTTGATAGCATTTCCAACAGTTTGGCAATTGGTCAGAGTTGATGTCAATGTCACTCTCAAACATAGAGGGTTCCCTTAATTAGAATTTTCCTCATGTCCGGGAGCAGTGATGACACCTGTCGTGTTGGACTGTTTGGTAAATTAAGTAAAGTATATATAATTTCCTAGCCAGTTCAATTGCTTCTTCCCCTTTTCCCATTGTCCTTCTACCTTGAGTTGATGGGAAATGGCTGCTTCCACATAGTTGTTACCCAAGTCAATAAAATAAAGCTGACTTGTTACCCAAGTTGTTTCCCTTCTAGCTATATCTAAAATTCATTCCAGTCCTTCAAATATGTGGGAATTTCCTAGAATCCCTTTGACTCCCTTCATTTCTTCTGAGGTTACCATTACTCTGTCAGGTTTCTTTTCCCATTAGGCTTTATAGGCTTATCTCCTCTTTGTATAAAATCTCATCTCATTTGCTGCAGCTCTGTTCTTGGAAATGGTCTGGATTCTCCCTCAGGGCTTACATGAGTATGACTGGCTAAATGGCTAGGAGATGTCTTAACTTTACTGGCAGTTACTGGTAGGGAAGTCTTGGTGTAATTGAGGCATAGGACTGAGCTGACTGTATCTGTCTCCTCCACTTGGCTCTCGTCTTCTGGGCCTGCAGTTCTCTCCTTTCTACTTCTAGTGGGCTCTGCAGACTGTTTCAATGGTCACCCTCTGTCCCTGACCCTCCTCTCTTTCATGAATGAGTGCAGACTCTCTTTTAGACATCTTTAGCATCAAAAGACCCATTAGTCTCTCACTTCTCTTACTTTCCTACCAATGACTTCTATATACCCCATCTTTTTCAATGCTTCTCCACACTCCTGTAGTTACAATTCTGGAGTTATCCATTCACCCGACCTTTATTCTCCTTCATTCAACCCCACCATGAACTGTAAATGATGGTTTGTTCCTTCTTCATAGAGAAAAGGAGGGCTATGAGAAAGGGACCATGCTCAAGTGCTCTTTCTCTCTCCATACAGGTCTCTGCTTCCACAACCATCCATGCCTTTCTCCTTTGTCTTCATTGAAGTTTATGTGATCCAGCAGTTGCAACTCAACTTCTGTCTCTTCAGGTCTGTGTCTTCTGAAAGATTTCCTCTCTGTTTTTGGTTCCCGTGCTTGGCCTACGACTAGATCCAGAGATACCCACTTAAAAATGGGAAATGCCAAAATGCTCTTTTTGGCCTTCACTCTGCCCCATCTGCCTTTTTATCCCCTTCCTTTTCTTCAGAAGTGAGCTTGAAGTCACTGTAATAGTTCCCCATGGCTTATGTTTTGTGAGTGAATGAATGAATTTTTAGAAACAGGGTCTTGTGTATCCCAGGACGGACTTCAGACTATTGTGGAGCTAAAGACGGCTAGGGCTAGGGTTAGGGTTATCGGAGTGAACCACAGCACGGTTTGTTCTTGTAGATTGAGCCCAAGGCTTCATGTATGTTCTGAAGCACTCTACACCTCTAAACCCCAACTTTCCTTAATTTTTAAAAGACCTAGCCACTTAACCGTTAATCCCACCAAGTGAGAATAAGACCAGTACTGAAAATTTGAGCCAAATTTGAAGCAGTCATTAATTAAATACTTGTGCTTTAGACAGGTCCATTCTTGGGTTACCAGAAAATGTGGAAGACTCACATTTATAGAGGCTTATAGAGGCAAACCCATAAGGGTACCATATTCCTTGTCAGATCCAGCCAAGGGCAAACATATATCCTGATGTAGTTTCTGCCTGTGTACCTTTCCCTTACATCCAATCAGGGGCATGTGTCTTGGTTAGGGTTTCCATTCCTATGAGGAGACACCATGACCAAGGCAGCTCTCTTATAAGGGATGACATTTAATTGGGGCTGGCTTACAGGTTCAGAGGTTCAGTCCATTATTATCATGGCCAGAAGCATGCAATGTCCCTGCAGACATGGCACTGGAGAACTCTACTTCACAATCCAAAGGCGGATGGGAGAAGACTCGGCATCCTCAGGCAGGTAGGAGGAGGGTCTCAAATTCCACCCCCACAGTGACACACTTCCTCCAACAAAGCCACACCTACTCCAACAAGGCCACACCTCCTAACAGTGCCAGTTCCTGGGCCAAGCATCTTTAAACCACCACAGCACGCATACATCCTGGCATTTTTCCTGCACGCGTATCTCCTGCCAATATGTGATCAGGCTCATCCAGTACAGTTGAGTCAAACAAAGTTGTTTAGGGGAATGAAACATGCGGCTTGTAATCGCCCATAGACAATAGGCCATAGCATTGCAGGAAGTATATCCCTCCTTGGGCAAGGGGCTTATAGGTTAAAAGACATTTTTGTTTCATGGATGTATCAGGCACAGTAATTAAAACTTTCTTTGGCTCTTATAAACTACCCAGATCACCACCTTAACACTCAAACTGCTTCTGATAACCATTGTTTTTGTTTTTGTTTTTGTTTTTTTAATTTCCAAAGCCAACACTCACTTTTCAGAATTTGTCTCTCTGATTCTTCTGCACATATATATTTTTTAGGATTCCATCTTAGATCTCTTTATGTATTACTAGATGTACTCTCCCTTAAATAGTGTCTTCTGTGACCATAACTGCAGCCATCTATATATCAATGACACTCAAATATAGCCTCAACTTCTTCTGAGGGGGGTTAGGATTTAAAGTCGGCATGAAAGGCAAAAATAGAACAAGTTAAAATTATCCCTTAAAATCTTTAACATTCCCTGCAAGTCACCGTACACCATCTTGAATATATACACCATCAATCAAGAAGCCCTGCACAGCCAGTCTTCCTTTGCTATTGGAACAGAAGGTTGCTGCTCTAGTTGAATGCCAGATGAAGTTGTTGGCTTGCATATGGGAACCATGCTACAAGAAAAATATGTTATTGGGCTTTTTGTCTTGCCAAATGCATATCGTATAGTTAATATAAGTTAAATAAGCATAAGAGATAACACCAGTCCACTGTATATATTTTTAGCCTGACTTCTTTCATGGGCTCTAGATGCCAAAGTGCCTATTGAATGCCTTCTTAAGGATATTTTGGTCCAAATGGTTTTAATTATATTTTTGAAAGCTGAAGAAGCGAGATCACCCACAGTCTACTTCTCAAAAGCATTTACTGTAATGATGGAGAGATGTGACAAGGTTATAATTCACATTTATAGTCTTTTTCATATCATGTTGACTGATGTCCTCTAACCCTCCGCTGCTGACCACATCCCAGTGTGCCTGGCTGGACCCAAGGATGCTTCAGATTGGTAGAATCTTTAGACCAAGCATCACTTCTGCCAGTAACCTCGGGCTAAGGAGCTTTGTTAAGACAAGTGGAATTCATAAATATCTTTGAAAGCATTGTAGTTCCTTATTGGTCTTTTCAATGCTTAATCCCACCTACTGGCTGTTACAGCATCCTGTGGAGCATTCGCACTAGGATACCCTGAGCAATCAGCCAAGTTAAACTCCAGCATTTCCTCAATGACCAGACTAAATATCTGACTCCAATAAGTTGGGTATGCTCTTTGTACATTGAGCAAGCATCAGAAACAAGTTTATATGGTGAGCACTTTGCCTTCTCTTTATCATACACCAAACAGTGTAAGTAATTAGAGTTCATAGGAGAAAAAAGTCATGTGTTACATGTACATATATAATATGTAATACATATTAGCATTCCTCAACTGTGGAGAGCTTTACTTTGTAGGGTGGCAGGCTGCGTAAAGTACCCTGATTCCTGGTCTAGATAGCTTGAATCCCTGGGGGACCCTTAAAGAGTCAGCAGGCTCATTCCCAGTCTCCCAGGAGATCAGGGCCTTCTCACATACCTGTAGCCTCCCACAGACTCCTATAGTAAGGTTTGAAGCAGATCAGTTACATAGGGCAATGTCCAAGCCCCTCCTCCACAAGTGAGAACATGACCACTATAATGAGGTCACTAGGCTCAAGACAGACCAATCTTAGAAGCAGGACCACGCCTCCAAATATGTAGATGAGGTGTGCCCAAGCTCTTGGGCCAAACCAATAGGAAGTACCTGCTGTTAGACACTGACCCATCCTGAAACTGTATTTAAGAATCATGTTCAGGGTTAAAAATGTGCAGGAATTAGTCCATTGTCTGGGAGCTTCTGCCATAAGAGCTGTAACACCACTGCTTGGGGAAGAGATCTGCTCTCCCAAAATCTCTGCCAGAAGCTCCCCTGCACCCCATCAGTCTCCTGCTCGTTCAACCTGGCCAAGCAACCAAAGGGGCAGCATTAGAGAAGGGGGTAGAAGGGATGGGGAATGTGGGGAGATGGGGGGGGTAGGATCAGTAGTGGAGATGGAGAAAACTGTGCCTGAGTTCTCTTCTCCTCACCCTCACCCTATCACCTAGACGGGCCAGAGATCTCCCTTGGAAAAGCCCCAGGCACCAGAGCCCCACATGACTCCACTTTTGGCGTTCTAACAACCTATGTATTATAATAGGACTGGACAATTCTTATGGCATCCATTTGGTGAAGTCTGAACCAAACTGGAATATTCTTTTTTTTTTTTTTTTTTTTTTTTTACATTGTGTAGTGTCACAGAAATGTGATGGAACACATAATCTTTTTTTTTTTTATTAACTTGAGTATTTCTTATATACATTTCGAGTGTTATTCCCTTTCCTGGTTTCCGGGCAAACATCCCCCTCCCCCCTCCCCTTCCTTATGGGTGTTCCCCTCCCAACCCTCCCCCCATTGCCGCCCTCCCCCCATAATCTAGTTCACTGGGGGTTCAGTCTTAGCAGGACCCAGGGCTTCCCCTTCCACTGGTGCTCTTACTAGGATATTCATTGCTACCTATGAGGTCAGAGTCCAGGGTCAGTCCATGTATAGTATTTAGGTAGTGGCTTAGTCCCTGGAAGCTCTGGTTGCTTGACATTGTTGTACTTTTGGGGTCTCGAGCCCCTTCAAGCTCTTCCAGTTCTTTCTCTGATTCCTTCAACGGGGGTCCCATTCTCAGTTCAGTGGTTTGCTGCTGGCATTCGCCTCTGTATTTGCTGTATTCTGGCTGTGTCTCTCAGGAGAGATCTACATCCGGCTCCTGTCGGTCTGCACTTCTTTGCTTCATCCATCTTGTCTAATTGGGTGGCTGTATATGTATGGGCCACATGTGGGGCAGGCTCTGAATGGGTGTTCCTTCAGTCTCTGTTTTAATCTTTGCCTCTCTCTTCCCTGCCAAGGGTATTCTTTTTCCTCATTTAAAGAAGGAGTGAAGCATTCACATTTTGATCATCTGTCTTGAGTTTCATTTGTTCTAGGGATCTAGGGTAATTCAAGCATTTGGGCTAATAGCCACTTATCAATGAGTGCATACCATGTATGTCTTTCTGTGATTGGGTTAGCTCACTCAGGATGATATTTTCCAGTTCCAACCATTTGCCTACGAATTTCATAAACTCGTTGTTTTTGATAGCTGAGTAATATTCCATTGTGTAGATGTACCACATTTTCTGTATCCATTCCTCTGTTGAAGGGCATCTGGGTTCTTTCCATTTTCTGGCTATTATAAATAAGGCTGCGATGAACATAGTGGAGCACGTGTCTCTTTTATATGTTGAGGGATCTTTTGGGTATATGCCCAAGAGAGGTATAGCTGGATCCTCAGGCAGTTCAATGTCCAATTTTCTGAGGAACCTCCAGACTGATTTCCAGAATGGTTTTACCAGTCTGCAATCCCACCAACAATGGAGGAGTGTTCCTCTTTCTCCACATCCTCGCCAGCATCTGCTGTCACCTGAGTTTTTGATCTTAGCCATTCTCACTGGTGTGAGGTGAAATCTCAGGGTTGTTTTGATTTGCATTTCCCTTATGACTAAAGATGTTGAACATTTCTTTAGGTGTTTCTCAGCCATTCGGCATTCCTCAGCTGTGAATTCTTTGTTTAGCTCTGAACCCCATTTTTTAATAGGGTTATTTGTTTCCCTGAGGTCTAACTTCTTGAGTTCTTTGTATATTTTGGATATAAGGCCTCTATCTGTTGTAGGATTGGTAAAGATCTTTTCCCAATCTGTTGGTTGCCGTTTTGTCCTAACCACCCTTTGCCTTACAGAAGCTTTGCAGTTTTATGAGATCCCATTTGTCGATTCTTGATCTTAGAGCATAAGCCATTAGTGTTTTGTTCAGGAAATTTTTTCCAGTGCCCATGTGTTCCAGATGCTTCCCTAGTTTTTCTTCTATTAGTTTGAGTGTGTCTGGTTTGATGTGGAGGTCCTTGATCCACTTGGACTTAAGCTTTGTACAGGGTTATAAGCATGGATCGATTTGCATTCTTCTACATGTTGCCCTCCAGTTGAACCAGCACCATTTGCTGAAAATGCTATCTTTTTTCCATTGGATGGTTTTGGCTCCTTTGTCAAAAATCAAGTGACCATAGGTGTGTGGGTTCATTTCTGGGTCTTCAATTCTATTCCATTGGTCTATCTGTCTGTCTCTGTACCAATACCATGCAGTTTTTATCACTATTGCTCTGTAATACTGCTTGAGTTCAGGGATAGTGATTCCCCCTGAAGTCCTTTTATTGTTGAGGATAGCTTTAGCTATCCTGGGTTTTTTGTTTTTCCAGATGAATTTGCAAATTGTTCTGTCTAACTCTTTGAAGAATTGGATTGGTATTTTGATGGGGATTGCATTGAATCTGTAGATTGCTTTTGGTAAAATGGCCATTTTTACTAAATTAATCATGCCAATCCATGAGCATGGGAGATCTTTCCATCTTCTGAGGTCTTCTTCAATTTCTTTCCTCAGTGTCTTGAAGTTCTTATTGTACAGATCTTTTACTTGCTTGGTTAAAGTCACACCGAGGTACTTTATATTATTTGGGTCTATTATGAAGGGTGTCGTTTCCCTAATTTCTTTCTCGGCTTGTTTCTCTTTTGTATAGAGGAAGGCAACTGATTTATTTGAGTTAATTTTATACCCAGCCACTTTGCTGAAGTTGTTTATCAGCTTTAGTAGTTCTCTGGTGGAACTTTTGGGATCACTTAAATATACTATCATGTCATCTGCAAATAGTGATATTTTGACCTCTTCTTTTCCGATCTGTATCCCCTTGATCTCCTTTTGTTGTTTGATTGCTCTGGCTAGAACTTCAAGAACTATATTGAATAAGTAGGGAGAGAGTGGGCAGCCTTGTCTAGTCCCTGATTTTAGTGGGATTGCTTCAAGTTTCTCTCCATTTAGTTTAATGTTAGCAACTGGTTTGCTGTATATGGCTTTTACTATGTTTAGGTATGGGCCTTGAATTCCTATTCTTTCCAGGACTTTTATCATGAAGGGGTGTTGAATTTTGTCAAATGCTTTCTCAGCATCTAATGAAATGATCATGTGGTTTTGTTCTTTCAGTTTGTTTATATAATGGATCACGTTGATGGTTTTCCATATATTAAACCATCCCTGCATGCCTGGGATGAAGCCTACTTGATCATGGTGGATGATTGTTTTGATGTGCTCTTGGATTCGGTTTGCCAGAATTTTATTGAGTATTTTTGCGTCGATATTCATAAGGGAAATTGGTCTGAAGTTCTCTTTCTTTGTTGTGTCTTTGTGTGGTTTAGGTATAAGAGTAATTGTGGCTTCGTAGAAGGAATTCGGTAGGGCTCCATCTGTTTCAATTTTGTGGAATAGTTTGGATAATATTGGTATGAGGTCTTCTATGAAGGTTTGATAGAATTCTGCACTAAACCCGTCTGGACCTGGGCTCTTTTTGGTTGGGAGACCTTTAATGACTGCTTCTATTTCCTTAGGAGTTATGGGGTTGTTTAACTGGTTTATCTGTTCCTGATTTAACTTCGATACCTGGTATCTGTCTAGGAAATTGTCCATTTCCTGAAGATTTTCAAATTTTGTTGAATATAGGTTTTTATAGTAAGATCTGATGATTTTTTTGAATTTCCTCTGAATCTGTAGTTATGTCTCCCTTTTCATTTCTGATTTTGTTAATTTGGACACACTCTCTGTGTCCTCTCGTTAGTCTGGCTAAGGGTTTATCTATCTTGTTGATTTTCTCAAAGAACCAACTTTTGGTTCTGTTGATTCTTTCTATGGTCCTTTTTGTTTCTACCTGGTTGATTTCAGCTCTGAGTTTGATTATTTCCTGCCTTCTACTCCTCCTGGGTGTATTTGCTTCTTTTTGTTCTAGAGCTTTTAGGTGTGCTGTCAAGCTGCTGACATATGCTCTTTCCTGTTTCTTTCTGCAGGCACTCAGCGCTATGAGTTTTCCTCTTAGCACAGCTTTCATTGTGTCCCATAAGTTTGGGTATGTTGTATCTTCATTTTCATTAAATTCTAAAAAGTTTTTAATTTCTTTCTTTATTTCTTCCTTGACCAGGTTATCATTGAGTAGAGCATTGTTCAATTTCCACGTATATGTGGGCATTCTTCCCTTATTGTTATTGAAGACCAGTTTTAGGCCGTGGTGGTCCGATAGCACGCATGGGATTATTTCTATCTTTCTGTACCTGTTGAGGCCCGTTTTTTGACCAATTATATGGTCAATTTTGGAGAAAGTACCATGAGGAGCTGAGAAGAAGGTATATCCTTTTGCTTTAGGATAGAATGTTCTATAAATATCCGTTAAGTCCATTTGGCTCATGACTTCTCTTAGTCTGTCGACATCACTGTTTAATTTCTGTTTCCATGATCTGTCCATTGATGAGAGTGGGGTGTTGAAATCTCCCACTATTATTGTGTGAGGTGCAATGTGTGTTTTGAGCTTTAGTAAGGTTTCTTTTACGTATGTAGGTGCCGTTGTATTTGGGGCATAGATATTTAGGATTGAGAGTTCATCTTGATGGATTTTTCCTTTGATGAATATGAAGTGTCCTTCCTTATCTTTTTTGATGACTTTTAGTTGGAAATTGATTTTATTTGATATTAGAATTGCTACTCCAGCTTGCTTCTTCAGACCATTTGCTTGGAAAGTTGTTTTCCAGCCTTTCACTCTGAGGTAGTGTCTGTCTTTGTCTCTGAGGTGTGTTTCCTGTAGGCAGCAGAATGCAGGGTCCTCGTTGCGTATCCAGTTTGTTAATCTATGTCTTTTTATTGGGGAGTTGAGGCCATTGATATTGAGAGATATTAAGGAATAGTGATTATTGTTTCCCTTTATATTCATATTTGGATGTGAGGTTATGTTTGTGTGCTTTCATTCTCTTTGTTTTGTTGCCAAGACGATTAGTTTCTTGCTTCTTCTAGGGTATAGCTTGTCTCCTTATGTTGGGCTTTACCATTTATTATCCTTTGTAGTGCTGGATTTGTAGAAAGATATTGTGTAAATTTGGTTTTGTCATGGAATATCTTGGTTTCTCCATCAATGTTAATTGAGAGTTTTGCAGGATACAGTAACCTGGGCTGGCATTTGTGTTCTCTTAGGGTCTGTATGACATCAGTCCAGGATCTTCTGGCCTTCATAGTTTCTGGCGAGAAGTCTGGTGTGATTCTGATAGGTCTCCCTTTATATGTTACTTGACCTTTTTCCCTTACTGCTTTTAATATTCTTTCTTTATTTTGTGCGTTTGGTGTTTTGACAATTATGTGACGGGAGGTGTTTCTTTTCTGGTCCAATCTATTTGGAGTTCTGTAGGCTTCTTGTATGTCTATGGGTATCTCTTTTTTTAGGTTAGGGAAGTTTTCTTCTATGATTTTGTTGAAGATATTTACTGGTCCTTTGAGCTGGGAGTCTTCACTCTCTTCTATATCTATTATCCTTAGGTTTGATCTTCTCATTGAGTCCTGGATTTGCTGTATGTTTTGGACCAGTAGCTTTTTCCGCTTTACATTATCTTTGACAGTTGAGTCAATGATTTCTATGGAATCTTCTGCTCCTGAGATTCTCTCTTCCATCTCTTGTATTCTGTTGGTGAAGCTTGTATCTACAGCTCCTTGTCTCTTCTTTTGGTTTTCTATATCCAGGGTTGTTTCCATGTGTTCTTTCTTGATTGCTTCTATTTCCATTTTTAATTCCTTCAACTGTTTGATTGTGTTTTCCTTGAGTTCTTTCAGGGATTTTTGTGTCTCCTCTCTATGGGCTTCTACTTGTTTATTCATGTTTTCCTGGAATTCTTTCAGGGATTTTTGCGATTCTTTCAGGCATTTTTGCGATTCCTCTCTGTAGGCTTCTACTTGTTCTCTAAGGGAGTTCTTCATGTCTTTCTTGAAGTCCTCCAGCATCATGATCAAATATGATTTTGAAACTAGATCTTGCTTTTCTGGTGTGTTTGGATATTCCGTGTTTGCTTTGGTGGGAGAATTGGGCTCCGATGATGCCATGTAGTCTTGGTTTCTGTTGCTTGTGTTCCTGCGCTTGCCTCTCGCCATCAGATTATCTCTAGTGTTACTTTGTTCTGCTATTTCTGACAGTGGCTAGACTGTCCTATAAGCCTGTGTGTCTGGAGTGCTGTAGACCTGTTTTCCTCTCTTTCAGTCAGTTATGGGGACAGAGTGTTCTGCTTTCGGGCGTGTAGTTTTTCCTCTCTACAGGTCTTCAGCTGTTCCTGTGGGCCTGTGTCTTGAGTTCACCAGGCAGCTTTCTTGCAGCAGAAAATTTGGTCTTACCTGTGGTCCTGAGGCTCAAGTTCGCTCGTGGGGTGCTGCCCACGGGCTCTCTGCAGCGGCAGCAACCAGGAATACCTGTGCCGCCCCTTCCGGTAGCTTCAGTGCACCAGGGTTCCAGATGGTCTTTGGCTTTTTCCTCTGGCGTCCGAGATGTGTGTGCAGGGAGCAGTCTCTTCTGGTTTCCCAGGCTTGTCTGCCTCTCTGAAGGTTTAGCTCTCCCTCCCACGGGATTTGGGTGCAGAGAACTGTTTATCTGGTCTGTTTCTTTCAGGTTCTGGCGGTGTCTCAGGCAGGGGTCCTGCCGCTCCTGGGCCCTCCCCCACGGGAGCCCAGAGGCCTTATACAGTTTCCTCTTGGGCCAGGGATGTGGGCAGGGGTGAGCAGTGTTGGTGGTCTCTTCTGCTCTGCAGCCTCAGGAGTGCCCACCTGACCAGGCGGTTGGGTCTCTCTCTCACCGGGTCTGGGAGCAGAGAGCTGCTGCGGGCCGGGATCCGCGGGTGTGGGACTTCCGGTAAACACAGAACGTGCCCGGTCCTAGAGAAATTCTGCTTCTGTGTGTCCCAAGCTCACTAGGCAGCTTTCTTGCAGCAGAAAATTTGGTCTTACCTGTGGTCCCGAGGCTCAGGTTCGCTCATGGGGTGCTGCCCAGGGGCTCTCTGCAGCGGCAGCAACCAGGAAGCTGGAATATTCTTTATGGCTAGTTACTGATTCCAGAAGGTAGAATACCATGCATCTGTGTAGGGAGCCATTCTGAGCTATACAGTCACAAAGGATGTGTGGAGCGGGAGTGGCAGCAGTCCCAAGATGGTGCCCGGGACTGCAGCTATGTCTCATGACTAGCACCCGACTTCCTCATACACCTGAAACTAGCCACATCCTTGTGAGAGCTGTGCAGGTGCACCATGATGCAAGATCAGGCCATGTGACGTGGACCTATGAACTGAGACTACGAAGTCTGGACTGAGGAGGCAGAGTTGAGGGAGGATATAAGGGAGTGCGCTTGGGGGCTGGAGGAGGAAGGGAAGAAAAGAGAGATTGCTGCTTGCATGCAGAAAGAAAGGTTCCTGAAAAAACTGCTTTGAGAAGAACGTCATCATGGTGTCGCTCCTTTCTGTGGATCGGAGACGGAGGCGACACATCTAGGAACTAACCAGTTGGGTAATCCTGCACTAGCTATTGTATAATTTTCTAATTTTTTTGTGGGGAGTTTGTTATTAGATAGGGTCTTTCTGTGCAGCCCTGTTTCATCAGATATTCATGACTGTGATGGTTGGATATTCTTGACCCAGGACTGAAGCCATCATGCAAAGAAGTTGAGGCTTGGCACCATGAAGAGAGCCTATGAGAGGCCTATTGATAGAGCCTGGTTGCAGCAGAAGACTCCAGTGTATTTGAGATACCAGTACCATGGGATGATCACCAAAAGCAGCAACAGGAGTGGAGTGGAGTCAACCAAAGCCTACTAGAGTGCTTAGGTCTTCATTCTGTGTCATTCTCTCCTGTCAACATCTGACCCTTTGGAAGCAACGAGGAGCAATGGTACCTGGAATCCTAAAACGGACTTGAGTACTGCATAGAGTCTGTGTTCTCTAACCCTAACCATCATAAATGTTCACTCTCACCACCACAGTGGGGGCCACTGTCACATTATAATGACCCAAAGTAAGCCTTTGGAAAAGAACTGCTGCACTTGGAGAGAGCAAGCCAGCTGTCAAAGAGCGCTTAAAACATGAATACAGCACTGGTGAGAAGCTGATGGCTCCTGTAACCTGTGATGGAGTCTGTAGTCTCAGCTTCTCTGAGGAGAGGGTGAGGCAAGAGGCTCAAGGTTCGAGGACAGCCTGGCCCACATAGTAGCAAACACTGTCTCAAAAACAAACCCACAACTGTTCTAGTTGGCGACTTCCCCCCACCCCACCCCCTACAGTTGGAAACAATTTGCATCTTGCCGAAAACACAGAACATGGGGTTCCATTTTGATTCTGAAAAACATGTGACCACCCTGGGCGTTACTACCAAGATTTTTGTAAGTATCACTACAGATGAAAACATGGCTTCTATAAATCAGTCAACTAGTCCTTTATCTTCTAGAATGAACCTTTCAAAACACTGAGTTCTCTGGTATGTAAGGGAATTCATAGTTCTAAAATATCTTCAAATCCTTGAAAGAGAACAATGTTCCCTGAAATAGAACATACACAGTACTTCTAAACAGTCGGCTCACTATTTAAATTGCTCCAATAGGATTTGGTATATGACATGATTTTCCTAGTAAAAACCAGACCCTCAAAAATGATATCCTTGAGCCAAACATAATGGCTTGACCTGTAATGTCAGGTTTTGGGGACTGAGGCAGGAGGATTGCTCACATGTTTTGGCCACAATGTAGTGAATTCCAAGTCAGCCTGGGCCAAACAAACAAACAAACAAACAAATAGAAAGAAAGAACTAATAGCAAAAGACAGTAGCAAGAACAATAAGTTCAAACCCACAAATATCAGTCCAGTAGTTACTTCTGTTGGTTATGGAACTTGCCGTGTAGACTAGACTGGGTTCCCACTTGCAGCAGCGTGGGAACACTATGATGAGTAGGTATGAGCAACCACACCTCGTTCGCAGTATCATTTTCTTTCTTTTTTTTTTTCTTTTTTTTTTATTATTAACTTGAGTATTTCTTATATACATTTCAAGTGTTATTCCCTTTCCCGGTTTCCGGGCAAACATCCCCCTCCCCCCTCCCCTTCCTTATGGGTGTTCCCCTCCCAACCCTCCCCCCATTGCCGCCCTCCCCCCATAGTCTAGTTCACTGGGGGTTCAGTCTTAGCAGGACCCAGGGCTTCCCCTTCCACTGGTGCTCTTACTAGGAGCAGTATCATTTTCTTAAAGACCTAATTTCTTTGTAGAAAAAAAAAAAGTGGCTTACAGAAAACTGAACAGTGAGCACAGAATTCCCACTTTCCACACACAGAAAGAACTTCACCCAAGCCGATGAACCAAGTTTGGTGTATCAATATATTAACATGACAGTCCCTACTTGACTTTCGGGTCTGCTCCGTGTTGTTCAGTCTTACGGGTTTTGCTAGACAAAGGACATCCTGCGGCGAAGGTTAGAGTACCACAGTATGCTCTCACTCCCTGAGCAAGTTTCCTCTACTGGGAATTTGCAGTCTGCCTCCTGTGACTGCCCTGGCAGTCTTCCCCCTGTCTAGGCTTGTTTGCTTTATCCTGTTGCACATTTGGGTAGGCACTGAGCACATGCAGTTTCAGGATAATGTTCCTTTCTTTTTCTTTCCTTCTCCTCTTCCTCCTCATCCACACTCCTCTGCTTCTGTGGGTGGAATTCAGGGCTTCACACAGGCCAGTCAGGTATTTTACCTGCTAGGTATGTCCCTAGCTCCGATAATGACTTCTAATGTACGAACGGCCTGTATAACCCCATTTTTCTTTCATTTTATATACCTCAAGAAACCAAAATCAAAACAAAA
This sequence comes from Rattus norvegicus, assembly GCF_021556685.1. Classification (NCBI taxonomy): domain Eukaryota; kingdom Metazoa; phylum Chordata; class Mammalia; order Rodentia; family Muridae; genus Rattus; species Rattus norvegicus. Next base: position 24,099,556 of record NC_141535.1, on the reverse strand, counting down.
CCAGCCACTCAAAAACCAGTCCGAAGTTTCCAATTCTAGGAGGTTCCGTTCATCCAGACAGGTGTGGAGGCACCTGTACTCTCAGTATTTAGGGGGCTGAGGCAGAAGGATTGCCATGAGTCAGTCTCTCTCTCTCTCTCTCTCTCTCTCTCTCTCTCTCTCTCTCTCTCTCTCTCTCTGTATGTATGTATGTAAAAAAGACATTCAAATATAATAGGTAACAAAGGCCTATTAGGATGAGTAGTAGTGAGTAAGTGTTCCATAAATTTGAGCTTTCCTATTCTTTTGTGACTGTTTCTTCGTTTATTTCAATGACTACTCATCTGGAGTTTTACTTGAGTCTAGGGAGGCTATGATTAAGAACCCATGCCCTCAGGAACTTTATCATGCTGAGTGCAAACACAGTCTAGAACCATTCCCTGCCTTGAGAGGTACAGGGAAAGGCGCAGTGTTGACCTGACTTACATCCTGTTTTTTTTTTTTTTTGGATTCCATAGGTGAATCATGTCGTTTAAAACTGGCTCTGGTACAGAATGCCAGGCTTGAACTAACGGCATAATTTGCGGTAATTATTCTAAATTGTTGAGTACAAGAATATGGAAATTAATTATTCTTACTTTTGCATGGCAAAGTTTCTGGTAACTTTTTACTTTACTTTCAGGAAATAATAAAGCAGCCTTGGCTGGCCTAGAATTTGCTGTATAGCCCAGACTGCTCTTAAATTCTCTTGCCATCCCCCACCCACATTTACTTCCTTGGGTGCTGGGGTTATAAATATGAGCTACCATGCCCTACAAATAACTTCTTATACTTCAAAACAAACAAACAAACAGGTCAAGTAGAAGCACATTAAGATGGCTTTAATCCTAACACTCAGAGGTGGATGTAGGAGTGTCTGCAGTTCCAGGCTAGCCTATGCTATACATTCCTGTCTAACAAACAAACAAACAAACTAACTAACTAACTAAATTAGGTGTTACCAATTAACTAATAGTCGCTCAAAAAGTTAGTTGAAGTTTATTTTTACAATACTTTTTTTTTTTTACCCCTTCCCCCTTTACAATACTTTTTAAAAATTATTTTGTGTGTGGCCAAATGTAATGTTTTTTGTTTTGGCAAAATAGTGGTTTAATCATCAATAAAACCAACAATCAAAAGCAGAAGAGTTCTACCATCCTTCCATATTCTAAGCCCCTTTTAAAATTAGCCCTTACCCCATCTTTTGTCAGTGGTCACCACAGATCTGTGTTCTGTCCATTCAAAAAACAAACAGAAAGTCACACACGCACACACACAATCAACTTATTTCGAAACAATATGGACTTACAGGAAATTGCGAAGACATTACTCAGAGTCTCAGGAATTTATTAGCTACTTAACATGGTAATCTTACACTACTTGCTCAAGACCAAGCCTCCTTCTTCACATTTGAAAACTGACAGCGCTTTCATTTTGCCTGTTTACTTTCTTTTCTAAGAAATGTTCTCCTGTTTAAAGGACCAGACTCGCTTTCCCTGAGATATCCTATCTGTCCCATGACCCCTATGACTCTTTTCCTCCTACCATGGTCCTACCATTGCCCCTTGGTTTCATTTTACTGGCTGGTATTTTCTGATTTTTGTTCTGAAAATGGTACAGTTATCAGCACTCGAATTCCAAACTTCTTGCCCCAGCCCTGTTTTAAATGGGTGGCAGTGAACCTCACTTAGCTGACAAGGCTCTTGGGGACACTCGCGGCCCGCACCCTTGCTCGCACTCTACTAGTCACAAGTCGCTTGTTTGTAGTTAGGCGTCTAGTATCACTGTGCGTGGGAAGGGAGCGCAGGTACCCTGGCTCGGGTTCGCCCTGGTCTGGCCTAGAGCACCGACAGGGAAGGTGATGGATGTGAGCGAACTGGTTGCAGAAAGGTCTCGCTGCGACGTCACCGGGCGGCCCCACCGCGCAGGCTCACGGCCGCGCGGGCGGAGCTCCTCCTCCGCCGGTCCGCTCCCGCCGCCCGGCCCCGCCCAGTCCCGCCCCGCCGCGCGCCGCCGGCTCCAGGTCAGGGCGAGCGAGCGGGGTGAGTACACCTAACCACGGCGGCGCCTCTGCAGCCGCCTGCAGCCCTCGCCCGCCTCCCGGGACCCGAGAAGGGCGGCAGAGCGGCCCGCCCGTGACAAAAAGCCCGGGAGGTGGGCGCGAGCCGCCTGGGCGACCTTTCCACCTTGTGCTAGGAATGTGCTCACGTGACCTTGAAACAAAGGAAGTTAAGTGACTGGCAGGCTTTCAGATTTGCAGCCAACACAACCCCCCTTCCCCCCATTGATCTATAAAACCAGGACGTGGGGGGTCGGAGATAAAGGACTAGTTGACTGATTTATAGAAGCCATGCTTTTATCCGTAGTGATACTTATGAAAATCTTGGTAGTAACACCCAGGGTGGTCACATGTTTTTCAGAATCAAAATGGAGCCCCATGTTCTGTGTTTTCGGCAAGATGCAAATTGTTTCCAACTGTAGGGGGTGGGGTGGGGGGAAGTCGCCAACTAGAACAGTTGTGGGTTTGTTTTTGAGACAGTGTTTGCTACTATGTGGGCCAGGCTGTCCTCGAACCTTGAGCCTCTTGCCTCAGCCTCTCCTCAGAGAAGCTGAGACCACAGACTCCATCACAGGTTACAGGAGCCATCAGCTTCTCACCAGTGCTGTATTCATGTTTTAAGCGCTCTTTGACAGCTGGCTTGCTCTCTCCAAGTGCAGCAGTTCTTTTCCAAAGGCTTACTTTGGGTAATTATAATGTGACAGTGGTCCCCACTGTGGTGGTGAGAGTGAACATTTATGATGGTTAGGGTTAGAGAACACAGACTCTATGCCATACTCAAGTGTGTTTTAGGATTCCAGGTACCATTGCTCCTCGTTGCTTCCAAAGGGTCAGATGTTGACAGGAGAGAATGACACAGAATGAAGACCTAAGTGAAAAAAAAAATAGCAACAGGGAGTTAAAAATCTCACAGAGCAGTTTTAGAAGTTTTAGAAGCTGTCACGCCTGAGCTCGATGGCCTGTCCCCAGCCTGTCACAGCTGGAGGCAGAACTACCTCCAGTTTGAAGCCAGCCTGCACTACCACAACCAGATCCTGTCTCAGTGAGCAAAAACAAATGGAAAATTGTTATGTATATTTTAGTGGAAGAAACTAGCGCAAATAGTTCTAAGGTAGATTCATTTGAATATGGAATATTTCAAGATTAGGGTAATATTAGCTGATCTTACTGTACATAATGGGGGTATCTAAGACAATGCTTAAAAGAAATTCTATCTTTCCCTGTGTTTTCTCTGTTAGGCTAGCCTTGTGCTCCCTGTCAGCTAGGACTGACCTTAAGCTGATCCTGTCTCTACTTCCCAAGTTCTGTGGGTATTAATCATAATGCCCAGTTTATGTGATGCTGGGAATTGAACTCAGGCCTTTGTGTAGGCTAGGTAATCACTCTGCCAACTGTACCACCCCATCCCCACATGTTTATATTTTAGACAGGGTCTTACTGAGTCCAGTCTAGTGTAGAACACACCATCCCATTGCCTCAGCCTCTAGAGCACTGAGATTATAGACAATCTGCCCCCATGCCCAGAACAAATTATATCTTGATAGCACTTCTTAACATAATAAATGTCTTAGAAACATAAGCATCCCTTTAGGAAAAAGCAGTAAAGCTTACATAAGTAGATAGTTTCAGACTGGGGTTGATTTGAATATTATCTTGGAAACTGCAAGATGTGCTTTGGACCTCAGAGATTATGTTTGAATCAGAAGTGTAATCAACATCCAAAAGAGAGACCTATAGAGATTATCTGGTGGTAGTACTTTGACAATAGATGTCTTTAGGGCCAAACAGGCTATAAGAACAATTGGAAAATAGGGGAAGAGAAAAGTGGGCTCTACCTGAAGGTCACCGACTATTACACTGGTCATAGTAGCCAAGGAGAGTGAGCACTAATGTTCACCCTCGAAGTTAGGGTTAATTCAGATCATCGAATAGTATCTTTCCAAGAACAGCTACTTTGTGCTGGAACCTTCAATGGTTGCTACTGCTTATTGTTTTAAGTGGAATCTTAAAAAAAAAAAACCCAAAGATTTATTTATTTATTCTATATAAAGTACACTGTAGCTATCTTCAGACACACCAGAAGAGAGCATCAGATATCAGTACAGATGGTTGGGAGTCACCATGTGGTTGCTGGGAATTGAACTCAGGACCTCTGGAAGAGCAGTCAGTGCTCTTAACCGCTGAGCCATCTCTCCAGCCCGTAAGTGGAGTCTCTTGAGTGGGAGGCTCTGTGTGACCTGCTTGCACCCTGTTCCCCGGAGTTTGTTGTAGTCCTCAATGCATTCTGAGTCATCTCAACCTATTCCCACGTCACGATTGCCCTGTCTACATCTTATTCAGTGCCACAGAGTTCTTTTTAATTCATAGCTCCTGGACCAGTTGAAGTCTTCTCTAAAGCATAGGCTGTAGGCATGGAATGTTCTTGGCTGTTACTACTATAACAGCCATAGCAAGCTGCTTTTCCTGTAGTTCAATTTCCTCCACTACAGAGAAAATTACAGTGGCATACCTCAAAAAGATGCTATGCGGATTTTAGTCACCATGGTTTTGTTGCATAGGAAAGGCATAATAATGCTATTTTTAATTATCATATCAACAACCCATATTAATTCCTCAAAACAGTGGTCGTATTGTTTATCATCGATTTTTACTGTGTTTTATTACTGTTCTCTTCAGCTTGGAAGTTTTCACATAAACTTGATTACCAGCTGTAGGAAGCAAAGCCATGATTTATACTTATTGATACATTTTCTTCTAAAAAGTCTCAAGTCTCTCAGGTTGATATTGAGGGCTCAGTATCTTTCTTCTTATCTCGTTATCTGGTTTCTTGTATATTAGCCATTTTATCTGTTTTGCTTATAATTTTAAATTCTAGTCCTGTCTGTCTCAAGAGTATTTGAGCTGACTTTTAAACCCATAAATGATATAGTAGCAAGGATAAATCGTGGCCATGAAGATAGGAAGTTCGAGTAAAAAGACATTTGGATGAGTCACACAGAAGTACATCTTATATTTTTTTCCTTGTTCTATGTGACTGAGGCAGCCATAGACGGAGTTCTGAACTTCATGATGGTCAAAGGAAAGGTGGAAACACACCACATACTCTGCAAAAACACGGCTTCCTGCGTTAAAAGAATTGGGAATCTTTCCCTGAGAGGTCATTACTATGAGCTCCCACATCAGCAAACAAAAACTCAAGTCAGTGGAAACTACATGTTCAAGGAAAATAAAACTTAGGCTCTTTCTAGCAGCCGACCTGGAATGACCCACATAAGTCTATTGCTTCAAAGTCTTCAGAGATCACCTCACCTTGTTTTCCTCTTTGGAAAAGCCTTTGCCTTGTTCCTGTATGGTAGAGCCCCGACTGCTTGTGTTCTGAACTCCAAATTCTTCTTCTTTTTTTCCTAATAAATACCAGTGAGGATCACGTACGTGGCTTACTGCTTTCAGGGACACCCCATTAATCCCTAGCCTCTTTTCCTTTTTTTTAAAAAAAAGGTTTTATTTATTTTATATATGTGAGTACACTGTAGCCGTCTTCAGACACGGGCATCAGATCTCATTACAGATGGTTGTGAGCCACCATGTGGTTGCTGGGAATTGAACTCAGGACCTCTGGAAGAGCAGTCAGTGCACTTAACCATTGAGCCATCTCTCCAGCCCCCAATTCTTGAATCACTTAGCGACTCAGCCTCTTTAAAGATAAAGAGTTTATCTTCTAGCCCCTAGACATGAGTACAGAGTGCATGGAGTGCCAACTATAGCCACAGACTCAGAGAGAACCCAGGTGCTGTCATTCTCCTCATCTTGTTGACCTGAAATCGACTAACACTGTCCAGGAGGCTCTACTGCAGGTGGTGGTGGTGGTGATGAGGATGATGATGACTGTGACTGATGATGATGTCAGCAATAATGGTGATGATGATGACAACGACAATGATGGCAGCGATGATGGTGATGGTGAAGATGGTTATTTTGAGACAGTGTCATGTCACATAGTACACATCTGTGTGGAACTGGAACTCACATTTTAGCTGAGGTTGGTCTTAACTCTTCATTCTCCTGACTCAGGTCTGTATTGCCCTAACTTCCAGCTTCTGTTACTGCTGTGTGTGTGTGTGTGTGTGTGTGTGTGTGTGTGTGTGTGTGTGTGTGTGTGTGTGTGAGAGAGAGAGAGAGAGAGAGAGAGGGGTAGAGAGAGAGAGAGAGATTTGGAGGGGGGCTTATAGGAATTGACTCCAGGCCCTTTTATTTCTGGGTATACACCCTGCCCTCTACTAGCATTACATTTAAGAAAATATATATTGTGTGTATACATGTGTTTTTGTGAGTTGCTGCTGTGTGTGGACGTGTACCCTTCGAGGTTACGGACTTGTGAACTGAAGTCTGTGAACATGGGAACTCTGCAAGAGCAGCAAGTAGTGTTAACCGTTGGGCTGCTTTTCCAGCCCCTCTACTGGTAGTATCACAGAGAGTTCTACACTGTAGGATGCTTTAATAGGCCTGGTCCTTTAGCAATGAATGACAATAGCCAACTATGACCTTTCTTTTTGATGACCTAGTATGGTTCTGCTTATTTCATATACCTTACACAGTCCTCCCTAAACAGTAGTCAATGGGTTCTGCTTAATCTATACTGTTTGCCTTGCTCCCTGCAATTACATATGTATGTATGCATGCATGTATGCATGTATGCATGTATGTATGTATGTATGTATGTATGTATGTATATGTATGTATTTGTATACACCTTGTACTTTATAAGAACTCTGCCGGCTTTGTGGAATGACTCTGTTTCCACCTGGTGGGTCATGTTCAAATTTCAGATTTTAGTTCTTGAAGAATTAAATTCGTGTTTTTAAAACTTTCTGTTTTGGAGTCTTCCATGATTTTCTTAGGGAAATTTCGGTTTTTACTTTTTCCCCATGAGGACCCTCAGAGTCAGCATTTATAAGATACATGCTGTAAAAATAAACAAAATGTGGAAATAGGATGGTACATAGGTTGGCCTGGTACTTGTTATGTAGCCCAGGCTAGCCATAATCTGCCCTTTTTCCTCCTCCTTCAGCTTCCCCTGGGCAGGGATCCTAGGAATTTGCTACCGTACCTGGGTCCCATTTATTTTTTAAATTTTAACCGTTTTCCCATTGCATTTTGCTTTTAGATGCTTTTTAGATTTTAATTTTTTAAAATTAGTAGCAAAGAGTAGGTTTTGTTTTTAAGTTTAGGTTTTTCAGCCATTATAGAAAAATGTGTTCCCTCTTCAACCTTATAACTTAACTAATTAATTAATCAATTTGTTATTTATTTATAAAGAAGATAGGGTCTTGCTGATAAACTTTGGGTGACCTAGAACTAGCAATCTTCATGCCTCAGTTTATAAAGTGCCAGAATTACACATGTACATCTCCTCAACTTTATAAGGGTGTACTGTGTTTGAATGTACTCGACCCAGGGAGTGGCACTGTTAGGAAGTGTGGCCTTGTTGGAGGAAGTGTGTCACTGTGGGGGTGGGCGTTGAGACCTTCCTCCTAGCTGCCTGAGGACAGTCTGCTCCTATTGGCTTTCAGATGAAGACTTAGCAGCCATGCTCGCCTTGATGATAATGGACTGAACCTCTGAACCTGTAAGCCAGCCCCAATTAAATGTTATCCTTTTTGAGAGTTGCCTTGGTCATGGTGTCTGTTCTCAGCAGTAAAACCCTAATTCAGCGTGTCTCTTTCCTTGTTCAAAACAAAACTAAGACAGAAGTTGGTACCAGGGTCTTTCTGTGATAGGTCTGATCATGGTTTTGTTCAGAGGAATGTGGATTTGGGGACTTTGTAAAGCAGTGGGGTGGAGCTTTAAGTGGGGGCTTTTGGGGCCATATTAGTAGAAACCTGTAAGACAGTGTTCCTGAGTGTGTTTTGTATTGTGGGAACTTAGCCCAAGAAGCTTCAGAAGAGAAGACTTTTAGTGTGTGGCCTAGAGACTTTTTTGTGATATTTTGGTGAAGAATGTGGTTGCCTTTTGCTATTGTCCAAAGAGTCTGCTTGAGGCTAAAGTAAAGAAATTTAGATTAATATCTTTGACAAAGGAGGTCTCAGAACAGCCTGGCGTAAATTCTGTTACATGGTTCCTAAAGTTCACTCTTAGAAGGAGCATTTTAATGAAAAGGAGCAAGCATAGACATGGGAAATACAAAGTATGGTTCAAAGGGTAAAGGGTACCAGGAAGCGAGATGAAGCTAAGTACTGTGTTCAACGATATTAAATGGAATTAAGGGAGTGATGACCTTGGAGCAAGATCTTATTCAGCTAAACTCATGCATTTGCAGTTGAAGAAGGGAGAGTTCTATCTAAGCATTATTAGGACTGGTTATTGTTTTCATTTGGACTTTTAATCTGGAATGAAGTACAATACAGAAAGCGGGGGCACCCCTCTGATTTAGATCTTGAGGCTGGAAGACACAAGCTTGATCCAGATCTTGAGGAACAATGATCATGAAAAGCTGAGGCCCAGGCATGGTGGTGCACACCTTTAATTCCAGGAGACAGAGCCATGCAGATCTCTGGCTTCAAGAGCAAGTTCCAGGACAGCCAAGCTCAGGCAGTGAAGGAGTTGGAAAACAGAGCGCTGGTGATAATAAAATAAAACAAGGGCATGGAGTGGGGGAGGCGGGGCATGTTCCAGTCCCAGCAAGTAGCAGAACTTGGCAGCTTTAACCACATGGCCATAGCTTTAGAGTTCAGAATAGAAGGGACAACTGGGACAATTGAAGCTGGTTAGCTGGAGCTTAGAAATTAGTGGTGATTAAGAAGAGACCAGCATCACTGGGGTGAAATCTTCTGGGACGTGTTTTCTGAGAGCTCAAGAAGCTGTACTCCAGAGATAGCCAAGGTTGTACCTCATGCTGCAGCTGTACTTGGTCATGTTTAAGAGTCACCCAGGTGGTACTGTACTGGTTTGAAGGCATGAAGGTGCTGTGGAGAGAGCAGCTGAGGCTTGGCTCTGTGTTAGGCTGTGGAAGGCTATTGATGAAGGTGCAGCCTCAGTTGCAGTCGATGGCCCAGGACTGAAGGGGTCATGCATGCAAAGAAGTTGAGGCTTGGCACCATAGAGGAAGCCTACGAGAGGCTATTGGTGAAGTTGTTGTGCTGGAAGACCCCAGTGTCTTAGAGATGCTAGTACCATGGAATGACCTCCAAGAACAGCAGCAGCAGTAGAATGGAGTCAACCAGAGCCCAGAGTGCTACAGAGAGCAGAGCTGGAGAAGTTTCATCAGACCTTTGGAGGAGCCCAGAAGATCATGTGTGGATCCCAGATGCTGGAATAAAAAAAAAGCTGTAAAGTTGAAGTTGCCTTGGAGACCCCAAGATGTTAGAGCTACCAGAGCCATGGGATACCTGCCAAGGAAAGATGCTAACAGGAAGTGCAACCAGCCCAACAGAAAGAATTGTGTTGTAGTCAGCAAAGCAGAAAGGGCTGGGCATCAGATGCGGAAGAGCAGAGATTGGAGTTTGCCCAGCTGGGTTTTGGTCTTGGTTTTGTCCAGGATTTTCTCCCTGTGTTAATTTGGGATGGTAGTGTTTATCCTGTGATTTTGGGGTATGTTATCTGCTTTTGCTTTTTATTTTATAAGGGATTACAGTTAAGAGATTCCACGAGTCTCAGAAGAGACTTTGAACTTTTAATATTGTTGAGACTGTCAAAACGTGACTTTTGACGTTGGACTAAATGTATTTTGCGTAACGTCCCCATAGGTACGGCCCCCATAGACTCATGCATTTGAACAAGCCTATGGGGGCCAGGGAGTGGAATGTGGTAGTTTGAATATGCTTGGCCTGGGGACTGGCACTATTAGGGGGTATGACCTTGTTGGAGGAGGTGTGTCACTGTGGGGGTGGGCCTTGAGACCCTCCTCCTAGCTGCCTGAGGACAGTCTGCTCCCAGCAACCTTCAGATCAAGGTGTAGACCTCTCAAATTCTCCTGTGCTATGCCTGCCTGGATGCTGCCATGCGTCTCTCTTGATGATAATGGACGGGACCTCTGAACCTGTAAGCCAGCCCCAATTAAATGCTGTCCTTTTTAAGAGTTGCCTTGGTCATGGTGTCTGTTCACAGCAGTAAAACCCTGACTAATTCAGCGTTTCTCTTTCCTTATTCAAGAGCTTCTTGGACCCTTGTTGACACTCATGTTAGTGACTGTCAGAAGAGGGACTTGTGTGGGTTGGTGTTGCCCCTTCATCTCCCTTCGTCCAAGTCAATGTCAAAGATTCTTTCTCTCAGTATTTAGTTGGGGAACAGGTGAATGGGTACAAGTACAGTTAGGGAGGGTCCATCTTTCCTGTATTCCAGCAAGTTCCCTAGGTATTTCCCCTCTCTGACCTGTGCCTGTAACCTGGATAGTGTTTTTGTTTCAGTTACAGCTTATAAATTCAGGGTTTAAGGAAGATGGCAAGGTTGTGCTACTCACTCTTTGGAAGGCTCCTCTGCTGTCCCCTCTGTCCCTTCAGGTCCCCACTGGTGGCGTCCTAGCAAGGTATTCAGTTCATCACAATTCTGCTCTGGCCCTGCATACTAAAGTAGCTAGAGAGAACTTGGAGGTTGAAACCCAGTAGGAGGATGGCGACTTCTCTCGTGGGTTCCCTCGAGTGACATGTAGACTGTAGGAGAGGGAAATGCTTCCTGTTTCTTCCTGGGACCTCCTGCTGTAGAGGCCAAGGGCAATATCGCTCTCATCAGTGGGTTCCCGGGCCAATGCAAGGACATGTTGCTTCCTGTTTTAACTTTGATGGGCGGTATGCATTGTGAGCCTGCAGGGAGGGAGGCTGCCCTGCTAGGGAGCTGCAAGCCTGAACTGCTCCCTCCTCCCTTCCGATGGTTCTTCAAGCTGCTTTTTGGGTGGCCACGCCCAGGCTGCAGTGCACCTTGAAGTCCAGGCTTTTAGCTATCAGCACTGTCACGTGATTTGCTTTTGGCCTCAAATTTCTGGCATGGTTGCTTTGTAATCATTTCCACAGTAATTGTTAGAAATATTTACTTGGGGGTGTACGGAATCATGTAATTGTTTTGGTCCTGGAGTTGGATTTCCCATGAAATCGACATTTTCGAGCTTTGTCTTTCGAGGGGAGGGGGCGGGGACCCTGGGAGTTACGTGAATAACCAGTTTACAAGAAGGTCTCCGTGGTCCCCACTCAGCCTTCCTCCCGCTGTGTCCATCCGTTAATCCTCAGACTCCTGTTTTATTGACTGATCTTAAGCTCCTAGGCTCAAGCGGTCCTCCTGCTTCAGCTTAATTGTCTGAGACTATGGCACAAGTTTGTACTGCCTGGCCTGGAAATGGCATGCTTTCAAAGGACATAGTCTGGATTTACAGTGATAATGGTATGGGATTCTCTTTTAGTACGGTTTCGAAGTTAACGTTCCAAGTTAGCAGCTGACATGATTGATAGTATCATGATCTTTTCCTCCATACATGTATTCACCTCTCTCCTCCACTGACTTCCTTCACCCCTGCCACCCATTTACTGGGTCTCTTTCTGCAGCAGACCGTCTTCCCTCCTGATTTAACGTCACTTCAATTCCATTACCTTTATCTAACAGCTACTTCTCATGGTCACTGATGTAGAATTCTTCCCAGAAAGGACAGAGATGAAGACGCTTTTTTTCAAAAAAAAAAAAAAAAAAGACGCTTTTTTTCATTAGTGAAAAAGGATATTTAATGTTTAAATATATTTATAGCCTGTACTCTTATATATGTGTGTATATTTATTTATAACTAACCTTAGAACTAGGGAAAAGTTCTATGTGAAATAATGACTCATTACACACTGTCTTACAGATTTATCAAAAGAAATAACTTTGCAAAAGAGACCCTACCACCAACAAAGCCAAAAACCCACACAAACATAAATTTAGTTCCAAGCACATTAAAGATCACATAAAAGCCTGTAGTGTGGTAGTGAGGGAACCGTTTCTGGTTAGGTGAGATCATCCGGATAGTGGTCATACGAGGTATACCCAGCAGCGCATAAGCTTCTTCCTCGCTGTCCTCCGAGGTCTCGCCCTGAGCCTGGAAAGGTTCTGCTTTCTCCATCTCTGAATTCTACTGATAGGATTGGGAAAAGGTTTGGATTGAGGTTAAAAAAGAAGAAGAAAGGAAAGAAGGGAAGAAAAGAAACCACAGCAACTAAACAGTAGTCCTGCTCAGCCATGCGAAGACTCAGGCTAAGCAGACAGATGTATTAGTTCCTTATACGTCATGACACAAGGAGCTGGGACTCATTTGCAGCTTCACTTAGAATTAGAAACGACAGGCATATTGGTTAAGATGAGAGGAGAATTGAGGTTTGCCGAGCAATTTATTTGTTGTTTTCTTTTAGGAGACAGGGTCTTAGTATGTAGTCCAGGCTCACCACCAACGTGAAGCCAGTCTTCCTGCCTTAGAAGAAACTCTCGTGATAGGATTAAAGGCACGGGCCACAACTCCTCTCTAAAATCCATCTTTTTGCTGACACTTCAGTCATAGTCATTCTGGTCATTCAGTCATAGTCATAGTGTCTGGTGGACACTAAAATCCAAATTCACTTTTTTTAACCTGATTTTTTTTTTTTTTTTTGAGAAAAGGCATCCTGTAGCCCAGGCTGGTCTCCAGTTTGCTACATTGCTGAGGATAGCCTTGAACTATTGATCCTTCTGCCTCTACCTCCCTCTAATGCTGGAATTAGAGGGAGGTACCTACACACTGAGCCAGTCTGATTGGGAATGTGATTGTCTCACATCTGAAATCCCAGCATTGGAGAGGCTGACGCAGGGGGATTCCCTCAAGTGTACAGTTAGCTTGGTCTTCATATTAGTCCAGGCCTGTATGGGCTACAGAGGAAGGGTCTCCTGCAACCCATCAAAATAAGCTTGTCTGGAAACACACAGTTCCGATAGGAACTGCTAAGACTGTTGACTTCTGCTTCTACGACTCAGAGGGAGAGGGAGAATCCAGGCTTGAGAGTGTGACTAAAAGTGTTGATTGCATGACGTTTTCATTTTTAATAAGTTGAGATATTCTTATTTGAGCAAAGAAACAGTTATCCACTGATATTTCATTATGCTGCATTGCGAGGATTTGAGTGAGATTAATAACCTTTTAATATGGTGTCCTAATCAAGTTGCGTTTGCGTTACTGTGTATGACATCCTTCAGCAAAGCTCAGTCCTTAGATAATTTTAAAAGTATACAGCCCAATATTAATTAGTGTCTTAGCGTTCAGTCATCTTGCTAGCAGCACGCTGATTATTAATTAGATAACGCATGACTATTGAATGAAATTGTGTATTTCAACTAGCACTTTTAATAGTTTAGTAAATCTCAAAGTACCTGGAGGGTTCAGGAGGATGGAGTGTTTTTACTTGTTTTTTGTTACCAAGAGTTGGCTTGGGATTTTAGAACTCTTGAGTGTATAATCCATTTTGGTGTGTTTTCTATTTTTTTTAATTTATTTTTGTTTATTTTTTGAGTGTGGGTTACCATGTAGCCCTGGCTGACCTGGAACTCTCTGTGGAGACTTTGCTGACCTCAGACGGACAGAGATAAGCCTGCCTCTGTCTCCTGAGTGCGGGGATTAACATGTCCACCACCCAGCATGCCAAGTTTATATTCTTGATGAATTGAATTCTGTTTGTGACGATTTGTTATCTCTCGGGGTCTGTCAGGATCATCCATCTTTAGCACGGTTCCATTTCACTCCTGGTTCTCCGTCTTTTCTCTAAGTGTTGAGACAGACTCTTGCTGTCTGCGTGATTCAGACACAGGAGCATTGTCTCTAGCCTGGATTCTTGCTCCCTCTGCACTCCCAGAATGCTTGCTTGATCAGTCATTTGTGGATCTACAAACTCTTTGTGCTAAATTGGCCCTACCTCTCTCCTAAACCTGCCGGTGCTCCAGGGATCGCTGCTGAAATACTCAGCCACCTAAAGGTAGAGTGTGTGGAATCACGCTCGCCCAGATCTTTCCTTTCCTGCCTTTGAATCCCTCCCGCCTCTTTGTTCTACCCCAGTCTTCACTCTGAACAACTTCTCATCCAGTCAAGACAAGACCATTGTCTCCGCTGACAACCAACTACAATTCTGTCAGAGTTTTACTCTAGGCCTTGCGACCCTCAGCACAGGTCTTGCTTCCTCTCTCTCACACTTCCTCCCATACTCAAGAGTTCTGTAGATGGGTGTGGTGGTTCATGGTGCTGCAATCTCAGCATTCAGGATGTCCAGAAAAGAGGATTAGGAGTTTGAAGCCATCCTGGGCTATATAGTAAATACCAGGCTAGCCAGGGATACATATCAAGACCTTGTCTCAAACCAAACCAACCAATCAACATCCCAAACCCTTGTTTGCCTATCCTGGTCCCACTTCCCTTTTTTGTCTGGTTTACTCTAATTTTGGCTCTTGTATGTTTCATCCATTAGGATCATACTGGATTTTGTCACCATTCACCCATAATTCTCTGTGTAGTCTAGCTGTGGCACGTACATCAGGAATATCTGACCCCGTCACAGTGGAAGTGCTGGCAGCTTCATTTTCTTCAGCCTGTTTGGTTCCTGCTCCCTTGCCCTCTGGGCTGATACATACTGATCTCAGGAGCTCACCCTCACTGGAAAGACAGTCCTGAAATGTCCAGCCCTTTGGAGCTTTACCCCAGTCTGCGTTCTCAAGGGAAGGTATTTTGAGATCAAAAGAGGTAACAGGCTTGAGCTCACTGTTTCTACCGCTGTACACGGCGGAGCTCCAGGCTGGGCTTGGGGAGCCAGTGCAGTGTGGAGCAGTTTTCATGTGTACGATTTACATGAGAGTAGCATGGTCATAAGTGCAGCCACTGAGTAGTTTTAAGACAAAGTTGACATTTAAAACAGTCTTTGAGTGGAAGGCCGCTTTTTCTCCACTCCACAAAGCTTTGCGCACAGAGATTATTGGTGCCCCACTTATGTGACACTGATTTTAGGTCAGTGCCTTGTCAACATTATATGAAATTCCTATTTCTTTGAGGATTCTGTAATTCAGTTTGTAAGCAATGGCACTGGACTGTCTCTGTCCAGTGACATTAGGTGCCTTTAATATCATCTGGGGAGGGAATCCAAGCGCCAGTCATTTTGGCCTACAGTCATCTGGGTCCACCAATCCCTTGTTTACACTGAGACCTCAAATATGACTCTCATAAACTTTCCCCCATTCACTGAAGTTCTTAAACCTTCTTGCTGTCCTGCATCCGTTGCTGTCTCTACATCTTTACTGCTTTTCCCATCACGTCTTGGCCATTTTTCCTTTCCTGCCTAACCTGAACTTGTGACCTGTGGCCAGCAGCGTTTCTCCTATCTTGTACCCTGTCGCTGAACAGCTCAGCCAGTCTGCAACTTTCATCACAAATCCTCTCTCTGCTCTCCCCATTCTCCTGGAGCTGGGCACTCTTTTTTTTTTCTTTTTTCTTTCTTTCTTTTTTTTTTTTCCGGAGCTGAGGACCGAACCCAGGGCCTTGCACTTGCTAGGCAAGCGCTCTACCACTGAGCTAAATCCCCAACCCCAGAGCTGGACACTCTGAAGCAAGTCACAGATCACAGGGACGCCCTGCAAACCCAGGGTCTCCAGCCTTACTGGGGGTCACTCTCAATCTACCTGCTTCTCGTTAAGGGCTGTCTCGTGTCCCTTAGCAGCTTCTAATCTCAGTCCTTTCTCAGGAGCTCTCCCTCATTGTTGCCCTCACCTCTTGCGCATTGGAGTATCTTGTGACCTCCACTTCCTTAACCTGGAGACTCCTAAATACTCCCTAAGTTCTCCTAAATACTCCCTAAGTATTTTTCCTTAAATGCTTCCTTTAGCCTCAAGGGACAGACACACAGTGAGTGTCCAACCATCAATGGTGCTGGCTAGGATGTCCTGTTCTAAAAGGCCAGTGTATTGTTTCCCTGTTGCTTTCTCTGTACGGGGGTTGGGGGGGATTGGGGGGTGTCTCTTAGCCAGCCTCCTATGCTTAGTTCGAGTATGTCTTCCCTGAGACCTGTGGGCCTCCTTAATTACTGATTGGTGTCCCACTCACCACTTTGAAGATACGGCCTGCAGACTTTCCTCATTTTTAGTCTTGGCTGCACTCTGACTGTAGTGTATTATCATGCCCGCCACATATACAGTGACAACGACTGCTTTGTAAGTTCCTAGATGATTTTCTTTTCCCAGTGAGTCATTCTTGCCCTCGGCTCTGCGACTCTGACTTCACTAGGCTCTCCACACGCTGTTCCCTTAATCTCTAGATCGTTGTTGGCTCCTCTTCCTCTGTAGACACCTTAAATGTTGGCTCTGAAGACTCATTTCATCCTTGCTCCTGCTCCTGTGCTCAAAGTTCTTTGTTTCTGTGGGACCTTAGAACACTCGTGGGACATTATGCATGATTCCCAGGAGAAACGTGGATAGCTGCGTATACATAGAGTTTAGTGCGTCAAGTTTCATTGGCATCCAGAAGCCATATTAAGAATGTGGCCAGACTTGGGGGTGGTGTGTGTTTGCCTGTTACCCTTGCATTTCGAAGGCAGAGGCAAGAGGATCAGATTGCTGCAAGTTTGAGTCTAGCTTGAGCTGCATAGTGAGTTTCAGACTGGCCAGGATTACCTGGTGAAACCCTGTGTCAGAAACAAACCCCTGGCAAACCCAGAGTGTATTTCCCTACTAAGAGCCAGGCACAGTAGTATGTGACTTTAATCACAGCCTTTGGGAAACAGGCAGGATAACCATGAGCTTCAGGCCAGCTTGGTCTATATAGTGAGTTTCAGACCAGCCTGGGCTACATATAGCAAGACTGTTTCATGAAAAAAGAAATAAAAAGTGCATGCTACAAAAGCTTAATTATAGTGTAAAATGTCAAAATTTATTCTTAAAAGTTGAAAGTATGGCCAAGGCATTCATGTCCGTTGAGTGTAGGTACTTGATTGAAATTTATTGCTCATGCTTTTCACCTTGTTTGTAAAGAGAGAGTCTCATGGAGCTCCACCCCTCTGTGACTCAGAGGGTGACCTCCTGATCCTCCTGATCCTCCTTGCCTCCATCTCAGATGCTAAATGACAGGTCTACCTCCACACTCAGATCATAGTTTATTCTTGGTTAAACTGAACCTAGGACACACCTTCTAACTTTCTAGTTTTGATTGAAAGGAAGCTCTCCAGTCATTATTAGCTGTTCGGATACAGAGTCCTGGGTCTATATGCTTCCCCTCCATTGCCAGGGCCTTCAGGGACACTGCCCCCACCTTGCTCTGGAGCAGAGGACTTTTCTTCTAGAGGCACACATTTATCTGACCCTTATTGAGGCACGTACAAGATACGCAGTCACGGAAATTAGTTGTCTTCTTGTAGTTTAATGGTTTGTTTAGTTAAACTCCGTATTTAGGATACACAAATACGGTTTGTGAGCACACCCTCACCTCTGAGGAGCAGAACGCTTGATGGTTGTCACGCCGCAGAGTCAGTGAGCTGCTGCAACGCTGCGTGGGCTAGTTAATCCACAGTGTGGAGAGTAAAGGCTGGTCAGGCAGTTTCCACTGGCGGCGTTCTTGTTGTTTACCTCCCTTTCTTAGAAGAGCGTGAGTTCTTACGAGGCAGAGCGTCTGCTTCCTTCACATCTTACTTTGCTCTATGCACAGTGCCTATTTAATATACATTCAACTGGGTGCATAGGCACATGCTTATATGGGTTCAGCTAAATTTGAATAGTCCGCAGAGTGGGTTGGGAAACAGCTTGTGTAATAGACAGGTCATAGCCCTGAATCCCTTTTTATTTGTATGTGTGAACAGACTCCTTTTGAGGTTTCATCTGAGGAATGGAGATAACACACCTTCGAGTTTTGAGAGGCTTGTGTGGAGAGGTAAATGTCTCACTCTGTAGTAGTTGATCTACTACGCAATGGTTTTGATACCCACAACTAATCAGATGGAGCGTTTGTACCTCTAACTTCTGTTCATTGAGAAGCCTCAACTACATGATCTGGAAGTTTTCTTATGTGCTAAAATATTTCCGGAAGTAATATCGTATGTTTTGAACAGCTTTCTACAACAAATACATGAGTATTTCTTGGTATGTCACATTTGAGCTTGGTCTGATAGTAATTAATTAACTTTAGACCTTGGAAAGCAATTTCAAGCTTTGTAGCGGCACTTGTTGGAGAGTTGACCCTTCTGATAACCTGTGAGGGGCGGGGCTTCCATGAACCACTGGGGCTCTGCAGTGTAAGTGCTGA
Source organism: Rattus norvegicus (assembly GCF_021556685.1). Taxonomy (NCBI): domain Eukaryota; kingdom Metazoa; phylum Chordata; class Mammalia; order Rodentia; family Muridae; genus Rattus; species Rattus norvegicus. Next base: position 24,081,233 of record NC_141535.1, on the reverse strand, counting down.
GGTAGAAGGCAGAAGCATTTCGAGGTGCATATTTGAAAGCATTGTCTCAGAATTAGATAAAATTAAATGTGAGGATTCTATTACAGTCAACATCACTTTTATCTTTAGAAAAACAAACAGCCAGAGTGTTTGGTCACATGAATTGTTAGTTTGTAGGGTACATGTTTAGAAAACCAGACCAGAATCCCCCTCAAACAACCAAAAATCAGTCAAAGAAAACTCCATAACTGAAAACTCTTGTTTCAAGTATAGGCTTTTAGGTTTCATGTTGCCTAAAACCGAACGAGGACAGGGTGAGACTATGTGGAGAGGAAACTCTTTCACAGATGACCCTGAGGATGGTTTCCATTCTCTTGCCCAACTCTGGGTAGCTCACGCTGGTACTAATACTGTCCGTTTGTTTCTTTGTTTTATTGTAGTTCCCATTTAACATGGAGGACGAGTTCTTTGGAGAAGAAAGCTTCCAACATTGTTGTGCAGAATTCATCAGACATTCACAACAGATAGGCGATGGCTGGGAATGGAGAACGGCCAAGGTGAGAACAGAAGATGCATTTCTTTGTTTTTTTATGTTTCGATGGTGTCTTAGGACACAGTGTAGCTAGCCTGGTACTTTCTATGTATCCCAGGCTGCCTTCAAACTCACAGGCCTTCTTCTCTGTCTTCTGGGTGGCAGGTCGTAGGTGTTGGTAACCACACCTGGCTACAACCGACACTTTTTTTTAGTGGAGGGTTATTTATTTTTGTTGTATAAAAATATCGATAATTGATAGTAAGGAATAAAAATGGGGCTGATTTAACAAAAGCCATGAATTTTAAAGCATTCGTTAAAACAGATGTCCATTTTATTATTCCATCTATATATAATCATAATTATTTGGCTAATAAAATATTATCTAGAAAAGTCCTTAGGTGACCTTCCTGAACTAATAGATAAGGTCCCATACAATATTAATTATTGCTATGTAAACAAATGTTTCTCTGGAGCTTCAGACTAGTGGTTTACATTATAAATGATCTCTCTTTGTCTCAGTTTTGAGGTAGGCACCGACATTGAGCTTTATATCTTATCAAAGATGGCATGGAACACCCTCTCTCCTGCATCTACCTCCCAAGTCCTGGAATTGCAGGGTAGTGCCCTACACCTGGCTATTCTACAATTTTCTTAGGACACTGTTTCGTCTAGAGTTCTGTGAGTCCATACCTCTTTGGAGGTCACGTATTAGATATTTACATTTTAATTCACAATAGTAGCAAAATTACAGTTTTGAAGTAGCAACAGAATAATTTTATGGCTGGGGGTCGGCATAACATGTGGAACGCTAAGTGTCCCAGAGTTAGGAAGGTTGAGAGCCGCTGTTCTAGAAAGTGATGGTAATGGTTATCCTGAAATCAGGTCAGAGCCCAACACTCACGTAGTCTCAAGGAACTCCTTAATAACATAAAGATCATACAGAATGTTTCGTCTTTTGACTCTATTCTAAAATAATGTAAAACCCTTACATACTCTTGTATTTCCATACGTACAATTGATAATGCTCTCTGTAAAAGCTTTCCGAGAGTCGCCTGAGGTCATTTTAGAGAACAGGTTTCCCCAGTCTGACATTTTGGTTGATTCATGACTGGATCAGGCTCTTGCTTCTCTGCTTCCTGGATCTGCGTCTTGAGTGCCTCTGGGAAACCTGAACGTTTGGACCTGGTTCCCACGACTTGGAACTGAGCTGGGGGGTCCTGTGCCGGCTCAGAGTGTCACTGGGCTGAAGCCATGGGTTCTTTGGGGTCATTTCCCTGAAGCAAGCTCTGACTGGTGGCTCTAGAGAGATCTGTTCTCTCCCTAGCGACTCAGCAGTGTATGAATTTGAGACAAGACTTCCTTGGTGGTGCAGTCCGCTCCCCCTGAACTGTGATTACAGGCCTGAGTCGCAGTGATAATCAGAAACCTTTCCTGGTGCCCTGTTTGGAGAGTTGACATTATTTGTAACTCTTATTAATTTTATTTGAGTAGTTTATAGTTTTTCTCTTTTACTATTATGTTTGAATTTTCATTCGTATTCTTTTCTATGAGTTATATTAAGGGATCACTATCTCTGCATGTTACTCTTACACCAGTAACTTGGCTGTGTTCTTACTGCGCTCTTTGTGATAGTCCTGTGTTGTTTCACAATGGAGTTGGGAGCATGTTGAGTGATAATCCTAACAGCTCTCTGTCTTTAGCTTGATTTAATGCTAATTGTTCTGATATTCAATATTCAAGTTCCTCCCTCCCTCGCTCGATCCCTCGCTTCCTCCCTCCTTTTCTCTTGGTGTTAGGAACTGAAGCTCTGTATATAGGTTTCTGACTCATTCTCTCTTATAAAGGTACTTTCTATTTGGCAACAATACGTTTTACAATTGTAACACATAGTAAGAAAGAGCAGTGTTCTTGGTGTTCTCAAGTACCCTTTATGCTACTTTTTGAGAATCAGGACAGTAAATCAGTGTTCCTGGAAATTCTTGGAAATTTCACAATTATGATTATTATTATTTTTTTTGGTTCTTTTTTTCGGAGCTGGGGACCGAACCCAGGGCCTTGCGCTTCCTAGGTAAGCGCTCTACCACTGAGCTAAATCCCCAGCCCCATGATTATTTTTAAAATACATTTCTAACCATTTTCACACTCTGTAGTTTGGATAGCCGCAATTCATGTTTAAAGACTAAACTATACTAAATTTCATGGTACTTTCAAAGAACTAGGACTTTCAGGAATATTCCAATCATGAAAAACATAATTTAAGGTAACAATCCCCCCATGGCCCCTTTTGGCTTAAAACCTCCAGGGAGCCATGCAGGACGTTTTTCTTTGCCCTTCGCTCTTTTTATTTTGTTGTGTTTTCTTGAGACAGAGACTTACATAGTCCTGGTTGGCTTTCAATTCATCATGTAACTGAGGCTGGCCTTGAACTTCTGATCCCTCAGACTCTGCCTCTGAAGTGCCGGGCTCAGAGGCAGGTTCCACTGTATCCAAATCTGCCTGTCCCCTTCTCTATGTCAGCTGGCAGCAAGGTGATAGAGACCTACTAGAGTAGGGTTGGGGTCTATGTGCTATTATTGTGTGTGAAGTGAGGTAGTGCTAGGGTTCAGTGAAGCCTTCATGAGGGGAGCCATTTCTGCCAGAAGTTCTTTACTGTAATTGTGAACTGTGGTCTGAAGAATCCTGTTTTTAAAATTTGACTTTGTTACTGGTCAGTCTCTGGGACAGCATAATTAAGTCCAGTTTCATGTTTAGTGTCCTTCTGGCTGCTGAGTTAGGAAAGGTCCCTACCCTTTAGAGTGAGAGTTATACCTTGAATTAAGGGCCTTTCCCCATAGTGGGATCAGCCCCTAGATATCACAACAAAACACCAACACCAGAGAAAATCCAGAGAGCCTGAAGATAGTGCCTTTAAATACAAATGTCTGTGGAGACCTGGTTGTTGATGTCCTGGGACACACCCTCAGGGATTAAGCAATGGGGAAACCAGGCTGATGGTAAGTGGCTGTCCAGGTTGTCCGAATGTTGAGATCTTTTGATATTTTGAGAAAAGTAGAAACTCCTGATTTAGGAGAAGTTTCTGAGTTGTTAAGTGTTGGTAGCTGGTTAAAAATCATGATCGGAAACACTGTGGAAATCAAACCAGACCTTAGTGGGGAGTGCTGGGTGGTCTGTGGGTAGGCAGCACAGGAGTTCTGGGTTTAATGTCGGTCTGTATTACTTGACTGGTTTCTCAGCCAGCCCTGCCTGACCATCCCTGGGGCTGATCTGAGCTATGAGGGACCCTATGCTGCCTCTACACTGGTTCAGGGCTGCTTAGCTTCTTACGTGATTCATTTTAATTGCCTCTGGGCTCCCCCATAACTTGTTTGTCCTACTTAACCATAGTTAACCATTTACAAAGTATCTTTGGTTTGATACTATTTCCTGCATGATTTTTTCCTTGTATTCAGTTGGAACTCCATTTTATCAGACAGTAACATAGAAGCTGCTTAACACTGTGGCTCCCCCAACTACTTCTACAATTTCACTGTCTATTCTACATCTCACTTCCTTCAATTCTCTCTCTAAATGCCCAGAAGCAGAGAAAGGACCATTCTGAAGAATACATAATTTTTTGTCAGTGCTAGGAAACAAAGTATCAGAAAAGGATTCTAAATCTCAGTGGATTTCCAGGGTCAGTGGGAGATCCTACCTCAAAAAAAGGGGGATGGGTTGGATAGCAATAGAGTAATCTACTCTATATGCATAGACAGCATTCATGTGCTTGCATGTATGTACACAAAGGAGCAGAGGATAGGGGACATGAAGTGCTCCGAGTTTAGACATTGTACACTCAGATCCAATTAGGGATTCATTTCTCTCTGAGTTTTAAATTGTTTTGACGTAATAATATTAAGCTAACAAACTTTAAAGCCCTTACCACTTAGTGTTCGACCATTGTTTTAACTTGATCTTCACGGCCATGTTTATAATGTTCACTCTTACTTTAGCTTTGGCTGCTTTCAGAGTTAGGTCCTTTTATGCTTTAAGAAAAACAATAGAAGTCACTCTGGGCCATCGCTGTTCTCCTCGTACCGCATGGTTAATGGCGTTTATTATGGTGAATCATAAAACATGTCCACAGCATCTTCACTCGGGGTACTGTGGTCTGATTGTAGTCCATAGAGCCAAGCTTTCTCTGGACAGAGAGCTACGAATCTCAGCTCTGTTTTCGTGCATGCATGAAACCTTAGCTATGTATTTAGACTTTTAATATCACAGTGGGCTGGAGATGTAGCTTAGGGAAGTCACACCTGTCTACCACACGCAAGGCCTCTACACTGTGTGTGTGTGTGTGTGTGTGTGTGTGTGTGTGTGTGTGTGTGTGTGCGTGCGCCACAGGTTGATGTGTTAATCACACTGAACAGAGTTTTTATCAGAATTTTTGAGATCCAGTCTCTCCTTAGTCATAGAGTTCACTAAATTTTTGATTTTATCAGCGATGGTGAGATTCTGGGTTGGGTGTTTCCTGTTTCTTGGCCCTGTTATCATTGTAATGGAGGCTCACACAGATCCCAAAATAGCCAGACACTTTTATTTAAAGTATAGGTAAGAAAGTAGTATAGGTAAGAAAGAAATATGAGTGGGGTTCCTCAAGAGCTGCAGTCATCGCTTGGAGCTTTGTCCAGTGGCATTCAACAGGAGTGTGGTTGCCGAGGGATAGTTTGGGTGGTTCTCCATTTTGATTGTAAACCTTTGCTCCCTGAGTGTCTCTTCCCACAATACACTGAGGTTTAATCATATGCACGCCCAATTATGCATACACAGGAGATGGTAAATAAGAGGGTTTCCCTAAAGGGTCACTGAGGGGGTACAGTCTTCCTCAATGAGCGTGCACCCAGACCTATTCTAGGCCAGTTCAGTCCCTGACATCTATACCCAGACATATTTGAGTCATGATTGGCGAGAAACTGTGTATGACTGATGGGTCTTACGAGGAACAGAAACCTCTTGCATCCTGAAAGTGAGGTATGCTTGCAGCACAGGGCAGATGAGGGCACTGGGTTGCTAACATACTATTGGATAGATACATTGTTTGGAGGGGCATGTGTGTGCGTGCATGCGTGTGTGTACGTGTGTGTACATGCGCGCTAAGCAAGCCCCAGGGAGGTTTCTGTTGCTGCCTCCCCAGGGACAGGATTCCAGGCATAAGTTGCTGCTCCCAAGTGTTTAATGGGGGTTTTGGGGACCTGAACTTTTTTTTTAATTGATATCCATAAATCTGTTTCTCACAGCATATTGCTAAAGTAACCTCTCACACATTTGAAAGTTTCTTTCTCTTTCTGTAGTGTGGAAACAGGGCATTCACACATTGCGAACAAATTCTCCCACTTCTTGAGATTAGACTCTGTATCGTTAACACTAGCTAATTTTTCTGTTAATCTTTGTTGTGTTTTTCAGGCAGAATTTCATGTAATCCAGGATGGCCTCAAACTTGCTTTGTAACGGAGCATGGCCTAGAACTCCTGGTCCTCTGTCTCCACATCTAAAGTGCTGGGATTACAGGCACGTGCTACTATGCCTGGCTTTGTATGCTATTCTTAAAGAAGAGTTAGAGAGCTTTCCCCGGAATTAATGTCTGACTCCTCAGTTAAACCTGCTTGATATTTTAAAAGACATAACAACACATTAGAAATACTTTTATTATTTCCAGTATTACTTCAGAACTAGTTATCACAAAGGTTGTTCCTTAATTCATATAAAGTAAAAAAAATGGCTAGGTCTGGTGTTCTGTCAGTATTTGGGAGGTAACGGTAGATAAATTGCTCTGAGTTCAAGGTTAGCCTGGGTTATATAGTGAGATCCAGGACAGCTAGGGTTGTAGAGTGATTCTGTGTCTCTACACAACAATGATGGCAAAAACAAAAAACAAAAAACAAAAAAAAACAAAAAAAACAAAAAAAACAAAACAAACAAACAAAAAAAAAAACCAAGCCAAAACAAAAAACGTCTTCCTTCAAAAAATAACCGAGTAAAAAACTTAAATTTAACTGACTGTAACTTAAGCTGCTCGACAGCCCATCTCTCACAGTTATCTTTGTCTCTGAGTAACACACATTGCCTTTGTTCAGATCCTTCGCCATTTACTATCTATGTCCCAGTTCATAATTCCAGGTGGATCGTAAAGTGTCTCCATGCTTTATCTGTCGGTATGATCTGTGTACAAAGCCCACCGCCGTCCTCCTGTCACTCCTGCCGCCCTGCTGAGGTCATACCTCATTTATTTGCACAGCTATCTTTATTTTTAATGTCTTATTATGAAAAAAATCCCAGCTACAACACTAGAGAGAATCGTATAATGAATTTCCTTGTACCTATCACCTGGCTCCCACAATTATCAACTCACAGCCAGAAACGCAGTGTTTCAAAGGATCTGGGTTATATATGAAATGACGTAATATATCTCAACTTAATTAACTTGGCTTTGTGTTTCCCTGTGTCTTCAAATGATAGGTGTTTCAAGCCAACCCTGAAAATTTATTTATTGTCATATATTAAAGGAAATGAAAGCACTTCAACAGAGAGTCCCAAAGGAAAAAAAAAACTGCTATTTTTATAAATTTTATTTTATTTTAAAAACTGTGTCAAAATACACATAATACGAGGCTTACTATTTTAATATTTCCATGCATTGTTCATCAGCGTTGAGTTTGAGAGCTGAAGGTCACACTGCTCTCCCTAACCATCCGCTCATCTGTCCCTTTGCGTCCGATTGTTATGGGTGTCTTATGTGCCATGGTGGAATCAAAGAGTATTTCTCTGCTAGTGACTGGCTCCTTTCATTTTGTGTAATGTCTTCAAGGTTAATCTTTTATTTCTATGAATTTTTGATCAAGACTTTTATGAAAAAAGGGGTAGAAACAGAACTTGGAGCAGATCTCTGTTATGCCATAGCATCTTGAATATTTAGGGTTTTTAAAAAAGATATTGCAATTCTTTTGTTTGTGAAGCGCATTATTAAAGAGAATTAGAAATGTTTTCCATGGGACTTGAGAAATGGCTCTGGTGGACTTGATATTCTTCCACAAGCTCAGAGTCCGATCCCCTGCACCCAGGTCAGGGAGTTCACAACTGCCTGCAATTCCTGCTCCAGGGCCTCTGACGCCCTCTTCTGGACTCTGTGGGTGCTCAAAACTACTCCATCCATACACATAATTAAGAATCAAATAAATCTCTAAAATAAAAATATTTTCCATGTGCACATATCCCATTTGCTGATATATGAACCTGATTGATACATAAACCTCAAATTATAAAGAAGACGGTTTTCTTGTTATGTGTAGTTTGCCTATTTCCTAGTTTCTTTTGAATTGGAGCTTTGCTGTGTTGCCCATGCTGATCTCCAACCTACGGGCTGTCTTCTGTCTCAGTTCCTAAACAGTTTTGATTACAAGTCCAGACCTGCACAGAGTAACCCATTCAAAGTTATATTCTTTATACATCAACCTCTCGGAAGTAATTCTTTTCATTTCAAAAATGAAATAGTAACTAAAATGTCAGCGTCTGTATGTATGAGTTACTTCTCTTTTGCTGTGACAAAAAGCCATGTCCAAAAGCAGTTTGTCTTACAGTTCTACCAGGATGGTCTATAGTGGCGGAGAAAGCAGGACTTTGTAGCAGGAGCAGGAAGCTGGTTGATCACATTGCCACCATCACACAGGAAGTAGAGAGCAAGCAAGAAGGATGGCGAGGCTTTAAACCCTTAAAACCTGACCCCCAGGAACACTCAAGACTCTGCCAGCTGTAAGTTTCATAACCTCCCCAGATAGCTCCTATGATGAGGATTAAGTGTTTAAATACATGAACTCAAAGGGACATTTTTCTCAGTCAGACCACCATACTATGTATACAGCATGCAAAGAAAAATGGAAACGTAGTGACAATTTAAAGCCTACTGAAAGATACTTCCCAGGGATTTTAAACAACAATGCTGTCTTATCTGAGTAACAGATTAAATCCATGTATTGGCTGGCTGTAGTGATCTAGGCGACACTTCTGAGGCTGAGACCAGAGGACCTGTCACACTGCCCACAACTTAGAGGGCAGCCTAGGCTACACCGTGAGATCTTGTCTCAAAGACCACACCAAAATAATTAACCAAAAAAAGCATGTGTTAGTTTGCGATACTTAATTTCTATTCTTCTAGTTTGTTTTATAGATTTATGTATCCTTTTACTAATAATCCTCCTTTCTGGGGATTGTGAGCATAGATATATTTGTTTAATCATTCACTGTTAGTTAATGAAATATTTCTGACTCAAAATGTCACTGATAATGGTTAAGTATATTGCACTTATATCTCTCGAGACTAGACTGGATTTTTTAAAAACAATTATCTTTGGAGATTAGGAGAAAAATGTACTCGGGGATGCATGCTCTGGTTGGTGATAAATTTGGAATCCTAGTCAGTTGTACTAGATTTTGTATTTATGATTTATCGAGGGTTGGGATATCGTTTGTTCCCTAAGCATATACAAGCCTTCAGTAGTTATTTCGAGTACTGCTTGGATCGCTTGTGAATTCCGTACTTCCCAACACCGTGATCACCAAGACTTTTGAGAAGTGAAAGCTATAATACTTTGGGAACTGATAATTTAGATAATGGTAGTAATTACACCAGTTTCACAAATAAGAGCTCACACTTAGTTGTAGTGGTGATCTAAGTTACAGTGTGCATTTCAAAAGTTCTGAAGGAAGGTTGTCTCATAGTGGGTTTGGCAAGGCTAGGGATTGTGGTGTATTAAACAAAGCCAAAGACTTGATATTTCATATATATATATATATATACACACACATATGTACATATATGTATTTATGTATACATATGCATATATATGTATGTTGTCTATATAATATATATACATATGTACATATATGTATAAATATTCATAGGCCAATTTACTAATTTATAATAAGATTATTAGATGAACTAACTATACTACTCTTCTCTGTATGGTAGTTTGCTTTTGTTAGTGGTCATGAGGCTAGTGTTGTGTGTTAGAAGTTTTCCTTCAGAGACTCGATACACATACCTATTCATCCTAGACAGGGATCCCATGATAGAGCAAAGTACAGATACCATCAAAATCTAAGTTGGTGAACCGATGAGTTTTATTGGAGTTACTAATAGGAGCAGAAATAACTCAAAGACAGCTTCATTGCCAACACCCATCCAGTATGGTAACACAAAAGCTAGGAAATGTGGATCACACTGTAGAGCATTTCTGCAGCTCAACAGGGTGGAGAGTGTCTTTTCCAGGTGCCTCAGTTCCAACCCTTTTACAGTAGCTCAGCTGGTTTCTGCTTCTTCCAGGCAGCTGTTCTGGTCACCTTGCAGTTCAGCTTCATTTCTTCTGAGGAGTACTCTACTAGTTTATTGCTTACTCTGGCAAGGTGGGGCCTAGCAAATCTAGTCAGTTTCAGGGACTTCCTGAAGCTATTTTGAGTTGTTTGCTTTCCTGCAGGAGCTTTCTGCAGGATAGGATGCTTTAATCTAGGAGGAAATTGTTACACAACAGCTGCAGAGCTAGCTCAGCTGGGAAAGAGTTTGCCCTGTTTTATAGGTGACCAAATCTCAACTGTCCGGAACACAAATGAGTACAAATTCTCAGACATAGTTGGATGAATAAATATTTAATGGCACGATATCTCTTGTTTTATAATAAGGATTTATAATATGGATGAGGACACCTGGTTTAAAATGTGTAAAGTTAAAGCTTCCTCCCTACCTTTTGGGGACAGTATCCTGTTGTGTACTCCAGGCTGGTCTCACCTGCCTTCTTTCTCCTTCAGTGTCATGAGCGTGGGGCTCACAGGCAGGCACTGCTGTGTGCTGCAAGGATCCCTGCAAGGGATTCTGTGGAGAGTCAGTGGATCTGCTGTGGACTGGAGAGCACATTCAGCACTCAGGCAGGTTCCAAGACTGCCCTGCCATCTTGTTTTTCCCGTGTCCCTTTCCTGCTACCCAGGGTATGTAGCGAACTTGAGCCCCCTTGCGTGTGAGTGTAAGGGAGACAGAGTGCTCTCTTGTTCCTTAGGTCTACTGTGTTACGTTGCCGCAGCCATGACTTGTCTTAACTGGGAGGGTTAGCTCAGGCTAGTGTCTCAGGTAGCTGCTTTGAGTATGGGAGGGCTAGCTCAGGGTAGTATCTCAGATAGCTGCCTTGAGTATTGCTGGTACCTCCGATTCAGCCCAGCTGAGCACCTTGACTGTGAGGTCGCTGTTGACATCACCCGAGGACACTGAGCACCTGAGATCAGGGCGTCCTGGAGACGACTCTGGATCGTTTTCATGACGTGGTGCAGTGCTTCTCAGCACAGCATGTGCCCCGGGGGGATGTCGGTCCTCAGACGGTGGTTGTACCTGTTCTGTCCCTTGTCATTTCCGTTCCTGGGCCTTTTAGGAGAGACTTTGAGGTTCTACCTCCCAAAGCTACATGGTACTGTTATTTGCGTTTATTCTTTTTTTAAATAATGAAATTAAACTTTTATAAGTAAATTAATACCAAGCCTGGAGGCAGGCAAGCTCTTGGGCAGTTGAGGCAAGAGGATTGTGATGCATTCGAGTCCAGACTGGGCTATGCGGTGAGACCCTGTATTAAAAAACAGCAGGCAAGGCTGGGTAGTAGTGGCAGCATGCACTTTTAATCCCAGCACTCAGGAGGACGAGGCAGGCAGAACTCTGAGTTCAAGGCCAGCCTGGTCTATAGCATGAATTCTAGGACACAAAGAAACCCTGTTTTGAAAAACCAAGGAGGAAGGGGAAAAAAAGGCTTTTCAGAGTTGGAAATATAGAACAGCGTTAGAATGCTTGTCTGGCCTTCGTGGGACCCCAGCAATGCAAAATAATCAACTAATTCTTGTCTCAGACTCAATCTGTAAATGTAATTATTTGGAGGGTTTCTATGTGTCTCCACCCCCACCCTTATTCCCAAATAACTGCTGGGCATCTACACCAATTCTAGCTCCTGGATAAAGACACAGACACCTGGTATATTCATTAACAAGCTGCAAACCTAAGCTGGGCAGGTTCTGAGCTGTTCTAACCCGACTAGGCTGCTAATACCCAGACAAAGGCCCGTTACTTGCCATCTGGTCTTGCCCTGGCTTGCTCTGGTCCATGTGTGTCCTCATGGCTGCCCTCTCATCGTGACCTTGTGGCGAATCCTCCTGGTCCCTCACATGGCCTCACTCTCCTCAAACTCCTCTAGGTTCTTCCCTCCTGCGTTTATTCTTAAATCCTGTTTATCTGAACACGTTTTCACATGTTGATTGACACATTTTGTGATTTGTGTGGATGAGTCTTTTGAAAGTAATCACTGTAGGATTTTCTAAGATTAAACTTGGACATTGTCTGCACAGAGGCCGGAATCCCGACTCCTCAGCTGTGGCTAACATGCTGCCTTCCTCACAGTTGCCACATCACTGGCCCTGGTGATTGTACCCTGCCCATTTCCCCACAGGGCTCCCTGGCATCAGGGTCTGTCAACCAAGAAGTTCCTACTTCTGTGGGTAGATCCCATTGTATTCCATTTCATTGTATGTTGTTTGAACCGAATGTTTAAAAGCCTGTTCATTTTTATAAGGGCTTATTAAGTAATAAAACTCCTTTTTACTGTAATGAACCATCAGGTTACTGTTACTGTGTACCATCATGACCTCTAGGCTGCTAAATTTATTTGGGAAACGTTTGGCATTTTAGCAGCACTGGACGAGCTGGGTCATCTCTCCCTTCTCTTGGTGTCCCTAGTCTTTCAGTTCACTTCCAGTGCATACTATACTCCCTTTCAGTGTCCTGTGCTGTCTGCCTCTTGTCCACAGTCTCATAACCCTAGTGTGTGGGCTCAGGCCTTGACCTTTTCTCATTACCCTAGAGACTGCCTGGTCGGTCCCCATCTGCTCCCCTTCCCTTAAGGGCATGACTGATCTCCATCCTGGGTGTGATGCATGTTCACCCTCAATCCCGAGGGTGAGGGAGAGTGTGAAAAGAAACAGACTTCGAGGGAGGTGAGGGAGGCAGGCTTCATTGAGCAGCTAATTTAACTGGGGAGAACAAAGGCTATTTAAACGTTTGGGGCACGAGTAGGGGATATGGAGTGGGTTGGTGGGCAGGCCTATCCCTGCCCATCTCAGGACTCTTCTTGGGTTTGGACATGTTTCAACCCCACTCTCGCTGCAGACTTGCCCCCCTGGCCTTACATCACCTCTTCTAAGTTCTGGTGCCACCAAACATGAACCTACTTCTCTCCTGAATTACAGATGGGTGGGCCAACTTTGTATTTGTTTTGGGGTTCAGGAAATTACTACTCCAAACCCCAAAGTCTGGGACAGAAGGAACAGTGCATCCTCTCCACTCCAAGTCTGACACTCGCTGCCCTCTGTTTTCATACCGAAGTGCAGGTTAGCAGATATAACTGACGTGCAGATCACTTTAGCCAATCTTCAGTTTCTGTTTTGATGTTTTAGATTCCAAAGTGAACAAGCTGCTTGAACTCCTTTTCTCTAAATTCGATCATCTGTTTTCAGTTTAGGCCTACCCCATCTTTCTTGTTTCTGCACTGCAGTTACCCTTCATATCCTTTGGTCTCTCAGATCTCACGTGTGGTTCACCAGGAAATCCTGTTATAGTCGGAATCCGATTTCTCACCACCCCTCCTCCTGCGTCCTAAACTGTTGTCAGTTCTTGCTAGGATTTTCTACATAATGAGCTGCTTTCTTCTTCTCCTATCTCCCTGCAGCAGAATTCTTTACATTCTTTAAGATGTCATGTAGCATTATTTTTCAACCATGCAATAACTAAAAGCCAAAGTGTTCTGATGATCTATAAATCCTGTGATGTTCTCCTTCCTACCTTTCTTACGTTCCTGAAGTCACTCTGTAGGCTTTTGTGTTATAACCATCCAGGCACGTTGGCCTTTTAAAAGGCTGCTTCTCAAATATGCCAGACGTCACTCCCAGGCCTTTCATTTTGTTGCTCAAATGTCACTTAAAATAAAAAAAAGGGGGGTTGGGGATTTAGCTCAGTGGTAGAGCGCTTGCCTAGGAAGCGCAAGGCCCTGGGTTCGATCCCCAGCTCTGAAAAAAAGAACCAAAAATAAATAAATAAATAAATAAATAGATAGATAGATAGATAGATAGATAGATAGATAGATAGATAGATAGATAGATTGAGTCTTACTGTATAATCCATGATGGCCCAAAAGTTGCTATGAAGTTCAAGTAACCTCTGGGTTAGACTTACAAGTGCTGGGCGACACGGGCCTCTGTGTTAGCGCGTGACCTCAGGGGAGCTGTCCTTTCTACACATCAACCTTTGAACCACCCGGCATCTGTGCGGCAGCCTCACTGCTGGACACCCTGGTTCCTTTGTCTTCTGCCTTTCCCATTTTGCTTAGTCATATTCACTTTCTGGTCTGTTCCCGAATTTACCCATGTTTATTTCTTCTGTCCTTCCTCCCCATTCAGTCCAGATCTTTGTATGTTCACTTTCTGGTCTGTTCTAGAATTTGCTTGTGTTTATTTCTGCCGTTCTTCTTCCCCTGTTCAGTCTGGGTCTTCATATTCTTTGCTCATGCGCCTCAAAAAACTAGAATATCACAATCTGGAAAGAAGGTGTGCAAGTAAGTGTTAGTTCAAATAAATGACTGCTGTCTTAGGGTCTTACTGCTGTGAGCAGACACCATGACCAGTGTAAGTCTTATAAAGGACAACATTTAATTGGGGCTGGCTCACAGGTTCAGAGGTTCAGTCCATTATCATCAAGGCAGGAGCATGGCAGCGTTGTAGCACCCAGGCAGGCATGGTATAGGAAGAACTGAGTTCTACATCTTCACCTAAAGGAAGCCAGGAACAGACTGAGCATCCCCAGGCAGCTAGGAGGAGGGTCTCCAAGCCCACCCCACAGTGACACACTTCCTCCAACAAGGCCACACCTAATAGTGCCACTCCCTGGGCCAAGCATATGCAAACCATCACATCCCATTCCCTGGCCTGCCAAAGGCTTGTTTAAATACTTGAGACTGTGGATACCTAAACTTAGCATAATAAAAAAGTATATTTAGTTCAACTTCCAAAGTCCCTGTAGTCTATAGTGTATCAACAAGGTTAAAAATCCAAAGTTCAAAGTCTCTTCCAAGATCCATCCAGTCACTTAACTGTAATCCTGGAATTAAGACCGGCAGCCAGCTGGGCAAACTTCACACTCTGCCGTCTCCACGTCTGATGTCAAAGTGGTCTTCAGACCTTCAACTCCTTTTTCATCCTTGTTGACTACATCAAATTTCTTTCTCCTGAGCTGGTTCCACTCCCTGTTAGCAGCTTTCCTCAGCAGATAGCCTGTGGCCCTGGCGTCTTTAACATCTTTGGGTCTCCAAGGCAGCTTCAATGTTACAGCTTGTTTCAATGTCTGGGATCCACACATGATCCTCCAAAGGGCTGGCCTCACTTCTCCAGCCCTGTCCTCCATAGCAGTTTAACTTCAGGTTGATCCACACTACAATGTCACTGTTGTTCTTGGTGATCATCCCATGGTACTGGCGTCTCCAGTACACTGGGGTCTTCCACTGCAGCTAGGCTTCACCAATAGCCTCTCCTAGGCTCTCTTCATGGTGCCAAGCCTCCACTCCTTTGCATGACCCCTTCAGTCCTGGGCCAACTGAGGATGCACCTTCACCAATGGCCTTCCGTGGCCTCTCACAGTGTCCAGCCTCAGCTGCTCTTCATGACCCCTTCATGGCTTCAGAACCAATACCACCTGAGTGACGCTTACACATTACCAAGTCCAGCCACAGCATGAGGTACAACCTTGGCATCTCTGGAACACGGCTTCTTTGTACTCTCAGAAAACACTTCCCTGAAGATTTCACCTCAGTGATGCTGATCTCTTTCTTAGCACCAGCTAACCAACATCAGTTGTCTCCTTCTCCTCTTAAATATAAAGCCAGAGTGACATGGCCAAAGCTGCTGAGTTCTGCTGCTTGCAGGAGCTGGAACATGGCCCCCTTGTTCTATTACATTATCACTAGCTTCCTCTTTTCTAACTCCTTCACTGCCTCAACTTGACTGTCCTGGATCTTGCTCTGTTAGATTGACCTTGAATTTAGAGATCTGTAAGCCTGACTCCTAGGATTAAAGGTGTATACTAAGTTGCCTGGAGCTAATTTAGCTGGATGGGCTCTTTCCCCAAGGCCATTATTCCCTTAATTCCTTTTAATATCCTTGAACACAGGATTCAGCTCCATTTCACTTCCGGGTGCCCCTTTAATACTTGAACCATTTATTTTGTATTTTTCCTTTCTCAACTTCCCTTTTTCCATTAAAATGATCTTCATGAGACTTAACCAGAGAACAAAGTCTATGATGGGCGTTTCTGAGACTTTCTCGGTTGATGTAATTAGTCTGAGTCTTTTCACCTTAGCCTCAGGCAGACTCTTCAGATAAGGGCAAAAAGTAACACGTTCCTCAAAATACCACAAAAGCAGTCTTTACAACACACACTGAAATTCTTCTCTAAAACCTCTTGGGCTAGGCCTGAACAATTCAGATCACTCTCAGTAAGAAAGACTTCTGCATTCCTACTAAGATAGCCCATTAAGCTTTATTTAAAGCATTCCACTGCTTTCCAAATCCACATTCTTCCAAACAAAAGCATGGTCAGGACTATCACAGCAATATCCCAGTCCCTGGTACCAACTTCTATCTTAGTTAGGGTTTTATTGCTGTGAACAGACACCATGACCAATGTAAGTTTTATAAAGGACAACATTTAATTGGGGCTGGCTTGCAGGTTCAGTCCATTATCATCAAGGCAGGAGCAGGGCAGCATCCAGGCAGGGATGGTGCAGGAGGAGCTGAGTTCTACATCTTCACCCAAAGGAAGCCAGGAACCAACTGAGCATCCTAGGAGGAGCTAGGAGGAGGGTCTCCAAGCCCACCCCGCAGTGACACATTTCATCCAACAAGGCCACACCTGCTAATACTGCCACTCCCTGGGCCAAGCATACGCAAACCATCACAACTGCATACCTGCTTTTTGAATGCTTTTATCTTTTATTCGAAGATATTAGTCTGTCTAATAGGTTATCGTTATAGAAATTTCAGTGTTTCTAAAGAATTCTATTAGATAAGAACTTTGTTTGAACTTGTAAAAGAAACTGAGAGAATGCCAATGTTACTTTTCATTAATTGGTGAATTGGAATCTATGAAAATGCCCTTACATTAACACAAAAAGTCACTCAGATAATCTCTTTAAGACAGTCGTTTTAATTAAACTGGTATTTCTGTTGGAATGGAATTTTCCTATAGTAGTATGTAGCATGACAGAACATGATGTATGCTTTAGATTTAAAAGTGACCATGTGACTATGTGCTGTTTGGTTCACTTAGATTTAAAAATAACCACGTGACCATTTGCTGAGAGGGGCATTTTTACCTTCCAGAATTGAATCGAAGCCCTAAGCTGAGGCAAAGGTTCCCCAAGTAACTGTTTTTCTATGTTTGGATGACTGTGAATAATGTACTAGCCATCGAGGACAGAAGCCCACGTCCGCAATTACTCAAGGAACTATTCCACAAGAATCAGAAGCCCCAGCCCTGCCCATGTATGAGCACAGGTCTCAGTAGAAGGGTGTGCAGTGAACTTAATCAAAGACTTCTCTCTCCTCCACAAACAGTCCAGTTGTCAGAGAGCCACCGTGGAGAGTAGGGGTGCAGAGAGTGAGGGGAGGAAGACTCATTTCATTGTTTCTGTGGGGCATTTGCTAAGGGAGGGATTTGCTGAGCGGTTCTTGGAGGCTTTGACAAGGATTGAGGTGGGTACAGCGCTAGGGCTGAGCCTGAGGAAAAGTGGATCTGTCCGATCTGTTTAACATGGTCACTTCAGAGAGGATCTGGGCCTAATTTGTTTTCTCTTGTTCTAGTGAGTAAGGCTAGCCGGTTAAGGAACCCTAGCCGGAGGTGGGAAACGCCTAGATCAGGGAAGCTTGCCAGGGGTTGATCTTGCAGGAACCTCTGAGGAAACTCATGTCACCTTAGAAGAAAGCTAGCGGCTTGTCCAGGTGGATTCATTGCTTTGTTTGGCACACAGCTTCTTAAAATCTGATTGCTTCTGATACCCTTTTACCTAAGACTCTGGCATGTGACCATGAGGATATAGGCAAATCCAATGGGTGTACAACTGAAACATTTCCTCATAAGTCATCATGAATTTTATATATGCATTATATTGTGTATAATGAATTCAAAGCAATGCTTTGATATATGTACGTACATGATATATAGTATATATGTGTGTATATATAATATATAATTTTGCAATTTATTTATGTATATACTCTGTCATCTATCAATTAATAAGCTATCATCTATCTGCCATCCGTCTATCAATTTATCGTGACACAAGGTCTCATATTTAGCCCTGGCTAGTCTGGAACTTGCTATGCAGACCAGACTGGCATGGAGCTCACAGGCAGCCACCTGCCTGTGCCTGCTTCTCACAAGCTGGGGTTAAAGGTGCGTGCCACGGCACACCGCACTTTCAGTCAACACCGAATCAGACGTGTATGTTAATGAGATGGAGGTGCTTGTTTATTTTTACCTGAATAATTAAATCTTGGCTTAACATCTGATACTGTAGGACGTAGAGCATCTCTACTGATTTGTAGTTGATTAGTATTTTGGTTTTATAATCATCAGCGCCGAGATCTCTGCTTTCCATAAATATATTATACAAAATGTGCTTAGGACCATTTCAGAATCGTTGGAAATTCTGTCTTAATCTCAGCCTAAAATTAATTTCATAGTTTTTGAAAATAAAGCTCAAGTCAGCAATCCAAACGAGTTTTTTAATACTATTCCAAAATATAATAATTTGATACATTGGGGAGGACGATGGGAAAATTCTGAAAGTCTTCGTTAAATCATTACGCTCTTCCTAGAAGAGCAGAACACTTGGCATGTCCAGTAAACGCTTTGCTGTTCACGCTCATCATAGCCTGGAATCTGTATTGAGGTTGGTCAGTGTGGTGCAGCGATTCACTGTGCTGTGTGCAGCACAAAGTGTGTGCGCTGTGGGCAGAAGGATGTTTGCAGCAAACGTGCTCCGTGCGGCACAGGTGAGCCCAGCCAGAAAAGCCACAGGCTCATTGAGGTTTGGGCTTTAAATTAGTTTTTTTGTCATTGTGCCTTCAGAAACCTTTCTCTATGTACAGATTTTTCATGACACCCCCACATACCCCCACATTCACTTACATGATACAGTTAGAGAGGTTGTGGTCTGTCATACCCAAACTGGGTGCTACTCCACTCACATAATTAGTAGCCATCTTGGTTTTCAGAAGCTGTTTCTGTTCTGGTAATGGTTCAGGCTACATTGTATCACTTTCTACACTTTATCTCCTCATGGAGACAGGAAATCTCTCATCACAAACGAATGAACGTGGATTTAGTGCATAAAGAAAGGAGGCTGTGGTCATATAACCTGGACTACTATAGTTCTGGTTTATTAGTTATCTTTGTAAATTTCTTGCTGTGCCTAATTTATAAATTGAATTTTATCACAAAACGTATATATGAAAAAAGCATACAGTGGTCCCTAAATTACAGTGGTTTGACTTATCTTTTTTTTTTCAGCTTTTAGTGGGTGAAAAAGCTACATTCATTTTGTAGAAATGCCCTGTGATTTTAATTTTTGATCTTTTTCCAGGCGGAGTTGGTGGCTTGATACTTTCTTGCTGGGTAGTAGCAGGGTGGTAGGAGCTCAGCCATAGGTCACAGGGGAGACACAGGGAGCTGAGCTATGAGGGTGAATGCGGGCAGTATTAGTAAGGCCTCTGCCCTCTTAGGGTGTTTATATCCGTTATGAGTTTATCAGGGTAGAACCCTATTGTAAATCAAACGCACATCTATAATCACGTGCCACAAACCCATTTGGGTCAACAACAGACAACACAAAGATTATATTGAGGATAACATTTTCTACCACTGGACAGACAAACTGTGTTTCCATTCTCTATAGTGTTCAGCTAGTAGCGCTTAGAATAGGTTGGGAGACTGAGGCAGGAGATCCTGTCTTTAAGGACAGCCTAAGGTACGCAGTAGTTCCCAGGACACCTGGGCTACAGATCAAGAGGCCGCTTAAACAATAAAGAAGAAAGCCACCCAGTGCTCACCAGCAGATGAGTAAATAAACGATGTATTAAATATCCATTAAAATATATACAAAAACCAAACATGGTAGTGCATACTTGCAGTCTAAGCACTCAGGAGGCTGAAGCAGGGGGATAACTGTGCTGAGGCTATTGTGTAACAATTTCTAGGTCAGCTATACTATAGGATCCTGAGGTAAAGACAGTTGCTGCACAAGCCTGATGACCTGAGGACCTTGGGTCCTGTGGTGGAAGGAAAGAACCAGCCCACGAAAGCTGTCCTCTGACCTCCCCACACGGGCTGTGGAATATACACCTGCACTCATGCATACACATGCATGCAGTGGTAGTAAATGAAATATTTTTAAAGAAAGGAAGTATATTCTCCTACCACAGTCATGACCCTTCAAGACAGTATGTGAGGCAGAGTAAGCCAGACACAAGGGGTAAATATTTTATGACTTTTACTCATATGAATTATAAGATAGTTCAGTTTCTTTAGAGAGTAAAGCTATTTCTTGGGAGTGGAGGGAAGGGAATGGGGAGTAGCTGTTCCGAGGATGTGGTGTTCCTTGGAGGAAGATTAAATGTCCTGGAGAAAGATGGTGGCATACCTAGAAGGCAGTGTGAGTGTACCCATACAGTGAATTCTTCAATTACAGTGAATATGGGAATGCTGGTTTTGTCATTTTTTTCTATCATAATTTGTTTTTAAATACTTCAACAATGTTAATGTTAGGTTCATTTTATCATAGTTGTTTTTTTTTTTAAATAAAAAGTATCAGTCACACATAGTGATCACTATCTATAATCGCAACCCTCAAGAATCTGAGGCAGGAGGATCAAGAATTTCAGGTCAGCCTGGACTACATACAGTGGAGCTTAACCCAAAATAAAAATAAAATAAAAAATGAGGAAACTATTCCTGGTGAACCCAGGTGTGGGAGTTCACTGTCCCAGCACTAAAGCGTAGAGGCAGCAGAGGGACTTCTGCTTTGTGAGGCTAGCCTGTGCTACGTAGGATGATCCGTGCCAGCTAGGGAATAATACAGGACTAGAGGAAAAGAGTTCCTGGTGAAACGCTTATCCAACATGTATGGTTAGACACACTGGGGTAACTCAAATGTTGGACACAAAGGGCCGTCTAATGCCTTTGGTTCTGAAATAATGACTGGATTTGGGGAGCTTATACAAGGAGTCTTTGAAATGGTGCTTGGGTGTCTCCGCTATAAATGTCTGAAAGGTTATACAAACTACTGTAAATGATTTCTGACCGTTCACGTCCTTCTTTAAAGATTCACTTTTGAAATTAAGCGCACGCATGAGGCATATGCACCTGTGTTCAGGTGTCTGAAGTCCCTGATGGAGCTCCCCTGGAGCTGGGGTAACAAGAGGTCGTGAGCCACCTGATGTGGGCACTGGGAACTGAACCCAGGTCCTCTGAAGAGCAACGTGTACCAATCTCTCCAGCCCCAGTAATTTTTTTGTTGTTTTGTATGTGGGTGTTTTACCTGCTTGTGTGTTTGCAAATGCATGTGCCTGGTGCCCCTGGGAACCAGAGAAGAGCATCAGATCCCATGGGACTGGATTCCAGAGGATCTCGAACTTCCTGTGGATGCTGGGAATCCAACTGAGGTCCTCTAGAAGAGCAGCTAGCGTTCTTAACAACTGAGACATCTCTCTAGTCCTGGCCGTTGTAATGTATCCTGAACCCTGTGAGTACTATAGAATGTTCGTGGCTCAGTAAATGTGACAAGCACACCAGTTAGTGTGCTTTTCCTAATCCCTGGCTTCTCCCTGACTGGCTGTTCATCACCATCATGATCATATATCCTTCAACAATCGTCTGGGCAAGTCTCAGCTCAGCTCAACCAGGGCTTGGGACTGCTGCTGCTTTAATGTTGTCCCCCAAGGACGACTTACTCCACACCCCACCCTCCTGGGTAAAACCCAAAGAGTAGCCACAAAATGCACCATAAGCGGTCTTAATAGAGGCAGTGTCTGGAACAGGGTGAATTATATGACCTTCTAACTCCAAACCTCTTGTCTCTATGGCTTATGAACACTTTTATGATCCAAGGTTATAAAACACATTAATCTCAGTTTTATATTCTGATTGCCTGTCTGGGTGTCCGCAATGAATAAGATACATATGAAAGATGCACGCCTCGTGATTTTTAGGAGCACCGAGATTTCCTATGCAAAACTGAGAAGTAAATGAAACCCGTCATTAATGTGCTTGAATGTCTGCCTCGCATTTGTCGTCAAGGCCTACGGAATGTCCTTTGGGTCCTTCGGTGACCCACAGTTCCAGCTTATGCTGCCTTACCCTGCTTGCGGAAGTAGCATAAGAGCACGACAGAGAGTGCTACAGCCTTCTCCATTCTCCCCGTTCTTTTCCCGGAAATCCTACCAACTGAAATCTGATTTTAACAATAGCCTGCCTCCGTTCGTACAGGGCCTGCTTAGAGTTCCGGTTTCCATACTGGGGGCTGTCTATGCTCACGAGAATGTATGTGCATGTGTCCCTAGCAGGACACAGGACATCTGAATTCTAGCTTCTGCCATCCAGCCTTTTAACTCCTTAAACCTTTCGCGTTCTCAGGTTGTTTTCTTGGGGGTGATTATTGGACGGGAAAAAAAAAAACCCGATGATCTTTATCCAAAACTTGGTACCTAATGTTATATTTTGGGGCAAAAAGAGGTAAACAGCATTTGCAAATCTTATCCTCGACTGAATGCTTTTCAAACCATCTGTGATGAAAGATCAAGATTTTTATTTCCAATCTGTCATAGGCATACTTTTGTAAAAGAAATGCTAAAAATGAATTACGACAGAAAAATGAAATTAAAAAGTCCAAAACAGAAAATATAAGCCCTAAGTTTTTTGTTAGATTTGACAGACATAAAATTACTATGTCATATTGCTTAAAGGTTTGTAGCCACTGAGTTTTAATTGTTGTCCTCCTTCCCGTACACATTTTTCTGTTCCAAATATATAATATCTCTCATCCCAAACTGGTTGTCCGCCTCCACCTTGTTGCCAGAGTCAACCGCTCTCCAGGATGAATGTGGAAGGCAGAGAGGGTGTGTTCTGGCCAGTGAAGGCGCCCTTGGGTTCACACACATCTGTTCTCCACAGACCTCTAAGTCACAAAGCTGGTCATTTTGCAGCACTACTTAGCAGCCCAGCATTCCTTCAGGGTTGTGTGAGTAACTGTGTCTGCAGGAGTCTCATGTATGGTCTTCTTGAAAACTTCTCTTCCTCTTTTTAAGGTCAGTTACAGCCCATATTTTTATTTTGGTTATTTACACGGTGAAGATCCATTCAGATGCATGCCATGCTGTGTACCCACGTGAAGCCAGCAGGAGCCGAGCATTAGGACTGAGGTGTGTGCAAAGCGAGTCTCCATTGTGCAGTCGCTTAACAACTAAGAAATAACCATGGTTTACAAGACTGGGAAGACAAGGTTTATGGCTTTGACTGTTTTCCATTACTGGAAAATTTACATGCTGAAAAGTAGCAGAAACCAGTGTAAAAGAATAAACAGTGAGTGAACTTCAAGGGCTTGTTCTCTCAGGAATCGGGAGCAAAGTGGGTTTTATTAGCTGTTTCATTAAGTTTTACTTTGAAGGAAAACAAACAGCGAAAGCATATGTGCGGCATCTGATGAAAGGGCTTCCTTCTACACAGCCCTGTGCAGATCTCATTAATGTAACATTCATGGGAAGGCTTGTCTAGCGATTTAAGGATAATTTTACCCATTTTAGTCTATTTATAATTTCTGACACGGTTTATTTAATGTATTCTAATCTTTAAATCACCATGTGTACTAAACTAATATATCTAATCTGTCTTTTCCATGACACTTTGCAACAAATACCTACAGCATCTGCTGAAGGCAATTAATATATGAAGTTTTATATCAAACTTAACACTTCAAGTAAAATGATACTGCTGGATGTTGGCAACTTGGAAAATTCCCGAAAGTAGATAATTTCTTCTTGGTCAAATTTCTAATTGTAAATCTCTCATTATTCATACACAAAAGTATACTTAAACAATCCAAATGTGTGTACTAACATAATCCAATATCCAAAATCTAATAGAAGACTTAAAATATTAACTATTACATATTTTTCTCGTATGGGAAACTTAATCCTGCTCGGTATCTGTCATTGTCACCTGAAGAGTTTCCTAATTGCTGCCTTTTCCTTTTCAAGATAAATAGGAACTCAGATTCATTTGGGCTGGAAGAAGACCTCGTTCCCATTTCATGTGTTGGTTACACTATAGTGGTATGTGGCCGGTTGACTTGAGCTGTAACTGAGTTGATGAATATTCCACTATTATAAATTAGGAGTTAGGCTGATGGTCTTACGTTCTTTTCAGTTTTGTGTTACACGAGTATGCATGGCCAGTCTGTGTGAGCATGCAGTCCTTTGGCATGCATGTGGAGGTCAGAGGGCAACTTTGTGGCATCTGTTGTCTCCTACTTTTACATGGTCCTGTAGCTCAAACTCATCACTGGGCTTGCATGGTGGTAATCACCCTTCCCCATTAAGTCATACTGTCACCCCAGCTGATAGTCTTTAGAACCAGATATTACTTGGTTCCAATCTTGATCCTGCTCTAAACATAGAGAGTGAGTGTAATGGTGCCTGCCTTTAAACCTGATGCCCAGAGTTGGATACCCAGGACCCAGGTTAAAGGAGACAACTGAATCCTTCATGTTGCTCTCAGGCTTCCACACATGTGTGCCCTGGTAACATGATGCTCCCAAACATAGAAGCATGTGGGTACACACACACACACACACACACACACACACACACGGGGTGGGGGGTAGGTGCACTCATATTCATGTGCACACATGAGAATGTAGTAAGGTAGAAATAATAACTTCTAACATTGAGTACTATGATGATTTAGATGAAATGAGAACCCCTAAGTTGCCAGTAGCCTGTGATAGAATATTGAATGTCACTTTAAAAAGACCATCAGTCACTGGAGTTAAATTTGAGCAGTTAATGTAAAAAGTAATGTGTACCAATATGTATACCATATATGAACAGCTCTCTCACCTCTTCACATGCTCTGGTCAGATGGTCTAGAGGTAACGGCTTGCAGCTCTCCTTGCTTCTTTTGAGAATTTCTTTTTGGTGGTTCTGGGTATCAGAATCTCCATTTCCTGGTGGGCAAGCATTCAGTTTTCCACAGAGTGCCACCTCAGCACCCTCCCTGCTTCTTTAGGTATTCAGCTCCACATGCTGTAGATTTCATGCCCACAGCTTTCTCTGAGTATGATGTGGGTATTACCTATTAAAATCGGTAAGTAGGCTCGAAGTGGAAACTCAAGGGCTCTTTCGAAAGCCAGTTGTGTTGCTTGTAAGATATCTGCCTTACATCGTGTAGTTGAGCTCCAGTTGTTGGGACTCAGGTGGTGTGCTAGCAGCTTCTTCAAGCTTCCTCAGAATTGAGCCAATGGGCAGAGTGATGTCAGCAGATACAGACTCACTTACACAAGTGAGGCAAGACCTGTGGAGGACACATGATGTTTGGAGGGAATATAAATAGGACTCAGTGGATGATGAGAGGGACTTGCTTGGAGAGCTAGCTGTGCAATGCTTGTTGGTCTTGCGTCTTTGCTGATCTTTGCTTTGCTGAGAGAGGCACAGCCAAGAGCTCCTGGCATTCCTGATGGTCCTAATTTCTCCTGCTGACTTGTACTGATTTGGCTGAGGCCCGGCTGTTCCCACTGCTTTGTGCCACCACCACAGCTATCCTGACACTACTGAACTGGACTGACTTGTGAACCGAACTGCTGATTTCCTGACAACCCAGGTGGGATTCTCTCCGCAGAACAGTTTTTAAACAAATCCGTTTCCCCCGTATCCTTTCTTTTCCACTACCTCTGGAGGGTGGTGAGCTAGAAGAGAGGAGAAAGCATTTTTCAAACCATCACTAAAAATAGGATTTGGAAAAAAAAATTGAAGTTACGTAGACTGTATATGCATAGATTCAAATTTCTGTAACTTTGACTCTACAAACTAGAATCTTTAAAATATGGTATCGTAGTAACCTGAGGTAGGAGAATCAACGAATTAGAGGCCAGACTAGGCTATCTAAGGAGGTGCTATTAAAAAGAAAATAAACTTCCATATGATTTTAAGTTTAGGATATAGAAAGTCTCTGTAGTACCTGTTCACAAGGATTGTCCTGTTATTAGACTCTCCTCTATGTACTCTCCTGTCCCACCTGGCGAGTGTGGCAGTACGATGATTCTATTTTGACACCAATTAAAATATATGTATGTATTTATCAGTGTGTGTGTGTGTGTGTGTGTGTGTGTGTGTGTGTGTGTGTGTGTGTGTGCGAGCAAGTGTGTGGAGGTCAAAGGCTATCTCTGTGGAGTTGGTGCCTTTCTTTCTCGTTTATATGGGTCCTGGAAATCTAACTCAGACCATTGGCTGTGCAGCTGGAGCTCTTAGTGGCTTAGCCATCTCAAACGTGCATGATGTCATTTTTTCACACTTCCCTAAAAAGGTAGGGACCCCTATCCTTTGATGTCTTCCTAACTGTCTCATCTTGGCCCTCATTTGAAACTCGAACAGAAGTTGAAACTGAACTTGAGTTTATAATTTATCCTCCCTTTAGATCCTTAACTGTATCATGAGAACAGCTCAGCTTGCCCGCCCAACGTGGGACTAAGCCACATCAGGCCACTCCAGGGCAGCCAGTCCCAGCTACCATTGGTTGATTGCATATGTCTAAGCAATCCTTGAGGACATTAACTGAGCTTGCTGCCAGTCAGTGCCAGTCAGCGTAGTGATCCTTCTGTAGACTACTAGTATGAAAAGGAGTTGTCCTAAGTTGATAAACAGGATGGTTTAGCAGTTCCTAACCACTAGGTCTGTAAGCAACAACTTGGTCCCAGACTGTATCATTTCAGATGTGTCCAATTCTTAGAATGATATCCTTTAGATAATTACAACTAACTAATAGTATGCTTTTATGACTGAAGACTTCAGTGCCCCCTTTCTCCCTGCAGTTCAGTCTGTACCCAACAGCTTAGTATCTAGAAAAATTATTTTCTCTATTTCTCCTACTGCGCCGTCAAATTAAAACTCAGGGGTGGTTTGAGGAATTTTCCAGTTCCTTCGTTTTCAGACTGCACTAGGTTCTGTGTAGCTGAAAGTGTGGAAAGAATGTGCAAACAAGAGGAGCAGCAGATTGGCTGACCCTTGGTATCTGTGGAGATTGTTCCCAGGACCCCCATGGATTCCAAAGCCTACCATCCTAGTCCTTCATGCAAACGGTTCATATTTGCTTATACCCCATGCAATCTCAGTATTCTTTAGATCATCTCTAGATTACGTTCAATACACAGGACAGCATGCATCTGTTTGTTAATTTGTTTATCAACTTTACATCCTGATAGCAGCTTCCCCTCCCAGTCCCTTCTTCTCCCCTCCCTTCCCCCTTTCTCCTCAAGAAGGGGAAGGCTCCTGTGGATATCAGCTCACCTTGGCATGTCAAGTTTCAGCAGGACTAGGCGAATCTTCTCTTGCGGCAGGGCAAGGCAGCCCAGGGGAAAGGGATCCAAGTCAGGCAGCAAAGTTAGAGACAGCTCCTTCTCCTGAGCAGCATGGATATTATAAATAATTTTTATGCTGTGTTGTTTAGGGAATAGCGACATGTCCATGTTTGGAATGTGCCCTTCTGACTGTTTCCTTCTGACTGTTTGCAATCCAAGGCTGCCTGTATGGAGGGCTATGTATTCATACGATTGCAAATTCTAAGTCTTTAAATGAAACCCAATCATTATTTGAATCTTGCTGAAATGTGTTTTTAAAACATTTAAACGACTGCAAAATAGTCCGTATTCCTGTACATTCATTTTGCGTAGTTATAAAAGTCAGACTAAGGGTGCAGCTCGGTGGTAAAGTGCTCCTATGCATCCAACTCCAGTTCAAGTCTCCGGACTGGGGTTAGGGAAGGAATCCTTACGGTTCCCATTAGTTTTCTATAGTTTGAAATTATTTAATTTCTGAGCTGAGTGGATGGTTCACTTCTGTACCCAAAAGGCTGAGGCAGGAAAATCCTGAGTTCAAGAGCCAGCTTGAGTTACATGGTGAGGCCATATCTCAAAATAAACAAAATAAAATAAAAGTGTTTGTCATATATTCTATACTCTTTAGCATTATTAGATAATTTTCATTTAAAGACAGAAAATGTCGTCTCTTACAGAAGTTGTACATTAAAGGAAATGGAGGAGACACTCTGAAACAGTGTTAGTAAATACATCATTAATATGTCAGATGACCTAAAGGCAACACAATTTGTATCATTGAAGCTTTTCACTTCAGACAGATTCATACCTTAGAAACTTCTAAATTATATCACAAGTTAGGCTTCCTTAAGGGAATGCTGGGACGGATATCAATGCATAAAGAAGCATAAAAATGTCAGAGTATGAAATATTGAAGGTGGAACACGTAAGGCGTTAGGGACACGTGCAGAGTTCTGTTCTGATGGGGTAACTGAGATGGCAGGAGGGTGGAAGGCTTTACATCTGGAGTGCTGAAGACACTGAGGAGGAACCAGCCATATGCATTTTATTCACAGAGAAGCTGCTTCAGTGGTTTGTCCGTGAATTCCAGGGTCTTGTGTATCCAAGTGGGGAATCCAGGAGAATCCTGAACTGCCTTCACAAACACCTATGTGTAAAGGAGCAGGGCCGGATGTAGCCTTTCAGTACCATGTTACATTTAAGGAGCTTTCTTAGAAGTTTATGAGCTAGAAGTGTCAAAAATCAGCAATTTTGGGCGTATAAAAACAAGGGGAGCTGCTGATAATGTGCTGATAGAAGTGTATCCTTGGGGTGTGCAAACCATTCCTGTGATGACCCTACCTGCCTCTCCCCGAGGCTGAGCGGGCAGACCATGCCTAAAATGACCTGGGCTGGTGTCACACAGCGTGGGTGGGGCATAGCACTCCAGACACCCAGAATCCCCAGGTGTCACTAAGATGAACAGGTGGAATGGATGGAAGGTGAAAGAAAGAGAACTGCTGCTGGAGTTGGTGGTGGGGTGGGGCCAGCTCTCCCACTCTTGAAACCAGGAGCCAGCACTCCCAACTGTAGCAGGTGTCCACAGCCCTCCATACCCAGCGAGCAGGGGACAGCTCGCCCTCCATACCCAGGTGAGGGGTCGAGCCAGTTTTGCACAGCGCTCAGACATCAACATGGCCCCGGCAGCAGCTCAGACCCAGGACATCTGGCTGGCTTTTGGTGGTGACCCAGGACATCTGGCTGGCTTTTGGTGGTGACCCAGGACATCTGACTGGCTTTTGGTGGTGACCCAGGACATCTGACTGGCTTTTGGTAGTGACCCAGGACATCTGGCTGGCTTTTGGTGGTGATCCAGGACATCTGGCTGGCTTTTGGTGGTGACCCAGGACATCTGGCTGGCTTTTGGTGGTGACCCAGGACATCTGGCTGGCTTTTGGTGGTGACCGAGGACATCTAACTGGCTTTTGATGGTGACCCAGGACATCTGACTGGCTTTTGGTGGTGACCCAGGACATCTGACTGGCTTTTGGTGGTGACCCAGGACATCTGACTGGCTTTTGGTGGTGACCCAGGACATCTGACTGGCTTTTGGTAGTGACCCAGGACATCTGGCTGGCTTTGGTGGTGATCCAGGACATCTGGCTGGCTTTTGGTGGTGACCCAGGACATCTGGCTGGCTTTTGGTGGTGACCCAGGACATCTGGCTGGCTTTTGGTGGTGACCCAGGACATCTGGCTGGCTTTTGGTGGTGACCCAGGACATCTGGCTGGCTTTTGGTGGTGACCCAGGACATCTGACTGGCTTTTGGTGGTAACAGTCCCCGCTGCTATAGGCCCAGGAACCCAGATGTGAACCGTAGTGGTGGCATAGGTCAGGACCTCAGCATGGCCTTCAGTTGTATTGCTGGCTGTTCGAGTCAGGTTGTTCCTCACTACCTTCAAGTCTCCAGTTCTGCCTCTCTCTGTTGTGCATGCGCCATTTTGCTTTTCTTTCTCTTCTGTCTCTCCACCATTTGTTCATCTTAGTGGCACCCAGGCATTCTGGGTGTGCGGAGTGCTATGCCCCATTCCTGCTGTGTGGCACCACATGTCCCTGATGGCGAAGGTGGAGTAAATATGGAAGAGAAGGTTCTGCAGATCCAAAGCTGCAGGGTCTTAATGACACAGGGCAACAACAGGATACTTTAGAGGAGTTTCCACGAGGATCCAGGGTCGGTAGCATAGCAGGAGCCAGAGGCTCAAACCAGACCAATGACTCATGGCAATGAACATGTGTAAGTGAACATGTGTGGACAAAGGGTGTACTGTGTGACATACTGTGACAGACTAGGACACAGTGCAGCGTCTTCCATAACAGGATGTTTTTATGCTTTGTTTTGTTTATTTTTTTTCTTTATTTTCTTTTGGTGGGGAAATTGTAAGGGTAGAGGGCAGATATGAAGGGATGGGGAGATGAATGGCATGATGTGAGACTCAGAATCAATAAAATAATTAAGGGTGATGCACACCTTTAATCCCAGCGCTTGGGAGGCAAAACAAAATAAGGATTAAATTCGCTAAAGGAATGAGCATCTCCTGACAGTGTGTTCCTATGTCTTGGTTAAACTGGATGGAGTAAAAGCCAGATTGGAATGGGAGGCTAAGCTGAGGCTGGGCGTGGGCTCAACAGTTAGAGCACTTCTGGAGGAAGCTTGAGGATCAGAGGGTGGAGATTGAAGTTCAGAGCTCCAGAAATGTAAGGAGGGCATGGTGCCCACCTGAGACACAGCCTCCAAAGGCTGAGATGGGACCCCACGCCCACCCCCAGAGCAAGGTGGCTGATGAGCTCCGCGTTTGGGCAGAGAGCTTGGCTTAGTGGGTGCAGTGGATGCAGCAAGAGTGACTGACGGAGAAGCAGTTCTGACGTCACACTCGGACCTCCACATGCACATACACACATAGTGCTTGCAAGCACACACACACACTCGGAAATGGGGAAAGAAACCTATTTGTATAGTGTTTTATAAATGTCACAATTTTAATAACGAAGAAAAACTTCTTTTATTTTTTTTACACAGCGTTTCATTTGTAAACTAGGCAGGTCACGAGCTTATAATCCTTCTGCCTCAGCCTCCCTTGTGAAAACAACCACCAAGAGAACCAGGGCATCATCTCTGTATGAGGAAAAGTTGCAGTATTAATTGAAATATGTTATTTTAGCTGTATTCACTTTTTAAAAAGGGTAAGCTTTGAAATTTTATTAAAGTATCTATCTCTCTCTTGTGTGTGTGTGTGTGTGTGTGTGCGTGTGTGTGCGTGTGTGCGCACATGCACGTGTGCACTCACACACGTACATCACATGTGTGAAGGTGCTAGGGAGGCCAAAAGAAGGTTCTGGATCCTGTCAGGTGGAATTGCAGGTAGTTGTGAGCCTTACAAATATGGCTGCTGGGAACTTGGTCATTGGGAAGAGCAGCAGATCTTAAGCACTACAACTGAGGTTCACTGAGGTTTCCCATGTAGCTCAGACTGACTGTCAACCTATATTCCCCTGCCTTTCCTTCCTAACATGCCAGGACTGCAGGCACTCGCCACCACACGTGGCCTTCCTGTTCCTAGTTCAGTAATGTTGGCATAAAAATGTCTTATTTACGTTAGTCAGAGAAAGTAAAAGAAGACTCATTTGTTTTACCGGATGATGGCACTTTAAAGTAGACTTTAGAATTACCCAAATTCTGGTTAATGCTGAGAACGGCTTTCCCATCATTCAGAGAGTGATAAATGCTCTTCTCTTTGGAGTCATTGCCAGGGGCTGGGAAGAAATGGAGGCCAACTGCAGTAATCATACAGTGCAAGGAAAAGATAAGATTTCTCACGACAGCTCTGAAAGCATTACCAAATTCTCTCCAATACACCCTGCTGTACCTTTCAGTTGTGAATTTTTACGCATGTGGAAAGGGTTAAGCAGTGAATTGATTACTAGACAATCTAGAAGGCTAAGAGAAGAGTGCCAGCTATGACAGGTCCCAGAGTGTCAGCTAAGAGACTTCAGGGAAGATGTGGAGAGTTAGGGCTGGCGTTGAAAATGTAGAATGAGGCACATGTTTTATGTGCTTACTAAAATGTTGATTAAAACCATGTGAAAACAGCCAGGAGTGGGAATGTGGCAGCTACTGGTCACATATGGTAATTGAAATACAAATTTAAGTTAAATGAAATTAGGAAGTTTGGTCCCTTAGTTGGATCAGATGGCTTCACCTGATGACTACCTACCTCTCAGTGCAAAGTAGTTCCATCATCAAACATGTCTCCCAGGCAAAGGCATCCTCACAGGTCTGCACTACCAAGTCAGCTGCATGGCCAGCCAGAGCTCAGTTCCCATCGGCCTTTAACCCTTGCTCCTTGACCTTTCTATTTGTTGGCCGCAGGACTCTGTCTTCTCCCCTATTGAAAAGAATGTTAACTGAGGAGGCCATGGGGTGATCGATAGTTGCTAACCCATGTTAGGTATTTTTGTTACCCCCTCATCTTGTCTAGTCAGTGTAATGGCTGCAGATAAAGTCCTAGAGCTTCCCAGAACAGCAGCTTGGCACAGGTCGTCCTTCCTGGAGGCATGGAGCTCCTGTGGCCTAGCTTTGGGCTTTCATGTCAAGAAGCTCTAGTGTCTGTTTAATTGGATTCTTTTGCCTAAATTTAGGGTTTCATTTTTACTTGTGCTAAGTAAAAATCTTCCTCTTATGACTTCTGTTTGTTAAGCCTGGATCTGCTCACTTGACACACCCTCGTTGTGATTGTATAAGGATTTGATAAGACCCTTTGTGGGAGGGGTGCTCCACAGGTTGTGTCAGACCTCCTTTTGAAGAATGATCTCTGGTGAGCCGGCTGCCTCGCAGGACTGAGTTACTCCTAGCCAAGCAGTTTAGAATGCTTTCAGAAGTGGGCAGTCCTGAGTACTGGGTCTGGAAATCACTAAAGCTGAAGGGGCTGACACAGTGTAATGTGTAGAACATGGAGTCTGTCGCAGGTATGTAAAATAGCGTGTTGAGGGTGCAGTGTCAATGAGGAGAATTTGCTGTGTGGAGGGAGGTTATCAAGGTTGGTTAGGAAAAACTGTGTGTTAGTAAATTCAGGAGAACACACATGGCTTACAAACACCACATAACCAAACAAAGGGGGGCAACTGTTGGATATTTCCATTCTTGTGACCACAAAAGTGAGTGAGCCACAACGCACTGGGAATTAAACGAAGTAGGGTTAACTTTTCATTAAAGGCTATGCTGTGCATTCACCAATCCTGGTTGCCCTGGCAACGGGGCTCCTTCGAATGCTAATGACATTATAATGAGAAAAAAAACCACATATGCAAACGCAGTAAATAGTAATTAGAGGCAGAGCCATACATGGTGAGCCCCACCTTGGGAAGGTCTGGGAGGAGCTGGTGAGGGGTTTGTATGGGAGACAAAGAGTTGGCGCAAGGAGGAGTTTGAGTTCAGCAGAAAGGGCTGACTTGAGGCTGCTCCTAGCCTACTCTAGCATGTGTGACCTGCAGATACCTCGGTTCCCTGGCAGAATTTAGTCAGTCAGACGTCTTGTGGTTGTAGGACCACACTGTTTCAACTGTTCTACCTGTTGGCATTATTGTGTGGAAAGAACCTTAGCCATGTTCTGGCTGAGCCTTGGGGCTCCTGCAGCACGCTGCTGCCTGCAGTTCTATCTCTACCCACAGCAGGCAGGGTCGGGCCTGCCCAGGCAAGGCAGTGGGGCCAGAGTGTAGCCAGCAGTCTGTGAAGAGAGGAGAGAAGACAGTTCTGGGTTCCTTTAGATAAGTAGGGGGCCGATGAGGGGAGCCACTTGATTGATATAAGGGGGGTTTGAGTAGTAATGATGCATGCTGGAAATGTGCAAAGTTGTGCATGCCTCTCACAAGTGTGGCACACGGAGTTCTTGGTCTGCCTCACTGATTAAAATCAGAGACTGCAAATCTGTGCTCTGTGTAATTCTCTCTATTTTATCTGTTCGGCTCTCCTGATTTTATTACCATATGTCTGCTGGTATGTGGCTTTTTGTTTGTTTGTTTTGTAGAAATGGCTAGAAAACGCATTTCCTGCTTCATATTACCCCAATTCTTTGATCGTTTTGGAGGTAAGGGACTCACAGATTACCAGGGATGGCTACTGTGATCCATAAATTCTTCTAATCTTTTTTAATTCTAAAAATTTACACGGTGCGCACATACCTTTTCTGAAACTTTTGCATTAGTGTATTATTAAAAATGAAATGACAGAAGCAGATGATAAGTGTTGGGTGTAATGATGGTAAAACACTTACCTTAGCCTGTGCGA
The DNA here is from genome assembly GCF_021556685.1 of Rattus norvegicus. Classification (NCBI taxonomy): domain Eukaryota; kingdom Metazoa; phylum Chordata; class Mammalia; order Rodentia; family Muridae; genus Rattus; species Rattus norvegicus. The sequence goes on along the minus strand of NC_141535.1, from coordinate 24,047,143 downwards.
TGCCTGAATTCACCTCTGCCACCGGGACAAAAATACAGTGAAATGTGTTTGTCATCATCGTTCTGGGGACCGAGTGCTGGCCTTCCACATCCTGTACCACTGAGCTTCACTGTCAGCCTGTGTATTTATTATAGTAACAACCTCAAGTCTCTATCAGGCCCCGAGCCCAAGCTTCTCTGATCACCGGTGCTATGAGTGAATTTTAAACTCCCTTCCTAGGTATGTCAACTGGTGTTGTAGATGATAATATACACTGGTGAACCACAGATGTGTATTGAGTGCATTGCTATGCACCAGGTACTTTTAAAACTGCTCTCTCCTCTCTTGTCTCTTCCTCTCCCTCTCCTCTCTTCTTTTCTTTTTTCCTTTTTCCTCTCTCTCTCTCTCTCTCTCTCTCTCTCTCTCTCCCCCCTTTCTTCCCCCCCTCCTCCCCCTCTTCCCCTTCCCCTTCCCTCCCTTCCTTTGTCTCTTCCTTTGGAAAGTGATTTGTGTATTCTTTAGAATCTGTCTTTCAAAGCAGGGGACAAGAACAGCCAGTGTAATTAAGAAGCATCCTGCAGCACCCCGCATTTTCAGGGAGTCTGCTTTGGCCAGTGATTTCTCACACACTATGCTCTCTACTCTGGTGCTAGTGTGTGCGTGTGTGTTTCTTCCACAGTTGGAACCACTCTATGAAGTCATTCACCACTTTAGTGTTTCCTAAGACATTGTGACCAGTGCCTTTTCTCTGTCAGGACAATTTCCTAGACAGATACCAGGTACCGAAGTTAAATCAGGAACATATAAACCAGTTAAACAACCCCATAACTCCTAAGGAAATAGAAGCAGTCATTAAAGGTCTCCCAACCAAAAAGAGCCCAGGTCCAGACGGGTTTAGTGCAGAGTTCTATCAAACCTTCATAGAAGACCTCATACCAATATTATCCAAACTATTCCACAAAATTGAAACAGATGGATCACTACCGAATACCTTCTACGAAGCCACAATTACTCTTATACCTAAACCACACAAAGACACAACAAAGAAAGAGAACTTCAGACCAATTTCCCTTATGAATATCGACGCAAAAATACTCAATAAAATTCTGGCAAACCGAATCCAAGAGCACATCAAAACAATCATCCACCATGACCAAGTAGGCTTCATCCCAGGCATGCAGGGATGGTTTAATATACGGAAAACTATCAACGTGATCCATTATATAAACAAACTGAAAGAACAAAACCTCATGATCATTTCATTAGACGCTGAGAAAGCATTTGACAAAATTCAACACCCCTTCATGATAAAAGTCCTAGAAAGAATAGGAATTCAAGGCCCATACCTGAACATAGTAAAAGCCATATACAGCAAACCAGTTGCTAACATTAAACTAAATGGAGAGAAACTTGAAGCATTCCCACTAAAATCAGGGACTAGACAAGGCTGCCCACTCTCTCCCTACTTATTCAATATAGTTCTTGAAGTTCTAGCCAGAGCAATCAGACAACAAAAGGAGGTCAAGGGGATACAGATTGGAAAAGAAGAAGTCAAAATATCACTATTTGCAGATGATATGATAGTATATTTAAGTGATCCCAAAAGTTCCACCAGAGAACTACTAAAGCTGATAAACAACTTCAGCAAAGTGGCTGGGTATAAAATTAACTCAAATAAATCAGTTGCCTTCCTCTATACAAAAGAGAAACAAGCCGAGAAAGAAATTAGGGAAACGACACCCTTCATAATAGACCCAAATAATATAAAGTACCTCGGTGTGACTTTAACAAAGCAAGTAAAAGATCTGTACAATAAGAACTTCAAGACACTGAAGAAGGAAATTGAAGAAGACCTCAGAAGATGGAAAGATCTCCCATGCTCATGGATTGGCAGGATTAATATAGTAAAAATGGCCATTTTACCAAAAGCAATCTACAGATTCAATGCAATCCCCATCAAAATACCAATCCAATTCTTCAAAGAGTTAGACAGAACAATTTGCAAATTCATCTGGAATAACAAAAAACCCAGGATAGCTAAAGCTATCCTCAACAATAAAAGGACTTCAGGGGGAATCACTATCCCTGAACTCAAGCAGTATTCCAGAGCAATAGTGATAAAAACTGCATGGTATTGGTACAGAGACAGACAGATAGACCAATGGAATAGAATTGAAGACCCAGAAATGAACCCACACATCTATGGTCACTTGATTTTTGACAAAGGAGCCAAAACCATCCAATGGAAAAAAGATAGCATTTTCAGCAAATGGTGCTGGTTCAACTGGAGGTCAACATGTAGAAGAATGCAGATCGATCCATGCTTATCACCCTGTACAAAGCTTAAGTCCAAGTGGATCAAGGACCTCCACATCAAACCAGACACACTCAAACTAATAGAAGAAAAACTAGGGAAGCATCTGGAACACATGGGCACTGGAAAAAATTTCCTAAACAAAATACCAATGGCTTACGCTCTAAGATCAAGAATCGACAAATGGGATCTCATAAAACTGCAAAGCTTCTGTAAGGCAAAGGACACTGTGGTTAGGACAAAACGGCAACCAACAGATTGGGAAAAGATCTTTACCAATCCTACAACAGATAGAGGCCTTATATCCAAAATATACAAAGAACTCAAGAAGTTAGACCGCAGGGAAACAAATAACCCTTTTAAAAAATGGAGTTCAGAGCTAAACAAAGAATTCACAGCTGAGGAATGCCGAATGGCTGAGAAACACCTAAAGAAATGTTCAACATCTTTAGTCATAAGGGAAATGCAAATCAAAACAACCCTGAGATTTCACCTCACACCAGTGAGAATGGCTAAGATCAAAAACTCAGGGGACAACAGATGCTGGCGAGGATGTGGAGAAAGAGGAACACTCCTCCATTGTTGGTGGGATTGCATACTGGTACAACCATTCTCGAAATCAGTCTGGAGGATCCTCAGAAAATTGGACATTGAACTGCCTGAGGATCCAGCTATACCTCTCTTGGGCATATACCCAAAAGATGTCCCAACATATAAAAAAGACACGTGCTCCACTATGTTCATTGCAGCCTTATTTATAATAGCCAGAAGCTGGAAAGAACCCAGATGCCCTTCAACAGAGGAATGGATACAGAAAATGTGGTACATCTACACAATGGAATATTATTCAGCTATCAAAAACAACGACTTTATGAAATTCGTAGGCAAATGGTTGGAACTGGAAAATATCATCCTGAGTGAGCTAACCCAATCACAGAAAGACATACATGGTATGCACTCATTGATAAGTGGCTATTAGCCCAAATGCTTGAATTACCCTAGATGCCTAGAACAAATGAAACTCAAGACGGATGATCAAAATGTGAATGCTTCACTCCTTCTTTAAAAGGGGAACAAGAATACCCTTGGCAGGGAAGAGAGAGGCAAAGATTAAAACAGAGACTGAAGGAACACCCATTCAGAGCCTGCCCCACATGTGGCCCATACATATACAGCCACCCAATTAGACAAGATGGATGAAGCAAAGAAGTGCAGACCGACAGGAGCCGGATGTAGATGGCTCCTGAGAGACACAGCCAGAATACAGCAAATACAGAGGCGAATGCCAGCAGCAAACCACTGAACTGAGAATAGGACCCCCATTGAAGGAATCAGAGAAAGAACTGGAAGAGCTTGAAGGGGCTCGAGACCCCATATGTACAACAATGCCAAGCAACCAGAGCTTCCAGGGACTAAGCCACTACCTAAAGACTATACATGGACTGACCCTGGACTCTGACCTCATAGGTAGCAATGAATATCCTAGTAAGAGCACCAGTGGAAGGGGAAGCCCTGGGTCCTGCTAAGACTGAACCCCCAGTGAACTAGACTGGTGGGGGGAGGGCGGCAATGGGGGGAGGGTTTGGAGGGGAACACCCATAAGGAAGGGGAGGGGGGGAGGGGGATGTTTGCCCGGATACCGGGAAAGGGAATAACACTCGAAATGTATATAAGAAATACTCAAGTTAATAAAAAAAAATATAAAATATAAAAAAAAAGAATTGTCACATTTGATTGTCACCTTGTTCAAAGTAAACGTAAGTTAAGCATTTCTCTACTGGTGGATATTTCAGTTGGTTCAAATGATACGCCAGTGAATATCCGCAGCACACAATGTTATATGCACGTATACATTTATGTCTGAAGAGAGGATGGTTTAGAATAGAATTGCCAGATGAGCATGGTCTCAATACCTTTTGATAGAACACGCAAGCTGTAGAAGCGATCTGCTTGGTTCTGCTCTGTTGGTCTCTTCCTTGCCTCCCACCTGATGGCTCTTCCTGTCTGGATCACCCTGTTTGTCGCACAACAGTGGTGGGAAGCCTTCTGGCTCAGTCTTTGGTCTTCTCTTCTGGATTTAGACTCTCAGGAGGGAATCACACCCAGCTACTTGGCTGTAAATACTAATAATACAGACATACCACATATCATTCATGTACCCCCACCCCACATACACACCACACACATGTAGTCATATACCCTCACACACCATACATATCATACACAGACACTCATTCGCTCACACATATACCCTCACACACATGCATACTAACATGTACTCACACACAGTTAAACACACACAACACACATACACACTCACAGTCACTCACATACACAACACACACAACACACACACATACAAGACACTCACATATACACACACACACTCCCTCAGGCTCACTCATATACACAAACTCATACACACATACCCATTACACACCCCCTCACATGCATACAGTACACACATGCACACACCGCACAATACTCAAACACACGTACACTCACACACATACATACACCACACACTCACTCATACACACAGAAACACATTTAGATTTATGTTTTTAAGATTATGTCTCTGAACTTCAGATTTTGTATGCATTAACCTAATTGACATTCCATTTAATATCTATTAGAAATTGTGAATTTGACTTATTTTTCTCTCTGCAACCCTCCACCTGCTTTTCCCATGTATGTCTTATATCAGTAAATCTTTCTTTCCAGTTATTCAGGGTGAGATCCTGAAGTATCGTTTCATTTTCTGATCCTTGTATATCCCATGTTTAACCATTCATACGTCTCAATAACTCTACTTTTAAATATTCCTACCTCCAGCCATTTCTCTTCCCTCCATCATGTCCCCTAAACTCAGGCTTCTACCATTTCCACTTGATTGTTACAATTGTTACAATCAGTCAATTATGTAATTAATGTGTAGTGTCTCTAACCAGTAGCAAGGGTGAGATTTAAAATGGGAGGATGCTGAGGTAAGGTTTTGGAAGTTTTTCCAATTACTTTGCAGTTCCTCAAATCCAGAGCTTTGACAGTTGTTTCCGGGGCCTTCTGCCGCTCTCCCTTGTGATGGCTAATCTTATCAACTGGAGTAGATTTACAGTCACCTAGGAATCAGCCTCCTGAGCATATACCTGTGAAGGTGTTCCTAGGGAGGCTTGCCTGAGGAGGGAAGACCACTCTGAATGTAGGGGGCACTACTACCCTGTGGCCCAGGTCCTAGAGCCTGTGAAAAGGGAGAAGAGAAAGCAGTTGAGTACCAGTCAGCCACTCTTTGCCTCTTGGCTGTTGATGAGGAGTGAGCAGCTGTCCTTGTTTTTGTTTCCACAGCTAGACCTGCTGTGATTGTCATGCCTTTCCCAGCGTGAAACACCTTACAGTCCAACTGTGATTCAGAATAAACTCTTAAATTGCTTTAGAAAAGTAGCAAGGGCCTGTGAGGAGATGGGTCAGTAGCAGGGGCCTGTGAGGAGATGGGTTAGTAGCAGGGGCCTGTGAGGAGATGGATCAGTAGCAGGGGCCCTTGAGATGGTTTGGTGGGTAAAGTGAACGCTGTGAACACCCGAGACCTGAGTTTGATCTCTAGAAGCCCTGAGAAGGTGAAGGAAAAGATCCAGTTCCATCCAGTTGTCTTCTGACTTCCACATGTGCTGTGGCATGGCTGCGACCCTTCATACACCATAATAAATAAAAACTAAATTAAAAAAAGTGACGGGCATGGTGGGGTACACCTTTAATGCTAGCAATCAAGAGGCAGAGGCAGGTAAATGTCTGTGAGTTCAAGGCCAGCCTGGTCTACATGAGGATTTCCAAGACAGTTAGAGCTATGTAGAGAGACCCTGTCTCAAAAACCAAACCAACCAGACCAAATCAAACCATGAAACAAAACAAAACAAAGCAAAACAAAACCTAAAACAAACAAACAAACAAACAAACCCCCCAAACCACTATTCCTTCCTTCTTTCATTTTTATTACCTGTTTTATTGTCGAGATTATGTTATAATCACATAGTTTCTCCCCTTCTCTTTCCTCCCTCAGAGCCCTCCCACATACCCCACCAACTGTTCAGCCAAGAGTTAATTCTTTATGGAAAAACAACAAGCACACCTCTCTTGTACAAAACTCCTTTCAACTTTCATAAATAGTAAAATTAAATGTCTGCCAAAGTATTGTCTTAAAGCAATATTCTCTATGGTTTATTATCAAGAAATGTTTGATTGGCACACCTGTTCTATATACCTTTATATAAGACATGTCGCCGTTTCTCAGATGAAGGAGGTCCCGAGTGGAAAAGTGAGCCTCTCCAATGTAACGTGTTCCTCACTAGTTTTATGGCACCCGAAGCAGGTGCTCAGTAATGGCAAGTGTCCACCCAGCATGCTGATCCACTGAGATTCCTGAAGGAATATTCAATGGCGCTCATCCTCAGGCGCTGTGTAAGATTGGATATCACTGGTGCTTTCAGTTCTTTTTAGATAAGAGTTCTACATTATCTCATGGCTTTCATCACTTCTGGTGCTGAGCATATCTTTAGACAGTTATTTGTTCTGTCTAAGGTTCTGCTTATTTGTTTTAGGAGGGTCTAATTTATGCACTTTATTTTATCCTGGATCAGGAATTTTTAAAATATCAATTTATAAGAACAGCATATATTATCAGATAACCTTCCATATCTTTTGTTTACTAAAATATTTTCTCATTTTTCATTCTCTTGACTTTGAAAATAATATTCTTTTCACATACAAGTTTTAAATTTGTAGTGGATCTGCCACTGTTTCACTTTCTGTTTGTGAGCTGATGTTTTGATTAGGAACTCCTTTTTAACTTCATGGAAGAAGCATCCTCTTGGATTTTGCTCTCGGCATTATTGTCTTATTTGCTGTGTGTAGGGCACTGGCGCATTTGGAACGTGCTGTGGAAGGCCTGTGCGCTGTGCAGTTAGTTACTTAGGTACCAGGGTGGCCCAGGTTGGTTGCTTGGTGTCTGCATTCCTCTGTGAGTGAGCCTATGTTCTCCATCAGCAGATGCTAATTCCCATAAGTAGAGAGGTCCATTTCTAAGCTCTGTATTTAATTCCCTGAACTAATCTATCGCTATCAATTTCAATTTTACTAATGCTTTGCGGTTGATTTCGCCTGTGATTAGCCTATCAATCATTTTTGATTAAAGTCTGTTATATACTCTTTTTCAGACAACTTATTGTAGACATTTTATTACATTATTTGGTTAGTGAATTACGTGTGTGTGTGTGTGTGTGTGTGTGTGTGCGTGTGTGCATGCATGTACCATAGTACATGTGTGAAGGTCAGAGGACAGTTTTCTGGAGTAAGTTCTCTCCTTCTAACATGTAGGTTCTAGGATTATTTTATACTCAGGCTATCTGTCCTCCCAGCAAGCATCTTTTCCCAGTAAGGCCTATGTTATAATTTTTATGAGTCTTTCTTTATGAAATAAAAAATTTGTATTTTTAAAATTTTAATTAAAAATTAAATTTATTTTTAATTTTCTCAAGAGCTTGAAAAAGATCAGTGGGCCCAGGTGTTGATTTCTGTTGCCTGCATTCTGATGTAGGTCAAGGTAATTGTGATGGATTTCCACTTCGATTTGTTATATTGTTGCTACATGAGTAGTTTCCCTAGAGCTTGAGCATAGCGTGGTGGTAGAGCCCTAGTCTAGCAAGTATGCAGCCCAGCGCTCAACCTCTAGCCCTGCAAAGATTTCTGAGGTGGAACCGTCCCGCTATTTTTGTATAGAGCGCCCTTGGTGGTGATGTCTAATGCACTTACATGTTCCTGGATTAAACTGGGTCTTATTTGACTCACTTTTCTTATTTCATTTATTTTATTTTATTATGCTACTGTTTCTGTCACTCATTCCTAGTATTTACTTATATGTTTTTTTTTTGTTGTTGTTGTTGTTTTTTTTTTTTTTTTTTTTTTTTTTTTTTTTGCTGCCATGGCAATGCAACCTAAACCAGAACAGATTTATTTCTAGGGTAGGAAATGCTTTAGCCTGTGTCACTGGTAAGTTCGGGGGTGTGGAGGTATTTCAAGAACAATTTCGGTGTAGACCGCTCCTTATACGCAGGCGCAGGGCAGAGAGGGAGGGAAGGGAAGCTGCTCGAACACGTGCTATGGTGTTTCTATTGGTGCCCGACTCTTCATTGTTCCAGGATCTGCAGATAACTATGAAGTAACGCAGTCTGTCACAAGCTGAAAGGGGAAGCGTTCATCTATGGCTTTCCTGCGCTCATCAGTCCAAGGTGCCCCACAGTGTTACCTACCTCCGTTCAGGACCGTGTGAACGAATGTATACCGACCGGAGACATCGGCCACGCCTGTGTGACTCTCGCTAGACTGAGACATGCGGCCGAGCTGCTGAGCTAGTGCTATCTTTCTAAGCTTCTTCTAAGTAAGAAGTGCTGTGAGGATAAGTGGCAGCTGCCCTCAATGAACCGTAAGAGAAATGCTGTAAGGAAATAGATAAAACAGTAATAACCAACCCATCTCTCTCCTCTCTTTAAAGGTGGGCTATCTGTCGTTCAGGCTGCTCTGGAGCTCCCCAGGCATCCTTACAAACTTACAAACTCATGGTAGTCTTCTTGTCTCCGCCTCCCACGTGGCCAATTACAGCGTGAGCCGCGGTGTATGGAGAAAAGATTCTCTTAAAGTTTGAAGTGAAAGGTTAGAAAATTTTAATGTATTTATGACCAGTATGTAATGAAAATAAAAATGGAGATCCGTGTTAGAAGTAATGACAGATAAAGATCGGCACCTTCAGTGCTGCTTGAATACATTCGTAAAGCATTAGTGCCCCAGCAGAAGACTGAGCATAAGGTATCACATGAGCAGACAGTTCTAGAAGAGAATGTATATAGTTCACGTGCCAGGGATACCTTGCTGGGGCTGGGGATATAGCTCAGAAGAATGGCTGCTGAACACTTCTAAGGCTTGGATGGGATCCCCAGAACCTTATCTAAAACCAAAGACTGACTGACTGTCATCTGTCTGTCTGTCTCTGTCTCTGTCTCTGTCTCTGTCTCTGTCTCTGTCTCTGTCTCTGTCTCTGTCTCTCTCCTGGCTTGGGATTCTTCCTTTACTTGTGGTACTGTCTAAAGTCACCTGGTGACATCTGCCTGCAGCTGGGCAGACTTGGAAGGTCCAGCATAGTTTGACTAATGTGCTTGATGCTAGGTTGGACATGGTTGAGGTATGAGTGAGGGTCTTTTCACGTGGTCCTCCAGCTCAGTGCACAGCTTACACAGCTCCTGAGAGCTGCAAGAAGTGGGAAGGCACAGCAGCATGTTAGTGCAGCTCTCCACCCCAAGCTAACAAGAATAAGAAACTCCAGATGGACAAAACAATCATAAGGAAGAAAACTGCCACACCCACGGGCAACAGAACAGGCGTTTTCACACAGTCTGGTAGAGCTGGAAGGGAGACCTTGAAAAGATCTTAGCAGTGTGTGTCAGAAACATTAAAACAATCAAGTTTGTTTTTATGCTCAGATTATGAGGGGAGAACGCTTTACTCACAAGGATGCCAATGGTGAAGTTTGTACTCACTGTGAAGGTCCAGAGCCACCCCTACGCAGTTGTGTGCAGCTGTCTCCTGCCATGTAGAAAACCTCGAGATGATGCACAACTGTTTTTAGTTAGCACATGGTTGAGCATACTTGTGGGGTGCACTGCGATGGTTCAGTATGTGTAGATGCTCTGTCATGAACGTTCAGAGTGGCTTCCAGATGTGGTGCCTCGAACAGCTGCCCTCCCTCTGGGGCATAAACGTTCAGTTTAGATATCACGTGTGTAATAGTACTATTAAGTGTCATCACCCTGCCGTGCACTGGGATGCCAGGCTTCCTCCTCCCAACTGCAGTTTAGCACTTGTTACGTCAGACTCGTAATATTCTTCTATGGAAGAAGTGGGCTGCACAGTTGTGCTTCCAGTGTGACTGAAAGGCGAACTTAAAAAATAAATATCATCAAAAGCACACTGGAAGAAAATACGCTACACTTTAATGAGTTTTGTCTTTGTGTAATTAAGGTATAGATTTTTTTTTCTCCTAAAGTTTTATTTGTTGAGGAAGAAATGGTATTTTGTGACCCAGTGATTTGATTTTGGACTAATTTCACCATTAGCACTAAGAATAAAATGGGAACAATCTAAACTCCTTGTCTTGACAAATGTCTGTATAGGATCTGACTCTGCATATGCCCTTCCTTCCGGCCACAGGCCCTTTGCACCAACCTTTCTCAGCCTGGGATTGCTTTCCTTTAGCTAAGGCTTTGCTTGGGTGTTTGCTTCATTTTGGTCTGTTACAACTCTACTTCCCAAGCACCGTCTCCTGCTGTCTGAGACCGTTCTTCCCACACCTTCCCAGCCAATGCTTTTTCTATTCCAGTCTTCAGTGCCCATGGCAGTATCACATGATAGTGAGGAAGACGTCACGTGTGTGGTGTTCTCCGATTTGTCTCATGACCTACTCGTTTTCCTCTTCTCTGGTGCCGGAGTCCTTGGCGTGTTTTGACATCTATGAAGGGCTCCGGAAGGCGTGGTTCTCCTGCCTCTCCAGAAAGCCAGGAACGGTCTGGAGGTGCCAAGAAGGTGGACTCGGTAGTTCGAGAGTCCTGCCAGGAAAGGTAGCTGGAACTGTCTGCCTAAGATGATAACATTTATGTTGTATCCATTTTCTGTATCCTATCAAGATGTTATCTGGTCAGGGCAGCAGGGTCTGGCATCTGGCCCCTGTGGCTTTGCTGGGTGGGTCACTGGGTATCGTAGGCAGGTAGCAAGTACTTCTGGACATACAGATGTCTTCTGGCAACATAGAAGGGTGCAGTGTTTGGGGGCATTTGACATAGACTCAACCTCATGTTCTAGCAGCCATGAAGTAGCAAGCATTTCAAACTCCAGAGACTTTACAGTAACTGGGTGTGCAGAAGTCCCCTATGAAGAACTAAGAGCACAAAACCAGGTCTAGTCACAGTAAGTTAAACCCTGTTCTTCTTATTAACAGTGATTACAGATATGAAGGTAAAATTCAGTTGCTCTTAGGATAATTGGCTCTCCAAGCCCTTAACTGGCTCAAAACTGGACGAAATACAAATGGTATTTAGGACAGCACATGACTGTGTCCAGTGCCTGTGGCTTCCTCGGCCTTCCCCTGTGTCCCTCCTGAGTTTCTGTTGCCGAGTCCTGAGGTTTATAAGATTTCCTTCTGGAGTTATAAATAAGCCGTTGATCTTATGCAGTATAGCTCTCAGCTCAGATACTTAAATTTGTTTAATCATTAAAAGTTTAACTTAGGCACAGGAGAGCACTGTCTCTCTGCCTTAGTCCCTTGAGACAGGGCCTCTGACTGGACCAGGAAGGAGCTTTGCTGGATTCCCTCTCCAGGAAGCACTGATGCCCCTCTGGCTTAGTGAGTCCCCTCAGTGCTAGGCTGCAGACCCAGGCAGCCACGCAGGGCTGAGGTCCACGCCTGTTTAGTAAGGACTCTCACCAGTTGGCCAACTCCCCAGTCCCCTGAGCCACTTCGTGTGTTTGTCTTTTTTTTTCTTTTGTTCATCATTGTCATTCTCTCCCACTTTGTGGAACTGCTGAGGAGCACCCCGATAACTGTTGTCATGCCACTGTTCGTGGTGTATTTCTGTCCCTTTCTGTTGACTGACTTTTCTTACGGTTTCAGTCAGGTTTTCAGTCTTCTGGGCATGCCTGGTCATTTCTTTTTTTTATTGGATTCTAGATGTTTGTTTATGCTGCATCCCCCATTTCCAAAAAAATGTAGTAAGGATTCTAGGAGTTGGCTTCCCTGTCCCTCCCTCCCTCCCTCCCTCCCTCCCTCCCTCCCTCCCTCCTTCCCTCCCTCCCTCCCTCCCTCCCTCCCTCCCTCCCTCCCTCTGCTCTTCTCTCCTTTAGAAACTTTCTGTTTTGTTTTGTGCTTATATTGTAGGGTGCTTATGTTCGAGGTTCAGTACAAGTCTCATTGTGTAACAGTTGGGTTGGGGTGATTAACATATCCATCACTTGGGGTCCTTATCAGTTCTCGGTGGTGAGAAGATTTACAATCCCCTTTAGCCACACCGAGGTCTTCGAGTGTGGTTTTAGTTACAGTCAGGTATTGCGCAAGGCAGCAGCAGCTATTATTCCCCGCCCGCCCGACTGACCGACTTCGCCCGTTTCCTGGTTCCTCCTTTCCCCCTGCCAATCAGTTTGATCCTTTCAGGGGCTGTTTTTAAGATATGTGGGGCAGGTTTCAACCAGCCTTTAGATGAGGTCTCCTTTGGAGCACCCCTGAGATAGCCGAGGATGCTGTTCACCGCTGTGCGTGTTGGGACGTTTTTCTGCTCTGGCAGCTGGGCATAGGAAAGATTCCTGGCCCTGTGTGGGCTCAGAGGATTACGCCGCTTACCTCATCTGGCTGTGGTTCCCAGTCCCTAGTAGTTTACTCGCATGCATGTGGGAACACTACTCAGGCAGAGGCACCATGTTCTGGCAATCTCCAGAGTTCCCGCTCCGTGGCTGCCGTATGCACGTTCTGCCCACTGTCAACTCCCTGTTTTCTTGGCTCGGAACTCTGGCTCTTCAGACCCAGTGACTCCTGGGCTCTGTTTGGCTTTGCTGCCTCTGTACTGAGTATAAAACTTTGTGAGCTGGGGCGCTTCTTGAGTCTTCTTGTTTATTGCTTTTCTCCCAGAGATCACTGCCCTGTGCTATCTGTGAGCAAGGTCAGAAAACACCTCCGTCATACCTTTTTTTAGTTAGAGTTTTAGCTATTTAAGGTGGGAAGACAAACCTAGTGTTTTATTTCATGGTTCACAGGCCAGAGGAACACTTAGAAGAGTATTTTTGTGTGGTACCAGTGTATTCCCCCCATTTATACGAATTTTAAATGCATAGACATTTTAGGGACAGACATGATTAACTTTATGGTCATTAGTCGGTTTGCTCTGTGTACTGTGGAGCTCAGTAGTCAGGGGGCATGAGAAGCCCATGAGGTGAGCACATGGACATTACAGGACTCTGGGAAGCTCACGGCGTGGTGAGTGAGGGGCTGAGTGGTTACTCTTGCAGTGCGACGGCCTGGCCTCCCTTTCTCCACTGCTGAAGGTTGTCTCCTTGGGACACTGCTTCTGATTAACAAGGAAGGAGAAGAGAGTCAGTGCAAGAGCTTTAAACATGCACAGGCTTGGAGTGGAGATGACTTGGAGGGCAGAGACTGTGACTCATTCTGGGAAATATGTCAAGAAACTTTTGTTATATCAAAAAAAAAAAAAAACGAGAAAGAAAGAAGGAAAGCCAGCGGGTCTTAGCCTCCTCTCCTTTCTGTTTCCCCTGCCTGTCCTTCCTCTCTGACAATCGTTAGACTTTGCCACACATCTGGTACTCTTTCAATTAGCGAATGTTAAGTACTCTTTTTGGCAGAATTGCCCCAGTAAAGTCTTTAGTCTCACAGTATCCAGGCTCCGTGGGTTAAGAAGCAGGCCATGTACCAGAGTAGAGTCTCCTTTAATAGCTGCTGGTACCCTCTGCTCTATTTTTGGCCAGTGTCATTTTGGTTTCCGGAACATCTTCAAGACTGTGGCCTGAATCTCGGGCTGGAGCAACTGCAGTTTGGGGTGTTTTTCCGAGACAGATGCCCATGTTAGGTGTAAGGGTATGGGGCCGTCTTTCTCCCACCCTGCCTGCCTTTCCTCTTACAGGGTCGAGGAGTGTCGTTCCTGTCCTCTGTCCCACCATCACCTAAACTCACAGACTTGTATTTGTGACTTTGCTTAAAACTATAGTCTTGGCAAATGTGAATGCGATCAAGGTTAAAATGAGGTCACACTGGTTTAGGACAGGTCCCGGATCTATTGTGACTCATGTCCTCGTAAGAAGAGGGATGTTTAGCTATAGAGACAAAATACTTGGGGAGATTTTCCTGTGAAAACACCCACGCAGGCACACACACACACACACACACACACGCGCACACACACACACACACACATAGGCATCCCCCCCCACAGAGAGAGAGAGAGAGAGAGAGAGAGAGAGAGAGAGAGAGAGAGAGAGAGAGAGACATTGAGAGAGAGAGAAGGAGAGATGGAGAAGGAGAGATACCTGTAAGTTTTATAACATATCAGAACAGGGCAAAGACAGCTTCTCCACTGAGCCTAAAACATGTGCTAGCTGGGTTAACCCAGCCTCCAGAACTGTGTGGGGATCTTTGTGTTGTTTTAAGTGTTTAAAGCGTTGCCTCTTTCTGTAATGCCCTAGGGAGGACATTCTTACACCCTGCACCCTAAGACCTGCCTCTGAAGACTTAAGCCGGGTAAATTCAGGGACCTTTCTTTCATTCCCTTAAAAGCTGGGCAGCTGAGTAAGCCACTGCTTTGCATGGGTGGTGCTTTGTGGTGACCAGAACAAGGCCTTGGCAACCTGATTTTTTTCTGTTGCCAGAACCGTCATTTCTTTCAATCTAATAAAGTATAAAATTAACTGTTGTTTACGTCCTCCTAACAATGAAAGGGATACGATTCTGAGTAACTTTAAATGTAGAGAAAAAGGGGTGATCAGAGCTTGAGCAACCCATATGAGTTTTTCCTTTTTAAGACTCTGATATTGGCAAAGCAAGGCTAAACCTTTGAGAACACTCCAATGAGGGTAAACAGACAAAATATGGTAAAATCTTTACAAACTTAAATTGGAAGCAGGACCAGAGAGAAAAAATTAGTTTTCTCCAGCAGGCCCCGAGTTATAACACCACTGGCCATTCCTCTGGCACAAATAAGCCGAAATGCTCTGGGAGCACAAACGAAATTGCTTAATATAATAAAAAGTATGAGGGCACACACGGAGGTCCCACGTCTATGAACCAGAAATTGAAAACTCAAAATGGGCAAGTTGGAAAACCTGAAACCAAAACATTATTAAAAAAGAAGAAGGAGGAAGGAAAGAAAGCGCTTAATTGTAAACCTAACATTGCAGAGGCGTGAGCTAAAGTGCGGATGAGACGTAGGGAGCTTTAAAGTCGCTCAGTGCTTTGTCTGAGAAGTTAGCATCATCAGCTTGTAACCGTCCTTTGAAAACGTGTGCAAGCTGAGTGGGTGGTGGAATTTCAGCTTAGGTCTGCTGGGCATGCACTCTTCCCCCAGATAGTGTTACTAGTTTGTGCTGGGTAACTTCCTCTTTTCTTTTGGTGACAAGGGACTGGTCTTCTCCCACTCCCTCTTCTCTGGGGCCAGAGTCTTTGGCGTGCCGTGCCATCTATGAAGTGCTCAGAAAGGCGTAGTTCTCCTGCCTCTCCAGAAAACCAGGAAAGGTCTGGAGGTGACAAGAGGGTGGACTTGGTAGTTCGAGAGTCCTGCCAGGCAAGGGAGCTGGAAATATTGCAAGAGACTGATTTGTCTGCAGATGAGCTCTCAGCCGGACTGGGGTTCTTGGTGTTGAATGGAATTGGAAACTGAAAGCCATAAGTAGGCATCAACATGCTACTGGGAAAACACGTGAGACCCGACAAGGTGACGTTTGTCTCCTTACAGTACCTAGAGGGCTAATTCAGACACCGAAGGGGGAGGGCGATTAGCTTTATTTGCAGAGCTTCATGGCTGGATCTCAGAACATAGTAGTCACAGGGCACATCAGAGTCATTCTGGGCTTCGCTCCCTCTGAATCTAGATCCCAGCCCTGCCTGAGGTATCAAAAGAAACATATGGGCACGTGTGGTGTCTACAACAGCACATTTGGGGCTACCCTAGAGCTTGCAGGCCCCCAGGTTTCCTCAGCTCGTTTCACCCCACCCCATACCCTAAACTCCTCCAGCTCCTGGACTTCCCTGCCCCATCACTTCATTCCCTGTAACCCTGTCATTCTGGCTGTGCTCTCTGTTGCCCCCCACCCCGCCCCGTCTTCCTCTCCTGGCCCCTCTATCTTAAAACTCCTTCTCTTGTTCTTGCTTGGTTGGTCCTCTCTCTCTCTCTCTCTCTCTCTCTCTCTCTCTCCCTCTCTCATGAACACACACACACACACACACACACACACACACACACACACACACGCACACGCACACGCACACGGCTTTCAATTTTCAATTCCATTCAACACTGAAACCCCCAGCACTGTGCTCATCTACAGACAAGCCACTCTCTTGGAACAAGAGACAGGACTCTGGAACTGCCAAGTCCACCCTCTTGTCACCTCCTGTCCTTTCCTCACCTTCTGGATAGGCAGGAGGACCAAGCCCTTCCAGGTCAGTCAGCTCCTTTCTGGTCTTTGCTCTGGCCTTTGCCTGATGCCTCTAGCTGTACTTTCCCCTCCCTTCTACAATAAAACCTTCCCTGCAACCATACTTTGGAATATTCTGGTCCTCAGTTTATATAACTGGTGCTGAAACCCTTAGTTTATACATGGGGAACTATTACTTTTTCCTTCTTTTGTTGGGTCTTTATTTTATTTAGTAGTACAAGGAAAATGATATGTAACTATTAAAATATATATATATAAATAATTTAACTGAAAGTATACTTTTTTACTTAATACATGTTTTAAATATATATGTAATTTAGAGTGAAAATATCTTCTTTTACTGCCCCTCTGGCCTAACACATATATTTAAATAAGTGCTATCTCTTCCTTGTAACAGCATACCATTAATCATTTATTTATTTATTTGTTTATTTATTTTTGAGGTAGTGTGTCTTGATACGTAGCTTTCAAAATCATGGTCCTTTTTCCCCAGTCTTTCACACGATGAGATTACAGGCCTGGTTCATGATTTTGGGTTTTTGGAGCATGAGGTGCTAAAGATTAACCCAGGTTCTCAGGCGTGCCATGCAGGCATTCTTCCACTGAGCCATCTTTCTTTGTGAGTCTATATATAATTATCTATTTCTAATAGCGCTATAGTTTCCATTGTGTGGGGGATTTTAATTACCTTAGTGGAGCCCCTAATGATAAGTAATTTTAAGGCATTGTTATGGTTTGTATGTGCTTGGCCCAGGCAGTGGCACTATTGGAGTAGGTGTGGCCTTGTTGGGGTAGGTGTGGCCTTGTTCGAGTAGGTGTGGCCTTGTTGGAGTAGGCGTGGCCTTGTTAAAGTAGGCGTGGCCTTGTTGGAGTAGGTGTGTCACTGTGGGTGTGTGCTATAAGACCCTCATCCTAGCTGCCTGGAAGCCAGTATTTTCCGAGCAGCCTCCAGATAAAGATGTAGACCTCTCAGCTCCTCCTGTATCATGCATGCCTGGATGCAGCCATGCTCCCTCCTTGATGATAATGGACTGAATCCTTGAACCTGTAAGCCAGCCCCAATTACATGTTGTCCTTCTAAGAGTTGCCTTGGTCATGGTGTCTGTTTACAGTAGTAAAACCCTAACTAAGATAGGCATTATGTTGGTTACTTTTCTTGTCGCAGTGACTAGGAGCTACTGAGGAAGGAACGGTTCTTTTGGCTCTACAGCTTGGGATGAGGTAGTCCATCATGATGGGGAAGGCAGCATGGCAGGAGAAGGAGCCAGCGGATCACATTACATTAGCGGTCAGAAGGCAGTGTGTTAATAGGTAGTGAGAAACCTCCAAGCCCGCCTCTAGTGACTCACTTCCTCTAGCAGAGCCCCATTTCCTAAAGAGTCTACAGTCTTCTAAAAACAGTGATACCAGCTGAGGAGTAGGTGTTCAAACGCATGAGCCCATGCAGGACATGTCATATTCAACCCATAACTACGATGCTTAAATTTTTTTGAAAAAAAATTATGTGTAAGTATGTGTGTGCCTGAATGTGTGCATGCGTACCATGTTCATGCAAGAGCCCTCAGTAGTCCAGAGTGGGCACCTTGTCCCATGGAATTGGAGTTATAGGTAGTTTTGAGCTACCATGTGGGTGCTGAGAACTTGGGTCCTCTGTAAGAGCAACGCGCACTCCTTACCCCTGAGCACACTTTCCAGCCCCCACAACAGGTTTTCTTAGGGTCTCCCTTAGAACTTTCAACAGCAGAGCTCTGTAGCCCTAAACGGTTGGTTCCTCCACGGCCAAGGAGATTCCTTGGCCTTTCCTCTTGTTTCCCTCCCACTGATTATATTATTATGATTATATCATTAGGCTTTATAATATTTAGACTCTGTTCAGTACCCATGGCTTAGTTACAGTGGGTAGAAATGACTTCTGGTCAACATTCTATAGATACCATTGCCTCACACTGTGTAGAAAAGGGAGACTCTGGAAGATAGCTTGTCTAGGTACGAGGACAGTCGGGAGTTACATTTTACAGATGGTGAACAGAGGACTCCCTGAAACAGGTACCTGTGGATGTGATTCTTTCCCACAGAGAGGTGGGGCCAGCTTCCTCAGGTGAAGCATAGTACCTGACATTGCCCTGCTATCTTAAGTCACGTTTAATACACTTCAAAATACTCAGTCTTCCTCAGAAACGAAGTATATTATATCCCTATTTTTCCCACTTTTGAATTTTTGCTTTTGTTAGTTTTTATCAAAATGAGCCAGAGGCTAATACTTACCCGTGAATTCCTTTCCCTGTATCTGGTCACGCTGTAATAACTCAGCTCTGTATTTAATATTTCCAGAGGTATCAGAGTCGGGCGAGACTCGGACACGCATTTGAAAACTCATACATGTATTTAAAAGGTGTAGCAACGAGGAATAGCCGTGGGTAGAAACCGGTGAGTGTTGGGATGCCTGTAGGATAAATCATATGAACATATTCCCCTGGAAGGACCACCATGTTCATAACAGTCTCTCTCTGGGCATCTAAACTTGACCTTTCAGTAGTGAACAGGTATTGATACATCGTAGTGTCTGAGCTATCTAGTCTTGCCATTTTGTTTTGTTTGTATATTTTTCTGAGGTAGTGTCTTTCTGTGTAGCCCCGACATCCTGAAGCAGGCTTGTCTCGGCTTACCCTTGCTTTTCAGGGGGAATTCTCTTCTCTTTTTTTCTTCTTCAGTTGATCAGACTGGGGAAGCTATCGATGGTTTTGGTCTCACCTGCAAGGACTTACTTGTCCTAGTTCTGGCTTGGCCCCCCTCCTACTAACCTTGAGGTCTTGCTCAGTTGTCTTCTTCTCTATCTCCAGCCACTCTTTCCGGACAGTTGTGTTACATCTCAGTGCCTTATTCCGAAGCTCTGCTGAGGCTTGTTCGATAACTTTAAAAAAAAAGGCATTTTTAAAAAAAGATGATTTGTAAAAGGCTTATTAAATTCAGCAAGAGAAGCCTCATAATTATTTGTGTGGCTGGTCTCAAGCAGGCATATCCTAGCTCTCTGGGTGGGTGGCACAGCCCTATGGCAGCTTGTAAGAAAGCAAATCCAAACATGTTCTGTTGGAAGTGAAATTCTTAGATCTTCATCCAAAATGCAGTCAGCAATACACCATAAAACTTGCCGGTCTCTCTGGGACGCTGCAGAACCCACAGGATGTTTTCTCTCCTAAAGTTTTGACATTTGGCTGTACAGTAGGAACACAATCTGGAAGCAGATGTGCAAAAGGCAGCCAGCTATTTGTCTGAAGTAAGCATCACTTACGAAAAGGCACAAAGACTCATACATTACAAAGATAAAAACTATTCTCTGTGCTCTCATCATTTCAGAGATTACCAGTGGGACAAAGGTTTTAGGTATCTTTCTACGTGAATATTGTAAGTACATATAACGTATATATTTAAATCTGATAAATGCTTGAAGAAAATTTAAGACTACCTTGGATAATGTTCAATCATCAAGTTTTTTTAGCTGTGAAGAATTTCATTGTTTTAAAATGTAATAATTTATATTACCACCTCTCATTGACAAATATTCACGTATTTTTTTTTAGCTCTTATGCCATGAAAACAGAACTTTATAATTAGTACTGACACAGGAATTTGACTTTCTACAGATGTGACTGCATCTATAAGCTATAAGTTCCCGAATGTAGCATTTCAGACTCCAGTGTTTATACATTTTCTCCCTTTCCCTTCTTTTTTAAAGTGAGACAGAGTTTTACTTTACAGCCCTTGCTCACCTGGAACTCTCTCTGTAAACCAGGCTGGTCTCAAACTTCCAGAGATCTACCTGCCTCTGCTTCTCGTGTGGCATTTATAGATGTGCACCACCATACCCAGCAGTATATTTTAAGTTTCGGTGGCTTTTGCCAACTTGCTTTTCAGGGATATAACACTGATTTAATTTTTTTTTTCCTCCCGGCAGTGCGTTGGGAAATCCTGCCTGTTTCACCCATAAATTTGCATGTATGTTACACATCATGGTTTTTTGATCTATAGGTCAAAAGGTTGTCACATCATTTTTAACTTGCATTTTCCTTATAGTTAATGCTGAACATCTTTTTATCGACGTCTATTTCTCTTTCGGTGATTTATCCATCTGTCTGTCTGTCTGTTTGTCTGTCTACATTCCCACCTATCCTCTGCTCATTTCCTTGGGCTGTTAGTCTTTTTTATTGACTTGTTATAACTATTTGCATTTTGAGGAGTTTAAAGCTGTTTATATATTGAGGAAATCAGTGGTTTTCTATGACAAGAGCTAATTTTTCTTATTTGCATCTTTATGTTTGTCCCTTGATTTATTTTAAGGATTTGCATTTGGAGGAATTTAACGATGTTTATATATTGAGTGAATTAGCGCCTTTTTATGACAAGGCTCAATTTTTTGCATTTTTCTATTCTTTGATTTTTTTTTATTCTGTGCAGCACCTTTTTTCTTTTTTTAAGATAAATTTCATTATTTATTTTGTATGTATATATGTGGTGTATGTGTATATTCACATTGTGTGGGTGGCGACATGGAGGTCAGAAAGGGGTATTGGATCCTTGGTGTATTGGTGAGCTGCCTGATCCAAATTAAACTGCTCAGTTGTACATGTACAATAGTTCATGGGTGCTGGGATCCACACTCAGTCCCCTGACAGAACAGTGAGCGCTCTCTCTGAACCACTGATCCGTCTCTCCAGACCTCTGTCACAGAATGTTTCCGTCCTCTGGTTTTGACCTTTTGGTTTTGAGACAGGGTATTTTGTAGCTCAGACTGATCTCATACCTAGCGGCTGAGCTGAGAATGACCTTGGACTTGTGGTCAGTCGTGAGGGATTATAACCGCATCGCCGGGGAGGGACCGAGTGTTTTGCACGTGCTGGACTAGTGTTCCGCCAGCCAAGTACATCACCAGCCTTTCATCGTGCTTTAGAAGACAGATTTACCTCTGCTTTAATCTTTTCCCATTTGTGAGCTTTATTGTTAATTAGCAATGCGCATTCTGTTTAGGCAAGGGAAAAGTTGTCTACAAAAGTATTTTGGATTTTTTATTTGTGGTATTTGAATTATTGCACCTGGGCTTTCCCTGTTCGTTTCTCTTCCGCAGTGACAGTCAAGTACAGCAACTGCCTTATGGCAGATGGTTAGCGAGTGGTCTTGATAATGGAGGCACCTAGTAATGGTGACTAGAGGACTAGGTCAGGGCTGGGTAAGTTGCAGGGCCTGTCTTACTGTCTTAACTTGGTGACTGACACAGTGAGTTGTAGTGGAGTTGATGTCAGCATTTGGAAAGGTCCCAGTGAGCCATGGTCCTTATCAAAGTCTTGCCCCCTTCCTTCCTATTAATTCCTTCCTCAATGCTCTGAGTTCCTCGGGTGCTATATGTTCCTAATGCTGGCACTGCACTAGAAGCTGTTGGGGTACTAGCCCTGGCTTACTCAGTCTAAGATGATTAAGGCGCAGCATTTAGAGCACTGGGATACATTCTCACGCTCAGCTAGGGTTCAGAACGAATGCCAGTGCAATCCCATTGAGTAAGGCTTCTACCGCGCATTGCCCCAGTGCCTCCAGATATGTCCGGCACTCACCTGAGAACACTGGTTCAGGGCCCCAGGTCGACCTTCAAACTGTATGCCCAGTGTTTGGGTATGGTGATGCTGCTGGTCCCCAGAACTGGGTGGCTCAGGCTCATCAGACTCGAGCGTAAACACTAGCCTATGTCTGCTCTTACTTAGCTGAAAAACAAGTTTCTTGGAAAATGCTTCATCCTTCATCCTTTTCCCAGGCTACCTGGATGGGGATTTTATGTGGAATGGTAGTCTGGATTCCTCAGCTGAAACACTGCCTTCTTCTAGAAAGTGGTTCTGATTTTATTATAATTTACTGGGAGAAATAAAACTAAGGGATGTTTAATACTAGTTGACGTAGTGGGCCAAATTAAATCACAAACCATGGTAACCATAAGAAGTGGGGAGCGAGGAGAGAGTATTGACTGGAACAGAAAACGCCACTGTGAAGGGGAGACTTGAGTTGAGCGTCGTGTCCTGGTCTAGGCTACTGGACGGTAGAGCTAGGGTGATCTTCTAGGGCTTTGCATTGACCTGTCTGTACCAGACACTCTTCGGTCCTTGTTAGCATCATTCTCAGGGGCTGCTCGATTACACCACAGCTGCTGGATAGCCACTGTTTGGATTTTGTACAAAAGAAGAGTCCCTCTCCCCATGGAGTTAGAACAAGTTTGGCTAGTGTTCCAGAAGCAGAGTGGGGGGTGGGTAAACCCGAGCATAATGATGGCATAGTCATTGCATTTCTGTGCTGTTTCAGTAAATATTAATTATTTTTGTCACTGGTCATCAAGCTAGGCTTCATATATGCTATGTAGGAGGTGTGCCACTTTAGTATCTTGCCCAAATTTATGTCGTCCAATAGGGTGATTTTGACAATATAGGCTGGGTGACATATAAATGAAATGTAAAACAGTAATTCTGACATCACTCTACTGCTTAACGTCCATAAAATAACTACAAGTAATAATGTGAGATATTTGATAGTTTACTCTCCAGTCAGAAGTGATATTCGGTATACAAAATAACCTATGACGGTAGTATTAACTAACCAGAGCAAGCTGGATCCAGCCATTCAGAGTTGAGTCATAAGTAGCGAGCCTCCAAGTAAAGGCTGAGGGATGGCTGGCAGCCCAACACACTGTGCGCTGTGTTGCACTGTACACTATGTCTAAGTCGCAACCACGTATATTGTTCTATAATTTAAAAAAAAAACAACTTTAAACTTACTTTGGGGTGCTAGGGATCACACCTAGGGCTGGTGTGCTAGGCAAATAGTTTTCCACTGAGCTATATCTCAGCTTCTTAATTCTCTTTAAGATTATGTTGATTGTAATTCTCCCTACCCAGGAGGTGACACGGTAAAATTCTCCACAGTAGATGAATAGCTGAAACGGGAAGAGAACGATGAATTCTCTCTTTTTGGGGGTTAGACACCTGAAATCAAGGTGTTGGGTCATGCTCCCTCTACGGCTCACAGACTGAACCTGTCACCTCCGTGCTGTGGTGGCTAACAGCAGTGCTTGACATTCTTGGCTTATAGCTACACTACTCTCCATTTCCGTGAGGCATTTTCAGAACTTCGTATGTCTGTTTCTGTCTTCGGATGTCCCTCTGCTTATAAAAATGAGCAGCCTCTCCTTCCTTAATTATTATATTATTTAGCTCCTGTTAAGATGTGAATGCTGGTTGACAGTGCGCTGGAGGACTGATGTTGCTTTGTGTGCAGACATAGCTATGCATGGAGAGTTACTGTGTTCTTCTGTGTGAGTACATGGAATTCAAGCAGCTTTTGCCTTAGAATGGAGCTTATGATAGTTGGATAAACACTACACTGGGCTGTATTTAAGAGCAAGTATAAGAAAGCAGGAAAGAAAGCAATTAGTGGGGCTGGAGGATTGGCTCAGGGGTTAAGAGCACATGCTGCTCAATCATGAGGACCGGGGTTTGATCCCAGCCTACATCAGACGGATGGTGCGGTGTAAGACAAGACTTCCTCAGGTCATGGTACACAGGATGTTAGGAGGCACCATAAGGAAGTGGGAAATGTGGCTCCTCAGACAGTTCGGGCAGGTACTACATACAATTATCGCTCTGTGATATCTGTTTCATCAAAGAGACATTGAGGTTCGCTCCAGCCTTGCTGCGAACCCTCAAATCTCCCATGGTCACCGTTGTTCACAGCATGGTACTGCTCCTGGTGGGATTAAGTGCTTGTCTAGTGTTTACCATCCTGAAGTTTGGCTCTCTGACTTCGCCATGCTGGGCTAGTAGAGCAAAAAGAGTAGAAGAGATTAATTTAGAAGAGGAACATTAATAGGCAAAACTGCTAGGGAAATAAGAATGATATTTATCAAGTGGTACACAGGGTACATTGCGTTAGTCTGGTCGTCCATATTATCTCATTTAAAGTGGCTGCGTTCTCTTGGCATGACTTAGAACACAAGTGACACGATAGTTCTTAGATCGATGAGTTCTTGCATTAATTGGTATTTTTCATGTCTTCTTTGTTGGTGGATCACAGGAATGTTCTGATGGCTACATGTGCAAAACACAGTTTCAAATAAAGAAAGAGACTCCAACACCACATCGGGAAACACCCGCCAGTGTGCACACGTGTCTCCCCACAGAGGTGAGTAGTTCAATGGAGAGCGAAGCATATTAATTAAGAGCTTTCGGTCCGTGTCATGTATGTTTATATGTTAAAGATTTAAAGTAGCCCTGGATGCCGGGACTTTTGGTGGTAGGCATGTGAATTTCATTTCTGAGCGGTTGTTTTCTTCGTGGCAGTGAAAGCAGCAATTGTGGTGTATGGTGAGAGTCTAGACATCCTTCATACCTTTCCTCGGCTCTGAAGACCCACAGGACTTCCTGTCGTTTTGGTTTTTATCCAGTGACATCTCCACCGATACAGATCTGACTCTGCCTGCTCTGCCTTTGACAGCTTTTCTAGTCATTTGGAAATGTGTAGACTCTGGGTCTCATTCTTTAGGAAAATCTGATTGACTTGAGACATTTACAAAATTAAACGTTATTAAAGCACTGAGTTCATAGTGGTTTTCTGGAACATTTTCAGTCTCTCAATTAATCAAAATACAAATGCCCTTAACATGTTTCTTATTCTTAAGAAAAGTTGTAGATATCCATTCTGAAACACTGGGGAAATCTGTAAAACTGAACTAATTCTCCGTATACCTTTAATATACACTGTTAGCATTTTGGAAAGTACTGCCTATTTTCCTTAGGTTTCTCCTCTGCATGTGTTTGGTACCCAGGAAGAATATCACGACCATCCTTACGTTTCAGTAAACGCAGGATCCGTGTTCACTTCTTTTTGATGACTACAGCGGGATTATATAGTCTTACGTCAGGAACCACTGGAATGTTAACAGATAAACGATGGTTGATGGGAACTAACTGCTTCAGTACAAAGGAAGAAATCATAGCTGTTTCAATCCTGAGCATCTTAGTAAAAAGACAGCTGTTCTTTGTACATGTGTCCTTGTGTGTGGGGGTTCTCTGCGTGTAGGTGTACGCACCCCTTCTGTCTGTGTGCATGTTCCTCTCTGTCTCTATGTGCGCATGTTTCTGTCTCTCTGGGTGCACATGTTACTGTCTGTATGTACAAGTTTTTGTGCGTGTGCCTTTCTGTATGTGCATGTGCCTATAATGTATGTGGGTGTGCATATGGGCCTGAATGTATATGGATGCCAGGTCCGTGTAGGTGTTTTCCTCTTCAGCTCAGAGAGGGTCTCCCTCACTGAACCTGGGGCTCACTGTTGGTTGACGACGGTTCTTCTTTCACATCCCAAGGGCTAGGACACACTACCACCCTCAGCTTTCACAGGGTGCTGGTGGTCTGAACTCAGCTCTGAACTCGTCATGTGCGCTTGCAAAGCACTTTACCCACGGAGCCATTTGCCTCGTGGAGATGCTTCTTCTTCATGTGTGTAGGGGCAGGAGTTCCAACAGCGTCCGATCAAAGTCTTTGCATCGGGATTCGGTGCTTGGGAGTGCTAAGTGCTCCATAGAGGTTGTTTGATTCTTGATTACTGCTGCCTGGCCCAGTAGCCAACACCAAACCTGAAGCCAAGCATGTTAGGAAGCTTTATCAAGTCGTTACGTGTTAGCTTAGAAAGGTAACAGAAATGATGATTAAAAAGACAAGTCACTGGTTTTTGTCCAACGAGTTGGCAGAGATTTTAAAAGCACCAAGAGTGCTGTGGCAGTAGGAGAGGCCGACGCTGTCTGATGTGACAGGTTGACAGGCTAAACCTGTGCTCATGGTGTGCGTAATCTATACCGATTAGAGAAGTTTAACCTCATCCTTTCCCATCTGTAACATTGCCCAGTGCACTTCACCATTTAGGGATGCGGAAGAAGTGACCCTCGCGAAGCCCCGCCCTCGCAGTGTCCTGCCATTGGCTCTTTGCTGCGCCTGCCTCATTTTGGTTCCACCTCCAGCCTTCAGCTTAGCCAACAGGCTGGTTTCCATGTAATGCTTTTACATCACAGTAAACTCCCGAGTGGTGCTCACACAATAACCAGAAACAAGCAGAATTTTATCAGGAAGTGCACGTATCATACTGCCATTTATGGTAGGGAACAAATAGAAGCGACTGTAATGTGCACCTGTAACGGGTTGGTTAATTAAGGTCCGTGCACCATGGATGCAAAGACTAGAAAGACCTCTTAGATGACCGATAGTACAAGAATTAAATGTTAAATAGAAAAGGGACAGTCGTTATAGACAAAACAACGTAATCCAAGAACATTTACTGCCCTTTGAATTAGCTGTTGACCATGGTTTTAAATATTATCATTTTTAATCTCTTCAAAGAGTAAAACCCTTATTTCTTCCTTCTCATCGCTTTGAAATCCTGTGGGTTTTTATCTGTTTGTTTGATACAGCAGTTCCGTTTGGAGGCACCATCTATCTATGTAAGTTTGCTTTCTTGAGGGTATCCCATTTTCTAGCTCCCAAATAAGAAAGAATGCTTTTAAAGTTGACTGTGAGTGACGGTGCCTCTGGATTTCTTGCTGGTCTTTAGCTGAAAGAGTAATGGAGAGATTCTCAGCTTGGTGTGGCAGTGTGTGCCTCTAATCCCAGAGACAGATGCAGAAGAATCAGAAGTTCGAGGCTCTCTTCAGCTACGTAGCAACCAGAAAGACGGAACCTTGTTTTAGACAAGAAAGCAAGCAATGAACAAGAAAAAAACACAGAAATAAAAAGGATATATATATATATATACATATGTATATATATATATATATGCAAGTATTTATGTAGCATAGATATTATTTTCCTTCTAATCAAGTAAGATTCTCTTAACTGCAGATTATTTTAAACGTTTTCTGTTCTGCCCTTTCTCTTCAGGGGTTTTCTATAACAGCGTGGTTCCTTTGTTTCTCTTTCATATCCCGTAAACTGGTGTTTACTGTTTTGAGGTCGGACTGCTTCCCCAGAATGTAGACCTGCCCATAAAGGGTTACATGATAAATATCTATAATCTAACTAGATCACCTTACTTGTGTATGTTGATAAAACCTGGCCAATCAGATTAGTTACTTTGAATTGATTGAATTCTAAAAGGGTATTACTTTAAGTAGAATAGTATTTTTTACCCCCTGATAATCAGTGTACATAGAAAAGTTACAAATGTCTGAAAAGAAACACTTGCAGTGAGGTTTTCTGTAGTTTGGTTTGGAGGGGAATGTGCTGCTGCTAAGCCTATCACTTGCCAGCCGAGGAAGGTGTTTTATTTTATTTTAGTTTTTCTTTTTATTTATTTTTCTCTCATATATTGCATTCCAACTTCAGCTTCTCCTCCCTTCCTCCCCTCCCCCAGCCTCCCCTTCACCTCCTCTTTCCCCTAGATTCATTCCTCTCTCCCTTTACTTCCCTTCAGAAAAGAACAGGCTTTTCTGGGACATCAACTAAATGCAGCATAAAAGCTACAAGACCAGGAACAAATTCCTACATCAAAGCTGGATGAGGCAATCCAGTAGGAAGAAAAGGGGCCCAAAGTCAGGCAAAAGAGTCGGAGACAACACTGCTCCCACAAGAACACCGAGCTACACAACCATAGGATACAAGAAGAGGACCTCGGTCAGGTCCATACCGGCTCCCTGGTCTCTGAGAGCCCACTCAAGACCCTGTCAGTTGATTCTGTGGGCTGTGTTCCTGTGGTGTCCTTGACTCCTCTGGCCCCTGCAGTCCTGATACGCCTATTTCCCCCTGCCCCCAATTCCAGTCACCACTTCCTGTATTCTTTCCCTCTTCCCCCCACCTGGTATTTCCTGTTCCCATCTCCAACCCCTGAGTCCATCCTTGAAATCTATTTTTAAACACATGTATGTGTGTGTGTGTGTGTGTATGTATGTATGTATGTAATTTTTACATCCTGACCACACTTTACCCACCCTCCTCTCCTTCCAGACTTTCTCCCCACCTCTCCCTACCCACTGTCCACTACTCCATTTCTCTTCAGAAAAAGGCATGCTTCCATGGATATCAAACAGCCATAGCATATATCTAATCCAGTATGTCCAATATCATCACAGAAATATTTAAAAAATTTTTTTATTTAGTATTCTCTCATATACTACATCCTGACTGCAGTTTTCCCTTCCTCTCCTCCTCCCATCCCCCAATTCCCATCCCTCAACCTATTCCTTAGAAAAGGGCTGGCCTCTTATGGATATCAACCAAACATGGCCTATCAAGTTGTTACCTCCCTTCATATTTAGGCTGTATGAGGCCACCTAGTAGGAGGAAAGGCTCCCAAAGGCAGGCAACACACTCAAAGACAGATTCTGCTCCCACTGTTAGGAGTCCCACAAGAAGACCAAGTCACACTGTCAGTGTTCTAGAGGACACAGGACAGTGATTGTTCAATGAGCCATTGCAGATGAATTTAGGCTTCTGAGCATGGGGGTGGGGGTGGGGAATCAGCCTCTGAAGGACTAAACCCTGACTGCTTCCCAGAAACTCTTTTTATTGTTGTACAAAAGGCACCTTTAGCAAGTCAATTTCTGAATACCAAAACTTCTTATCTGACCTAAGGGTTATCTTTAAAGACCCATCACCTAAGTGTTTCTCAGCCAGAGGAGACTTCCTGGTTTGCCAGGCCTAAATTATACAAAGGCTCTGAGAATCCTTCAAAAGAATAATCCCATAAAAACCTCAGACAACAATCGCTGACAAAAGGCTACTTCAAAGCTGAGGTGCTATCCCCCCCCAGATTCATGCCAGATAAAATGGTTCTGCTAAAATTCTGCTACACTATACAACTGTTATATATGCACGGGGCTTGGGTCAGTCCCATGCAGGATTCCTGGTTGGCAGTTGAGTCTCTGTGAGCCTTTATGAGCCTAGGTTTGTTGATTTTTGTGAGTTTTCTCATGGGGCTCTTAACCCCTCTGGCTCCTACAGTTCTTCCTCCCTGTCTTTCTTCAGGATTCTCCAAGCTCTGCCTAGTGTCTCACTGTGGGTCACTGCATTTGCCTCCCATAGTTGCTGGGTGAGGC